>NC_090936.1:955180119-956430119 GCF_040938575.1 Ambystoma mexicanum | reverse complement strand
GAATAGATGGAAATGGAAAACATCTCCCCAAATCCAATATGAATCCTGCAGCAATCCGGTAGAAGCACGAAGATAGGGACAAACACAGCAAACACTCCCACACACTCTGCCACTTCAGGGCAGTTTCCAGATAGATTTTTGTCAGTTTATGCATAACACTCCCTTTTGCTGCTTCCCTGCACTTGTCATTTGAGGATGGTGTGGACAGTGGAGAACATGTTAGACTTTATCGGCAGTAAGAATTTCTTTTACCATTTGGTTGAGAACATGTGTTCCTCTATCAATGTTTATGCTGAGAGTTATCCCAGACCTTAGCACAGAGTCTTTAATTTGGTTTTCACTACAGAAATTGGCTCTGCACTCCGACATGAATATGCTTCAATCAAGCCAGAAAAGATATCTAGGGCCACAAGGATGTATTTCAGAATATTACAATGGTATAACTGGACAAAATCCACCTGTATGTTTATAAATGGTACACAAGAGGGAGGATGTGCTCCCTGGGTCATCAGGACTGCTTTCCACAGTTTATTATGAATTCAGATTTAGTGAGTAGTCTTATGCCACTGCAGAAAACTCAGGTGCAACCCAATGCTTGTTTAATGTTGAACTCATTCTACTTTTACCCACATGTGCCTGTCCATGATGCATTCTGACAGTGTGAAAGTAATATTTTCACAGTATTGAAATTTGGAGGGGACTCTGTGCCCGGGATGGACACTGGTCACCTGGTAGTTGCACACCTGCACTGCCCCCCTGGCAACCCTTGCACTTGGGTATGTATATGTATCATACAGTCCCCCTACCTGCACTTTGGACACCTGCTGTCTGCACTTACCCGTGCACTTGCCACCAGCTGGCCGCACTTTTTTTATTGTTTGATCCCATGTACCACCCCTTCACTTTCACCTCGCACTTTTCCCCACCCCTCTCCCTGGCGCTTGCATGATCTCAATGTCACATGGCCTAGTAAGATCGTTGTCTCTTTCGTCTCTTTGTTCCCCCTCCCCTGCCTCATTGCGCCTTGGATCACTTGTGTATAGGCACGTTATAAATATCACATCATATCATATCATGGGCTATTTGTCTGTGGCCTGTGGAGGCATTAATTCTTCCCTTGTTTCACTTGTTTCCAGTAGTTACAAGATAACCCATGCAATATGTTCTTATTCCTTTTCTTTTAAGGATCTTTTCAGAACCCTATAAGGACTTGCATAAATCCTACTTCAAACCTATACGAATTCATAAGAATTAAATAATTATTTATGTGATATATATTAGTTATTACGAAGATCTTATTATTGTTAGAAAAAAAACACTAGTCTCTCACCAGTTCTTATAAACTACTTAGACAAGTCTTATACAGCATTGTTAAATGGCAAAGGACCTATGTTCTCACCTTGCAGTCCCTGCCGAATCCCATTAGAAATTCCCATCCCCGTGCCGCTCCCTCTGCCAACAAACATCCCTTAATCGACCCCATGGTGATCCCTGTCCTTACAGGTCTTTCAACTGGAAAGTTTTAAACGTATTCTCAAGATTCTCCTGGCACACAAAGAAACAATTTGTTACTCCAACTAATTTGAAGAATGGCATTCTTTGTCACCCAATGCAGATAGTGTTCAATTGTGCTTGTATTTTTGGTTGCCCCCAAAAATCTGACCACTGACAACACATGCTATAGTAATATGTGTATAGTAATTATAGATACTTTAAAGAGTAGAAAGTATGGGGTATTTATTATTGTATTACAATTGAGGATAGTGCTTATGGAATATGTATTTGTTTACACTTGGTACGGTTACTTAGTTGTATACAGTAGTAAAGCTGGAATCTCTGGTTTGTTTTATGAGTAAAAAACAGTATAATTTGTTAAGCAGGATAGTTGAAAAGCTTTAGTTGCATACAATGTTACATATACATTTACTTTTTTTGACCCTCATAAACATTATATTCTATGTACTATGTTTGGTACAACATTAGTGTGTGCTACACTGTTGTTTTATTGACATCAAATACTTATCAGGTCATTGGGAGAAAAAAAATCCATTAGAAAATCCATAAAGGATTTAAAAACACCTATTACAATTATGTGAGTGTAAGTGTGATAGTATGTTTGTTTGAAATGTTTGGTAATTAGGGGAATGCTTAAAGTAATTTGACCGTCATAAACAATATATTCTATATACTATACTTGCTACACTGTTGTATTGACTTCAATAATCATTGGATCATTGGAAAAAAAATCCATACAGGATAAAAAAAAACAAGTTCAATTATGTTGCTCCAAGTGAAATAGTATGTTTGTTTGAAGTGTGTTGTTATTAATGGAAAGTTTAAAGTAGTGAGATACCTGTTGGCGTATAATTACTATCTTGACTATTGTAGTATTATGGATGCAGTTAGACACCTGTTGTAGTATTCTAACTGTTTATTGTGCCACAGTTTAGTAAGTAAATTTGGGTTGAAGGAATATTAAGTAGCCATTTGTTAGATTTTCTGGTAGCCTATGTTTTGGAGTAACAGAAGTGACGTTACATTCAAACCAACTACTTTTTTAAATTTTATTTTTTTACATATGCAGTATAGTGCCCTGAAATGGTTGTGGCACCAGTGTGGTATATTATACCTACTGTTGTGAAGGTTTTCTTCCCAAGAGATACTTGGCTGTATGTTAAGCCAGTAAGCTTACAGTCATGTTTGGTATAATCTGCATTGTACCTTAGAAGCATTAGTGTGGCATATTGGGGTGATTTGCATGCTGCAACCATTATCTAAATTGCAAAAATGGCATAATATGCCCTGATTTCCATTCTGCAGAAGCTGCTGAAATGGTATGGATACATATACAAATTGTTCATTAGGGATTTGCTCTTGTGAAACATGGTTGCAGAGAGTGCATGTATGTTTCCAAGATTTCATTTACAGGGATGTTTTTGCTTCATAGTACTTTTAGTAAGTACATTCGGAATTCTTGTGGATTTTCATGTGTGCCTATGTTAAGTTTCACTATTCCTGCACAGTAGTCTGATTCTTCTCTTATACCTGCGACAATGTAAGTGTTGTCAGGATTATTTGTGGCATTTCTATGAAGGACAAGGATTTGTAAACAGAACTGGTGTGAGCCATTTAAGTAAACATTTACACAATAATAAAACATGACAATTCTTAAAATCATGTCAACTCACCCAAAAATTCCATTAGAAAATAATAGAATGTAACACACAGCAAAACATTCCTCCCACCTTAATCTAGACCAAAGCAAATTCCTAGAGTAATCAGAATTAAAACATTTAAATTCTTTGTCAAAATATCTTGATCTAGAACAAATAAAATGTGAAGAATCCATAACCAAGTGGTAAAGTGTTTCACAAGAGTCTATAGTTGTGCAAAATCGGCAAGTCATTAAAGTGATTTGCGCAGAATTTAATAACCATTGCTTTGTCCGTTCCCTGGTCGTGAACTGATTTAGTCTAAAACGCATAAAAAAGGACCAGGCTTTTTCACACAGGAAACAGGCTAAAAACACAGGAAAAGATTATTTTATTGTGTGCAAATGTTTCATATTCTGTATAGGAAGAGCATGTATTGTTAGACTCAATAGTAGCCATCCAGGCCTGTCGGAATGATTTAGTTTTGAGCCCCCCTGTCGACTAATTAATTCCTCCTTCTAGGACCCCATTTCCATAAGCAGATCTCGCATTTTCATTTTGTAAGCATCAATCGAAACAACCGAAGAGCAATCTAACATCAAATTCAGGTCCACATATAAGGAATTATCAGGTGGTTGGAGGACCTTAATGTAATTCAACAATTGATGCCACGCAAACCTAGCCCATAATGATACAAGTCACAGATCATGGCAAATAATTGAATTGGGAATAGATCATGAGAAACCCAAATCACCTTCCCCTGAACCACATTCAATTGCTTTCCCAAATCAATTAAGGCCATATAACGGCCATACTGGCTCAATTTTCATTAGATAAAATGGAACAATCGGAATAATGGAAAATGTGGACACTCTTTACATCAAACGTTTCATTTGTGGCATCAGTGGTCGCAATTGTTCCTCTAATAATGACTTCCACATGACAATCGACTTAGTATTAGAAAGCCAGTAACCCAAAAACCTAATACTATGTACCCTCTCTAATTTAGCCAAGCCCAGTAGCAAGCATATCATTTTAGGCTTTAAGCCATTAGTAAAAATAACAATCTTTGATTTGGCCTCATTTGGCTCTCAGGAATTCAAACAAGCATGTGTAAAAAAAATAAAAGAAATTGCAATTTATGCTGCAGTCGAAAAGAAAATCATTGGTGAAAGCCAAGTAGTTTAAGATGTCCCAGTCTAGCTGTTAAATAGTGGGCAACTGCCATAAAAGATCAATATCACTATTATACAAATTAAAAATAGTAGGGGCCAAGGTGCATCCTTGCTTTAGGGCAAAAGTAGTAGACACTGTTCTGGAAACTGAGCCTTCTTGTGTAAGGCACACTTTCAAAGTGGTATTTTATGCAAAAATGCCACAAGCTGGATACATTTTGGATGGATGTTAAGATTATATAACTTCATCCTCAGCTTTTTTCAATTGACGCAATCAAATGCATTTGTCATATCCAAGGATGCCATATATACCGGTCCCTTGGAATTATGTTTTGCATTGTATAATAAATAAGCCAAGAGCGTAGCATTCAAGGCAGTCCTCATGTTCTTTCTAAAGCCCACTTGGGATCTAGAAAGGAGTGAGGATTGGGAGAGGACAAGATTTATATCTTGCATAAAAGAATTGCAAAAATCTTACTTATAGATTCTATTAAGGCAATGGGCATATAATTAGAGGGACTGAGTTGCCCTTTTTAATGATAGGTATGAAAATGGACTGTGTCCACATAGTAGGCATAATATGAGTCTCAGAGATGGTATCAATTAATGGTTTCAGGATTTTAGACAACAAATGCGGGGAGTTCTTTACAACAAAGGGAGGAACACCATCAGGTCCCGCAGCCCGAGCTGGATTCGGTCTGCTAAGTGCCAGAGGATATCTTCGTCCTCACACAGACACTTACCATAGATTACATGACCTGCAGTTAAATCCTTTAAATCTATTTAACCCTCAGGCAATGAATACTTTTTATCATAATATTCAATCCATACTGATTCTGCAACAGGAGATAAACAATACGCTCCAACCTTACCTGTCCCTTCATTTATCATAGCCCAGAATTGCCCTCCTTCGTTTTTACAAAGAGTAGACAACATATGTTAGTTGTCTTTAAGGTATAGATCCATCTTAAGCGATTGCATCAGGGTTCCTATGGGTTTGGCAAATCCTTTTCTTATGATTCTGAAACTCAAACCCTTTTAATCCTGACCTCTTAAGGTCAATCCCTTACACAAAACCCTTTTAGATTTCTGTATCTCAGAGCAGTCATCATACCTATCTAAAATGTGATGGGTAAACAAATGTTTAATTCCCCCCACAATTTACTATTCCATTTAATACTTAGCTCCCCATGTCTACAGCCAAACAGGAGAGAACAGGTTCCAGCTCATAAACAGAAAGAGCTAAACCTGATGTAAGAAAACACTCAAACCAGGATCATAATGGTTAACAGGCCCACTATTTGCCCTCAGATCGTCTGTTGTAAAAATATACTCGATTCTCGAAGAACACTGTTGCCTATGCCAGGTTTATAATGAAGAGTTTGGAGAATCCACACAATCGCCTCTCCAACATTTCCATCTAGACAAGAAAATGTCCAAAGCCATACCCCTAATAAGATTACTTTGAGAGGAATGAGGGATATTATATGATGATATTATAGGTTATTGATAATGTGCTTAATACCCAGAGGTTTCTGAGCACGGACCCGGGGATCGAACCTGTGTTGCTCCATGTCATCTTCCTTCCAAGGCGAGCACATTGCCGCTGAGCGGTTGCCAGTCAATTCGTCAAAAAAAATTGGTCGACCAGACAAATGGTCGAAGCAAATTGGTCGAAAACCATTTCGTCGAATTTTTTTTTTTCTATTTTAACCCTTTTTTTTTTTTTTGGGGGGTCCCCCCCAACCCCCTTTTTTTCTCTAAAAACCCCTTTTTTAACTAAACGAAAACCCAAAAAAATAAATATATAAATAAAAAACTTTTTTCGACGAAATGGTTTTCGACCAAATTGCGTCGACCAAATTGCAGTCGACCAGTTTTTTTTCGACGAGTTGACTGGACACCCCGCTGAGCTATCCTCCCAAAATATAATTGCTGGCTTTCCATTGTACCCCTGCCACACAGTCAGCATTGAAATCATCCCCCAGAAAGCTTGAATAATGCTGACCCTTGGCCAGCCAGTCGAAAAAAAAAGATTTGTTAGGCATGTTTGATAATCTCCAATTCTAACCCGGGCAGGATCTCAATACAGATTGACCAACAAAAGATTTGAACACACACCCTTGGCAGTAAGACTAACAGCAAACACCTCTTCTGATGAATGAACCACTTCCAGGCTTGTGCTCAATTTAGAATCGATTGCAATGATCAAACCACCATTTGGTCGTCCCACATGAAGGTGAGTAGCAGGATTAGAAAAAGGCTGTAACCCTTCCAACTCAAAATGAGTAAAAGCCATGGTTTCCTGAAGTAATAAAACATCCATTCCACTTACAAATGAGGATTCCTTTAGAAAGCGATTCAAGTTCACTCCTCCACACACATTCTAAGACATAACTCTCAAACCAGAAATCTAGGGCTGTTTCAAGCCTTGTTTAAGCCCTGCAAAGGTCTTAAGAGCTGATTTGATCAATGAACAATCCTGCCCATTCAGCATAAGATTAGAGACAAGCGAAACGCAATCAGAGGCTAAATTGTTATTTATCAGTGCCACTCCTCCCGTCAACTTCAACCCTTGTGGCTCCGGGACTAAGAGCTGTTCAAGTAAATGTTGTGAAAGATTGGTGGCAATTGGAAGAGAAGATGGTTACATTTGCATAGCAAGTTACTCCAGTTGTGTTGCTGAATTTAAATGGACCAGAGAGTTCTGTCTGTCCATCGTTTGATGGGGCTGCAGATTTCTTCTGAGAAGAGACATTTGTCTCTTTGCTTCCTGATGAACATGCAATTGAGTTTGTAGTAGAGAGTTTTGTGGTAGTATTATTTGATGGAGAAGGAGTTGGTTGTTGTTTCTTTAGTGGTATTGTTGGGAGATCTGTTGTAGATTCTGTTTGCATTAGTTTTATTTTTAACATTTTTTTATAGGTACAGGGTACATATCTAGATGGGGGTGTACTATGCACATAGCCTGTTGTATTCCTGGATGCAAGGAATGTCAGTGATTACTTTGTTTGCATCAAAGTTAACTAGGAATAGACCATTGAGTGTATGCAGAAGTAAAAGTGCTACGTAACTCATAGATTCCCTGAAGACTGTGCTGCCAATGTCAACCAATGTGTGATTTAAGGTTAGCCCTTGTGATTTGTGAATAGTGTCAGCATATACAAGCTATAGAGAAAATTGTTCTTTGCATACGTACATGTCTCTGAAAAGAAGGAAACATGCTATTGTGCAGCAATTTTTCTTTTTACTTCGGTATTTTTGTCAAAGTGGATGTTGACAAACTGAATGTTGTTGTCATGTGGAAATGTTTGGAAGCCAACAAGTGTACCAATTGTTCCATTTACTAAACCAATCATGTTTGCGTTTTAGAATTAGTCTGCAGTTTAGGCATACAGTAAATATTTCCTCCAATCCAGCTGTGCTGGAGATATATTTTTCTAAGCTATTTAGTCATGCAATTGCTTGTTGACATATAGGGAGTGTCATGCCATGCACTTCTAGTTTGTGGAGCTGATATGCAGTATAGGTTGCATTTCTCTTTTTTAACATTGTCTTGTTGAATTGAATACAGCTTACAAGGGTTGGCATTAAGGACATGCATTTTATATTTTGTTGAGTTAATTGCTCCATTACATCAGGAGCACATATAGCCCATATAGCTCATGGGGGCATGGAATAGTCTACTATTCAAGATGGATTTTGCATCTTTAGTAAGCAAACCAGTTCTAATGCTTTTTACAATGTTAAAATGGGTGGGGTTTGCAGACTGACACATGTTTTGAGTTAGTTCTCTGTACTGAAAATGTTGCCAGAGATTTATATTTCTAATGCTGCTGAGTGTGTTGCAGCATTGTTTGTGTCCTAATGTTTTAAAACTAGGTTGGCCTTTTACTGTTGTTAACTGTATGAGGTCTTCCGAAAACAATAATGTGTTTCCTCCAAACAGTTGTTCGTAGTCGGTTTTTCGGACTTCTTGCATTCTGAGGTGAATTAAAGCCAACATGAGGTTGGACACCATACTTACTTCATATATTAGGAGCACTTTAATTTGTTTCAGAATGCTGCATATTTCAGTAGCAGATTCTGCTGATAATTGCTAGTATTCTAATTTGTTTTGGTGTTCTACTAGAAGGAGCAGTAGTCTATGTAAAGTTTCACCTCCTATGTTGTAGGCAGCTAAACCTGGGGGGGCTGTTACAACAGCCAAAAGGTTGTTGTTTGTTATGTTTTGTTGACATTTGCTGATTATTTTAATTAACAAGGACCAGAACCAGCTTCACCACTTACACACATAAGCAGAGGTGTATACATTTTACTGCAACACGTTTTAGTTTCCTGTTTAAAACCATGTTCAATTTCTTTAGTCACTAGCTGTGATGTGAGTGCGGAAAAGTCACCTTCAGATTGTTTATATTGATACATGATATTTTTCACCTCAGTCATTGCTATTTCTGCATCATTTATAATGAGTGGTTCTCCAATTGGTTCTTGGCTTCCTGTAAGGGAAGGTTGACTGCCCTCAGGAGTCTTGTTATCTAGTTGAGCTTCAATTTCATCCTCTTGCGTTCATTGTCAACATTTCTTTGTATTATTTGAAATTGACATTTGTTATACTGCTTTCATTTGGTTTGAATGCAGCTTCAAATGAGTCACAGTCACCTAATAATTCTTTTTCTTTTCTCCAAGGTTTAAAAAGTTGCATTAGGGCCATGTAATACAGTTCTCTATGTTGCAGAGATTTAAATGGTAACTTTATATGATTAATTAGGCAGGGTTTGGTACGTTTTACTAGGCTTCCTTCACAAGTTTAGACCGAATATTTGCCAGTTGCCTCATCTGGTGTGACATTGTTATTGTAAGAGTAGTTGTGGGCTTTGTCACACAATCACATGTTTTCCAAAGCAGTACTTCTGTTTGGGTACTATGTGTCAATTAAATAGTTTTTTTTTGAAAATGTCCTGGGTGTTGGGGTCATCTCTTGGTAGGATTTCAGTACTCTTTTTTGGGATAAAGCTGGACCAGGGTTCAGCCATATAATGTGTTCAGATTTGTCATATAAGGCTGTACCTGTTAAACAGTCTGCAGCTTCGTAGCACCTGCATTCTCTATGGGAGAGCATTTTCATACCGAAGATGTACAATTTTTGTGATTGTGTTTTGTCAGATGATATGTCATTCCAGAGGTCTTTTAGCTCTGTTTTCTCAGCTTTGGTAAGATAGGCTGTGACACATCTTGCAAGTGCAGTGGTATTGTCTGCAATGTATTGTATGTCTATGTTTGCATTCCACAAGAGGGAAATTATTGCATTGTAATCATTGATGTACTTGGATACTTCATCCCTTTTAATCATGAATGCATTTTTAGGGGTTTTGCCTTTTACGCTGTGTCTAAAAGAAGACATCAAGCTATTTACTTGTCCTTTTTTGCAAACTGGTCTAGGGAAGCCAACGTGACACTTCGTACAGTGTTTGCCTTTGTTTTTATATCTACATCAGCAGTATTTGCCACTTTTATGTTTCTGGAAGTATAAGACTTGTGTATGTAGGTCACTATATGTGGTTTCTGAAGAGATGCCGCAGGTAACATATTTTTCAATAAACTGTAAAACAGTGGAGTCGCTATCATGACCAAATTTAGGAGCATATTTTATCCACAAAAGCATGTGGATGTGTGGTGCTCCTCTGGATTGATATTCTTTTCTCCAAAAGAAGTGTTGCATTTCTCGGAGTGGAGGTGTAGTTTTATTGCAGATAAAATGCAGTATGACAATGAAGCGATGGTGAAAGTATGTTAATACATTGGCAGGGTCAAGAGAATAGAGTTCTCCTGGTGTTTTTATATCTATTCCATCTTTATTTTGGTTTGCAGTGCATAATAAGTCTTGCAAGTTATCCCATGCATACTCTGCACAACTTAAAATAACAAGCCATGTGGGTGGGGCTAGGTTACTTAGCATACAAAGTACATCAGTGTGATGTCATAACAAGTATTCTTTTGTACCACGCATGTTTGCCAAGATATTTGTGATACTTGACTGCAAAACTTCATCTTTGTCTTTTATTTTTTGAAGCAGTTGAGTATCAGAATTAGAGCCTGTTTTTAATGTGAGTGCAACTCCATAACATAGAGTTGCTAGTTCACTTTTCGAAGAGGAGGTGGAAAATGTATTCAACGTTTTGTATAAATCTGGGGTCTTCAGAATACATTCTTACAGTGTGATATTCTGATGCACTCATTTGCGCTGACCTTTCATTAGATCTTCATCCATTTTCTGTAGGAAAGAGTAGAGGAAAAGTATGTGCTTCTACACTTTTTCCCATATGTTCATTGGGGATCCTTTGGCTTGATGCTTTTGATGTTTCCAATGCATCGATAATTGTGTCTTTGGACTGTAATAGGTGTATTGTATACTGGTCTAAAATGTTGGCTGCAGTAACAGGATCTACATGTTCAATGTGGCCATTTGATGGTCAGTAATTTGGGTCGTTTCTCTTAGGTTTTCGTCTATGTTTATATCTGTGTAGTATTGATTGTTTTCTTTTAGATATTGTAGGGCTTGTCTAACTGTGTTTAAGTCAACTAGTTGTTGCCAAAATGCTTTGTCTCTTGTTGGCACACCATTAACTAGTACAATCTATTTGCCATTGTACTTTCAGAGTTTGTACATTTTCTTTTAAATCTAATAGCAAATTTACAACTTTGTCATGGATGCCCAACAGTAACTCGATGGAGGTAATTTGACTGATTTTGGTTGAAGGTGTATTATAACTTGAAATGGATGCACTGTTTGTATTATAAAGCTCTCGCACAAGTTAAACGGTTGGAGATCTTTGGAAGTAGGTATAATGTATTTGTGGCAGCACGTGATCGCATTTGGTTATTGTCAAAATTTGTGTTGCAGTACCTGCAAACTGTTGAGGGGTTAGACATTTTGTATTTAGTTTTGGCTGTTAGATGTAAAGCTAATTAGAAGCATTGCAATTCTTGATTGTCTTCTATTTTGTAGGCTAGATCTACTATTTTTGTGCTCTTTTTATAAAACATTTTGCAACAACAGACACATATTTGGTCTGGTATTTCAGCAGATGTGTTTTGAAATGTAGCTATTTCTTTTTTGTATGTCTCTATTTGGAGGTTGGTGTTTATGAGGCACAGAATTTTCGTAATCACCTACAGTTCCAAAGTATTTACATCGGGTGTGCTCTATTGCTTGAAGCAGTTTTTTGGCTGTTCGATGTAGGAGAGTGTTATTTAAATTGTGCAGTTCTAGAGCAGGACTTTTTGCAAAGTACAGTAGATGCACAAGATTCCGTATATCAGAATGGTGTGTTGCTAACATTTTGATGTGGTGGAAAGTTCTAAAATGTAGGCTAATGAATGTCTGTGCAGAGCAGTATGGCTGTGCACTGGACAGGAGTCTATGGTTTCTAAAGTTTTCATTTGATTTTTGTCTTTTAGTTTCACATAGTGATTGAGGAATTAGCATAAAGATTTAAAGGATTTTTGGCATACATTAGACAATGAGCTGCATGTCCATTTGTACACTGGAAGGTTTGTTTGGGTGAAAGGAGCATTTGGCTAAATGTTTGTTGGGGACCTTTTTTCTATAAGGTTTCCTTATGCCATAATGGTATGTTACACCATTTCATACCTTCAACCATTATTGTCTATGCCAATTGTTTTTTGTTATTCTTGTTTACAGGCTTCTTCATTGAAGTATGGTTCTGTGCTGCTTGTGTGAATCCATTCACCATCACAGAAGTTTTGAAAAGTTCTCTATATTGACACTGCAAATGTTTAGAAGTACTTTTTACAATTCATTGATTAATCAAGTTAGTGGTTTCATTCAGTTTAAAATAAAAATAAACAATGTTATCTTTAGTAGAAAAGCGATGTCAATTAGAGCTTGCAGGATTAGTCTCATGCAGTAGTATTTAATGGTAGATCGTGACTTTTCAGATTTTGTAAGAGATTGCGAAGAACTGTACAGAGGAACATTTTCTGTAACCTAATTATTTTGGATTGCTTTACCATGACTCCATTAACACTGGTAGATAGATGGCTAGGTTCGTTAGTAGGTCTGCTTTTCTTTGTACATACTTTTTACTTTTAGCTTTAGCAAAAGGGGGTTACATTTTTTAGTTGTGGCATGTTTCGTTTTGTTGAGTGAGGTTACTAGCTTTTTTGTTTTAATGTTTTCTATAAATTGTTTAAGAAGTGGATGACTATATGGTGTAGTTTTATTCTTATCTGCTCTATTTTTTCTTTCTTTTCTAAAGAGTTGCCTTTTAGTTGGCATTGTGTTGTGTCTGTTGGGAAAAGCGGTTGGAAAGTTGTGCAATGAATATGCATGTATGGTGCATGGGATGTGGGTGTGATTGTAGAAATGAATAGAGTGCTGTTTGATTGAGAGGAGGTATATAAGGTGTGGTTGGGAAGGTTGTGAGAGTAAGAGTCTGCAGAGGTGTGATGTTGATTTAGTGAGTAAGGGATTGGTGTGTCTTGGAATCTATTGTGCTCTTTTAAGCAACAGAGTGGGTGCTGCAATGGTGGTGTGTAGATGGCAATAGTAAGAGTGTAAATGGTGGACTATAATGGGCTAGGGTGAAAGAAACATTGGTTTGAAAAGAGTAGTCTGGGGTAATATCTAGTGGAACTGTACTGCTATAATTACATAAATATATATGGTACATTAATGTACTTTGTTGAATGGGTAGGGTATTCAGAGTTTGAGTGTTTTCTTCGGTAATGTACTTCTTTCTTGTAATTGTAAAAGAAAGTTAGTGGAAATAGGTGGTAATGGCAAAGTACTTTTAGTAAGCAAGGTTCATATTTATAAAGGAAGGAGGAGTGGTGGGGAAAAAGAGTTAATAAAATTGGTGGCCAGTTATAAATTCTTGCTTTTAGGAGCAATTTCATGAAAGTTAAGAAATGCATATGTGTATTTGAAGAAGCAATGTAACGTTGTGTAAAAGAGAAGAAATGTTCTTGGAAAAGATTTGTAGTAAATTTTCAAATTGCAGTTGGTGTGTGGAAGTTTACTATGTTAGGAGTATATGCATACTTGCAGACATGATGCATTCTAATCTGTAGGTGTTTATGTAGTCCTAGATTTTTTTGTTTGTGTTCTAGGACTTTTAGGTCCACTTTTTCTGTTGTGAAAGTTAGAGTACAAGTCACAGACTGTAGAGAAAAAAGTATGACTGCATAAGCAGCTGAAGATTGGAATGTGTTTGTTAGGAAGTATGCATGCACTGTCAATATATTAAACTGGCGCACAGTGAGTGCCAATTACAAATGGTGTGTGCATCTATTTTATTATGCTTTTACTATCTTTTCTGAAAAATGTACAATGCTGCTTTAAAAGCAGATATGCGTTTTTGAACTTTCTTCAAAATGCTTCAAAAGACACAGGCCCTCATTACGACCCTGGCGGAAAGTAACTGACCTGACCGCCATAGCGTAAATAGCGTTTCCGCCATTGCACGACGGAGTAAAGTGCGGCTAATTCTGACCCATCGGGCACGAGCACTACGCCATGGCGGAAGTGCAAAGTCCGTGATGGCGGAAATGTCCCCAAAACGCCCCTCACCGCCGTCGTACGGCGCCCTAGGTGCAATTCCGCCACCCATCATAGCGGTCACCGTAATGAGCGGTAATCGCAAAATACGGTGACCGTAAATATACGGAAACGGAAGTAAAAACATGGGCCCGGAACGGGAAACAGCACGCCGTACACCTATAAAATCAGAATCCCAACACAACCATCAAAAATCCTACCCTGAGACACATCCCAACCCGTTAGCCACCCTAGTGAAAACAATAAAAATGGGAAAAGTTGCGAAAAAAGCGTGCGACCGCAAGCGGCAGGTCCACTTCTCCCATGAGGAACTCACCGTGCTCACAGAGACCCTCCAGGAGAATGCTGCCGTCGTCTTCTCGACGCAAATGACCAGGACGGCACTTGCGAACAAGAAGGCCATATGGGCCCTGGTGGCACAGCGGGTAAGTGCGGTGGGGACCGCACCCCGCAACCCACAGCAATGCAGAAAGCGATGGGACGACTTGCGGATACGCGTACGGAGCATACTATCAGCCAACCGTAACATTGCCACAGCTACCGGGGGAGGATCGGAATCACCCATCAAGTTGACCCCCTGGGAAGAAATCTGTGCCTCCACCATTGGAATGGAGAGTATAGAGGGAGTCGGAGGGATGGAGAAAGGAGTGCGGACATCCAAAGAATCAGGTAGGTGGGCCAAATAAAACAATGCTAAATCCACAATGTCCAATCATGTGAAGTACCATGTGTCCACATAGTGCAACAGAAACACATGTCCAGGAGAACGTCCACATACATTGGCCTGATAGCGCACTTTAAAAGTCACTTTAAATACATAAATAATTAAAAATCCTAAAAACACCCTCTACACGTGCAGCATGCACACCCTAACTGCAGGCTGCAAAACAACTGCATCCTCAATCCACACAAAAATGAAACCACCTCCAAGGCCCTGACCCAAATCACCCTCAGGTACCACCCCGATGCATGTGATACATTGCCATTCCAATTTCCACAGACCCATAAATAACGCTCGTCCTCCTTTACTCCAACACAGGGTCCAATTCAAATGACGAGCTTCAGGACACCCCTACCAGCACACCTGCAAAGAGGGCCAAGACCAACGGCCAAAGACCCTCCACCTCAGCTGCACGGATCAAGACACGGCAGCAGCACAAATCAAGTGGCAGCACACAGGAGGGAACTTCAACAGGCACCCCAGCAGCCAGCATGCCCACAACAGCAGCACCACAGGTCCCCCCAATGGATGCCACAGAAGGCACTGCTTCTGGTGGCAGCAGCACCATAGGTGACACTGCATTAATGGCAGCATGCTCCGACACAGAAAACGGTGCTGTCGATGTAGGATCCATCCACGACCTGTCTTAATCCCCCTGTTTGTTTCATCCCGTACACCATGAGGATACCACGCAGGGGCACCCACAAGACGTCGACTGGCCATCCCCCACAAGCCCTGTGGCAAGGCAACATGAGGTGATCAGCCCCTCTGTGACACCACCGCAAATGGGCATGGCCCAGCAGAGGCAACAGTCCCTCGACCAGGTGATCGTGCAACAGCAGCAACTGGCCACGCTCCTCAAGGAGCATGCTGATGAATGTGGGGGTACTAAGGCAGCCATAGAAACATCAACTGAGACACTTAGGTCAGAAATGGAGAGAAGTACAGAGACACTAAGGGCACAAATGGAGAGAAGCACCGAGAGCCTGAGGGTACAAATGGAGAGAAGTACCGAGAGCCTGAGGGGGGAACTGCATGCGACGTCCAAAGACGTATGTGCTGAACTTGCCGCTGTGCGCCGTGTGCTCACTGAGCTCTCACAAACCCTTAGGGACATGCATGGACGTGAGCAGGCAGAGACATCATCCGTTGCAAGTTCCGTCCAGGGCAGCCCCCAACGTAGATCTGGGAGGAACCTGCGCTCCACAGGCAGGGGTGCCCCTGATACCCGGAGAGGGGGCTTGCAATAGCGTCTGCCCACTGACAATGAGCATCTTTGGACACTGGTGTTCGGGGGGGAGGTAGGAGGGTGGAGGGGGTGTGTTGGGCTTTCTTGGGTGGCGGGTCGATGGGGTGTGTAACATAATTTCACATATGCTATAAACATTTCACAATCATCCAATGAGATGTGTGGACATTGATCTTTGTGTACGAGGCCTTTATAGGCATACAGTCCATATTGTGCATGTTCCAGACACACACAGTGCCACAAGTCCCGTGTCCATGTATCAGCCACCAGGCGTGAGTGCTAGAAGCATGAATCTATGATAATCTGACGAATTTCACGGCCCTCCTGTGCCTCACAGACTCCTTGAGGTGCTGCCACATCCCCACCCTCATCATGACCATCTTCAGGTGCTTGCAGTTCTGCGTCAGGGGGCATGGGCACATTTCTACGTACGCACATGTTGTGTAGCATGACACATGCCATGACCATCTTTGCAACCTTCTCATGGCGGTACAGGAGTGCCCCGCCAGACCTGCTGAGGCAGCGGAAACGAGCCTTCAGTAGGCCGAATGCCTGTTCTATGACTACACGGGTACGTGAGTGGGCATGGTTGTAGTCCTCCTCATGCTGGTTCTGTGGGTTCCAGAGTGGTGCAAGGAGCCATCTCTTCAGTGGATACCCGGCATCACCTGTATGTGGACAATAAAGGATGTTTGTGGAATGACATTGCTACGTACGCATCCCCCCCCCTTCCTGCCAGGTCATTGCCGCATCACATACCCCACATTATCATGCATGAAATGAGACTCACCAAGTAGCCAGGATCTGTTCCCTGCGTGTCACTCCATGTAGCGTGGTATTGTAGAGTTCCTCAAGACCATAGAATCATGGGTTGATCCAGGAAATCGGGCACAACAATGTGTAATGATCCTGTTGGAGTCACACACCATTTGTACATTAAGAGAATGATATTGTTTTCGGTTGCGGTACTGGGCCTCCATGGCATGTGGGACAACCAATTCCACATGGGTGCAGTCGATGGCACCAATGCAACCCGGTATGCCGGCAAGTGCATGGAATCCCACTTTTGTGTTCGTAATTTCCTGCTCCGAGCGTGGTAGAGAGATGTAGTTGTCTGCGTGCTTCAGGAGGGCATCGAGCACTTGCAATAGTGTCCGTGACAACAGTGGCTGTGAAATGCCATGCAACTGTCCGACTGTGTGCTGGTAGGTGCCTGTGGCCAGGAAGTGTAGTACAGACACCACCTTCAGTAGGGGTGGGATGGCGGTTGGGCTATCTATCATGCTGGCAAGGTCAGCGTGTGTCATGTCCACAATGGCGGTTATGGTGTCCCGGTAGAGGGTGTGGATCTGCTCAGCAGTGAGGTTGAACGGATGAGCTCGGAGGCGTGGGATTGCGGGCTGCCTGCGTGGTGGTAGTGGCTGTGCTGGTGGGCCTTGCTGGCCCTGCCTTGCCCTCCTCCTCCTCCTGCGTCTCCTCTGTGCGGCCGGTTGTTGTAGTAGTTGGTGTTCGTCTTCTTCTTGAAGTTGGAGTACTTGCAGTGCTATCAGGTCCCCCAGGGCCAACATCGCTAGTCCTGCCGGTAGCATTTTGGAGTGGGTGTGGTTGTGGGAGGGGGTTGGGTGTGCAATTTATGTGTTTTCAGGCAGTTTAGCCTCCACCTGTGGTGATTCATTACACCTGTGCAAGCTGCAATCCCCTTTGGGCGAGCACGTCCCGCACACAACGCTGCAATTCGACGCATGGCATCTTGCTATTACAATCATGTATTTAATCCCGATGGCAGTGGAATATTGGTTCATATGTTCATTCTGCTATGGTCCCATTGTTTCACATACTATCTTTACAGTCGCGAACAAACTTGTGAAGGGTCAGTGGAATGTAGTACTCGATTAACGGTGGACCCTCATGCAGCACTGTACCGAGGTTCACCGACGGGCGGGGCGTCCCATTTGTGAGTGAAGGCAGTTGCCATTTGCACACACTGCCGCACTACATGGATGAATTTGTGATTTCAAGCGGTCACAGATGCCTTTTCGACGTGATGTTGCAAATGAGGAATTCGAAGGACAGCGCTTTCGGTTTTCAGCTAGCGGCGAGGAGACGCCCACAGGTCTGACTGCAGATATAAAGTTCTATTGTTTAATGTCCTTCGGACAGGGGCCATGGCGAGAATGCAATGATTGATATGAATAGTATGGGATGCGCAATAGCGTAGTGGACGATAAGGCAGGACGTTCCCAAATACATGTTACTTCACAACACTAGAATTCCGGGCTGGAGCACAGTGGATTTTGCAGACTGCATTACGCACAGACTCAATGGAAATTTCACATGTTATGTGAGTAAATAATCAGGCGTTTTCATACCGGGATGAGGGAATGATGTATGGATGCATGGACAGATGATTTAATTGAGAGTTTACCATGTACATGGCTTTTTGGAATCTATCCACTTCCCCTGCGCTATGTGATGCAGAGCTGCCATAGTGGGACCATCGTCTATCTGCCCTTGTTGAACCCTCCCTGTCTTGACACGCCTTCAAACACTTGTGTCTATGCACGTTACTAATCCCATCTAATGGATTCTGTTTTAACAGACGCATGCACACAAAGACTCGTTTGTAATAGTGTTTTCACCTCGATTTATATAGTTATGATTCGCAAGTGATTTTTGGGTGGGAATAATCCTTTTGAGTGGGCTAACATGCATATGGCTGTAGATTTAGTGTGATCATTGAAGTGAGTAATTCAAATTAAGTTCTGATGCCCATACCATTCTTTTTCATTTCATTTGGGTGACAGGTATCTCCTCCCCTTTTGCCGCTGCCATCTGTATGCCACTCCTGCAGATGGCTTTTACTCCCGACACCTGCTGCTTCGTGTTAATCAGTGGAGCACCATTACGATCTTATGGGACGATCGCCAATGGGCCACATGCCCTTACGCAGTGCTAGTGGCTAGGAGCAACATATCGAGCTTTCAGCTGGACTAGTGCCTACCTAATGGGACGGCCCTGCGGTTCTAGGCGCTTCCATGTTGCCTTTTTGAACGTGAATGTAGCCCCTGTGTACCATGAAGGAACAGGGCGTCACACAAGAAGAAGCTGGTCATTTATTGCGGATGCAGCCCACAATAATGAAATATATTTTGGAGTTCATGACCTAATAGCTGTATGGGCTTGGTGATTTTGTTGTGCATTAAATTTCTATTATGATATTAACCGTGTAGCGTTATTCTTTGCAAGTAATGTAGCATATATCTATTTGTGGAGCGATGTATTGTGAGAAGATCTGCATTGGGTTCCGGCTTCTGAGTATAGTTGCGTGGTACTGTACTTGGCGCGTTTGCCTACGAAGCCCAGTGAGGTCAGGGATAGGGGCTGCCATTATGACTGTTTTAATGATGTCATGCTCAGGGGCGGGAGATTAGCTTTTGTGTAACAGATGCCGGTCAGCCAGGTGGATTGGTGGAATGATGTGATTATCAGAATATGGCTGGTCACAGGTGCCTGTGTTTGCGTGCGTTTCTTGGAGGGAGACTGAGGTCATGTCCATTGGAATAGCTTCTGTATTCGTGCCATCTGTGCCCTTGAGATGGGCCTGGCTGCTCAGTCACTCTGCCAACTTGTGTGGTACATGCTTATGCTGATGGTTGGTTTGTTTACTGGCAAGAGTACAGGGCTGGTGCAGTCTCCCTCAGGTTACTGCTTTGAATGTTGCCTTACACTGGTGTCAAGCGATGGGGGCCTGTTGTTGTTTTGTCTCATATTTCAGTTCATATTGCTGTACTTGAACCTTCACATGCCTGTGCTGCATCAGTACGGCAATGGTGACATGGCAAATATGGATGGCCACTCACAAGGCACTTGGAGCCCCTACATTCATTTGTTCGTTGGCATGCATGGGTGACTTGTACATTTCACTGGTTGCATTGTGTGACTTCATTGCACCTACGAGGAGTTGTGCAATGTGGCCAGGGAGTGGTGTACAGGCACTCAGTAGGGCCATTTACGGTTGGTTCGCGTTGCCGTACTTCTCACCATGGCGGAATGGTACTTTCCGCCATGCTTGATGGCGTTAGGTAAATGTCCGCTAGGGTCAGAATTCGCGTACCGTTGCGCCATGGTGGTAATTACGGTTTCGCATGGCGCGCGTGCGCGTACTTGGTGCAGTTAGCGTTGGCGTTCACTACGGTGTCGCTAATGGCATCGTACTTTACGGTGACGGGTCATAATCGCACCGAGCGCTATTCGATGGCGGTATTGCATTTCCGCCATCGTTTTTCGATTTCCGCCAGGGTCGTAATGAGGGCCACAGTATTTTATATGTTTATTTGATATACATCTCACAGTTTTGAATCTTGAAGTTATGTCGTGTTTTTTTCTTCACATTCTGGGAGTTGTAGTTTGAGTTTTATAATGGGTGAAGGTAATTGGAAGTGACAGAATGCAAAGGAAAACATTTTATAATGAATAAGCATGTATAGATTGGAATGGGTGATGTTGGGATGTATGCCTCTGCTGCCAACATATTAAATTGGCAGACACTGAGTGCCACATAAAAATGGTTTACGGATCTATTTTAAATACTTTTCGTTTATTTTATGAAACAGTGACACAGTGTTGCTATCCATGGACATATGTATTTTTTACTTACTTCATTACACGGCCAGTAGTGGCCGTGTAGTTATGGTTAAGTTGCTGTTTCCATAGGAAGGGCACTTTTTGGGCTGCCTATAACTCTGCTCCCCCTGGACGAATCCTCACCAAACTTTGCAAAAACAGTATATGGGCCACTCTGAATTGTTTTGCCAAGTTTTGGTTTGGTCCAGGGGGGGAAAGTAATAGGGAGGGTCCCAAAACGTCTTTTTTTCCCATAGACATAATGGGAAAAAATGTTGCTCACGCCTGCAGCCCAAACCGCTGGATGGACTTACACCAAATTTGTGGCAGGAGCAGCGGCTTGGTCCCGAAAGCATGCTTTTGTTAATTTGGTGTAAATCCGTCCAGTAGTTTTCTTTAAAATTACCAAAACGTAAGGCGCAAAAATTAGTGATATCTGCAAACAGGATTGGCCAAGCGGCTTGCGTAAGGTCCACGGACATATGACGTGCTCTCCGATTGGCTGGGGTGAAGCGTGAAGTGAGTCAGATTTTTGGAGACGCCCGCCATCTTGGATTCTGATCTGGTGTCCACGGACATCGCTCCTAAACATATTAAAAAAAACAACATTGCACTCGTCAAACTGATCAAATAATGTTTGGGAAGGTGAGGGGTGATGAGGATGGGATGGAATATGGCTGCAGGAAGCACAAAAATGTGTTAACTAAACAACATCGGGACGCGAAGAAACTACGTAGCGGTGTAGACCTCGCTCACGCAGTAAAGCACATGCGCAGAACTACTTCACCCGCTCATGACATATAATGCGCCAGTCAAAATGCGCACACACTTTCTTTTTCAAACTCGCATGTGCGCCTCATCCGAACACGGACACGCATTGAAGAAAACACGCAGAAATGAAGACCGCGCACAGGAGTTGACAGAAAACACGTAGCAGTCAAAACCGCGCACACGCACTGTAGAAAACACGTACCTGCAAAGACTGTACACACGCGATGTACATAACACGTAGCTGCGAAGACCATGCACACGCGCTGTAGATAACGCATAGCTGCGAAGACCACGCACACACGCTGGCACTGTAGATAACACGTAGCTGCGAAGAGCTCGCACACGTGTTGTACAAAACACGTAACAACAAAGACCACGCACACACATTTCCGAGCTCACATGCACCTTATACGAATATGCACACGCACCGTAGATAACACGTAGCTGAGAAGACCACGCACACGCGTTGAACAAAACCACGCACAGGAGTTAACAAAAACACGTACCAGTGAAGACCGCCCACACACGCTGTAGAAAACACATAGCTGCAAAGGCCACTTACACGTGCTGGCGCTGTAGATAACACATAGCTGCAAAGACCACGCACACACGCTGGCACTGTAGATAACACATAGCTGCGAAGACCACGCACATGCGCTGTACATAACACATAGCTGCGAAGACAACGCACACGCGCTGTACATAACACGTAGCTGCGAAGACCACGCATACGCGCTGTACATAACACGTAGCTGAGAAGAGCACGCACATGCATTGAAGAAAAACACGCAGAAATGACATGAATTCAAGCTCACACGTGCCTCATCGGAACATGCACATGCGCTGTAGAAAACACATAGCTGCTAAGACCGCGCACACGTGTTGTGAAGTGAAGAGGGGCCCTATATGGAACCCTGCTTTCCCTTTCCATGGTGGCCATCTTGTTAAAGGATTTTCTTTCCTACACCGGGACGCCGCAGGCGTCCCAGTTTGGGAAGAACAATCTTCTTTTTAGCACCCCGGGTTCCCGCTTTGGGAACCTAGGGTGGTAATGGTCTTCATCCATTTAAACGGACATTATGGCTACGTTGCACTAATAAAAACCTATGAAATTCAGTAAAAAAAAACTTTGTTAAAGGGACGTTATGGTTATGTTGCACTAATAAAAACCTAAGCAATTCAGTAAAAAAAAAAGTTGTTAAGGGGACGTTATGGTTACAAGTAAAATCGAAAAACCCCTGAAATTCGCCAGTTATGGTAAGCTAAGCAACGATAACTCGCGCCACCACTGTGCACTGCTAAGACTAACACCCAGGACATCAAAGATGACATCACAAATATCATTGATGACATCACTGATGACATCACATGTGCATTTACATTTCATACAAGGGGTTGTGAATGTAATGTTGTCAAACAAGTATCAGGGATTATCGGTAGATGTGTAATACACTACATAGTTCATTACACAATGTAGTGTTCTAAAGAACATTCCATTGCAGTGTGCTTTCTAGTACAGGAACCTATTCATACAGAAATGTAGGTATTGGCTGCAGCATACACCATAGAGGTGCTATAATTGTAATTTTCCAAAGTTATTTAAAAAACGGCGAATGCTTCTGTATTGGACTTTTCCGTACTGTGAAACATGTAGTAATTAGCCAATAATGGATCACTTACTACATATTTCTACTAATACATACAAAACATAAATAGAGTACAATGCATACAAATATGGGGCATATATATGGAGAGTACAATAAGCAAACAAGAGGCAGTATCATTAGCAACTGTGTATTTTGTACATGAGTGTATTCACACATAAAAATGATTGCTGTGTTTCAGTCCTGCCTCTTACCCTATGTATATGCCTCCTATGATGCGACTGAACTCTAAGGAAAGTAGTGTAAGAACATATGAGAAGGGTAATGTCTACAAATGTAGTACCTTTTTGAATTTTCCGTTCATAACTCAGTGAAGAAAACCACCTGGCCTAGATATGTCAGCAAACAAAAAAGAAGGAGCCAGACATGTGATGTCATCAGTGATGTCATCAATGATATTTGTGATGTCATCTTTGATGTCCTGGGTGTGGTGGCGCGAGTTATGGTTGCTTAGTTTACTATAACTGGTGAATTTCAGGGGTTTTTTGATTTTACTTGTAACCATAACTTCCCCTTAACAAAGTATTTTTTACTGAATTGCATAGGTTTTTAGTAGTGCAACTTAACAATAACGTCCCTTTAACAAAGTTTTTTTTTACTGAATAATTATTTTAAATAGAAAGATTTTGAAGGGCAGAGCATTGTAATTGTTGCGCAGATGATGAATCCTACAATGCATGGCTTTTGCTAGAGTGGTTAAAAAAGAGAATATGTTTATTGAGAATCTTATTACAGGGTAAGTAGCAGGAACCCTTTACATACATATATATTTGTGAAAGAGTTGAAGAAAACATTTATTAAATATAAGCATACCAGTAATATGCTTTGTTAGATGCAGATCTTGTAGAATCTGGAAATATAAGGGTGCTGAGCGGGCAGGGAGTGGTCTGCTGTGGAGTTGTGGAGACTGAGGGCCTCATTCCGAGATTGGAGGTAGTCATGGCGCTATTTGCGCCATGACTGCCTCCAATAACGGTACCGGCACCGGTCTCGTTCAATGGGGACTTACCGGTGTAGTCCGACCTTTGCGGGACTGGTAAGCCCCCACTGAAAAAACCATTCCCCATCCCATTTGAGCCCCCATAGGGCTCAGTGGGAATTGGGATGTAGCTAATAACGGTACCGCAACTTGCAGTGCCGTTATTGGCTCTGAATTCCCTTAATGGGTCCCATCCATAACGCCTGGTAAAACCAGGCGTTGAAGGAGGGACCCGCTAAGGGAACTCGTAGTAGGGCGGTAAGGGATTACCGGCACCGGTTTCCTTACCGGTGCCCGGTATCCCTTACCAGCCCACTCGGAATGAGGCCCTGAGTCCCTTACAGTCTTTTTCCAGTCTCTATCGGAGGAGGTGGAGTAAGAGTACTGCATCAAAGGAAACATTTAAAAATGCCTCATTAGCGCGAAGCATTGGGGGGGCGAGCAGAGAGTGGTCTGCTGTGGTATATGGTGGATCGAGGGGCGAGGTAAGAATTCTGCCTGTTTGTGTCTGAACAAGAGCAAGTACCGGTCCAATTTCAAGAGCAAGAACTAAACTGAACTGTACTGTGTTGTTGTTGGCTGGTATATCGCCCTGCTCTGTCCTGCTCTGTGGTACACTGGAAGTTCTCCCTTGTGCTCTTGTGCATGTACACCCTCATGAGTGGGTCAAACAGCATATTACCGAAGGCCCTTGTACCCGATGGCAGGGGAAGTCGCAAGAAGAACGGATACCTTCGATGGCCAAATAAACGCTCAATCTCAGATTCCAAATCTGAATGAACCTCTGAATGAACCACTATCCAAGGAAAAACTACAAAATGTTAGTGATGGTGGTTATGCTGGATGGGGAAAAGGGTTGAGTCCGGCAGCTTGACGGGGCAAAAGTCAGATGCGGGGTGCCCGCACATTAGATCTCCCCACACTGGGGGGGACTCTGTCATTTTGCTCCCAGGTTACCCCATCTGTCTCTGTCTTAACCAATACAGAGAGATTGGGATTGGTATCCCTTCCTCATTCCCTGAAACCATGCCCATTCTCTCAGCAAGCCTTCCAGGATGCTCAAGAGGCTCAGGTTGATCCGACAACAAGCGTGTCAATTTAGGATCAGTATCACAATTATGAAAACGATTAAACATCTCTCAAAGTGGTCTTTTACCGCCCAGACACCCCTGAGTAGGCCGTACTATGTCTGCCGAAGGTCATACTGAAACCTGTTCCACTTCTTTTCTCCTTTTCCCTGGCTGAGACTCTGGAGCGGCAGACTCTGCACTGGCTGCGAGGTTAGCTCAAGACATCATTGAGCTGAGTTCCACTAGATTAAACCAGCAAAGGTTCAGTGACTTTGGTAATTTTAACTGCTCTACTCAGAAGTCTAGTGATCTCCATGAAGGGGGGCAGCACTTTACTAAATCTTCTATGATGGGGAGTAAACCATTAATTGGCCAACTACCAGGCACTCTGGAGGTGATTGACTCTAACTATAAATAAACAATTGTAATGGATAATGTTTCAAAAATGACCCAGGCTTATGAACCTCAAAATTCAAAGGTGACCCAAGAATCGTTTTTCATCCTCAACCTCCTCCCTAGAATCCCAAGTGAGCCCAACACCTAGGAGACACAGACAAGTCAATCTTCACCAGACTTCTGGGGGAATTGATCACATTCAACTCTGAAACCTAGTGATGGCAGCTTTGAAGGTGACAATAAATCCCTTTGTAAAACTGTATGAGACCCTAAGTGAAACAATTAAGCATACAACCACCATGCTAGCGATGATTCATATAAAATCAATATTTTTGGAAGCTTTCTCAGGAGCAGTACAGTCAAGGCTGGGTAAGGAAGCAGAATTATCAACGCAATGGCAAGCCAGACTTTTTTACCTAGAGGCGAGGATGCAGAGAAAACCATTCTAATGTACTCAATTTTGGAAATAATTTAATGGACAAGACACCAGAACAGTATCATGATCCAAACTCGATGGGAGCCAACAATTGAGGGTCAGGTCCAGAACACCCAGCATAGTACCCCCTCCAATGTAAATCAGGGGGTACCTTCCACTTGATCCGCTTGATACACTTTGTCCTTCCAGTGTTTCTGGTCCACGAAATACATTGGGAGATAACTGTGAAGGTAATGCATGGTCCGGTCGGAATCCGTGGGGCCAGTCACGGAAATGGAGACCACGGTTGTACCAGAAGCTGCATTCCAGCATGTTTGGACCTGAAAGTAGGAAACTCTACTCCGTCTTTGGTACCCCGAGTAGGATGGGCTAAGATGTAAAATCGATGGTGAAGCAACCAAGAAAGTTGAAAAAAAACATTTGACAAAAAAAGTCTAATGGCTCCACAGCGTTTATGAGGAACCACACGATCCTGAGAACTCAAAGGTCAGATAAATCCAGCTAAGAGTACCCTAGGAAAACAACCACCACCCAGGTTGTGACACAGGGGCATATAGAGATATGCAATCAAATGGATGAAAACAGCCTCCTGCTAATGAATCTATCAACTTATTCAGATGAAATGAGTGTAGAAGCCAAAGATTGGAATGATTTGACTTGTTTTGCCCCAGAAGCATTGTTTTAGCACCAAAAATCAATAAAACTCAAGTTACACTCGAGAATCCTCTGCACTTCCATCTGTGTTGAATTTATCTGGGGACTCAGGGGACCCTCTTTCAGACTCTTGAACAAAAGAGACAATTCCTGGTAGGGCGTATTCACCCCTACCTCCATTACCATAGAGCAAAGAGAGGAAGGTACCATGAGGGGATTGTCGCACTTGCAGGTCCCAGTGCAAATATAAGTCCTGATTGAGAGGCTGATTCCGGAGAGAGACTGCTTAATTATGAATAGGAAAAATGTTCTAAAATTACTTAATTGCTCACCTAAATTAGATTTATTCAGCCAGAAGATATCAAGATAGTTGTTTTCGTTAACAAAACCCACCTAGATTGGGCAATTTTACATCTACAATCAATATTGGTGAGAAATGCTCTGCTGGAAGCGTCTACAGACTTTCTTCATTTGGGTTTTGAACCATCTGATGGCTACCAATTTAAGTATCAAGTCCACAGGAAGCTAGATGTCTGCCAAAGGAAATGCTCGCTGGGAGGTATCCTCAGAAATAAGTGTGAGGTAAAAATGAGGGATGGTGTAAAAGTACCCTCTTCAAGACTAAGGCAGGATTCCAAACACACTGTGCCGACAGGTGACCGGGCACCCTCTCTGAAACTCACCTTTGATTGAGTTTTGGAGGTAGACAGAACTGTGAAGATGAGTCAAGGCCATTGAAGGGACACAGGGTCTCCAGAGAACTAGTCCTAGTTGGAGGGTGCACTGGTGCAGGTCTAGGGTCTATAACTCGATGAGCCACAGGGAATCTCCCTAAGCCTGGCCTCATGGAACACTGGAGGCTTCATGCATCTTTTTAATGAGGGTGGATTGGACTTCTCTAACTATAACAGAAACCTGGTTGTCTACTAAACTGATCGTGAGGGCTTTGAAGATTGTCTTAATCCGGCCCAGAAAAGACCATCGGGAGGACCTTCAGCTGGCTTATTGATGTTAGTGAAACTGGGGCAGAACTTTAAGATTTTGGAAATGAGGAACCTGAATCCCTTTGTTCAGTTGGTCCTATTAAATTGGGAGAGGGCACCTGGTGAAACCCTATAGTTCTTAGTTTTGGTTACTCAACTTATTGATGACTGTTGGGTGGAGAGGAAGAATCCCCATATTGTGCTCTGTGGAGAGCTTAATATAAGGTGCATGGATACAATGGGGCTAACTCTGCCTTAGTCTTCTTTATCTAAAAAATCTGCTCTATGGTCTTGATGTTACAAGAGGAAGGCATTTTTATGGTGAATGGTTGTTTCAGAGGGGATATTCCAGCCAGTGTCACATAGTTGCATGTACCCAAAAGGCTCACTTGGACTACTATAATGTATCAGGTGATCTTTTTAAATGTTTACAGTCTTTGATCATTAAGCCGATGACTGATAGTGACCATCATCTTTTAACTCTAACCCTTAAAGGCTCAGAATGGGTATGTGATGCGTGGAAGGGAGTGGAACTGCATATAAATCAAGTTGGTAACCATCTGAGAATAATTCCAAGGGAGGTTTGTAAGGTTGCACCCAGTATAAAATCATACTGATATCAAGAAATGTGGGGGTAGATTATTCCAGAGTTGTGCTGAGTTTCCAAATGAAATCCAACATCGGTGGCAAATATGATTTCAAGAGATTGCATTATCCATATAACAAATTATGAGAGGTTAAGAAAACCTTTAGACCCGATCTACATAGGATAGATCGACTGCAAATTGGCGATAAGTTTGCTCTAAAAAAGAAACGCAAACAGAAATATAAAAATTGGCTGTTAGCCACTAAATCCCAATGTTTTCAAGCGGATGCAGAAACAATAATGAGGATAATCTCTAATAAGAACACCTGTGAATAATAATGCAACTTTTCAATTGGCCACTGTTATTACAGCAGTCTCGGAGAAGGAATGTATAAGATTATTTTCTGATCTTTTTGCTGCCCGGCCCAACTAGACCTCTGCACCCCAGCAAAATCAAATATAACTTGTTCCATTGCATTCAATCGTGAGGATATAGTGATCATAATTAATAATCTGAATTCCTCCAGAGCCAACTCCATGCTTAAAGAAAACCCAGAGGATTGGGCTAATTTCTGCTGGATTTTGTTTAATCAAATACTTTATGCAAGAGACATCCCTCCCTCTTGGAGGTCAGCATTAATTGTACCAATTTTTAAAAAGGGCGACATTGACAACCCTTAACATTATAGGCCAATTGCCCTTTTAGATACCCTTGGGAAGATCTTTGCAACCATTCTGCTGAAACATCTAAAAAATTGGGCGAGATCCTCGGGCATTTTTATAAAAGACAAGCCTGATTTGTCGCAGTGGTAGGTACTAGCCTTATCCTATTTCTTGTTTCTTCCGGGAGGATAGCTCAGCGGCAACATGCTCACCTTGGAAGTAAGACGACACACAGCAACACAGGTTCGATTCCCTGGTCCGCGCTTAGAAACCTCTGGGTATTAAGCGCGTAATAAATAACCCATCATAAACATTTCAAAGCTGATGGCTATCAAGGCTAAACAGAAAGTATATTGACAGGGTAACTTTAAGACAAAAATTACAATTGAATAGGTACAAAGAAGAGTGCTCTAATGAAAACACACTGTTTCACCCCTTATTACCCTCTGCATTAAAGGAGAAAAAGAAAGAAACTCACTTTCTTTGTTGTTTGGAGAAAATAATAGTTTGTTTATCTATGCAGTTGAAAAAATCAACATAGAGTGAACAGTTCTCCAAACAGCATAACATCACATGGTTTAATGAAACCAACCGTACAGGCTTATAGGATATATTTACAAACACATGGGGTCACATAGTTTGACACAACAGTCGTGTAGGTAACGCAAACTCAATCAAAATACATAGTTTGCTATGGTGATTCATATACTTCAGTATAAAACAACACAATTAGACAAAGTAAGCAACAACAGAAAAAAAAAAAAAAAAGTGGTTCGTGAATTGACAATTGGTAGTGGACAGTGACAATGCACTGTTGTTCGGGGTGCGTCTACACCAAGGTGTTTCGGCCGTTTAGGTGGACCAATTATGTCCCAGCATATGTACGGCCTTCATCAGGACGAAGTGCTGCACGGGGTGGAATAGGTGCTGCAGGGGAAAGGGAAAAACTTGTCAGGGGAGTGTGTTCGAGCGTGTATCATTTAAACAAAGGAATAAATCCAATACTGTGAGGCCCCAGCTTACCTGTGGATAATTATTTCCACTGGCACGAATTTCTAGTATTACGCCAGGCGTGGGAAGGATCTTAGTGTAATCCTATTAAAAAGCAAAGAAGGGCACTCAATACTTAAATAACAAATGAGTTATAGGTCAACCAATCTTACCTCACTTGTGAGGATCTTGGAGTGGGATGGACTCTGATTTTAAATATGCGGTCCTCGCGCGGAAACCTGAACACATAAATGAATAAGGGGCATATTAGTGGGGGTTCCACTCAGGGAACAAAATGCCTGTAACGCTATGCCGCCAGGCCCCTTTCGAGCCCCGGAGTGAGTCAGCACATTTCTACAGCGCTCTCCACTGGCCCGCTATTCGTGATTCATGCACAAAGGTAAGATCTTTGTAGACACACCACTATTAGGTCAGGCATTTTGTTCCCTGAGTGGAACCCCCACTTATATGCCCCTTATTCATTTATGTGTTCAGGTTTCCGCGCGAGGACCGCATATTTAAAATCAGAGTCCATCCCACTCCAAGATCCTCACAAGTGAGGTAAGATTGGTTGACCTATAACTCATGTGTTATTTAAGTATCTGTAAGACACCAGATCACTATTGAGTGCCCTTCTTTGCTTTTTAATAGGATTACACTAAGATCCTTCCCACGCCTGGCGTAATACTAGAAATTCGTGCCAGTGGAAATAATTATCCACAGGTAAGCTGGGGCCTCACAGTATTGGATTTATTCCTTTGTTTAAATGATACACGCTCGAACACACTCCCCTGACGAGTTTTTCCCTTTCCCCTGCAGCACCTATTCCACCCCGTGCAGCACTTCGTCCTGATGAAGGCCGTACATATGCTGGGACATAATTGGTCCACCTAAACGGCCGAAACACCTTGGTGTAGACGCACCCCGAACAACAGTGCATTGTCACTGTCCACTACCAATTGTCAATTCACAAACCCCTTTTTTTTCTGTTGTTGCTTACTTTGTCTAATTGTGTTGTTTTATACTGAAGTATATGAATCACCATAACAAACTATGTATTTTGATTGAGTTTGCGTTACCTACACGACTGTTGTGTCAAACTATGTGACCCCATGTGTTTGTAAATATATCCTATAAGCCTGTACGGTTGGTTTCATTAAACCATGTGATGTTATGCTGTTTGGAGAACTGTTCACTCTATGTTGATTTTTTCAACTGCATAGATAAACAAACTATTATTTTCTCCAAACAACAAAGAAAGTGAGTTTCTTTCTTTTTCTCCTTTAATGCAGAGGGTAATAAGGGGTGAAACAGTGTGTTTTCATTAGAGCACTCTTCTTTGTACCTATTCAATTGTAATTTTTGTCTTAAAGTAACCCTCCTGGGTGGAATAGGTCCATAACCAGGAGCCCATTTTTTGAATCTATTGACAGGGTAATTCATAGAAATTCGCACAAAAGTGGCGCACGCGGCTGGCGCACAGTGTCCCTGTGCGACACAATGAGCCAGCCGCGTGCGAAAAAATCCTTTTCATCGCACAGCGTATTCATGGATTTTAGCCTCCGAAACCAGCTGTGGCGCAGAGTGGCGCAGCGACCCTGCAGCAGCGCCAGTTACGCCCCCAAGAACGCCCTCGCGCAAGGAAAAGCCTTCAAAATCCCCAAATCATCGCAAAGGGCTGCGCTAACCCTGGACCAGTTCAAAGGGCTGCCAAACAGCAAACGCCAAGCGGGGAACGTGTATTTCAGTGGTTCGCGGGAAGTTTCACACGCGATTGTCCTGGGTACGTGTACATCAGGGGTGCGTGGGAAGTAACACACGCGATTCCATCAGGGCACGTGTGTTCCAGTGGTGCGCGGGAAGTATCACACGCAAAAACAGCAGGGTACGTGTATTCCAGGGGTGCGCGGGAAGTATCACACGCAAAAGCAGCAGGGTACGTGTATTTCAGGGGTGCGCGGGAAATATCACACGCGATTCCATCAGGGTACGTGTATTCCAGGGGTGCGCGGGAAGTATCACACGCAAAAGCAGCAGGGTACGTGTATTCCATGTGTGCGCAGGAAGTATCACACGCAAAAGCAGCAGGGTACGTGTATTTCAGGGGTGCGCAGGAAGTATCACATGCGATTCCATCAGGGTACGTGTATTCCAGGGGTGCGCGGGGAGCACCACACGTGAATTGCACGTGTTGATCCTCCCAGGTGTTCCCTCTACACCCTTCACGGCCCCTGCAGGTGGCCCACACCACAGGGGCCTACCCTGCACATGTCCCGCAGGCACCCCATTCACCATGGCCATGCCCCCCAGCCAACCCACATGTCACCTTGCACTACTGGCCACCAACGCATGTCCCCCTGTACCCCCAGCCACCAGGGGCACCCTCCACCAGGCCCCCACTCATGTCTACCACCACCCCCACCCCCCAGCATCCAGGGGCACCCTCCACCAGGCCCCCACTCATGTATCCCATCACCCCCACCCCCCAGCAGTGCAGAGGCAGCCTCCACCAGGCCCCCACTCATGTCTCCCACCACCCCCACCCCCCAGCATCCAGGGGCAGCCTCCACCAGGCCCCCACTCATGTCTCCCACCACCCCCACCCCCCAGCAGTGCAGGGGCAGCATCCACCAGGCCCCCACTCATGTCCCCCTGCACCCCCACCCCCCAGCATCGAGGGGAACCCTCCAGCAGGCCCCCACTCATGTCTCCAATCACCCCCACCCCCCAGCAGTGCAGGGCACCCTCCACCAGGCCCCCACACATGTCTCCCACCACCCCCACCCCCCAGCATCCAGGGGCACCCTCCACCAGGCACCCACTCATGTCCAACTCATGTCTCCCTGCACCCCCACCCCCAGCAGTGCAGGGGCAGCCTCCACCAGGCCCCCACTCATGTCTACCACCACCCCCACCCCCCAGCAGTGCATGGGCAGCCTTCACCAGGCCCCCACTCATGTCTACCACCACCCCCACTCCCCAGCATCCAGGAGTACCCTCCACCAGGCCCCCACTCATGTCTACCATCACCCCCACCCCCAAGCAGTGCAGGGGCAGCCTCCACCAGGCCCCCACTCATGTCTCCCATCACCCCCACCCCCCAGCAGTGCAGGGGCAGCCTCCACCAGGCCCCCACTCATGTCCCCCTGCACCCGCACCCCCCAGCACCCAGGGGCACCCTCCACCAGACCCCCACTCATGTCTCCCTGCACCCCCACCCCCCAGCAGTGCAGGGGCAGCCTCCACCAGGCCCCCGCTCATGTCTCCCACCACCCCCACCCCCCAGCATCCAGGGGCACCCTCCACCAGGCCCCCACTCATGTCCAACTCATGTCTCCCACCACCCCCAACCCCAGCAGTGCAGGGGCAGCCTCCACCAGGCCCCCACTCATGTCCCCCAGCCAACATGTCACCACAATGTAGATCCCTGGCCCTTATGGTCAGCCTCCAAATGCCAAACACCCACCTGAGTATTGCATCCACCCACTTAGAAATGGCAAAAACATGATAGAACCCCAATTGCAAGTTTGGAAATGAACACATGTCCCTCACATACACCCAATGGGTGTCAGTTAATGTCAAAAACCATATCATGATATGCATGAAACCAATGAAATGATACTACACATTGAACTTTGAAGAAAAAATATGTATTAAAAGAAACATAAATTGAATCAAAAATAAACAAACAATAATGGAAATTAAAAAAAAAAAACAGCAGGTCCGTGAAATAATGCAAAACCACAAACCATAATGCAAAGGAAAGGTGTCCAAAGTCACAGTCCACAAAAGTAAATCCAAAGGAAAATGAAAATCGAAAACCATTGCTCTGTTAGGGAGAATTCTCTCTTTAGGCTGAATTTCCTAACCTAGTGAGTCCCCCAGCAGCTTTGCTGGATTTCGGGAGTTTGTTTTTTCCATCCTGCCAAGAGTGAGACTCTTTTTCTCCCACTCATGGACATGAATGTGTGTAATTCCTTTGAATGTCAATGTGTTCTATGGGCTATGGGGTCTTTTACTCCAGAGGGTCTCATATGTTTTACTATGTGTGTTACAACGCACCCTCCGTGCCGTAGCACTGGGGCGTCCTAGCGGACCCCCATCATAGACTCCATACCCGGGGACTGACTACTGTCTCCCCAGGCATGTAAAGTCACCATTGGCTTTACTAGACCTAAATGTACTAACAGAACTAGTACAGACCATCCTATTGTGGACATACTAGTAGGGGTAATTCGATTACTCCTGGGTCTGTTATTCGAGGGGGCACTGTCCCGTCCCGCTTCGGCGAGTTTTGGCTGGGGGCAGTGGAAACTACTTGTTATATTCGACCCCGAATATAACCCTATGGGATTCTTCCCATTGTTGGAGATTGATACTTTTCCTCGTTAATCTCTAACATACCACCTATTTACTTATCTTAAATAAGTCTATCGGATGGTATTTTCTGCCAGAACTCGGTTTTTAAAATGGCGTCTGTGTTCGTCTCTGTGACTCCTAAACCAAAGGTTGAGCCCTTTGTTCCACTTTTGGCGGGCTTCTGTACCGAGACCCTCCAAAGTGGTGCCATTCTGTCTGGGTTACCACAGAGGTGTGGGAGGGGGTTTAGGCACCCTGGACCGAGTTGCCTTGCCAACTCCGGTCGCACTCTAGTGTGATTGGCCCAAGTGGTGAGCCACCCCGCTCACCACTTAGCGTGTTTTGATTGACAGCTAGGCTGAATGAATGGGGGTTTCTGCGTAAAAGCAGGGCTTTTGGGACTGGATCTTCAGAAGTCGCCACAGGACCTAAGAATCCGACGAGGGTAAAGCTGAGCCGACCTGCAACGACGACACCTCTGGTGGAGCCCTGCGGAACCGACTCACCACTTCCCGACGACAGAATAGATCTCCCTGCCGGAGAGTCTCTTCCCCTGACTGGTGGGAACAACCAGTCCCCTTTGCTTTTTCTTCGCTCCAGGACGCAGTGGTCGAATTGCCCATGCAGAGCACCTCGGCAACCGGATAGCCACTACCCCTGTACCACGACCAAAAGGTGGTGCCTCGTGACGGAGCACTACGCGGCTGATCTCTTCCCTGGTGGTGCACCGGACTTCACTTTTCTTCGACGACGAGATCATCTCTACTCTTGGCAAAGACCTGACGTGCATCCACCACCAGGAACAACTGCCCCCGCCAGAGCTGTCTCTCCACAAACAAGGTACCGTGTCCGCCTGGCTTCCCTTTTTGCCGGATAGAGTGAGGTGTCTCATCCTCGCCTTTCCATTGGGTCGCCTCCAAGCTTTCTTTAACGTGTTGTTCTGAACTGGTCCAATCTTTCCATAACAATTTGCGATAAAGACTCGAAGCGCATTTCCACTGAGACACTTTTGGGACACATCGCCTTGCCTCTCTCCGAGTGGGCCTGGCCTCTGAACTTTGTGATCTGCAGTAGACCCTGCATCACTTGCCTTGCATTTGTCCGTAAAGTATTGGTACCGAGTTGACTTCATAGCCTGCCTTATTTTTTTCTCTCCCGTCCTAACGAATACTAGAGTGCCATCTAGGTTAAAGCATACACCTCTGTCTGCAAATAAGTGATGCCGGTGAACCTAGACTTGTCAAACTATTGTTAGGGGGATTGATCTTTTTCTTCGTATAGTAATTGTGATTGAAGTTGTTTGCCGTATTAGTGCCAGAGTGTTTTCTATAGATGTGTTGTTGAAATATACCTTTACATCTTTACACCGAAGCCTTGTTCCGTGTTTGCTTGTTCTACTGTGTAGATTGCCCTATATTGTATACTCCATATACTGCCTAACTCTTCTTGAGGGACGTCTGACTGCTCAGCCACAGCTACCAAGTGAATCTGTGTGGTACAGACTGCTACCAAGTGGGTTTACTGCCAAACACCTGTAGTCCTAAATCTTTTGCAGTGGTCCCAGAGGGAACTGCACAGGTTTCCGCCTAACATGCTTCATGGGGAAATCATAAAAAAAATTGAAAATCCAAAAGTCAACTATATACAGATAAACAATCCAGCGTCCATGATCCCAACCGAAGAAATGAAACCTATCTAATAACACTACCTAAAAAAAAAAACTACATACAAATATGTGGCCCATTGTCCAAAAGGTCCAAAAAAAATGCAGAACTATTTACAAGGGCAGCGGGCTAGTCCGACGGCTCACTTCGGGATGTTCCGGGCCAGGGCATCATCGAACTCCTGCTCAATGTCCCGGAGGCGGTCCTCCTCCATGGCCCCGAGGGTCCGCAGGGCCGTCCACATGTTCACCCCAAACTCCCTGCGGATTGCCTCGAGGCACTCGGCCCGCCTCAGGGCCCTCCGCATGGAGTTCTCCGCCCTGACCATCGTGAGCCGTGCCTCTTCCGCCCGCTGCTGCTCCGCATCTATGGCGTGGCCCAACCACTGCCACACGGAAGACACTTCCCATCCTGGGTCCTCCTGCCCTCCGGCCGATGCCTGCCCCTCCGATGTCGAAGGCCCCGAGCCATCATGGCTCCCACCACGTTGCTGCTGCTGCTGCGCCTCTGCCCGTGCACTGCCTCCTGCTGCCTGCACATCCTCCGCTGGCTGGGGTGCAGTCGTTGATGTGGCCACCCCTGCTGGACGTCCGACTCCCAACTGTGGCAGGGATGCCTCCTCCACCAGCCTGGCCGCACCGTCAGAGGCAGCTCCACAGGTCACCCAGGTGACTGATTGGTAGAAAGATGGCACGGAGGACAACTGGCGCATAGGGGGTTCAGTTGAGGAGGGGGTCTGAGCAAGCCCCATCAAACGGAGGAATCCGGCCTGGGTGACCTGTCCCAGTAGGCCGACGCGGTCAACGAGCCATTCGAGATGACATGCAGTCTCCTCATGAAAAGAAAGCAGGTCACCACGCATGGCCCGTTGACGCAACGCCACACCAGTCAGGACAGGCTCAACCCGGACCCGGATAGCCACGTCCGCAGGCAGAGGAAGGCCAGTTGTCGTGAGCTCATCCCCTGCCTGAAAACGGGTCTGGACGTAGGCATCCCTGCAGGTGCAAGATGATGCAGTGACAGGATCAGGGACAGGATTGCACACAGGCACCTCCGCGGCAACCTGTGCTACCTCCTGTCCCTGGTCCTGCACTGCACCACTAGCACCAGTGGAATCCCCCCTCCAGACCCCATCTCTGTTGCTTGCACGGCCTCCTCCTCCACCAAACCCCCCACCAATCTTCCCCCGTTGGGCCCTGTGGGGTCCCAGGTGGCCCTTCTGCTGCTGAGGAGTCCAACTCCGACCTCCGCCCTTGGACCTCCCCCCGGCGGCTGCGGCCTGGGACGCGGCAACGGACTCCTCACTCCCCGACGAGATCACAACGTGGGAGGGGAGCCGGGCCTTGCGTCTCCGGCTGGCGGTGAGATCCCCGCCGCTTTGCTCCACAGCACATTCTCCACCCTCTTCATCAGTTGGCGCTGCAGACAGAGAGAAATAAAATACAGGCATCAGGGCACTGTACAATGGACACATACACACATGACAGTTGCACATGAGTGGCATTGGCAAACCTCAGACATGGCATCACAATTGGCAACACACATGTCATTTCAACTTGCACACATGAGCCATACCACAGCCACATCGCAACTGCCAGCACCATCCATACACATACAACAGCATGATCAGGCAAAGGTGAGCCAGACATCACATGCAACACAGGGAGTGCACTACACATGCATGCGCACCACCACACTTGCATGCATGTGTACACCTCAGCCAACTGTCGCAGTGTTCCGATGGGCATCCATGTCACATCTGCCAATCAGGCTTCCACATCCTGCTGTCACATGCATCCATGTTGCATCACTGTTGCACCCTTGTCAAATACACACACATGCACACAGTACTGATGCATGCAGCTGAAAACAACATACATGCGTGACATCACGAACATGCCTACTTACATTCACATTCATCCAAACATGTGTGCCCACACAACTGCATTTGGCATGCAAGCCTACACATACAAGCACCATCCATGTCTCACACATGACAGCCCTCGCATGTGTTAGCCTCATGGCCCTGTACACCCCCACCCATACTCGGCCCCATACAAACAGATGTGCAACTGGCACACTACTGGCACATCACCACACGCACAGTTTACAATCATGATGCATGTACACTTACCGCTCGACTTCAGACGGGTCTGCCTCTCAAGGACATGGACGTGGAGCGCTGGGGATATGCGTTCCAGGACCCTCATCTGATCTTCCGACAAGTGGCCCTGGCGCCCCTTAGCATCTGCTGCCTTCAAGAGGCGCCGGGCCTTGTTCAGGGTCCTGGACCTGAAGTCCTCCCAGCGCTTCTTGACATGTTTGAAGTCGCGGACTGCCACCCCCTCCGCATTGATGGCAGTCACGATGTCCATCCAGATCCGAGTCCGTACTTCCTTGTCGGCTCGTACACTTCCGAAGAGGGCATCATACTGCCCCAGGACTTGCTCCACCAGGACACCAACTTCCCTGGCACTGAAGCTGGTGCCCCTCTGCCTCTCTGGCCGGGGGTTGTCAGTGGTGCCAGATGTTGCAGTGCCCGACATGACAACCCCAGAGGCAGGAGTGGGTGGGCAACTGGGTCCTGGGGCTTGGCTGTGGAGCGATGGAATCCCAGTCGGGAGTCTTCGGTCCCAGCAGGGGTGGTCACAGCAACAGCACCCCTGGCTGATGTGCAGGCAGCAAATGGCAGGGCACGTGGGCAGCAGGCAGTCAGGCAGCAGCAGATGGCAGGTGGGAGCATGCTCGGGGCTCTGAGGGGCAGTAAATCGGCATTCTGGGCCGGAGCGTGGTCTTCCGTGTGCTTACGCGTGGCCAGCTTGATACAGAGTGATTTGGCACGTGAAAATCTTGCACTTCTGCGTGTAATTCGAGGAAAGGCCCTTAGCGCATAAGCGCGTCTGCACACATACGCGATTTCATTGGCCCAAAGGCCCCCATGCGCAGCTATGATGTCATGCGCATGGCCGTAGAGAATGGCGCGTGTAAAAACAAAGATACACGTCCGAGTGTCAAAGCGTGTAATTGGTGGAAATGGCCTCATCGCGTATGCGCGTCTGTGACGTGTGTATAAAAGGTAAGTGTAGAACGCCATTTCCTTGTACGTGCTTTTCGTGGAGAGCAAGTGGGTGAAATCTGTACTTCTTGTCGGTTCACACATGATTTACTTCACAGCGTTTCAAGTTCGTACTCCCTGTTACCTCTGACAGCTTTTTCTCTTTTCCTCTTTTTCCTGGGCCTGTTTCCTCAAACAGCGTTCCCTTCTACTGTTGTCCTGTCTCCTCAGACAGCGTACAATTCTTCTTTAGGCGGGGGTGTTGCCAACGCGCACACACGCATATTTTTCACGCTTTTGTTCCTGGCAGACGGTGAGTCGCGCACTTATTTAACATCTGTGCTTGCCCCTTGTGTTGCGTACCCCTTCAGAGGTCATTCTAGGCTGTGTGTGACACGCATACGTTCATTCTTGTGTTTCTGGGTGCCACAGCGTAGTGCAGGTTTATTTTTCCACACACGTGGTCTAGGAGGGGTTGCGTGCAGCTTACTTCCCTTTTTTGGGGTGCCTGTGTGTTGCGTGACCCATCATCTTTCCCCAGGGGTGACATGCAGCCTTGCTAGAGCACTAGGGTACGATTACCATCTGGTACCCAACCCCTGTGACCCCCAATTGCCCAGGACAATAGTTCACATCGACTCCCATACGCACAATAACATCAGTGCCATGGCTGGGAGGCGAACAAGCCGTAAGGGTGGCAAAGGTGGCCGAGCCCCAAGTGGTGGCCATGGTGGATCTGGTAGGGGACGTGGCCGTGACTTGCAGGGTGCCCCTGGCCCCCCATGTGTGGAGGAGCAGTCAGGGACACCCATGCCCCTCCCCCCCTGGTTGAGGGTAACGTGGCTGACACCATCCATGCTCAGCCCTTGTTGGACCAGCCCACTGTGGAACCAGAACTGGCACAGGGTGACTCCATGGCTGACTTCCAGGTCAGCATGTCTAGGCCACGTGCGCCGGTGCACGTTGGTGTCATCAGGCCACGTGGATCAGGGGCAGCTAGGTCATCTGCTGCCCCGCATAGGCAGGCTGGGGAGGTTGCAGGGGCAGCTGCGGCTCCATCCACCCCACCTCTCACACAACCAGCCAGGACAGTGTCGGTCCAAGTCCATCATGCTGACATTCCCCCTGACACCATCACACTTGAGCTAATGCCTGCACCCACTCCCATGCTGAGTGTGCAATCCCACACTCCTAGTACAGAGTCTACCGGGGCTCCTGCCCCTAGTCTCCAGAGCGGCGTAGGACACTCAGGATCCCCACCACCTTCCAAGCGGAAGAGGAAGAGTGCTCGTCCAGTAGAGGCTGATGCCCCAGACACGGCTACACAGTCCGGCCTGTCAAGGAAGCCCAGCTTCAATGAGGCCGAACTGAATGCACTTGTAGAGTATGTGTCCGCACATGACCGCAAAATGGTGATTGTTGCAGGATCCAAGACCACACCTGCACAACGTCAGGCACACTGGCAGTCCATCGCGGACATCATAAGTGCCCTTGGAATCATGAGGCGCACAGCTACTGAATGCTACAAGCGCTGGAATGACCTGAAGCGCAGGGCAAAGAATAAGCTGGCCTCAAGTCATGCCGCAACTCTAGTGACTGGAGGTGGGTCTCCAGCAGAGGACATAGAACTCACTCCACATGAGCAGGTTGCTGGAACCTACATCACGGAGGAACAGATCCAAGGCATGGGAGAACTGGCAGATTACGAGGCATTGTCCGGTGAGTGCACATGCATGTGTGTGTCATCCATGTGCATGGTGTGTGTGGGAGGGCTTCTGTTTGGGTGCCAGGTGAGGGTGTGTGTGCCTGAGTAGTTTGGGTCACCCATGTGCCTCATCCAATACATTCTGCGCACCAGCATTTGGGTATAGCAGTATCCCTTCTGCCAACATTAGACATCCAGCCCAACACCACGCCAGTTGCCCTTGAAGTGTCATCTTGCCACAACATTGTTGCTTATTTTCCTCTGTTTGTTCAGGCAGATTGTTTGCATACCACCACTTTTACTCTGCATTTCTCAGTCCTATTGTCACATGTCTGACATGGCTATGGTACAGTGGACTGGCTTTGTTTCCTGGACATGATTTGTTTAGACATGTCCCTGTGCTATAGGACCATTTTGGACTGGCAGCTCCAGGTTAAACATTTGAACCATTTCAATGAAAAAATCAATTTCATGAGCAAACTGGACTGAATGAACAATTGGTGCCCTCCTCTCCCTCTTCACTTTATGGCTAGGGTACATGCCATCTGTGTGATGGCATGTGTATTTGACCTGCCAATCACTGGCCAATGTGTGATGCCACTGCTAGGCAGCATGCAGCAAATGTGTTCATCTTCCATCTTGGTGTCATCAATGTGTGCCATCTGCCTACCCTTCACACGCAGTGACGGTGCATGCATGGGAGGGTTTTAGTCATGTGGGACATGTGTCAATCAAGTACTGTTTCTGTAGCCTCTCAGCCCTAATTGTGTGCCATAGTGCTAATGCCTGTTTCCATTTTTTTTCTTTTATGTCTTTGCAGGGGATGACGCACTTGATACTGCTGGGGTTGTGGAGATGGTGCAGACCCAGGAGGGGTCTGAGGCCCGACCGACCACCAGTGAGGGACGTGGTGTGGTGGTGGGTGAGAACCCACAACTGCTGCAGGTCGTGCTCTCAAGGGGTGTCTCTGGCTGCACCTTCCCCGAGCTGTATTCAGGTGTCGATTCAGATGATGAGACCTATGTGCTGTTGCAGGTGAGTGTTCCTGGGAGGGATTCTGTTCTGTCCGACCCACCTGCACCAGGGTTAGAAACCTCAATGGGGATGTCAGTGTTGGCAGGTACGCCTTTGGTGGCTACGGATGCAGGGTCACACTCCGCAACATCTGATCGTGTTCCTGGGCCAGCAGATGAGAGGGGGAATGCAGTCCTGCAGCCTCAGGCAGTGCCGGCACAGCAAGGCGCAGTTTGCCTTGCCCCAGACAGGTGTGGTGCCTGTTAGGCGGAAACCTGTGCAGTTCCCTCTGGGACCACTGCAAAAGATTTAGGACTACAGGTGTTTGGCAGTAAAACCACTTGGTAGCAGTCTGTACCACACAGATTCACTTGGTAGCTGTGGCTGAGCAGTCAGACTTCCCTCAAGAAGAGTTAGGCAGTATGTGGAGTATACAAAATAGGGCAATCTACACAGTAAGGCAAGCAAACACGCAACAAGGCTTCGGTGTAAAGATATATAGTTATTTATTTATAAGAACACATCTATAGAAAACACTCTGGCACTCAATACGGCAAACGAGTTCAATCACAATTACTATATGCAGAAAATATCAATCCCCCTAACAATAGTTCGACAAGTCTAGGTTCAACGGCATCACTTATTTGCAGACAGAGGTGTATGCTTTAACCTAGATGGCACTCTAGTATTCGTTAGGACGGGAGAGAAAAGGCGGGTTAAGAAATCAACTCAATACCAATATTTTTAAGAGCAAATGCAAGGCAAGAAGACAGGAACCACTGTAGATTCCAAAGTTCAGAGGCCAGGCCCACTCGGAGAGAGTTCATTCAAACAAAAGAAAGAGATAGAGGGACTAAGAGCACTAGCACACCCCCAAAATCAAGGGATTAACCCTTCACAACAAATAACACAGCTAGTGCTGCTCGTAGCCACTCACTCTCTGTGGTCACTACTCCTAACTCTTGACCACTATTTGACACAAGAACAAGGATTACTCCCTTTAAATATAAACATATACATATTTTATTGATAAATTGTACACAAAATGTATTAGTAACATCAAAATTGTGCGTTCACTAACTTCTTGATAAGTATATATAATAAGTCTCTAAAAAACAGATCAATAGATAATATGCAGCATTTTCGAACCTCCATATATTGTACTACGTGATTTCAATTCAAAGGCTCGTAAAGTGTATTGTGCTGTGTAATATCTCGCACACGGTCATACCTGGTTTCACACAACTCACTTCATCTCTTATTCACTCACTCTCAGAATTCAGCATATTCACCAATTTCATTCAAAACACACACACACCTATTGCCCAACATGTTTCTTTCCATACGATGTGTAAATGTCTTCAGTGTTGAGGAAATTCATCAGGGGCTTACTAGGAGGTTAGAAATAACCTGCACATTCAATCTACCAACAGTGTTGTTGCTCATAATAAAATCTATACATAAAAACAACAATCTATAGATACAATTCAATTTAAGATTCAACTAATATCTTCTTGTTAAGGATTCGTAATCTCCCCGCTGTTCATCTAGCAAGGAAAAGGGTAAGTCCACCACCCCTCTGGACTATCAAAGTCTGTCCCCTAGTTGGTGGGCTGTTGAAACATCGAAATCTAAAAAGATGTCATCAGACTCGAAAAAGGCAACCGTCAATGGCTGCTCCGACGTCACTCTATATTTTTATTCAGTAGTCGCCACTTCTTGAGGTCGCAATTCTGTCCAGCCTAACTCCTGAGGCTCTATCCCGCATAGGCCGATTGGGATTTCATTGTTATGGTTCTGAATATCCACGCTCATTCATCTGTCCTCATACCGCGTCTTGAACCGACCGCGTCTATCCAGTGTTGAAAAGCGGAGAGTCACATAAGTGCGGCGCAGGTCCAGCTACGTTCTCCCAATGGTAACGTAGTTCCGGGGACGGGAGAGAAAAGGCGGGTTAAGAAATCAACTCAATACCAATATTTTTAAGAACAAATGCAAAGCAAGAAGACAGGAACCACTGTAGATTCCAAATTTCAGAGGCCAAGCCCACTCGGAGAGAGGCAAGGCGATGTGTCCCAAAAAGTATCTTAGTGGAAATGCGCTTCGAGTCTTTATCGCAAATTGTTATGGAAAGATTGGACCAGTTCAGAACAACACGTTAAAGAAAGCTTGGAGGCTACCCAATGGAAAGGCGAGGATTAAGACACCTCACTCTATCCGGCAGAAAGGGAAGCCAGGCGGACACGGTACCTTGTTTGTGGAGAGGCAGCTCCGGCGGGGGCAGTTGTTCCTGGTGGTGGATGCACGTCAGGTCTTTGCCAAGAGTAGCGATGTTCTCGTCGTCGAAGAAAAGTGAAGTCCGGTGCACCACCAGGGAAGAGACCAGCCGCGGAGAGCTCCGTCACAAGGCACCACCTTTTGGTCGCGGTACAGGAGTAGTGGCTATCCGGTTGCCAGGGTGCTCTGCACTGGCAATTCCACCACCGCGTCCTGAGGCGAAGAAAAAGCAAAAGGGGACTGGTTGTTCCCACCAGTCAGCGGAAGAGACTCTCCGGCAGGGAGATCTCCTCTGTCGTCGGGAAGTGGTGAGTCGGTTCAGCAGGGCTCCACCGGAGGTGTCGTCGTTGCAGGTCGGCTCAGCGTTACCCTCGTCGGATTCTTAGGTCCTGTGGCGACTTCTGAAGATCCAGTCCCAAAAGCCCTGCTTTTATGCAGAAAACCCCCATTCATTCAGCCTAGCTGTCAATCAAAACACGCTAAGTGGTGAGCGGGGTGGCTCACCACTTGGGCCAATCACACTAGAGTGTGACCGGAGTTCGCAAGGCAACTCAGTCCAGGGTGCCTAAACCCCCTCCCACACCCCTGTGGTAACCCAGACAGAATGGCACCACTTTGGAGGGTCTCTGTACAGAAGCCCGCCAAAAGTGGAACAAAGGGCTCAACCTTTGGTTTAGGAGTCACAGAGACGAACACAGACGCCATTTTAAAAACCGAGTTCTGGCAGAAGATACCATCCGATAGACTTATTTAAGATAAGTAAACCGGAGGTATGTTAGAGATTAACGAGAAAAAGTATTAATCTCCAACAATGGGAAGAATCCCATAGGGTTATATTCGGGGTCGAATATAACAAGTAGTTTCCACTGCCCCCAGCCAAAACTCGACGAGGGGGGACGGGACAGTGCCCCCTCGAGTAACAGACCCAGGAGTAATCGAATTACCCCTACTAGCACGTCCACAATAAGATGGTTTGTACTAGTTCTGTTAGTAAATTTAGGTCTAGTAAAGCCAATGGTGACTTTACATGCCCGGGGAGACAGTAGTCAGTCCCCGGGTATGGAGTCTATGGTGGAGGTCCGCTAGGACGCCCCAGTGTTACGGCATGTAGGGTGCGGTGTAACACACATAGAAAAACATATGAGACCCTATGGAGTAAAAGACCCCATAGCCCATAGAACACATTGACATTCAAAGGAATTACACACATTCATGTCCAAGAGTGGGAGGAAAAGAGTCTCACTCTTGGCAGGATGGAAAAAACAAACTCCCGAAATCCAGCAAAGCTGCTGGGGGACTCACTAGGTTAGGAAATTCAGCCTAAACAGAGAATTCTCCCTAACATTGCCTACAGAGAGCTCGTAAACTCTCAGTATTTTCACCTGACAAGGATTCTCGATTGTAAGCTTCCATAGTAGACATGTTTTTGAAAGTTGCTTTTTAGTACTAAGCTTTGTGGTTAGTTATCCGAAAGTGTCGAAAAGCACTCTAAGCTGTATACTCGATACAAATCCCACCGCTGTACACCAGTGTTAGGCGGAAACCTGTGCAGTTCCCTCTGGGACCACTGCAAAAGATTTAGGACTACAGGTGTTTGGCAGTAAACCCACTTGGTAGCAGTCCGTACCACACAGATTCACTTGGTAGCTGTGGCTGAGCAGTCAGACTTCCCTCAAGAAGAGTTAGGCAGTATGTGGAGTATACAAAATAGGGCAATCTACACAGTAAGGCAAGCAAACACGCAACAAGGCTTCGGTGTAAAGATATATAGTTATTTATTTATAAGAACACATCTATAGAAAACACTCTGGCACTCAATACAGCAAACGATTTCAATCACAATTACTATATGCAGAAAATATCAATCCCCCTAACAATAGTTCGACAAGTCTAGGTTCAATGGCATCACTTATTTGCAGACAGAGGTGTATGCTTTAACCTAGATGGCACTCTAGTATTCGTTAGGACGGGAGAGAAAAGGCGGGTTAAGAAATCAACTCAATACCAATATTTTTAAGAACAAATGCAAGGCAAGAAGACAGGAACCACTGCAGATTCCAAAGTTCTGAGGCCAGGCCCACTCGGAGAGAGGCAAGGCGATGTGTCCCAAAAAGTATCTTAGAGGAAATGCGCTTCGAGTCTTTATCGCAAATTGTTATAGAAAGATTGGCCAGTTCAGGACAACACGTGAAAGAAAGCTTGGAGGTGACCCAATGGAAAGGCGAGGATTAAGACACCTCACTCTATCCGGCAGAAAGGGAAGCCAGGCGGACACGGTACCTTGTTTGTGGAGAGACAGCTCCGGCGGGGGCAGTTGTTCCTAGTGGTGGATGCACGTCGGGTCTTTGCCAAGAGTAGAGATGATCTCGTCGTCGAAGAAAAGTGAAGGTCCTGTGCACCACCAGAGAAGAGACCAGCCGCGGAGTGCTCCGTCACAAGGCACCACCTTTTGGTCGCGGTACAGGGGTAGTGGCTATCTGGTTGCCGAGGTGCTCTGCACGGGCAATTCGACCACTGCGTCCTGGAGCGAAGCAAAAGCAAAGGGGACTGGTTGTTCCCACCAGTCAGGGGAAGAGACTCTCCGGCAGGGAGATCTCCTCTCTCGTCGGGAAGTGGTGAGTCAGTTCCGCAGGGCTCCACCGGAGGTGTCGTCGTTGCCGGTCGGCTCAGCTTTACCCTCGTCGGATTCTTAGGTCCTGTGGCGACTTCTCAAGATCCAGTCCCAAAAGCCCTGCTTTTATGCAGAAAACCCCCATTCATTCAGCCTAGCTGTCAATCAAAACATGCTAAGTGGTGAGCGGGGTGGCTCACCACTTGGGCCAATCACACTAGAGTGTGACTGGAGTTGGGAAGGCAACTCGGTCCAGGGTGCCTAAACCCCCTCCCACACCCCTGTGGTAACCCAGACAGAATGGCACCACTTTGGAGGGTCTCTGTACAGAAGCCCGCCAAAAGTGAAACAAAGGGCTCAACCTTTGGTTTAGGAGTCACAGAGACGAACACAGACGCCATTTTAAAAACCGAGTTCTGGCAGAAGATACCATCCGATAGACTTATTTAAGATAAGTAAACCGGAGGTATGTTAGAGATTAACGAGAAAAAGTATCAATCTCCAACAATGGGAAGAATCCCATAGGGTTATATTCGGGGTCGAATATAACAAGTAGTTTCCACTGCCACCAGCCAAAACTCGACGAGGGGGGACGGGACAGTGCCCCCTCAAATAACAGACCCAGGAGTAATCGAATTACCCCTACTAGTACGTCCACAATAGGATGGTTTGTACTAGTTCTGTCAGTAAATTTAGGTCTAGTAAAGCCAATGGTGACTTTACATGCCCGGGGAGACAGTAGTCAGTCCCCGGGTATGGAGTCTATGAGGGAGGTCCGCTAGGACACCCCAGTGCTACGGCACGGAGGGTGCAGTGTAACACACATAGCAAAACATATGAGACCCTCTGGAGTAAAAGACCCCATAGCCCATAGAACACATTGACATTTCAAGGAATTACACACATTCATGTCCAAGAGTGGGAGAAAAATAGTCTCACTCTTGGCAGGATGGAAAAAAACAAACTCCAGAAATCCAGCAAAGCTGCTGGGGGACTCACTAGGTTAGGAAATTCAGCCTAAACAGAGAATTCTCCCTAACAGTGCCCACCAACGTGGTGGCCGTACGCCACTTGGCAATACCGCATGGGAGCAATCCATATACGGTATGGCAACCCAACAGGCAGCATTATCAGAGATGATGGCTCAGGCCATAGATAGGGTGGCCACTTCCATTGTCCCCCACGAAAGGCTGATGGAGCGACTACAGCAGGCAACAGACTCCATCTTCCAGTCACACAGGGAGGACATGTTGGCATCCGACAGGGACAGGCGGGCGGCACTGGCGACTCTGCGGGAAGCCATTTCCATAGAGTCACAGGGCCACAGGGAAGCCCTGAGGGTGGAACTCCTTCACCTCAGGACGACTCTTGTTGAGCTTGAGGCTTCAACAAACAGAAGGACAGAACAGCAGCTGGAGCGTCTCACACATACGCTCTCAGCTGAGATGCAGGCAACTAGGGCGGAGGTCTGGGCATCCCTTGAGTTGTTGCATGGGGACCTACGCACAATTATCCTCCAGAACGAGACCTACCACACCCGCATGCTTGCTGCCATGGAGGAACAGACTAGGGCTTTGCGTGGGCTGCCTCCCATAGTGCCACCACCTCCTGATGCAGCTGCAGAGGGCGAGGAGAGCAACAGCAGTGATTCTCTCACAATAGGGTAGCCGTGTAGGCCATGAGCCCATGGAGGTGTTTTCTTTTCCGCAAGATCCACACAGGTGGGTTTTGGTGTACACCCTGTCCTCAGACCTCCTGGGCGGCCTCCCCCACCCACCCGGGCCCATTAATGGGCATTTTTGATTTTATTTTATTTATTTATTTATTTATTTTTTTGGACAGTGTGTTGCCTTGTGTGGCTCCCGTGGGCATACGCTGTATTGTGGCTGGGCACATTCAGGCTTGTCATAAATTAGGTTCAGATGCTTGGGTTTGTGTGACACACGCCCCTCCTGCTTCCCGTTTCCATGGGCTTGCAAAGGGTGTGCCCAAGTGATATTGACGTACATGGTGACGTTGGACTCCCATTCGATGTGTGGGCAGTCTGTAGTCAATACTGTGTATACATTCATAGTGCATATTGTTGTATTGTACATTGCATGGTGTATTGATATGTGCCTCTGCATCCATCTCATCCTCCTAACTTGCAGGTCCATTTCACATGTCTTCACAAGGCGGTCCACCTTGGAACTGGAGTCCATGTTGTAAGCAGTACACCTACACTCTTGCGTCGCGCTAACATTGTATGCTTGGAAGTGTTTGAAGTGCTGGCATCATCAGGTAGTGAGGCTAGCACATTTTTAAGTCTGTAATGTCATGTTTAAGGTATGTTGGAAGTTGTGTAGGTGATTGGAATTCTTGGTAAGTATTTGGTAATGTGTGTTGTAGGTCCTGCAATACTGTGAGCATTTCATGTGTGGCCATGTTTCCATTAGGGACCCTGTAGCTGGTGACACTTGGGGCATGTTGTGGGGATTAATTTTTTTGCTCTCACATTGCATGACATGCCATGGTGTGTTGTGTGGCCGTGCCGGGGAGGGGTTAGGTGACATGGCACTGTTCTCATGTAGTATTTTGCAAGTGGGTATTCATTTCTGCAGCATGGAAGTGTGTCTTTTGATGACACTGCATTGGTGGTGTTTGTGTAGGTAGGGAGGCACACATTGTGACACTTCCACATGAACAATCTCAGGCTGCTATGGTTCTGACAGTTGACTGTCCCTTTGTTCGTCATACTTGTCAGGTCGAGTCATCATTGCTTATCAGATGGTATGTGCCAGGGCTGTGTGCACTCCACAGAGGTGTGATTTCTATGTGAAGTAATTAGCCACCAGCGGCGTATGGGCTGCCTCACCCCGTGATCTTTCCCCTCCCATGCGCAGCGGGCGGGCATGTGGTTGGGGATGTGGGGGCACCACCATGTCCACAGCCAGGCCCCGGCATGTTGCAACATTGTGCAGGACATATGCTGCCACTATGATCCTGCACACTACTGGGGGTGAATATAACAGCTGCCCGCCAGAACGGTCAAGGGAGCGAAAGCGTGACTTGAGCAATCCGAATGTGCGCTCCACTATGCCCCGGGTTGCAATATGGGCTGTGTTGTATCTTACCTCGGGAGACATGATGGGGTTCCGAATTGGCATCATCATGTGGGTGCTCTGAGGGTAGGCACTGTCCCCTGCTGAGGAGGTGATGGGTATCATTAGTGGGGTAGTGACATAACACTGCATCTGACATGCATGCATGTGCAGTGGCATTCATACTCACCAAGAAGCCATGTATCGCCATGCCGCCTAGCTTCTAGGTCCCGGTTTAGGGTAGACATTCGGTAAATGAAGCTGTCGTGGGTAGACCCTGGATAGTTGGCATATACTGAGGTGATGATTCCCTTGGCATTACATACTACCTGCACGTTGATGGAATGCCAGTGCATGCGGTTCCTATAGATGTGCTCAGATGCCCTGGGGGGACGTAGTGCCACATGGGTGCAGTCAATGGCACCTAGCACTTTGGGGAATTGTGCCACACCGTAGAAATCGAGGGCGGCAGCCTGCCTTACTGCAGGTGTCCTGGGCAGGTATATGTGCCTACGGACTGATGGGCGTGCAGTGATGATGTTCAAGACCTGGTGTAGGCAGCGTGACTGCGTGGCCTGTGACACCCCACCCACTATGGCACTTGTCCGCTGAAATGATCCTTTGGCCAAGAAGTGCAGTACATTGAGGACCTTCTCCAGGGGGCTGAGTGCTTGGGAGCACAGGGTGGGTGATGTGAGGTCATCCTCCCACTCACTGACCAGGTCCAGTATTATGTGTGGTGGAAACCTGTACCTCCCATACACCTGGTCATCAGGCATCCCAAAAAGGCTGGTTCTGGGAGTGAAAATTCGGGCCTTCACTATCCTCCTCCTCCTCCTTTGATAACCCACGGCCACTGCTGCTAGGAACGGTATATTCATCCTGGCGTCTGAGCTTGTTTGTTGTTTGTGCGCACTTTTATGCTGCGCGGGTCGACGTACGCCTGCTTCATGCTGGCGTACGTGTTTCAGGATTGGACCATTTATTTTTCGGCGCGTTGTAGGCGAACGTTTGAATCTTCCCGCCCACCCCAGGAATACACGTAACACGCTCTCCCAGGCCCAGTCGAGAGTAAATATTCCCGCCCACTCCTGGAATACACGTACCCCACTCTCACAGGCCCAGTCGCGTGTGGAAGTTCACGCACACCCCGAAATACACGTACCCCGGGCAATCGCGTGTGGAACTTCCCGTGAACCCCGTAATACACGTAGCCTGCTGGTATCGCGTGTGGAAGTTCATGTGCACCCCGAAATACACGTACCCAGGGCAATCACGTGTGGAACTTCCCACGAACCCCGTAATACACGTAGCCTGCTGGTATCGCGTGTGGAAGTTCACGCGGACCCATAATACACGTACCCTGATGGTATCGCATGGGAGACTACCCGCGCACCCCAGGAATAAATGTACCCAGGCAAATCGCATGGCTGGGGGGTGGGGGTGGTGGGAGACATGAGTGGGGGCCTGGTGGAGGCTGCCCTGCACTGCTGGGGGGTGGGGGTGCAGGGGGACATGAGTGGCGGCATGGTGGAGGGTGCCCTGCACTGCTGGGGGGTGGGGGTGATGGGAGACATGAGTGGGGGCCTTGTGGAGGCTGCCCCTGCACTGCTGGGGGTGGGGGTGATGGGAGACATGAGTGGGGGCCTGGTGGAGGCTGCCCCTGCACTGCTGGCGGGTGGGGGTGTTGGGAGACATGTGTGGGGGCCTGGTGGAGGGTGCCCTGCACTGCTGCGGGGTGGGGGTGGTGGGAGACATGAATTGGACATGAGTGGGGGCCTGGTGGAGGGTGCCCCTGCACTGCTGGGGGCTGGGGGTGATGGGAGACATGTGTGGGGGCCTGGTGGAGGGTGCCCTGCACTGCTGGGGGGTGGGGGTGATGGGAGACATGAGTGGGGGCCTGTCGGAGGCTGCCCCTGCACTGCTGGGGGGTGGGGGTGCAGGGAGACATGAGTTGGACATGAGTGGGGGCCTGGTGGACGGTGCCCCTGGATGCTGGGGGTGGGGGTGCAGGGGGACATGTGTGGGGGCCTGGTGGAGGGTGCCCTGCACTGCTGGGGGGTGGGGGTGATGGGAGACATGAGTGGGGGCCTGGTGGAGGCTGCCCCTGCACTGCTGGGGGTGGGGGTGATGGGAGACATGAGTGGGGGCCTAGTGGAGGCTGCCCCTGCACTGCTGGGGGTGGGGGTGATGGGAGACATGAGTGGGGGCCTGGTGGAGGCTGCCCCTGCACTGCTGGGGGGTGGGGTTGGTGGGAGACATGTGTGGGGGCCTGGTGGAGGGTGCCCTGCACTGCTGGGGGGTGGGGGGTGGGAGACACGAGTTGGACATGAGTGGGGGCCTGGTGGAGGGTGCCCCTGGATGCTGGGGGGTGGGGGTGGTGGGAGACATGAGTGGGGGCCTGGTGGAGGCTGCCCCTGCACTGCTGGGGGGTGGGGGTGCAGGGAGACATGAGTTGGACATGAGTGGGGGCCTGGTGGAGGGTGCCACTGGATGCTGGGGGTGGGGGTGCTGGGAGACATGAGTGGGGGCCTGGTGGAGGCTACCCCTGCACAGCTGGGGGTGGGGGTGGTGGGAGACATGAGAGGGGGCCTGGTGGAGGCTGCCCCTGCACTGCTGGGGGGTGGGGGTGATGGGAGACATGAGTGGGGGCCTGGTGGAGGGTGCCCCTGGATGCTGGGGGGTGGGGTTGCAGGGGGACACGTGTGGGGGCCTGGTGGAGGGTGCCCTGCACCACTGGGGGGTGGGGGTGGTGGGAGACATGAGTTGGACATGAGTGGGGGCCTGGTGGAGGGTGCCCCTGGATGCTGGGGGCTGGGGGTGGTGGGAGACATCAGTGGGGGCCTGGTGGAGGGTGCCCCTGGATGCTGGGGGGTGGGGGTTCAGGGGGACATGTGTGGGGGCCTGGTGGAGGGTGCCCTGCACTGCTGGGGGTGGGGGTGATGGGAGACATGAGTGGGGGCCTGGTGGAGGCTGCCCCTGCACTGCTGGGGGATGGGGGTGCAGGGAGACATGAGTTGGACATGAGTGGGGGCCTGGTGGAGGGTGCCCCTGGAAGCTGGGGGGGTGGGGGTGGTGGGAGACATGAGTGGGGGCCTGGTGGAGGCTGCCCCTGCACTGTTGGGGGGTGGGGTGATGGGAGACATGAGTGGGGGCCTGGTGGAGGGTGCCCCTGGATGCTGGGGGGTGGGGGTGCATGGGACATGTGTGGGGGCCTGGTGGAGGGTGCCCTGTACTGCTGGGGGGTGGGGGTGATGGGAGACATGAGTGGGTGCCTGGTGGAGGCTGCCTTGCACTGCTGGGGGGTGGGGTGCAGGGAGACATGAGTTGGACATGAGTGGGGGCCTGGTGGAGGGTGCCCCTGGATGCTGGGGGCTGGGGGTGGTGGGAGACATGAGTGGGGGCCTGGTGGAGGCAGCCCCTGCTCTGCTGGGGGGTGGGGGTGATGGGAGACATGAGTGGGGGCCTGGTGGAGGCTGCCCCTGCACTGCTGGGGGGTGGGGGTGGTGGGAGACATGAGTGGGTGCCTGGTAGAGGCTGCCCCTGCACTGCTGGGAGGTGGGGGTGGTGGGAGACATGTGTGGGGGCCTGGTGGAGGTTGCCCTGCACTGCTGGGGGGTGGGGGTGCCAGGGGACATAAGTGGGGGCATGGTGGAGGGTGCCCTGCATGGCTGGGGGGTGGGGGTGATGGGAGACATGAGTGGGGGCCTGGTGGAGGCTGCCCCTGCACTGCTGGGGGTGGGGGTGATGGGAGACATGAGTGGGAGCCTGGTGGAGGCTGCCCCTGCACTGCTGGGGGGTGGGGGTGGTGGGAGACATGTGTGGGGGCCTGGTGGAGGGTGCCCTGCACTGCTGTGGGGTGGGGGTGGTGGGAGACATGAGTTGGACATGAGTGGGGGCCTGGTGGAGGGTGCCCCTGGATGCTGGGGGTGGGGGTGCAGGGGGACATGTGTGGGGGCCTGGTGGAGGGTTCCCTGCACTACTGGGGGGTGGGGGTGATGGGAGACATGAGTGGGGGCCTGTTGGAGGCTGCCCCTGCACTGCTGGGGGGTGGGGGTGCAGGGAGACATGAGTTAGACATGAGTGGGGACCTGGTGGAGGGTGCCCCTGGATGCTGGGGGGTGGGGGTGGTGGGAGACATGAGTGGGGGCCTGGAGGAGGCTGCCCCTGCACTGCTGGGGAGTGGGGGTGATGGGAGACATGAGTGGGAGCCTGGTGGAGGGTGCCCCTGGATGCTGGGGGATGGGGGTGCAGGGGGACATGTGTGGGGGCCTGGTGGAGGGTTCCCTGCACTGCTGGGGGGTGGGGGTGATGGGAGACATGAGTGGGGGCCTGTTGGAGGCTGCCCCTGCACTGCTGGGGGGTGGGGGTGCAGGGAGACATGAGTTAGACATGAGTGGGGACCTGGTGGAGGGTGCCCCTGGATGCTGGGGGGTGGGGGTGGTGGGAGACATGAGTGGGGGCCTGGAGGAGGCTGCCCCTGCACTGCTGGGGAGTGGGGGTGATGGGAGACATGAGTGGGGGCCTGGTGGAGGCTGCCCCTGCACTGCTGGGGGGTGGGGGTGGTGGGAGACATGAGTGGGTGCCTGGTGCAGGCTGCCCCTGCACTGCTGGAGGGTGGTGGGAGACATGTGTGGGGGCCTGGTGGAGGGTGCCCTGCACTGCTGGGTGGTGGGGGTGCCGGGGGACATGAGTGGGGGCCTGGTGGAGGGTGCTCCTGGATGCTGGGGGGTGGGGGTGCAGGGGGACATGTGTGGGGGCCTGGTGGAGGGTGCCCTGCACTGCTGGGGTGTGGGGGTGATGGGAGACATGAGTGGGGTCCTGGTGGAGGCTGCCCCTGCACTGCTGGGGGGTGGGGGTGCAGGGAGACATGAGTTGGACATGAGTGGGGGCCTGTTGGAGGGTGCCCCTGGATGCTGGGGGGTGGGGGTGGTGGGAGACATGAGTGGGGGCCTGGTGGAGGCTGCCCCTGCACTGCTGGGGGGTGGGGGTGATGGGAGACATGAGTGGGGGCCTGGTGGAGGCTGCCCTGCACTGCTGGGGGATGGGGTGATGGGAGACATGAGTGGGGGCCTGGTGGAGGCTGCCCCTGCACTGCTGGGGGGTGGGGGTGCAGGGAGACATGAGTGGGGGACTGGTGGAGGGTGCCCCTGGATGCTGGGGGGTGGGGGTGCAGGGGGACATGTGTGGGGGCCTGGTGGAGGGTGCTCTGCACTGCTGGGGGGTGAGGGTGATGGGCGACATGAGTGGGGGCCTGGTGGAGGCTGCCCCTGCACTGCTGGGGGGTGGGGGTGCAGGGAGACATGAGTTGGACATGAGTGGGGGCCTGGTGGAGGGTGCCCCTGGATGCTGGGGGTTGGGGGTGGTGGGAGACATGAGTGGGGGCCTGGTGGAGGCTGCCCCTGCACTGCTGGGGGGTAGGGGTGATGGGAGACATGAGTAGGGGCCTGGTGGAGGCTGCCCCTGCACTGCTGGGGGGTGGGGTTGGTGGGAGACATGAGTGGGGGCCTGGTGGAGGCTGCCCCTGCACTGCTGGGGGGTGGGGATGGTGGGAGACATGTGTGGGGGCCTGGTGGAGGGTGCCCTGCACTGCTGAGGGATGGGGGTGGTGGGAGACATGAGTTGGACATGAGTGGGGGCCTGGTGGAGGGTGCCCCTGGATGCTAGGGGGTGGGGGTGGTGGGAGACATGAGTGGGGGCTTGGTGGAGGGTGCCCCTGGATGCTGGGGGGTGGGGGTGCAGGGGGACATGTGTGGGGGCCTGGTGGAGGGTGCCCTGCACTGCTGGGGGGTGGGGGTGGTGGGAGACATGAGTGTGGGCCTGGTGGAGGCTGCCCCTGCACTGCTGGGGGGTGGGGATGGTGGGAGACATGTGTGGGGGCCTGGTGGAGGGTGTCCTGCATTGCTGAGGGGTGGGGGTGGTGGGAGACATGAGTTGGACATGAGTGGGGGCCTGGTGGAGGGTGCCCCTGGATGCTGGGGGGTGGGGGTGGTGGGAGACATGAGTGGGGGCCTGGTGGAGGGGGCCCCTGGATGCTGGGGGGTGGGGGTGCAGGGGGACATGTGTGGGGGCCTGGTGGAGGGTGCCCTGCACTGCTGGGGGGTGTGGGTGATGGGAGACATGAGTGAGGGCCTGGTGGAGGCTGCCCCTGCACTGCTGGGGGGGGGGGTAGGGGTGCAGGGAGACATGAGTTGGACATGAGTGGGGGCCTGGTGGAGGGTGCCCCTGGATGCTGGGGGGTGGGGGTGGTGGGAGACATGAGTGGGGGCCTGGTGGAGGCTGCCCCTGCACTGCTGGGGGGTGGGGGTGATGGGAGACATGAGTGGGGGCCTGGTGGAGGGTGCCCCTGGATGCTGGGGGGTGGGGGTGCAGGGGGACATGTGTGGGGGCCCGGTGGAGGGTGCCCTGCACTGCTGGGGTGTGGGGGTGATGGGAGACATGAGTGGGGGCCATGTGGAGGCTGCCCCTGCACTGCTGGGGGGTGGGGGTGCAGGGAGACATGAGTTGGACATGAGTAGGGGCCTGGTGGAGGGTGCCCCTGGATGCTGGGGGGTGGTGGGAGACATGAGTGGGGGCCTGGTGGAGGGTGCCCCTGGATGCTGGGGGGTGGGGGTGCAGGGGACATGTGTGGGGGCCTGGTGGAGGGTGCCCTGCACTGCTGGGGGGTGGGGGTGGTGGGAGACATGAGTGGGGGCCTGGTGGAGGCTGCCCCTGCACTGCTGGGGGGTGGGGATGGTGGGAGACATGTGTGGGGGCCTGGTGGAGGGTGCCCTGCACTGCTGGGGGGTGGGGGTGGTGGGAGACATGAGTTGGACATGAGTGGGGGCCAGTGGAGGGTGCCCCAGGATACTGGGGGGTGGGGGTGGTGGGAGACATGAGTGGGGGCCTGGTGGAGGGTGCCCCTGGATGCTGGGGGGTGGGGGTGCAGGGGGACATGTGTGGGGGCCTGGTGGAGGGTGCCCTGCACTGCTGGGGTGTGGGGGTGATGGGAGACATGAGTGGGGGCCTGGTGGATGCTGCCCCTGCACTGCTGGGGGGTGGGGGTGCAGGGAGACATGAGTTGGACATGAGTGGGGGCCTGGTGGAGGGTGCCCCTGGGTGCAGGGGGTGGGGGTGCAGGGGGACATGTGTTGGGGCCTGGTGGAGGGTGCCCTGCACTGCTGGGGTGTTGGGGTGATGGGAGACATGAGTGGGGGCCTGGTGGAGGCTGCCCCTGCACTGCTGGGGGGTGGGGGTGCAGGGAGACAGGAGTCGGACATGAGTGGGGGCCTGGTGGAGGGTGCCCCTGGATGCTGGGGGGTGGGGGTGGTGGGAGACATGAGTGGGGGCCTGGTGGAGGGTGCCCCTGGATGCTGGGGGGTGGGGGTGCAGGGGGACATGTGTGGGGGCCTGGTGGAGGCTGCCCCTGCACTGCTGGGGGGTGGGGATGGTGGGAGACATGTGTGGGGGCCTGGTGGAGGGTGCCCTGCACTGCTGAGGGGTGGGGGTGGTGGGCGACATGAGTTGGACATGAGTGGGGGCCTTTTGGAGGGTGCCCCTGGATGCTGGGGGGTGGGAGTGGTGGGAGACATGAGTGGGGGCCTGGTGGAGGGTGCCCCTGGATTCTGGGGGGTGGGGGTGATGGGAGACATGAGTGGGGGCCTGGTGGAGGGTGCCACTGCACTGCTGGGGGTTGCCCCTGCACTGCTGGGGGGTGGGGGTGCAGGGAGACATGAGTTGGACATGAGTGGGGGCCTGGTGGAGGGTGCCCTTGGATGCTGGGGGGTGGGGGTGGTGGGAGACATGAGTGGCGGCCTGGTGGAGGCTGCCCCTGCACTGCTGGGGGGTGGGGGTGGTGGGAGACATGAGTGGGGGCCTGGCGGATGGTGCCCCTGGATGCTGGGGGGTGGGGGTGCAGTGGGACATGTGTGGGGTCCTGGTGGAGGGTGCCCTGCACTGCTGGGGTGTGGGGGTGATGGGAGACATGAGTTGGACATGAATGGGGGCCTGGTGGAGGGTGCCCCTGGATGCTGGGGGCTGGGGGTGGTGGGAGACATGAGTGGGGGCCTGGTGGAGGGTGCCCCTGGATGCTGGGGGGTGTGGGTGCAGGGGGACATGTGTGGGGGCCTGGTGGAGGGTGCCCTGCACTGCTGGGGGTGGGGGTGATGGGAGACATGAGTGGGGGCCTGGTGGAGGCTGCCCCTGCACTGCTGGGGGATGGGGGTGCAGGGAGACATGAGTTGGACATGAGTGGGGGCCTGGTGGAGGGTGCCCCTGGATGCTGGGGGGGTGGGGTTGGTGGGAGACATGAGTGGGGGCCTGGTGGAGGCTGCCCCTGCACTGCTGGGGGGTGGGGTGATGGGAGACATGAGTGGGGGCCTGGTGGAGGGTGCCCCTGGATGCTGGGGGGTGGGGGTGCATGGGACATGTGTGGGGGCCTGGTGGAGGGTGCCCTGCACTGCTGGGGGGTGGGGGTGATGGGAGACATGAGTGGGGGCCTGGTGGAGGCTGCCCTTGCACTGCTGGGGGGTGGGGTGCAGAGAGACATGTGTAGGACATGAGTGGGGGCCTGGTGGAGGGTGCCCCTGGATGCTGGGGGTTGGGGGTGGTGGGAGACATGAGTGGGGGCCTGGTGGAGGCTTCCCCTGCACAGCTGGGGGGTGGGGGTGATGGGAGACATGAGTGGGGGCCTGGTGGAGGCTGCCCCTGCACTGCTGGGGGGTGGGGGTGGTGGGAGACATAAGTGGGTGCCTGGTGGAGGCTGCCCCTGCACTGCTGGGGGATGGGGGTGGTGGGAGACATGTGTGGGGGCCTGGTGGAGGTTGCCCTGCACAGCTGGGGGGTGGGGGTGCCGGGGGACATAAGTGGGGGCATGGTGGAGGGTGCCCTGCACTGCTGGGGGGTGGGGGTGATGGGAGACATGAGTGGGGGCCTGGTGGAGGCTGCCCCTGCACAGCTGGGTCGTTTGGGTGATGTGAGACATGAGTGGGGGCCTGGTGGAGGCTGCCCCTGCACTGCTGGGGGGTGGGGGTGGTGGGAGACATGTGTGGGGGCCTGGTGGAGGGTGCCCTGCACTGCTGGGGGGTGGGGGTGGTGGGAGACATGAGTTGGACATGAGTGGGGGCCTGGTGGAGGGTGCCCCTGGATGCTGGGGGGTGGGGGTTGTGGGAGACATGAGTGGGGGCCTGGTGGAGGGTGCCCCTGGATGCTGGGGGGTGGGGGTGCAGGGGGACATGTGTGGGGGCCTGGTGGAGGGTTCCCTGCACTGCTGGGGGTGGGGTGATGGGAGACATGAGTGGGGGCATGGTGGAGGCTGCCCCTGCACTGCTGGTGGGTGGGGGTGCAGGGAGACATGAGTTAGACATGAGTGGGGGCCTGGTGGAGGGTGCCCCTGGATGCTGGGGGGTTGGGGTGGTGGGAGACATGAGTGGGGGCCTGGAGGAGGCTGCCCCTGCACTGCTGGGGAGTGGGGTGATGGGAGACATGAGTGGGAGCCTGGTGGAGGGTGCCCCTGGATGCTGGGGGGTGGGGGTGCAGGGGGACATGTGTGGATGCCTGGTGGAGGGTGCCCTGCACTGCTGGGGGGTGGGGGTGATGGGAGACATGAGTGGGGGCCTGGTGGAGGCTGCCCCTGCACTGCTGGGGGGTGGGGGTGCAGGGAGACATGAGTTGGACATGAGTGGGGACCTGGTGGAGGGTGCCCCTGGATGCTGGGGGTTGGGGGTGGTGGGAGACATGAGTGGGGGCCTGGTGGAGGCTGCCCCTGCACTGCTGGGGGTGGGGTTGGTGGGAGACATGAGTGGGTGCCTGGTACAGGCTGCCCCTGCACTGCTGGGGGGAGGGGGTGGTGGGAGACATGTGTGGGGGCCTGGTGGAGGGTGCCCTGCACTGCTGGGGCGTGGGGGCGCCGGGGGACATGAGTGGGGGCCTGGTGGAGGGTGCCCCTGGATGCTGGAGGGTGGGGGTGCAGGGGGACAGGTGTGGGGGCCTGGTGGAGGGTGTCCTGCACTGCTGGGGTGTGGGGGTGATGGGAGACATGAGTGAGGGCCTGGTGGAGGCTGCCCCTGCACTGCTGGGGGGTGGGGTGCAGGGAGACATGAGTTGGACATGAGTGGGGGCCTGTTGGAGGGTGCCCCTGGATGCTGGGGGGTGGGGGTGGTGGGAGACATGAGTGGGGGCCTGGTGGAGGCTGCCCCTGCACTGCTGGGGGGTGGGGGTGATGGGAGACATGAGTGGGGGCCTGGTGGAGGCTGCCCCTGCACTGCTGGGGGGTGGGGTGATGGGAGACATGAGTGGGGGCCTGCTGGAGGCTGCCCCTGCACTGCTGGGGGGTGGGGGTGCAGGGAGACATGAGTGGGGGCCTGGTGGAGGGGTGCCCCTGGATGCTGGGGGGTGGGGTGCAGGGGGACATGTGTGGAGGCCTGGTGGAGGGTGCCCTGCATTGCTGAGGTGTGGGGGTGGTGGGAGACATGAGTTGGACATGAGTGGGGGCCTGGTGGAGGGTGCCCCTGGATGCTGGGGGGTGGGGGTGGTGGGAGACATGAGTGGGGGCCTGGTGGAGGGGGCCCCTGGATGCTGGGGGGTGGGGGTGCAGGGGGACATGTGTGGGGGCCTGGTGGAGGGTGTCCTGCACTGCTGGGGGGTGCGGGTGATGGGAGACATGAGTGAGGGCCTGGTGGAGGCTGCCCTTCACTGCTGGGGGGTAGGGGTGCAGGGAGACATGAGTTGGACATGAGTGGGGGCCTGGTGGAGGGTGCCCCTGGATGCTGCGGGGTGGGGGTGGTGGGAGACATGAGTGGGGGCCTGGTGGAGGCTGCCCCTGCACTACTGGGGGGTGGGGGTGATGGGAGACATGAGTGGGGGCCTGGTGGAGGGTGCCCCTGGATGCTGGGGGGTGGGGGTGCAGGGGGACATGTGTGGGGGCCTGGTGGAGGGTGCCCTGCACTGCTGGGGTGTGGGGGTAATGGGAGACATGAGTGGGGGCCTGGTGGAGGCGGCCCCTGCGCTGCTGGGGGGTGGGGGTGCAGGGAGACATGAGTTGGACATGAGTGGGGGCCTGGTGGAGGGTGCCCCTGGATGCTGGGGGGTGAGGGTGCAGGGGGACATGTGTGGATGCCTGGTGGAAGGTGCCCTGCACTGCTGGGGGGTGGGGGTGGTGGGAGACATGAGTGGGGGCCTGGTGGAGGCTGCACCTGCACTGCTGGGGGGTGGGGATGGTGGGAGACATGTGTGGGGGCCTGGTGGAGGGTGCCCTGCACTGCTGAGGGGTGGGGGTGGTGGGAGACATGAGTTGGACATGAGTGGGGGCCTGGTGGAGGGTGCCCCAGGATACTGGGGGGTGGGGGTGGTGGGAGACATGAGTGGGGTCCTGGTGGAGGGTGCCCCTAGATGCTGGGGGGTGGGGGTGCAGGGGGACATGTGTGGGGGCCTGGTGGAGGGTGTCCTGCACTGCTGGGGTGTGGGGGTGATGGGAGACATGAGTGGGGGCCTGGTGGAGGCTGCCCCTGCACTGCTGGGGGGTGGGGGTGCAGGGAGACATGTGTTGGACATGAGTGGGGGCCTGGTGGAGGGTGCCCCTGGATGCTGGGGGTGGGGGTGCAGGGGGACATGTGTTTGGGCCTGGTGGAGAGTGCCCTGCACTGCTGGGGTGTGGGGATGATGGGAGACATGATGTAATAAGTAGATAATTTACAAGTAATTTGAATAACACCAAAAGGTTACCTTAGAGAAACACCAGTCGTTCTCCTTCCTAAGCTGCCTTCTTCAGAAAGATTCCGACAGGGGTAGAGAACGAGTGCCTCCCTGAGACCCTTCCTCCGCCCACAACACAAGGAGTAAGGAGGGGAAGGACCCCAGGGAAACCCTCTGGGGAAGAAAACCCTGTGTCGATGCTCTGGATGGATGTCGTCTGTCTGGAGAGGTTCTTGGTACCCGGACTATCCGCTGAAGGGGAGCCGTCTGAATAAAGACAGAGGAAATTGGTAAGTTTAAGAAGGGAAACTAGAAAGCAGAATATGGGTAGAGAAAACGAAGAGTATCTGATCGGAAAGGGGGTACCACTTATCGAGCTATATTGCAGATCTTCCGATAAGACTCGGATAGGAGTAACCTTGAGGCCGTTCCCAAAAGAGAACGATTCTCAAATCCCGATGCTGCGGATCAGACCCCGCATATCCCTGTTTCTGCAGAGGTGAGACAATATTAGGTGTCAATCCTGGGTCTATTTCTAACCCACGGGTCTACAAGGGACTATCAATTCTCACGTACCGCTCGCCAGGGAGAGATTCTCACTAGCAAACCGATCAGTGAGGTTCAGCTTGTAACGAGTGAGTCTGAGAGAGTCCACTCGAGTCTCCGATGTCGTGCAAGATTTGGGAGAAGGAGTCAGGTCTAAAAATAGGTGAGTGAAAAGGGTAGAATTACACAGAAGGAGTGACAAACAAACTAGTATGCAATAGATCCTAGTGTCGAACTCACGAAGCGTTGTTGTGGAAGAGTAGCAACGCGTCCGCGCGTTGTCTGCAGGAACAGATGAACCGGCTCGGGAGCCGGGGGGCGGTCCTTCCACCGCGCGGTCCTGGTGTAAACCTAGACCCACACCATCCGTAGCGGCGGCCATCTTGGGAGTAAAGATGGCCGCAATCCGTCTAAGAGACCATCTATGCCACAGAGACCATGGTCTCCGCAGGGGCGTGACAGTATGCCCCCTCCGAAGGGCAGGGGCCCCCGGCTTCCCTGGATGGTTACGGAAGAATCGACGAATAAGAGTCGGTGCATGCACTGCAGAGGCAGGTTCCCAGGAACGGTCAGCAGGAGTATAACCTTGCCAGTCAATCAAAAACTGAAGGCGACCTCGAAAGATACGAGTGTCACAAATATCCGCCACCTCATATTCAGGACCTGACGGGGTAGACACCGGAGGAGGGTGAGTATTCCTTAATCTTGAAAACCGATCACACACATCTTTCTTCAGTTGGGACACATGAAACACGGGATGAATCCGGGACCAAGAAGGGGGAAGTCTGAGTTTGAAAGCAGAGGAACCCAACTTCTGTAGGATGGGGAAAGGTCCGAAATATTTAGGAGACAGCTTGGACGGGACCAGATGCCGTGGTAAGAAACGAGAGGCCAACCATACCAAATCACCCGCCTTCAGGGAGGGCGCTGGAGAACGGCGCTTATCTGCAAATCGTTTGACTCTATCCTGAGCCTCAAGTAGCGAAGATTTGGCCGCCAAATGTCCTGTCTGGATAACTTGAAGTAGGTTATCCACATCTGGAAATCGCGATGAAGAAGGAAGGCCAGTAGGAAAACAGGAAGGGTGAAATCCATATGAGAAAAAAAAGGACTGGAACCCAGAGCGGAATGACGGGAGTTATTATAGGCAAACTCCGCCAATGGTAATAGAGAAACCCAGTTGTCCTGTGAGGCCGAAATGTAGCAGCGCAGATAGCCCTCCAATGTCTGGTTCAGTCGCTCCGTTTGGCCGTTAGTTTGAGGATGGAAGCCAGAACTCAATGCCCGGGAAATTTTGAGGCTTTTACATATCTGTTGCCAATAACGTGAATTATATTGGGAACCACGATCGGAGATGATGGTTTCAGGAAGCCCATGGAGCGTGAAGACCCGTGAAAAGAATATTTTCGCCATCTGAGCTGCAGTGGGAATGCATGGTAGAGGAATAAAGTGTGCCATCTTCGTAAAGTAGTCGATTGTAACCATAATTACTGTACAGCCCTCCGAGATAGGGAGTTCGACTATGAAATCTGTTGAAATTATCTGCCAGGGACGATCAGGAATCGGCATCATCTATAGGAGACCAACTGGGGCCGATCGAGGGACCTTTGTTTGTAAACATATGACACATGCTGAAACATAGTCTCTGATATCTCTACTCAACCTTGGCCACCAAAAATGGCGTTGAATCAATTCCTTGGTATTAGCCATACCTCGATGCCCTGCCATCGGAGAATCATGACAGAGTTGAAGGACTACTCTTCTTAATTCTTCGGAGGGAATGAATAACTGTTTGTCTCTATAGAAGCATCCTTGAGATGAGTTAAGCATCCAGAGAGCGGCAAATCGAGGATTGGTCTGAATAAATCGAGAGGTATCCATAGCCACCAGTTGAAGAAAGGTGGTGATTTCCTGCAAAATTCTGGCCTTGGGAAACAAGGGTTCGGAACGGAAAGGAGTGGTTGAGTTGTAATCCTTTCTGGATAATGCATCTGCCTTGAGGTTGACTCTTCCCGGTTTGAAGGAGAATACAATATCATAGGGTGAAAAAAAATGGGCCCAACGAGCTTGGCGGCTATTTCGTGTTTGAGAGTATTGTATTGCTCGGAGATTGCTGTGATCGGTCCGTACTTCAATGGCATGTTTGGCCCCTAGTAGCAGATGTCGCCACTCCTCAAAGGCTCTCTTAATAGCTAATAATTCCTTTTCAAGGACTGAGTAATTGATCTCTGAAGGTGAGAGTGTTTTAGATAGATAGGCCAGAGGACACTCGTCTTCTTGTTCATTCTCTTGCAGTAGAACGGCACCTATCGCATGATGCGAGGCGACCGATTCTACAATGAACCTCTTTTTTTGGTCAGGGGTGAGGAGTATAGGTTCCTTGGTGAAATCTTCCTTGAGACTCTCAAAGGCTATTTGAGCCCCGTCTGACCAAAAGAACTTTGCATTCTTCTTAAGGAGAGCCGTCATAGGGAGAATCTTCTCTGAATAGTGGGGAATGAAACGCCTATAAAAGTTGGCGAATCCTAAGAATCTCTGCAGATCCTTAACACCCAGTGGAACTGGCCATTCTGTTATAGCATAGATTTTCCCGGGATCCATGGCAACTCCCTCGGCGGATAGTATATAACCCAAATAGGCCACTCTATCCTTGTGGAATTCACACTTGTCTAACTTGCAAAAAAGATGATTCTCCTCCAGTCTCTGCAATACTTCCTTCACATGCCGGATATGGTCGGACATGGATACGGAGAAGACCAGTATGTCGTCTAAATAGACAATGACGGTATGTAGAAGAATATCCGAGAATATGTGATCCATAAAACGTTGGAAAACAGCTGGTGCATTGGAAAGTCCGAATGGCATCACCTTGTATTCATAGTGGCCCAAGGGAGTACGAAAGGCAGTTTTCCATTCATCCCCTGCGCGGATTCGGATAAGATGGTAAGCTCCGCGTAGGTCTAGCTTGGTAAATATCTTGGCACCCTTTACTGCCTCAAGAATATCCGGGATTAAGGGCATCGGGTAGCGATCCGGAGTGGTGATCTTGTTCAAACCCCGATAGTCTACACATGGTCTGAGTTCTGTCGAATCCTTCTTAGGGATAAAGAACAGTAAGGCGCCAGCAGGAGAAGTGGATTCCTGAATGAGACCGTTGTGTAAATTCTTCTGGAGATACTCCTTTAGGACTTCCCGTTCGCGCGCTGATAGTATATACATGCGCCCAAAAGGGATTGGAACACCAGGTGCTAGTTCAAGGGCGCAATCATCTCTACGATGAGGAGGTAATTCTGCGAACTCTGAATTGGAAAACACTACTTGAAATTCTTGGTAGTCAGGAGGAATCTCCTGGATGTTATGTAACACCAAGGTAGTGCAATTCTTTTCTTGGATGGAGTGTGTAGAACAGAACCCTACCGCTCCACCAGAAAGGCAATGAGTAAGGCAATGTTCTGATCCCAGAAAGATTGTGCCGGCCTTCCAATTAATGTATGGATTATGGGTTCTAAGCCAAGGTAACCCCAATATCAAGGGATAATGTGCTGTACGAATGACATCGAATACAATAGTCTCTTGATGAGATGCAATCTTCATTTGAATCGGTCTTGTTTGTTCCCTGATAGGACCGGAAATCAATGGACTTCCGTCAACAGATTCTACTGGAACCACAAGGCTTTTAGGGAGCATGGTATATTCTTGTCATTCTTCCAATGGGTGTCTACAAAATTCCCCGCAGCTCCGCAATCAATCAATGCGGGAACCAAAATTGGCTCGGAGGTGCCCCATTCCATTGAAACCTGAATGACAATCATGGGAGGATCGGGTGTGTCTGTGATTTGAGAAGTCAAAGACTTGGTTGAGGAACCTATTATTGGCTCCCTAGCCGCGGTTCCCCATGCGGTTGGGAGGAAGCGTTTCCCTGTCGTTTAGTAGGGGTGATGGGGCAATCCTGTACTGGGTGGTCTTTGGACCCACAATACATACACAAGCCTTTAGCTCTCCGTCGATTACGTTCTTCCAAGGTGAGTCTACCTCTTCCTCTTGTGATTCCTATCTGCATTGGTTCATCAATTGGGGTTTTCATGGGACTAGTAGGATGCGTAGTCAATGGTCTCACAGAACGATTTCGACGTCGTTCTCTGAGCCTTTCCTGTAGACGGTAGTCCATCTATATCACTAATGTAATCATTTCCGGTAGGTTGGGAGGTCGAGACACTCTAGACACCTCGTCTTTAAGTTCCTCATTCAAACCCCTACGAAATAGTGTTATCAGAGCATCATCAGCCCAAGAGGTTCCCGCAGCAAGCTGTTTAAAAGAGGTGATATAAGACAGTAGATCCTGTGATCCCTGTTTGAAGTCCAATAATTGCTCTTGGGAGGAAACAGTGATCTCTTGTCTACTGAACATGGATCTAAGACTGTTCAGAAAGGCGGGATAGGAGTCTAGCAGAGCGTTGTTTGTCACAACCAGTGGTGTAGCCCATGCCAATGCCGGTCCAGTCAAGTTAGCTATCATATGTCCCACCCTGTCACGATCACTCTGAAAGAAGGCCGTCTTGAACGAAAACTGGACAGTACATGCTTCGATAAAAGCTTTAAGTTTGTGGGGATTCCCATCATATAAACCCCCTGGAATGGGACCTGGAGGTAATTCTGAACAACTAGGTACCCTTCCTACCTGTTGTCTCAAGAAGTCATTTTCCTGTTTTAATGCCTGGACTTCCGCAGTCAAAGACTGGACTGCTGAAACCAATTGCTGCTGTTGGGCTGCGCTCATGATATCTCCTTGAACTATTGAGTTCTCCAAGGCAACCGTTCAGCGCCTGGGAAGCCCCAGTAACTTCTAATCTTTGTTTTAGGCGTTGCTAACTGTAATAAGTAGATAATTTACAAGTAATTTGAATAACACCAAAAGGTTACCTTAGAGAAACACCAGTCGTTCTCCTTCCTAAGCTGCCTTCTTCAGAAAGATTCCGACAGGGGTAGAGAACGAGTGCCTCCCTGAGACCCTTCCTCCGCCCACAACACAAGGAGTAAGGAGGGGAAGGACCCCAGGGAAACCCTCTGGGGAAGAAAACCCTGTGTCGATGCTCTGGATGGATGTCGTCTGACTGGAGAGGTTCTTGGTACCCGGACTATCCGCTGAAGGGGAGCCGTCTGAATAAAGACAGAGGAAAGTGGTAAGTTTAAGAAGGGAAACTAGAAAGCAGAATATGGGTAGAGAAAACGAAGAGTACCTGATCGGAAAGGGGGTACCACTTATCGAGCTATATTGCAGATCTTCCGATAAGACTCGGATAGGAGTAACCTTGAGGCCGTTCCCAAAAGAGAACGATTCTCAAATCCCGATGCTGCGGATCGGACCCCGCATATCCCTGTTTCTGCAGAGGTGAGACAATATTAGGTGTCAATCCTGGGTCTATTTCTAACCCACGGGTCTACAAGGGACTATCAATTCTCACGTACCGCTCGCCAGGGAGAGATTCTCACTAGCAAACCGATCAGTGAGGTTCAGCTTGTAACGAGTGAGTCTGAGAGAGTCCACTCGAGTCTCCGATGTCGTGCAAGATTTGGGAGAAGGAGTCAGGTCTAAAAATAGGTGAGTGAAAAGGGTAGAATTACACAGAAGGAGTGACAAACAAACTATTATGCAATAGATCCTAGTGTCGAACTCACGAAGCGTTGTTGTGGAAGAGTAGCAACGCGTCCGCACGTTGTCTGCAGGAACAGATGAACCGGCTCCGGAGCCGGGGGGCGGTCCTTGCACCGTGCGGTCCTGGTGTAAACCTAGACCCACACCATCCGTAGCGGCGGCCATCTTGGGAGTAAAGATGGCCGCAATCCGTCTAAGAGACCATCTATGCCACAGAGACCATAGTCTCCGCAGGGGCGTGACACATGAGTGGGGGCCTGGTGGAGGCTGCCCCTGCACTGCTGGGGGGTGGGGGTGCAGGGAGACATGAGTCGGACATGAGTGGGGGCCTGGTGGAGGGTGCCTCTGGATGCTGGGGGGTGGGGGTGGTGGGAGACATGAGTGGGGGCCTGGTGGAGGGTGCCCCTGGATGCTGGGGGGTGGGGGTGCAGGGGGACATGTGTGGGGGCCTGGTGGAGGCTGCCCCTGCACTGCTGGGGGGTGGGGATGGTGGGAGACATGTGTGGGGGCCTGGTGGAGGGTGCCCTGCACTGCTGAGGGGTGGGGGTGGTGGGAGACATGAGTTGGACATGAGTGGGGGCCTGGTGGAGGGTGCCCCTGGATGCTGGGGGGTGGGGGTGGTGGGAGACATGAGTGGGGGCCTGGTGAAGGGTGCCCCTGGATGCTGGGGGGTGGGGGTGATGGGAGACATGAGTGGGGGCCTGGTGGAGGGTGCCCCTGCACTGCTGGGGGGTGCCCCTGCACTGCTGGGGGTGCAGGGAGACATGAGTTGGACATGAGTGGGGGCCTGGTGGAGGGTGCCCCTGGATGCTGGGGGGTGGGGGTGATGGGAGACATGAGTGGGGGCCTGGCGGAGGGTGCCCCTGGATGCTGGGGGGTGGGGGTACAGGGGGACATGTGTGCGGGCCTGGTGGAGGGTGCCCTGCACTGCTGGGATGTGGGGGTGATGGGAGACATGAGTGGGGGCCTGGTGGAGGCTGCCCCTGCACTGCTGGGGGGTGGGGGTGCAGGGAGACATGAGTTGGACATGAGTGGGGGCCTGGTGGAGGGTGCCCCTGGATGCTGGGGGGTGAGGGTGGTGGGAGACATGAGTGGGGGCCTGGTGGAGGCTGCCCCTGCACTGCTGGGGGGTGGAGGTGATGGGAGACATGTGTGGGGGCCTGGTGGTTGGTGCCCTGCACTGCTGGGGGGTGGGGGTGATGGGAGACATGAGTGGGGGCCTGGTGGAGGCTGCCCCTGCACTGCTGGGGGGTGGGGGTGCAGGGATTGGGTATCAGAAGGTGAAACATATATAGATGATTCTCAAACGTTTGTACAATAATTATGAGGGAATGAAGTGAGGTTTCATAAAAGCCTCTTTCATTAAAATGTTCAGAATTTGCTGGGGGTAATTGCTCGGGACAAGGGGACAGGTGCAAGAAGGATAGTGATAGGGCACATACTCTAAAAGTCCTTTGAAATCATTATTAAGTTCATCTAATTTGTTGGACAAGTTCATGATTTGATTTTTTACAGTTGGCTATAGGGCTTCTGTTTGTGATTCTGGGGATTGGGTATAATTGAACTGGGGTGTGGTTTCTTCATGAAAACTAGTTACTGTAAGAAAAATAGAAATTATTATTTTAGTAAGGTGTGTACAATATGCATTATTTTTTTACATTAATACATCTATTGTATACAATTGGAGATGTTATCGACGCTCATTTCTGCTTTTGAGAAGTTCCCCTCTGAGCATCCAAGTGTGCTTACCATTTCTGTGAGAAAAAAAGGTCTTCTGTTTTATAACACATGTTTAAATAAGGAGTGTTGATAATAGAGAAATAAATATAATGCACTTACTGTTTAGTGAGAATGTGTTGCCAAATAAGCGTCTGGTTTTCTCTATCTGTGTGCAAAGTTGTAGTGAGGAGATTAAATGAAGTGTACAGTTATGGTTTGTGATTGGTGCATTCCATTGTAATGTGTGCTAAATAAAAATATAATTTGTATTTTTTAATGTTTTTGTACAAAAAGGTATTTTTGCATGTCGTAAATATCTGTTTGTTGGTTGCTGGTTTTTGGTTCTCCCTATGATTCTGAGCCTTTTAAATGCTGCCTGACGTCCACGGACTACGATGCTGTCTGGGGACTCCATATCTGACATATAGGGGTGTATAATATCAGGAACTTGTAGCAGATTAAAGCAGCACTAGTAAAAACCTATGAAATTCACGGAAAAAACATTGTTAAAGGGATGTTATGGTTAGGTTGCACTAACAAAAACCCCTGAAATTTGCTGAAAAAACATTGTTAAAGGGACATTATGGTTACAAGTAAAACCGGAAAACCCTTGAAATTCACCTGGTATGGTATGCTAAGGAACCATAACTTGCACCACCTCCGTGCACTGCTAAGACTTACACACCTAGGACATCAAAGATGACATCACAAATGGCATTGATGATATCACAGATGACATCACATATGAAATTGTGATTAAAAGTCTCTAAAAGGGGTTGTGTTTGTAATGTTAGTAACACAATGTGAAGGGTGATCGGGAGATCTATCATGAACTACTTAATGTACAAAACATAATATTTCAGTGTTGATGTTAACATGTTCATCTAATTATACATACACATAGCAATGGCTATATACATATTTTTCATTTATTTACACATCAGTAATAGTACAGACAAGTACACTAACCAGAAATATATTATTCTGCATATCAACCCTCTCTAACCCACTGCACAAACCAAATCTCAAAGCATACAACTGCAATCTAACCACACAGGATAAGCACCAATCATTCTCTCTTCATACATATAAAAATAAGAATATCAGTCATTCGAAAATAGAGAGAGATACAACTGGTTATCCCCCGGGACTGATATAACTAATAGTGTGTGCCACTACTCTATGCTACGTGCAAATAATAATGTGGGATCTACACAAATCCCTTTACATTACACAAGGACTTATTTCATGAAACATCTTGTTCATGTAGCAAGCAATACATTCAACAACTGCCAACTATAGTTTAGACTCTGTGGGCCAACAATACTTTTTAATGACCCAGCCTTCCTCAAGACACATCAACTTCCGGGGGATTAGAGGTAATATTTTCCTTCGAATCCCAATGTTCCGTAACCACACGGTATAGGGGCCAATTTGTTATACTGAAATACAAAAAAATCCAATCAACCCATTGGGGTATTGCCCATCCCCTAAGGAACTCCAAGTGTTCATAACAGATAGTCAATTTCACCTAGTGCTACTACTTGTGTCACAGTCAGTGAGGGACAAGTGATCTCAGCACCCACCAGCCTATATCCAGCCACAAGGACAACATCCTGGCTGGCCATGACCCTCTGTGGTGGGATAGGCACTCCTTTATGTCTCCATGCACGGCATGCATATCGCTGAATCCACAAATCAGTGTGGGTGCAAGTGGTCTCCTATTGGGACGAAAACACACTCTATCACCAACACCACTGTTCTCCACACCTGGTGCTCATTTGGATAGAGTGAAGGCTGGTCTTACCTGTCTGTAAAACCAAACAACTCAATCACATAGGAAGCTTGCCAACTCTTAGAACACATGAATCTCAAACTATCGATCTCTGCAAAATGTTGTGGAAGGTGACTACATTATTAAGGAAAGAAGAACAAGCCTTGAGCCTTACTTACTCTTTCTAATACACACTTAATATGACCCACGAGATCGGTGGCCTGGCCCGACTACACAGAGAGCAACCGTTGACTCACCCAGTCGCCGGAGCACTGTGATCATAGCCGGGATGTATATTTGTCTTTTTGTCTGTTCACTCGATCACCATGCCCCACGAGGCCCTTACAGTTCCAACAGGTACTCCATAATTTTCCAAGGCAGCCTGTGCCAAACAGGAAACTCCCGTAAGTCCCAATAACATTTTCCCAAACACTTGTGCCAAGACTGTGCGTCCATCAGGGCATACCCAGTGTGCTGCATAAATCAAACACAAAATGCTTACCATGTGGAGGGGCCAATCTGTCTTCCCAAAACTTGAAATTGCAAGCACAAAGTTGTGTTTCATGCTTGTGGTCATCACTGTGCATCTAGAATGTCCCAGAGATAGAGGTAGGACTGCCTTCCCACACACTCATCTAACCCAGGGTGGCCATCTTGACTTAGTATATGGAATCGGCCTCCACACGGGATCAAAGCCATATACAAATTGATCCCAGTCCCATTATCGGCCACAGTTTCCCTTAATATGATATGATATGATATGATATGATATGTGCCTGTACACAACTGTTTCTAGCCGTGACAAGACAAGGAAGGGGAAACAGAGGGATGACAAAAACTACGATCTTACTAGGCCTTGTGTCATTCAGATCACACAAGTGCCTGGAAGTGGAAGGTGAGAAGTGCAGAGGGGGTGGGGGATGGGAGAAGTGCAGGTACCTCAATAAGTGCCGACAACGGGTAGCTCTTAAGTGCAGAGAAAATTAACTGTAGGGTTGCAGATATAGACCAAAATGCGGGGGGAGCCCAGAGGTGGTGCAAGGGCAACTGGACATGCAAGAGCCTGGGCTCAAGAGTGTTGCCAGGTGACCAGTGTGTGGAGCAGTTGAGACATCAGTAGGGGAGAGGAAGAGAGAAAGCAGAAGTGAAAATGAAGGTCTTGAGTTGCTTCTGGTACCAGAGGTGGTTCTGCTCAAGTTTGAGAGAGGCAGGGAGTCTGTTCCAGATGGAGGCCCCAGCTGAAGAGAGGGATCTGCCCCCAACTCTTTGCTTGCACATATGTCTGTCCCTCAGAATGTTGTAGCTGGATGAGCAGAGAGCTTGAGAAGGGAGATGTTTAGGAAGGGAGAGTTGGAGGAAGTGCCGTCCTAAGCCACAGAAAGCCATGTGGATGATGCAAAGGTTCTTGAACTTGAACCTTGCTGCCACAGGGAGCTAGTGTAGAGATTTAAAGCAGGGGAGATAAGATCCCTGGGCTTGAGGCCAAGGACAAATGTTGCAGTCCTGTTCTGGATAAGTTGTAGAGGTCAGAGAGAAGAGGCAGGCAGATATAGAAAGAGGCTGTTGCAGTAGTCCAGAGGTCTGGAGACAGTGTGCTTCTGGGGGAAATTGAGGAAAGGAAGAATACCTCTGAGAAGGTGCAGCTGGTAGTTTGACTTCTTAGAGATGTCAGTGATGTGAGGAGAGAATGAGAGGGTGGAGTCGAAGATAACACCAAGGTTCTTAGCCTCACAGGTAGGAGCAGGAAGAGGGCACAGGGTGGTTGGCCAAAGAGAGAGAGCAACAGATGAAGCTGGTGTTTACAATGAATAGAAACACAGTCTTACTGGCATTATGGCAGAGATCATTGGTGGCACAGCATTCCTGAATTGCGGCCAGAAAGTCTGGTATGAGAGAAGGGGAAGAGGTGGCTGAGGGGAGCCTGAAAGAGAACTGGGTGTCATCCACATACCACTGAAAGTTGGAGCAGAAGGTAGCAATGTGGTGGGCAAGAGGTGGCAGGCAGGTCATGGTTGAAAAGCCAGGGAGAAAGTTTAGACTCCTGGGAACACCACAAGTAGAGAGAGCGATAGAAAAGAGGAAAGACCCCAGTTGGACCTGAGAAGTCCGGTCAGTGAGAAAGGTCAGCCAGGCCAAGGCCTAATCAGTGATACCCAGGTTATCATGTAGGCGATCGAGCAGGATGGCATGGTTGACTGTATCAAAAGCAGCAGAAAGATCAAGGAGGATGAGGACAAAAGGAACTTTAGAGTCACAGTTGATGGCAAAATACATGCTGCCACACTACCATGGAATAGCAATGGTGCCTAGAAGTGCTCAAGGCAGCCAAGGCTGCAAGTCTGCAGTCAAGATAATCACATGTGTGTTCCTACAGTGCAGGCAGAGGGCATCTGTCAGCACAACCTTGGGCAACCTGACAGTATCTTGGGTGACAAGGGCAGACCTCCCTATACATGAGCTGCCAAAATACAACACTGAGGCAGGTGGACCCTATTTAGGCCCCCCTAGATGCTTACTCTGTATCTAAATCCATCATCCGCCATCTATGGGGATGGGGGTTTGCATTCTAGTACGCTACCCATTGAACAGACAGACCAAAGGGGCACAGTCTAGTCAATCAGACTTGCCCAATTTAGTTCTTCATTAAGTCCCACCAGGTGGGTTCTTAATCTCTGGATCTAGATTTGTTCCAAGTGATATAGCCTACGAGATGTCGGACCCAAACTGTTCACTTTTTACAGTATCTACCAGTGCCCACTTAATGTCATCCAGTCCGTGGTTGCATTCTCCAAAGTGTTGTACCATTAGTGCTGAGATGGTTTTGATTTGTGTCAGACTCTGATGTTCCCCAATTCATGTTGAGATCTTCCGGGTTGTCATCACAACATACATCAGATCACAGGGACATGTTAAAATGTAGACTACATTCTTTGAATTACAGGTGGTAAAGTTCCTCAATTTCCATGAGAAATGTTCATGTGTGAACAACAATGTTTTTCTGGTGAACTTACACATGTCTCAGTTGCCACAGAGATGGTGTCTTTTGATGGCAACCAGTACTGTTTGCATTGCCAAGTTGATAGTGGATTGCCACCCGGTGGATCTAGTCATTAAATGGCAAGGTACAAACTTGTCCTGGATGTTATTTCCTCTTTTCAGGGCAAACAGAGGCATTTGGGTGGTGCACCCTGTATCCAATATAATCTGCCAATGCTTTTTGATAATCCTACATATTGCATTAGTCAGGGGCAAAAAGGTTGTGGTACATACCACTCAGTCTGTAGTATCCCACTGGTCTCTGGGTGTCAACAACAATTCTCTTTGTGTATAGCGAGCCCTTTTGGCAAAATGCTTGATGACCCCACGCAACCCCAGCACCACCAATGAAACCTACAGACTTTGTGACCAAGCCCGCTACCCCTGCAGCCCTGCCAATCCCCACAGAGAAACAGTTAGCTGCCCCTGCAGCCCTGCCAGGACCCACAGAGGCACAGCCAGTTGCTGCTGTAACACAACTGTCTGCTCCACAATGACGCCCACTGGCAACCCCACAACGGCCTCCCAGATATGTTGCCACATCAACAGATGAGAAAGCTTTGCAGGAGTGCAGAGACAGCACCAAGGGGTTGCTGGACTGCACTCCGTACCATCGTCCTGCCTTCAGCCCCTCAGACCTGCACAGCCCACCTCCACCACTGATCTCCAGCATACGGACCATGTATGTGTGCATCCGTATGATTGAACAATGGTACGAGGAGATGGCATACCTTGTGAGGCAGCAGCTGGAGAAGAAACGCTTTATGCGTGAAAGTGTACAGGCCACCAGTCGGCACTGTACCCATGCTGGGCCACTCTACCGGCACAACAGACTTGCTGGCACAGAGGGTCCTGGGGGTAACAAGGCCATCTCCACACTTGCAGAGTTCCTCACCCTTTCCATATTGGTGGCACTAGAGGGCAGGGATTCACTTGGTTCTGACCCCCCGCCACCATCACCACACCTGCCAGCTCCCAACAGAGCAGCCAAGGCACCGCTCCCTGTGGCTGCCACGGTCACCAAAACAGGGGAAGCCCGGTGACAAGAGGCAACATGAGTCACTCAGAACAACTTGATCATAGACACAACTGCATCATAGGGGGTGTGTTGGGAAGGGTTTGTTGGGGCGGGGTTTTTGGAGAGGGGGTTTGGGAGGGAGTGGTGTGGAGTGGTGGGGGAGGTGTTGTGTCATGGTATTTTTCTGTTAAATACCCATTGCTGGATATTTATATTTTGAAGTTGTTTTCTTCATTTTTACTTTGCATCACATGCAGTGACTGCCTTGGTTTGTGTGCAGTGGATGGGTGTTCAAAAGTGGTTCTCAATGTGATCCTGGTTGGCTGCACGCCCATCTCTGACATCCCTGTTTTGGTGTTGTTCCATGTCTACAGCTGCATCCCCACCTCCATCATTATTAGCATCTGCAGCAGGCATGTCAATATCCGGGAGCTGGGGTATGTTCCGCTGGTGCACATATTGTGCAGCATTGCACAGGCCAGGACTATCTTCCCCACCTTCACTGGCTTGTACATGAGTGCCCCTCCTGAATGGTGCAGGCACAGAAAATGTGTCTTCAACAGTCCAAAGGTCTGCTCGATGGTCGTCCGGGTTCAGATATGAGCACAATTGTAGGCAATTTCCTTCTGGGTATGGGGATCTCTCACAGGGATCATCAGCCATGGCAGTAATGGATAACCAGAATCACCTGAAAGGAATGGGACACAAAGAGAGCCAGTACATTCAAGTGACTAGACAGTGCTTATGTCTAGGAATGTTTCTATGTGACGGATGCATCTCAGTCTGTGTACTGGCATGCCCTCATTTGCATTGCTGCAGCCTTTGAAAGGCAATGGTGGACATGCCGTGTATGGGGCCTGTCACCCAGAAATGTGTTGTTAGCAGTGTGTGGGGCTGTGTCAAGATACACTGGGTGTTGTGACATGGCAGTGATGCATTATGTTGCCTGTAGTGCATTGCATGTGCCGGTCTATATGTGCACAAACTGTGATGGTGTGTCCATCCGTTGACACATGTGGTAGATGCCAGTTGTGGCCACTGACTTTTGCATGCAGACTGCATCCCTGAATTGGCATGGTGACTGCAGGACATGCACTTGTGACAGATGACAAATCCCCCCTTTGGCCTGTTACCCATTCAACTAAGTGTGTGTGTTAATGCTTTCACTCACCCAATAGCCAGGTCCACTGTCCCTCATAACGCGCCATGTGAGCAGGCAGGATGCTGTTAACCAAGACCATGGAGTCGTGGGTCAATCCCAAGAAGCGGGCATAACAGTGGGTTATTGTTAGGTCAGCATCACAGACTACCTACACATTCAGGGAGTGGTACAGCTTACAGTTCCTGTACACCTCCTCTGTGGCATGGGCAGCCACAAGCTCAATATGTGTGCAGTTCACTGCCCCTAACACGTTTGGCATGCCCGCAAGTGCATGGAAGGGGCCCTTGGTTGTGTTGACCATTGACTGTGTGGTTGGTATGGCAATGTGCTGTGACACATGGTGCAGGAGGGAATCCTGGACCTGCACCAGCACTGTTGAAAATGCAGGCTGCGAAATGCCATGCAGCTTGATGACTGAGTGTTGGAATGTGCCTGTGGCAAGGAATTTCAGCACTGATGCCACCTTCAGCAGGGGTGATATGGCAGTCCGAATGCCTATTCTGCTCTGGATGTTATCCTGGATGAGCTTCACCAGTTACAGGATGGTCTCCCTGTTCAGGCAGTAAAGGGTAAGGATCTGCCTGTCAGTCAGCATCCATGGTGTGGCCCTTGTGTGGGATATTGGTGCACGGCTGTGGGTTGCCACTTGGATGGCACTGATCATCATCATTGTCCTTCTCCACCTCCAGTGCCTATCATCCTGTTGCCACTGATGCAGCTCCTACACATAAAGCCGCACACCTGCATGCAGCACCTCCAGGTCCACAGCTACTGCGAGTGGTAGCATGGTTGTGTTGGCCAGTGTGTGTGGTGTGGGTGTGGTCCCTTTTAGCAGTTCTAGTGCTCAGTGGGTGCAGCTGGGTGCATTGGGTGAACCTGTGGCATGTTCCTTCTCGCCTGGGCCTGGTTAACGCCTGCCTCTTGGTGCCAGTGTTTTTTTACGATTGTACTGGCATTTTTGTGTCAGTGTTTCCCGGTAAACCACTGTTGTGATGCTGTCTTGTTACTGAGGTGTCGTTGTTTACGGCACGGCTTGCAGTGGGTCCCATAGTTAACATTCACTGTGCTATTGGCGACAGTAGTACAGTGAACGCTGTTACCGCCGTTGTTGTTTCCGGCATTGCTTTTCATAATAGTGCGTTCTGAAAAATGTGCCTGTAATCAGTGATACCGGCAAGTTGTTTCCGGACTGCACCATTTTTAATGACCCCCAAAGAGCCACATTTCTCCAATACAAGATCAGCCGTTATCAGCCAAGAAGAAACCTAAGATCAAGCGATGACCTACAAATAGAGACAAAACAGTACAGAAAAAGGAAATTCGGAGGAAGAATATTCTCATGCCTAATTGCTACACTTTGGAACACCATACCCAAAGATATTAGAACCACAGAAGACCACATCAGCTTCAGGCAGTGACTCAAAACCTGGCTACTCTACAGACAATGACAAAAGCAAAGGGGAAATCGACAGCAAAAACATTGCGGTCCAAATGAAACACCATAAGTGAGGTAGTCACAGCTAACAGCAGAAAAATCAAGGAGGACCAGAAATAACAACTAAAGTGACAAATGAAGAGAAGGCCGTCCAAAAAAAAGACAGATTCTTTTTTTTTAATGTATTTTTCATTTATTTGTGTTATATTGGTAAATATAACATGTAACAACAAAATGAACATTCATATAAATTGCATGCTACATGCCAATAAATATTACACATCATCCCTAAATACAAAATATTTAAAAACCAACCATATTTGATTTTGAAATCTGAAAATGTATACAACATGTATCCAAGCAATTCCTTCAATATTTTTAAGGTATTCTTTCTTAATAAATTCCCAAATATAGTGTGCCACTTAATTTAACTTGAAAGTTCTTCCTGAGAAGCGGTGTGCCCAAAATTAATCTGTATACACACATGTTATGTCCATGAGCACATTTATATAGCCTTTAATGTATAGTTTTCTTAAGGCGGGGTGGGCTATAAAACAAATGACGCATACATTGAATCCTTTGATTGTATATGCCACACAATCTTTTGTCGTAGGAAATATTCATCCAGCCCCCTCGCTTTTCTATGGTCGGAAGGTAATCGAATAGATTCATCATAATAAATCGGTGTATTCTGCTATTACATACAATGTAAATATAATTAAAAGGTATAACTTTCGAAAAAGTTTGGTGGACAAATGGTCTACATTATTGATCCTATCCCATTTCTCTGCTTTTTTATTGATCTGTTTAATGTCAATGCCGATATTACAAGATGATTCAGCTGCTAGGAATCCTATATTTGCATTAAATTTTGTTATGTCATTAAGCCATTTAGCCATAATCCCAGATGGGGTGTCTAAATTTAACATATTTTTAAATAAGATATAATGTTATCATTCTTCTTGCTTTGATCGCAGATTTGAAGATGGAAAAGGCTCTGACAAATCGTACAGTGTGTCAGCATGCTAGTGAGGCCTAATTCAATACAGAGGGCTTCAAATTCCAAATGTTGTCTTTGAGCAACCTTAACCAATCGAGATATTTATCATTCAACATGTCTAATCCATGCAGAGTGTTAAAGATTTTAAGAAGGCCTTCTATAGAGTACCCCCCATTATCGGATATAAATGACTTGGTTGCATATATTTATTTTTGCAACTTTGTTTATGATGTCCTTAGCCATCAATGTATTATTAAAGTGTCATAAATAGGCATGTCAAGTTACATATAGTGTGTTACAAATGGGATCCCCTCTATTTTCCATGAGAGATTTCTAGATTCCGCTTGGAATAATCTTGGAGGGCACTGAAATAGAGTCCGATGTGAGCACAGTCTAAAATGATTGGATCGTCAACAAAGGACAACCAACTAATTGGTTGACTTCCAATTTTAGAGGGAAAATAGTGGCAGTCATTTAGTGAGTCATCTAGATCTGAAAGAATAGAATCTCCCAACACCCCTTCCTGTTTAATTCTTAACTGAACAGTGGTGTCAAAGCACAGTGCCATTATAAAATGTAAAACAGTATGGTCCATTCCCTAACGCAATCGTCTTAACCTTAGTCTATGTCTATATACCGTATTGAAAGCCTTCTTATAATCTAGGAAGCAAATATATAAAGCTTATTATTTTTTTCATGTGCACATCGAATAAGGAAGGATCAGCTCCATATTTTAGCGAGTGTGTTCATACCATGTTTGAAGCCCATCTGTTGTTTTTTCAGGATGTTATTGACCTGTATCCAGTTATTAACTCGTTTTAAAACATATTGCCAACATTTTTGTGGCGGAGAACCAACCATTGCTAGGAGGCAATCATTTTCAGGTAAGGACCTCCGCCCTTTGTTATGGATTGGGAAAAAGGATGGATTTTTTCCATGTACTAGAGATATGGCCAGTGCTAATTATTAGGGAAAATATATTTTCAGTAACTATTGACCATCCACTAGGATTTGCGTTATAAACTATGTCTGCCACTGTCAGGACCTTTTACAGTGTTCACTGTCTTCAACAATAATTATGAAACCATCGCCTGACTTCACCTGATTGAAATTAATTAACATTTCTTTAAGTCATCGCAGAAATTGGGTTGATTTAATTCTTGCTTGTGAGGGCCAATTTATGTCGATTATAAATAATCCAAAATGTACGGAAGTCGGTGTGACGCAAATGGTTATATATCAATTGCCACTGGACTGTGGCCATGAATTACTTGTGTTGTCTAATCCATATTCTATAGTCTGTCTTAAGTTTAATTAAATTGATTTTGACGCAGGAAGGGAGAGGTTGTTTTTTAATAGTTAATAGTTAATACATTCCTTCTAAGCTTTTTCTTTTTCAAAGCGATTACTATATCATGGATTTGACCAGGTTTGGTGGTAAAATAGTTGCTTTTTTGAGCTTTCAGCTATCCCTTCGACTATAAATTCAATTTGTTCATAATATTCACCGAGCTCAAAATGTTCTGTTAGGGAAAAGTATGATATTATATCTTTAACTCTTGTATTAAGCTTGTCTATGTTTTTGTTTGACCAAATTATGTGATTTGTTGTATTGTTAATACTATATGTGCCAGACATATACACCAAATTGTCAGCCTACTCCATTTGCTAGCACTGTGTTTGCTCGGTCTATTTGCAATGAGCTCAACATTTTTAAATAATTCTCACAGAATAAGAACGTAGTCGATCCAAGAGTAATATTTGTCATTGGTTTATGTAAAGGGTCTTACATTAGTGGAAGTGATGTCTAAATACAATTAGGGTAGTCATGCTCCATGGCGATATCAAGTGATGTGACCTCATCTGAAATTTTATTAAGACAGACCCCAGTGTCCTTTGTAAAAGTGGTCGGTCTAGAGGATACCTTTGAAAATTAAGGTCTCCCATGACTAAAAGAGTGCCTCCCGGGTTAATTATTAGCCATTCATATAGTATATGGACCACATGCCAGACAGTATTTTCTGTCTTATCATTACCCTGGGGCTGAGGAGGTCATGAATATTAATAAGAAATATGCAGCCTAAAAGAGTCAAGGACTTCAACGATCATCTCTGAATTCGTGAAAGTTACCTGCACATCTGCCCAAACCACTCCACCACAAACACTCTGTGACTCCTTCTCGCTACATTTCTACAACACTGCACTAGACAGGATCGCAACCCTAAACAACCTATTCTCCAACCTCCCCCCCAACCTCCCCCCCTGTCCTACATATACTCCTCCTTATCCCATTGCCCCGACGCCCACTATGCCGACCTTTGAGTCCTTCCAACCCATCTTGAGAGATGAGTTCCTACACCTACTATCCGGCAGAAGACCCTCCGGATCCCCCCACGACCCTTGCCGCTGTTCTGAAAGAAATATTCTCCTCTACTTGTGCAGGAGAACATGCAGGATCCATACTAAATGACTCCCTTGCTTCTGACACCTTTCCAGAAGCCTTTAAAATAGCGCATGTCAAACCGCTTCTAAAAAAAGCCTAGACCCGAAGAATTACGGGCCGATCTCCAACACCAGATTTCTCAAGCATCTCATTGACTGGACTGCGTACTCCCAGCTCAACTGCTTCATAGAATCCAACAATCTCCTTGACCTGCACAATCAGGCTTCAGACCACGCCATGGAACAGAAACCACTCTGATCTCGATCTGGGATGATCTCAAGGTTGCGGCAGACTCTGAGGGTTGCACAGCACTGATTCTCCTTGATCTGTCCGCAGCCTTTGACACTGTTAACCATTCAATCGTCCTTGACCACCTCCACTCCCTAGGAATCTGTGGCTCAGCACTCAAATGGATTGTCTCCTTCCTCAGCAACAGGAAACACATTGCCTTCCTCTCCCCCTTTGTCTTGAGTACCCCAAGGCGCCTGCCTCCCAGCTCTCCTTTTCAAACTCTATTTGACCACTCTACCAGGAATCATATGCGCACGCAACCTCTCATGTTACAACTATGCTGATAATGCCCAAATTATCCTATGAATTCCAAAAACAAGCACCAACCCTCGCCCGACCTTGAAGCAGGTCTCAGTGATATTGACAGATGGATGACAAGTAACCACCTTCTTTTGAACCATGATAAAACTGAAAACATGGTGTGTGGCAATACTGCCCTTCTCCTGCAACCACTCCCATTGCCCTCCTCCTTTTGGGCCCCTCCCCCTCTTTCCAAAATATTCAAAAACCTTGGCTGCACTATGGACTCAGACCTAACCCTCTCCTGTTACATCAATAATGTATCAAAATCCTGCCACTACCACCTCAAAGTCCTTCGATGCATTTTTCCTTACCTCTCCTATCCCAACAGACTTGCCACTGTAATGTCTATTGTTATGTCGAGACTGGACTATGCCAATTCCTTATACCTAGGAGCACCAGCATACCAACTCAACAAACTCCAAAGAGCCCAAAATGCTGACACAAACTTCTTCACGCCCAGGGACACAGAAACCACATCTCCCCCGCTCTCTGCACCCTCCACTTGCTCCCTGTCAGATGAAGGGCCACCTTTAAAGCCTTATGCATTACTCACCAAGCAGTGCACAAGACCGACCCAACGTACCTTCAAGAGAAGATAAAACCCTACCTCCCATCACGCACCCTAAGAACAAGCACTGCCCTCTTACCAGTGTTCCAACCTCCAATTCTGCCAGGATTAGAGGATACGCCTTCTCAACTTCAGCTATCCCTCCGCAAATACCTCCCCTCTCGAGCTCTTCACTCCTCTACCTCCAACTCCCTCAGGGTCAGCCCTCTTTGACTCTGGACCCCAATTGGACACAACTAACCAGTGCACACTACCATAAACCACACTGTAACGTCACGCAACACACACTCCCAATACAAACACTAGTACACACCCGAGGCACTGAGTCATACCCATACGGTTACATCACAGAGTGCCTCCCGAAACAACTCTGGCATGCAAGGCAATGCTCAAAGGCACCAATTCCTCCTGGTTCTGAACCTATTCTCTCATCCCATTCCCACTAACACACCCAGACCTCTTCTCTTGCAGAGCCATGTGAGCACCTTCAGATTGCCTTTGGGTGGTAGCGGTGCACGGTATAAATCAACATAGCAAAACATAACATGTTGGACAGGCTACATAAGTAGCGCAATGCCATCAAAGATTATGACACTCACAGCAGTGCTCTGAATGTGTGATTTTCGTCAACGTGTCAGTGGCAGTCTACTGTCTGCTCTAGATGCTGACCTTTTAAGGATCATAATACATCCATCAGTGAGGCGCTTCCTCATGTGTACCTGCGTAAACTGAAGCTGACCAAAATGGTGATGACCCATGCCTTTCCAAGTGATGCCAATGCAGCACAGCTGGTGAGGGGCTTGCTTTTATCCATGAGTATTTGGATGTAAAGGTAACATTGAGTACTTGCTGGCTTCCTTTATGGAACCACGTTTCAAGGTAAACGTGTGTGATTTTCATCCACCTGTGTCATGGAGGTTGACCCACAGGAATCATCACACGGAGGAGACAATATGCAAATGTAAAAGGATGCTTTGATGCAGCACATGAACCATGAATTGGATAAATAAAAGCAGGCAGCAGAAAGAACACCAATCAGCCTGAAATTCACAAAGTACACAAGGAATGTCAAGCTGAAGCATATTGATGGCATTGAGAGGCTTTACATCGTTGCCACTGGCTAAAAGCTTTGTGAGCAATTCAAGGGCTCCTTGCAAAGAGGAGATTATGTGGGACACCCTGCATAATGACTCAGAAAACCTGAATACAGATGACTCAGCAAAATGAACAGATAGCAGACCATCAGCCACACAGAAGCCTGATGCCTATCTAGAAGCACTTCATCTGTGGAAGGGATGATGTCCCTGTGATGCTGGAAATGCATAGGAGGGACAGGGCATCCCTGTCCTTGTCCTGTACTCTGTGTGGGTTCTGTGTTGTTTTCTGCACAGGAGTCAATGTGCGACTCCTGGCAGTGCAGCTCTTCCTCTTTTTGGTCATGGTGAACAGATCCTTGGGATACCCTTATGGCACCCATGGATGGGGGTACAACTTTGTACCCCTATTGTATATTTTGGGGCACTGTGTGTGGCCCAAAGAACAGGGTATGGGCTGGTGACAGTTCCATACTGAATTTCACAGGTGCTCTGAGTGGCCTCCATTTTTGGATACCCAGGCCCTGCCATTGGAATCAGTTGATTCCTGATAGGAGGCAAAATGGCCCCTATGGCCTCTTGATTTCTATTGCCTGTTACCTTGTTTTCCCAAAGTCCTGGGAAGCCCTGTCTCTGTCCCTTCCCCTGACTGGCTGTTGGGTGGAAGTTCCATATATGGTATTGCAGGGAATTCCAGGCCAGACTGGCTGGAGCCTTCCCAGTGACTTTAAGTTGTGGGTACACCCTTGGGGTGGGGTCTGGGTGAATGGAGTTTGTGACCAATATACATTTCATGTTATGAGTGTCTTGTTTCTGATGTGTGACACAACGAATGAGACAGCCCTGCCTGAAACTGGTATGAATGCAGTGTGGAGTGCTGAATAGCCGGGTGCTTGCCCCCATCCACATTCCGTGTTGTGAGTGTCTGGAGGGAGGAGAATGGCCTGAATGCACTGTGAGACTGATTGGTTGTCTGTCTGCATGAATGCCTTTCTGAATGATTGGCAGCTGAGCTTGGCCCAGCATTGTTAATGAGAGACAGGGCAGTATATCTGGGGCCCTCTCACTTACTGGAATTGTACAGAAGCTGAAGTCGAAACTTGATGCTTAACCTCGAAGTCGAGCCTGAAGAAGAAGAATTGCTGCTGCTTTCCTTCGACGCAATATGAAAGCTGCTGTGCCTTCAAGGACTGATCTAAGAGAGGACCTGGCAAGGAGACCTCTTCCCTAGCTACAAGGGAACATTTTGCACCAGTTAACCTTCACCAAGTCTCCTTGGAAGTCAGTCATCGAAAAACTGCCGACCGTAGACAGGGATCGCCAAGGAATCTAAAGCGAAGTGCCAGGATGTCGAGGCCATCGAGGACTACCATCGTTGACTGAGGTTCGGAGGACCGCTGCGACCTCGGTGACTGGAGCCACAATGCTCCATTACTTAAGACACTTTGAAATCATGGACTTACTTGCTCACCACCGTTGACCGCTTTGTCCTACTGGAGAAAGTCAAGGTTGCACTGAGTATTACTGTATATTCACGGCATACTATGGAACCATAGCTGCCCCTCTGACAGCACTGACTTCGCCTAAACAATGGCTTATGTAGATGAAGGGTGAAAACCCCAAACTGCTCAAGTGGTCCATTAGCCTGCAAGGGCTGGACTTCACCATTTAGCATAGACCAGGGAAGAGGCTTGATAATGCAGATGTCCTTTCCAGAAGGTATGTTGACCGTCTGGATGAGGGTGTCAATCTCGTGGGAGATTAGACCACCCTAACCTCAGTCTGGGGTGGGGGGGCAACTGTGATGCGGGAAATGCACTGGAGGGACAGGGCCTCCCTGTCCTTTTTCTGTACTCAGTTTTCATGTGTGTTCTGTGTTGTTTTCTGCACAGGAGTCCATGTGGGATGCCTGACAGTGCAGCTCTTCCTCTTTTTGGCCATGGTGGACGGACCCTTGGGATCCCATTATGGCACCCATGGGTGGGGTACAACCCTGTACCCCTAGTGTATGTTTTTGGGCACCTGTGTGTGGCCCACAGAGCAGGGTACGGGCTGGTGGCATCTCCATGCTGAATTTGACAGGTGCTCTGAGTATCCACCATATTGGGATACCCAGGCCCTGCCATTGGAATCAGTTGATTCCTGATAGGAGATAAGATGGCTCCTGTGGCCTCTTGCTTTCTATTGCCTGTTACCTTGTTTTCCCAAAGTCCTGGGAAGCCCTGACTATGTCCCTTCCCCTGGCTGGCTGTTGGGTGGAAGTTATGTTATGTTATGTTATCTTATTTTGCATTTATATAGCGCCTTATATACCATTGGTATGGTCTGAAGGCGCTGGTAGGTTGAACGCCCTTGGGAACCGAAGTTCATGTCAGTAGAGAGAGTAGAGGGAGAGCAAAAGTGCGTGTGCGCACCAGGTATGTGTGCGGAAATCGAGTGGTAGCTGCTTCTTAGCTGTAGGTGTGGTTGTTGAGAGGTCAGGAGTATGTGCTCGCTTTGGTCGGTTTTACCCAGAGCGAGTGTGGCTGCATTAGGCCTGAGGAGAACGCCTGGCTGGGGTGTGTGCAACCAGCAATGATTACTTAGAGTGATGTGGAGTGAGCGGGAGATGTAGATATGAGAACAGTTATACCGAGTGTCATAGTATCTCTGTGTTCTAGATGAGTGGTGGTGTAAGGGGGAGAGTAAGCGTGGGGTGTGGTATGATGTATGTTTTGAAGTGTTTCCATCATTCCAAAGCATGTTAGGTATCGTCCGTTGCACATATTCGTCCGTTCCTCATACTCGTCCGCTTCACAGATTCGTCGGTCATTATCATCGTCTAGTTCACACCCTCATCCAGTCCGCACACTTGTCTAGTCAACACACTCGTCCAGTCCACACACTCGTCCAGTCCACACACTCGTCCAGTCCACACACTCTTGTAGTTTATACTCGTATAGTCTGGATACCGGCTACAGATAGAGCACTCGTTCAGTCTACAATGGTCGTCCGGTCCATCCATTCATCGGAAAAGCCAACTACTCGTCTGCTCTGTCTGTTCATGCATTCCATAAACTCATGTGCTCTATGGTTTTTGTCCGCTCCATGGATTCATCTGTTAGGCACACTCGTTCCATATATGGTATTGTGGGGAAGTCCAGGCCAAACTGGCTGGAGCCTTCCCAGTGTCTGTAAGTTGTGGGTACACCCTTAGTGTGGGATATGGGGGAATGGAGTGTGTAACCAATATACATTTCATGTTAGGGGTGTCTGGTTCCTGCTGTGTTACACAATGAATGAGACAGCCCTGCCCGAAACTGGTATGAATGCAGTGTGGCGTGCTAAATGGCTGGGTGCTTGTCCCAATCCACATTCCTTGTTGTGAGCGTCTGGAGGGAGAAGAATGTCCTGAATGCACTGTGAGACTGATTGGCTGCCTGCCTGCATGAATGCCCTTCTGAATGATTGGCTGCTGAGCATGGCCCAGCAGTGTGAATAATAGACAGAACAGTATATATCTGGGGACCTCTCACTTACTGGAATTGTTCAGAAGCTGAAATCGAAACTTGATGCTTAACCTTGAAGTCGAGCCGGAAGAAGATAAATTGCTGCTGCTTTCCTTCAGTGCAATCTGAAAGAGTCCATGCCTTCAAGGACTGATCCAAGAGAGGACCTGGCTAGGAGGCCTCTTCACGAGCTACGAGGGAACATTGTGCACCAGATAACCTTCACCAAGGCTCCCTGGAAGTCAGTCATCGAAAGGCTGCTGACCAGAGACGGGGATCACCGAGGAATCTGAAGTGAAGCTCCAGGACATTGAGGCCATTGACAACCTCCACTGTTGACCGAGGTTCGGAGGACTGCTGTAACCTCGTCGACCGGAGCCTGCAACACTCCATTGCTTATGACACTTTGAAATCAAGGACTCCCTTTCTCACCACCATTGACCGATTTGTTCCACTGGAGAAAGTCAAGTTCGGCGATGCACTGCAGAGACTCCGCCAGTGGGTTTCCCACCACCTGAAGTCCACAAAGACGCGACAAAAATCCAAAAGCCAGCCGTGGTCGAATCCTGATCACCGACACCAAACGCTGACGACCCAACGCCCTTGCTGGGCCTACGCTCTTCATTGACTCTTTGCGGCAACAAACTAGCATCGTTGAGGTGCACCGCATGCCTCATCTTCGCAGCACGTCCCTGACCAATCGTCGATGAGCACCTCAAGGACCGAAGCTGCCACCTTAACCACATCGTTCACCTTTTCTTTGAGGGATCTCAGCGATCTGTGGCTCCTGTCTTAAAGGGAGTTCACTCATGAAGGATCTGTCGACGACTCAATGTCGGACTCTGCTAAACCAGGTACATTGGGGTTGTAGAACCATTTTAGAAGGAACCAAGATTATATTAAACAATATATGCACTAGCCTTGTTGATACACTTTTTTTACAGCTTGACCAGGTGGGGGGATCCTCACACAGAACTGTGTCTGGCTAACAGGAAAAAGTATTCTGTCATTTATTTAACCCAACCTGCCTTCCTTCATGTGTCTGTTGTTGATTCACTTTACTATTTAATTTGTGTGCCATTGAGACTGTCAGCAGTTGGTGAATTTAAATGGAATCAAGAGTTAACTGTGGGACCACATAGACATTGTACATGTCTGCCATATTAGTATTGCCTGAGCATAAAGTGTGTTATTGTGTGTGCATATATCCTGAACCTTATTTATATGAAGAACTGTGTTATGACTGACATAGTGTGTGAATATTCCTTTGCGGGGCTTGGGGACTACACTGTACTTAAGAACTAGCCTGCATCATCTCCTGAGAGCTAAGCCTTGATTGCTCGTCCATTGCTATCCAACAACAGAGAATCTTGGTTGGGGTGCTCTGTGCAGATAAACCCCCCTCAAGTCTTAACAGTCCCACTATGGTATTTGTATAGCAAACGGTCCATCCAGCCAGCCAGTAGCACTTGTGCCATTTGCAGTATTTTCCTTATGAGCAGTCTGAGATGGTTTAATGTTGAGGCTATTATCGCTACTCTCTGGGAAGTCTCACAGGATGAGAAAGGGCTATGACCCACACTGCTGGAAATGTCATACTTAAAGGAGGGACTATGTGCATATGTGGTGGAAATGTCACGTGGTACAAACCTATTGGAGCGAGGTCCTGTCCTGGATAAAGGAGATTGATGGAATTGAAAGAACCCTATCCCGTGGCTAATGTTGTTTGGCATTGAAGTAGAGGGAGGTTCGAAAGTGACACATGATCACATGTTACAGATCATGTTAGTCGCTGCCAGATGTTGTTGGGCCCAAAAATGGAAGACACCCTGACCCCCCGGGGAAAGGCAGTGGGTTACTAAATTACGTGCCATATATGACATGGAATTCTTGACCCATCTCATTGATGAATCTAAGACTAATATTGAGGGCCTATGGCTCCCCTTCTTTGACAAATATGGGAGAGCAGTTTAAGGGGTATGGAACACTTTAGAGGGACCTCTGGACCTGAACACCGGCCTCGGAGCACCCTTCCCCGAGGACTGGGGGGGGGCCCGTTGGGGTGGAGGACTCAATTTTGGAATGTGGGGCTCTACGTTTTGAGCGCTTATATGTGGACTACCCTTCGTTCGCAATGTGTCATAACATATCGTGTTGGACCCCTGCTGTTATTATCATCCCATGATCCATGCTGTGGAAGAGCGAGGGGGGAAGAGGGAGGAGTGGGAGGGGGAAAGTTTGTGATTGAATTTGTACTCACTCCTATGGTTGTATTGTTGTTTTATTAATATCATAACCCTAAAACCAACCAAATAAACAAAACAGTGAGTGGGGAGATGGGGGACATCAAAAACAAACACTCAGAGAAAGAGTAAACATTTTTGGCAGTTATTTTTTGGGACAGGAAAGTTGTTTTTTTGTATATATGGGGAAACTAACAACAGCGCATCAACACAGTGAACAATCACTAAAGCAAAGGGAAGTTAAAGTGGGTGACACACACATTCCTGCCAAAAATGAACAAACTAGACAAAAATAACATTTTCCTCTTAACACTCTACACAACTCCTCAAAACTCTGCTCATAGCACTGACAAAACCCACAACTTGTGACACTGCCCTTTGCATCCCTTCCCTCACAGCTTTGAACAAGAAGTGAGTTCGGCCTTTTTAGAGAATCAACCTTGCTTTAGGAGAAATGGGGCTCTGATTGACTAAATAAGCTTGGCAAATAAGCCCAAAAGGCTACTGATTGGTTTCATGAACCCGATGGATAAGTCAGAGAGTAGACTCAAGATCTGAGGCTCCCGATTGAATGATAAACCTTCATGAGAAATCTGGAAGTCTATTGATAGACTGATTCAGGTCTCGACAATGCCAAAACTCCTCTTACTCTCTCAGTATAGGAGGAACCACACCAAACAATATCTGGCATCAATGGATTGGTATAAAAGAAGTGTAGCAAGACTTATTTAAGAGGGGAGTTTGCTAGGTCCAGACATTGTTTTATACTTTCAAAACTTACTTTATCAGCTACTGGTTGGACCGGTTCTCTTCCGTTCAGCCCAGAATCTAACCAGTCGAAAACATGGACCTTGTTCTCTACTGGAGCAAGCCTCCCTTCTATGGCTATCAACCATCATACCAGGGCCTCATCATGACTTGAGCGGTAATGCCGGCGGTATTAGCCCTACCGCCGAACTCGGTGGTAATGTTAATCCCCATTCCCCATTAAGCCCATTCGGGAATGCCCCATTACCCATTGGGCTCAATGGGGAAATTTCACGCTCATACCGCCGGCGGTATGAGCGTGAATTTTCGGCGGATTTCCCCCCAGCTAAGAACTGGGGCGAAATCCGCCAAAGTCCTGATTTAGCGGACCCTTAAATCCAGCAGTAATAGCGCTACCGCCGGATTTAAGGGTTACCGTCAAAGTCGTGATGAGGCCCTAAGCCTGTTGTCCCCATGCATTTGCATTGGGTGTCACCTGTTTCTGGTCCCATCTCCAGATTGACGTTCCTGGAATATCCTGTATTTGGGTTCACAGGGCTGCTCTGGGGGGCTGGGACTCTTGGGGCTGGTGATGTACCTGGAAACCTGGGGATCCACACTCAGCGGGTGGCTACACTTGGCATGCATGGCAATCCCAGTCTCATTACACAGCCAACAATATTGGGCGTTATCACAAGCCACACCATAGCGAGATTAAAGTGGTGCTGTTAATTTCTCTCTGGGCCTGTCGGCCATGGGAAGGACGCGCATAAATCACTGAGACAAAGGATCTACTATCGAGGCAAAAACTGTGCTTTTTAACAAACGTGCTTTAATTCTAGTTCATAACAGCTTTGCGGTTGTTAGTTTGTTTTGTGTACATATGAATAGTTGAAACTAACGAGTAAGGTCCGAGGTCAACTCCCAGATACAGCACTGCTGCTGTTGTATATGTCAAGTTATTGATTGCTGGGGTTAAACCTATTTAACTGGTTATTCTTTTTTGATTGGACATGTTTTCTTGTTCAGTAGTAATGTTATATTATCATGGACCTGATGTATATACCCCATTTTTCCTTTAACTTCCAATAACGATTTTTTAATGTTTAAATAGTAACTTTATGTAAATTGTAGTGTGCAGAATATGAATGCAAGATTAGTTTCTGACTAATTCTGCCTAGATGTATGCAACCAGTCCTCATCAATACTGTCTATTTAATGCAAAGTGCAACCAAACAAGTTACAAAACGAGATTGGTAGCTAATATCTACGCATGGGCCTTCAATGATAGTGAGTGTTCTCTCTTGTCTTCTCACTTACACTAGCTAAGCAAACGTTAGCTCTCTGAATACAGCCGTGCTGTGCTTTGCCTGTTCAATACAAGCATACCTTGCTTGAGTGGATGACGTTGATCTAGAGTAATTACCTTTACATTGCCTCTGCCAAGCAGATCGAAGTACACATAGGGTTCCTGGAATGGAATGCAAGAAAGTCTGAGCAGCACTGCAAGAGAGATAGTGTGATGTCTTACGCAATGATAATGGGTGACAGAGAGGGCAGAAGGTGGAAGACTTGTGGGAGAGGTGTAGAGATTTTCTTGCTTTCTTAAACATGAGCAATGCTGTCTTGACATTCTTTGCACTGACCTATTTCAACCTGCATTCCCATAAATTCCATATTAACATGTTACTGAATATGCTGTTGTGGGACCAGTTGTTTTTAATCATGCATGATAGTGTTGCTGGTGGTGTCAGAGTCATATCTTTATGCTTTGTGTTAGCTATTTACCATATTTATTCTACACACAATGTAGTGGCGCTGACTACTCTCACCTGCTCACACATCTGCTTACTCTTAAAACATTCTCTTTAGTCAGGTATGTTTCCTGTCTCCTTGAAATCCATCACTTTACAACCCCTCTTAAAAAATCCCTATGGCCGATCCGAACAACCTTGTGAACGACCACTGTCTCCCTCCTCCTCACTACTCTAAAGTCTTAACACATAGTGTGCAGTTGCATCACCACTTACATGGAAAACAACAATCTCTGCGACCCCGTTTCTAATACAGATTCCACAGTTGTCAATTAACTGAAGTGGCCCTTACACAGGTGTCATATTGTGAACAACTGGCCATTACAGCATTCTCAATTATCGTCAAAGTTCTTGATCTTTGGTTGCTTTTAACACTGTCAAACACTTCTCTCTTCTCTCAATGCTTTGTGACCTCAACATTCAAAGAATACAAGTGACCTGATTCTCGTTCTACCTCTCTAGTTGTGACTTTCCTTTCTGGGAACTCTAGAACCTCTGATTGCACGCAATCTCTCAGTGGGTGCACTTCATGGGTCTTTTCAGGGTGACTCCTTTTTGAAACCTTCATACCCTCCTCCCTGGGACAACTCATCTCCTCCATTGGCTTCATCTACCATATTTTCACAGGTGATGCCCAGATCTTCTTCCTCTTTCCCACCTTCACCCCTGTCCTCATCCTTTGCATCTCCAACTATTTCTCACCCATCCATCACTGGATGCCTCTGCAATGCCATATGCTCACCTCTTCTAAGACTGACGATATCTACCTCCATGATCATCCCGCACCTACCCTTTCCCACTGATCCGTCCCCAAAATCTAAAAGCCGTGGGGTCCTTGTTGGCAGTGACATTGATCTCATTCTTCAGAAATTCATCACTCGCCATCACCACTAATGCTCGTCTCATCATTCCGAATATCAGGACGATTCTCCATCCCCTAACATTACACAGTACCAAAACTCTACTATCTATCCTTGTACTTTGCTGTCTTGACTACTGCTCAAGTTATGGGTCGCCCTCATTAATTAAACTCCCCTCTTAATATAATTCAACATTTTGCCACCTGTACCCATTTCCATCTTCATTTTCCTCTCCTACCTCAGCCCACAGACTCCATGCTCAATGGCTCTCTATGCAACACTTATCCTTGTTCGAATTATCACTGCTTTCCTTTGAATCTATTTACAGCATTGCGCCCTCGACTTATCCAAATCTAACACTTGCTAGTCACCATCGCTCACTCTTGGCTGTAGTGCCACACTCCATTTCACTATTCACTGCACCGTCCAATTGTCTGGAGCAGCCTGACACTTTCTTCCCTTTTTCTCCTATCCCTTATTACTGGATTACTTTCTCCCAGCTGTACTTCACACTCCCTTCCTTCTTGCATTCAAGTCACATACATGACCCATGCCATATGTGAAGCACCGTGTTGAGAGACTGGTTCAGGCTAAATTATTTTTTTGTACACTGTTTCTATTAAAAAATGTACCCAAATCATGGAAAAGTGTGCAGAGATCCCGCAAAGGCAGCATGCTGAGAACGCTTTTGCGCGAGCCTGCGCACAGAAGCAATTCTGCGTGCTCTGCGTATTCATGGATTTGTTCGTGCAAAGTGGCTGTATACACAAGGCACGGCTGCAATGCCCCTGACACACCCCCACGCAAAGCAAAAAAGAGCCTGTTACAGCTAGCTTTGCCTGCTCCTCAGGCGTGAACATATGCACCCTTGAAACAGTGCATGGGATCCCCAGCATCCAGGCCTGCACCTCGTGGACACTGCGCAGGGTCCCGCATAACAATTACTGGCACCCCGACAGCATGCGTATACATTTCCATAATTCTGGTAACACTCCAGAAAATCTGTGTGCGAACCACGTGAACCATTCCTGCACCCCACTAACTGATTACGTGCACCCCTAACCATATTGGAACCCCGACTGCATGCAGGCACCTCTAAATATACAATGTGATCTTACCTCTGCGCTGTGATGCCTATGAGCAAGTGTCTGTATGCCTGCTTTCGCGTGGCCGTTACATCGGGAACTTTGCGTGGTCATTTCCCAGGCGTGAGGTTGCACAGTCAAATCCATGAATACAATTTTACCTGTGCAGTTGTGGGCGTACAATCGCTTTTCTATGGGCCCTCCCTCGGAACCCCCACATTTTCCCTTGTTCTTCCCCATTCTGTGAGTTCCTCCCCCTACTCGGCTCTATGGCAGGCCACGCCCACGCTCTGCATGGTGTCTCACGCAAGGCACTCGGCCGTGCAGAGAGATGTTGCAAGCTTGCAGGATGTCTCTGCAGAGCACAAAAAAGTCCTGCACAGTCGATTCCATGAATCGACAAACAAGGTTTCATGCGTGACTTGGCACTCAATGTCCCAATTTACTGCACAATTAATTCCATGAATGTGGGCCTATATCTGTTACTCCAACAAATAAAAAGAAATGTAAATCACGACACTGTTGCCTTTCCAACGGAGGGGGCTCATGAGCGTTAACCCGTTGAGCCCCGGGTAACACTACCCCCGAACAATATGTCCAAACATCAACTTGACACTCTGTGTCCAAACAATAACTCAACACTCTTCAACAAGTCTCATCGGCTTCCTTATGAGTCTTCTCGGCTTCTCACCTCGAGTCCCAGGATCTGGCTCTTCTTCAGTCGCTCCACTCTGGCTCATGTCCCCGGGGTCTCCTTCCGGGGGAAACCATTCATCATCCCTCTGCATCCTTGGTTCTGGTGAGAGTGCCCGCTGAGGTCCTTCTGTGTTTTCTCTTCTTGCGTATTGCCTGAACTGCTGACAGTTTCTGGTGACGGCCCTATTCTGGTCTTCAGCCGTTACCATCGTCCCTTTCACTGCAACTATCCTCATGGGGCTTGGAGCAAACCGAGGGTCTGTCTTTCTAGCCGTCGGTTGTTTCACCAGGACTTCATCTCCTACCTGGAACTCTGGCGGCACCGCTCCTCTCCGTGCATCGGTACGGAGCCTCGCATTTTCTTTTGCCACCGCGTCTCTCTGGAGCAGATCATGGTCAGCCGGCTCTGCCTGCGCCGTACTTCTCGGGATGCGGGTTCGCACCTCATATCGGAACATGAGCTCGGCGGGCGTCTTATTCGTGACCTCATGAGGAGTGTTCCTATAGTCTCTTAACAGACGGCATAGCGCTTGGTGTGTATCGACTGCGTCAAGCCGTGCCCTCTGTATAGTCTTCTTGATCGACGCCATGAAGCGCTCGGCCATTCCATTTGCCTGGGGGTGGCGAGGTGTGATCTTCATGTGCCTGAACCCCAGGTGCTCTGCCAGTGTCCCAAACTCATGTCCACAGAATGGTGGTCCGTTGTCGGACTTGACCCATTTGGGGATCCCCCACTCGCTAAAAACCTCTTCTATCGTCGCCGCCACTTGAGTGAACGCCGTGGAATTGACCACCTTGGCTATCGGGAACCTTGAGTGCTCATCTATGAAGAGTAGGATGTAGTCACCCGCTTCGGTCGGCCCGTAGAAATCCATGGCTACTCGTTCCCATGGGTGATCAGGTATTTGAGTATACTGGAGTGGGGGCGGCCGTTCGGCAGGGGCTGTGCACTGACAGGCGTGGCAGTTCCTTACCCACTCGTCAACGGCTGCATCCAGGAGAGGGAACCACACGTGGCACCTGAGCTGCTTTTTTGTGTTCTCGGCTCCTCTGTGGCCTTCGTGCGCTATGCTGACCACCTCGCTCCTGAGTGTGGCGGGGATGACGATCCTGCACCCTCTGAGCAGAATATTGTTGTCCTTCACCGCAAGTTCACCATGTACTCGGGCTAGCCGCTCGATTTCTTGTTTGTTCACCCCCGGGTGCGCTAGGATGGCTCTGTGGTGGTCTTTCCATTTGCTGGCCGTCGTGAGGCTGATCGCCAGGGCTGTCGTTGGATCGGCTGCTGATGCGGCGGCTACTCTTTCAAGGGACAACGCCGGAGGCAGCGATTGGGCTGCCACATATTGCACATAGGCGACGTCACCCTTCCGCGCGAGCGGGGCCCCTACGGGGTGTCGTGAGAGGTAGTCCGCGGGGTTGAGGTCGCCCCCCGGGCGGTGTACAATGTCATAATCGTATTCCTGGAGGCGGATGCCCCACCTCTCAATCCTCGGCGGAATCTTGGTGTGCGGGTTCCCAAACAGTGATAGAAGTGCCTGGTGGTCGGTGATCAGCGTGAACCTTTTGCCGATGATGAAGTTGTGGAAATGCTCACACGCCCAGACTGCTGCCAAGCTCTCCTTCTCGGCCTGGGAGTAGGCCAGCTCAGGCGTCGACAGCGCTCGGCTCGCGTATGCAACCACGTGTCTAGGATTAACATCCGCGCCACTGGTTTGGGCCAGGATGGCACCGAGGCCTACGGGGCTGGCATCCACCACCACCTCGGTGTGCCACTGTGGGTTGAAGTATGCGAGACGGTGAGCTTCCGCGAGGGCTTGCTTGATGTCCGCGAAGGCCTGTTGGCAGGCCGGTGTCCATTCGAACGACGACTCCTTCTGCAACAGTTTCCTCAGCGGGTCTGTGATGGAGGCGTAGTGGGGGATGTACCTCGCACAGTATCCCGCCATGCCGAGGAACGAGCGGACGTCCGCCACCTGCCGGGGCTCGCCGAGGTTGGTGATCGTGTCGACCTTCTCGGGGTCGGGCATCATGCCATCCTTGGAGAAGATATGTCCAAAGAACTTGAGTTTCGTTTTACTGAACCGGCACTTCAAGATGTTAAGCGTGAGGCCGGCTCTCTGAAGGGCATCGCACGTGTCGTGTAGTGCCCTGTCATGGGCTTCCTTGGACGATCCAAAAACGAGTATGTCGTCGCTGTAATTTAGAGCCCCTTTTACAGGTCTGATGATCTGGCGTATTGCCTCCTGGAAAATCTCAGCGGCCGATGAGATTCCAAAGTTCAGTCTCCGGTATCTGAAGAGCCCATCGTGAGTCGCAAACGTGGTGATGGGCCGGGAGTCAGGATGGAGCTCCAACTGATGGTATCCCTGATTTAGGTCCAGTTTGGAGAACATCTGGGCACTGTTCAGCAGCACGATCATGTCTTCGATACATGGTCCCGGGTGTCTCTCCCGTTGTATTGCCGTGTTGGCCACCCTCATGTCCACACACAACCGGATTTTCCCCCTTCCTTGGGTACCACCACAAGGGGGGACACCCACGGCGTCGGCCCCGTCGCCGGTTCGATGATGCCGTCGCGGAGCAGTTGCTGGAGTGCCTCCGATACTGTCTCCTGAAGGTGGAAACCAACCCTTCTGGGGTGCTGCGGCACTGGCCGTACGTTGGGGTCGATGTGGAGCTTGATGGGGGGTCCCCGGAGCTTTCCTAGCCCCTCGCAAAGTTTGGGGAAGGCACTCGCGATGTCATCTTGTGAGACGGGCGATTGAGTCTGATGAGAGGCTATCGACCCTACTGCGTTCCCCGGGCTGGGGTTGGCTGCTGCGGCGGTGATTACGTCTCCCACATTCACGTGGATCTCGATCAGCCCCAGGTGCGATGCCGTGTGATAGCTGAGGAGGCATCGACTCCTGGCGAGGGACCGTATCACATGAATGGTCGCCTCCACTTGCCGCCCATTCAGGAGAAGGCATTGGGTGAATTGGCCCACCGTCTGTAACGGGGTGGCGGCTCCCCACTGGAAAATTCTGGAACGGGACGGATTGAGCTGTGGTGGGCATGGTATGCGGCCATAGTCTTGTTCACCCATGATGTTCACTGTGGCCCCGGAATCAATCATAAATTGAAATTGGCAATTCCCCATCTTGAGCGGGATTTGCGGGGCCTCCCTGGCCTCTTTGTTATCGAGTATAAGGTTCACAAACTCGTCGTGGTCGTATTGGTCCTGCGGTGCGTAGTAGGCCATCGCCTGGTCCTCTTGGTAGAGGGTCTCGGGCCTGTAGTCCGCAGGAGGATTGTCATATTCGTCCGTGAAGTGTCTAGGCAGTTCGGCCTGATCGTACGGTGGGGCATATCCTGCCGCTTGGTATTCATCCATCGCTCTGACGTAGCGCCTCTGCCCGAGGCCCTGTTGGTATGGTCTTGGCTGACTGTACTGCAGGGGCTGCGGCCGGAAGAGCATTCTGGGGGCCGCCTGGGGTCGCATCGGGGGAAAAGGTACGCCCTCCCTGCAAACGGAGTGAAAGTGTCCTTCTCTCCCGCAGTTGGTACATCGCTGAGACAGGGCTGGGCATGACCCCGAATGAGGGAAGGACATCCCGCAGCGGTAGCACTGTCTTTGTGGACGCAGGGGTGGACGTCGAAAAGGTTGCCGGCGATCTGTATGGCTGAGGGCCCCTGTCTCCTTGACGGGGCGGTTGTATGGCGGCTACAAGTTCCCCCATGTCTGATTTGGGGTTGTTGGAGTGTCCCATGGCTGAGGCCTGCGCACCCACTCTCTCATGGATGCGGGCAAGTTCGCTCACCTCGGGCATGGTGAGCGGTTTTTTGAGTAGCTGTTTCTTGAGAGCGGGGGAGAGGCAACCTTCGATCACCCTCAGCCGAATGGCTTCCTCTAGCGAGAACGTATCAAATTGGTAGTTTGCCCCTTTCACTCGTAGGCGTGTGATGAATTTGTCGACAGTCTCTTGTGGGAGTTGGGTGCACTGGTTGAACAAATATCTTTCGTAGTCCCGATTGACCTCGATGATCAGCAGTTTGTCCAAGGCACCAATCAACTTGGGAAACGTGTCTTGGTCTGTGTCCGGAATAGCCTTCACAACCGTTTTGATTTCCCCCCCTACCAGGTTGAGAAAAATGTCTCTCATGTTGGGGGAGTCTCCGTCGCCGGATCCTCTCACGAAATGACGAAAATCATCCATCCAGTCGGTCCACCTGGGGCCTTTGGTGGCTTGAGGAGTCATGGTGAACGGCGGGGGCAGGCGTAGTTGTATGGACCCAGGGTTGGAGGGTGGGGTGCTCATGGCGCCTGGGAGACTGGGCCCGCACGTGTGTAGGCGGCGCGTGGGGCGAGGTAGTCGGGCCTAGAGCGAGCCCACGTGCACCCGGCGTCCGGCAAAGGGGGTCCACCGCTTCTGCCGATTCAGGCCCCTTTCCGGCCAGGCGTCGACGGGCAGGGTATAGGATGGAGGCGCGGGCGGGATCGCTTCCGCGGAGCTTCGGAGGAGGAGGTCCGGCGAGGCGGATCCGGCGGACTGCCGTGTTGCGCGGAGGAGGAGCAGGAGGAGAAGGATCGCTGGGTTGCCCACCACGCGGGAGTGGAAAGCAGCGGACTGCTGCAGGAGGAGGACTCCAGTTTGCGGGAGAAATCCTCGTCGCCAAATGTTGCCTAGGGATCTAGGCCTAATGAAGGACGCACACACGGAGAGATAGGAGGAACTTCTTTATTCTCGTACAACCAAGCAAGGACTGACGCTTACCGCGCACGTGCCCCATAACTCCCTTGCCCAGTCAAACTCCGCCTTTCCAACGGAGGGGGCTCATGAGCGTTAACCCGTTGAGCCCCGGGTAACAGACACATTTATGAAAGTTTAAACACAAATCCAGGACTGTAAAATCTGCAGTTATTGTGACGGATGTAGACTAAGCAAGCATGATTGTACTTACACCAGGCGGATTGTGATGCTGAATCTTGTTGCTGTGCTAGGGACAGCCCTGGTGATTGTGGTTTGTGTTCCGGGGCTGTACCAATTATTGGCAATTTGTGATTCAGTAACCTAGATCTTCTCCATGTGCTAATTATTTCAAATGTACCATGCACAATGAATGAACTGCTGTATGTAATAAGCAAGAACGTTGAATTTACTGTGGCAGGAATGTACTGTGGCACGCATTCCAAGACTGCTAGAGAGTGCACTTATGGGCAGGACACACAACTTACTACGTTCCATTTCGATTCCTCACGTTACTGCAGATCATTTATGGATCATTTGTGGAATTCTACTGCATTACAAACCATTGGATTTAGCGATTGAACTAAGCTACGCCCCCTGACTTTCTGCCTCTCTACAAAAGCACCTGGCTGTGCGCATTCACGTGCGTGAATTCGAAGAGTGCTATAGAGTGCAGTTATGGGCAGGACACACCACTTACTACGTTCCAGTTTCATTCCTCACGTACTGCAGATCATTTGTGGAATTCTACTGCATTACAAACCATTGGATTTAGCATTTGGACTAACCTCCGCTCTCTGACTTCCTGCCTCTCCACAAGAGCACCTGGCCACACACAGTCATGTGCGCGGCATTCCAAGGGTGCTATAGAGTGCAGTTATGGGCAGGACAGACCACTTACTATGGTATGGACTTCTGAAACGAACACTGTTTACTTTTGCCTCCCGGCATGAGCAAGTGACTGATTGCACTTTCCTTTATACTTCTAGTTCCATTTTGATCCCTCAGATTAAGGCGGATCATTTGTGGAATTCTACTGCATTACAAACCATTGGATTTAGCGATTGAACTGAGCTACGCCCCCTGACTTTCTGCCTCTGTACAAAAGCACCTGGCTGCACGCATTCACACGCGTGCATTCGAAGAGTGCTAGAGAGTGCAGTTAGGCATTTATTTGGGTGAGGAGGTGAGCTATGGAGTGCTTTCCAATTTCTAAATTACACATTTGTGAAATGTATTCTTTAAAAAAAAAAATCTTAGCCAAAGTCTGATAACTAGATTCTGTTCATATATAATTGCATGTTTCCAATTTAAGTTTTTCTTGACTGTATTATTTTTATACTGCATTTGCGGCGTCACATGAAACAGTCTCAATGAGTTATAGATACACGCTAAAAAGTGCAATGCCTTTTCCCATCACTAAGGGCAAAGCACTTCAGGTGAGGAAACTGAAACAAGATTGTTCCAAAATGTCAGCCTCTGCTTAGCAATCCAAGACATTCATACTTTTTGTAAAAGAAAACTTCAGCTAGCACATACTTTAACCTGCGATGTTCAGTGTGAATATCCTGCTCCGAATAACGTTGAAATACCTGACGAAATATTGGAGAATCTGTTCCCTTTTTGCCACTACCTACAGTTCAGTTTTTTCCCTTACAAACGAGAAACAATGTGGTGTCTTTAGCCTCTCCCATTGTGCTTTCGTCTAATGGTGAGGTATATTGAGCGATGCATGTCCCAATACAAGCTTGCAAACTTCTGAATTGATTGCCGTTGCCACACACTCAGATGATACACATAATTCAAAAAAATCATTTACTGACACTCAAATGTGTATAATAGAGCTTCCATTGCTCTTATTTAATACCTCTGTGAATAACGATAGCAGCGGAAGCGCTGTAGCTGATCATGTAGTGAACGAGGATAAAACGGATTCACCTATTACAATCACTAACACCACGACGAACGAGGAGCTAACAAATTCACCTACCTCATGCGCAAACATGAACATAGATGACAGACTCTGCCCCCTGCACATTTCATCTGAATTATCACAATCACTGATAATGTTTTCATCTAATGTATCAGAGTCCTCACCCTCCTCGGTTTCATATGCGAATCCTACACACCGGCGTAATTCGTTACCCCCACAAATTCATGCTCCACTTCTTGAAGTAACTTGAGGAGCGATCAACACAGTCCTAGTCTCATTAATCCACCTTTATGTGGGCCTTGAAGCTAAAACTAATATTAACAATGTTTTTCTACAGAAATTATTGCAACAAACAGCACTCCTAAACCAGGGCATCGTGAACATGGGAGAGTATCAAGAGAAAGATTCCTTGGTGCTCAATAATGAGCCAGAAATGTGCATTATTGAAAATAAATGTCAAAGTGGGCAATTAAATCCCGCAACACAAGAAAAACTAACAGCAACAACACCATTACTTTTGCAGGGGTCAGACTCTGCTGAGCAATCAGAACATGTTATAGAATATGTGTTCACCAGTGATTATTGATCAGAAGAATGTGTGGTTGAAGAAACCTGTACTCACAGCTTTGCTCTGCTCTAAATCGAGGACCTTGACAACTCCGCCAGTGAAGCATTCATTACAACGCGAACTCCAGAGCAAAACTATAAAATGTTCTCTAAAAAAACATCACCCCCCCCCCCCCAGAACCATTGTTTGCTGAAAAAATCTAAAAATGTTAAGTCAGCGCTGGCATCTCGTCAGATTGGCAGACAGAGCCTCATTTGTACCTTACCAAATCCTTTGTTAAAAAGTGCCCAGATTAAAAAAAAAAAAAATCTAGCACTTTGGACAAAGGAAAATAGAGGGCACTTCAATATGCAGCCATGAGTTAGAATGATCCATCGTTCAATTCCCCATTGCCGTTTAGAAATTATGAACCCCTCAATGACATTGTAAGAGAAGTTTCAAAACTATCAAAAGATTCTTCTATTACAACATCTAATGCAATTCAGCCACTGCCACCGAGTTTAAGTTTTAGTACCGGCAATGCTGCTAAGGATTCATATTATAAACCTTCACTTTTACAAAATGAATGAGCTCAGTCAACTTGCCAGTTGCCTAATAACACCCCTGTTAATGCACTCTTTAAGTCCTACGACCCTTTGCATATCAATGACATCACATGCATCGCTTCTTGCTTACACTCATCCAGATCAAACGCCTCCCAATTCTTAACAGTTGAGCAGCGGCGTAGTAAAACGAGCCAGCAAATCATTGTGAGTGATCAAATCCTGAATTGCGGAATATATCATCCAAAACAATCAATCAAATCGACAGAATCAACTGCTGTGCTTCCAATTAATGCTAGATCTACAGTAACCAACAAGCAAGGAGGCAATATTCCAAGGGATGAGCATAAAATGTGTTATAGTTTTCCACTCTCATGTCGTGGGGGTAGTTTTGAAACTTATACCAGGAACAGAAGCAGTATACTTGCAATGTGTGCGAATATACCATCCTTAGGAGATATATCCTCGATTGATCTCACACTGGTGGAGTTTGTACATCATAGTGACCTCACCCAAACGTGTTTATGGATCAAGTCAGGGGTTGTGCTAAACACCTTATGGTTGGCTAAATCCGCCCTGTATTTCATGGGATTCAGTTTACAACAAGATGAGATGGTGTATGTTCCCAACATATCTCAAGAAAACCTAGATAATTCTAAAAAACCATCACTGACACCATCGACTAGAATCACTTGCTCGAGCGGTCCACTTGATTATGTTTGTGAGGCCACTTTGACTAACAAAGCTCCATCACTGTCAGCTCAGGAGCATTCAAATGTTTATTCAAAACGAAATGAAAATCAAGCATAACAATCCACTGACATGGCCTCTATCAAATGTAAATTGGCCCGCTGGAACACAAGAGGATTTAAGCATCTTCTATGCCTTGAAAATAATCCTCTAATCCAGTTTGACATCATCCATTTACAGGAGACGTGGCAGCTTGAGACTCTAGCTTGGCATGGATATATCTTGTCCGATCACCTGGCCAAAATGGGGCTGCATGGCCTTCCACATTCTGGTCTCTTAGTTGCTCTCAAGACAACCTCTTGTTTTACCCTTGAACCGTGGGTTACCCCCAATTTATATATGCAGATGATGAAACTCGTATCTACAACTGGCTTAATTGCATTAATCAATTTATTTTGGAACCATGTTGGTATTTTGGAGACAACTTTTTAATCCTAGTTTGATTTCTTACTTGAGTTGATTGTATTAGATCAAACAGTCATTTACACTATAATTGCTGTTGACCTGAACAGCCATTGTTTAGAAGTAACAACAAATAAACTGAATGCTGTAACATCTAACTGGCTTGACTGGATCTCAGATAGATCCTTTACAATACTCAATGGTACTTTTAAGACCGATATCTCCCCATAAGCAACCTGGAGGCGGGAAACACAGGCTGCCACTTTAGATTATATCTACGTTCAGAACAATATGTTGAACATTGTAGATGATTTTCAGGTCTTGACTCAACTACACAGTGACTATGAGTTATTGATGATGCAATGGACTTGGGACTCTAACCGGTATAATCCTAACTGATATTTTTCACATTTACATCTATCAAATGGTCAAAACATATTTAGCTGGACTTCAGAACAATTATATGATTTTAGTCATGCATTATCCAGGGAATCGCACCAATTGAGTCCCGATATCATCCATAACGTTGGGCTATATGTAGCGATCAAGTCCATGTATAATAAACAGGATTCTACTAATCAAAAGCCATTATATAAACATAAACATCTTTATGACCCGGATGTAGCAGCAAAAAAAAAGCTACAAAAAGAGATCAAGCTGCTAATGTACTCCTCCAGTTAGACAAGTTCACCATTATTCTTAAAGAGCAAAACCAATGCAAAAACTGGTATAAATCACATCAGGCTTTAATATATCAACGAGACTCAGAGCTAATGCTGAATGCTATCTCTTCCAAAACTAGCTGTGATATTTGGTGAATTATCACTTCAGCCTATGAATCAAATCAAGTTCCTTATCAGATAAATTCTGTTGCACCAGAACAATGGGTGCTACACTTTCAGCAGTTATATCATTACCCCACTTCCCAAACTACATCTACGTTAGTGTCGTGGTCCTCAACTCAAACCTTGATTTTTGACAAACTCAACATCTTGCTAGAAATCAAAGAATTATCCAACTAAAGAGCCCCGGCCCCCATTGGCCTAACTAATACTATGCTTAAAGCTCATCCAGACTTATGGACAAACATATTGTATAACATATATTCGAAAGTTGTAACGCAAAGGCAATTCCACCAACTTGACAAAAATCAGTTATCGTTCAGATATTTGAACGAGAACTGGCATCTAACCATCGCCAAATCGCGCTTTTAGATATTCCCGGGAAAATTTTTGCACGACTTCTATTAAAAGATTTTTCCTGGTGGGTAAAGAAGGCCTGCTTGTTTGATATATATCAGTCAGGCTTTGTCCCAGGAATGGGCACAGCTTTAAACCTATTTGCCATTTCTGACATTAAAAGTCACCACCTGAGAAAAACAACCGCTATACATAGCATTCATTGAATTTAAAGTCGCATTTGACTATGTCCCTCATGAGCTCCTTTTAAATAAAGTTGCTGATGCAAATTGCCCTGATTACATCTAAGGCTACATAGTCCAGTTTCATTTTACAACCTCAATAGAATGTGCTTAACTTATGATGGTGACCTCTTCCAACCAATATCCACGCATCGTGGTCTAAAATAGGGGTGTATCCTCACTTCTTCTCTTTGCAACGTCTATATTGTTGATATTGGGAAATCTCTAAGTGTAGCAGTTTCTGATCCCCTGAAAATTGGTCCGCATGCCATGCCCTGGCTTCTTTATGTGGACAACTTAGTCCTTTTCTCTAAAAAAGCTAAAGGACTGCAGAACCTTTTAGTAGCATTGCAATCATACACAATCAGGAGCACACTAACTGTGAATCTGACTAAAACGAAAATCGTGGAATGTGGAGTACCAAGAAATAAATCTAAAACGTACAAATGGCAAATCTATGACAAACCAATAGAGATAGAATATCAGTATTGTTACCTTGGGTTGAATGTCAACAACCATCCATCTGACTTTCCTTATAAGCTAACCTTAAAGAAGAAAATGCTAACGCCAATAGCTCAGGCATCTATCATACTTAAAAACTATGGGAAATTTACTCTAGCGCCCATGCTAAAATTTTACAATCAGAAAGCCATACCCACAGTAACTTATGCTGCTGAAACTAGGTCACTCCAGAGTCCCAAATATTGGAAGAAACTTGAGAGCATATTTTGGAAAAAAAAGTCTTGCCCATCCCGAAAAGTCAACCCATTTGTATAGTGCATCATGAGCTGGGGCTACTCTCGTTAAGTGCAATATGTACGTGGAACATGTTCAATCTGTACAAGAAGTGTGTTATGTCAACCACTGGTCTATCGCCACAGTCTATTCTTGCAATATACTTAAGAGAACCTATGATCACCTCTCTCAAATCGTGGAGAGAACATGTGTTGGAGATGATGACCTTAGCAGTCATTACTTTGTAGCTCCTTCTAACAAATCCTGAGAGAGCCAAAAAAAACTCTGGCAATTGAACTGGGTCAGCACTGGACAACAGTGCTCACAATACAAAATTGGCATTTCTCATAAAGCCGTTCACTGTCCAGAGCAGTACCTAATACTACTACCATCAGACACATTCTGGCCGATGTTCTTACGCTTTAGGCTAAATCTATGGCCTAAACGCAAAGTTACAGGCCGACTAAACCATTTGCCGAAGATTAACAGATGTTGCAGATTCTGCAAAAATGTGGATGAACTAGAAACTCTAAACCATCTATTGATTTACTGTTGAGCACTGATGTCTCTCAGGATCTTAAATGTGGAACGCTTGCACAAAGATTATAGGATGTTAAGCTGTGGCTTACCGTGCTGACAGGTGAATTGAATGCAATTATTTTTGCGAAAAAGAACTTTTTAAGCTTTTTAAAGTTGGATCATGATATTGAGGAACAAGTGTAAATAGCATCAAGAATTCCTACTGCTATTTCTCAATGATAAATATTTTTTGATTTACTTTTGTTTGGAAATTGATGATCACGCAATTATGTTAAACAGATCATGTTTATATCTTGAAATGAAACACAATGTATGTTAACACAGCATTTTAATAGGTTTACGCTTATAGGTCGAATTGGAACATTGTATATATTTAATGTTTTCTTTTGTACAAATATTGAAAAGTTGAAAACAAGTAAATCAATACAAAAACAATACAAACTGGCAGGAATCTGTGCACTGTTTACACATGTGTATTTGTGACAGTGGTCGAAGTGGGCGGGAGAGGTTGGGAGCGGTGCTCCTCTACATTTTTAAATTAAGTTTTACTGTTCTTATACTTTTATTTTAAAAAGAAACCGTTCCAGAATGGTTTCGTTTTACAATAAAAGTGTAGGAAGAAGTTGAAACTAGCTCTTTCAGTGCACTGGACTGAACGTTCCCATAAACAGCAGGTGCATGTGTTTGGGGGTTTGTATTGTGCTGGGGGGGGGGTGGCAATGGGGTTTGTGGGGAGCGGGGGCAGACTAGTAGGGATCATAGTTCCACTACTTCTTTTTGTAAACTTCGATCACTGATCTTTGAGCTCTTATATGTGACTTTATCTTAGTTATAGCCTTTCTGATGAAGAGCAATGCAGACGTGGTGCACGGTTTTTGTCTGGCATGATTGCCTCTCTGCTTGAGAAAGCCCTCTCCAATAAACTCTTAGGCGATCCTTTTCTATAAAGTTGTGTGTAAAAAAGCATAAAGCAGTTTACTCTTTCCTGTTACGCTCCACGGCACTTTACAGCCATCCTGATGAGGAGTGCGAGTGTCTCAGGAAAGCACTTTTTTTTACTGTTGCATTAGATTTTCATACACGTGTAAAAACGAATGGATTGCAAAAGGAATACAGGTCACATTAGCACCTGCTAATGAGTGGAGGGATTCCATTGGAATGCTTTATAAAACACCATCCACAAAGCAGAATTTAAAAGTAAACAGTAAAGGCGATTTCGTCTAGTTTTACTGTTTCCTTTTAGACTGCGCTTTGAGAGTGATGGAGATTACATGTAAAAGACCAGCAACACTACATGCAATTAACAAAAAAAATCGTGACAACAGCACCGGCCAGTTCTGGATCACCTCACATGTTCTGATCCCATGAAATCTGGCTGCCTCTGTCTCCCACAGAACAAAGCAGCGAAGATGTCAGGTATGAATGAGCACCTTTCAAATATAAACAAATGAAGCTGTGCTACCGCCATCATTTAGACCTATCATCAGCCCACTTCTTCACATTCTAGTCGGCATTGTTGACAGGATGCCTACCTGACATGGCTGGAGACATTTCCCTCACACCAATCACTCCTACACATGCAAGTAAGTCACATTTCCCTGAACATGTGTACATCTGCATCATGCTGCCCCATAGAGCCTACCTGCAAAGATTCGGAGAAATGTGAGTAATCTGAGCTTCCATTTCCCTTACTATTTGGTTCACTTTGCAGGTTTAAAGTGGCTGCAAGTACATTAGGAAGCAGGCTCTTGTTTTTTATCTCAACTACTATGACGCCTAATATGGGTTGTACGGTACATTGTTAGCTCAATTGGTGTTAGGCATGTAATCAAATTCATGCTTAAAAGGATAATTACACAAATGTAATGACGAGCGGCAAAAGGAAGTGGTGAAACTGAGGGGGCTGTTGAGAATCATGGCAACGTTTCTTCTCTGCTGCACAATACACTATATGCTAGGGTTCCATGTCTGCCTGCACTGGCTTTTCTGCACGGGGCTGTCTCACGTCTACGTCACCGCACAGATTGTTGATTTGTCTGGGCTGCATGGCTGGCCTGCACCCTTTCTTCGAATGGGGGGTCTCCTTTTCACCCCATCTTCATGGAGATTCTATTGGCTGAAGAGGGGTCCCTCTCTTTGACCCCCTTGGTTCTCTTCCAGACTGCCCCACTCACCGGTTTTCTCTGCTCCCCCTGCCCGTCTTTCATCTTGTATGCCTCTGCCCCCCCCTTCCTCCCTGTCACTTCCATCCCATACCCCCACTGCCCTTTTTCCACCCCTTCCCCACCATACCCATCCTTGACCTACCTCCATTCTTGTGCAAAACCGGTGTGGGAAAAAAACATATCATCATATTCTCAACACCCTGTTAAATTGGCATTTAATTCCAACTGTTTGATAGGCTTAAATAGTCCCCGGCATGTGTGACATCATTGAGTCATGAACGCACAGCCTTAATCATCCCACTGTACGTGTCTGGCTCATATTTGCCCATGGCTATTACCTGCGGGGGTGGGGGGGGCTGATCTTTTAGGTCATACACTGATTTTAACAAAATAGCAAGCATTGGGTAACTTCCTCCGATGGTCGCTATCGCAGAATACATGCCTTCTCCTGCAAACTAGCATGTCAGAAGATACCTAGTTATAGTATTCATTTGTAATGTGTTTATTAATATACTTTTAGCCAAATTCGACTTTGTATATGTGCAACATTGTATTACAGTACAACATTAAAATGGATCAACCAATACTATACCACAATACTAATAATTAAACTCACGTGACATGACACCCATATACCCACACTTGTTTACATTATTCACTCAATACAAACTACACTTTGTTTACCAACCAACATCATCCTTTGGAATATAAAAATGCCATCAAATACAATTATACAACACTTCGTGATAATTCATTTAAAATTTCTACACATTCCATAAAAAATGTCACCATCAAATACATACAATAAATATCATTTTCCTCCATAAATTTACTCCACATGTCAAGTCACAGTGCTATCGCATCTGGTATTGTAGCATTTGAACCATTTTGCTCGTAGAGTATTTAAACTTTCACAATTAGCTAAAATATGCTCTGTAGACTCTATTCTGTTAACACCAAATAATTGACACAGTCGATCTGAGCGCCTTTTTTCGAGCGCGCTCCAGTAATTTCAAACACTGAAAATATGTTACATTTTATCAACAAGTATTGTCTTACAGTCCAACTACTTGGGTACACCGTTATGTGGATTGGGTTTACGGCACGCTCCATTATATAAGCTATGAAGCGACTGCTATTCACATGCGTTGCTAATTTAACAAGGTCAGCTTCATAACTATAGGCAGCCAATTTCTGTTTTATCCACCTTTTGCATCGCCAATGCTAGTTCTTATGACTATCACCAGTGAATCCTACGAGTCAACTCTCGTCTTTCTAATTTTAGCCATTGTACTCATTTAAGCGTATGCTTCAATCGATGCGTATGCTTTTAAGGAGCTCACTATGACGGTGTTATTCTCTAGCATCGAGAGCTGTTCGTACCATAAAGTTACTCTAGATATGTAGAAAGCCATTTTACCTTGTATGTTAAATTCAAGTCTAAGATATTCCGCTGATAAGCACTTAGGCATTCAAAATAGTATCCGTAACATGTTCGCTTCAAAGCTATTCATTTCGGATGTTAAGTCATGTCCCCACGCTTTGACACTGTACTGTACATGAGAATAGGTATAATCTTAGCAGTATATAACAATATAATTGTTTGGATCGACATCCCTCCTGGCTGCCCAATGAAGGCACTTAGAGCATGGATATATTGCATGGATTTATTTTGAGTTTCCATCCAGTGGCATTTCCAACTTAATGTCACATCAATGATCATAGATATTTGTTATGTTTTACACATCCAAGGAGCCGCGAATCATAAGTCCACACATACTTACAACTTCCTCTGGTGGATTTCCCTTTAAAGACCATGGGCCTCATTACAACTATTGCGGAATGTGTTTAATGGTGCCGGTAATGGTGCCGGTGCCGTTAAACGCATTCCGCATGATTACGAGGTCCCCTCGCGGGACCCGCTCTGGACGTCTGGTTTTACCAGACGTCCAGAGCGGGTCCCGCGAGGGGACCAAGGAGCTAACAACAGGCCGGTCGTAATCGGCCCGTTGTTAGCTCCCACACCCGTTCCCATTGAGCCCTATGGGGGCTCAACTGGGAATGGGGAAAGTCCGGCCCCGGGCTCCCTGAAGGAGGAATTACAGGGCCCTCCAAACTCGGAATGGCCCAGTAATTCCCCATTCAGGGAACCCGGACCCGATTTTGGAAGCAGCCATGGCGCCAATAGCGCCATGGCTACCTCCAAAGTCGTAATGAGGCCCCATGATTTTAGATTTGCCAATGTTCACCTCAAGGCCATTCTTGTTAGCATAGTTATTCAAACAATCCAGTAAGTTTTGCAGAACATTTTAATTTGGTCTGACAATACTAAATCATTGGCATAAGCCAGCCAGTTTATTCTCTGCATCCCAAATCTTAATAGCAAAGGATTTGTAATCAAGAAAAGCTGCTGGCAGGTCACCCAAGTAGAGATTAAAGAGCAGCCAGAATACAACCCGCTTGACTCCTCTGCTAGTCAGAATAGAGTCTGATAGTTTGCCCTCGACATTCAAACGTACATGTATATTAGTATCGCAATATAGCAGTAGTATCATATTTAGTAGATCCTTTGGGATGCCCCATGCTATGAGTTTAGACCACAACCTATATCTCATGTCAATTGCCGCGCTAAAGTTTACATACGCACCGTATACGGCAGTGTTTTTAATCTTCTTCATATACTCCAATGCTTATACCAATATTATTAGATTGTGAGTGGTATTAGAATTTTGCATGAAGCAAATCTGGTTGGGAGGAATAATGTTGCTAGTGGTAATCCATGCTGTTATTTCCACTAAAATGACTTTTGCAAACAATTTCACAGGGATGTCCAACATTGCTAACATACTATGGTTAGCAGGGTTCATCCAACTACCTTTCTTGTATATATATTTATAATACATTAGGAGTAATGCAGGATAATGTATGTGGGGCTCCCAAATGAACATGCTGACAGGCCAGAAAGCACCTGGTGTCAGACTAGGTAGAATATGACCAACGTACCCTCACCGCATGCTGGACAGTAAATGACAGATATGTATTCAGCTTTTGGGAGATGGTGCAGAGTGGACATGCCACAGCTCCCAACTGCTGTCAAGTTTTCTCAATTATACCACTCATCTCACCCAACTGTATCTGAAACCCCAATTAACATTATAACATATATGTAGCTAAGCGTTTTCTTGGGTACATTTATGTCTCTGTAAAAAAAAAAAAGATAAATAACTAAATACATAATCAATGGAATGCAGATGAATTGCCAATATAACAATGATGTTATGAATGCTATGGGAGTTCTCTTAATAGAAGTCCACCTCCTTCAATTGGTTAACTCCCTTATCTCTGCCATGATTGTTTATACTGTGAGAGTCACAAGGAGATGGTAATGAAACATAAAACTGCATTCGCTGAAAGATCCTCAATGAAGATTAACTCCAATCAGCCATTTTGCGTTTTCCGGCTGGTAATTGAAATTATAATTTGGTAACAGTATGTTCCCACAATGCATAACTTAAAGAGAAGCATTTGAAAATATGTTTCTAAAGACAGTAAACTTTTTAAGTGCAGTCACATAAAATCTGTTTACTTTTGGGTAGAGGTTAGAAGTTAAGTGGTTTTATTAGCGGGGGTTTAGAGAAAACATTTAAACACATCTGTTTTCTATAGTTACAGCCTCCCTCCATTATCTCTCTGTTGGTCAGAACTCAACAGGCTTTTTTGTAAAGGCCTTAATAACTACCCGTTCCCTGGATACATGCAGTCCAGACGCACAATGCTCGAGTTCGGTGTGATTATGCAGGACAGCTGTGATAAGCAAAGTAACAATAAATGCATTCGATTATTCAAAAGCGCAGTCTAAAACTGTCAGCTATGCAATGACAGTTTGGAAAACGGAATTCCTCCAAAGGGAAATGGACCTGGTTTGCATCAAAACACATCATAATTCCTGCCACAGTGCCCCTTTGTGTTTCTGTTGTTCCAGGCCAATTACCTCTTTCCAGTGCTTATAAATAGAGGCATTTAATCAAATTAAATACATTCCTTGGTTAGGTGCCGTGTCAAGTTTCATGCTAGCTCCCTCGGTACTATTTTGGACCCAGCAAAAAAGGCCAATTAAGATGTCAGCGATGTTGATTTTAAAAAGGTAATTTATTGAGAAAAAAAAAAACATTGGCAAATCTCTCTCATTAGAATATGTAAGTGCCTTGCATAAATGCCAAAGAAAATGTTTGGTAGTGAGAAGCCATCTCTTAATAGCATTATACACAGTTTTTGCTGGATTTACTGAGCATCCGTAACCCAGAACGAGAGTGCATTCACCCGGAATGACCTTATAACTAAGGGGGTACATTAAACATTCCAAGTAACCCACTAGTGTAAACGGCTAAATAAAGGGCGCACAGTTTAAGTTAATGATTACATCGTTGAACAGTTTACAATTTTACAGAGCCACCAGAATGAACTTGGTTCGTTTCTGTCCACCCAAATTCGCTCAGGCTAAATTTCTCCGTTGACATTAACTCTCCATGTTACTTTAATGCCATGGGGCTCTTTTTCGTAGGAGCCGTGATGTCAATGGAAGAAGTAAACGCCTAATGTAAAGCACCCAGGCCTTCCATTGATGCCAGGGCTCATTTTCGTCCCTTTGTCTGGCAGAGAGGAGGGGTAGAACACAACTTGAATTCTGCCACCTCAGCCATACAAATTCTCCACCACATGTGGCAGCATGCATTTTTATGCCGGTGCAAATGCTGGGAATAGCTATGCAGCCCACAAGCTTTGTGTGCCTGCATAAAGCAGGCAGAATTATATGGAATCTATTGTAAATGCTGCCTCTCATATGTACATGGCAGGCAGAGTGTGCTTCATGTGCATTGCGGAGTGCAAACGTGAAGGACAAAAGGCAACATGTATTCTTGTGTGCCGGCTTTTGCCCTGCACATTTGTATCCCGCTGTGAAAATGACCAACATTTAGCAGCGTGGAGCCGGTGGAGGTGAAGTGTTCATGTAACCGCTCCCCACTGCCATTACAAAATGAGACCAATGCATTTTGCATAGCATTACGGTTTCCATGGAGTTAAGTCTCGAGGCCACATGCAAGCATTTCTCTGCCAGCTTGCAGCACCATGGTCTGCAGGTTGATTTATGAGCCAATCACAGCACAAACAGCAGTCCACAAAGGATAGAGAGGATATATTGAAAGTCTTACATACATTGAGCCACTAAGATGCCAAATGTCGCCCTCCTCTGACCTATGTAAACTGCCATCTGACAAGGCAACGAATACAATAAAAAGCATGGATCATCTCTGATGCCAACTCCATAGTCACCATTACCTGCATCAAGATGCCAAGTGGGGACTATAGCTCGTACAATTTGCAGGAATTAGCTGGTGGATGATGAGCACTGTATGACTGATTCAATATGATTCCAGGAGGCATTTCTCTGAGGAGTGATGGGCGAATGCAAGTTAAACACAGCTTATGCACGCCACAATGCAAGACCCAGAAAAAAAACTCAAAACAAATTACCCACTGGGTAATCATGGACTATGTAATCTCTGGTATCCTTGGCTACAGAAATAAACAGCCACACTGCCCGCCCTAATGTGACAAGTCCACACAGACAAAGAAGAATCCTAACCCATGACTACATACTCAACCTGAGAAAATGGAGTACAATACCAGTTGACCCCGGACCTCTGACTATAAACCAATCAACCATAACGATCTAAGAGAATGATCATCCCACCTTTATTTTATACTGACATGGTTTGTAGTGCAAGGTACAGGGATGGATAACTTATAGTTCAAAAGCGAGTATGGAAGCTTTGGGAGCTGATGGCATGATCAGGAATGAGTGAAGTATTTGTGGATCAGTGTAACCTCGAGACTCCCCCTGTGCCAGTCTTCGAGCCTGTCAGGTGAACTGTATAATGATAGAGTAGCATTGTTCACACATGTAGCTAATTGCTTCTTCTCCCTTTGTTCCATGGAGACAATAAACCCAGCAGAACCCACGTGAAGACGGACGGATTGGGCTGGGATCTATGACCTGGCATCCCCATCAACCAAGGCCGAAGAAGCATTACCACATACTCATATGGTGGGGTTCCCTTTTCTGGTATCCAGGCCCTACACACAGACAGTAAACTCTCCGCTGACCATGCATACTCCTCAGGCTTGCAAGTCATATAAATACATTCCCCATTGCCTGCCAGATCCACCCATACTTCCTTCTAATTCTCAGGGTGAAGGGGTGGAACAATAATGGTGTGATAGAAACTGTCTACTTTGTCTCCATATGGGATGGGGACCATGTGAGGGATGAGGTTGTCAATCTGTATTTCACTATCTTTCGTATTCTGTGGTACTTTTGAAACCCCAATTGACACCATAATCATTGCGCTACTGGGCACTGCACTGGCACAACACCAGAGGCCATTTGATAAGTGCAGAAGATGACCAAAATGAACACTATGACGGGCAGCAGCATCTTCATGATGGCTCCCAACCAGGATGGGGCCCAATCAAATGCAACGTCAAACCAGTCATTTCCTTGTATTTCTCGTTCTGTCTTCATGCAAACTCCTAGACCATGCAGCGCGGCAATTATGTGAGATAATGAGCCATTGTACGTGTCTTTGGGAGGTACAAATGTGCAGGAGGTATCGCCAATTTTTTCAGCACACGCCTCCGTCCATTTCCGCTAACATATCGAGGACGTAGTGATTCTGAACCTTCATCCATCTCAGGGCACGCAGCTCGACCTTTATGACGTTCAATCCATGCTCAGTGTCATTTGCCAACTGGACCAGTTCCCAGCGTACAATTTGCAGCCATTTTGCATTGAGCTGCTGAGCTAAAAAGTCTGTATTCATCAGGAATTTCAGCGAGCAACTCAGATGAGTCTCTAGAAAGGTAGTTCAATCTCTTCTTCCCCCGCAGCTTTTCATATTGCCCTCCTCCAGGTAGGATGCAAAACTCTGGCATTGGTAGCAGGTTCTGTTCTTCAAACATGGGAGAAACGGTCCGGCTGTATCAGGTATTGCCCCCCTTGCAAATGTTCTTCTGGGATTAACAATAGTGCTGAGTGCAGCATTGCCAGCGAACAGTAGCCCCTCCATGATGGTGAGAGGTGCAAGTACCCCTGTTGGCCACAGACTCATTAGTAATCAATCACTGCTGCTGTGCCTCTTTTCAGGTCCAGAATCAGTAGGGTTTATTGCAGTGTTCTTTAGAGCCAAGAAAAATTGTTCCTTCACTTTGGAAGCAAAGTTCATATATTTCTTCGCGGTCCACGTTCACTGGTTTTTCCACTGCTTCAATGCATGTCAACTTTGTAATATGCTCTGTCGAAATGTATGCACAGGTTGCTTCCACTCGAGTCAGGTGCTCCTCTTCATATCCTAGGAGGCCCTCCACCATGCAGCTGAGTGTGCTCTCTTGCCATCTGTTGTTCATATATTTGAGTCATTGGATCACCAGATATCGTTGTTGCAAGCATTTAATGTCTCTCAGATTATTGTTACATTGCAGGGGATCTGGATCCAGAAGCTCTTGTCGTACACTGTGTGCCTGGAGGGTGACCTTGAGCCTGCATAGTGCAAGATGAACCAGGCACTATGCCTCTATGATTGATACTTCTTGTGGCACTAATTCCTTGGATGCTCCTGACGTGTGCAGGATTAGTGTACATACGGAACAGCTACCATTGACTCTTTCTCTACCTACCGCACTCATATCCACATACCAACTGTTGGTCATCTCGGGGTGTCACACATCTTCAATAGCATCAAGGCCTAGCCCATGATAGGCATTGTATTTTGCCCTTCGTACTTGCCTTTTCATTCTCCTATGTGGCCTTATTTGTTTGCCAACAACACTTCTTCTGCTAATATTATTGTTCATGAGTATATTTTGAAATATATTCTTAAACATAAGTGGACATTTTTTTTCTAATATCATACTCATACTCATATGTACAGGTGTACCTGGTCTGCAATAGCTGTTATTACACTCATTGCTATTGTTATACATATTTACAGTAATGTTGGTGATGTTTGTGTATGCGCCCCTCCTCCACCCTTTTTATATGCCCTCCCCATATAAATGATGCTCCCCAATACATTTCCAATATGAACATTAGAATGGTGAATATTCTTGCAATAAAATGCTTGCCGCATGTGTATGAATATTAGGATCTAGGAACAATCTCACAGCTAACACCTTTTCTAATATACTCAGAAGTATTTGAAGCTGCTGGTTCCATCGTCTTCTCACCTAATGGGGAAATAAATGCTCACGAAAACATAGGGTGGGGGAGAGGATAAAAAGAGAGAAAGAGAGAGAGAGAAGGAGAATGAGAGAGGAAAAAAGGAGACATAGAGAATCAGCAAAGAAAAAAGAGAGGGAGAGGAAGGAAAAGAGAGAGAAATGTTATGAAATATGTATGTTCAAGCAGCTGTGTGTGTGCACAAATGGGATAAGGGCTGGAAGGAATTGTGTATTTCAGCTGTATAATTGGTGCTGATGTATGTGAACAGTGTCAGGTGCCCTTATGGCAATTTTGTGATGGTTGGGGGTTCCCTATTGATGCTGAAAGGGGAATCCAATAGCAATGCTCCTTCACTTTTACTGCAACGGGAGTCGAAAGCACTACTTTATATGGACCATGAAATCTGGAGTTATTCTGGAAGAAATACTGTGAAACAGGTTTTTCGTTTGTTGGGGTCAGCAAATGAAGGCACAACCCTAAATGTTCACACCAGAAAAAATACAACCCACCAGTGAAAAGGACCAATATGCTCTTGCAAGTGAAACAAATATTTATTTCTGCAGGGATAGATACATCAGCAAAGAACTCTGCTGCCACAGAACGTGGTGCCAAAAACTGTATGATATGATATTATATGGCATTTATAACGCTCCTATACACAAGTGTTTCAAGGAGTGACGAGGCAAGGGAGGGGAAGAAAGGGATGACGGACAGCGATCCTAATAGGCCAGGTGTCATTCAGATCGTGCAAGTGCGTGGGAAGGGGCAGTGACAGTGCAGTACATGGGAAAAGATGATAATAAGTAAGTAAACGGCCAGCATGTGGCAAGTGCATGGGTAAGTGCGGGCATCAGGTGTCAAGGGCTGTTAGGGGGACTATAGGGATACTGACACAGTCCTCGAGCACGGGGGTTGCCAGGTGGGCAGTGCAGGTGTGTGACACTGGCGGGGGAAAGACCTGGGCCCGAGATCAGAGGGTGTCCCGGTAGCCAGTGCAGTTCTGGTTACCGCGAGGAGGTCAGCAGAGGAGAGGAGGAGAAAAAGCAGAAGCAAAGAGAAAGGTTTTGAGGTGCTTCCGGAACCAGAGATGGTTCTCCTCAAGTTTAAGGGAGGCAGGGAGGCTGTTCCAGAGGGAGGCAGCAGCCGAAGAAAGAGATCTACCACTAACTTGTTGCTTGGAGAAGCGACTGACCCTGAGGGAGTTGGAGGAGTATAAACAAAGAGCTTGAGAAAGAAGATATTTAGGAAGAGAGAGTTGAAGGTATTGAGGCCCCAGGCCCCAGAAGGCCTTGTGGAAGATGCAGAGGGTTTTGAACTTAATCCTCGCAGCTGCTGGGAGCCAGTACAGAGATTTCAGTCCTGGAGAGATACGATCCCTGGGCTTGAGGCCAAGGACAAGTCTTGCAGTTCAGTTCTGGATAAGTTGCAGAGGGCAGAGAGTAGAAGCAGGCAGATTTAGAAAGAGGCTGTTACAATAGTCCAGCCTAGAGAGAACCAGAGTTCTGGAGACAGTGAGCTTCTGGGGGAAGGAGAGGAAAGGAAGAATACCTCTGAGGAGGTGCAGCTGGTAGTGTGACTTCTTAGAGACGTCAAAGATTTGAGGAGAGAAGGAGAGTGTAGAGTCAAAGATGACCCTGAGGTTTTCAGCCTTGCAGGCAGGAGCAGAAAGATGGCCAAGAGAGGCCGGCCAGAGGAAAGGAAGAATACCTCTGAGGAGGTGCAAGCAGAATCTTATAAGGAGATACAGTGTCATAGGTGACATCATCATACATAGTGAAAACCTCCGTTGATGGTTGGTGTGACCCTATACATGGTTGGCCTGCTCCATAGGGGATGCCAGGTCATTGGTCGCAGCCCATTCCGCTCATTGTTATTGTTATGCATATTTACAGTAATGTTGGTGATGTTTGTGTATGCACCCCCCCTCCCACGTCCACCCTTGCTTTTGAACTATAATGAATCCCTCCCTGTGTCTCGCACTACAAACCATTTCATTATACAATAATGGTGGGATGATCATTAAAAGGCTGTTAATGTTATTCGGCTGCAATCAATTAAAACCGGTAGAACTATTCTGACTAAGATTGGGCATTGCAAAATATTTACAGATCTGTAAAATGTTTAAATATATGAATGGAAAGGAAACACTGAGACATCTTTAGAGAGTGGGAAGCTAAAACATTTAAGGGAACATGTGCTTAGTTATTTTGTACATAAACAAACACAGGTCACATCTTCTGATTTGTGGTATCAAATAATGAACAGCTGACTATTTTGCCTCCTGGTTTTTACTCCAAAACAAAAAGGTGATGGCTGGAAGGTTTAGATTTAATCATTGCTGTGGGCAACTCCCCAGACCATTGGTCTTTGCCTGACAAGCCATTACAAAAGGGAAAGCCTATATGCAAATCAGGCTTGGTCCTGCTCCAAGAGGGGCAATCCAGCCCAAACTTCTTAGTCGTATCCCCAGACATGTGTTGGCCTCGTTGGGCCTCATCAGTGAGGAGTAGTTTTGGTCTCTAGGCCCAGCAGGCACAGGATCCACGTCAGGGTATACCCATCTCACTCAGGGTGACTATAGCAACTAAAAACGAAATGATGGCTGGAAGGTTTAGAATTAATCTTAACCTCTGGCATGGATCTTGGCAACCTTGCAGACCACCCTTCTTTGCCTGCCAAGCCATTACAAAAGGGGAAAGACCATATGAAAAACAGGCTTGTTCCCACCCCAAAAGGGAAAGTCCAGCCTGAACTCACCTCCCTTCTGAGTGAGAACACAAGCATCTCCAGACATGTTTGGCCTTATTGAGCATCATCAGTGAGGAGTAGCTTAGGGCTCTAAGCCCAGCAGACATGGTATCCCATCTGGAAACACCCTCCTTACTCAGGGTGACTTAAGCAAAACAAAAGAGGGGATGGCTGGAAGGTTTAGAATTAATCTTAACCTCTGGCATCGCTCTGGGCAACCCTCCAAACAATTGTTCTTCACCTGCCAAGCCATTACAGAAAGGGGAAAGACTATATGCAAATAAGGCTTGGTCCCACCCCACGTGGTCGTTCCCCTTTCTGTAATAGCTGGGCAGGCAAAGAACGATGGTCTGGAGGGTTGTCCAGAGCAATGCCAGTGGTTAAGATGTATTCTTAACCTTCCAACCTTCACCTCTTTTGTTTCCCTGGTTTTACGCCAGCATGAGATTTTTGTGCTAGCATAAATCTAATTGATTACTATGGAATCTGCATGCATTTAGCACTTACTAAAGGCAGGAGGATAGCACATGAATCCATTGTAAATGCTGCCTGCAAGCATAATTGTCAAGCCGTTTCCACATTCAGCACAACATGATGAGAAAAACAAAGATTTTAAGATAACACCGTTGTTGTGCACCTTGTGGTGTACTTGTGAAAAATCAAATGGTCGAATACTATAGATTTCTTTTGGTAGAGTTTCACTCTGCTGTCTTCACATCATTTTGACAGATATATCGTTTGGTTAGGTTTTAGACAAAATAATTCACTGCACTCTGAAACGGGTCACTCAAACTTTCAAGCAAACATGCTGAAAATGTATTTTTTTCATTTATAGCATCACAAATCTATTTGTACTACCACTAGCATTTCCCTTTCACCTCATGTCAATTACAGAATATGCTGATGTGGTGAGGCATTTATTTATTGATTTAGAAAAAAATAGTTAAGGGCCTCAATGATATATGCAAGTGACACACACGAAGTGAACATTTCAAGGTGAAATATGCACATTTTCGGCAATTGGCCATTCCTAAATGGAGAAAGAGCATGGGAACCATGCCCATTTGCTTCATGAAAATTATTGCTGCATTATTATAAAACTCCACGGATTTTAAACCTGAGCATCTCTATTGAGATCTCACTGCAAAGCACAGTGTCTGCGAAGGATTGCCATCTGGCAAAGGAGTAGAAGCCTTGGATTTGTTTATTTGTATTAATTAATACAATGATCCAGGTACTTCTATCTCAGAAAGGGTGGTCTGCTAGCCAAACCACTTTTGACAAACTCAATGCCATAAGTGTGTTGACACATACACCCTTAGGCATCAGTCACCTGATCTGCAGCACTTGCTCTCCAGTGGAACAGAGCAGATTCAAAGTTCACAGGGACCCAGTCTGATGACAGCAAAGTTACTGCAGGACAGGGGTTGCATTTAAGATATGAACATCTTTTCTAAAACTATACAACTTTGATGAACCCTAATCCTGGTGGCAATTTACTCTGTAAGCATAAATCACATCTGAGCTAGATATAATGGCTGAAGTTTCACATCATTTTTAAAGCCACATCTAGTTTATAGTATAACAGTGTACACTTGGGTGCTCTGAATTCCCTGGGAGGCTGTGCAGATTCCAGGCTCCTGCTTGTCTGCATTCCAGTAAATGAGACAACGGGCCTGGATCCCTGCCTCTGTTGACTCTCCAGGAAAGAGGAAGGTAACACCGTATTTCCAGGCCTGTGATCCTCCAACCAGGGTCAAAGGAGTGCCTGACATCAAAGGGCTAGGAACATGAAAAAAGGTGGCCCACTAGGGGTTTGCACAACAAAGAGCCTTTGAAGTCACATGCTTATAGGGGCTGGAGATAGGACAGCCAGGGAACACAGTACAGTTTGAAGAAGATTTTTCATTTTAGTTTTTGTGGGGTTTTTCTTTCCTTCCGTTCCCTTCCACTTCTTGCTGATCAAGGTACTTTGGGTATGACCTCAGAAGGCAAGGGGTACTTGCCTCAAAGACGGGAATTGGACTCCTTAAAGCAGGCTTGATTTCCAGCAAGGAATGGTGGCCCTTTGTCTATACAAGAGGGGACCTCTCATGCCTTTTTGTTTCCCTTTTGGATCATGTAGGACATAAGGAAGAATTCATTTGAACCTCTTTTGTGAGAGCTTGTTCTTCCCAAGCCCTCAGCCTTTCAGGTGAAGGAGTGTTCAAAGCAGATCTCTGTTCTAACCACTGCCGCAGCACATTGGGGGTGACTTTTGCTGAGGACCAGGACTTGCTCCTAAACTAGGAGAGCAGAATCTGAACAAACTCATCCTGACTTAGAGACCCTTCAGTGGGTCTCACAGCATTTGGTTAGCCAAAAGAGACAGAGTCCCTGTTCCACTTCATCAAATCGGTCCAACTGCATTAATCAAAGTTCAAACCAGCACTGTTTTGCCTTTGTTGAACCTGCTCGCCACCGCTTCATGCCAAGCAGTGCATGCCATCTGTTTAGCTCGAACAAGCATCTTGGCACAGCAAAAAAACTGAAACTGATGCTTCTTAGAACCCTGCATTGGATCTGCAAGGTCAGTGTGTCAAACCGAGGGACCTTGACTCTTCAAGCTAGAGCATTGCATCCCTGATTGACCTATACCAGCGTTTACCAATGTCTCGCACTGACTCAACACTCGAACAAAGCCTGGTGAGCCATTCGAATTGCATGGCTCTAACACCCCACTCAACCAACACCAATCTCCCTGCTTGAACCAGCAAGACGCCAGCTCTCCCCGTGACTCTGTACAACTCACACCTCCTGATCCTGATTCAAACCTCACTGCAGTAGATCTCGAAGCCTGGTTCAATGCTGTCGAGCCACCAAATATTGGAATAAGATACTTTTGAGAGGCCCTGGTGTACGTTTGGAATCCTCGCGACTAGTAAGACACCCTTTTTGCACCTTGCCTTTGAACAACATATCTTTTTTGAACCATTGTTGCCTAAGCAAAGTATCCAAAGTATCCAGAATGCATCTACAGTCATGTTCTGCATTTCTCTGTTTTCTTCTTCAGGGGTGAGTTTTTATATTGTTTTTAATAGTTATTTGTAGAATTGATTTGTTTGGCAAAGTATTTACATATTTGTTGAACTTCAATTGGACATTTTATTTTTTTGGGAACTGTATTAATTTGCTGTTTGGGTTGCTACTAGATCACATTCACACCCCTTCTCAGAGTAGCCTTCCCTCATCCCATGTTACCACAAAAGGCAAACGATGTGTACCTGTTTTACCTTTATGATTGCGATCACTGTTAGTCTGCAGGGGTGTAGCGGCTGAGTGTGCAGTTCAGCCACTTCTACTTATCCTTATACTCCTGCAGAGCAGAAGTAATTTTGTCACAGTGTCAATATGTGTTATTTTACACAGGCATTCAAAACACGTTTATTTGGTCATGCAGTTAAATGTTTTGCCTTCTACCCTGACAACATGTGTTCAAATACCGACGTAGGATTCTCACTAATTTATTAATGCAAGTAGTTTTTTTTATTGTAACCCTCAAAAGCACTGGAGGAGGAGGACATTGTTCGCCCTCTGAAAAAAGTGGGTGAATGCAGTCCACCCGCATGCACGCTCGACTTGTGCTTGGTGTTACACTACCAGGCCCTGTCATGCCTCACATCACTGGCCGTAACTCTGAGAGTGTTGAAAATGGTACTCTATTACATTTCATTCATTAAGAAAGCACCACAAGCTAAACATGCCGGTGATTGGTCGAAACAATGTGTTTAGCTTAATTTGAAACTTTAGGGGGTTACTTTGCTGATGCTAGAATTGCAAGGAGACATATATCATTCAGCCTCAAGGACCAGCTAAGTTATTCAGAAAATACACTTAAATAAATCCCAGGGATAGTAAATACATCAGAAATCATCTCTGCAGACCTTCATCCAGGGATTTTCAGAATCGAATCAAAAGGAGACCGTGGTGGAATAGACATTTGCAGAGTTCAGCAAAATCTCTGTGCCTGCCATTGGCTGTACTTCTGTAAGGACTGGCACCGAGCTCTGTTATTAAAATCCTTCTTGCAGACCGACAACATGGCAAGTGTTGGGAGGAGTCGAGGACAAAGAAATGTGCCAAAATTGGAATGCCAGCGTTTGCATCTGCCACATAATTTTTACTGAAAGAAAACTACCACGACACAGAAAGTGGACTAACAGGAAATACGCGTTAATGGAGGAGAAAGAGTTTGACTGTTTTATTTCGTTTTATAATTTAAGAGTTCCAGATTGCTTAAATAGCTTGTAGGGAAATGATGACACCATAAACCATGAAATAAAGATAAACTGTACAAGCTTTGTAAGAAGAAACGAATTTTAGATGTCCAGAAGTGTACAGGAACAGGTGCAAAACCGGCCATAATCCTTTTACTCCATGTCTTGCACCTGCTTTTGCAAGGATCATTTAGACAGAGTTAGGAAACAGAACAAACTTAACAAAGTTCCACAAAGCACATCCCAAAGGCCTATGGTTTTCCAACACACGACGCTTTCATCCTGATGGTAAACCAATTGATTCTTATGGAATCTGCTTGTTTTAAGCACCTACTCTTTTACAAGCATGCGGTGAGAAAGAATGTTAGGCCAACTTTGTCTGGCTTAAATATGGCGATAAAACAGACACAACTGGAACATACACCTCTGTGCAAAATACTATTTGTTTAAAAAATTAACCCCCAATATTTTTCTTTTACATGTGTATGTGTTTCAGTGAAGAATTCGGGTCAAGAACAACATCTCTGGCAAACACTCTTATTGATTAAGTGAAGTTAAATAATGCAACTGTCTTTTGTATATGATTATTAAGAAAAGGAACACACGTGTGACACCTCCAGGACTTGAAGTTCAATTAAGTATAAACACATGTTGCTATACGATACTGTGAGCAATCATTCAATGATGGATGCAGTAATGTGTCATCAAAATATATATTGTAAAGAAGCACACATTCCTGAATTATACATTAAATCACTGAGTTGTATTGCAGATGTATTTAGTTGAGAAAACATGTCCATTCAATCAATGAATTCATGGTCTTTGCTGGTGACCTATCTGATTATTAGAATTAATACACATCTTTAATGCGTGTCCTGGGTATTTAGACAATGGGCCTCATTACGAGGTTGGAGGTAGCCTTGCCGGTAAGAGCGGCAAGGCTACCTCCATATGGGCATGAAAGTCCGGCACCCGCGAATGGGCAATTACTGGGGTATTCCGAACCCGCCGGACCTGGTAATTGCCTTTTTGCGGTGCCAGTGCCGGTAGATTCCCATTCCCATTTCAGTGCCATAGGTGCCGGTGCTGGTGCTACAGGCATGCTGTGCTCACGGGTGCCTTTCATTCCCCCAGGGCAGATCTGGTGGAATGAAAGGCACCTGTGTCACAACTCAGAGTTTGCCGGTCCGGTAACAATGGTACCGGCAAACATACCGGTACCGTTGTTACGGGACCGAAACCTCGTATTGAGGCCCACTATATTTGAAAGGTTGAATTAGCACAAATCTTTGAGCTGAAAACGCATAGAAATGCTTCAACCATATGGATTTCAATGGCTGCAGCTAACTTTTGCATCCCCAAGATTTTAAGTCTGTGCCAATTCAACCCATATGGTTAACAAAAAATAGATTAAGACATAGATATAGTATGGCGGTCTCATCACTATAGTAAGGAAAGTGACATGAATCATAGGAAATCCAAAAATTCTATTGCTAATACCTTTTGACTTGCATGACAGACATTTTCCAAACAAAAAGTGTGTCACAGGCCCCTATAAACCGGACATTTTTGGAAAGATTAGTAAAAAAATGTAAAATTATTCCATAGATAAAACGTCCAGATTTCATCAAGCCGAAGCGCAAAAACATCAAGTGGATTTTTAAATATTTGACGGGGAAAGGGTTGCCCCTTATCTTTATTTCCCATGGTACTTTGCAGCAGAGAGGCTGAGAAACTTTTCAGCAATGAAAAATCTCAATTTATTTTCAAAATTCTATTGCAAATAACTTTTGACTTGCTGGATGTATTTGTATGAAATGTTTCCAACAAAATATTTGTCAAAGGCTGCTCCAAACTGAAACTGTGGGAGCAATATGTTATCAAATGAAAAAAGAAATTAAGCAAACAAAACCCCACAATTTTCAGCATATTCATTTTACCATGCAGTTTTTTAACATATGTAGTGCAAAACCCGTTGGGCAGATTTGGACCAAATAAGAAACAGCTTGGGACCAAAGCTTTGACTTAATCTCCTTGAATGGTTTGGGGTAAATGTTGTACAGTGTTTATAATGAAATAAAAATAGTGACACACTTTTTCAGTGAAACATAAATAACAACATAAATGTTGCATTTTTAATAAAAGTATATGTGGGAGTGGGGCAAGGGATTAAAAAGGATGGGGAGTTTGGGGGTTTTAGTAAAGAAGGGAAAACAGGGAGCTTGCAGGGGACCCCAAAAATAAAAAAAAGAGAAAACTATTTTAAAAGTTTTCATAATTTTAGAGTCACTGAAAAATGTTGTCACTATTTTTCTTGTCGTTATAAAGACATGTAACCAGGGTCAATCCATTCAGCTTTTTTTTAAATAGTAGACAGAGAAGGGGGTGCACCTTGCTTGTTAAATCCTTTACATTGGCTTTGGTGCTTTGTAGCAGAGAGGCTGAGCAAGGATAATAAATGTTGTCTTGCTCAAAGAATTTTCCAAACAAAAAGGTTGTCGGAGGCCCTCACAAACTGGAAACTTTGGGAACAATTAAAAAATTAAAAAGATATTAAGAAAACATAAACACACAGTTTTCACCCTAGTGCCATTCATTTTCCTGTTGAGAAAAAGTACAGTTTTTGAACAGTTGTAGTGCGATAACAGCTTGGCAAATTTGCACCAAATAAGAAACAATTTGGGAACAAAGTTTTGACTTAATTTCCTTGACTGGTATGGGGAAAATCTAATATGTAGTTTATACAATATGTGACAGAGACATGGTAGTCCCCTCTGTTCCATTCAAACCTTTATATATCTGCCTTGGTGCTTTGCAGCACAGAGGCTTAGCGGCTTTTCAGAAATGAGAAGCCACTCTTTTTTTGTTGTGCTTGATGCATGTAATTTCCGCAATATTACTGGGAGAAGCCACAAATGAAAGAACTAAAAACGCTATTTGGATCAGGAAAACAGAGGCCATCAATCTTTGGAATGAACACTCCCTCATGACCTTACAGAGTATAATAACATTCTGAACTTCAGAAAGAGGATCAAAACACTAGTGTTTATGTAGTCACTCCTACGGAAGCACTGATTGTTTTGAATGACAGCGCTTAGATGGGCTGTCTATAGATGCTATATAAATAGCAATAGCTATCACATCAGCCTCTAAGTCGGGAGTGGGAAAGAAAAAAAACATGTGAAGTTTGGATTTGGGGTGTGTGTGGATCCCCTTAAGGGTGGAAAATGTTTTGGTTTATCTGGGGAAGATCACAGGAATCTCATGGGATTACTGCAGCAATTCTGCAAGATGGGCTCAGAAAGAAATGTGTGTCACACGAATCAAAGAGTGATGGGGTAATGGGCGAGGGTTAGGGAGGGAAAAAAGCTATTAAATGGATTGAGGGGACCTTGAAAAAAGAAGGGGGACAAATGGTGAGTGTCTATGAGGACATAGAAGACTTTTTAATTTTGTGCCATTTTCCCATTATCACGAGAGTTGACGAACCACCACTTTACTGCAGGAAGTTCTGGTTTTGGAAATGATTCATGTGAAATTATCACAGAAATAAGGAGTTAGAAAAAAGTTTTAGCATATGCAGTGCCTACATATACTGGGCAGGGGGCAATGGGTGTTTGGTAACAAATTAATGGTGTGAAATGGTCGATAGTCATGGCTAGTCGGCCCAAAGGTAAGCTTTTGGTGCAGCACGTACTGTTGAAATGCCTGTGTGTGACTTTCATGTTTCCCAAATGTATTTTCCAACTTGCACTGCATATGACCATATATTCGCCCCTGACTACAGTTTCTGCACTGTTTATGCACATTGTATAATTCTGCCAAGTGATTGCATGTTTCCCTGGGTGTGTATTTTTTCCTGTATTTAACTATTGCATTTAATGCTTCACTGTACTTGAATCCAACATTTCCTGATCACTATGTTTTGTACTTTTATCCATAATCTTTATTGTTGCTTGTTTTCTGGCACACTGGATATTGTCCATTATTGACATTGTGTCTTTAATTAATGTATGTGTGTGCCCCAGCCTTGCTATGTGTACCTGTGTTGAGTTCCTGCCATTGGGTTTAGTCCACTTTGTGTCCTGTACTTGTGGTAAGAGTGGGGTTTGTTGAATTCCTCCAGCTATGGAAAAAAACAGAATGATTCAAAAAACCAGTTACTCCTGTCTTTAAACCTGTTCCCAGCCCTCGTGCCAGAATTCCAGAGCTAAGAATCTTGCCTGACCTTTCTACCCACGTGTCCTACCCTGTAATATCCAACCCACTTTGTCCTGTCCTCCCTTAGACCTACAAAATGAGTTCCACTTGTTGCATCCATGATAGGTGGGGGTGGGCTCTGGAAAGCCACTCGTCCCATATCCTGTAATTATCCTGCCCTCTTCCACCAAGCTATACCCTGACCTCTTCAAACCTTTCTGGGAACCTGCTTCTTTCCCAAGTCCTGCAATTAATCTCCCGTTGGGTACCCAACTGCCCTGCATTCTATAATTGTCATCTCTCCTGACTTGTGAATCGCACATAATCTAATTTTCCCGTAATGTGAGAATGGGTGGGGATGTCTGCTAGAGGTACATTTGTCCTCCTCCCTGTAATTACCCTCCCATGGAAACCACACAAAAATAAGTCCCTGGCAAAAGCCAAACAAACCAGTTGCACATGTTGTCTTCCTGGGGAGGGTGGGCTGGCCCTGGAGTGAGTGTGAAGAACAGCCTAATGTAAGCCTGTGGAGAGAGGACTGGGCTCTTCTTTTTTGGCTGCTAGTAGTTTTGTGTACTGACCCTGGGGTTTAAGGGCAGAGAGGCCCTGGATAGCGGGTGCCCTTGTTCCCAGTCTACCTTACATTTTCTCCCTCTTACCCAAACTGCACTAGCTCTCCTTTATTTTGTCTCTCTCCCTCTCTCTCTCTTTCTTGTGTTCTCTGTGTCTGCTCCCCCCGTCTCCCTCTCTCTCTTGTGCCCGCTGCCTCACTGTGTGTCTCTACCTTGCTCCCCCCTGTCTCTCTCTTGCTGCAATGTATCTCTGTGCCTGCTCCCCCACCTCTCTCACTATGTGTCTCTGTGCCTGATCCCTTTTGCCTCTCTCACTGTGCCTCTTGCCTCTCACTGAGCGCCTCCCTCACTGAGTGCCTCCCTCACTCTCATTCTCTCCCCTTTCTCTCTCCCTTTCTTCCCATCTTCCTTTCTCTTTCTTTCCCCTCACTCTCCCAGCCCTCGCCATCTCTACAAGACCATTTATCCCCCTGACTCTAAAACCACTGCTCTTGCATCGAAGGGTACTATTCACACTCACTGGTCCATGCCAGTGGGTGGTGTGCCTAGCTAGTATGCGTGCCACCAATGTCCTGTGTTATGCCTGAATCCAAGTGCAGACAATCACCTGAGCCCAGTGTGTCTAGTTTACTCTGCAGGCAATTAATTTACTTCTCTGAATGTAATACATAGGTTTCTGATTTCTAAAAAGCCTTTGTTGCCTTCATTGTGTTCCCACTTCTCAGTGTAGTCTGCCTGTGATGGCCAGATGGGGCACCCAGTCCGTCTGCATACACAATTCACACTAACCTGGTCTATCGACTCCCTGGTCCAAAACTGTGGCACTGCCTGGGGTCTCCCACATCGCCTCCCTATGCTGGCCTACCTCCGAATTCCACAGTACAGAAGCCACAGGCGACAGCCGATGGCCATAGCTAGTGAGACCTCAAGAAACTATAAAACGTGTTTGGATGTGGAAGGGCCTACGGTTCCCTGAGGAAACTAAGGTATAAAAAAATCCTTGGCATTCATCAATGACATTTGTGATGTCATCTTTGATGTCCTGGGTGTTAGTCTTAGCACTGCACGGAGTTGGTGCGAGTTATGGTTGCTTAGACTACCATAACTGGCGAATGTCAAGGGTTTTTCGGCTTTACTTGTAACCATAACGTCTCTTTAACAAAGTTTTTTCATTGAATTTCATAGGTTTTTGTTAGTGCAACTTAACCATAACGTCCCTTTAACAAAGATTTTTCAGTGAATTTGATAGGTTTTTACAGGTGCACCCTTAATCTGCTACAAGTTCCTTATATGATACTCACCCCCAATGTGACAGATATGGAGTCCATGGACAGTGCAGTAGACTGCAGACACCATACAGCATTCACAAAGCCTAGAATCATAGGCGAGACCCAAAAAGGTTGTACCCATCAACCAACAAAGAGATGTACATAACATCATTACTATTGGTTACAATACACAAATATACCTTTTTCTACAAACAATTACTTCAAAAAATTCAAATTATTTTTTGAATTAGCACACATTATGATGGAATACACCAATCAGAAACCATAACTGTACACTTCATTAATCTCCTCAGTAGAACTCTGCATACAGATCAAGAAACACCAGGTGCTTAATGGAAAACAAATTCTCACTAAATAGTAAGTTCATTGTATTTATTTCTCTATTATTAGAATCATTATATAAACATTTTTTATAAGACAGACACACTTTTATTCTCTCACAGAAATGGCAAACACACTTGAGTGGTTAGAAGAGAACTGCCCAAAAGTAGAAATGAGTGACAATAGCATCTCTAACGGTATACAATACATAGAATAAAAAAGGGAAGCCTTATCCCCGACTGTACATAACCGAATCATGAACTTGTCTACAAAATTGGATGAACTAAGTAATGATTTTAAATAACTTTTACAATATGTGAAAAATCATGTCATTAAAAATGTTCCCTATCACGGTCCTTCTTACACCTGTCCTCTTTCTCCCCAGCAATCATCACCATCGAATTCTGAAATTGTTAATCAAAGACGCTTTGATGAAACCTCACTCCCTTCCTCCCTCATCATTATTTTACAGAAATTCCTAATTCTCCTATTTATGTTTCCCATTCTGATACGCCATCCCTTTCATGAATAAATGTATTTTTTATACTATAAATATGTTGTATATCACAGTGTGATATTTATTTTTTTTCAAAACCCCAATTTTGAGTGCGCAGACACTACGGCTGTCTGGGATGTCCACACTCAAAATGGAGGTGCCCCCAAACAGGCGCGGTGTCCACACATGTCTGTTTTTGCATGATACACTTTTAATTAGTCCATGGTCATCGTGCCTGTTCTACGGACATCCATGTGGATGCGATCTGCATCTCCTGCCCGATGGGTGTCCGCGAACGGCTGTCAGGGCCACGGATGTCCCCGGACATCATCATGTGACCACACCCGTGCAGCGTGATGGGGTGTCTACGAATGGTGTCCGCAGCTGCAGAAAGTTTAAAAGTGCATTTTCACCCAATGCAGGGTGTTTCAAGTTATAATGTTACTGTTCCACAGCTCCCAGACCCATTCTTGATTGATCTGGCAACTTTTCAAGGCCTATTTTTGACTTGTTTGTCCATGGACAGCACGACTGTCCGCAGACAGTTCCTCTGAAAGGACCCACCCATTCCTTTTCCTCATTCTCAATCTGGCGGTCCAGGAGAGAACATTTGGGAAACACCTGCTCTAAAGATTTTTGGAAACCTGTTACAATGACATATGCTACGGACATCTCTGCTTCCCAACCACCCCCACCACCACCTCCTCAGCAACCTGGAAGGCCTGAACAGGGGAACATGCACAGAGATACAAATGAGGATGAAGAAGAAGAAGAGGATGAGGTGGAGGAAGTCCCTAGCTCCAGTACTCAGAGTGAGTCCTGGGTGTGGCAATTTTCTAAGACCATTGGAAATGTCCTGAAGGATTGTGCTAGCAAGGAGAAATGCACTGAGTTTGTACTCAGTTGTGGTAAACCTGGCTTGTATTCCTAGGTGACAACTTCCATGAGGCGCCACACCAAATCTAACCAGCCAACTGCTCTGAGGAAAGCAATACATATCTCAGGTAATAGTAGGTTGACATCCTCCACCCCATCATCTTCAACTGCTCCAGTTACCACAAAGGATATTCCTTTGGGGGTGAGGATCCCAGCGGGGCTTCACAGGCCATACATAATGCTCTAGACCCTTACCTTTTGAGGGTCTCAGTGCTATCTTTGTACTGTGAACCACCAATATGTAGGGGGGAGCAGTTTCAGACTTCTTTCGAGGGTGCAATCAAGGACCACGAGAAACACTGCCCCCCACCTTAAATTTAAGTCCTGCCAACATCTTCCACTGTCCACCTGCTCGTTCATCTCTATTGTTGGCACCCCTACCCACCCTTCCCTCCCCTACCATGACTCTCCTGCAAAGAAATAAGCCAAACAAATTACACATCCAAAAAAACCACAAAAAGGTTCCTTTGGGAGTCACCTTTGACAGTTAAAAAATGAGGTGGGAGAGTTAAAATAATTTTAATATTTTCCTGTTAAAATATTGTGGCTCTTAAAAGAACCTATTTTGTGTTTTTGCTTTCATATATTTTTAAAAATTTTGGTTTTATAAACTGATCTAAGAGACATTTTACTGAACTTAATTATTTCTTCTAACTGTCAGAAAATTGGTTCAAAGCATTTTGAATGTTTTCCAGAAAAATATGAATAACCACATCCCTTAGATGGGCTCCACCTCTCCGAAAAATGTTGGCAATATAAAGCGGAATGTTCTCATTATGAAAAGATATCATGCCAACTTCAGAAAAGAACACACAGCTTCAGCTTTATTAATGTTGCGCCTGGCTTTTTCCATTTGCGGACCAAATAATCTCGAACACATCCATATCTGTCTCTGAGCAATGCGAGAATTTTTTTTTTTAATTTGGGAACATTTCCTTAAACTTTCCCAATGTCTCCTTAATTACAAAGTGAAATGAAACTCTAGCGACGTAACCCAAATGGTTTCCTTCACAATGAAGAATAATAATGTCTGGATGTTTCAATTGAACCATATTTGTACAAAATGGGAGCAAGTCCTCCCAGTTCATCTCTCATACTCCATACCATGAACCTTCACATTCATATAATCCAAGATTATCCACTAATCCACACTGCTCTGCATAGACCTTCAACCAATGGACCCAAGAGTCCCCCAAAATCCACACACTCTGCCTCCTCAAACACATATCCATAGCCATTGTCAGTGCTCTCACAATTACTACTAACAAAACTCTTGCTACCCTCTCTCCCTGTACACCACACTCAGGAAACCAGATTGGCTGATCCTCCGATGTCCGCGGACATCACGACTGTCCACTGTCTCAGCAGTCCCTTTTCCATGCAAGGCACCCTTAAAAGACCAGGATGTGCACGTGCCATCCGCGGAATACCACAGTGTCTGTAAACGTCACATCCAATCGAAGGAGTGGGTGGGAGTGTAAACTCAATTTCAGTTATTTATTCTTTAGTGGTGGCTCTGAAAAGAACCCTTTTTTGGGGTGGGGGTTGTTAACAAACACCCTTTGTTCCTTTTTTTAAATGTATTTACAGTAGTACAGTCCATATACAATTTTCTTACAGGAACATTTCAATGTATTACTAACATTGTAAAGAAAAATTCCACTTCTGTGAAATGAACTCCATCTTCAGACAAAAATTCACACCATCAGACCTTATATTGTCTTTCTCAAAAGATGACATTACTGCAGCATATAAAAAGGCAGATACAGCTGTATTGACAAGCTGCCTTGTGGACTGAAAATGTTTTTTGCCCATTTATATGTTTACCTCTGATTATTTCAGAAAAAATAATCTTGGCAGCAGGAAACAGTTCAATTAGACTTTTAAAGAAATCCTTCAGGGCAACCTGCAAATGCACTGGACTCACATACTCCAAACTGTCCCCTCCACAATGCACAATTACAATGTATGAACATTTAAAGTGAGCCATACTCTCACAGAATGAAAACAAGCTTGCCCAATTTAAGCCACAAACTACATGCCACAAACCTCCACTCCTGCCAATCGAATACTTCCAAAAATGCCATGACTTTCGGGCATACACCTATAAAGACTGAATTGAAGGGTCCCCCAAAATCCACACACTCTGCCTTATCAAACACATAGCCATAGCCATTTTCAGTGCTCTCACAACTCCTGCAAACAAAACTCCTGCTACCCTCTCTTCTTGTACACCAGACCCAGCAAACCTAATTGTCTGATTTCCACAGTCCCCTTGCCATGCCTGGCATCCTCAAAAGACCCAGATGTGGCACATGCTGTCTGTGGACAACTGAAGTGTCTGCGATCCTCGTAACGCAGGGACAGCCCTTCTACCCTTTCCTCTTTCATGTTATCAACACTCCCTCATTGCCTGCTTTCAAAGAGTCACACATCCATCCAACAATCACATCCAAAACCTCTACAGCTAACCCTGTCATCCCAGTTCAACACTTCAGATGTACATGTGAAATCTGAGAATACATATCTCCTGTTTATCAAAGGCTTCTGCATCAAAAACTACTGTGAAACTGTCCAAGATTTCTATTTCCAGGTTGATATTGATATTTTATTTGTATTGCGCTCATGCACATGTGTTTCAGAGCGTGACAAGACCAGGGGGGAACAAGGGAGACCAAAAACCACGATCTTACTAGGCCCAGTGACATTGAGAACATACAAGTGCATGGGAGAGGGAAGGGGGTGTCGGGGGGAAATTCTGCCGGGGTCGGCCGGGCCGTCCGCAGACCTCCGAGCAGGGAGGCCCCAACTCCTCCTGTATATCCCAGATGAGATAGAGTATGAGACACACGCAAGAAGCAAGGTGACTCTGCTGTTTATTAGACAAAAACGGCAGGGATGGGTCAAGGAGCGTACGCGTCCGTCCTGACACACACACAATCGTGGGGCTCGCAGGCCCTTTTTACTGTATTATGACGCGCTACTTGCGTCACTTTAGAAAGTTAACAAAAAACCTATCGCCACTCTTAATTGGTTGCTCGAGTGGTAGGGTTAGTATAGCACACGTATAGAGAACAATGTTAGTGGTCGAGGGTTAGTCAGGTGATATATCTGGGTTGTCCCTACAATTAGATACATGAGAATTGTTACATGAAGACTCCTAATGATTGGTTAATATTACTGGCGTCAGTGATAAGAGCCCCATGTTCTGATTGGTGCGCCCGTGAGCTTCCCAGCCTGGGACCACCGCTGTTCCCAGCTCTCGGTGTACCTGTAATTTGCAACAATGTTTCACTATGGGTACGTGCAGACAATGTGAGGATTTATTCATAGCTGGAAGGCTGACCGCTCCCACTGTCGCAAATGTCCATTGAGCCTTTCAAGTGTATCTGCCTGTGTCTCGTAGCGAGGGATCCAGACGCCTCTTTTCTCCTGGGCTTGGCATCTCGTCAGGTTCGGCTTGGTCACGTGAGGTGGGACCGTGTTTGAGGCAGAATTCTGCACAATTAATATTGTTTTTCCCCTGTGTGTCTGATTTAATTTGCAGGTGTGACTTTAACGTTGGTGCGCGGAGTGCGAGGTTGCAACATCGTGCCCTTGATGATTTGCTCTTGGAATGTGGGTTTGCAACATTGCGACCTTGGCTGGTTGCTTCGCCGGGCTCATTCTGCAGGATCAGCAACCTGACTCTTGTTTTGTTAATGTCCACGGGAGCTCTTGCTTGCGGCCTACTTGGGCCTGGTGTATAAGTGGGTCCGTCTGATGCACAGGTGCTTTAGGTTACAGTACCATATAGTTCCATGACCAGTATCGTGTCTTCATTATATTTCTCATGGTGGTAACTGGTTTTAAGAGAAGCATGAGCAAGCTTTGTAGATGAGTTCATGACGCGTCTTGCGTTTCTGCATTTTGAACCTATGTAAAAAATAAAAAAGATGCACGTCCGTGAGTATGCCCGTCGCCTACGTCCTAGCACTGAGTATATTCTTCGTGTAGATTGGTGCGGGAATGTCCAGTGTGTATATTTGCACAGGTGTGCTTACCGTTGTCTAGGTCGTCATGGCATCTCTAACGACGTGTAGATTTTAGTCTAGTTGGTCCGTGCCGCAGGTGTCGGCATGGCCAGTGCGGGCTGCTGGGCAGGCAGATGGACACATCCGTATGTTCCTGTACCAGGGTATCTGTTCGTCTGGTAAATGGACAAACTCTTCTCGTGGCGGGTGTCTGGGTCGTGACCCTTTAGGCCAAGCGCGAGAGGTGAAGGACGGGAGCCTGGTCTTCCATTCTCCCACTTCAGTCCCCCCTCTGGTCGACTTGTCGACCACAAACATATCCTTCTCGTTATCTCCTCTTACTCGCCATATCTTAGTTATTCCTCCTAGATGTCCATAGTGGTTTACATGATCTTCAAATGACCAATACATATATTCACAGGTTCCTCCAGGAGTACAGTATACCCATTTCCCTATGTAGCTCCTGGGGTTTCTTGGGTTCTCGATCTTCACTGATGGTGGGTCTAGATGGTTGGTGATGATTTGGTTGCGCAACTTCTCCCTCTCCTGTATTATCACACCTGTATGTTGGCCGTCATCTGCTGGCATCAAGGGGTGCATTCCCACCATTTCGAGCAACTCGTCAGTGGTACGTGCCTTCCGGGCCTTCCAAAATCTAATTATTATCAGCGTAGCTCCAGCCAAAATAGTACAACCCACTATAATTTTCAGTCCATCTGACAGCCAGGATGGCATCCATGACCATAATAGTGAAAACCAGCTCTTATCTTTGTTTACACCGTTACTTTCATCCATCATTTTGGAGTGCATCTGGGCCAATTGTGAAACTGCTTCTGTCAGTGTCAGCATCGTTGGCAGGTATGAACGTGCAGCATGATTGTCCTATCTTTGCACAAACTCCTCCTTCCATTGCTGTGAGAAGGTCCAATACATATCTGTTCTGGAGTGCTACCATCCTTATAGCTCGCAGCTCCTCTTTTATTGCGTTGAATCCATTTACTGTAGAATTAATGGTCATCATTAGTTCCCATCTAGTTATCTGGAGCCATTTTGCGTTTGCGTAAGCCTGCAGTCCCGGATGTATTATTGAGGAGAAGAACATTGCTGCTCTGCTGAATAGTCTGTGTTCTGGCGGTATTGAAGTGAGTGCCGTTTCCGACCTTCCCCACAGGTAATTTCCTGTCAGAAGTTCTCCTTGTCTTTTCCTTCTATTTAGGACAGTATCATTGCTGTTGGTCCTGTTCCCTTATTCCTTCTGAAGTGGTGCAGACCTCTTTTTTCTCTTATCCCCTTCATCCATCTTGGGAAAGTTCGCCACATTGACATGCTTCTTGGGTACCACTAGTGATGGTACATTGACGTGCACCATTGTGCACACACCATTCCACAGGGGAGGCAGTGTATGGTATGCCTTTTCTCCACAGGCCCAATAATGGTCCATTATTACTGCTGTTCCTGCTCCACCCTCAGGTAACTCCATCACACTTGCACAGTTGGTGTTATATCCTACGTCCACCTCTCCTTTATGCTGGTAGCATACCTTGGGCGCAGTCAGCGGTAGTATTGTTATTGGGTCTTCATCCGTTTCTACCCACGTGAGCATTGGTACGTACTTGATCCACGTCGTCCAACATCGGTGGTTGTGTGCCTCGATAGTTGAGATAGTTTCTTTTGTTACCATGTTGCTGCCAATCACTCCTATCTCCCAGCTGTTGTCCAGGTACACCTTCCCTGTTATCGTCACCAGCGGCCTCTCCCAACATCCTTGTTTACCCGGAACTTCAGTGGCGTACCAATCACATGGTAGATACTGTAGTGTTACTTTCTTTGTTTCTCCTTTTGCAGGACCACTTGTTATGTATCTGAATGCTTCAGCATGTAAACTGCTCTTGTGGTAACTCAAATAGGTCTTGAGGAAGTTGTTTTCATATGGGTATGAGTCTCGTGTCTTCCATGTCATATGCACCACTGTCCCTTGAAATCTTCCTTTCGTTTGGAACAGTGCCAAGTATATTATACACTGTGCTGTCTTTTCATCTATTTCTGTGGCAACAAATGTTCGTGAAGCACTCATGGCGTATGGTATTAATGAGCAAACGTAGCAACTGTCCTCAGTTGTCTGCTTACCAATGCGGGTCATGTGTTGGTACCATATGTTGTTTGAGACGTGTGCTGAATCTTGTATATAATTATCAATACCTTTATTGTCTGAGTATGTGCTGCGTTTAACTCTATTTTGCTTGGGTGCAATGTTACTACTATCACCTGACGTAACACCTGTTGCAGCAGGGGACGGGGGTGTATTAGGTTTGGGTGCAGCAATAAAATTAATAGCATAGCTGTACTGCCATACAGAGGCAGCCAAGAACCCGGTGATCATCAAAATCCCTATTATTTTTATTACATATGCTAATCTCACCGGCATTTTGCTCTTACCTTGCTGCAGTCCTGGCAGCGTATTCTTGCGACATTAAAGTTGCCCGCCTAAAAATTCTCAAAATGCTTGTTATTAAATGTTAGTTGTTGGTTTCGTTTAAGCTCTCCCTATCAAATAGTCATTCAGTGCCCAGGCGAAGAGCTGTTCCCACGCTACTCTAAGTGATCTAACTCTTAGGACCGGCAAGTATGGGCGGAGGTGGGGCATTGAATATTCTATGGCCAAGAGGAATGCTGTGTAGTAGACACGTACCCTTCTCCTTTTCAGGTACGTTGGCCTTTTTATTTCGTATACAAATTGGTGTGACAATTCTTCTGGGTAGTTATCGTCTGGGAGTGCCATCTACGCCTGGGCAGTGAGCTTGTTAGTTATCTATTTTCTTAACAATACAATAATACGCAGTTCCTGTGTGTGCGAGAGAAGAGAAAAAAAGAACATTCACGTTTTTACATGTGTATTTGTGCAGGCAATGTCCTTCAGTTCAGTTATTACTATATTTGGGGGTCAATGGGCAGGGGGATTGGGCTCAGTTGGCGGGAGTGTTTTTACTCTTTGAGCGTGTGACCATGGGGTGGGCAGTATGGGGATCACCCCTTTCTTCGTCAGTTATTGTCTCCGGGGAAGCTGGGTAGTGACAGGGTATGGGAACAATTGGGTCGTTGGCTGTGGTAGAACTTCCTTCCGCTGTTGGGGATGTTGTTGCTGTTCTCCCAATGGACCTGTCGTTGGCGCTGGGGCGGGTCTGCAGTTTGTAGATCTTTACATCATGTAGGTGGTTCCAGGCACGCTTGTCCTTTAGCTTTACTGCTCTTGTTGATACTTCCTCTACCAGATGGGGGCCAGTAAATCTTTTATCGTTCCATTTCCTGTTGAAATTGCGAAGTAGCACGTAGTCACCTTTAGCAAGTTTGCACAGGTTCTCCTTTTCCAATTCTGTATTGGCGCATTCTTGTTGATTGCTGGTAGACCCGCCCCGTGTGCGCTCGAGCTGTTGAGACACAAACACAACACTAGTAATCAAAGAAGACACATATTGATACATTTCATCACCTAACACACTCGCTGTGCTTTCGTGATCAGTGAATGCCCTTGACGTTGGCGTTAGGGGAAGGCGCATTTGACGTCCGGTAACCACCTCGTGAGGGGTGAGGTGGTGGTCGGACCCTGGCCTATTCCTCAATTCAAATAGGGCTAATGGAAGGCAATACAACCAGCTTTTCTTTGTTGTTTGTTGTATTTTTGCAATTGCCTCCTTTAATAGGCCATTCAGGCGTTCGCATACACCGTTAGCCTGTGGGTGGTATGCACATGCGAATTTGTGTTTTATGCTCAGCAAGGATGTGATATGCTGGAACATTTCGTTTGCGAAATGCGGGCCATTGTATGACCTTAACACCTCGCACACTCCCCACCTGGGGAAGACCTCCCTTACTAGAAATTTGGCTGCTCTAAATGCATCTGGGTGTGAACAGGGCCCTGCTTCAATCCACCTAGAGAATGGGCATACTACTACAATCATATACCTATTACCTTGACATATGTTGATCATATCAACATAGTCAATGTGAAGATGCCGAAAAGGTCCCTCTGGCCGGGGTATAGTACCTCTTATCACTTTAAGGGTATGACCGGCCGTAAACTATTGACATGTGAGACAATTGCTGATAAAATTCGACACATGAGAATTTAACTCGGGGCAGAACCAATCTTCTCTAATTCGTGCTGCAATTACTTCCTTGCCTGTGTGGGCCGGGTGATGTAATTGGCTCAGGGCGGCGTTCAAAAGTGCCAATGGTATTACAACTTTTCCAGTGCCACCCTGGCGCCATAGTGCGTCAGTTGGTGACATTGTACATCCTCTTTTTACCCATATTTCTTTTTCGGCCATTGGTGCAGCCGCTTGTAGCTCCATAATCTGTGTGGCTGGGAGATGGGTGTACCCTTCTCTTATCAACATCTCCTTAGCCATTCCCCTCCCTCTCCCTCTCTGTGATTCTGGGGGGTTCCATATCTCTCCAAAGTATGCAGCATATTTCGCATGTGCGTCTGCTGCTGCATTCCCTTTTGAGACGTGGTCTTCACCATTGGTGTGTGCGGTGCATTTAACTAGGGCTAATTCTTGGGGGTCATTTATTACTTCAATTAGTTCAGCCAATAAGAGGGCATGTTGCACTGGAGTGCCATCAGCTCTCCTAAACCCTCTTCTTCTCCATTTTGATAGCCCTGAGTGGACAGTGGATGTAACATATGCATTGTCGGAGTATATGGTTACTCGTTTGTCAAAACTTTCCTTTAATGCCAATATTAGTGCAACCAGTTCCGCGGCTTGAGCGGAGTAATGCTGTGGTAATTGTACACATTTCATAGCCACACACACCGGCACCTCCATCATTTTTACCACTGCTGCCCCAGACCTTCGTATCCCATCTCCTTGATCAATAGTTGATGACCCATCAATAGACAAAAGCTCACCTCCCTCTAGTGCGTTTTCTTCAACTTTTCTAGTGCATGAGTACATTTCAGTTGTTTGGGTACAGTCATGGGCATAATCTCCCTCCTCAATTACTTCTGCTAGGAACCTTGCAGGGTTAACCGTGCTACATCTAACAATTGCTAGTTCAGCTCTAGACAAAATGATCTCATAACCTGATGCCCTCTGCGTGGTTAGGGTGGACTTAGGTCTATTCAATATTGCAAATAGTGCATGTTCCACAAACAGTGTAGTTGGACACCCCATGGTTATTGCTTATGCTTTTTCCACTGCAAAAGCAGCTGCAGCGAGACCTTGTTCGCAGGGGAAGTGACCTAACATCACAGGGTCTAAGTGACCGCTGTAAAATGCTACTGGTTTATAGCCCATGCTTGTTTTTTGGGCCAATAGTGCTTTCATCACTGCTGAGTCGCAATGTGAGAATATATGAGAATATAAAAAATCGCCGCTCATAGTCTGGGGATGTCAGTACTGGAGCAGTTGATATCGTATCTTTCAATTCATCAAAGGCCTCTCTCATTTCCATAGTCCACCCCAACTTTTTCTCCCCTTTATTAGCTTCCCTCAAACCCTCAAGCAGGGGTCCTATGTATGAACTGTAATCAAATACCCGTGCTCTACAGTAGTTGCACAGCCCTAGGAATTGCTGCAGTTCTCTCACAGTCTGTGGCATTGGAGTGCTTGAAATGGCCTGTGCTCTTTGTGGTGCAATCTTTCTTCCATGTTGGGATATTAGTTGGCCAATGTAAAGTACCTGTTCTTGACAGTATTGTATCTTTTCCATGTCTACCTTGTACCCTTTTTCAGCCAATATTGTCAACATCTTTAAGGAGTCCTCTCTGCATTTACTTTCGTTTGTACTGCAAATTATTATGTCATCCACATACTGTAACACTGTGCTTTCCACTTCAACGTTACCCAAATCCATCTGTATTACTCTATTGAAAATTGAGGGTGATTCGCAATACCCCTGTGGCAATCTGGTATGTTTCCACTTTGTATTTCGATAAGTGAAGCTTGTCAAATCTTGTGAGTCTGGGTGTAATGGTATTGAGAAAAAAGCATTTTTAAGGTTGATCACTGTAAATCGTGATGCTTCCGCTGGAATGCCACACAATATTGTGGCCGGGTTTGCTGTTACTGGATATTCTGCTTCTACTATGTTGTTCAAGGGCCTGAGGTCCTGTATGAAGCGCCAAGACCCCCCTTTAGCCTTGCGCACTGGGTACACAGCCGTGTTACATGGTGATTCTGAGGGGACCAATATGCCATTGTTTATAAGAGCCGTTATGGTTTCATATATGCCCTCATCTGCCTCTTTTGACAGTGGGTACTGATTCACTCTGGGTAGCATGGCACCTTTTTTCAATTTTATCCTTACTCCCCCTATGCTTTTTATGCATCCCACGTCATAAGGGCTAATAGTCCACAATGATTTGGGCACCTTTGACATATCCTCCTTAAAGAAGGGGACTGGGGTGCATGCGGGTGCCTCAAGTGCCATCGCAATTTTCTGTGCTACTTGTTTGTGAGCCACTCTTAACCATATTTCTACACTCATCATGAACACCATTTCACCTTCCTCCTTTTCTTCTGAGAACAGCTCCTCATCTGACACCTGGGTCAGCCTACATCCTTCTGCTAGTGCTATCACTGCCCTCCATGCTCTCCCTTCTTTATCTTGGGCGTGCACAGCAATATAATCAGCTGTTGCAATAATGCTCTCAATGTCCATTACAACCACCTTTCCTTCTGGTTCATTAACAGGTGTTTCTGGTCGGAACAGATATGCTGCTGGCCTCCTCCATATTTTCCCTTCTATCCCTGGCATCCATGCAAATGCCATGTCCGTTCCATACTGGAATAGCTCGCCATCTACTGGCTCCGCCCTAATCGCTGTCTGTCCACAGTATGCTTGCATAATCTGTCATGCTGCAAGCATGTTAATCCCTGGAGTAGAGCAAATTATGCCGTCCTCTGTAAAGGAGATCGTCATATTCAACCTGTTCATCATGTCCCTCCCCAATATATTTACTGGTGAGGCACTAAAATATAAAAGTGGAACTGACAGATCATAATCTCCAATAGATAAGGGAACGTTATCAGTAAAGGGAACCAACCCTTTAGCCCCAGAAAATCCTTGGGTGTTCATGGCTTGGCCTGACATCTTAAATTTACCTTCCCTTATGCAAGACCGGGTTGCCCCGGTGTCAACAAGGAATGATAATTTTTTGTCACCTATCGTTACCTCTATGCGTGGCTCCTCCGCACTATTAGGTGTTACTGACAGGATGGGACACACCAAGGCCGTCTGTGGGCTGTCCTATTGAGGGTACAATGATTGGCCATTCCATGTGTAAGGGTTGTGTCCCAACACCGTCACCCTACCCAATTGTGTTTGTTGCGTTTGGGGTTGTTGTGTTATCGCTACTTGTTGTTGTGGCAGTGAATATGTCTGTGGCTGTTGTTGTGTTATTTGTTGTTGTGGTTCATTTCCTTATTGCAACGTCTGCTGTTGTTGTATGCCCTGCTGTTCTTGTGAGGTCCTAGGTTGTACCTGTTCATTCCATGCTGGTGTTCCTGGCCTGACCCTACACGTTCGTGACATGTGTCCTAATAATCCACAACTCCAACACACGGGTGGTTCCCTGCTTTGCCATGGGAAGCTCCCTGTGTTGTCCTGGTATACTGGTTGCCCTGTGGGGTAGGAATTTCTAAGTCCTCCCACCTGCTGTTGGGTGTTATATCCGTATCCTCTCCCTCTCATAAATCCTCCTCTCCCCCTGTTATAATTATAATACCCAGCTCCTTGCATTGGGTACCCTCCTCCCATGTTTGGTGCGTGTAATTGCAGTGGCGGCACTTGTTGTGGTATAGTCTGTGAAGGTGCTATTTGAGCGGGATCTTGTGCAGCCACTACTTGTGTGGGGCTTTGGGCCATTGGTGTGGGCGTAGTTATTAGTGCCCCTTCCATTGTGTATTTAGTAAGTTTTTTCTGTACTAGTTTAGCCTCTTCTGTTTTCCTGTCCTCTTCCTTTTGTTTCATTTTTCCTTGCCATGTCCTGCAGTGATGTACTATAGTCAGTTGTATTTCTGGCCATGGTTTTGCTTCCATTCCCACTACTTTCTTTAGTTGTTTCTGAACTCCTTCTGGGAGCCCTTGTACTAATATATGATAGAATATTGCTGGTGTTTTATCCCATTGTTCTCTAGTTTCCATGCGCCACTTCTCTTGGATATCCTGGATATAATCAACAGGATCCTCATTCTCACGCATCTTACGGGAGGTAATTGCTCCTATGTCTGATGTGTCTGGGTACTGTACTCTTAATGCCTGCCATAGTGCATGTCTGCAGTTTGCAAATGTGCCCCATCATGCGATGTGTTTGTTATTGTTACCCCATGGAATCCCGCTCTCTTCCAAATGTCATCCGCTCTATCCCCTAATATTGATATTAACAGGCCCTTTACATCTCCTACTGCTAGTTTCTGTCCTGCGGTGTGTTTTTCCATTTCATATATCCACTTACCCGCACCTCCACTTAGTGATGGAAGCCCACATTTTATATTTTCTTTATCCGTATGCTTCCAAGGGACATACCGTGGTCTAACCCCTCCTCTCTCCAACAGTGGCATCAAGTTGTGTCTTGTGTCACCCTTTACGTTCCATACTATCGAGTCCTCACACCCCTCTTCTTCTTCCGTTTCTTTTACCTCCTCAATTTCGTCCTTATTACCCCTGCCCTTAACTCCTTCTTCTCCATCCTTTCCCCTCCTTTCGTCATTTCCTGTATTTAATGTGGGCATGTTTATTCGCCTGTCCTGTCTGCGACTAGGAAGGTCTCTAAGCCGACATGCATAGGGTGTCAGTTCGTCTATGAAGGGCGCAAGCTTTATTCTGCGCAGCGAGCGTGAGGTGGTTGAGCATGTAGGGTGCGATGGGGGAGGGCGTGATGGGGATGGGGATGGTGGGGTTTCATGGGTTTGTCTTTCCACTAGTCCTTGCTCTCCCTCCTCGCTTCTCTCCAGCTCCTCCTTTCTCCTACTGATCCATGGCGAGTCTATGTTAGTTCTAGTGAGGTATAGCTTATCTAAGCTTTCCCTTTCACTTTTTCTTCCTTCCCTCTCCACTCCTTCTTCCTCCTCACTACAAAAATCACTCATAAATGGCATCCCCCACTCTGTCTTTTTCCCTTTTATTGTTACTGTTTGTAAGTCTATTAGGTCTATTTCTCCCTTTTCTCCGTTACCAACTGCTCCCCCTAGTGCTGATGTTGTCGCTACTTCTCTGCTTCTGTATACATCCCCCATCTTTCACTCTCCCTACTCCTCTCTTCTCTTCCTCCTTCACTTCTCTCCTCCATCTCCCTACTATTTTCCTCCCTTTTCCTTTTCAATTCCTCCATCACTTCATTGCTCATCTGTTCCAATATTCTTTCATCCTCTTTCTTCCTTTCCCATTTCACCCTTTCTCTTTCTACTATACTCTTTATTACCTTCCCCTCTTCATATTTCTTAGCTGTCTCTGATAGTAACCTCCTCTTCCATATTGCCATTTCTTTTTCTTTTTCTTCTTCTTCCCTCTTCTTCTCTCTCAGCACTACTCTTGATACCCTGTCTGCTGCTGCTTTTACCCTTTCAGCTTCTCTCCTTTGCTCCTCATTTCGTTCCCTTAATGTTTCCAATTCGTTCTTACCTTCTTTCCTTTTCCTCGCTCTCTCTCTTTCCTCCCTCTCGAGCTGTTTGATCATTTCATTCTGCTCATCCCTTAGCTTTGCTAATCTTTCCTCCAAAATCTCTTCTTTTTGCCGTAATAGCTCCCCCCCCTCATTTCACTCTCTCTGGCACTATCCTCGTCTGTTCTCTTTACTACCTCCCTCTCTTCTCCAGTTAGTGAACCTCGTAATTTTAATAATATCTGTGCAGCTACCCACTCATCATTTCCTATCTCTACAGTCTGCTCTTCTCCAATCCTCCCCTCCCCCACTGTCATCTTCCTATGAGCCACATATGGTGGAGGGCTGTATGCCGGGTTCGAGTATCCTTCAGCCGCCCTTAACTGTCCTCCTTCTATTTCTCCTAATTCTCTTAAAGGGTACAACCCCCCTCCCTCTGTTTTCACTCGCGGTGTTATGGGTATCTCGTTGCTTTGTTCCTTTTTTATGTCATCTGATTTATCAACCTTTTCTCCTCCCTCTCCTCCGTTCCCCGTGTTCTTTGTGCTTTCACTCCCCTTGTTCCCATCCTCTCCTTCCTTCTTAATCTCCTTTTCTTCCGGTGTTTCCCCCATGGTGAACATTCCATTTGGTCCTGGTCGGGACCCCTGGAACATCCTCCATAAGTTAAACACCTCCACATGGTTTGCCAACTTCTTCCCCTTGTATGTATTGTGCAGATGGTTTAGCAGTGAATGTTGGGCATATGGATCGAAGCTACCATTAGGCGGCCATGGTGTTAACATTTTGTTATCCGTCCCCTGGGTCCATTCTATGCTGTACTTAATTAGTTTCTCCCTATGGGGTGGCAGTGTGGTGCATATGTGTTGTAGTGGGGTAGTGAGGGTGTTCCCCCACCCTCCCGACCCTGTCCCGTATGACATAGTAGCACTCCACTTGTTACCCTTCTCCTATCTGGTAGCAGTTTATCCCACTAGTAGTTTACAATGTACAACCTTATATTGTTTACCTGGCCCCGTGAGTTTGGGGACTTACGACAATCCTTTGACAAAATTATAAAATTTAAAAAAGAGGTGTATATGGGGTTTTACATTCGTATATTCCCTTCTGTCTTTCTTTCTTTATACAACACCCTTACGGCCCCCTGCGGCCGAAGCGCACGCAGCCCCCTGCGGCTGCGTACCCCTTACGACGCTCTTATACAGTCGTCCTGTTTCCACGTTCTCCTCCCCCTTTTACACTTGCCGTGGCCGGCGTTCTCCGTGCTCAGCCACGCCCCTCCCCCTTTCTCCTTTCCCCGATCAACTCATTTACCGTTTGTCTCCGTGTCCGCTCCCTTACCATATAGCCTTGTGCTCGTGATATCCTATAAAAGCCCTACTGGTGACGTCACCGATCTCTTCGAGCTACTGGTAAGTTCTTCACATGTTCTTTAAGTTCAAAATACACTTGCAATCTACCCCCGCTAACCCTACAGCTGTCTTCCTGTCACTCCTGGAACAAGGTAATCAAATCAATAATATAATCGGACTGCGCACGCTGCGTCGCCTCGCGTGTGATACGCCCCTCAACAGGAGGGCTTAACCAGCCAATTATCTTCCGTATTGGGCAACTAGCTTAGCTACCGCCTACAGGGAAACGTCATCTACCTATCGAGTTTCTTGCTCGAACTATAGGAATCCTCATCTACTCATTGATCAATAAATGCCAAATCGTAGGAAACCACACACACACCCACCCTTACACGTGGTCGCGACCTAGGCCAATCAGTGTCTATGAGCGGCCGCACGTGATCTTTTCGTGCTCCGCCCCCCTCTTTCGCGTGACGTAGCCGACTGCTCTCGCACTCGTTTTACTACCATTCATTCCATTGCCGACACTAAGTTGTCAAACCGTCGCTGCGCACCTGTACAACACCTCCCTCCTCCCTTATTTACTTCCTCCCCCCTCCCTCACAATTTCGCATTGCTTGTTGTGCGTGTCATGCTCACCAAGTTCTCTCGATGCAGGGCCGCTCGACTGCGTGCACCCCTCCAAGCGGCTCGCCACCTCCCCTCGTCTGGACCACGTCTGGACACTCGCCGACCGCGGGCGGGATACTTCTTAACCGGCTCCCGAGGGCCAATATCCGGATTGCGCTGTCCGGTCTTCTCGCAGCTCCGCGATGGTCCTGTAGTCCTCAGAAGGGGGCAACGGCAGAGGGGGCCGCGCCGCCGGGCCTCCTCGCAACGGGAGTGCCTGGAAAAAGTAAAAATAAAAAGGTGGATCTTAAACATATCTCAGCAGTGCCTCCAACTTGTCGGGGGGAAATTCTGCCGGGGTCGGCCGGGCCGTCCACAGACCTCCGAGCAGGGAGGCCCCAACTCCTCCCGTATATCCCAGATGAGATAGAGTATGAGACACACGCAAGAAGCAAGGTGACTCTGCTGTTTATTGGACAAAAACGGCAGGGATGGGTCAAGGAGCGTACGCGTCCGTCCTGACACACACACAATCGTGGGGCTCGCAGGCCCTTTTTACTGTATTATGACGCGCTACTTGCGTCACTTTAGAAAGTTAACACAAAACCTATTGCCACTCTTAATTGGTTGCTCGAGTGGTAGGGTTAGTATAGCACACGTATAGAGAACAATGTTAGTGGTCGAGGGTTAGTCAGGTGATATATCTGGGTTGTCCCTACAATTAGATACATGAGAATTGTTACATGAAGACTCCTAATGATTGGTTAATATTACTGGCGTCAGTGATAACAGCCCCATGTTCTGATTGGTGCGCCCGTGAGCTTCCCAGCCTGGGACCACCGCAGTTCCCAGCTCTCGGTGTACCTGTAATTTGCAACAATGTTTCACTATGGGTACGTGCAGACAATGTGAGGATTTATTCATAGCTGGAAGGCTGACCGCTCCCACTGTCGCAAATGTCCATTGAGCCTTTCAAGTGTATCTGCCTGTGTCTCGTAGCGAGGGATCCAGACGCCTCTTTTCTCCTGGGCTTGGCATCTCGTCAGGTTCGGCTTGGTCACGTGAGGTGGGACCGTGTTTGAGGCAGAATTCTGCACAATTAATATTGTTTTTCCCCTGTGTGTCTGGTTTAATTTGCAGGTGTGACTTTAACGTTGGTGCGCGGAGTGCGAGGTTGCAACATCGTGCCCTAGATGATTTGCTCTTGGAATGTGGGTTTGCAACATTGCGACCTTGGCTGGTTGCTTCGCCGGGCTCATTCTGCAGGATCAGCAACCTGACTCTTGTTTTGTTAATGTCCACGGGAGCTCTTGCTTGCGGCCTACTTGGGCCTGGTGTATAAGTGGGTCCGTCTGATGCACAGGTGCTTTAGGTTACAGTACCATATAGTTCCATGACCAGTATCGTGTCTTCATTATATTTCTCATGGTGGTAACTGGTTTTAAGAGAAGCGTGAGCAAGCTTTGTAGATGAGTTCATGACGCGTCTTGCGTTTCTGCATTTTGAACCTATGTAAAGAATAATAAAGATGCACGTCCGTGAGTATGCCTGTCGCCTACGTCCTAGCACTGAGTATATTCTTCGTGTAGATTGGTGCGGGAATGTCCAGTGTGTATATTTGCACAGGTGTGCTTACCGTTGTCTAGGTCGTCATGGCATCTCTAATGACGTGTAGATTTTAGTCTAGTTGGTCCGTGCCGCAGGTGTCGGCATGGCCAGTGCGGGCTGCTGGGCAGGCAGATGGACACATCCGTATGTTCCTGTACCAGGGTATCTGGTCGTCTGGTAAATGGACAAACTCTTCTCGTGGCGGGTGTCTGGGTCGTGACCCTTTAGGCCACGCGCGAGAGGTGAAGGACGGGAGCCTGGTCTTCCATTCTCCCACTTCAGGGGAGAAGTGGAAAGTGCTGAACAAAAGAAAACAGATACATAAAGTAATAATACTAAAGCAACAAACAGTGGTAGTGAAGCCAACAAGTGGCAAGTGCAGGGTTTAAGGCAGGAGACAGGGTATGTTTGGTAAGTGCAGGAAGAAAATGGACAGGGGGGACTGTATGGTTACAGATACAGACCCCAGTGAAAGAGATTACCAGGATGCAGTGGGGGTGGGTGGCAGGGTGAGCAGGTACCTGGGCCCAGAAGTCAGAGGGTAGGCCAGTTGCACGGTGCCGAGAAGAGAGCAGCGAGAAGGGGGGGGGGGAAGAAGCAAAGAGGAAGGTCTTGAGGTGCTTCCAAAACCAGAGGTGGTTTTTCTCAAGTTTCAGAGTGGCAGGGAGGCTGTTCCAGATGGAGGCCCCAGACGAAGACAGAGATCTACCCTCAGCTTGATTCTTTGAAAACCGATTCACCCTAAGGGAGGCCATGCACCCAAGAATCTGCACCCTGGCCACAACCACCAGAGCATAATAGGGCCATGCACCCAAGAATCTGGCCATTGGCCACAATCATTATAATAATATGTCTACAGAAATTGAATCTGGCCACTGGATGAAACTATTTCAATAATATGTGTATAGTAATTACATGCAGTGTATGGGCAGTATACAGTAGTTGCAATTTGGTGACATATTACAATTGAAGTCCAGTACTTATGATCGTTGTACCATTGGGGGTACAGGTTGGGTTTGTCATACATGGTAATGAAGGAGACATATTTGCTTCTTTCTCTGTCAAATAAACAGAGTATAATATGTTAAGTAGGATAGTGTAGATTGTCTCATTGCATACAATGTCAAACATGCATGGACTTTTTAGACCCTCATAACTAGTAAATTCCAAGTGCTATGTTTGAAACAACATGACTGTTTGTTCTGCACAGTTGCTATTTCTGTTTGCATAATCATTGGGTCATTGGAGAAAAGTGATCCATACAGGATTAAAAAAAAAAAAAAACCTACTACATTTCCGTGACTTTAAATTTTACAGTATGTTTGTTTGAAGTTTGCAGTACTTAAGGGAAAATGTAAAGTGCAGAAATAAGTGTATTTATTATTACAAGCAGTGTTTCAATAGGAAGAATCATAATGGTGTATTTACAATGAAGTGTAATGAAGGATATTTTTGAAGTACTTAGATACCAGTTGGTCTATTCTAACTGTTCATAGTCATGTAGTTCTGAAGGGTATTCTTTGAAGCAGTTAGATACCTGTTGGCGTATTCTAACTATTTTGGCATTCATGAGTGTCTTAGCAGTATTATGGATGTAGTTAGACACCAGTTGGTATATTCTAACTGTTGATAGTTTGATAGTTTTGAAGGGTATTTTTTGAAGCACCTCGATCCCTGTTGGTGTATTCTAACTATTTTGTTAATCCAAAGTAGCATTGCAGTACTATGGATGCAGTTAGAAACCACTTAGAGTATTCTAACTGTTGATAGTTGATTAGTTTTTAAGGGAATTTTTTGAAGCACTTCGATAACTGTTGGTGCATTCTAACTATTTTGCTATTGAAAAGTAGCATCGCAGTACTATGGATGCAGTTAGATATGAGTTGGCGTTTTCTAACTGTTGGTAGTTCTACAGGTCAGTGACTGAACTTTGTAGACCCTCATAATCAATACAATGTAAGTACTATGTTTCGAACAGTGTGTTTGTGCACAGTTTGTGGTTCTGTTTGAATAATCATTAGGTCATTGGGAAAAAAACCTATACAGAATTTTAAAAAAGATACTACATTTATGTGAGTTTACCTTTCCCAGTATTTCTTTTTTTTTTATTTAAGCATACCGTGTAAATACATACAAATTTTGCTATAAAAAATTCCCACCCCACTGAGCACAGCCAAGACACGCATGTGCAATGGGCAGATAGGCAGATGGGGAGCAGGCGCAAGTGGATCTAGGTCACCTGGCTTAAGCCCTGCCCACCTGGTGCCTTCCTGCCTGCTGCTCCTTTTCATCACTTAGCAAGCCCCGCCCACCTGGTGCCTTCCTGCTTGCCGCTCTGTTTCCCTACTTAAGGAGCCCTCCCGCCTCTTTTCCTTTGCAGGTGGAGAGCAGGTGCAAGTGGATCTAGGTCACCTGGTCTAAGCACCACCCACCTTCTTAGCCCTGCCTCTTCCTTCCTGCTCTTAACTATTAGATCAAGGGCGTCTCTCGCTCGGGCATCTGCAGCGAAGGGCAGATGAAGAAAAGGGCAATTCCTGGTTGGACATATTCGGACCAGGAGGACCCAGGGCCCGACCGCCTGCTTATACAGCAGGTAAGCATGCACCAACATGTGTTACCCCTCTGTCCCCACAGGCCATCCCCACCCCATCTGGTCCCCCTGTCATATTCCATTGTGCCCCTCCCCTTCTCGCACACAGGTGTTGCCTGTTTTGCTTGTTTCTTCTACCCTGCTTCCCTCAACCTCCTCCAGCCTACTTCTGCAGGAGTCTGTCCTGATAGATTCTGGTTTCAACATCACCGTCTTGTGGCCAATGCTGGATTTTACTTTTATGGACTTCATTCATTCACGGTGCGTCACTCTTTCTCAACTCTCATGCTGGACTTCCTTTGCATCTTATACTCATGGTGGCCCTGAATCATGCTGTTCCCATCTTCATCTTGTATCCTGGCTTGCAACATTATGTGTTACTACTGACTTCTGCAATTGTATTCGCTCTCCCCTCTTGCTTCTCCACTCTTTTTGACTGCTTACTCTCTGTTCTCTCCTCCTTTCCCTTCTCCCTTTTCCTATCTACTCCCCTTACTTTCTTCTATGCACTTACTCTATCAGAATTGTCCCAGGACCTAATATGATAGCAACCTCCTCTGTTTCCCCCACCCTCCCAATACTGTTTTTTTCCTCCCCATGCCCCCTCCAGCACTATCTGAAATGTCGTCAGGCCTAGTATCATAGTCACTTGTTTTGTTTCTCCCCTCCCTTTCTGCACCCCTCTCCCTCACCTTTTGTTTTTCTCCGGCTCTACCAGAAATGTTGTCAGGCCTAGTATGGTAGTCGCCTGTCTGTTTCCATTTCCTTCCCACTCTCTCCCTCCCTTCCTTATCTATGTCTTAGCTCTTGCACCATCTGAAATGTCGTCAGGCCGAGTACGATAGTTAATTTCACATCCTTACTGTTCATGGCCTGTAAGAATGTCATTGTATTTTGTTGCCTCCCTTGCCTTGAAGCGCTTTGAAACACATTGGCCCTCATTACGAGGTTGGAGGTAACCATGCCGCATTTAGCCGCATGGTTGCCTCCTTACCGCATACTGGGCCAGGGTTTCTCAAATGAGGACTTACCGGGCCTTTTACCAGGCGCCCATTGCGGGTCCCACGAAGAGAGACCTCGTAATAGGGCGGAATGGGTTTACCGGCACCATTACAGGTGCCAGTAAACCCATTCCGCCAACCTCATAATGATGGGCAATGTGTATAGGCGCTATATAAATAAACTATCATATCATATCATGTCATTTTGAGGGAGAAGGGCTAGAGTCCCCAATATCTCACATTCAGTCTCTTATGTTTCTCAGTGCATGTCCATTAATGCGCAGTTCCGAAATGCTATAGTCTTGACTGTGGCTGTAGGCCTTATCATTCATTATAAGCCAATTTTGTTTTAGAAAACTTCCTCTGTACCACCCAGTCTTTTTATCAGCACTTCTAGGAAAGTGCCTAAGGCTCTTATTGTCTTCTGATTTGGGTCGTTTTACACAGCTTCCCACCAAAGGTTGGCATCTAGCGCACAAGTCGGGCTTAGCGCATCATGTAACAATTTTACTCTTTCCGTCTTTAATTCATGACAAAACAATGTTAGGTGTCGTAATATTTCATCTACTTGGTTGCATAGGCGGCAAGTGTTGTCTTTAGTCAATCCGTATTTCATTAGATTGCGTTTAGTTCGTAAGATGTTTAATCTGAAACGCAGAATCAATTCCCTATGTTGTGGATTGGCACCCTTTTTTGAGGCATGTTGGCAAAATTCCAGAACAATTCATTAGCTTTGTTGACAGGTTATGCATCTTAGATGATGCTCGTGCAGCTTCTGATTATTACAAAGGGACTCCGTTGTTACCCCTATGTTATGCAAGATCGCATTGCATTTCTTTCACCATTCATTTAGAGGCCAAAAAGTGATTTTTTCGGTTTCTGACTTCATAATCTGGTATTGCAGCTGACAGTCTGGCAGCTCAACTTTCCTATATGTAGAGAGAGCTTTCCAGACTAGCTGTACATGCAATGAGTTAAGACCCAATTCATGCAGGATCACGCTTATTTGCACTGCATTTAGTAGTCACAACACTTGCCTCCAGAACCTTGCTTCAAGTTTGTCCCAGGAAATCCACAGAATTTTGAAACCGGTGTACCCTGCATTTGTTATTGTCGGCATTACTTTTGCATTGTAGAAATCCACTAGAGGTTTCATGGAAAATGTACAAAATTTCTTCTTGATGATTAGGGCTTGAGCCGTCAGCTGGTCCATTTTAGATTGCAGGTGCTCAATCCACGGTTTGTCTACCCAAACAGCACTTATTATTGCTCCCAAATATTTAGTGCTTTTCTTTATTGGGATGGGGTTGTTTCCCAGGCACCACTTGAATGTTTTTTTCACTTTCGTTTGTGATTATTTTATTATTAATATTTCTGATTTTTCAGCATTGTTTGTTTGCAGTGTGCAGTACTTAAGGGAATGCTTAAAGTGCACTAACTACTGGTAGTTTCATAGGTCAGTGACTACATTTAGGTTTAAGGAATATTATGTAGGCATTTGTTAGATTTGCTGGTAATCTCTGTTTTACAGTAACCGAAGTGTTGTTGCATTCAAACCAACGACAACTGTTTTAATGTATGCAGTATGGTGACCTGCAGTGGTTGTGGCACCAGTGTGGTAGATTATGCCTACTGTTGTGAAGGTTTTCTTGCCAAGAGATACTTGCCCGTGTATGAAGCTAGTAAGCTTGCAGCTGTTTTTGGTACCATCTACGTTGTACCTTAAAAGCATTAGTATCAGATATTGACTATGTGAGTTTATGTGCAAGGTGGAACGATTGCCTGAATCGCAAAAAGTGCATAATATGGCATGATTTGCATGTTGCACCAGCTGATGAAATGGAATGGATTCACAATTCAGTATAGATACAAACACAAATCGTTCATTAGGGATGTGCTCTTGTGAAACATGGTTGCAGAGTGCATGCATGCTTCCATGTGTATAAAATCTGGAAGACTTCCTTTATAGTTATGTTTTTGGTTTCCAGTGTTTGCAATAATTACATTACAAAATTCCTGTGGATCTTCCTGTGTATTTATGGTGAATTTTACCATTCCAGCACAGTAGTCCAATTCCTGCCTTTTTCCCGAGACACTGCAAGTTTTGTCAGGATTATTTGTGGCATTTCTATGAAAGACGAGCATTTGCAAACACAGCTGGTCTGAGCCGTTCAAGTAAATGTTTTGAACAATTGGTGGCAATTTGAACAGAAGATTGATTGCTACATTTGCATAGCAATTTACACTGGTTCTGTTGGAAAATTTAAATGGACCAGAGAGTTATGATATGATATGATATGATATTTTATTTGTATCGCGCTCGCACACAAGTGTCTCTGTGTCATTTTCAGGAGCTCCACTTGTTTTTTTAGAACAAACATTTCTCTTTATATCTGCTGATGGATGTGCAGTTGTGTTTGCACTAGACAGTTTTGTGGTTGTACTGCTTGATGGATAAGCATTTGTTTTATGTTTCTTTGGTGGTACTGTTGGGAAATCTCTTATATGTTCCGTTTGCATTAATTTCTTTTTAAACCTGTACCTTTTTGAGGAACAGGGAACAAGGCTAGATGGGGTGTGTAGAGTGCACATAGTCTGCTGTACTCTAGGATGCAAGGAATGTCAGCCTTGACTTTGTTTGCATCATAAATGACTAGAAATATTCCTTCTATTGTACGTAGACGTGAAAGTGCTATACAACTCAAACCTTCTTTAAAGACTGTTCTGCCAATGTTAATCAATGCCTGATCTAGGGTTAGACCTTGCTATTTGTGAATAGTGACTGCATATACAAGAGACAGAGAGAATTGTTCTCTGCGTACATACATGTCTTTAAAAAGAAAGAATCGTGCTGTTGAGCATCCTATCCTTTTAACTTCTGAAAGTTTGTCAAAGTGGATGTTGACAAACTGAATGTTGTTGTCATGTGGATACCTCTGGAAGCCAACAACTGTACCAATTGCTCCATTGACTAAACCTTGCTCCACGTAAAGATTACGTTTTAGAATTACTCTGCAGTTTAAACACACCGTTAACATTTTCTCCAAACCAGCTGTGTTGGAGATACATTTTGCTAAGCTATGTAGTTGTGTTGTTCCTTGTTGCCACATAGCAAGTGTTATGCTATGCACTTCCAGTTTGCCTGTGGAGCCAATATGCACTATTGGTTGCATTTCTTTTTTTCAACATGATCTCATTAAATTGAGTACAGCTTGCTAGGGTTGGCATTAAGGACAACCATTTTACATTATTTTGTGCTAATTGTTCCATGACATCAGGAGCAGATGTGTTATGCCCATATAGCTGTAACGCTCACCTGGTATCCACGGGGACATCACTCAGCCTGTTCTGACCTCTTACGACCTCGAACGCTTCCCTGGAGGCTATTCGACTGGAGACTGGGCCTTGTTTTCTTGGATAGTGTGCTCTCCATCCTGCTTTTAGCACAGGGGCGCATTGATTGATGTGGGCTCGTTGCTGCCTAGTTACTATACTGGCAAGAGTCCGACAGGTAAGTATAATGAGTCTTTTGAACAGTTCTCTAACTTTGTTCCTTTCCTTCCTTAGATGATGGCCGGCGTCCGGGGATGGCGGCGTGCTGCTGATATGAGTAATGCTGAAGGTGAGTGAGAGTGCGATTCGCGATGCACCCCTTTCATATTTGCATTGAACTGAATTCTTTTTCTGTGTCTTTTAGGTGCCGCAACATTTTCAGCGTGGATGCCGGTTATGAAGAACAAATGAGGTGGGTCAGCGTGGTATGCAGCGCCTCTAGATGTTTACATGCTAACCTGGAGTGTCTTTTCCCTCTTGCAGATGCATGAGAAGTTCCGGAGACAGAGTTCCCCCAGAGCGGCTGGGATTCAGGTAAGCGTTTGAAGCTTGTACAGTATTTAAAAATAAGCAAAGATTTGCAGAATGCTTACTAATGCCTTTTTTCTGTTCTTTTCCCTTTTCCTTAGGAAGCGGCATGCCGGGATGGGAATGACACCGCCGAAGATGCCCGCAGAACAGAAGGAGCGATGAATGATGGGCAGAAGCACCGCAAGGTAAATCTGTTCCTAACAGTGTTCTTGTTCTTGCAGGAACTGAGCGCAGAAGAAAGATGCAGGCCTAGTGGAGACCGATCCGAACACGGTGAGTGTCACGCTGCAGGTGCAGAAAACGCAAGGCATGTTTCTCAGCCTGGGTGTGGCTTAAATAGTCTCTGGATATCCCAGGTGTCTCTGGGCTGAACCACACCCAAAAGACTAGACCGCACATGCAGTTCTGCAAACCGAAATATGTGGGGGCACCCATCTTGTCCCCATCAATGCACAACAAGTCCAATCTCCAATGTTATTCTATGGGAGTGAGTGAGTCTGGTGCCACAAGCGCCAAGTATGACTCCAAGTGGGTCTTTGGAGGGATGGAGAGGCCTTTGAGGGCTATGTAGGTTATCGTGGCCTGGCTCTAGCCTGACATCTTGGAGGGCTGGGGACATGAGGGGCAGGAATCATGACAATAGCTAATGGATGAGTCTACTATTTAGGATGGATTGTGCATCTTTAGAAACAAGACCAGTTCTAATGCTTTGAGTTAGTTCTCTGTATTGGAAATGTTGCCAGAGATATACATTTCCTATGCTGCCAAGTGTGTTCCGGCACTGTTTATTTCCTAAGGTTTTAAAAATAGGTTGACCTTTCACTGGTGTTAATTGTAGGAGATCTCCAAAAACAATAAATTGTTTTCCTCCAAACAGTTCTTCATAGTCACCTTTAAGGACTTCTTGCAATCTGAGGTGAATTAAAGCCAACATTAGGGGGGAAACCATGCTTACCTCATCTAATAGGAGCATTTCCATTTGTTTCAGAACTTTGCGTACTTCAGTAGCAGCTTCTGCTGATAGTTTGTAGTACTCTAATTTGTTTTGGGGTGCTACTGGAAGGAGCAGCAGTCGGTGTAAAGTAACACCTCCTATGTTGTAGGCAGCTAAACCCGTGGGGGCAGTTACAACAGCTGAACAGTCATTGTTTGTTAAGTTTTGGAAGAATTTGCTGATGATTTTAATTAAGAATTTTTGACAGAACCAACTTCACCACTAGAGAGGAGCAGAGGTTTATCATTTTGACAGCTACAGGGTTACTTTCATGCATCAAACCATGTTCAAATTCTTTAGTCACTTCTAGGTAAATGCTAAATTGCTCATCCTTTAGCTGTGATTTCAACACTGACATATTTTCTTCTGATTGTTCACATTGATACATGGTGTTTTCTACTTCAGTCATGGCTATTTCTGCTTCATTTAGAATGAGTGGCTCTCCACGTGGTTCTTGGCTTCCTGTCAGAGAAGGTTGACTGCCCTCTGTAGTCCCTTCATCTAGTTGTGCTTGAACTTCTTCCTCTTGTTAGCGTTCATTGTCCAACATGTTTTTGTATTGCTTGAAATTGACATTTGTTATACTGCTTTCATTTGCATTGAATTCATCTTCAAATGTATCATAGTTACCTAATACATCCTCTTCTTTTCTACATGGTTGAAAAAGTAGCAGTAGGGCCATTTAGTAAAGTTCTCCATGTTGAGGAGTTTTAAATGATAATACTATATGATTAATTACGCTGGGTTTTGTAAATTTGACGAGGCTTCCTTCACAATATGAGACCACATATTTTCTACTTTTTTCATCTGGTTTCACATTATTTTTGTGGGAGAGGTTTTGGGCTATGTGGTACGGGCACATGTTCTCCAAAGCAGTACTTCTGTTTGGGTCGTATTTGTGTAATACATTGTTTTTTTAAAATGTCCTGGCTGTTGGGATCAATTCTGTCTATTGGTTCTATATCTTGGTAGGATTTTGGCACTCTTTTTCTGGATGCACCTGGACCAAGGCTTAGCCAGACTATGGGCCTCATTACAAGTATGGAGGTAGCTATGCCTCTTTTAGCAGCATGGCTACCCGCATACCGGGTACCGGGTACCGGGTATGGGTTCCAAAAATAGGGAATTACCGGGCCATTCTGACCTTGGAGGGCCCGGTAATTCCCTTTCCTGGACCCAGACCCGGTACACCCGGAGCCCCCATAGGGATCAATGGAAATTGGGACGATGCTAACAATGGGCCTGTTAATGATGGTCCTGTTGTTAGCATCCTGGTCTGCTAGCGGGTCCCGCTAAGGATGCCTGATTTTACCAGACGTCCTTTGTGGGACCGGCGAGCAGACCTGGTAATGAGACAGTAGAGGGATAACGGGGCCAACAGCTCTACCGGCGCCGTTATACCTCTACCGCCTTCCTCGTAATGAGGCCCTATGTGTTCAGATTTGCCATATAAGCCTGTGCCTGTTAAACAGTCTGCAGCTTTGCAGCATCCACATTCTCTATTTGACAGCATTTGTATACCAAAGCAGTACAATTTTTGTGACAGTGTTTTGTCAGATGATATTTCATCCCAGAGGTCTTTTATTTCTGTTTTCCCAGCTTTGGTGGAATAGGCTGTGACCTATCTTGCAACAGCAGTGGAATTGTCTGCAATATTTTGTATATCTATGTTTGCATTCCACAAGAGGGCAATGGTTGCATTGTAATAATTTATGTACTTTACAGCTTTGTTTCTTTGAATGCTGTATGTGTTTTTAGGGGATTTGCCTTTCTAAAAGAAGACATCAACCTGTTTACTTGTCCTTTTGCTTAAATTGGTCTAGGGTAATCAAAGCAGCATCTGGTATAATATTGAACCTTTGTTTTTATATCTGCATCAGCAGTATTTGCCACACATATGTTTTAGGAAGTGTAAAATTTGTGTACGTAGTTCAGTATATGTGGTTTCTGAAGGGATGTCACAGGATATGTATTTGGGAATAAACCGCAAAACAGTGGCATCACTGTCATGACCAAATTTAGGAGCATCTTTTATCAACAAAAGCATGTGGATGTGTGGTGCTCCTCTGGATTGATATTTTTTTCTCCAAGAGAAGTTTTCCACTTCTCCAACGGGAAGGCTAATTTTATTCCAGATGACGTGCAGCATGGCAATAAAGCAGCGGTGAAAGTATCTTGATACATTAACAGGGTCAAGAGAACAGAATTCTCTTGGTGTTTTTATGTCTATTCTTTTTTTTTAATTTTGGTTTGCTATGCATAAGAAGTCGTGCAAGTCATCCCATGCATATTCTGCACAACTTAAAGTAACAAGCCATTTGGGTGGGCCGAGGTTCCTTAGCATACAACGTATGTATATCAGTATGAGGTCTTAACCAGTATTCATTGTACCACGCATATTTCCCAATAGATTTGTGATACTAGACTGCAAAACGTCATCTTTGTCTTTTATCATTTGAAGTATTTGGGTACCAGACATGTTTAAAAAAGTAGACCCTGTATATAATGTGTGTGCAACTCCGTAACATAGAGTTGCCAGTTCACTTTCAAACAGGAGGTGGAATATGTATTCTACATATTGTCTAAATCTGGGGGTTTTAGAATACATTCATAAAGAGCAATATTCTGATGCTGTTATTTGTGTGGATCTTTCATCATGTCTTCCTCCTTTTCCTCTAGGAAACAGTAGAGGAAAGGCACCTGCTTCTACATTTTTCTCCCATACGCTGATTGGAGATCGCTTGGCTTGACGCAGTTGATGTGTCTAATGCATCGCCTATAGTGTCTTTGGCGTGTAGTGGGTGACTTGTACACTGGTCCGAAATATTTGCTGCAGTAATAGGATCTACATATTCAAGTTTGCCAGTTGGTTATGAATCCTGAATTATTTGCATGGTTTCTCTTAAGTTCTCTTCAATGTTTATATCGTTGTAGTACTCATTGTTTTCTTTTAAATATTGCAAGGCTTTTCTAACTTTGTTTAAGTATACTAGTTGTTGCCAAATTGTGTTGTCTTTTGTAGCTACACCACAAAAAAGGATAATCAAAATTGTATCTATTGTATCTATCCTCCCCTCCCTTTCTGCACCCCTCTCCCTCACCTTTTGTTTTTCTCAGGCTTTACCAGAAATGTTGTCAGGCCTAGTACGGTAGTCGCCTGTCTGTTTCCATTTCCTTCCCATTCTCCCCCTCCCTTTCTTATCTATGTCTTAGCTTTTGAAATGTCATCAGGTCGAGTATGATAGTTAATTTCACATCCTTACTGTTCATGGCCTGTAAGAATGTGGTTGTATTTTCCCTTGTTCCCTCCCTTGCCTTGAAGCGCTTTGAAACACATTGTGTATAGGCGCTATATAAATAAACTATCATATCATATCATATCATATCATTGGCCGTTGCACTCCTAGATAAATATACTACTTTGCGACAAATGCCTTTTAATAATTCAGAAGGAGGCAATTTGCCTGTTTTGGGTTGAAGGTATATTATAGCTTGAAATGGGTGTACTGTTTGGATTATACATTCAAATTAAGCAGTTTGAGAGGTTTTGGAAGTGGGAATATTTCCAAGTTAAGCATGTGACAGCATGTGTTGGCATTTGCTTATTATCAAGCTTTGTATTGCAGTATGTGCAAAGGATTGAGTGGTTACTTATTTTGTATTTATTTTCTGTAATAAGATATAAAGCTAATTGGAACCATTGGGATTCCTCATTTTACTTTATTGTGTATGTCATATCTACAATTTTTGTGCTCTTTTAATAAAAAAGTTTTGCGACAACACACACCTACTTGGTTTGGTACTTCGGCAGATGTGCTTTAAAACTTTGCAATTTCTTTTTTGTATGTATTTGTTAGAAGATCGGTGTTCGTAAGGTTTTCGATAATGTTCTCTAAATTTACTGAATTTTCTAAGTCATCTTCGCTTCCAAAATATTTACTTTGGATGTGCTCTATTTGTTGAAGGAGTTCTTTGGCTTTCCCATGTAGGAGAATGTTATTAAAATGTGGCAGTTGTAAACAGGAGTTTTTGCTTAGTACAGTCTCTGCCGAAGATTCAATATAATGGAATGGTGTGTCCCTAACATTTTGATGTGGTTGAAAATGCTTTTGCAAGCAGTTCCCAAAATGCAGGCTAATGAATGTCCTTGCAGTCCAATGTATTTGCGCACTGGGAAGGAGTCCATGGTTTGTAAAATGTTCATTCTAACTTTGTCTTTCACTTTCGAATAGTGATTGAGGAAAGATTAGAAGGATTTTTGGCGTTAGTTACACATTGAGCTGCATGGCCATTTGTAGACTGGATGGAATGGTTGAGTGAATGGAACAGTTGATTTAAGGTGTGTTAGGCATGTGTTTTTGATAAGGTTTTCTTGTGCCATAATGGTGTTTTCTACCATTTCATACCATCTGCCATTACCTTGTTTGACAATTGGGTTCTTCTGTGGTTGTTTATAAGCCTCTTCATTGAAATATGGTTCTGTACTGCTTGTGTGAATCCATTCACCTTCCCAGAAGTTTGAAAATGTATCTATGTTGACATTATGCATGTTTATAACTACTTTTTGTACTTTACTGATTCATTTTCTTAATGGTTTCATCCTGTGTAAAATGAATATAAACCATTTTGTTTTCAGCAGAATTGCGCTGTCAATTAGAACTTCCAGGATTAATCTTCTGCTGTAATTTTTAAGGGTAGAGCGTGATTTCTCAGCCATCTTCATAAGGTTATGAAGTACTCTGTGCTGGAATTTCTTTTTGTAAGATGAGTTTTTTTGGTTTTTCTTTTTTTGAAGATGTGCCCTAGTTTTTTTTAGTGGTTGCTGGTTTACTTCTGTTGATTGATTGTATTAGCAGGTTTGTTTCAATGGTTGCTATAAATTCTGCTAAAGGTGGATGAGTATTTGACATGCATTTATTTTTATTAGCTCTATTCTTTCTTTGTTTTCTACGGAGTTGGTTTTCAGTAGGTATTCTGTTCTGTCTGTTGGAAAGAAAAGGAAAGGGTTGGTTTGAAAGTTGTGGAATATGTATGTGTGTATTGTGAATGACTGTGAATATGATGGCATGCAAAAATAGAGGGCTGTCTGATTGTGTAATGGGTTGATAGTTGTGGTTTGGGAGGTTGTAGGAGTCGCTGTGTATGTAGATGTGTGAAGGGCTTGGGTTAGTGCTTAAGAGAGTGGTAGTGTGAGTGAATAGGTGAGGACATTACAAAGTTTTTACGATAATAGTCGGTGTTCTTTTAATGGTATTTAGGTGAGAATTGAAAGAGTGTACATATTCAGGTGTAATGAGCAAGAGTGAAATACATGTTGATTTGAAAGGACTTGTGTAGGCTACTGTGCGGCTAGACTATACTGTACAAGTAACAGCAAAAATACTACTACAGTAATGCACTTACTTAAGAGTTGTATTCTTCAGGTTGTTGTCTTCCTGGAGGTTGTTCACTGCAATTGTGAAAGAAGAAAAATGGTTGGTAAATATGGTAATGGTGAAGTAATTTTAGTACAAGAAGACATTATTTATGAATCTAGGAGGAGTTGTTGGAAGGAAGAGTTAATTACATTGGGCCTCTTTACAAGAATGCTAATAACCCTGCCAGTGCTGCAGATGGGTTGCAACCAGATTCCTAATAATTTTCTGGCACCTATCTTCCCGGTACCACCAGGAAATTTCAAGTATGGTTGCCCTGGAATGTCAGCTGCCGGAAAATGTTAGTTCCTATTACTGTGTAGTCCCATAGGACTCTATGGGAATGGGGACACGTGAGCATTGGCTCTGTTGCTAAAGGGGCCAATGGTCCCATGATAAGTATGCATAACGGGCCTGCTGCAAGAAAGTGTGACATTTCATATAATGCAAAATGGAAAATATTGAGCATTTGAAAAGCTGTTCTTTTAGGAGGCTTTACATGAAAGGTGAGAAATGGTTGTGTGGCTTTACAGAAGCACTGTGTATAACTTTTCCATAAAAAAAGAAGTGGAGATGGAAAATATTTGTAGATCACTTTTAAGTGGTACCTGTGTGAAAGCTTACTATGTTGTCAGTACATGCATACTTGCCAATGTGATGCATTCCAATATCTAGTTGCTTATTAAATTATGTTTATTTTGTTTGTATTGTGAGAGTTGTGGTTGCACTTTTTGCATTAGAAAAGGAGCACTACAAGTCCCAGAATGTAGACTAAAATGTAGGCGCCAATAAGCACGTACAGATTAGCAACGGGAATGTTAGCAAGTATGGATATTCGTCAAAGTTTATAAAATTGCACACATTGGGTGTTATTTCATAATGTTGCACCAATCGTTTCCATTTTCTTTCATTTATTTTTTTTAAAATTACACACAGTACTGTTGTAAATGTATACCTTTTTATATATTTTTTTGGCTTTTTCTTTTCGCAAGAGAGACAAGGGAGGGTAGGGCAGGGAGGGAAGGGGCACCAACCACAGAGACGAAGGGGCAGGTGGAGAGAAAAAGATGTTGGGTGGGCCTTAATCAGGTAAAGGATAGTGTTTCTTGTGCTCCTTGGCCACCGCCTCGAAATCACTCCAAAACTGCTTCCCCTACAGTGTGGTGTGTCACAGTACATGCACAGCATTGTCACCCTCGAAAGGTAAAGGTCAACTGCATCATGTATGGCCTGTGAGGCTTCTGCTGGGATCCTCTGCCTGTGGTGACAGGAGTGGATGAAGAGAATAAGGTAGTGGGCGTCAGCCTACTTATCCCTTGAAAAGGTACAACCTTTCGCACTGCTGGGGAGCTGCAGTTGCCACAGCAGATGGCATTGTGGTCTCCAACAAGTACAGGAAAAACCAGCAGGTGCTCTCTCCTGGAAAGCCAGATTGAGAATGTCGAGCAATAATTGGTGGGTCATTTTAGGGGGGCTGTCGGCGGACCGTGTGACTGTCCGACGACAGGGTAAAGTTTCAGCTTGAAAGACCCTAGATTGGCCAAAATTGAAGTTTTAACCTGTCCAGGGGTATGGACACTGTCCGTGAACACTTCCATCGCACAATGCAGTTGCGGTCACCTATTGGGCGGCAGACGATGCACGCATGCATGCCAGTGTCCGCAGGACAGGGGCAGAGTCCCTGAACTTATTAAAAGTGTGACACGTGGGAGCGGACATGTCCGGACAGGCACAGTTCTGGGGGCATAGTGAGATTAGGTGCACATGCGTGCCAGTGTCTGCAAGACAGGGGCAGAGTGCCTGAACTAATTAAAAGTGTGACACGTGGGAGCGGACATGTCCGGATAGGCACTGTGTCCGGGGCATAGTGAGATCAGGTCCGTATGCATGCCAGTGTCTGCAGGACAGGGGCGGTGTCCCCGAACAAATTAAAAGTGTGACATGTGGGAGCAGACATGTCCGGGCAGGTGCAGTGTCCAAGAGCATAGTGAGATCAGGTATGCATACGTGCCAGTGTCCACAGGGCAGGGGCAGAGTCCCCAAACTAATAAAAAGTGTGCCACAACAGAGCGGACATGCCCGGACAGGAGAGATGTCTGGGGGCACCTCCATTTTGGAAACAGACAGCCCAGACAGTCACGCAGTCTGCAGACTCAAAAATGAGCTTTTTTTTTTTGAACACATCCACATATTTATTGAAAACAAAAACATACATTTAATTGGGAAGGAGATGGGGAATCAGATTGGGAAACATAAATAGGATAATTGGATTTTCTACACAATGTTCATGAGGGTGAAAGGGATTGAGGTTCCATCATAGCGTCTTTCATTTAGGGAATTTGATGGGGATGATTGGTTGTGACAAGGTGAAAGGGCACATGTACTAGTTGGGCAGTGATATCAAACATTTTCCTTCACATGATTTTTCACAAACATCATCAACTGCATACAATTATTATTTAGTTCATCCATTTTTGCTGATAAGTTCATCAGTTCATTCTGTGTACTTGGAGTTAGGGGCTGTCCTTAACCATCTTCAGAGGTATTCAAATATAATTCGACCCTGGCTTCCAAATTCCCACTATGTACTGTTAAAAATATAACCATGTTATAGTGTAATTTGAACAAATTACATCACTTTCTCTGCTTTAAAACATGCAATATGTATCATTACAGCTGTTTTCTTCACTCATTTTGTCATTGGGAAATGTTCCTCCAACCATTCCAGTGCACTTGCCATTTCTGTTCAAAGAAAACAATAGTGCTATTTCTTACAAGTTATGTATGCATCATAAATGGTAATTTTACGGAAATAAATACAGTGTACTTACTATTTTCTAAGGGTTTCTTCTGGAATAACTGCAGGGCGCATGCAAGTGTAAGAAAGGTTCCACTGAAGTGATACTATTAGGTGTACAGTTAAGCTTTGTGCTTGGTGCATTCCATTATGTTGTGCACCCTATGAAAACATACTTGTGGTTTTTCAAGTACAGAATTCTGATAACTATTTATTTTTGGCTGTAGTACATATATCTCTTATTGTTTCATGTATATGTATTTGTCCGTTGCAGGATACAACAATGTAAAATAACCCCTGTGCTTTTGGGCAGTTTGAATTCTGTCCAAAGTCCACGGACGTTCTCACGGTCCGCAGACTCTACATCTATCACAATGGGGCAGAGGTGGGGCAGTATGGCGTAAGGAACATGTAGAAAAATTAAGGGTATCCCGGTAAAAACCCATGAAATTCAGTGAAAAAACTTTGTTAAAGGGATGTTATAGAAACAAGTAAAATTGAAAAACCCCAGAAATTCGCCAGTGGTAAGGTAATCAACCATAACTTGCGCCAACACCGGGCACTGCTTAGACTAACACCCAGGACAACAAAGATGACATCACAATTTTCACTGATGACATCAGAAATTTGGGCACTGACATATGAAAGCCGACCGGTTTCCGCTGTGTATGCCGGTGTCCACGAACATTGCAGTAAAAACCTATTAAAAAACATAACATTGCACTTGTCAAACTCTTCAAACAATCTCTGGGGATGTGGGGGGTGATGAGGATGGGGTGGGATATGGCCATAAAAGCAAAACAAATGGTGTTTTTCATCCCCGCAGTCCGCAAACAGTCCAGATGTTCAGGTACAGTCCTGTGATGTTCGCGAATACTTCAGATGTTTGGGACATCTATGCCTATTTCTGCATTACAGGGTTGGTGAAAATCAGTTTCTGGATTGCTTATAACTTTGGCCCCACTCAATGAAACTGCATGAAATGTTGGAATTATATTCTAGACCTGATTCTGAATGGTTTTGGAAAGTGTGGAGCTGTTTTGTCAAGAAGAGGGCAAAATTAGAGGGGGGGGATCCCAAAATATTGTAAAGACTTATAAATGTGGTGCCAATTGAGGAATCTACACACAAGTGTGCAAAAATATTTTAGATCTAGCTATACCTGGATTAGTTAGGTTTGGTGGAATTTTGTCAAGAGGGGGCCTAATTAGAGGAGGGTCTCAACATTTTCCGATGGCTTATAACTTTGTTGCCGTTTGAGGAATGTGGACAAAAGTTTTCAGAAAGATTATAGACCCAATCTTGAATGTTTGTTTAAAGTCTGAATGGATTTTGTCAAGTGGGGGCTATATGACTATTGTATCTGCATACATTTTGACACTTTTGAAAAAATAAAACATGGGCGGATTTCCAGCAAACTCGTGTAAGGAGCATTGGCAAGGACCTTAAAGCATGGTTTTGCAAAAGTGCCTCTGTTTTATTTTTTGACAAGTGTCATAATGTATGTACAAAAATAGTGATATACCTTTGGTGACTAAGGTATAGCCTGTGGCCATGGGCACTGGCCAGATTGTCCGGGTCATGGCATAAGGCCATGACCCGGACAATCTGGCTGCTGGCCATGGCCATGAGGGATGACAAATGGGCAAAAAAGTGGCCATGTCCGACTGGGACCAGCTATGTGGTAAGTGGGATAGGTTTGAAAGGGAAAATAAAATGTGTTTGTGGTAATATGGTCATAGGGTTCTCTCTTCGCCTTCTGCAGGCTGCCATGGAAAGGGAAAAGGGGATCTGTACGGAGCCCTGCCTTCACTTTCCTTGGTGGCCAGCTTGGAAAATGATTTTTTTTAGCACCCCAGGGTTCCTGCTTGGGATCCCGGTGTGCTAATGGCCTTCATCCCCCACTACAGGGGCTGGAATGGGGGATAACGGTCCAGAGCCCTCGTTATCTGCCCTTGCTTCACTTAGGTTGATAACTTGGGCTGCCGGGCCATTATCCCACATTCCAGTCCCTGGAACAGGGGATGAACGCCACATTATTCCCATTAACATAACACAAAATGCAAGTGCAAATGTTGGAAAATCTTATTGAGTCTATTTACTTGACTGAGAAATGTAAAGTAGATGGAGTCAATAAGATTTTGTTTTGGTTCTATTGTTTAACTGTGAAAGATGGTTCCTAAAGGAAACTTTCTTTTGTTGTTTTTCGATGTATTTCTTTTTTGCAGGAGTGATTAGAACGTAAGGTGGGGAGGGAAATGAAGGAAGAGGCACCACACACTAATATGGAGAGGTAGGTGGACAGGGGAAGATGTTGCACATGTGTTACTTTTAAGGCAAGGGGCAGTGTTTCTCAGGCTCCTTGATTACAGCTTTAAAAGCAATTGCTTCCCCCTGCAGAGTAGTGTGTTGCAGCATATGCAGAGGACTATTGTCTTCGAAAGATGTGGATCAACAGCCTCTTTTTTTGCTTGCATGGTAGCTGGTGGGATTTTGTGTCCCACAGAAATAGGCTCTGTGGTTACATTTGTGGTTGAGTAAGATGAGGTGGGGCAAAACAGCCTACTACTTGCTAAGAAAGGAACAACCTTTTTGCAAGCAATGAGGTGGTTGGATTTGGTGTGGCGGCGCATGGATGTGGTCCTGTACGAGTACTGTCCAGGAAGTCTGTGACCGAGTACAAAGTTGCACTCAGTGCATTTTGCTTTGGTAGCTTTAGCCTTTGGTACATTCCCAACAGTGGTAAAGAACTGACACACCTATGATTCTCTCTGGGTGCTAGAGTTAGGCATTTCCTCTACATCATCTTCTTTATCCTCTTCATTGTCTTTGGAAGTATTTCACTTTTTTGTTGTGTAGATCCTCCAGCTGGTAGTGGTGGTAGCTCTTGGGGTGGAGGGATGGCAATAGCTGATACAATTTTTAAGATACATAGCAGTTTTTCTAATATTTTTCCAAGTATGTGCTTTGTACTAGATATGTAATGGATAATGAGTAAGAATAGGTGTAGGAGCTGTGCAAGGGTACATTTTGAGCTTCAAAGTTCCTAGATCAGTAGAAAGTGCAGTTCTGAACTGTCCTCGAAGCACGGACCTGATCGCGAAGTGCAGATGAGTTTGTGGACACGTCATCATGCCGTGCGTGAGCACATGGTCACGTGGCACTGTCTGGAAGGACTGCGAAGATGTCAGACGTTCGAGGACATCGACGGACGCAAAGACAGTGGAAAAATTGGCAAAAAGTGGCCAGAAGTGTTAAAATGATGCTGGAAGGTGGGCAATGGCAGAGTTTTAAGGTGAAACTTTGTACATTGGACAACAATGTTGCTATATTGGTATAAGCATGATATTAATACATTTTAGGAAAACAGCATGCACTGGTAACAAAACCATGAAATTCACTGAACAAACTTTGTTAAATGGATGTTATGGTTAAGTTGCAGTAACAAAAACCTATGAAATTCACAGAAAAATCTTTGTTAAAGGGATGTTATGGTTACAAGTAAAACCGGAAAACCTCAGAAATTTGCCAGTTATGGTAAGCTAAGCTAAGCTAACTACTGTGCACTGCTAAGACTAACACTCATTACATCAAAGATGACATCACAAATGTCATTGATGACATCACTGATGACATCACATTTGAAATCAATTTTGATGAAAAGTCCCTCGAAGAGGTTGTGTTTATAATGTTGGTCACAAGATGTCAGGGTTGATCAGGAGACCTATCATGAACTACTTAATCTATTAAAGAATGTACTCATCTAAACAACATTGTATTGGAGTGTTCATAATACAGAACCTAATCATACATAAACATAGGCAATGCCTGCAGCATGCACCATTGGAGTACATTATTTATAATCTTTTAATTTTGGATAGTACAATAATGAATGCTTCCTTATCAGAGTTTTGAGTAATGTTAAACATGTAATAACTAGCTAACATTTCAAGACTTACTACGCATCTGTGCTAGTACAAATAATACATATGAAGACCCACAATGCATAAAAATCAGAGGCACATAAGGGGACCTAAAGGAAGGGAGAAAGAAACAGCATCATCAGAAAACGTTAATAACATTAAAGTTTATCTTCATGTATACAAATCAATTGTGTGTTTGAGGCCTGCTTATTTCCCCATGTATGTGCACCATGAGCTGAGACCAAATCCTAAGGGAAGTACTTTAAGAACATACAATAAGGTTAACGCCTAGATATATAGCACCTTTTGAATTTTAATATTCTGACTCCCAGTGAACAAAACCACGTGGCCTAGATATGTCAGTGAACAAAAACAAGTGGTCCAGAGGTGTGATGTCATCAGTGATGTCATCAATGACATTTGTGATATCATCGTTGATGTCCTATTTTAGGCTTAGCAGTGCAAGGTGGTGGCACGAGTTGTAGTTACTTAGCTCACCATAACTGGCGAATTTCTTAGGTTTTTTTGCTTTTACTTGTAACCATAACATCCCTTTAAAAAAGTTTTTTCAGTGATATATATATATATATATGTATAGGGTTCCTGCTACTTACTCTCTAATACACTTCTCAATAAGCACACTCTCTTTTTTAACCACTCTAGCAAATGCCATTGCAGCATTCATCATCTGCTCACATGAAGCAGCAACTACTTAGAATGTTCTGTGTTTCAAAGATTTTCTTTTTACAACCATTTATATCTGCATTTATAGCAGCACTGTGTCCCTTTTTCAAAAAAGAAAGGAAAACCAGGTAAAATAGATTGGTAGACCATTTTTAAGTGCAACTAGTGTGTGCCAGTTTAATATGTTGGCAGTACATGCATGCATCCCAACATCCCAACATCACCCATTCCAATCGTTAGGTGCTTATTAAGACTTCATTTTTTCCTTTGCATTCTGTCACTTTTCCCATTATAAATCTCAAACTAAAGGTCCCAGAATGCAAAGGAAAACACAGGACTGGATTTGAAATATCGAAACAGTGATATGTATATCAAATAAACATATAACATGCTGTGCATTTCAACATATTTCTTTTTGGAAGCATTTTGAGGAAATTTCAAAAATGCATATGAGAATTTATAGCAGCACTGTGTCACATTTTCATAACAGAAACTAAAAACAGAAGAAATAGACTTGTAGAGCATTTTTAATTGGCACTCAGTGGGTGCCAGTGTAATATATTGACAGCACATGTATACTTCCTAACATAACCCATTCCAATCTCTAACTGCTTATGCAATCCCATTTTTTCTCTACAATCTCAGACTTGTACTGCAACTTTTATAATGGGAAAAGTAGAACTACAAGCCCCCGAACTCAAACGAAAAATCTAGGCCGACATTAACACCTACAGATTAGAAAGCATCATGTTGGCAAGTATGTATATACTCCTGACATATTACAATTCCACACACCAACTGCCATTTCCATCAACGTTTCTTCTCTTTTACAAAAAGTTACACACAGAACTTCTATAAATGCATATATACATTTCTTAACTTTCATGAAAATGCTCCTTAAAATAAACATTTTTAAATGTCCAGAAATGACATTAACTGTTATTCCCAACAACTCCTCCTACCTTCATGAATAACAACTTTGATTACTAAAAGTACTTCACCATTACCACATATCCCCACTACCTTTCTTTTACAATTACAGGAAATAATCACATTGCCGAAGAACTGAAAAAAGAATACCGTTCACAACCTACAAAGTACATTAATGTACCATGTATTTATTTGTATTTATTTATTTATAGATGTATTTATTTATTTATTTATTTATTGTTGCATTTGTATTGCGCGTGCAAGCCCTCGGGCATCAAGGTGCTGTGGTTAACAGGTTACAAGAGGCCAATAAGGTGCAGAAGGCAGTTACAGGTTACATTGTTGCAGTGGTTATATTGTTGCATATAGTCTTAAAAGTATAAACAGTGCATACATATTGTTGCAAGGTTTAGGAAGAGGTGGAAGGCCAAAGTCATTTGATTTAATTGAAGAGCTAGGTTTTGAGGGCTTTGAGGGAAGCCTAGTACGTGCCATCTGATCTGAGATTGAGTGGGAGGGAGTTCCATTGGTTGGCTGCAATACCTGGCAAACTTGAGCCACCAGCTTTGGCCCTTTTGAGGGTGGGTTGAACTAGCCTTTGAGCATAGGGTGTTCTGACAGGTCTGGGTGATTGTGGTTTGGAGAATCTTTGAGACAGGTAAGGCAGCACTGATTTGGAGATGCATCTGTGGGTAATGGTTAGGGCCTTGAAGAGAATTCTTTCCCGGATAGGGAGGCTGTGTACATTTCTGCGGGTAGCTGATATGTCTTCAGTTTTGGGGAGGTTGAGGGCAGCTCTAAGGGCATTATTTTGTATGACTTGCAGTTTTTAAGATTGTGGGATGAGGTGCCAGCAAATACAGCATTACAATAGCCTAATCTAGCACCCACCACGGCGCGAGCGATCGTCAGAAAGCTGTCTGACGATAAGAAGGGTTTTGAGACGTTCAGGAGTTTGCTGATGTATGCAGCTGAAGAGGCAATGGCATTGACTTGTCTGGTAAGTGTTAGCGAGGCAAGGTTTTACTGAGGGTGAGACTGGGATTGGGATGCCATTGATAATGAAGGTCATGTATTCAGGGTTCAATTTGTTTAGAGCTGTTGGGTGTCCTATGATAAGGAGTTCTGCTTTGTCATCATTCAAGCAGAGGGCGTGAGAGGCCATCCATACTTGAATAATGGTGAAGGTTGAGTTTAGCGTGGTGGTATCTTCTGAGTAGGTGCCAGAGAGGGGAAGGAGAATTTGGGTATAGTCTGCATAATTTATATATGCAATATCAAGGGAGTCAAGGAGGTCAAAGAGGGGCTTTGTGAAATTGTTATAGTGTGGAGGAAACACATGAGCCTTGGGGGACTCTGCAATTGATTGGTGAAGGTGTTGCGCTAACATTCTCAGCAAATACTTTTATTGTTCTACCTTCTATGAAGGAGGCTATCCATGATGTTGTTTCTGGTGCGAAGGATGCTGCTGGGGTGATATGTCAGCAGAGTATACTGTGGTCAACTAAGTCAAACGCTGCTTACAGATCTAGTAGCAGCAAGAGGGCACGTTTACCCTTATCCCTCATGTCATTCATCTGATTTTTTAGATCAAGGAGCGCAGATTCGATTCAGTGCCTCGGGCGGAAACTAGGTATTACTGTATTTGAACGTATGCTGCTCTATCAAGTGGTAGTTATTGGGGGATGTTGGATCAAGGATTGTTTTTTAGGAGCGGTAAGACCCATGCTTCTTTGAGGCTTGCAGGTACCACATTTGAGGTGAAGGAGGAATGTCTGACTGCCGTGATGAACGGCACCAAAGTTTCAGCGCAGTCTTTGATTAGAGGGGCTGGGCATATGTCGCCTTTACATTTTGAAGGCTTGAGGCTTTTCAGGATATTTAGGGTGTATTGGTTGGGGATGGTATTGAATTTGAATAGCGGAGGGGTTTTGGGTGGGGCAGAGTGGATGTCTTCAGGGCCAGTGTTGGTCCAGGTGGGTTGTTTGGAGTGGTTAAGGATGTTTTGTTTAGCAATTATTTTGTTTAGGAGTAGGCTTATTTTGTTTAACAATGCGCACTGTTATGTTATGTTACCTTCATTTATAAAGCGCACAGTCTCCCGAAGGCATCATGGCACTGATGAGGAAGCTACCGGGCAGGAAGAACAAAAGTAGGCAGGGAGCTAAAAAAGAGTTGTTTTCAGGGCTTTCCTGAAAGCCAGGTGGTTAGAGGTAGACTTGAGTGGCGGTGGGAGGGTGTTCCACAACCTGGCCGCAGTGATGGAAAAAGCTCTGCCACCGAGTCTTTCCCGGTTGTACCTAGGAACCACCAAAAGGTTGGTGGTCAAGGAGCGAAGATTGCGTTCCGGGATATGTCGGACAAATTTGGTTTGAAGAAACTCCGCTCCTAGGCCCTGGATTGCCCGGTGGACAATACACAGTGATTTGAATTTAACTCGCTGAGCCACTGGGAGCCAGTGAAGTTGGCGGAGCACTGGCGAAATATGTGCTCCATATGGAGAGCCTGTGGCCAGTCTAGCTGCCAGGTTTTGCATGCGTTGGAGACGCTGGAGGAGGCCCACCGGCTGAGCGAGATACAGGGAGTTACAATAGTCCAATCGTGAAAGGACTAGTGCGGCCACCACAGGAGGGCGCATGGCTTCTGGGATCATAGGGAGGACCTTCTTAAGTACCCTAATCTGGTGGTGGGCGGATTGGCAGACTGCTGAAACCTGATTTGACATGGACAGGGAGGTGGAGAGAATGACCCCTAGGTTCTTAACTTTGTCCACCGGACAGGGCAGGGGGCCCACAGAGGTAGGCCAGAAAGCCGGGGTCCATATTGCTGGGCTAGGAGAGCAACCCACCAACATCACCTCCTTTTTGTCGCCATTAAGCTTGAGCCAGTTTTGGTCCATCCAGACACCGACTGCTTTTAAACAGTCGTGAAGACAGGCTGAGACCTCGGTGTGATCCTGATCCAAGCGGATCAGGATCTGAGTATCATCCGCGTAGGAATAGCAATTAAGTCCATACGAGCGGATAAGGCAGACAAGTGCCCAGATATAAATGTTGAACAGGATAGGGGAAAGAGACGATCCCTGTGGGACACCACAGGTGAGAACACAAGGGGAAGAAAGGAAAGGGGGCATAGCAAGGGTCTGAGTGTGGTATGCGAGAAAGGAGGTGAACCAGGCCAGGACTGGACTGGATATCCCGATTTGTGCCAGACGTGAGAGAAGGATGGGATGGTCCACCGTATCAAATGCGGCGGACAGATCCAGCAAAATCAGAGCTCCAACTCCACCTGCATCAGCAAGTCTGGACATATCGTCTTGCACTGAGACGAGCACACTCTCCGTCCCTCTTCCTGGCCTTAAGCCTGCCTGGGCAAGGTTGAAGATTTTAGAGGATTCTAGGAAGGAGGACAGAAGGGGCGTGACCAGGGATTCCAAGAGTTTAGACAGGAACGGGAGCAGGGATATAGGGCGGAAGTTAGAAGGGATAGTCTAATCCAGTGTCGTTTTTTTTAGCAGGGGAATGACCCTTGCAGATTTAAGTTCTGGCGGAACCAGGCCAGACTGGCAGGAGTTATTTATAGCCGCGGTAATGACGGACAGAATGTCTGGGGCAATAGTCTTCATAATGCTTCCTGGAATAGCATCTTCTGGGGAAGAAGATTTCATTTTGAGGATCGCTGCTAGAACCTCAGCCTCAGTAAACAGAGGAAAGATAGACCAGCTAGCCGGGGGGGCAGTGGGGATAGGTGGCACAAAGCTAGTAGTGCAGGGGGATTGCATGGCAGGAGATTTAGCGATGTTTTATCGAATCGTGTCGATCTTCGTGATAAAGAAAGATGCCAGATCATTACATAGCTTTCGCGATGGTTTAACCGTGGACGTAAGGGGCTCAGAGGAAGCAAGTGACTGGACAATAGAGAATAGTGTTTTGGGCTTACATAGAGCACTATCAATTTTGACATTGGCTAAGTAGGTGGAAAGACTAAGCTTGTACAGATCTTTAAGTAAAGGGTCATAACTAATCCGCCATTTACGTTCAGCTTGTCTAAGTAGCAGGCGGGCGCTTTTGAGCTGATCAGTAAACCATGGCTGAGAGAGTAGTCTCCGGCTTTGAGCAAGTTTAGAGGGAGCAAAGACGTTGGCGGCAGAAAGCAGCGGCATTGAGAGCGAAGATAGAGATACCGGTCCCAAAGAGGTGCACTTTGAAACGATACAGGCAGCAAGTGCCTTAGGATCAACTGATCGCCAAGAGCAAAGTAGCATCTTGGAGGGGGGAACTTTACGGACGGGAGAGACTGATATAAAGGAACATGAGATCAAATCATGATCAGACCAGGTCACTGGCTCAATAAGGCCCAGGCCAAGTAGAGCATCATTGGCAAATACCATATCCAGAGTATTTCCATGTAGGTGCGTGGGTGCTTGGATCAATTGACAAAAATGAAGATCAGAGAGGCTATCCACAAGCAGATTAAGTTCATCCAATCTAGGTAGATTAAAATGCAGATTGAAATCACCCAATACCATGAGATTAGTGTACTGCAGGTTAAGGGCAGCAATAAGGTCCACTAGGCCCTTCCCAAAAGTGCCTGTAGGGCCCGGAGGGCGATAAATGAGCAGGAGGTGGATGATACAAGATGGTGGCAGCACACATCGGCAAAGAAGGGCTTCCATATTAAGTGTGTGAGAGCAAGGTATCTGACTAACCGTATACGTGTCTCTAAAAACAACTGCAATGCCTCCACCACGCTTTGGGGGTGGGCGATCATGGTGGGTAATGCGGTAATTGGGGGGGAGGGCTTGCACTACCGCAGGTGCCAAGCTCGGTGTCAGCCAGGTTTCGGCTAAACATAGAAAGGCTGGTTGCCTATTTGTTAGCAGGTTCCAGATCTCACCCATGTGAGCTGGGAGGGACCTAGTATTCAACAGGCACAAGGTGGGGACATCAAGCGTGGGCACAGTGCTGTGAGTACTTCTAGTGGGGGAGGGGGTTGGTGGGACTGTGTTGTAGCTCCAGCCAGTAGGCTACCTGGTGTTGGGGGGCGCTAAAGAGATCACAAGACTTCTGTCTGGGAAGCCCTCCCCGCACGTCCCGGCACAGACGGGCACAGACGGGCTTGCCTTAAGGGCGCCTTCGGCACGCTGGCGGCGTGCCCGCTGCGCCGCCCACTGCGCGGGCGTCCGATCCAGCACATAAGTGCCTGGAGCGGGATGAGAGCGAGGCGGGAGGCGGAGGCTGAGCCCAAGAGCAAAGAAAGAGGACTGGCAAGTCGTCTGGCCCAAGAGATTCCCCTCAGCAATGCCAGCAGGGTTAAGCAAACAGTCCGTCCCTTCAATCATTCAGTATCTTCATTAACACACATAAAAGCACAATATCACACAAAGGTAGTATCAAGTAGAATTATAAAAAGAGTATTAAACAGAGTATTTAAAATGGTTAAACCAATTTAGTAGCTGTCCTCGAGTGGAGCAGCTTTCCTCAATGTGCGTGGGCGTCCGATCCAGCACATAAGTGCCTGGAGCGGGATGAGAGCGAGGCGGGAGGCGGAGGCTGAGCCCAAGGGCAAAGAAAGATAACTGGCAAGTCGTCTGGCCCAAGGGATTCCCCTCAGCAATGCCGGCAGGGTTAAGCAAACAATCGGTCCCTTCAAACATTCAGTATCTTCATTCACACACATAAAAGCACAATATCACACAAAGGTAGTATCAAGTAGAATTATAAAAAGAGTATTAAACAGAGTATTTAAAATGGTTAAACCAATTTAGTAGCTGTCCTCGAGTGGAGCTGCTTTCCTCAATGTGCGCGGGCGTCCGATCCAGCACATAAGTGCCTGGAGCGGGATGAGAGCGAGGCGGGAGGCGGAGGCTGAGCCCAAGGGCAAAGAAAGAGGACTGGAAAGTCGTCTGGCCCAAGGGATTCCCCTCAGCAATGCCGGCAGGGTTAAGCAGACAGTCCGTCCCTTCAATCATTCAGTATCTTCATTCACACACATAAAAGCACAATGTCACAGAAAGGTATTATCAAGTAGAATTATAAAAAGAGTATTAAGCAGAGTATTTAAAATGGTTAAACCAATTTAGTAGCTGTCCTTGAGTGGAGCAGCTTTCCTCAATATGCGCGGGCGTCCGATCCAGCACATAAGTGCCTGGAGCGGGATGAGAGCGAGGCGGGAGGCGGAGGCTGAGCCCAAGGGCAAAGGAAGAGGACTGACAAGTCGTCTGGCCAAGGGATTCCCCTCAGCAATGCCGGCAGGGTTAAGCAAACAGTCCGTCCCTTCAATCATTCAGTATCTTCATTCACACACATAAAAGCACAATATCAGACAAAGGTAGTATCAAGTAGAATTATAAAAAGAGTATTAAACAGAGTATTTAAAATGGTTAAACCAATTTAGTAGCTGTCCTCGACTGGAGCAGCTTTCCTCAATGGATGCTGTTGCACCAAGTGCGATTTTTGGAGAGTGGGGATGGCTGGGAGACTAGGGCCTCAAGTTCCTTGAGGATGGAGAATATTCTCTGGTATTAGAGGTCACGTTGGCTATTCTGGAATTGAACCTACTGGCTTTGGCTTGGATAATTTCATTTTTATATTGGTTGGATATAGGCCTACAAGATTGTCTGCAAAGACTGATTAGAATAACTGGGTTGAGGGCCTCTAGATAATGCAGGAGTTTTTTCTGATCGTAGCATTTTCAGCACTGCTGTGTTCTGCCTTGGAAATGTTTGCAAGTTGAGTAAATAGTTTAAACATCGTCCTTTGTGAATATCTATGGTTCGATTGACTTTGACTTTGCATTTTTTGTCTACAAAGTGAATTGTCTGAAATTGATTGTAGCACGCTTTAGACATTTGGGAATCTGCTGCTCCTTAGCTCTTTGAGCACTCCTTCACCCAGTGCTAACCTAATTACGGCTACATTGTCATCAGTAGTACCCTAGAGGTAAATTACCCAGACCTCTCTGCAGGCTTAAGCTCCACCAGCGGCGTGTTAGCGCTGGTGCATGAACAAGGCCAATGTTCGCCCTTAAATGCCTGTTGCTGCCTTCTTAGGCTAGCTACTTTGTAGAATCATTCTGTGCGCATTGTGTGGTTGTATGATTGTGTCTCTGGGGATTGTGGGACCATTAGGAACTGATCATAGCATGTTCACCACTGCTCCCTTTGAGATTGCTATCAATTTGCTGTGTTCTGCCTTGGAAATATTTGCAAATTGAGTTAATAGTTTCAAAATAATCCTTTGTGAATATCTGGTTTGATTTATTGTTATTTTTCATTTTTTGTCTATAAAGTGAATTGTCTGAAATTGATTGAAGCACGCTTTACACATTTGGAAATCTGCTGCTCCTTAGCTCCTCGGGCACTCCTGCTCCCAGTGCTAACCTAAAAACGGCTAAATTGCCATCAGTAGTTTCATACAACTACATTAACCAGACCTCTCTGCAACCTTAAACTCCACCAGCGGTGCGTTAGCGCCGGAGTGTGATCTAGGCTGCTTTTCGCCAGTTCTCATCCAGGCTTGTCCTGCCTGCTGGTGAGGACCTCTGTAAGGTAAGACCTCACTGTTTCATCAGCCTTGTGCAGTGGGCTGCTGGCCACATATATCATTCATGCTGTCTCCCCTATTGCAAGAGGCTAGTGATGCTGTATTACTAAAACGAAGTACGGAGTTTGCTTCAGAAATATTGTAATCTTGGCTTACTCCCAGTACATGTCTCCCTGTTGACCAGCGTTCAATCCAATCTGACTCAACCGAGGAGTGCTAAATCCACTCTGCACTCAGTAGCGGACACCTCTAAGGATATGGGGGTCCTGACGTCCCCGTGAGAATATTCCAGCAGCTCATAATGCTTTAACAGGCAAGGCGCATGGAGAGTAGACCCCTAATAACTCTAAATTTACCAAGCCTCCCTGGCCTAAAGCATTGGTGCAACAGAAGGACCCTGGAGCTGCTCCCCCATAGCTGTTCATGGAGCTGTCCTATGGCATCATATTGGGGGAGGATAATCTGACAAATAACATCCTCAAAACTACTTGTTCAGAAGGGAATTGCCATAGCATTTCGGTGCTGGACTGCCCATGTGGGTGGTACAAAGAGTCATATAGAAATGGGTATTTCCCACCCATCTGTGAAAGGTACAATGAGCAAAAAGCGATGGCTGCAGATGCTCAAAGTGGGAAAAAAAACACAGAACAGCTTATCATGCTATGTTCTTTTTAGAGAGGGGCGCCTGCTACCTTTTTTGAAAAACGGAGTATGAAATCTGTAAACTTCAATCTGTGTTCAACCTGTATCTGCTCAATACCTGAAACGTCCAATGAGAGGTCAGTGCAGTATCCTCAGAAAAAACCCTTAAAGAGGGCCAGTATAGCGGGGTAGCACAAGAGGAGCATCCTCTCCTTGAGCCCTCATGCCATGCAGATAGTCCCCACCCTGAAAGGGCAGGATGTGCCAAGGCTATACCCATTGTTCTACTCAACACCAGATCGCTTGTTAAACATTCCATTGTGATCTGTGATTTTATTCTGGAATATGACATAGTTAGCTGTGCTATCACAGAATCTTTGTTGCATCCAGCTGCAGGTCTCACTCTCACACTGACATTAGCCCTAGTGTACAAGATCGTTAGAGATGACCAACTGTTGGGGAAAGGATGTGGGGTTGCCATTATCTTTCACTCATCACTGAACATCTGACATCTTGACACAGCTGTAATTCCGGACTGTGACCTTTTGCAAATAAAGTGGGCTAGTAATCCTAACAATACAATTTGCTTGTACTGTATCAGCCTCCCAATAATTTGACAGAGTTTTCCACACAAGTATGTGAGCTGCTCTCCTCTGCCCTCAGACCAAGCACTAAAACAATTCTTCTGGGAGATCTAAATCTAGGATTTGATGACCAGTCAGATTCTATGGCTAGAACTTACACACATCCCTAGAGAGCCTGGGTTTTAAGCAGAACATCCTAAACGCTACACATAGTGGATGCAGGATCCTGGATTGGGCAGCTACTCATGGGTTAGTCCTGGAGAATGTGGATGTTAGTCCATATCCTTCGTTGGACCACTTGTTTATACAATATCAATTGTCTCAGTTAGTGCAAAAAAAAAAAGTTAGACATTCGCCAAAGAAAGTTGTGTCCTGTAATTTACGAAAAAACTCACTCCAGCTGCCATGTCTCCTTTTTTTCATCAATTCTTAATAATCTCAGTAGTTTGATTCATCCACTGAGCTGTCTTTGGCCTAAGAGGAAGCAATGCCTCAGGCAGTCAATACACTGGCACCAGTAAAACAAAGATTACTTAAATCCCAGCCATCTAAACTATGGTACACCCCAGAAATTCAGACCCTTAAAAGCCAAATAAATCAAGCTTGTAACAGATGAAGGATTGCAGCATCTTCGGAGGTCAAAACTAGCTACTCAACAGCAGCTAAGGCATATAAATCTGCTATTTGTGGGGGTAAGAAATCTTCCTACAGGCAAAGCATTAAAGGGGCAGAGTCAAGCTCGAAGGAATTATTTAAAATCCTGAGTGAACTTGAGGAACCATGTCCCCCAACTCTTCAACAGTGATAAAAGACACTACCTGGTATACTAACGTCCAGAACTTTCTGAGGCAAACAATTGAAAGGATTAAGAAGGATTCTGCCCATAATTTGTGTCTCTCCAAAGACCTTTCTCATGTAGGTACATCTGAAAAACCAACTACCTTCGGCCTCTCTTCAAGTTCTGAGAAACATCAGAATCCGATATGCTTAATCTATTGATGAAAATCAAGCCTACAATTTGCAAAGGCGACAGTTGCCCATCTTCCATTGTGAAGTCATATGCAACGTTTCTGACACCACTAATCAAAAGGTTTGTAAACCTTTCGTTCAGGGAGAATTTAGTTCCTACATCTATTGAACAGGCTTGGGTATCGCCTCTCCTGAAAAAATAATTGCCTGAGCCCAATCTACCAGAGAAATACCGTCCTATAACAAACTCCCTGTTTCTTCTGAAGATTCTGGATAAAGTTGGTATACCACCAAATGCAACTTTTTCTAGAACTACATAACATCCTTGGCTATAACCAATCTGGGTTCAAAAGAAATCATAGTACAGATTCCACTCTCTTGGATTTAAAAATGACTATTCTTCAAAACTTTGATAAGGGCAAAGCCTCCCTTTTGATGCTGCTCGATCTCACGGCAGCTTTTGATCTTGTGGACACTCCATTTTGGCCTCCAGATTATAAGACTTTGCCTCGTTTTCTAGAGAGGCCTCCAGCTGGGACCTGCTATTTCTTTCAAATCAAACTGCTAGAGTCTTCCATGAGGAAAGTATAGCAGAAGGATATGAATTAGACTGTGGGGTACCACAAGGATCCTGTGTGTCCACAACATTGATCAACATTTTCACTCTTCCCCTCTTCAATCATTTGGACGCAGAAGGCATTATGTATCCAAACTATGCTGATGACACCCAGTGCCTTATTTCACTCACTGGCAATTATGTGTTTGAGTCGCTGACTATCAATAAAACCTACAGTCTAATTCATCACTGTATGATGCTAAATGGGCTAATTCTTAACAATGGAAAGACTGAAATTATGATGGTTGGAACTGCATCAAAGCTGCGCAAAATGGATCCTGCCTACTCTGCCTTTCAAGTTGGTGATTGTCGGCTAGCAACACTATCTAAAGTAAAAACATTGGAGATGGTACTGGACTCAGAACTTTCAATGAAAGCGCATGTCAGCAATCGTGGGTCGCGTTCTTCTGGTTCCATGTGTTAAAATCGCAGCAAAAATGGCCGTTTACACAAAAAATCGCGGCAAAGAGGCCATGGTTTTGCCGCCGCAATCCGAGTAAAGTATGCTGGGACACCCCAGCAATCCCCAGACTCATTATACCATTTAAGGGGAGCAAGGACACCCCCGCAACCCCTGCTTTCCTTAAATGGTATAATGGGGTACACCTTTACCAGGTCAAACCACGGTGATTTTTTGTAAAGGCGTCATTTTTGCCAAAATGTTATTACTGCATGCCGTTCTTCTTACTATATCAAGCTACTGGTGCAAATCAGGCCCTTCTTGGATACAGCAGATAGCGCTATACTAGCTCGTTTGATAATTGTCTCTCCTCTGGATTATTGCGCCAACCTTTTCCAGGGCACTGGCAAGGAAGAGCTCAGCTGTCTGCAGGTGGTCCAAAACAATGCGGTTAGAGCAGTTACTGGCCTTCGTAGAACTGATCATGTTTCTGTGGAAAGATGGTCACTCCATTGACTCCCTGTTCAAAAGTGGATCCTATGTAGGACACTGTGCATCACTCATACATTCCTCTATGGGAAAAGCCCAGTGTATCTGACAAAACAGCTAACATGGCTCCCGGTTAGGCATGCACTACGGTCCAACATTACAGGAGTATTAGAAGTGACAGCAGCCAAGTCATCACAGGTGGAGAAATGATGCTTCTCTGCAGCAGCTCCTTGGATATGGAATGCCCTGCCTCTAGATCTGAGATTATGCAGTACCATATCCTCCTTTAGATGCAGATTGAAGACCCTTCTCTTTGAGTAATTCTCTTGGATTCCCCGTGCTGATTCTATATGTTTAACTGTTTCCTCTGTTTTTTGTTGGCTGTCTTGTCCCTGCACTTCTATGCCTATGGGAGACGTTGCAGCATGATCAAAAACTTAAATTAAGAAATAAATAAAATAGGAATTAGAGAACCTCTGTCTTTGTGGAGTCGACAATGAGTGAGTGAGAAGCCATTCAGTATTTGATGGCGGTGAGAGAGAGCAAGACATTTTTCACCTTAGCTCGTCAGATAAGGAGGGAAAGGAGAAGATATCTGAGTGTCATCAGTGAAGAGTTGATAGGAGAAGCCACAGGAGGAGCTTAAGGTGCCAAGAACAGATGTAAAGAGAGTGAAGAGAAGTGGACCCATGACTGACCCTTGGGAACACCAACACTAAGGGGGATGCCTAGGAGAGATAGTATTGAGAGAAGGTCAGATTAGATGATGGTATCGAAGGCAGCAGAGGTCAAGAAGTATAAGAATAGATGAATTGTTAGCATGACGAGCAGAAGATGTGTAGTTGCTGAAAATGAGTAGAAATTCAAAGGAGGGCAAACAATCTCTCAAATTTCTGATAAAAAAGTGATTGAGATACACCAATAGTGTTAGTCAAGGGGTTCCCTCTTATGATGTGCTGTATTCAATGCAAATATCTATGTGGGTTATAGTTTGAACACATGTGTTTTTATTTGCTTAATATGATAAACAAAGAAGGAAAATATTTATATATTTAAATTAAAATCTATGTGACAAGCATAGTAGATGGTATCTGACAACAAGAAACAAACATTGCAAGTGAAAAACAGAAAAAGAGGTGTTTTTATACATGTATCATTCATAACACGCCATCATTTCTAAGCAATTTTACAACACAAGGAATACACATTTTTAAGAAATGTAAAAGGAATCTCACTCGTTGTACACCATTGGGTAGAAAGCAGCCTAGCCTTCATCAGGACACAGATGAGTTTGAGGTACCCACTGTGAGAAACCTGAAGGTGTCTCACTCACTAGTCACCCGGGATCTGTCATCCAGGTGGCCAGGGCATGGCCATCGCTATTAGATCCAGTTCCTCGGGGTAGACCAGTGAGGGAAGATCAGATGGATGAGGGGCCTTCGGGGAGTGGAAGTGGGACACCAAAGGGTGAGACGCAGTATGCCCTTTCTTATTACACCTTTTCCCCATCCTGCCAAGTAGATATTTAGAAACTCTACCCTGCCCCCTTTTCCAACATGAACACTTTCAACACCCCGAGCAACAACGGACTAAAACCAGAGCCGTCTACCTGAGATGTCCCAACACAAGGGTCAGGCAGAGTAAGGTAATTGACACCTTCGCACACCTGACTGACCTTTCCCTTTACCATACGGGATAAGAGGTGGATCACAAGAGCACACTCTGAGCAAAGCCGAATACATGAGGAAGCAGCTATTCCAGGACGGCAGTCCAAATGGAAGAGACAGGCACCATGACCTGAAAGGACATCAAGGAGAGAGTGGCCCCTGCCCTTTTCAACCAAGGCCTGCAAAGCCTCTGACAACAGAAACACAAAACCGGGAATCACAGCTGGCGAATGGTGGGACGGATGTCAGTGGTATATGGAGCCCTCCCGCACTGATAGCCAGGGTGGGGAGACTCTGTTGCCATCATGGTACCGTCCTTGACTCGAGCGGAAAAAAGAAACACCAATGAGTTCAGCACAGCCGGTGAGTCGTAACAACCTGATAGGGGACCCGACTGTGTTAGACTCAGGATTGCAGAGACAACATTAAGAAGATTAACAGATAGAGGTCTTTTGTTGTGCACAAACTTGGTACGAGAGATAGAGTCATCCGGTGGCATTTGGGCACTCATTCGAAGGTCTCTAGCTGTTACCCATCTCCTGAACAAAGGGAAGGCGGAACTACAAAAGTATTAACACTACAAATACCAAGAGGCCATAGGGAAGGCCGGCGTGAAGTGTCAAGGTGGTCATACAAGGATCAAGCCAAACCCCTTGTACAAATGAAAGTCCTTGACATGGGGTGGAAGTTTTGACAATTGTGAAATTGTGAACCCAACTGATGAAATTGTAAGACAGATGTTTGCACCCGCCTGAGGGGAACGCTGTGCGAACTGTAATTTCGAGAAGCCACACTTGCCATAGGCCTAACAGAGTGAGCCGACGAGACGTGATCGCCCTTAGTAAGTTTCTGTTTAAAATTGGCAAGAGCTTTGGAAAGTCTGAGCCAGACTGAGGGAGACTGAAAATTAAGAGAAGGATTGGAGCCTGGCTGAGGGGGGCCAAGGATGCAGGGTAATCACCCGACATGAAGATTAACAGAAGGAACATTTGTTTTGTTATCACACACTATTTTGTAGCATAGCGGAAAGGATTGGCAATTGTTTTTTTTTTTTAGTAGAGCCCCTTTTTATTTGACTAGACTCTACTAGGACTGTATTATTATTATTATTTAATGGTCGTAGCATGCTCCCATCTTAGATTAAGGTTTATATTAGGAGTTTATCTCACCCATTTTTTACAGTTTAATAAACACCCTGGAACTGTGATCACTTGTGTCTGTCTTACTTTGATACCATGCCTTCCTTACACCACACAGTCCTAGGTTGTGCCTGAATGTATGGCAGAGGGAACCTCCCTGTGAAAATGATGGGAAAGAAATAAATATCCTCTGTGAGAAAGGAAACAAATGTGGTATGTCACTGGTGAAAATGTTTATATAACAACACCAGCATAATTTGTTGTGGTGAAACTGATGGATGGTGAAGACAATGTGTCCTCAAAGGCAGCCATTTTGGCTGAGCATGAAGATGTTTTTATCCAGAGCTATCCATAAGAGTGTGATAAAAAAAACATCCATTGCCACTGTGTGTGGGCGGCTGCAAGAGTTAAGCATGTATTTGGGCACTTCCAAAGCCTCTTCTTGAGGTATGTTGGTATAAAGGGCTGAAATATCTAATGCAACCATTAGATGTGATTCAGCTTGGGATTCAGCTTGGAATGGATGATTCTCAATGAGTTTAATTGCTTCCCTTGTGTCATTAAGAAATGTTTTAGTCTGTATGTGAGTTGTTTGGGAACATAATCAATGTATTGACCAATGGGTTCTACAATAGAGCCACAAATGAAAACTATCAGTCTGCTGGGTGGGTTGGTAGCATTTTTGTGAATCTTAGGTAAACCCAAGAACCTAGGGGTCGTTATTTCCAAAGTGGGATCCCTGTCTAGTGGTATACAGTAGGTCATTGATCATTTGTTCACATGGGATTTGTCTAAAAGGACTATACCGCCTCCTTTGTCTGCCGGTGTTTATAACATGTTGGTTGTTATTTTGATGGGATAGGACTGCAGCTTTTTCTTCCTTAGTGAGATTGATGGAGAGGTATGTGTTTTTACATGCAACTTTCTTAGAGGTATCACTTAGTATGCATTTTGCAAATTTCAAGAACTCTGGTGGTGAAAGATTAAAATCAAGGCTTTACTACCACATAATAGAGATTTGCCAGTCACGAGGACAAAGTTACATATATGTTTATTAAAGACAAGCAGCTGCTCGGTTCTTAACACCCTACAATGCGTGCAAGCAGACACCGTGAGACGAGAGAGAGCACGCATTACACAAGTGCATATATTTATACAGTTTGTTTAAAGCCCTGGACATCACTGTCCAGCCCCCACCTCATGTAGTGTATAGCTTGGGTTTATAAACTGCCTATGTGACAGATTTATATTAAAAACATCGTTAGTGCATACTTTGCTGTTTACTTTCAGACAATTTACGGTCTGGGAGCGGGGTGACCTCCAATATGAGGCTGGCATATCATGTTTTCAGCACCATAAAGCATCAGAATGTGGACTAAAGTTCACACAGCAGCCTCTTGCTGCGTTAAGGCCGAAAACACATAAACTGAGCATGGAACAAAAGAGCAGAAAGCAATCAGAATGGCGGTCAATTCAAAATGCCAACGTAGTCAGCTTATTTCAGGTTCAGTCATTGTGCTATTACAGTGTGATGCGAATGTGCTTAGGCCAAGTATTACTATCAAACGGCATTATGGCAAATATGTTTCCACAGTGGCACATCTGAGTCTTCAGGTATAAATGTAGATTTGTCTCAGAAATTGGTAAGAGGGACGTGGTTTTCTGTGTCTGTGTTTGCAAAGAATAACTTGTGTCTGATTTTGGCAAAAAAAGCAAATCTCAAGTTCTGTTTGTTTCTGAGCAGCTGATTTAGAAGTAGAAAAGAACAGTCCCTTTTAAAGCTGGTGTTGAAGGATCTGTGTGAACCTTGATTTTGAGGTTCTTATAGACTGGGGGTCGCCTGACTGTGGTTTGGCCACACCCTAAAAAAGCCTGATTGTCTGTGTGAGATGTGGGTGCACTTGTCTTTTCAATGCTGTCCTTTGAGGTGCTGGATTAAGAGAAGGTGACACCACATTTCTTAATAACATTGAGGAGAGCTGACTCAGTAAAGTGCAGAGGTCAGAAGAGAAAAAATTGAAGAGGATCCTAGAGGTTATTTGTGTCAAAGAACTCATTAAGTCAGTTGAAAATGAAACACTCTAGGATTTTGGAATAATGAGGTAGAAGAGAGACAGGATGAAAGTGGGCAGGACAGTGAGGATCTAGGCCAGGTTTCTTAAGGATAGGAAAGACAGTAGCTGACTTGTGGGATGATGGAAAAGTGGCACTGTCAAAAGAGGAATTGAGAGTCAATGGGGTCATATGAAGAGTTAGCACTGAGGAGGTCAAGAATCTCAACAGGTTTAGTGTGGGCAAAGGACACCATTGTCACAGGAGAGGAGGTTAGAGGTGGTGGGTAAAAGTAGGCAAGTAGGCAAATAGGGATAGAGGGTAATTTTCTATGGTATTTTGAATGTTGGAAATGTGATAAGCAAAGTAGAGAGCTAGATCATAATAGAAAGAGTAGAGGAGATGGAACATTTAGGACATTAGAGATTTGAGTTGAGAGATTTCTGGAGGCATCTAGGTTGAAAGGATTGAGACGAAATGACAGAGAGATAGTAATCTCGTTTGGCTAAGTTGAGAGCAGATGAGATTTGAAGGGCAGTCAGGTGAAGTTTTAGATCAGAGGAGTGTGTCGTTTTTTTTCCATGTGCAAAGCTTTGGAAGTATGACCATTTTACATAGTGCCACCCACCACATCAATAACATAGGCAACTGTTTCCAAAATTGGACCGATTCCCCTATTGACGTCAATGCCCTACCAGTATTGCACACGTGTCCTCGATATCAAAAATGTGGATGCCCAAGTACCTGAATGATTCCCCTTCCCACTGTATCCCCAAGTCCGGGAGGGTAGCTATATCGTAGCTGTGAAGGTCCTCTAATGGAAACAACATGTTTTTTTCTTGATTAATGCAGAATCCTGACAGCGTCCAGAAATTTCCCAATATTGCAGCATTGGCATATTGTCCAGCGTATTCCTCACATAATTCAACAAATCATCTGCGTATACAGAGACGTTATAATTCACCCCAACCCCTAATATCCCTGCTTCACTCATCTCCTTCCTGCGATACCCTGCCAGTGGCTTCAACACCAGCGAGAATAAAATCAGCAAGACCGGGCACCACTGTTTTCCTTTTCTACTTAGCACCCACTGCAACAAAATCCAATCATTCGCCATACTCTCGCCATTGGCTTGTTGTATAATAGCCGTAACCATCGGCCAATGGTTTTTGGAAACCCAGAGGCCCTCAACACCCTGAACAGCCATTGCCACTCCAGAGAGACAAAGGCCTTCATTGCATTAAAGGATGCCATTTCACCCTTTGAATCTTTAACCTATTCCATTACGTGGTGTAGGCAGTACAAGTTAATTGATGTATTTTGCCCCCCTATGAATCTGCACTGGTTTGGGTGAACCAGCATCGGAGCCATCATGGAGAATCTAGTAGTTAAAAACTGCCATACAATTTTTGCATCCACGTCGAGTAACGAAATAGGGTGATGGATGCGCATTGCAGGAGGTCTTTACAGTTCTTTAAAAGAACTGCTATTACTGCCTCTCTCATCGAGGCTGGGAGCAAACCAGACTCAAATGCCTCATTGTACACTTGCTTAAGCTGAGGGACCAGGAGATCAGCATACTTACAATAAAACCCTACTGGTAGGCCATCGCTCCCAGGGGACCAGCTTTTATGCATGGATTGAAGTGCACTGTGCATATCAGATTCCCAATGGGCTCCTCCAACCCTTTCCAAAGGTCCCCGTCCAAGACCGGCAGCTGGATCTAATCCAACAGGTCATCCTCATCCGTTTCCGAGTATGTGCCCTCACTGGTATACAGGGATTGACAGAAGATCCAGAATGCCTCATTGATACCCTCTTGGATGCACACCAGTTCCTCTGATTCCTGTCTAACCTGCATGATTGTGTGCCGAGGTTTCCTCCTACAAATCAACCAAGGTAACAGTCGCTCAGCCCTCTCCCCTTACCCATGAATCCGCACATCCGACAGTGATTCAAATGTCTCTCAATGGGAGACCAGCGCCTGCACCAGAGCCTCCCCGACTGCCACCCCTATGCCAAATCCCTCTCTAAATCTGACACCTTCACCTCTATCTTCCACAATTAATACTGCATTGTCCCTCCTACCCGATTACCACAGAAATACAGACTGCTCTGATTGTAACCTTGAAGGCCTCCCACATGGTCCCCGCTGTTGCAACCAATCCCTCATTGATGCCGAAACACTGCACAAATTCCTCCTGCAGAGTTTCCGCAAACATGTTGTCCTCCAGAGCTGTGGCTTGTATTTGCCATAGCTATATTGGTGACCTCTGTTGCAATCCCTGCAATTGCATCCTTTAAGGTGAGTGTTCCCAAAGGACTTTCCTCAAATATTCTGTGTTTCTTAAGGAGAGGAAATCCTCTGACCCCACAAATAAATCAAATATAACAAATAAATATTCTAGCCAGGAGTATGAACCATGTACACCCGAGAAGAATGTCTACCCCCATTCCTTCCCATGCAACTCTCACCACAGCTCCACCAACTCCAGGTCCCGAGCTACCCAATGCAATGATGCTCCCTGTACTATCCAGATCCGGTTCAGGAGACAATTAAAACCCCACCATGTAAACAGTCCCTCCCTATGTCCCCACCCACCTGGCCCAACACCAAAGGAAAATAGTCTTTATCCACCACGTTTTGTGCATGTGAATTGACCACACAGAGGTCCTACCCTCCAGAGTACAAAGGACCATCACCATTCTTCCAACTTTGTCAATAAAAACCTTCCCCACCTGGACAGGAAATCCCAACACTATCCAAATCAGAAACTCCCCTAGCATATGACAAATAAGATGTCTCCACTACCAGCCCCCAATGCATCCTGAGAGAGTTGAAATCCTTAGGCACCATATGGGTCTCCTGAAGCAAGGCCAGTTGAATACCATGTTGTCTCAAGAACACCCCAACTCGCAGGCACTTGAATGTTTTAACAAAACACTGGACGTTCCCACCTCCATACTGTAACGGAAGGCCATTGTAATCTGCACTGTCAAACTAATGGTGAACCTTATCCAAATGAATAAATGTAACGTAACCACCCAACCGGTGAACTCCGCCAACAGTGGCCATCTAGGATCCCCACTCATCCCAACCCGCCCACTCCCTCCCAGTAACCCTCCTCCCAACCCCTGCCCATGCCCCAACTCTACCCAAAACAAACCACAATCAAGTGCCCTCCATATCCCACCTCCCTGCCCACCCAAAACTAAATCCTAAATCCCCCTCTCCATCCCTCTACACTCTTGACCCACCAGTCATTCCCTCCACACTGCTCCTTCCTCTCGTGGGTGAACAACCATAGGTCCGGGGCTCTCCCCCTCCCGGCCTCCATCCCGCCTATCACAATGATCATCTCTCGCTTCCACAGGCCCAAAACCTACAACAGACTGTCATAGCCCCGGTGCAAGCCACCACAAGCAAGCCCCAGACCTGTCCCACTGCCAACCAAAATCAGCCCCCAAACTTCAATACACCCCACTTTGCTCATAAATCGGGATGCCGTGGCGCTGAATCCAACCAGTTCCACACTTCTTGCAGTGACATAAATAACCAGGACTTGCCATCTGCAATGATCTTCAGTTTGGCTGGATATGACATCATGTTGGGGTCATTACGACCCAGGCGGTAAGTACACCAACTTTACCACCATGGTGTAAACTGTGTTTACACCATGGTGGATGGCGGATTTACTGCCCCATTCCAAGGTGAGTGGGGCGGTAAATCCCCATTTCCCATTTACCCTTCCCCATTCCCATTTTTGCCCCATAGGGCATAATGGGAGTGTGGAAGGTGCTAATTACGGCACCGTAAATTACGGTGCCGTAATTAGCACCAAGGCGGTTTAGCGCCATGGATTTTAACGACTGCTAAAAGCAGCCGTTAAAATTGGAATCAGGCGTGAAGGGTTAACGACGGCGTTAACCCTTAACGCCTGAGTTGTAATGAGGCCCCATGTATTTAATGTTTAACTCTCTGAAGTGCCATCCCACTGCATCATAGGTTCTCTGCTGTCACTGTACCTCTAGGGTCTAGTCTGAAAAAATGTGTAATTTCTTATTGCCTACCTCATAGTGGCCAACCTTTCGGGACTCCTGCAGGATAGCATCTCTGTCCCTAAAAATCATGATTTTCGCCACTATCACTCCTGGCTGCCCCCCAGGTGGCAGGGCTCTACCTGGCACCCTGTGCACCCTTTCGACTGTAAAGGACTTTGAGAGTCCCGTCACACATAGAGTCTCCAGGATAAGATGTTCCACAAAGAGCTCCTCACTGGCCCATTCCTCCCTCTCAGGGACCCACACCGGATGAATATTGCAATGCCTAGAGTGACCCTCTGCATCCTCCACTCTCAACTGCATGCCCTAGGTGCTCCCACCGGGTCAGCTACTTGTTTTTTGAGGTGCTGCAGATCACCCTCAACCGTGCTCACTCTCTGTTCCACTGCTGTGACCCTATCACACACCTTATGCAGGTCTGCCCATATAAGGAACACATCCACCCCCTCTTTGAGACTCCCCACCAGGGAGGCTTTGTTGGCCTGAATAACCTCCATCAAGGCATCAAGAGTCACCCCACCAGACCACCCGCAACAGCACCATCCGCTGCAAGGCCTTCCCTTTCCTGCTTCTGTTGTCTATATCTGGGGTCAGTGTACTTCGCCGTCCTCTGTTAGCCTTTTATCATTGTTACCAGAGCCGGCCACCCTGGCTTCCAGGCCCGTGCCCCCTCGCAAGCTGAAATCACCTCCTCTACATGGAGTGCAGGGTGGGAGAACCCCCCTGTCCCTCTGAGGCTCCTGATTCAGGGGTACCACACCACACCATCCCCCCTTCTGTTCTAGCACTCCCCCCGGCTCCTAGTGAGACATGTGTAATGAATCCCAAATGGATAACCAAGGCTCCGCTATATTGCTCCCCAAATCCAGGACTGGGGTTCCAAAATAGATTTTATACTCCAGGCCTTAGGCTCATCCATAGAGACCACATTCAAGGGTGCAGTCTAAACTCTGTCTCCAATCTGGGGGGCCAGGCATGCCTGTAGAGGCATGGTACCTGCTTCACCTTCTCCTCAATGTTGTGCAAGGGGTCCATGCAGCAGGGAACCCTGCAAGGCTCACTCAGGGACACTACCCTAGGTGATGTCCCTCGACTTCAGAGCGCTGAACAAAATGCTGCTTGCAGGTCCCGTTCCATGCTCGCCTTCCCTGTGTTGCTGTGCAGATACTCTTCTTCCTGCGGCTGGTTGTCTCCACAGGCCGTCACCACTCCGTCCTTCTACTGAGTTGCCTGAGGGATAAGAAGCATTCCCAGTTCCCCCCATAGACACTGTGCCCCTCCAGGTCTCCACGCCCCTCAAGACTGCACACTTTGTGACTGCCTCCGGGCTGGTCACCAATGCTGCCTTCCCTCCATGTCAGAAAGGATGGAGGACGGCATCTCCAGCCTGCCTCCCGGGGTCTGGCTGAACTGTGACTGTACCCCAAGCAGGCGCTCGACTCGCTGGCGCTGAAACTGTGATCCGGACCCCTCACCACCACCTCGCCGCCGTCCGGGCTGGATACAAACATCCGAATCAGATCTACCACGCAGCCCTCTCCAGCACCAGCGGCCATTTTAGGACCTCATATATTTCCTCCACCTGCAAGACCCGGCCTCTTTCGCCGGGGCTCCAATAATGCTTGTCTCTTGCCACAAAGCTGTCAAACTGTGCCCCTGGATTACCATTGCTGGGGCTCAGTCCGAGGCTTGGATTTTCAACAAAAAAGCAGGATTTGGACAGGATATCTACGGGCGGCCCGGAAGCTCCAGTGAGCTACATGCTCATGATCCAGCTGCCGGCCATGCCCCCGAATTTCTGGACATGTACACATGCTTGAGGTACCCCTTAAAATATACCTAGATCAATACTATCAGATTTAAATCCAGAGATTCTGTCTGGCTTTCAAAGAAGTAACCCCTGTTCTCTCAGGAAGACTGTGGCAGGAGAGAGCTTGGGGTAATTGTCCTGTATGATTCAAAGTGTATGATTTTCTTCTGGGTAACGCCACCTTGCATATGGCAATAGCCTCGCCAAATTATGTTCTTTACACCCTGAAAATACATCAGTGTTCCGGGGCCCTTCTTGGAGATGGTGTCCCAAACATGTACTTTGACTGGTTGCTTTTGGGAGGGCTGGCATAAAAGGTGTGCTCTCCTGATGAAGGCCGACCTGTTGTAGCGTTCTAGCACAATGGCAGTCTTGTCTATGAACAGGACATTTTCAAAGTCTTCCTCATCTCTATCCAGAGCTTCCTGCTGGCCACCCACTACTCGTTATTGATGTTACAAATTCCAGGTAAAAGCCTCAGATGGCATAAGGCATTGTAACAATAAACGAAATAACCAGCAGTCCTGGTTCATGCTCAGACATAATACAAAGGGGGAAAGGGAGGTTGAGGGATCAGAGCAAGTGATGACCATAACAAAGCTCCCCAAATATAATGTGCAGGTGGGGAAAGGAAGTCTGGATCGTAAGAGCAAGGCATGGTTATAATATAAGAAGTGAAATGCTTCCCTGGTTAAAAGTACAGGGTTTAAAATGAAGACTCGGGAGTCTGTGCAAGGCATGTTTATACACAATATAATGTGTGGGGGGTCGGTAGAAAAACCTGGGGAGTTAGAGGAAGGCATGACTTTAATTAAAGAAACAAACAGCTGCCCTCGGTAAATTCAAAATATTAAGCACAGTGTGAAGGGTGGGGGGTGGAGGGGAAGGACTTGTAAAGTCAGTGAAAGGCATGGTTGGAATAAAATAAATTAACATCGGCCCATGGGGAAGGCAAAATCTCAAGACGAGAGGAACAGAGCGATATTCAGAAAATTCCAGTAGCTGAACTTGGTGTTCTCCACTTCTAGCCAGGAGCCTAGCAGGCATGGTATATGACATCACTGATCATGTGATCTTGCCACAGGATTGACTTTAGCTGACACACAGTCCTCATATTGCCTTGTTGCAGCAGGTCACTTGTTAACTTGTGCATGCATATAAAGTGAAGCACAAGCAAACATCAGCAGTACTCTAGCCTCCGTGATGGGCAAACCTGACATTGCTGGACTAATACTGTAGCTGGCATCCATAACTCAAAGTTTAGGATTGGAACACATGCATGTGTACTATAAAAGATGAACTTTAAATCAGAAGAACAACCATACACATCTGTGACTGGTCCTATCATCCTGGCACATTCATGAAATTCAAAATGTCATACTACAACACTCCACTTTCATAGCACACAGCTCACTCCTGGGTTATTTTTCTCTCCCCCTGTTATATGGTAGTAGACAGCTGTCTGAATGAGTGACATTCTGCACCTCCTCAGAGGTACTCTGCCTTTCCTCTCCTTCCCCCAGAAGCTCAAGGTCTCCCAAGCTCTGGTTCTCTCTAGGTTGGACTATTGTAACAGCCTCTTTCTAAATCTACCTGCCTTTACTCTCTGCCCTCTGTAACTAATCCAGAAGGGGATAGCAAGACTTGTTCTTGGCCTCAAGCCCTGGGATTGTATCTCTCCAGCTCTGAAATCTCTCCATTGGCTCCAAGTGGATGCAAGGATTACATTCAAAACCCTCTGCATTGTCCACAAGGCTTTCTCGGGCCTGGGTCCAAAATACCTTCAGCTATCCCTCCGCAAATACCTCCCCTCTCGAGCTCTTCACTCCTCTACCTTTAACTCCCTCAGAGTCAGTAGTTTTTCTTAGAAACGAGCTGGGGGTAGATCTCTGTCTTCGGCTGGGGCCTACCACTGGAATAGCCTCCCTGCCACTCTAAAACTTGAGGAGAACCATCTCCAGTTCTAGAAGAACCTCAAGATCTTCTTCTTTGTTTCTGCCTTCACTCCCCCTCTCCTGGGACTGACTTGGAGGATTTGGTGGTAGTTGGTCAACTCTGCCCCCACTGTCCCGAGATGCCAGACTGGCACTCGTTATCATTGGATCATTGTTTGACTCTCGTCGGATGGGTCGGCCTCTGTCTTCTTGAAGTAGCAGGCGTTCCGCGCCACGGTCCCTCTTGCATCAGTGGCTGTTACCATTGATCCGTTGACGTGTGTTATGTCCATGGCTCCGGCTCGTAGGTTAGGGTCAACTTCCCTTCAGGATGGCGATTCCGCTCTAGTACTGTAACCCCCACAGAAATGTCAGGTTGTTGGAGGTTCCACCTGGCGCTTTCTCGCTCATTGCGTTTTTGACGCACAACTCGTACTTTCTGGTTGTCCATGATCCCCGGCTCTCGCCCTTCCAGCTCTGGTAGGAAGCCCATAGGGAACTGCTTGAAGAGGGCCTCTGCAGGCACTACTCCCGTGGATTGATGAGGGGTCGCTCTGTACTCCCGGAGGAATTGAAAAAGGTTTCTCCTTAATTCCCCTCCTTGGTTCTGGGATATCCTGAACACCTTGTTGAGAGTGTGCATGAATCTCTCTGCTTAACTGTTGGCCCTTAGCCAGAGGGGAGTCACTTTATGGTGCTGTATTCCACACTCCTCCATGTATTTTGCGAACAGTTGAATCTGAAAGGGGGGTCCATTGTCAGAGCACAATTCCAACGGAAATTCGTGAGTAGCGAAGATCCTTTCCAGGGCCTGTATGGTGTGGTCACTGGCAGTCGATTCCACTAGCTCTTTTTCGGGGTACCGGGACCATTGATCTAGCACCGCCAAGAAATAGGTGCCTCTACTTGTGGAGCCAAAGTCTGCGTGCATCGTGCCCCACGGTTGGTCACTTCTTTCCGTTGACTTGATGTTGGGTTCTCTAGCTGTGGGGCTGGCCGCTTGGCACCAAATGCAGCGATGAATGTATTTGTTAACCCTCTGATCCAGGTCGGGGAACCACAGTTTAGCTCTTAGGCGTACCTTTGTTTTGGCTGTGCCTTGGTGTCATTGTGGACTAATTCTAGCACCTTCTTCACCAGTACTCGTGGTACGACGATCGGGTGCCCTCTCAGCATTAACCCTTCCTCCAAGATCGACAGTTCATTCCGGGCTCACCAAAGCACCTGCAGGTCTAGTTGGGCTCTCCTCTCTCCCTGGGTATTGTTCGCTAGCACTCCCTTGCAGTCTTCGGTGGCCATTGTTGATCTGATGCGCTGGAAAACCCTGTTTGCTTGGGACGCCTCCCCCAGCTCCAGTACGGTCAGCGCTATGGGCATGGCGGCTTCCACTACTTGACGGATTACCTCTGCACAGTCTTCTTCATCTTTGCTGCAGCATGGAATACGAATCCGAAGAATTTTAATCTGTCTCAGAAGAACTTGCATGTTCCTTTGTGAAGTGTTAGGCCTAGGTCTCAGATCCTCTCAAGGGTCTTGTCCACTCTTTTAATACTTTCTGCCTCAGACCTCAGAGGATGCAAAAACAAGAATGTCATCACTCAAGTTTATAATTCCTTTTAGGCCTGCCCCTCGGATGACATTCTGAAAGACCTCCACGGCCGACACGATACCAAAACTTAGCCTCTTGTATTGGTATAGGCCCTCGTGCGTCGTAAAGGTGGTTATGTAGCGGGATTCAGGATGCAGCTCCAGTTGATGATATCCTGAGCCGAGGTCAAGCTTGGAAAATACCTTGGCACCCTGAAGTTCCCCTACGATATCATCAAGCGTTGGTGTTATGTGTCGTTCAAACTTGATAGCCAAATTTGGCAGCCTCATGTCCACACAAATGCGCACTACCCCTAGTTGCTTGGGTTTTGCGGCCACTACAATCGGGGACACCCATGGGGTAGGACCTTCAAACCTCTCAATTATGTCCATGTTGACCAGTGTTTGTAGTTCCTGTTCAACCTGGGCCCTCAGGTGAAAAGGGATCCACCTATGCTTTTGGGCCATTGGCCTCACAGATTCGTCAATCTGAAGACGTATCGGTTCGCCCTTTAACTTGCCTATGCCCTGAAATATGTCGGCATATCTCTCTGTGATGTTGTGTACGTAGGTCAAATAAACGGAGATGGCAAAATGTACAATGTTCAGGGCCTCGGTCGCCGCACAGCTTAACAGGGTGTGTGGGCTGACCTCCATCACAAAGAACTTGGCTTTGATGGAATTCTGGCCAGGGGTGACGGACATAACAAATGCCCCTCATAGTGGTTTTGGGGTGTCACCTCCAAATGTGTAGATCTGGCCTTGGTCCCTTTGAGTGCCTGTGGGCCCGGAATTACTTCATAGTGTCCTGGTTCTAGGACACCCACTGATGCTCCCGTGTCTATCAGCATGGGTGTCGGTGTATTTTCAATATTCACCATGCAAGTTGGTTGACGTCGCTTCCGTGGTCCGGATTCAATGTTGGAGATCAAGAACACCCTCCTCCTCCTCTTCTGCAATGTCCAGCTCCTGCATTCCCTGTATGACTGTGGCAACATTGTTTTTGTCTCTTTGGGCCGCTGCTGACTCTCACTGGGCCCCTCGATACCGTAACAGGGATGTCTGCCCTGCACACTCTTGCATAGTGTCCCGACACCCCATAGCAACCACACACTCTCAGCTTTGCTGGGCACTCACCAGCGTGCGGAAGGTCGTAAACGCAGTATTGACACGGATGTGGCTGTTCAGATCTTTGAGATTGTGGTCTTTTCGGAGTCCAATGTGGCTTCTGAGTCGTGTTCATCGCCGAGCGTCCAATGGCAAATGCCTCCTCCCACTTAACGGGGTGGACAGCAGCGTCCATTTTGGCACCTCTGCTTTCTGCCAGCTCACAGGCCCTTCCTATGTCCAAGATCTGGGCCAGTGTCACCTTGGCATAATCTTCAGTTTCTCTGGTAGCCCGAAAGAACATCTCCAACTTTTTGACCCACAAGAGCCACTTGGGGCCAAGTTTGAACGGGGGACCTGATAGGTCAAACTCGGGCATCGTTGCCAGAGTTCCTTGCTGTCTTCGTAGAGGCTGCACTTGGGCAGCAGCGTCAACCAGTTCACCCATGCTCTCAGACAGCACAAGCACCTCACCTTGACGTCGTGGCTGCAAGTCTGTTCCCCTCGTGGGAGATACTGAGTGTAAGAGGATTCAATTCAGCACTACAGCTAAGTTAACGCCTAGTCTAGAATACTGAATGAAAACCCTTATTGATATATCCTTAGGTCCAGTTCATGCGTTCTGGATGACTACCCCTATATAACACCCCTGTCTTGGAATCCCCCTGACCCCACTGAGCCAAGAAGTAGTTCTGTTTTGCAAGTTTAAAAGGTTTATTTGATAATTTAAACAATAGATATATATCACCCTTTATAGTAAATTAATAATTGACTAGCACACTTAATCTGATATGATAAAGATTAACAACAGAGAATCTGGCACTAACACGCTTCTTATAATCACTAATGAGTTGACATGAAATGGATAAGGTAGCACACTGGTAAATAGGAACAAAAGTATCATGTGGTAGAGGAAGCTTTATGTAAGCTCAGGTGGATGCAATATTCAATGAATGCAGTACAGAAAATACTCAATATGATTTCAACCAAACAATGTAATCACTTTTCTCTGGCAATCCCCTCTCCCCCTTTGATGCAAGGCAAGGAAATGGAAGGAAGCACACAGTTCTCAGAAATGCAACCAACTGTAATTCAGTTCACCCCAGCAAGCTTACAGAAAACAGATAGGAGTTTTGAAAACACAGGCCCAAATGCTTTGATATGTGCTAGCAATGGATGAGAAATATGCTGGAAATGCTTTTTAATTCCCTTTCAGAGGTTCAGGGTGAGTGGTATCTAGTTAATATTAGTCCAGGCTCACACTAGCAATGAGGCAGGGATAGTTAGCAGGTTAAACGAATTTCTGGCAAATGGAAGGCAAGCAGCAGCAGTTTTTACATGTGAAGAAATTTGCAAATCACGGCAAAATTCGCAGATGCGTGTTCCGCGATTGCGGTAAAACTATAAGGGGTAGGAATGCGGTTCTAGGTGCGATTCAAAGCTAAGATTCTAAGCTTTCAAATAGAAGTTATTGCAAGTGTCTAGCACAAACGGTTGCGGAGATATGAGCGATTTTGTGAAGGTCGTTTTTCAGATTTGAAATTTTAAAGTTCAAAACGACAAGTGCAGCTTGCGACTAGAAAATGACAAGTGACAGCTTTACAAATGACAGGTGACAGTTAGGAGGCAGTTCTACTTAGATTAAATAGATTGAATTATATTATTTTAACTAAGAGATTGGTTCTGCACAGTTTTCTAGGTACTCACACTATATTCTTGAGTGAAATGGGCCTCGCCATGGATCTGGTCAGGGTTTTGGACTGGGCTCGGGTCTCTCTCTGGGCACAGCACTGCTTTCTCTCTGGGTACAGCACTGCTTTCTCCCTCTGGTCTGGTCTCTAGTTCTGGATAGATTGAAGTCTCTAGTTTGGCTCTCTGGAGGTTTGATGGAGGTAAAGTCTGGATTTTTCCGGCAGAGCGTCCCGCTGCAGATGGAATTTGAAGGTCCCTATCTGTCCTGTCTGTCTGCTTTTATGTGTTTAGAATGTGGGTGTGTTCTAGCATCACTGACCCTACCTCTCTCTCAGCTTCTAATTGGTCAAACTTCCATTTCTCATTTGATTGGTGAATGAACTGTGAGTCAGAGTGATGTCATTTTACAGCCTGCAGAAAGTCCACTCCTCCTGTCAACTTACACACAAATCTAGATTTGAAACAAATACATGTTTGCAGAGGTACATATTGTTTTAAAATCATATGCACCCATCATGCATTACAGGAGGTATCCCCTGTTCAAACTCTGCTCTTCCTGGGAGCTTGCATTCAGAAATGGCACATATTTCACTTTTTAACTGATTTTGCAATTTCTGACATTGACCCAACTTTACATACATGTGCGCAGGGAGTAGGGACATTACCTGATGAAGTTTCAGATTTTTAACATGCATACATTTAGAGTAATATCCACTTTTCCGCTAAAACCCCCCTGAACACGCCACCGGGTCGAAAAACCTCTTAAAATGTGGGCAGAAAAATCACAAGAATTATGGTGTCATTTATAAAATTTTCACATGTCCGCACCATGAGTTATTAATCTTTTTCTAAACAATATTCTGGCTACAAAGGGGTGTGGTTTTCTCTCAGCACAAGGTAGAAATACTGGTTAATCCAGTTCTGCCAAGCCAGCTTGCTCTCACAGGCAGTGCCCCTCCCAGCTCCTGCCAAGAGGAAGCTACATTTTACGACTGCGTAATAAAACCTTTGCCTGAGTGAAGAGGGCTTTGTTCACTCTCCTGCAGAGCACAGGTAATTCAATTATCAGATAGATGGCATATCCTTAGTGTGGGCAGCAAAAGGAAGGTTGGCCTGGGAACACAGTGGTGACTCAAGTTTCACTCCTGATGGGGGTAGCTGCCAAGCAAAATCAAGTTCCTTAAGCCAGACCATCAGCTAACTGGCAGGTTTTTTGTTGCTTTTTAACTTAACTTGCAATTTTACACATGCAGCTAGGATGCTGAGTCTAAGTGCAAAACTATGACATTTCAACAATTACAAAGGCATGTGATACCAAACATAGGTCACTCATTTAATCTAACATTTTCGATTTTAGTGTCTTTAAATCCAGTGCAACTTAAACTGCTGACTCCATAGCAGTTTTGTTATAAGCATTGTTTTGGGCTCTTCATTTCCCAGATTTTGTAGGCACACAACACTCCATTCTACCAAATGTCTGCTGGTGTTCAGTGAATATTTTGCACATATTGCAATGTTTGAAATAGGCACTTTGGCTTGCCTTCAGAGAAACACAGGGTGGTTTTAAACTGCCGGCTTTTGGATAGTGGTGAGTACTGGTACTGCACCCATTTTTGGGATTTAAGAAAATGAATTCCCAACAATTCTAGGTTGCATTTGGCAATCAGCATTGCCATTCCCAATGGTTTCAGACTACTGTGTGGGTAGTCCAATGGTGGTTTTAGGCAGTTTCCTTCTGTGCCCATAACATCGCAAAAATGAATGGCAGCCTATTCTTCATGCATTTCCCTGTGCATTTTCTGGGAAGCTCTGGCCATCATGAGGTTTTCCATGTCAGTACTGCACAGTTTTGAGGTAGGGCTCGGATGCATGGGTAAATACATCCCACAAGCCCCCCTCTTGCGATGGCCATTCTATTTCACGAATGGGACTCGCAAGACCTGGGATGTTTCCTCATCTTCTTCCAATAGATGGCACAGTTCAGCATCTTCTTCTCCATCCGGTACTGATGGGAATATTGGGCGGTCCACTGGGCCCATTGGATCTTCGTTCCCGGTCTCCGGATCGTCCTCCTTGGCCAGTCTCAAGGTCTTCTTTCTCCTAGGACGACAAAGGAAGAGCGGCAATACCTACTCATAGACGTTTTTCCACCACTGTTGAGATGGTGGGACAGCATATGCATTTCATCATAACAAAACATTACATTCTTATTTTGAAAAAAAAAAAACAATATAACTAAGAGACAGTTTCATGCAAATCACAATATTTTAGAGACTAGATGTGGTATGTTTTATGGTTGGAACTGAATTAGTCTGAGACAGTACCCGCTAGGATTCCAGAGGATTCCTCCAGTTGTTGCAGAGTGTGCCTGGGATGGCAACATTTCAACTGGTTTATGTGGACCCACTTGTCTTCCCCCTCTGCCGAACCGCCTTTGGGGATGCGGATCTTGTAGGCCACAGGGGAGATCTTGTCGATGATCTCAAAGGGTCCCTTCCATGTAGGCAAAAATTTGCGCTGCTTGGCCTGGTTCCTTTGGAAGTTGTATAGATAGACCCGGTCTCCCACCTGATATTCCTTCCTGGAGGTTTTCAGGTCATAATGGGTCTTCATGCTATCAGCCGATCTTTCTAGATTCCGCTGAGCGTAAGCAAAAGCATGTTGGAGGTGTTTCCTTAAATTCTCCACATACTCATGAGTAGTGGAGGCATTTATCAGTGTCTGCTCTTGGGTCCTGTAGAGCAAATGCTGAGGAAGCACCATCTTGCGCCCAGTCATCAACTCAAATGGTGACATTTTGGTTGCAAATGAAGGGGTAGATCTGATGGCCATTAGGACCAGAGGTAATCGGATATCCCAACTTGGCCCAGAATCTGCCACAAACTTCTTTAATATGCTCAGAATTGTCCGGTTATATCTCTCTACTGCCCCAGAAGAAGCTGGTCTATAAGCAATATGCAGCTTTCTCTTGACCCCCAGTATCTCCCACATCTTTGTCATTACTTCACTGGTGAAGTGGCTACCTCTGTCTGACTCAATCCTTTGAGGTAGACCAAAACGGGAAAAGATGTGGTTAATCATCAAGGCAGCTGCTGTTTCTGCCTTGCAGTTTGGGGCTGGGAGACATTCCACCCACTTGGTAAACAAGCAGGTCACAGTCAACATGTACTTATTCCCCCTAGCCGAGCGAATCACAGGGCCTACAAAGTCGATTTGTAAATCTGACCACGGCAGGGTCATCCCCCTCTTTTGTAAAGGCGCCCGGTGTGTGAGGGATGTCGGCTGAAATTGTGCACACACAAGACAACCCTTCAAATATTGGTTGAGGTCCTGGCCCATGTGTGGCCAGTATGCAACCTCTCTTAAGATTTCCAGTGTTGTGTGAAACCCCCTATGACCGGCAGTGGCCGCATCATGGGCGTGACTTAACATCAGGCTTCGGAATGAGGTAGGAACCACCCACTGATCGTGGCCAGCTTTGGATTTCCTTACCAACAACCCGTCTTGGATTCTGAACATTTTTGGACATTTCATCAACACTCTTAGGTCCTCTTTCCCAGTGTAATCGGTATCCGTCAGGGGAAAGTTCTCAGGGTCCTCAAGGTTCTGGTAAAATTTACCAATTATTGGATCCCCCTTCTGAGCGGTAATCAAATCAGCATCAGTGGTCTCCTTACTCCATTGTGCAATTGAAAGGTCGTTGTGAGCATTTGTCTGGGACCTAGTGATGGCAGTGACCTGGATTTCCCCCAACAGGGACTCAATCTCAATTAGATCCCCTTGGATGGCTCCGGTTTTGGCCAGCTGATCAGCTAAGTCGTTTCCAGTTTTGTCTGGTCCCTCTACTTTGGAATGACCCTTGATCTTTTTCCAATAGATGGTCATCTCATTCGAGGTGACCAGGTCATCAATGTTTTGGATCAACTTCCCATGTTTCAAGGGTTTGTTGTTAGCACATAACATGCCTCTGGTTTTCCAATTAACCAGGTGCTCCACGAACCCGTTCCGTACATAATCCGAATCTGTGATTATGACCAGTTCGTGGAGTTGATGCTGGACAGCAGTGAGGATGGCCTGATGCACAGCCATCAATTCTGCCACCTGACTACTTCGGGGACCAATTTTGTATCCAGCGGAGGGTTCTGGGGACTCATTCACCCATGCATTCCCTACGCCGGCCACCAGTTCTTTCTCCCCGTCGTTGTCAACATGGTAAGAGCATCCATCCACATAGACAGTGGGCATTCCCTCACACTTGTCTTCTTCAAAGACTTTGTGGGGGGAATTAAGGTATGCCTCCATGTTGTCCTTTATTTTTAGACTTTCGTCCTCGAGACAGTTTTCTCTGGCACAATCATGCAAGTCAGCCAGACCTTGCGCGAGGGGACTCTTCCTGTTTTGGCCATATCGGACCTCCACAGGAAAGCCTTGCATTGACAGAATCCAGGAAGTAATTCGGGAATTACTCACATTTCCGGCCCGGATTCTGTCACTTTGGAGATATTGCAGAGGCTGGTGTGGAGTCTCCACTATGATGTGTTCCCCCTGGATAAACGGGCGGTAATTCTTCAATGCCCACACCGTCGCCAGGAGTGCCTTCTCACAATCGTTGAATTTTTCCTCCACAGAGGATAAAGTTTTGCTCGCATAGGAGATTACTTTATTGACCTTGTCATGCTTTTGATATAATACTGCCGTCAAGCACGTATTAGAGAACCCCGTCTCCAGGAAGAACTCCTTGTTTCTGACAGGGTAAGCTAGGCAAGGCGCTTGTGAGAGGCTTCTTTTGAGTTGTCTTACTGCCTCGGCTTGTTCTGGACCCCATTCCCACTTGACCCCCCCTTCAGGAGATGAATCAGGGGTCTGGTGATCTCTGCGTAGCCCTCAATGAACTTTCTGCTGTAATTAGTCAGTCCAAGGAGGCTCCTTAGTTCCCGCAGAGTTGTGGGGTCTTTCAATTTTTGGAGGGCTTCCACTTTCTTTTCCTGGGGACAAAGACCCTGAGGAGTAATCTCATGCCCCAAGAAGTTAACACGGGTTTTACACCACTGTGCTTTCTGAAAGGAAAGTTTTGCTCCGGCAGCCCTCAACTGTGTCAGAACATAACGGATCTCCGCTATGTGTTCCTCCACAGATGAACTTTTGATGAGGACATCATCTACATAAGCCAGGTTACCCCTTGCACCCAAGTCAGGCATGGCCTTGTGTAGAAAAATGTTGAATTCATTGCCGGAGTTGAGGTATCCGAAGGGAGTCCGGGTCCAGGTGTACTGCTGGCCCCCAAAGGTAAAAGCCAGCTTGTATTGGTCCTCCCTACTGACAGGCACAGTCCAGTATCCATTGGTCAGGTCTATTGCAGTGAATACCTGTGACCCCTGGATCTGGGCCAGACCTTGGTCAATGTAGGGCAGAGGCCATCGGGAAGTATGGACCCGTTTGTTGAGCTCCCTGAGGTCGGCGCAGAGTCTCCACTGGCTGTTTGGCTTCAATATTCCCAGCACCGGATTATTGAAGGTGCTGTGGACTGGACGGATTATTCCCCGGGACTCAAGGTTCTTAATTATTTCTGTAAGGGACTCCATTGATGCGAGAGGCAAGCGATATTGCTTCACAAACACAGGAGTCATGCCAGGGTCCGTGGGGATTGTTGTTGTGTGGATGTCAGTGCGACCACAGTCATATGAGTCTACCGCAAAGAGATCTTGGAAATCCAAGAAAACTTGTTTCAACTTTTGCTTTTGTTCCAGAGTCACACAGGCATCAGCTAGGTTGACTCTCTCTTCCACCATCTGCCTGAAGCCTGGAAAGACTTCTGGTTTGGCTATTTCAGCGGCCTCTTCCAGCTGGGTGGAGAAGTCCCTGGTCAGAGTGCTGATTTGGACTGGAGGCTTCAGGTGGGAAAGGCAGCCCTCATGGACCTGGAAAATCACCTCATCCCTCCTGAAATCACAAGTCACATCTTCCTTACCATAGGGGCAGGAAGTGTACACCAGGAAGTTCCCCCCATGCCGGGTAAAAATCCTGTCTGGTGTTGTATTGTCCTCACTGTCACTGTCAAAACAGTCCTTGGGGATTGGTCCTAACAGTTCATTTCTAAGATCAATGGAGAAATGTCGGTCATCAACCGCCATTCCAATAATGGTGCCTGCGGCTAGAGTAATACTCTTTAAGTCGCTGTTATCCACCTCTATTGGAATGGTGTCATGTTCTATGTTGACTAATGGTGTTGGGTTTACCCCCAACCCTTGCTGTTGGAGAGAAGCATTTAGATGTATGTAAGCATCAGGGTTTTTCAACTCTTGTCCCCTTTTAACTTTCACTTCCAGGGAGAATTGTCGGGTCCTTTCTGGGATGGTGACTTCCTCTTTAACCTGAATTTCAACTGCATAAGGTAGCAATTGAGCTGACCTAAATGCTTTTTCTGGATCATCAAAGCCCATGGGATTATCCGCTAATCGGGACCAAGCTTTGAAGTTTATTAGGTCCAAACTAATGGCAAAGCGATTGAGAATGTCACTGCCTAAGTAAAAGGCAGCAGGGACGTCTCGCACGACCCAACAATTGTGGACTATGCCCTTGTTGCCAATGGAGATTTTGAGCATACACCTGCTTGGCAGGAGATGTTTTGAATTGGGTGCTTCCAGGTCCATTTCCCACTTGTCTATCAGTTTGAAGGTGGGAATGGCTGGATCTTTTGGGAGTTGGCGAAACATCGCTTCGCTGATGAAGCTCTTACCATTGTTCACGCACACTCGAGCGAGAACAGAGTCCTTCCCATCATTTAACTGAACAGGGATGAACAACTGCTCTCCAATTTGCTGAATATCAGCCAGGCTTTGAGCTGATTTCACATCTTTCTGGACTATAGGAGTGGGAGTTTCAGATTGTGGATTGGTATAGAATTTCAGAGTGTTTCCTTCCAGCGTGGAATACCACTTTAAACTGGAAGGAAGGTTGATTTTCAGAAATAGAGAGGACCCCCCATCACCAGTCTGTTGTCCTACTGCTATGACTGTCACGTCTGGAATTTGGTTGTTCTGGAAGTGAAATTCTACTTGGTCAGATTTTTGTTCAACCATGTGGCAGGTGCCGTTTAAACTAACATGGTTGACACTCTGTTTTAATTTTATCGGTCGGCTAGTCTGGGTCCAGAGGACCTTGTTTACGCAATCTATTAGGGGTGACAACCTTCTCAGGAGGTCATTCCCTAGTAAACAAGGGGTGCCCTCTGGGGTCACAACTATGACCGGGTGTTTCAACTTGTGTCGCCCAATTTTAATGTCCAAATCTGCCGTCCCCTCGACGGGAATTTCCTTCCCGTCAAAGTTCTGTAGTTGTCCAGGAAGAGAGGTGAGAGGAATTTGGTAATTCTCTCCCCTTCCTGCATTCAGTTCGTCAAAGGCCCTTCTGGACAGAAGGGTAGCTTGAGATCCCGTGTCCACCAGTGCCGAGATTGTACCCTGCCCCTGTACTTGTACCGGGGCATAATATCTTCCCTCCTTCTCCTCAAGGGGGCACAGATAATGTACATTTTTGGACAACTGGTGGGCTAACTTTCTGGTTTTGGACATCGCGAGAGAAGAATTTTGGGCAGAATTCTGTGGAGAGCCTTGGGAATCTGAAAGAAAAAGTTGGCAACTGGAGATCAGAGCCATTGTGGGTTCCCCTGGTTCCGGTTCTGGGCCGCCCCCCCCTTTTTGGAGGCAGTCACCAGGATGGGTTTGAACCAGGGGGTTTTCTTGCTGTTGGTTCTGGGATGAGATGGTGGGCGGCGGTAGCTCAGTCTCCACATCTCCCCAGTCTGGATTTGCAACCCTAGGGACCCATTTTTCTTTGGGAGGAGTTCCCCCCTCTCTGAAGGAGAAGATCCTTTTCCCAGGATCCTCTGAGGATCCCTCTCCCTCAAATTGGAAGATCTGTACTTCCTCCTCAAACTGAGTCTGTTTGGGTCTTTTGTTTCTCCTACCCCCCCTCTGCTCCTTAGGAGGCAGACTTTCAGGGGCAAGAGATTTTGTTTCCGGTTCCTGGGTTTCCAGGGGCTGTTTACAAGTGAGGAAGGAAGCTTCCTCCAAGGCTTTACACCCCCCTTCCCTTTGTGCCTCCTCCCTGGGAACCGGTGTGTTATCGGGGTGCTGCCCCCGTCATTGTTCTGGAGCACCAGGTCCAGAGTTGGGTGCGTTCTGCGCCGGCACGCCCATCTGAGGGTTCTGCTGAGCCCTCAGTATGTGACCCAGGTCCCGCGCCATGTTTTGAACCTGGCGCTCTAACTGGGAAACCCGCTCAGGCTGATACGGGGCCCTGTTTTCTCCCCTGGGCTGATCCCGGGAAGGGTAGCTGTCCCTCCTCTGGTAATACCCCGGGTTGGGAAGATTTGGGTACCCCTCCACCCTTGGCCTCCCCTCTCCCGGATTCAGTGGTCTGGGCTCAGGGAATTGGGGAAAGAAGGATGGATGGTTTTGGGGCTGAAAGTCAGGTGGATATCTGGGGAAAAAGTTCTGCCCAGGGTTTGGTAAATTTCTGCCCTCCTGTGAGAAGTTTGGAGGGAAGTTCCCTGGGTTACGTGCTTGGCTGGATCCCCCCCCTTGGGCTGGAGGAGTCCACACATAACCCAGGATGGGTCGATTTCCCTTGTAACGGGGACTTACATAATCCGGAGAGCGAGGGACCCCATTTGTGGGGCTGCCTCCTTGGCTCCCGGTCTGTGACTGGCCCGAGGACCTTCTGGGCCTAGCATTATTAGGTGCAGGTAGGTTTTTAGGCCCCCCCATCTCCAAATCCAAAACGGGGGTGACCTTTACCTCTGCCACCTTGGCAGCAGCAGGGGTGCTGTTGGCTTTGGGGTTTTTCTGGGCATTACTTTTGCTATCTATCGGTTTCTGCACCTCATAGATCCGGGTAGCCTGTTCAATGACCCAGTCTAAAGATCTTTTCTCGTGAAAATCCCTCACGAGCTGGGTCATGATATATTTGGGCAAGGCATGGAAAAACGTATTAATAAATTCCCTGCTATCCGTGCGCACCCTTCTTGTGGTCTGTGCAAAAGCACGCTTTAACTCCTGCACAAATTCTTGTGGGGCCTGATCCTCCCCACATTGCAAATTGTAGGCTGCCTTGCGAGCCTCTTGAGGATTTCTGTGAACAGAAAAATGTTTCAAGATGGCCGCCTTATAGGTGGACCATCTTAAATGATTTTGGTCCTCCAGCCCCGCAAAGAAACTGGAGTATTCCGGGGAGAAGGTCCACTTTACATATTGAATACAGCTTTGGCTGTCCTTCAAATGGAAAGTCTCCATCATTTGTTCAAACAACTCTAAGTGCTCCCAAACAGAATACTTAGCGTTCTTATGGTAAGGCGTGATGACGCTCCTGATCGCCTTAATCTGCTTTAAGGGGTCCTTAAGTAAGGCCCTTTTTGCCTTATTGGCCTTTTTGGTTCGGGTAACCCTTGTCCATTCTTCCTCGGACTCAGAGGCACTGCTCCCAGAGGTTCCCGTCTGTTCTTCCAGGTTTTCCCGGATTCTGCGAGCCTGGGAATGGCTGGCAGAATGTGGGGACCTGGTCTCCTGTGTCCTGCGCAGTTCAGAGGAGTCTTCAGATTCCTCCTTGCTGCCAGGATTTGATGGGTACCCCCTCCACTGACCTAACTGGGCAGAGGTTTTCAGGATGCCCTTAATGGGCCTACTCTCCTGGGGTTCCCCATTGAACTGTACTGTACTTGGGTGCCCATACCCGGATGCCCACCCCTCCATTCCTGAGTGGTACTGGCCTATGAGCCCCATACTCTTAGCTGGATAGTAATCTGCCATCCCTGTGGCCCTGTGCTCATGTGCGCCAGGGGACATGGGGGTGGTAGAGTCCAGGGACTGGGGGAGATGAAGGCCCCTGGTGTTAGGGCTCCTGCGGTTATGGTCAGGAGTCTCTCTTTCCCAGCGGACCTCATCTCTATCCGCCCCTGCTCCCTGTTGCAATGCAAGAGCCTGCATTTGTGCTTTCAGTTCCTCTGTTAAGGCCTTACTCGACTCTATCAGTCTCTCCTGCATCGCTACCTGTTGTTGGAGCCTATCATTGTGTTGACAGAGGGCCTCATTTTCCCTCTGTGCTTCCTGGTTGGTCCCGGAGAACTGGGCCAGTCTTTGCTGCAGGAGGGTTACCTCCTGAGCTGTGTCCCTATTGGCCTGCTCCTTTATTGCTAGAGCATCCTCCACCCTCCTGGTGTGCTCTAGCAAGTTCTGGTGTTCTTTTTGGAGGTCACCCAGTCCCTGGTGGGCCAGGTGATTTTCTTCCATTTTTCTTTTTAAATGGCAGACTTCCTGGCCTAAGGTATCCCTTTCCTGACTAAGAGCCTGCATCTGTGCCGCCAGGTCGTCCCTTTGCCTTTGGAAGGCACCAGCATTCTGGCGCTCCTGATCAAACTCTGCCTGGGTATCCAGGTCTTTCAGAATTAGTTTGTTGCTCTCCGCCTTCACTCTATCTAGGTGGCCTTGCAGGGTGACTACCTGCTCAGCACATACCCTGTTGAAGTCCAGTTGTTGCTCCAGCTTTTTCTGGTTTTGCAGTAGGGAGTCCAAACCTTCTTGGTATTCCTTCTGCAAGGCCAGAAATCTGGTATCCTGTTCTGACTTTTCCTTTTGCAGCACATCCATATCCTCCTTTATTTTAGTGATGTACAGTCTGCTGTCATTTTCTGACTCCTGGCTCCTCTGCAGCCTCTGCTCAGAAGAGACCAGGTCAGATTGGACCTTCTCTAACACCATCTGTTGCCTATTTGCCAGATTTTGGCTTTCAGCACATCTATCCTGCATGTCTCCCATATATAGGTACAGGTATGCTGCTATCCTGGCAATCTTATTGTGTTCCTCTTTGGCTTTAGGAGCCATATATAGTTCACTCAGGGCCACATGTAAGGGACCCTGATCTCTATATATATCTGACCCTGTTTCAGTGACCTGTTGTGTAATGGCCTGCAACCACGCATCCTGGCCCTGTTCAGTCCATTCACCTCTCACAAATAGCTTATGCAAGAGGTGCTCTCTGGCTATTTTCATGTCTACTAAGGTCGTCATTCTAGAGATTGGTCTCTGTCCTGACTTACAGAAGTTTGTATTTTATTTTTGCAGAACAGAACTTTTCTTGGAGTGTCCCTTTTGAGGAATGCTTCACAGCGTAATGCAGCGTGGTGATCCGACTGGATGTATGTATCCCGTCAGTTAGCACACTGTATTAAGCTGCACAAGTGGTAAATCTAACCCAACGTCTCGAGCCCCCAATTTGTAAGAGGATTCAATTCAGCACTACAGCTAAGTTAACGCCTAGTCTAGAATACTGAATGAAAACCCTTATTGATATATCCTTAGGTCCAGTTCATGCGTTCTGGATGACTACCCCTATATAACACCCCTCTCTTGGAATCCCCCTGACCCCACTGAGCCAAGAAGTAGTTCTGTTTTGCAAGTTTAAAAGGTTTATTTGATAATTTAAACAATAGATATATATCACCCTTTATAGTAAATTAATAATTGACTAGCACACTTAATCTGATATGATAAAGATTAACAACAGAGAATCTGGCACTAACACGCTTCTTATAATCACTAATGAGTTGACATGAAATGGATAAGGTAGCACACTGGTAAATAGGAACATGTGGTAGAGGATGCTTTATGTAAGCTCAGGTGGATGCAATATTCAATGAATGCAGTACAGAAAATACTCAATATGATTTCAACCAAACAATGTAATCACTTTTCTCTGGCAATCCCCTCTCCCCCTTTGATGCAAGGCAAGGAAATGGAAGGAAGCACACAGTTCTCAGAAATGCAACCAACTGTAATTCAGTTCACCCCAGCAAGCTTACAGAAAACAGATAGGAGTTTTGAAAACACAGGCCCAAATGCTTTGATATGTGCTAGCAATGGATGAGAAATATGCTGGAAATGCTTTTTAATTCCCTTTCAGAGGTTCAGGGTGAGTGGTATCTAGTTAATATTAGTCCAGGCTCACACTAGCAATGAGGCAGGGATAGTTAGCAGGTTAAACGAATTTCTGGCAAATGGAAGGCAAGCAGCAGCAGTTTTTACATGTGAAGAAATTTGCAAATCGCGGCAAAATTCGCGGATGCGTGTTCCGCGATTGCGGTAAAACTATAAGGGGTAGGAATGCGGTTCTAGGTGCGATTCAAAGCTAAGATTCTAAGCTTTCAAATAAAAGTTATTGCAAGTGTCTAGCACAAACGGTTGCGGAGATATGAGCGATTTTGTGAAGGTCGTTTTTCAGATTTGAAATTTTAAAGTTCAAAACGACAAGTGCAGCTTGCGACTAGAAAATGACAAGTGACAGCTTTACAAATGACAGGTGACAGTTAGGAGGCAGTTCTACTTAGATTAAATAGATTGAATTATATTATTTTAACTAAGAGATTGGTTCTGCACAGTTTTCTAGGTACTCACACTATATTCTTGAGTGAAATGGGCCTCGCCATGGATCTGGTCAGGGTTTTGGACTGGGCTCGGGTCTCTCTCTGGGCACAGCACTGCTTTCTCTCTGGGTACAGCACTGCTTTCTCCCTCTGGTCTGGTCTCTAGTTCTGGATAGATTGAAGTCTCTAGTTTGGCTCTCTGGAGGTTTGATGGAGGTAAAGTCTGGATTTTTCCGGCAGAGCGTCCCGCTGCAGATGGAATTTGAAGGTCCCTATCTGTCCTGTCTGTCTGCTTTTATGTGTTTAGAATGTGGGTGTGTTCTAGCATCACTGACCCTACCTCTCTCTCAGCTTCTAATTGGTCAAACTTCCATTTCTCATTTGATTGGTGAATGAACTGTGAGTCAGAGTGATGTCATTTTACAGCCTGCAGAAAGTCCACTCCTCCTGTCAACTTACACACAAATCTAGATTTGAAACAAATACATGTTTGCAGAGGTACATATTGTTTTAAAATCATATGCACCCATCATGCATTACAGGAGGTATCCCCTGTTCAAACTCTGCTCTTCCTGGGAGCTTGCATTCAGAAATGGCACATATTTCACTTTTTAACTGATTTTGCAATTTCTGACATTGACCCAACTTTACATACATGTGCGCAGGGAGTAGGGACATTACCTGATGAAGTTTCAGATTTTTAACATGCATACATTTAGAGTAATATCCACTTTTCCGCTAAAACCCCCCTGAACACGCCACCGGGTCGAAAAACCTCTTAAAATGTGGGCAGAAAAATCACAAGAATTATGGTGTCATTTATAAAATTTTCACATGTCCGCACCATGAGTTATTAATCTTTTTCTAAACAATATTCTGGCTACAAAGGGGTGTGGTTTTCTCTCAGCACAAGGTAGAAATACTGGTTAATCCAGTTCTGCCAAGCCAGCTTGCTCTCACAGGCAGTGCCCCTCCCAGCTCCTGCCAAGAGGAAGCTACATTTTACGACTGCGTAATAAAACCTTTGCCTGAGTGAAGAGGGCTTTGTTCACTCTCCTGCAGAGCACAGGTAATTCAATTATCAGATAGATGGCATATCCTTAGTGTGGGCAGCAAAAGGAAGGTTGGCCTGGGAACACAGTGGTGACTCAAGTTTCACTCCTGATGGGGGTAGCTGCCAAGCAAAATCAAGTTCCTTAAGCCAGACCTTCAGCTAACTGGCAGGTTTTTTGTTGCTTTTTAACTTAACTTGCAATTTTACACATGCAGCTAGGATGCTGAGTCTAAGTGCAAAACTATGACATTTCAACAATTACAAAGGCATGTGATACCAAACATAGGTCACTCATTTAATCTAACATTTTCGATTTTAGTGTCTTTAAATCCAGTGCAACTTAAACTGCTCACTCCATAGCAGTTTTGTTATAAGCATTGTTTTGGGCTCTTCATTTCCCAGATTTTGTAGGCACACAACACTCCATTCTACCAAATGTCTGCTGGTGTTCAGTGAATATTTTGCACATATTGCAATGTTTGAAATAGGCACTTTGGCTTGCCTTCAGAGAAACACAGGGTGGTTTTAAACTGCCGGCTTTTGGATAGTGGTGAGTACTGGTACTGCACCCATTTTTGGGATTTAAGAAAATGAATTCCCAACAATTCTAGGTTGCATTTGGCAATCAGCATTGCCATTCCCAATGGTTTCAGACTACTGTGTGGGTAGTCCAATGGTGGTTTTAGGCAGTTTCCTTCTGTGCCCATAACATCGGCAAAAATGAATGGCAGCCTATTCTTCATGCATTTCCCTGTGCATTTTCTGGGAAGCTCTGGCCATCATGAGGTTTTCCATGTCAGTACTGCACAGTTTTGAGGTAGGGCTCGGATGCATGGGTAAATACATCCCACATGAGAGTTAGGTTGTGCAGCCAGCCGCAGACAAGCACCCAGGGTGGGCACCACCATCCAGAATGTTGTGGAGAAGGCCTTGTAGCAGTCCAAACAGCACTCAGGTAGAGGGCCTTGTCGCAGTTCAAAATCTACATCTCATGAGGGACAGCTGTGGAGGTTCCCAAAATTTTGCTGAGAAATAGCACAATCAGCGCACGAGCACCCGTTAGGTCCGCAACTGTCGTGTATTTTCTGAAAACAAGATGGCGGCCGCAAGTGCCGCGTAGGAGTAGGCATCTAGTGGGCATCGTGAAAAGTAACCTCATATGTATATGATCACTTCCCCCCCACACAGGGCCATCTCGTCACCAATGTTAGCTTTCTGATTAAGCCCCAGGCGGCTCTGTAGCAATCACACGCACCTGCACGCAATGACTCACAGATGCGTCTTGATACTCCGGGATCCCAGCGGCAACTGCCCGCACTGACTTCCCATTTATTTAATGCGCATGCACGAGCGGAACAAGTTTTGCAAATACGTAGAGATACGCATATTTCTCCCTAACAGGCAGGTACACATTTTTGCCTATCACAACATGGTTTGTGAGTGCCCTATGATCCCAGGTTTGTTTTTAAGGGGTAGAAAAGGTTCTACAATCGCTGATGTCAGAGCTGAAGGCAGTTAAGGAAGGGTGTGATACCTGGAGAATGGGTGCTAGAGAGCCTTTGTGATACATCCTTGCACACCTTGAAACAATCATAAACACAAAAGACACAGGGCAAAGAGGAGATTGCGCCTCGAATTTACAGAGGGACACTTGACCTGCCTTGCAGAATTATATGGCACAGTGCCACTCTAGCCCGGTTGTGTTTGCTTTTAAAGCACTTAATTTGCCCACTCTCTCCACAGGTTTCTCTTCCCCATTAAGCTTCTATGGCACGCTCTTCCCCTTAGTTCCTCCATCACCACACCATTGTCATTATTCCTATCATCTCCCTCCACCCCAGCCACACAGGAAGTAACATCTTTTGGGGCTGGAGTTGAAGTCTCTGTGTACCCTACCACCACATACAGGAGGTTCGATATGTCTGTCTCCTCTCTCATATTATATTTTCACATACCCCTGCATCAGGATTGATGCACTCACTGATGGAGAACACACAAGCCTTCTCCTGCCCTAACATATTTCAATAGAAACAATACAACACAACTAAGCAGTTAGCAAATAAAAATAGGTGCAAATGAAAGTGAACCTTAAACATAGCTCAGATGTAGCTACCAATTGAAAATAACAACAAAACCTAATATGCTGCTCAACAAATCTATCTTACCAGGAAAGAACTAGAACTAAAATAGCAATGCAATATTCCCAAATAACTGTAAAAGGAAGATGCCACTAACAAGAAATGTGCTGGTGGTTTTAGCTAGAACACAAAACAAATTAACCAAATTAAAAACAAGAAGAAAAGTGTCCCCTTCGAAGCAAAATAATCGTTGGATAAGCCAATGTGTTTCACTTTTGGCACACACCACCTCTCCAAACACAGGCAGCGGTAGGTGGCTTGTCATGGCTGTGGAGCGAGCAATAATGTGGATACACTTCTTGGGCTCATTACAAAGAATTGTTCCTTACTTGTGCTTTACCATATCTCTCTGGTTCAGCCTATCCAGCAGTTGTACCCCTCTGTGGCTCCAAGCACCCACTGTGCTGGGAGTTGAAGTTGAAATAGAGTCCTCTGTGTGCTTAACAAGGTACCCTGGGATAATGTGGTATTCACTGCATCCTTCCATGCTAGACAGTAATGCTGCAGCAATGGACATCATAGATGTGTTGTTGCTTGGACAAAGGGTGCCATTGAGTGGACACTGCTGGTAGATTAACAAAGAGGTGGAATTAAGCATTCCAACATTCAATAATTGACTCTACTAGTGCCTCACTTCTCACAGAATGTCAACGGTTGTGATTTACAGTGTAGCCCATAATAAGGTAATTTGTTGATGAATAATACATTTAACTCCCGTCTAGAGAGTACAGACATAACTATCAGCATGCTGGGAGATATGGCACACTTGGTGAAATTAACCGATAAATGCAGAGCCGGTTGCAGCAACAGGTCAAAAGTATAAATGGAAAAAGAGAGGGAGAGAGGAACAAAGGGACAGGTGTAGAAGGACAAAGAAAAATGTGCAATGAGAGGGGAAAAGACAGAGGGTGAAGGGGAGATCACAAGGGACAGGCACATTAGAGAGAAGGGAACAATTCAAGGACGTAAAGTAGACCAGCACTACATACACTGATGCATATGTGGCTAGCTTTACTGTTGACTGGATGCCCTTTTTATAAAAGAAAAGAATCACCACTTGCAGGGAATTCTACCTGCTATGACACGGGCCACCAATGGCTGTTTGGCATCAGCATGTAGAGGGCTGGCGCACTGCCCAATTGCCATGAGTATGTGCCCATTAAGCAACCCCAAACTCCAGTTATGCATTGCATAGCAATAGCATGAGCTCACACAAGTTAGCCAAAGCATCAGCTAACAGCCAAAACTAAAATAGTTTTACTCAAACTAAGAAACCCAAACAAGATGTTTTCCCTAACAGAATTATATACATAAACCCACAAAGGTGTCCATAAATCAGAAGAAAAAGGTTTCCCTTTGTAAGGACAACAAAGGGACCAGGAGGATAGCTCTGGGGTAACGCGTTTGTCTTGGAGGCAATACAATGCAGAGCAACAGAGGTTTGAATTCCGGTCCCACACTTAAAGACTGGTCTCCGTATTAGGCGTGTTATAAAGGATTAACTAGAGACAACAAATAAAGGGGCCAATCAAAACAAATGAAAATATTTTCCATAACTAATTAAAAAAAACACAGTTGGCTTTCCCAAAAATGAAATACAAGGAAATATAAATAGAAATACAATGGAAGTTATCCCAACAAACACAATTATATCCTTGATTAACTTGCTGAATAAATGATGGCTCCTCCTACTTAAATTCTCCATCTTCCTCCTCCTACTAGTGTTCGAATCTGCACTGGTTTACCTTCTTGTAAACAAACTAAACCTACAAAGGACTCGGAAGTCACTGGCTTCCTTAGCTGCATATAATTAGAACAACAAAGCTCCCACACCTAAATTAGGTTTATGGCATGTAGTTCACTGGATGAATTAGGGATCCACACATTAGTGAACGACAATTCAAACAAAGACAAGTAGAAGTTCAAGGAAAATACAACCTGACTTCATAGAACAATATTATAATAACATAAACAGTTTTTAATAAATAGAGTTGTTAAAATCATCACATAAAACATAAAGTGTCCAGTGCTCTAAAGTGGATGGCGATGTTCGTTACATCAATACTAATGTGCAAAATGTGCTTCAATTGTACAAAAAACGCAATTTCACAGTATCTCTCCTTTAGAGATCTCAATTCAAATGTGCATAAAAATATGAACAGCTTTCAGTTATTCAAGTCTCCATTTTTACAATAGGATTGAACCACTTGATATTACAACAGGTGATACTGTGTTGTTGAAAATGAGTACCTCCTGTCTAGATGTCTGGGTTAGTCAATACCTGAGTTTCACCTATTCGAGATTCTTAAGCTTTTATTGATGCTTTATATTAGTATCTCAAGTTTCCCAACATGTTTCATTCCTCTAGTGGTTAGAATTACTATAAGGAACTTCTTCAGGGGTATAGATACACCGGGGCATAGCAACGCCTTAAACCGGTCTTGCAGTGGTCTCTAAGGAAGAACTTGACAAGTTGACGTTGTCGTAGCAGTGCGGATGGTGGTTTGTTGATTCCCAAATTGCAATTCTAATGCGTAATTATATTCACCCTTATGATTTCAATCCCAAAGGGAATATCCAGGCCAAACCTTAAAGAAACACAGACCAGACCTTATTAATACATGTGGTCTCTAAAATACATCAATAATATTAACAATATTGTGATGTATTAGGAGATGCTTACCGTATCTTAGTGTCAGTAAGACCACTCCTCAAAGGCTGTTTGAATGTTCAATGTCAGCGCCTTATGAAGCCCTGTAGATAAACAAAATACAGGACAAATAGTCCCATCGTCTCTCGTCGCAAAATATAGGCTGGCTCTCTAATAGTGTCAAAGTAAAGTTTACTGGGAGCGTAAATGGGAGAAAATGACAAAAAAGTCTCGAAGTTAACAGACTCACTTTAGCCAGCAGCTCACAACTCCACAGTACGAAGTCATAGTCAGTTAGTGCTCTTCTTAATCACAAGTCACAAAGGTATGGCTGGTAGATGAGTCCTAAAACAACAGACTTTAATTAGCACTGTGTTGGAATACAACAGGGCTCAAGAAAAAGTCCCAAGCAAAAGAAGGCTGTTTGCTCAAAACATGTAAAGATTAAGAACAGTCTGAATTCAATATTGCTGCTCGGGATATGTCCCTACGGAGAATATGTGGGCTACATCCATTATTATTCAGCTAAATTATTCAAAGGCACATGATCTGGAGGGGCAAAATGCGAGGTATTAGTCTCGGCGGAACCATCTGGTGGATGTAGTAACACTAACAATGCTAGCTGTAAAGAGCATATCATAAACGTTCAAATAGTGCACTAACGGACATATGTTCATTGTTGCGCCTAGTTCATCCAGATAACTGCATAGGCGTTATGACAATGCTTGGCATAATCTTACCTAATTCGGACGAGCTTTGCAGACGCTGGGTTCGTCTGACTGCTAGAGCTGTCAGTTGGACGCCGTGTGAGCAACCATTGCTACGGTAACTCAATCGTATTGAGCACGACGGCGAGTGTTACTACGCATGCATGGAGAATGGTACACTCGTCATCAGATAGAATGTTGACGAGCACCATGTACGTGTTACCCTCTTAAAAATATTGAAATTCATGGTGAGTAATCCTATTCTAAAAAAGAGGGATTTTTTTTGTGTGTAAGGAAAGTAGAAACGAAGTAAAAAATGGCTTCTGATAACTGGAACTGCATTCGCACTAGGGCTCCGTTTGTAGCCTATTTTCCTCATTACTTCATATTGTCGATGTCGTCCCTACGCATGCGCTATCGGAGGTCACACTAGTCACCATTTTGATCAGGGAAAGAAGCAAAGTGCACTTGAAGACACGTCTAGTTGTACCCCTATCCTGTTGAGGAATAAAGTTATCGAACTGTAAGATGCGTGGAGGAGTATTATTAAAAAGACATGTACCGGCTCAATTGGGATCAAATCGAGCTATAAATAAAATAAATTCACTAATGTCTTCGCGAATTCCTGACTAAATTAGATGCAACCAAATTCTAAAAGTAGAGACTATCTGATATCATACTCAATGGTTACACTAGATCTTTGATGGAGTATTAGGAATATGCTGTGCATTAGTATATACTATTGGTTAACAAGGGAAATGGCTCCATACTGATACCTGTAGAGAAGTTACTTGTATTAGTTGATAAATACACTCCAGTCGATATTTTCATTTAATCCTAAGGGGTAACTTTTGGTCAAAAAAATCATTTTTTGCTCTTGTATACTCAGAGTACGCTTATCAATATTAGAGTCATGGGTTTCGGCAATTTTCATCACGACTGTCCATCTCAATTCTTCTGGTTGTGTCCAAGGCTTGTAAAATGACCCACCAGGGGTGCATTAAGGATATTATTCCGTATGCAACTCTTCTGTTCTCCTATCCTGATTTTGACCTTCCTTTCTGTTTTGCCAATATAGAGTCGATCACAGGGGCACCAAATAGCATACACCACCATCTTGGTGTTGCAGTTTGTAAGGACTCGCTGTTCCCATCTTTTGTTTAGGCCCAGGTCAATTTCTTTTGTCCGTCTGGTTTGTGCGCAACAACTACACTGGCCACATGGACCATGGCCAGTAGTTTTTGGGAGCCCCCATTGCTCTGTAATGGTAGTTTGTGTGGTGGGTTTTCTAAATACATCATTCCTAGTAGTAAGTTCCTTTAAGTTCTTGCTTCTTCGGAAAGCGCATTTCGGTGCTCCTAGGCGACACTCACCCTTCTATAGCACATGCCAAATGTGTCTTATAATCTTCGTGATTTCATTTGATAGTGTACTGTATGTATTAACAAACACAATCTTATCATCATTTCCTTTCTTGTCTTTGTATTCTAATAGTGCCTCTCTGTTGTTATTGGAAGCTCTCTTGTAATAACTTTTTTGGGGTAGCCCCTCTCGGCCAGATTACATTTCAGGTTCTCGGCTTCTTGCACAAAATCTTTTTTAGTGCTACTATTTCTCTTAATACGTAAGAATTGTCCAAAGGGCAAGTTTTGTCTGGTATGTTTCGGATGGAAACTTGGATAGAGTAATAAAGATTTTTTATCAGTCTCTTTGTGGAATGGCTTAACATATAGAGCTGATTCATCTTTGTTCACAAGAATTGTCAAATCAAGGAAATTGATTTCATCATTGCTTATGGTTTTAGTAAATTTCAAAAAAGGATTTTGTGCATTCAACCATAGTACAAATGAATCAAAAGTCAATAAATCACTTGTCCAGATCAATAGGATGTCATCTATGAATCTTTTCCATAATTTGATGTGTTTCCTATAAGGGTTACAGTCGGTCATAATGACATTTACTTCAATAGTTTCTACATACAGGTTAGCTAGAGTAGGTGTAACGCTCACCTGATTCCCGTAGAGGCGCCGGTCTTGACTGGGCGTATACCGTATCTTCAAAGGTGATGTGTAACACACGGCTGGCTCTTTGGGCTGGACCTCTGTGCACTGTATGACTGACTCGAAGGGTAAGATGTCTGCAGATAGAAAATATGGGATTAAGGAACTGGGTTATTGAATGTCTCTCCCTTCTTCCCTTTCTCTTCTCCTGTAGAACCCCAAAGGTTAACGCTCTCACCTTAGGTAAGTGAACGCTGTGCTCTCCATCTGCCTCGGGGCAGGGTGCTGTAACCAGTTTCTTCACTGGATAAGGGGAGCAGGCCTCTTGACTTCAGAAGACTGCTGTCCATCGTTTACTGCACGAACGGTAAGTTTTGAGTAATTCTAATGTCTTTAAAGTCTTTAGTAATGATGTCTCTTGTTTTGCAGGGTTCGGGTGATGGCGGATGACGGGCTGAAGTGAGTTGAAGATGGAGCCCGTGTGATGAATAGAAGCGCCTGGAAGCACATAAGTAAGCGCTTGTTGCCTGCTTCACGATGCGCTCTAACTGTCTTTTTATTTTGCAGGTACGAGTTCGGAGCGGCTGCAGGGTGCCGGAATACCCACTGGGTTGGATGTGGAAAGGAGTAATGGCACGTGAGTATTAAAGTTCCCCAATGTCTTTAAACGCACCTAGTTTTGTCTTTCAGATGCGGGATGCAGCGCCGAAGGCCTCCGGAGCGTGCGAAGAGTTGGTAAGCTTTTGTCTTTCAGATGCCGGAATGCAGTGTGAAGACCTCCGGAGCGCACGAAGAGTAGGTAAGCCTTTGTCTTTCAGATGCCGGAATGCAGCGCGAGGCGTTGGTGACAGCCGATGGACCAGGTAAGTGAAGAGCTGTCACTGAAGACCGTAATGCTAACCTGTTCTTTCTTGTCTTTATAGGTGTTGCTGAAGACTGGATTCAGGATGGTAAGCCTTTTTCCTTAGGCCCAGGATCAGATGCAGAAGACACGATGAGCGTTCTGCTGCAGAGGATGCAGAATAACGCAAAGCAAGATTCATCCATCGGGTGTGGTTTAAATAGCCTCCTGTAGTGCTTAGAAGTCTCCTTCCACAGCCACGCCTAGGTAAGAAAAGAGTTCCTGCTTTCCAGAAGAGTTCCAGTGTTCTGAATCTAGGGAGTGGCTCCTGCCCCACCCAACAGGAAAAGTAGTTCCAAACAGAAGAGGATCAGAGGCTCAACTGGCAGGCAAGTAAGCAGCATGGTCTGCTGCAGGTAAGTCCACCCAAGCATTATGAGCCCGGCGCTTCCAGCGCTGGGACTGGGCATATTTATGAGCCTGGTGCCACTGGCGCCAGAACTGGGTCCAAAAGGTCCCAATTGGGACTGGTTGGCACTCGGAACCTGGGTTATGGATCTGCTTCCAAGGGAGTTGGGAAAACCCTGACCTTTTGGAAGCAGAGATCATGACAGTACCCCCCCCTCAAGGCCCCTCCCAAACCGGGCTTCTCCGGGGGTTTTGGCTTGTCAGGAAATGTTCGGTGAAATCTTTTGATTAGGCGAGGAGCGTGGACATATTCAGCAGGTTCCCAGGATCTCTCTTGAGGGCCGCAGCCTTTCCAGTCAATTAGGTAAAATAGTTTAGATTTGGAGATCTTGGAGTCCAGAATGCTTTTGACTTCAAACTCGAGTTCTCCATCAACTAGGATAGGTTTTGGAGATTTAGTTAGTCGGGTTTGAGGTTGCACGGGTTTTAATAGAGAGACGTGGAAGACCGGATGTATCTTCATGTGCGGGGGCAAGTCCAACTTGACCGCTACTGGGTTAACTATGGTAGTGATGGAATAGGGACCAAGGTATCTTGGGTTGAATGTGCGTGGCCCTTTTAGAGGTAGATATTTGGTGGATAACCAGACTTGATCCCCTACTTGATATTGAGGGGCTTCCTTCCGATGTTGATCTGCTCCTTTCTTGTATTGTTCTTTAGCCCTTTGAAGGTGAGAAACAGCTTCCTTAAAGTCTTGGGTGATTGTAGAATGCAGGTAGTCTACTGCTGGTGTTTCAAGATCTTGGAGGGGATCCAACTCCGAGGTTCGAGGGTGACTGCCGTACAAAAGAAAAAACAGGGTTTTCCCAGTTCCCGAATGGACAGAGTTATTGTAGGCATATTCGGCTATCCAAAGGATGTCTTTCCAAGTTTTTTCAGTTTGTTGCAGCATGCAGCGTAAATACTGTTCCAGAGTTTGATTGGTCCTCTCGGTTTGTCCGTCGGTCTGAGGGTGGTGACTGGTCGATAGTCTCACATCAATTTGAGCCGACCGACAGCAACTTCGCCAAACATGAGAAATAAATTGACTACCTCGATCCGAAATTAGAACCGAAGGAAAACCGTGCAGTCGGACGATGTTTTCGAGAAATTCTCGGGCCAGAGTTGCTGCTGTTGGCAAGCCTTTGAGCGGAATGAAATGCGCCATCTTGGAGAATAAGTCCACGATTACTAGAATCGTATTGTATCCGGAGCATGGAGGTAGATCGGTGATGAAGTCCATAGAAAGCGTATGCCAAGGGCGAGGTGGGATGTCAATAGGGCGTAAGAGGCCTGCTGGTCTTTCCTTTTGACTCTTGTTTTGGGCGCATACTCCACAGGACATTATAAAGTCTCTGATATCTTTTTTCCAAGACGGCCACCAGAAGTAGCGCTTGATCTTTTCTGAGGTCTTGGCCATACGGGGATGTCCTTCCATTAAAGAATCGTGATAACAAGAGATTACTTTTTTCTGTAAATCTGTGCTGGGTAGGTATAATCGTTCTTGGAAATACAATAAGTTGTCCTTTACTGCAAAGTCCTTTCCCTGCAGATGCCAATTCTGTATGTCTGCTGGAGTTACAAGTTGCCTGGCTTTATCCTTAACTTCCTCTATGGATTCTGTGGCGATTACACCCAGAATTCTTTGTTCGGGAATGATTGGTACAGGTTTAGGGTTGATCAAGTGTTCTTCCACTCCCATCCGAGAAAGGGCATCAGCTTTACCGTTCTTTGTACCAGGTCGATAGGTAATTATGAAGTCAAACTCGGCAAAGAATAATGCCCAACGGAGTTGTCTAGAGGATTGGGCTTTTGCGGTTTTCAAATATTGCAGGTTTCGGTGATCCGTAATCACAGTAACAGTGTGTCGGGCCCCCAGCAGATAATGCCGCCAAGCCTTAAAGGCAGACTTGATAGCCATAAGTTCCTTGTCAGTAATCGTGTAATTGATTTCAGGAGGCGAGAATTTGCGGGACCAAAATGCCACGGGATGCAACTGATTGGTTACCGGGTCCTTTTGTGATAGAACTGCCCCCATGGCAAGGCTTGAAGCATCAGTTTCCACGATGTAGGGAAGTTCGGGGCGAGGGTGTTTTAAGATTGGTGCAGAGATACATTTAGTCTTCAAATCCTGGAAAGCTTGTTCCGCATCGGTAGACCATTCAAAACGTTTGTTTTTCTTTAACAAGGCAGTGATGGGCTGGACTATTCGAGAGAATTCGGGGATAAACCTGCGGTAAAAGTTAGCGAAGCCTAACATGCTTTGCACACCTTTTACGGAGGATGGTGATGGCCATTTGAGAACTGCATCGACCTTCTTTGAATCCATACGCACTCCGCCAGGTGATAATATGAATCCCAAGAATTCAACTTCAGTCACGTTGAAAACACATTTTTCCAACTTAGCGAAAAGTTTGTGTTGACGCAATCTTTCGAGGACCATTTTCACGTGTTTCCGATGTTCAGATTCCGATGAAGAATAAACGAGGATGTCGTCAATGTAAACAACAACACACACATTTATGAGCTCTCTGAGGACATCGTTCATAAAATATTGAAAGGCGGCCGGGGCATTGCAAAGTCCGAAGGGCATGACCTGATTTTCAAATAGCCCATACTTGGTGCGGAAGGCCGTCTTCCATTCATCGCCCTCTTTTACTCGTACCAAGTGGTAAGCTCCTCTAAGATCCAGCTTTGTATATATGCATGCTTTTCTGACTTGGTCCAGGAGTTCAGGGATCAAAGGTAACAGATATCTATTCTTAACGGTGATCTGGTTCAGGGAGCGATAATCTATACAAGTTCTAAGGTCTCCTTCCTTTTTTGGAACGAAGAACAAAGCTGAAGAAGCAGGGGACTTGGAAGGACGAATAAACCCATTTGCCAGGTATTGATCCAGGTATTGTCGAAGGTGAAGGCTCTCAGGCTCGGTGAGGGCATACATTCTACTACAAGGAGGAGTAGATCCAGGTATCAGGTCTATCTGGCAGTCATAAGACCTATGAGGAGGTAGAGAGTTAGCCTGATCCTTCCGGAAAACATCTTGGTATTCTAGGTATTCGGGAGGTAACTGGGGAGTCTCTGAAGAAATTGCTGCCAGTGCAACACCAGGTGGAGGGTGACAAGTAGAGACACATTCTGGAAACTGGACCGTTCTTGCTCGCCAATCGATCAGAGGATTGTGTTTCTCTAACCAAGGTATTCCTAGAATAATCTGAAACTGAGGGGCCTTGATCACATCGAACACGATCTTCTCATGGTGTCCATCTTGACTTACTAGCGTCACCTCTTGAGTGGTATGCGTTACTGGCCCGGAGGCTATCTCCGTACCATCCACCGTAGTAATGACGTCCTTTACAGCCTTGGGACAAAGAGTTAGATTCATCCTCAAAACCATTTCATGATCCACATAATTGCCGATGGCACAGCTGTCGACGTAAGCTTCAATTGCATGTAATCGATCCGGATTATCAGGGCTAATGAGGACCATAGGTATCACGAAATGCGAGGTCACGGAACTGGTTTTCACACTCGGCAAGAGGACCTCTATTCTTGTCGGGCGAGGTCGTTTCCCTGCTCGGAGTTTGTAACTTTGGTAACTGCAGCTCCTACTGCCTTCTTGGCAGGTTTCACCGGACAGTCTCGAAGAAAGTGCCCTGAGTTTCCGCAATAGAGGCATAATTGCAACTGTTTTCTCCTTTCCCGCTCCTTTTGTGTTAGAGGACCTTTCAGACCCCCTATTTGCATGGGTTACCCGGAGTCTACTCCTTTGGAAGGAGTTGGCGGTTTGGAAAATACTCGAGCATCAAACTTGGAACGATCGGCCTTCCTGTTCTGCAGTCTGTGATCTATTTGAACGACTAAGTCTATATAGTCCGAACAATCTTGTGGGGGATTCACTACTTGGGCTAACACATCTTTGAGCTCTCCACGTAGACCTCTATAAAACAGCGTAATCCTTTTGTCCTCAGGCCATTGAGTTTCCACTATCAGTCTGTTGAAAGACGCAATATAAGCCAAAAGGTCTTGATTACCTTGTCGCAACGAAAGAAGCTCATTGTCCAAGGCCTGCCCCTGTGAATGTCTTGCGAACAGTTTTTCCATACTGAGCTGAAAAGCTTGAAAATCATGGAGGACCGGATCATCTTGATTTACTAGAGGGATCGACCAGTCTGCCGCATTGCCACTAAGGTACGAAAGCACGAAAGCTACTTTAGCTTGATCAGTTGGAAAGGCTGCTGGCCGGCATAAGAAATGCAACCGGCACTGATTGATAAATACTGCAAACCTCTTTGGGTCACCAGAAAATCGTTCGGGTGGAGCCAGAGGTACATTCCCAGGTAGGTTGATCTGCACTGGATTCATAGAGGATGTAGAAGGAAGATTTCCCCCAGATGCGGGTAACAGGGTCTGTCCGGCTTGTGACTGTAGCAATTGTCTAGCGAGGTCATCTGTTCGCTCCTTGGAAATAATCAGTTCCCTTCTTAGAGCGTTCGTTTCCTGACGGGCTGCATGCACTTCTGCCCTTAGTTCCCCAAGTAACTGGGCTAGCTGGTCGGTATCCAAGGTTTCCATAGCGCCTGGACGGGAGTTTTGTGGTAGGCTTTGCGTTCTGTAACGCTCACCTGATTCCCGTAGAGGCGCCGGTCTTGACTGGGCGTATACCGTATCTTCAAAGGTGATGTGTAACACACGGCTGACTCTTTGGGCTGGACCTCTGTGCACTGTATGTCTGACTCGAAGGGTAAGATGTCTGCAGATAGAAAATATGGGATTAAGGAACTGGGTTATTGAATGTCTCTCCCTTCTTCCCTTTCTCTTCTCCTGTAGAACCCCAAAGGTTAACGCTCTCACCTTAGGTAAGTGAACGCTGTGCTCTCCATCTGCCTCGGGGCAGGGTGCTGTAACCAGTTTCTTCACTGGATAAGGGGAGCAGGCCTCTTGACTTCAGAGGACTGCTGTCCGTCGTTTACTGCACGAACGGTAAGTTTCGAGTAATTCTAATGTCTTTAAAGTCTTTAGTAATGATGTCTCTTGTTTTGCAGGGTTCCGGCGATGGCGGATGACGGGCTGAAGTGAGTTGAAGATGGAGCCCGTGTGATGAATAGAAGCGCCTGGAAGCACGTAAGTAAGCGCTTGTTGCCTGCTTCACGATGCGCTCTAACTGTCTTTTTATTTTGCAGGTACAAGTTCGGAGCGGCTGCAGGGTGCCGGAATACCCACTGGGTTGGATGTGGAAAGGAGTAATGGCACGTGAGTATTAAAGTTCCCCAATGTCTTTAAACGCACCTTGTTTTGTCTTTCAGATGCGGGATGCAGCGCCGAAGGCCTCCGGAGCGTGCAAAGAGTTGGTAAGCTTTTGTCTTTCAGATGCCGGAATGCAGTGTGAAGACCTCCGGAGCGCACGAAGAGTAGGTAAGCCTTTGTCTTTCAGATGCCGGAATGCAGCGCGAGGCGTTGGTGACAGCCGATGGACCAGGTAAGTGAAGAGCTGTCACGGAAGACCATAATGCTAACCTGTTCTTTCTTGTCTTTATAGGTGTTGCTGAAGACTGGATTCAGGATGGTAAGCCTTTTTCCCTAGGCCCAGGATCAGATGCAGAAGACACGATGAGCATTCTGCTGCAGAGGATGCAGAATAATGCAAAGCAAGATTCATCCATCGGGTGTGGTTTAAATAGCCTCCTGTAGTGCTTAGGTGTCTCCTTCCACAGCCACGCCTAGGTAAGAAAAGAGTTCCTGCTTTCCAGAAGAGTTACAGTGTTCTGAATCTAGGGAGTGGCTCCTGCCCCACCCAACAGGAAAAGTAGTTCCAAACAGAAGAGGATCAGAGGCTCAACTGGCAGGCAAGTAAGCAGCATGGTCTGCTGCAGGTAAGTCCACCCAAGCATTATGAGCCTGGCGCTTCCAGCGCTGGGACTGGGCATATTTATGAGCCTGGTGCCACTGGCGCCAGGACTGGGTCCAAAAGGTCCCAATTGGGACTGGTTGGCACTCGGAACCTGGGTTATGGATCTACTTCCAAGGGAGTTGGGAAAACCCTGACCTTTTGGAAGCAGAGATCATGACAGTAGGTGCCACCGCTGACCCCATCGCAGTACCATGAATTTGTTTAAAAAATTGTCCATTAAAAACAAAATAGTTTTCACAAAGTGACATTTCGGTGCACCAAAGGATAAACGAGTTAGGGGTTATCCCTGTGGTCCTAGATGTTAACAATTTCTCTTCTACCATGTTGAGTGTGGCTTGTTGAGGAATTTTAGTGTATAAAGAGACTACATCTAAAGTTGCCAGCATATCCGTTTTATCAATCTGCATACCTTCCACTAGTCTAATTAACTCAGTGGTATCTTGTATGTAGGATGCCATTTCTTTGACATATGGACTTAGGAAATGGTCAGCAAATTTAGATAAAGGTTCCAGAGGGAATTACAACCTGATACAATCGGTCTACCTGGCGGGTTCACAAGAGTTTTGTGTATTTTGGGTAAGGTGTAGAACCTTGGCACACTGGGATGTGGAGGCATAAGATAATCAGCTTCCTTTTTGGAAATCCAGCCTCTTTCTGCCGCTTTGGTGATTTTACAATTAATTAAGGTCTGGAGCCTCTGTGTGGGATCAGTGGTTAGCGGTTCATAAAATGATATGTCGCTTAATTGGCGTTCACATTCATTAATGTAGTCTTGTCTGTTGAGGATCACTATAGCACCTCCTTTGTCTGCTTTTCTTATCACAATATCCGGATTAGATTTCAATGTACGGACAGCTTCTCTTTCTTTATTACTGTCATTTTGAAATTTGCGAGAGGCTCTTCTGTTTTTAAGTTTCTCCAGATCGTCCATCACTCTTCTCTCAAATACTATTGATTCTGGTGTATGGCTAGTAGTCGGGGGATTGAAGTTGGAGGGACGCCGTAGTCCTGTTACATTGGTGTCACCCATGTATATATTCATAGAGAAGAATTGTTTAAGGTGGATTTTCCTAAACAGTGCTTCCAAATCAGTTCTGTTTTTGAAGGCATCATAGCAATCCGTTGGAACAAAGGTAAAGCCCTTTTCCAGTATAGCTCTCTCTGCTTCATTCAATTGGTAGTTCGATAGATTGACTAGTAAGGTGTTTTGCTCCTTGTTTGTCGTGGTTCGAAATCCCAGTTCATTTGGTCCTGGTCTAAAAAAGCAGAATTGGGTCTCATGTTGCCTTTCCCTCTCCCTCTTTGTGGTCTCTGCGATTGACACTGTCTCATCCCGCTAGCTCTTCTGCCTCTTGGAATCCCTCTATTGTTAAAGTAGTAGTCATCGCCATCATCCAGGTTTTCATCACTGGAGCCGTCTGAGCTGTATGATGTATTAACAAATCTAACTCTTCGTCCTCTTGTACGTGGTTGATCTCGTGTTTGGGTTGGTTTGTAGTTTTCCTGGGTGTATGTGAATGCTTTCTCATGAGAGAAATTGATCAGATCTTTTCACATCCTTCTAACCCTATCTCGAGTGGTGTAATCTTTGAACTCATCTATTTCTTTATTGAGTTATTCAAGTCTTTTTTTATATATATCTATAGATACTAGCTTCTTAATTTCGTCTTCTAGTATTAGTAGCTCAGCTGCAAGTTTATAAGTCATTTCTTTGGCCGTGTCGATGATTAGAATAATCCAGTCTCGGCCACATTTATTTGCAATGTAACTCCATTGCTGTATGAACTGTTTGTTATCTAAATATAATCTTGGTTCATTTCTTACCACCAATCCTTGGGGTAAAGTACCGTTCCTAAGGTATTCAATCATGATTACTCCGTGCAATTCCGTTCTAATGAACCTTTTCTTCAATTGGGCTAACTCATCCCAATTTCTGACATTATTTATTGTAGAGTTTCCATTATCAGGATCTAAAGCTGTGGCTTGTGCTAGTAGTTCCAGTACATATTTGTCATCATAACTTTTCACTTTGTCAGCAGCCATATTAACTTAGTGACGAGGGACGGTTCTGACTATAGCCCGGTATACTGTGTATCTGTATAATTCAACAGGGTATAAATGCAAATTCCCATGACCAATAGCCGTGCTAAAACCTCTTTAAAAAGTGGGGGAACTCAGGTATAATAATAGGCTAAGGGGGAGCAAACCTGACCTGTATATAATTAGAACAACAAAGCTCCCACACCTAAATTAGGTTTATGGCATGTAGTTCACTGGATGAATTAGGGATCCACACATTAGTGAACGACAATTCAAACAAAGACAAGTAGAAGTTCAAGGAAAATACAACCTGACTTCATAGAACAATATTATAATAACATAAACAGTTTTTAATAAATAAAGTTGTTAAAATCATCACATAAAACATAAAGGGCCTCATTACGACTCAGGCGGTAAGGGGTTTACGGCGGCGTAAACAGCGCCGACCCTTACCGCCTGATTCCGAGGTCCCTTAGCGCCATGGAGGTTTTAACAAAATCCATGGCGCTAAGGGACCTTGATGTTAATTATGCCACCGTAATTTACGGTGGCGTAATTAACGCCTTCCCCACTCCCATTATGCCCTATGGGGCAAAAATGGGAATGGGGAAGGGTAAATGGGGATTGGGGACTTACCGCCCTGCCAACCTCGGAATGGGGCGGTAAGTCCGCCAACCACCATGACGTAAACGTAGTTTACGCCATGGTGGTAAAGGTACGACCAAGGCGGTAACTTACCGCCTGGGTCGTAATGAGGTCCAAAGTGTCCAGTGCTCTAATGTGCATAGCGATGTTCGTCACATCAATACTAATGTGCAAAATGTGCTTCAATTGTACAAAATACGCAATTTCACAGTATCTCTCCTTTAGAGATCTCAATTCAAATGTGCATAAAAATATGAACAGCTTTCAGTTATTCAAGTCTCCATTTTTACAATAGGATTGAACCACTTGATATTACAACAGGTGATACTGTGTTGTTGACAATGAGTACCTCCTGTCTAGATGTCGTGGTTAGTCAATACCTGAGTTTCACCTATTCGAGATTCTTAAGCTTTTATTGATGCTTTATATTAGTATCTGAAGTTTCCCAACATGTTTCGTTCCTCTAATGGTTAGAATTACTATAACGAACTTCTTCAGGGGTATAGATACACCGGGGCGTAACAACGCCTTAAACCGGCCTTGCAGTGGTCTCTAAGGAAGAACTTGACAAGTTGACGTTGTCGTAGCAGTGCAGATGGTGGCTTGTTGATTCCCAAATTGCATTTCTAATGCGTAATTATCTTCACCCTTATGGTTTCAATCCCAAAGGGAATATCCAGGCCAAACCTTAAAGAAACACAGACCACACTGCACGCCAAATTCAGTGTACACCATAGAGATCACCTGAATCTCACAGTCGCCATCTCCACGAGCCTCCCAAACTCCCCTTGAAAGCTTGACCATATTGTGAGTTTCCTTGCAGTGGCGTAACACAAAATGTGGGGGCCCCCTGCGAGCCATGCGGATGGCCCTTTCCCCCAAATTCCTGAACAAAGCATTGGACATGCCATGCTGCTGGCCAGCCTGAACCACCCCGCCTGCGCAGTGCCCATGATTATCATGCTGCTGCTGGGGCACACGTGAACTTGAAAGATGTATGTTTTCAATCAAAGCTAAATCTTTCACCTAATGGGGAAACAAGGGGTGGTGCCTGGCATCCAAATGTATCAGCCTGTACAATGCTTAAACTATTTTTCTGCAATAAATTTGGAGCTGCACATACGTTTTCTTTTTTAATCCAAACAAGATCTCTGACACTTGATTAAGCAAGGGGCCAGCTATTATAGGCAATGGCAGTGTGTGTGGCCATGTATCATAAGGAGTAAAACACCATACGTAAAATGGACATGTTTCTCTATCCTTATGACGTACGGTGGGGGTACTTTATCCCATGTATAATCTGGCGCCGTACAAACAGATTCCATACATCTTTGTTGGAGCTGACTCTATTTACTACATTATGTAAAAACTCAATTTATGTAAGAGTACGATTCTAGAAAGTTATTAAATCTAGTGGGAAATTACCCATCAAAAGGAAGTCATCTATTTTCTCATAGCACTCCTTTCAGCAACAATTGCAAATTATTACAGGTTCAAATGCCAGAAGTCCTTTGCCAGAATTTATTATAAAGGCTTCATAATATTCAGGATGCTCACAGCCCTTAAGCCTTGCCACAAAATGAATATTCATTTTATATGATGCGAATGGTCTCTTGGAAAAATAAGAAACAGACCCGTTTAACCAAACATTATAATGCAAAGTTTATGAATGTTCTCTGTTTTTGTTAGTAGCGTTCATTATTATGGAAATGTGATGCGTGTACCGATTTTTTTTTAATGACTCTATCTCAGAAGTATGCCTTTGTTCTAAAACCGGAAGAACAGCGAGTACTGGGTATATTCGGACAGTGTTATTAGGCAAACATGAACTTAGCCTGTGTCAACATTGATTCGGGTGGCAAGATGGAGCAGAGACTTATTCCACAGGGCCCTGCAGTATTAACAAGCAGATGGGGACATGTGGACTGATGCAATTCCATTTCCATAGGGCAAAACTAGTTCAGACTCATTCGGCGCATCTTTGAATATATTCAATGCTGTTTGAACAGCCTTTGGGGACTACCCCACTGTTCGCAGCTTATCAACTCAGAGGCAAAGTCCAAATACAATGTCCTCTGAAATTGGACACTTCCTGATGTCACAGTGCACCTGAGCATGAACAGAGCATCACACAACCTGCTCTATGACATGTGTACCTTCCATTGTGGTGTCCCCTTTAAGTTGCACATGAAGCAGCCAGTCGCGTGCGGCTGCCAATAAAAGGGGCAGATCACGTGGGCTAAAAAGAGCATGCGTGGAGCCCAGACGAGATACCCTGCCTACCGTGTCTTTGTATGCTGGGGGGGACCAACGCCATACAGGGAGGTTCCATCCACGGGACTCCCCTACCACACTGGTGATGAGGGGGTCGCACAGCCTGATATGGACCAGTTGGGCTATGCAGCAGTGAAAGGGGTGTGACGGTCGCACACCAACCTTCTCTCAGGCCCCGGAGCCAGTGCGTATGATGGTTTCGAATGCCATTTTGCCACACGTGGTGCAGGAGGTTACGGCTCTAAAGGAAGTGCTCGTGTGTCTCCAGCGCACGATTTTTGGATACCCCACGATCACGTGTATGCGGATTTACTGGTGTGGGGGGGTCTGAAGCCAAGCAACCACCCATGGTAGGGACAAGAAAAAAGACAATGTATGGTAGAGCAAGGGGAAGGACCACACAGTGCTGGTGTCCCCCTCTGCCATCCTCCAGCATTTATTGAATTATTTTCCCTGTGACTGCTTCATCTGTGCTAATGAGGCAGTGGTGATTTAAGTGACTTTGTGTGAATCACTGGGTGCGGCTGTGGAGGACCTGCTCTCCTGGCTGTTCTCAATATTTAATACAGCCTTTCTGTTGTGTGGAAGGGAGGATGTTCTAAAAGAGGGGAAGAGGAAGCAAGGTGCCGGTGGTGCCGGAAGTGCTGGACTGTTCATTTTGTTTTGGTGCTGGTGTATCCACCTATGGCTATTATGTTCCAACTTGGATTGCGTCCCCTGATCACAAGGAGCAACTACAAACATGGGGATGAAGCACAGGCAGATGGAGGGCCTGGGGCAGGTCTGCCAGCTGCGCCAGGGGGCGCAGAGTCCAGCGCCAACAAGGTGCGCTGGCACCCATGCCTCCGTTTGATGTCTCTGGAGCGCCATCGAGCCTGGGTCCACGCTGGAAGTTGTAGATTGATCGGATGGACATCTACTTCAGGGCCACAGGAGAGACTGATGAGGACAGTAAGGTAGGCACACTTCTGTACTGGGCTGGTCTGGCAGTGCACCAGCTATTTCCATCGTTGGATGCTTTGTATGCTGCAGCGAAAGATGCACTGCACGAACATGTTATGCCTCTAGCAAATGTGGACTACAAAAGATTTGTAATATGCAGTACCAGGCAAAAGGATGATGAATCTGTGAATGGGTTCTATGGACACCTCCGGCAGATGGCAATAGCATGTGTGTGGGACAATGAGCAGGCCATGATCCAGAACCAACTCATTCTGGGCTGTGTGTCGGGGAAGCTCCGAAGTCAAGTCCTTCGAGAGCCAGTCCTCACGTTGCCCCATATGCTGGAGCTAGGATGATCACATGAGGTGGTGGAGACGCGGGTGTCAAGAATGGATGCAGTAATTTTCCCTGGCAGGTCGGAAGAGGTGTGTGCCATTGGCCGTGGCCAAGGGGCAAGAGGGGCTTGTCGGCCTGTTATGCAGCAGAGAAACAGAATCACCCAGGGGCCCGAATCATGTTGGAAGTGCAGATATGATCTGCCGCATCCTGCTGAATGCCCTGCTAAGGGCAAGGCGTGTAGGCGATGTGGCATGATGGACCATTATGCCCGCATATGCAGAGCCCTGCTGCCTGTGGTTGTCCCGAGCGGGCCAAATCAGGCTGGATTTTTATGACAATGTCTACCAAATGTGGTGCTGGTAGATCAGGAAGAGGATGGAAACGTCCAGGACTTGGAGGAGGAGGAGGAGGCGGACGATGAAAACATCTTCTTCATTTCGAGAGTAAGTGTCCAGACGGCGAGTGCCAGGAGGCAGCCAAAGTGCATGGTGCAGGTGAATGGGTCACCAATTCCGGTGCTGGTGGACACAGGTGCTTTGGTCAATGTCATGGCCAGGGTACACTACGAGTCGTTGAGAGAACCTCCAATCCTGCAGTGTCCCAACGGGTGCATATTCACGTTTGGGGGAGACATGCCCATCCTGCTGGTAGGGGCCTTTGTATCGAAGGTCATGCATATCGAAGGTCATGCACAGCAACATGTCTATCAAGGCATTTTTCTTCATGATGGACGTGAGCACCAACACCCTTCTGAGCTGTGCGGTGGCGGAAGTGCTTGGCATTGTCTGTTTTTACTACTGCGTGCATGTGGAGGATGTACAAGCAGTCATCGAGAGGTTTGGGAGGTGTTCACAGGGATCGGACAGATGGTGGGCGAACCTGTTAGGCTACACATTGATGAGTACATTCAGCCGGTAGCCCTCAAGCACCAAAGAGGCCAGTTTCATCTACAGGACCTGGTGGATAAGGAATTGGACAGCCTTGTAGACCTGGATATCATCGAGAAGGTGGAAGGCCCAACGCCATGAGTGTCACCCATCGTGATCACCCTCAAGCCCAAACAACCGGACTCTGTAAGGATTTGCATTGACATGCGCCTCCCCAACAAGGCCATCAAGCTGGAGAGGCACCTCAGTCTCACCATTGATGACATCAATGCTGAGTTGCAGGTTGCAAGATTTTTCTCAAATCTGGACCTATGGACGGGGTAACACCAGGTCGTGCTACATCCAGAATCGCTGTACATCACAACGTTTACAACACACCGGGGGATGTATCAATACAAGCGCCTCAGCTTTGGTGTGCCGTCAGCTGCTGAGGTTTTTCAGAACCTGATACGAGGAGCCCTGGCTGACCTTGAAGGCATCCTAAACATCACTGACGATATCATGGTTTTTGTCAATTCTGAGGTGAAGCATAAGAAACGGCTGGTGAGAACTCGCATTCAGGCTCTGGGTTTAACGCACATTAGGAAAAATGCGAGTTCCTCCAAACAAGGATCAAGTTCTTCAGATTCGTGTTCAAGGAAGGGGGGTTGTCCCCAGATCCCCGCAGGGTCAAGGACATCGTGGACAGTGGTTCGTATCTTCCTGGGGATGGTCACCTATTGTGGCCGATTCATTAAGAACCTTGCCCAAAGATCGAAGCCACTGAAGAGCCTGACGAAGAGTGAATCCACCTGGCAATGGGGCCGCCTCGAGAAAGTGGCCTTTGACGGCAGTGAACACTATGGCGTTTTTTGATCCTGCACTCCCATCGGAAGTGGTAGTGGATGCTAGCCTGTTTGGCCTGGGAGCTGTCCTAATGCATACAGACTGCAAGGGGGAAGCAAAACCATAGCGTACACCAGTCACTCTTTGTCAGACACTGAGCAGAGATGTTCACAGATTGAGTGCAAGGCCTTGGTGGTACAGTGGGGGTGCCAGCATTTCCAACTCTGCATACTGGGAAGACCCATGCTGCTGATCATGGCAGGATCATACTCCAAGGCACCTGCCAGGATTGAGAGATGGATGCTGGCGCAGCTCTAATATGGGATCTCCCTGATAACCGCCCAGGAGCAAACAATGCAGCAGACTATTTGTCGCACCACCCCAAGACCCTCGGCGAAGAGGGAGACATGTCTAGTAATGAAGGGGCACAGGAGCATGTGCAGCTTGTCGTGGAGGTGGTGACCGTGAACTCGATGCCCATAAAGCAGCTCAAAAAGGCATCCAAGAGGGATACATGTTTCAGGATCCTTTGGATCACACTGCAAAAAGGGGAGTGGAAATAAGTTCTGGAGGGTCTAGATAAAAAAGACCCAGTAGGATCCAGTGATGCTAGGTAGGGTCCGGGAGAAGTTAACGTTCACCAACTCTGAGTTTCTACTGCGAGGAGACAAGATGGTGGTGACCGCTCACATGGTACAGCAGGTGACTGAGCTTGTGCACCATGGTCACCAAGGGATGGCCAAGACGAAGGCCAGGCTCAGGTTAAAGGTCTGGTTCCCGGACTTGGAGAAGAGAGTGGAGTTTGTGGCAACCTTTGTGGGATGCCAGGTTGCATCCCTGGCACAGAAGGACCCCCCCCTCCAATTGAGTTGATGCCTCAAGGAACACAGCCATGGGAGGCAGTGCACACAGATGTTGGATCCACAGATTGAGATGTCCACTTCCTGGTGGTGGTGGACCAGTGCTCTAGGTACCTAGAAGTGGAGTTTGTGGAGTCAGTGGCATTTGAGGACGTGGTGGTGGCATTTGACAAAATCTTAGTGACCCATGCCTCCCACATACTTTGTGCTTGGAAAATGGACCGCCATTCCAAGGCGAGAATTTCGCTGAGTTCTTCAAAGAATATTGGGTCCACCAAAGGGAAGTGACACCGGTGTGGGCCTGTGCTAATGGTGAGGCAGTGCAATTTAAGAGAATGCTCAACAAGGTGTCCCGAATCGCCCACACCCAGGGTCAATGTCTTTGCAGAGCCTGTGACCTGTTCCTTCGGGAGTATCGAGCGACTCCACACTGACACTGCTCAGCTGGGGTGGCCCCCGCTGAAGACATATTTAGGAGATGCCCAAGGGGCCTGCTGCGCAATGCAAATGACTGGGAGACTGCTGTTATTGACGATGCTCAGGTGGAAGAAGAGAGGAGGTGCCGGAATGAGTGTGAGAGCATGAAACAGGGGCTTCGGCATTACCAGTTGGCCCCAGGAAATGATGTGATTGTAAAGAATAGACATCCCCCAGGGAAACTGTCACTAACATATGAACCAAGCCCTATGGACGTGGTCGCTGTGAAGGGGTCAATGGTGACGGCTTCCGATGAGACAGCAATGGTGACCAGAAATGCCTGTTTTTTCAAGAGTAGGAGAAGATACGCGGCTGGGTTTGTCCCCGGGTAGAGACTGTGCCATAGAGCCAGATGAAGGTAGTGGGTCGGTCAGCCCCCAGGTTCCCCGGGGCCAAGGGGACGCAGATGAGGAGAGAGTTTGAGCTGGGAAGGGGGCAGGCAGTAGCCTCAACAAACTGGGAGGGGGAGGCCTGCCCACCTCAATGACTATGTGCTGGACCCTTGAGTCATGCAGGTGGAGACTCTGATATGTGCCCGCAATGGTGGGGCGTAAAAGTGTTATTTGTTTGTTATGAAAAAGGAGGAGTGTGGTGTCCCCTTTAAGAAGCACACGAAGCAGAGTGATGTATCTTTGTTGCGTGCAGCCACCAATCAAAGGGGCAGATCACATCGGCTAAAAGAGAGCACACATGGAGCCCGGGCGAGATATACTGCCTACTGTGTCTTTGTATGCTGGGGGGGCTCACACCATACAGGGAGGTTCAGACTACGGGACGCCCCTACCAGAGCCATGTACATGGGCCAAAGACAAACTTGGTAAAATAACTCCCCCACTCCCTGTCCCCCAGTGACAACAGGTGGTGGGCAGAAGAGGGGATTGGGGCAGGTGGAAGTGTTTGTTCTCTCTACTTATACATTATGCACCCTGGAAAGGGGAAGCACCTTGACTACATCAATGGCCTGATTTACAGAAAGAAGTGCAAAGGTAGCACAAACAAATCTGTGCATGCGCTTGGATTGTGTGGCGCAAATGCATCGTGCTAGGAGGTGATATACAGAATTAAGTGCCAGCAGTGCCCAACAGTGCAAACAATATAGAATTGCACCAGACAAGCCCACAAAACGCCTCTAGTGCAAACCAAGGAGCTACCGAAACCTACCGTTTTGCACACATTCCGATCCGTTACACCAGATGCAGCCAAAATACCACAAATAGCATGGCGAGTAACCACAAGCAACCACCAAGAGCTGCACCAATACCAACCATCAACAACCACATGCATCAAATAATCCTGGGCTCCCCAAATGCAGCGTGAACCTAAACCCACTATTCAGACCTCCTGTACACCCATGAAACTGAGCCACCCACATGAAAAGGGCACCTACACCCACTATTCCCACCCCTGTACACCCATGAAACTGAGCCTCCCACATGCAAATAACACCTACACCCACTATTCCCACCCCCTGTACACCCACTAAACTGAGCCACCAACATGCAAAGGGCAAGTACACCCACTAATCCCACCCCCTGTAGACACCTAAAATTGAGCCACCCACATGCAAAGGGCACCTACACCCACAATTCCCACCCCTGTACACCCTTGCAGCTGGCATGGCCACGGGTCATGGGGCCAGTCCTTCCTCATCTCCAGGGACCCATTGGACCCAGTCCTGGTGCCTCTGCCACCAGGCTCATGTTAGAGTGTACTCTGCACACTCTAGGCCTAGGGCATGTGCAACTGGGCCGGGCGTGGCCCAAGGAACAGAACTGGAAGGCACATGCTACAGGCCCAAAGAAGGACACGGTGGAGTTTGTAGGCTAAGCTATGGCAGGGGCCTGTACCAGCCTATTTAAGGCCAGCGCATCCACGTGCCCTCGCTTCGTGTTATTCTGCTTCCAAGCAGCGTAACGCTCTCTGCTGTACCTACCTGTGCCTCGTTGGATTACAGCCCCATCTTCGAGATTTCCTGGGACCGCTTCTTACCACCAGTCTTCGGCCTCATCTCTGTGAGCGCCTTCTCTCCAGCAACTCCGTCGCTACGGATGTGTCTTACCTGCTGCCAGCCGCCCCATCGCTACCAGCCTCTACATCGCTGAGCGCGCCTCTTACCTGTCACCAGTCACTACATCGGTGAGCATGCATCTTACCAGTCGCCAGCCGCTGCATTGCTGAACGCGCATCTTACCTGTCGCCAGCCGCTACATCACTGAGCACGCTTCTTACCTGTTGCCAGTCTCCACTTCGCTAGCGCTTCAGCTACTGCTTCGCTGAACGTGCCTCTTACCTGCAACTCTTTGTGGCCTGTGTTGGACTCTTCTTCTTACTTCCATTCCATTACGGCCTGAGTCAAGTCTTCTTCCGAGCCAACATTCCACCACGGTCGGAGCCTGAGATGCCCTCTTGCCATCACGACTCTTCATCAAAGGCCTGGACACTATTCTTCATCGTCGTCCTGCACCTACGAGGGAAAAGAACAAACAGGTTAGAATTTATACGCGCTTACACAGCCGCATATATACATGAGACATTGCAAGAATTACTGCTAGACGGAATACAGTCATTCCAACCAAACTATTATCATACTAAAGACTTACCTCATACATGGATTGATCACAGCCAGCCTGGATCAACCTTCCCACAGGCCAGTGAAGTTAACTCGGTCCGTTCTACGCGCCCCTGATAGGAAAGGCAGGATGGATAGCTTAACATTATAAAACTACAGGTGAGCCTCTATGGGAAAGTGCTTGCCCACCATATTTTGGCACGAAAGGGCTGGTGAGGTCACAGGGTCCACTCTCCATTCTCATTGCCTCTCCTCTTCACACAGGGGCAACATCCATCTCCTCAGCCACAGGTCCAACCACTCTCGGAGGGGGAAGGTGATTTTGAGGAACCAGACCAAGGGAGGGCTCCAACCGTGCCCCAATGCTCCCACGGAAACCAGGTGAGCATTACAGAACATGAAGCCAGCCCAAACTTCCGCCCTGGCGTTAAGGAAACTTCTGAAACCGACCAGTTAGCCCAGCTTTTGGGAGAGTTACGGGCCGAGGTGCATGCATCCAGACAAGAGACTAATTCCCTAAGGAGAGACCTTATTGAAGCCCGAGAACAAACAGATGATTTGGCAAGACAAATGCTTCAGGCACATGCAGGACAAGTCCTGTTGCCTGGAATTACACCAATACCGGCACCTTATTCCTCGCCACCAGTACAGGTGGCACTCCCAGGGGCTGCCACTTGCCTCAATGGGCGCTTTTTTGGCAACCCAAACAAATATGCAGTGTTCATGAAGCAGTGCCGCCTCCACTTTTTGTGTCCACCTGGAGCCTTCCCTAATGATAGTGCTAGGGTGGCATTTGTGCTTTCTTATTTGGGAGGCTGCGCGGCTGATTGGTCTGTACTGCTAGTGGCTCAGGGTGATCCAATACTTCGGAACTTTGCAGAATTCCAACGGGAGCTAGAAAAACTGTTCGCCAGACACACTCAAGGGCAAACATTGGATAACAAACTAATGTCTCTGAGACAAGGAAACCATGACTTACTGACTTACATTGCCACCTTTAACTGCCTCATAGCACAGACCAACTGGCCAGATGAGAAGAGGACCACGCTGTTTTACCGGGGGCATCGTGGTGAGTTAAAGAACGTACTAGCTCAAGTAGTTAACCCACCCGAATGCTGTGCAGACTGTATTAACCTAACTGTGCAGTTAGACCACCGGTTACAAGACCGAAAAATGGACCGCACAAAAGCTGAAGGAAGATCAGTGTATGTGATATGATATGATAAGGCATTTGTAACGCGCCTATACACAAGTGTTTCAAGGCGCGAAAATGTGAGGCCTCGGGACACTCAGACCAAGGGTCATGAAACCCCTGAACCTATACAAATAGGGGGACTACGAGCTCCCATTTCCAAGGCCAAAAGAGACAAAAGAAGAGAACAGTGGCTTTGTCTATATTGCGGAAAAGCCGGACATTTCCTACGGGATTACCCCACAAAACCCCCCAAGAAGGTGGTAGGTGCCACGGATGATGACAGTCAAGACAAGGAACAGGAGCCGGAAAACTTGGACGCCCGGCAAGTGCAGAGGTCCACTTGTCGAGCAGAGTCAAGAGAGTTGTAACAATTTCATACCTGGTTATTCCAGTAATAATCACCCACCCACAACAACCATTGAAAGTGCATGCTCTAGATGCCTACATTGATAGTGGTGCGGTGGGTAATTACATCGATCAGGGATTGGCTGCATGAATAGGCCTTCTACTTCAGCAAAAACCACACTCAGAAAATGTCACAGCCGTGGATGGCTCCCAGCTGTCTTCGGGGTCTGTAACCCAACATACCGACAAGTGTTGCTGACGTACCAAGATGGACACCGGGAAAGTATTTTGTTTGACCTAATTGGGGCCTCTCAGTTTCAAATGATTCTAGGAATGCCATGGCTGGAAACCCATAACCCAAGGACCGACTGGAGCACCAGAAGGCTGGCCTTTCCTCGTGAATGCACCAAGACTTTCTATTTTAAGGATGTGAGGAGATTACAACACCAAGGGAAACCCATCTTGGGAGTGTCAGGCTTGTTGCCAACCGAATATCAAGACTTTGTGGATGTGTTCCAAAAGGAACAAGCCAATAATCTACCACCACACAGAACATACAATTGCCAAATCGATCTGGACCCGGGAGCACAAGTCCCCTGCAGCAAAATCTACGCTCTGACGGAGCATTAAAATCAGCACTTACAAACATATCTCGATCAGTATCTAGCCAATGGATTCATCCGTCCATCCAAGTCCCCGGCCTCCTCAGCTCTCTTCTTCGTGCCGAAGAAAGAAGGGGACCTTAGGACCTGCATAGATTATAGGGCATTAAACCAGATTACCATCAAAAATAGGTATCCTCTGCCACTCATTTCCGAACTAATCGACCAGGTGAAGAATGCCCAAATCTATACGAAGCTGGATCTGCGGGGGCTTACCACCTGGTCAGAGTGAAAAAAGGCGACGAATGGAAGACAGCATTCCAAACCAAATATGGGCTCTTCGAGTATCAGGTTCTGCCCTTTGGGCTATGCAATTCACCAGCCGCGTTCCAGTTCTTTATCAATGACGTACTCCATGAACTACTAGACGCCTGTGTCCTTGTTTATATCAATGATATGCTCATTTATTCGGCATCGAAGGAAGAACATGTGGGCCATGTGAGAGCGGTATTGGAAAATCTCTGTAAGAATCAATTATTCACCAAACTGGAAAAATGTTGCAGAAGTCAAGTTCTTAGGCTTCATGCTTACTCCTCGTGAAGTACAAATGGATACTCGTAAGGTGGAAGAAATCCTTCATTGGCCATCTCCAACATCAATCAAACGAGTGCAGAGTGTACTCGGGTTTGCCCATTTCTATCAGCGCTTTATCCCAGGATTTTCACAAATCGTCCATCCTATCACCTCCTTGTTAAAAAAGAATAAAAAGTTTTCTTGGACCTCATATGCTGAATAAGCATTTCAAAAATTGAAATCAGCCTTCACTTCAGCCCCTATCCTCCGACACCCTCGACCCGATCTACCTTATGTGGTTGAGAATGATGCCTCCAATGTGGCCATGGGAGCGGTGTTATCACAGAGAGACCCTGACACCAGACAGTTGCATCCTATAGCATTCTTGTCCTGCAAGTTCACAGCACCTGAGAAGAATTATGCTATAACTGACAAAGAACTATTGACGATCAAATGAGAGTTTAAAAACTGGAGGCATTACCTCCTGTGGGCTAGGCATACTGTCATCATTATCATAGGCCATCGCAACTTGCAGTATTTAAAGACAGCCAAGGCCCAATCACCTCGTCAGCTCTGTTGGGCTCTCTTCTTCACGGAGTATGATTTCATAATCACATACCGGCCAGGAGTACGGAACGGAAAAACTGACGCCCTGTCGTGAATGGGTGATGGCCAGGATGCATTCATCCCATCAGAACCAGTACCCATTATTCCGAAAGAACGAATTCAGAGCCAGATTTCAGTAACCGCCTGTTGGGAAGAATTAAAGACCGACCTCCAATCACAAATGGATCAAACCACCCAACAAGAATGGTTGAGTAAGGGAGATCAATATTCTGTTATGAACAATTTACCCTATTTTCAGGGAAGACTATACATCAAGGACAGAGATATCCAAAACAAGATTATCGCTAACTACAATGACTCACTAGTGGAAGGACACCATGGGATTACCAAGACACGGGCCAAGATCAGGAAGAGCTATTGGTGGCCCACCTGGAGAAAGGATGTGGCCCAATTCATTGCAACTTGCGGGGTGTGCACACAACAAAAATCTCAAAAGACCAATCCTGCAGGATTATTACATCCCCTATGTGTACCACTGGTGCCTTGGCATACCTTGTCCATGGACTTCATTACAGACTTACCTCCTTGCGATGGCTTCAACACCATCTTAGTAGTGGTGGACTTGTTCTCTAAAATGGCTCACTTTATTCCGCTAAAAGGACTCCCTATGGCTGGAATCCTGGCCACCATGTTCCTGGAGCAAATAGTCAAGTTGCATGGCTTCCCCTCTGCATTGATCTCTGATTACGGAACACAATTTGTCTCAGCCTTCTGGAGGAATTGCTGCTAAATAGTGCAGATTGATCTCCGCCTTTCTACCAGTCACCATCCCAAGACCGATGGTCAAACTGACAACACTAACCAAACACTGCAACAGTATCTGAGGTGTATGTTGCAACAGACAGGGATCCTGGAAAGATGTTTTGTGGCTAACAGAGTTTGCTTACAATAACTCTATCCACCCTAGCATGGGACAAACCCTATCTTTCATCATGAACGGTCGGCACCCTTGGACATCTTCCTCTGACCGACTTGATGAACTGGAAATGCCAGCGATTACCGTTCCCTACATAAAACTATTATTCAAACCCTCAAGGAAGCAACAAAAAACTTAGCTAAAGCCAAAGAACAACAAACAAAGTTTGTTGACCGGCATAGAAGGGAAGCTCCATGCTACCAAATCGGATATAAAGTGTGGTTAGCGGCCAGAAACATCCCGCTAAAAGGACCTCAGGTCTTCTGCCCCACATATCTTGGGCCCTATCCCATTAAGGCCATCATCAAACCCACCGCCGTAAAGCTAGAACTATCAGATAATTTGCGAATCCACCCCGTATTTCATGTTTCTCTTTTGAAACCAGTGAAGCCTGAGACAAGAATTACACAACCACCGGAACCCGAAATCATTGACGGAGTGTGATGCTGGAAATGCATCGGAGGGACAGGGCCTCCGTATCCTTGTCCTTTACTGCTTTTTATTGTGTGTTCTGTTGTGTTTTCCGCGCAGGAGTTCCTGTAGGACACCTGGCGGTGCAGCTCTCTCTCTTTTGGTTTGGTGAACAGACCCATGGGATACCCTTATGGCACCCATGGGTAGGGGTGCAACCCTGTGCCCCTAGTGTATGTTTTTGGGCACCTTTGTGTGACCGCAGAGCAGGTAACGGGCTAGTGGCAGCTCCGTGCTGAAATTCCTGGTGCCCTGAGCGTCCTCCATTTTTGGATGCCCAGGCCCTGTCATTGAGAATCGGTAGATACCGGATGGAGACAAAATGGCCCCATGGCCTCTTGCCTTCCATTACCCGTTAACTTGATCTTCCCGAAGTCCCGGGAATCCCTGTCTCTGTCCCTTCCCCCTGACTGGCTGTTGGGTAGAAGTTCCGTATATGGTAGTGTGGGGAAGTGCTGACCAGACTGGCTGGAGCCTTCTCCACGACCGTATGTTCTGGGTATGTCTGTGGGTGGGGCCTGGGTGAATAGCATGTGTGATGAATATGCATTCTATGTTGTGGCTGTCTAGTATCTGGTGGTTGACACAATGGTTGAGACAGCCCTGCCTGAAACCGGTATGAATGCAGCTTGGAGTGTTGAATGGCTTGGTACTTGTCCCAATACACATAACTTGTTGTGAGTGTCTGGAGGAAAGTGAATGGCCTGAATGCCCTGTGTGCCTGATTGGATGCCTGCCTGCATGAATCACCGTAGTCGTGATTGGATGCTTGAGTGTGACCCGGCGGAATGAATGGGAGATCAACAGTATATCTGGGGACCTCTCACTGCTAGGAATCGTGTTCAGAAGCTGAAGTCCACTACAACACGTAACTGGAGTAACTGGAGTAACTGAAGCTTGATCTTGAAACCCTGCTTGACTAGAAGAATTGCTGTTGCTCTCCTTCGCAATCTGAAAGCTGCTGTGCTTCAAGAACTGACCCAGAGAGGACCTGGTAAGGCACCCTCTTCCCAAGCTACGAGGGACCATCATGCACAGCTGATCTTTGCCTAAGCTCCCTGGTAGACAGACCTTCAACATTCTGCCGACCCGATACGGGGACTGCTGCGGAACTCCAAGGAGAAGCTCCGGGACTGTTGTCTGCCACTGTTACCAACCGCCGTCGCCGACTGGAGCCACCATGCTCCGGTTGCCGACGAACTTCATTGATCCAAGGACGCTCTTGTCCGCATCGTCGCCGCTGTATGCTGCAGGAGAAGGCCTGATCGTCGACGCGCCGAGGAGCATCCACCGGTGGGTTTCCCGCCACCCAAAGACCACAGAGATGCCGACGACTGGACACCCTTGCTGGGCCACAGTTCTTCAACTCTTTGCGGTCCAGAACTATCGACACCGAGGTGCCCCGCATGCCTCTTCCTTGCAGGACGTTTACGATTCCCTGTCAACGAGCACCGCTCAGAACGACGCGCCCACTTCACCGTCGTAGCTCGACCTGTTCTCCGTCGGACGTTTGACCACCCATGACTCCTGCCTGAAAGGGAGGACACTCAAGAAGGGTTGTCGATTTCCCTGACGAGGAACGCTACAACGCCAGGTACTTTGGGGTTGCAGAACTATTGGAAAGTCTAGTGTGAACAATATATGGACTGGGCTTGTATCTTTCTTCTGCAGGTTGCCCAGGTGGGGGGATCACCACACAGAACTGTGTCTAGGTAGCAGGACCAGTATTCTGCCTATTGCTCAACCATCTTGCTTTCCTTCCTCTCTCCACTGCTGGTTTCCTCTTTATTTTGATCTGTGTGTCATTTTGACCGTATGCACTTTAATGAGCTCTAATAACGTTAGTGGTACCACTTTAGAATTGTACATATTTACCATTGTTGATTTTCAGAGTACAAAGTGAGTTATCGTGATCGTGTATATGCCCTTGAATATTAATTATATAAAGACGGTGTTTTAACCGATACAGTGTGTGGACATTCCTTCGTGGGTGCTTGGGGACTACACTGTACTTAAGAACCAGCTTGCATCACCTCCTGAGAAGCTAGGCCTTGATTGCTCGACCACGTACCAATAATAGAGAATCTTGGCAGGGCTCTCTGTGCCTCCCCTCTACCATATAGAGAGCGGAAGTGCAGACCCCCCCTCCGGTCTTTACAGCTGGTGGCAGCGGTGGGATGCTTATGGTTTTAAGACTCAGTGTATAACTGTGCCACTTACGAAAGATATCTGCACTTTGTTAAATTAGGGTTTAGTCATCTACAAGATAACTGCATTACAAGTAATGGAATCTATTGCGAATGGTAAATTGACTCAGATGAGCTTAGAGGCTCTCCAGAGTGCTCTGGTGGACTACCGGATCGATTGTGAAACTCTTGAAGGGGGGGTTGCAATCAATGAGGATTCTACCACTGGGGTTGTCGCCAAATCTGATACTGGGAATGTCACCATTCCTGCTGCCTCTGTTCGGAACCCCAGCAGTTCTTTAGAGCTTGAGTTATTGAGGATGAAGTTGGCCTTTGAATATCGCAAGTTGGAACTAGATGCTGAGCTTAAGAAAGGGGAGTTGGCTCAACAAGTCGAGCTCAAGAACTGGGATCTTAAGCTAAAAGATAGGGATCTTGAACTCCAAGATAAGGACCTTGAACTCAAGAACGGGGACACTGAATGTCAGCGAATCCAGTTAGAGTAAGCTCGAGTAGAGACTTCAGCGAAGCCAGTTGAGAGTGTTAGGTTCCCAGCAACCAAGTTTATGAAAGATTTGGTTGGTGTGTGTGCGGGGGGTTCTGATATCCTCCAATGGATTGAAGCGTTTGAAATGGCTTGTGCAATTCACAATGTGGATAAGAGAAATTGGGCCAAGTGTTTGTTAAGAAGTGTGCCTCAAACTGGATATGACTGTATTCTGAAACTGAGTGTGGAAGAAAGGGGTCAGTATGAGTGCATGAAGTCTGCCTTAATCGCCAAGTTTGGCAAAGCGCCTACCCAATATCTTAAATGGTTCAGGGATTTTAAGAAACAAGAAAATGTGTCTTGGGTTGACTGGGTGAGTGCTGCACACATGAACATGATGGGGTGGATTGATGGTTAGAAAGTGAAAACGTTTGTTGAACTGTCTCACCTCTTGTTTTTTGAGCATTTTTCGGAAGCCTGTTCACCAGAGCTGCGTCAGTATGTTGCTGACCAGAACATTTTGGACCCCTTTAAGCTGGCTAGGTTGGCTGACAAGCGGGTCTCCCACCGGGTGTCCCCTAAGGACTCCAGTGGGAAGGACAAGGAAAAAGAAAAGGGGGCCTCTCAGAAAGCTGAGGAGTGCCAAAAGCAGTCACAGTCGGGTAAACCAAAACCTTCCTCTCGAAGACCCAAAAACCTAGTGGGGATAAGTCTGTTGTGGGTGGGAGTAAGAGTAGTGGTCTACCTGCTGCAAAGCAGGGTCCCAGTGGCTCCAGTACCGTACCCCACACTCCTGGCACTTGTTGGGATTGTGGGGCTCTGGACCACCAAAGGGGTGACCCCAAGTGTAAGGGTAAGGCACTTGGAGTCCAGGCTGCCAGCCTGACCTACCCCTACTCCATACCTGAAGTGGAGGCCACTGTCCTCCCCTCCTCTACTGGGATCACCTTCGGTGCTCCCATAGAGATTTCCTTAGTGTCCCTTGGGACCTGGGACCAGTATGCAGAAGTACTGGCGACTAGCCCACAAAGCACTCATAGGTTTTTGAGAAGTGTCCTCTTGAATGGCCAGCTTTCTACTGGTTTGAAAGACACTGGGGCAAGCATGACAGTGGTGGACAGGACCCTGCTAAGCCAGAGGACAATGTAAGTGCTCCTCTGAGAATGACCAGGTTAGCTGGTGGGCCTCCCAAATTATTGCTTGTAGCCTTAGTCAACATCACGATTGGCGACAAGACAGCAAAGCTTCCGGTCCTAGTTCAGGACAACGTGCCTGCGAACATTTTGTTGGGAAACGATTTGGTCGAAATGGGGATGATCACGGATGGTCTACCCATGGCTGCTGTGGCAGTCACCCGATCGCAGGTCACACAGGGTCCGGCTGCGAGCCCAGTACCCTTGCTGACGGGGAAACCCAAGGCACGAAAGAAAAGGAGGAGTTAGAAGGCCACCCCTGTGGAGGGAGCCCCTACTCATCCCACTGTTCCGACAGCACCCATTGTGATCCATGCTCCGGACGGCTGGGTCCAGTGGTAATTCCCGTCTCGACTCCTGTGGGAGACGAGCCAGAAGACTTTCCTGTGGGAGAGGCTCTTAACCCGGAGGATCATCCCGACCGTCAATGCTTGTTGGCTGAAGGGGGACCCTCCCGGCAGACTTCTGTAAGGGACAGAGAGAGTGCCACTCTCTCCAGGGTCTGAGGACACAGGCCCTGTCCCAGGCACAAGGAGAAGTGCCTAGGACATTTTGGATTTATTGGGAGGGTGATCTCCTTTTTAGTGAGCCCACTAAGCCTGAATCTGGTACCCTCAAGAGGTTGGTGGTACCCCAAGTTTACAGGCCCTTCCTGCTGCAGTTGGCTAATGAGGTGCCCTTAGCTGGTCATCTTGGGACCAAGAAGACACTTCGGCTCTCGGCCCATTTCTACTGGCCACGGATGGGAGTAGAAGTGTAGTCCCACTGCAGGACTTGCCCAACTTGTCAGTTGTTTGGCAAGACTGGAGGCAGAGTCATCGCCCCACTGCAACCATTGCCAGTGGTAGGCACACTGTTTGAGAGGGTGGGCATCAACATCATCAGTCCCCTTGACCCTCCCACATCGGGTGGACATCGGTTCATCCTAGTCTTGGTAGATCATGCCACCGGGTACCCTGAGGCTATACCCCTTCGGACGGGTACGGCCAAGGTGGTTGCCAGGGCTCTCCTGGGCATTTTCACCTGTGTTGTATTCCCTAAGGAGGTTGTCTCTGATAGAGGATCCAACTTCATGTCGAGTTACATGAAAACCATGTGGAAAGAATGTGGAGTAACTTACAAGTTCTCCACCTCTTACCACCCACAGACCAACGGTTTGGTTGAGAGATTTAACAAAACTCTCAAGGGCATGTTAGGCGCTTTGGAAGTGCCCCTCAGGAAGAAGTGGGATCTTCTCCTGCCATGCCTGCTCTTTGCCTACAGAGCGGTACCTCAAGAGGGTGTTGGTTTCAGCCCCTTTGAGTTACTCTTTGGACATCCCGTGAGGGGGCCCCTTGCCTTGATCTGAGAAGGTTGGGAGGCCACCCCTCCAGTTCCCGCCAAGCAAGTGGGGGACTATGTGTTAGGCCTCAGACGGCGGATGACACAGATGTTGGTTCAAGCAACAGCGAATCCTAAGGCCAGCCAGGAATTGAATAAGTACTGGCATGACCTTAAAGAATCGCAAGTGGACTGGACTCCGGGACAGGAGGTCCTCGTGATGGAGCCTACCAAGCCTCAGGCTTTGACAGATAAGTGGACTGGACACTTCAGGATAATCTCCAAGATGGGCAAAGTCAATTATTTGGTTGACATGGGAGCCTCTGGGGTAGCCCCTCAGGTATTCCATGTTAACAGGCTCAAGCCTTTACACAGGCGGGCCGAAGTCTCATATCTCTTGCTAGCTTCAGGGCAAGAAGAGGATGAGAGTGAACCCCTCCTGATTTGCTGCATAGCAACCCTCAGGATGGCTCAGTGGAGGAAGTACATCTCTCTCCCGCTCTGACGACAGAGCAGCAGAAGGCCTGCAGGACTTTGCTCCGGCAGTACGCATATCTATTCTCGCTGACACCAGGCCTTACACCGTGGTGTAGGCACGAGATTGACACTGGTGACAGAGTTGTTAATCACAACTTAATTTGATGGGTTAGTGATCCTGTCTCGACCCATACATCGTTTTAACACAACAAAGACAGAATAACTTTATTCAAATTATTCCTCAAGCTTAGTTCCCTATAGATAACTCGCTGTCCCTACAGAAATTTCTTTATCCCTAGAATGGATATTCTCGCCCTAGTAGCGCGCTAGTGTATCGCCTGCTAATGTTAGGGGATAGAAGAGAAAACTCGCCCTATCCTCTCTCACTACTTTACTAGTACGCTAAAAAGCTGCACACTAATTGGAAGTCAACAGGGCTATTTTTTATATTATTGCTAAGGTTGCTATCATATGAAAATTAGTTATTCCATATAAGTCTCAGTGCCTATTTCTGGTGCTTTAGACACTGGAGAGTAAAAAGACTTGGTAGTGCTACAGACCCATTTCTGTTCTATATGGGTGCTGGGGGTTGGATCGTCAGACCAAACCACTTCATGTCTACTGGTTCAGCGGATATGGACCCGCTATCCACTTTCTTCAGGACTTCCCTATAGCTCTTAATTGTACAGGGAAATAGTATAATAAAAAAGACACTCTTGTCAGTTGTTTGTCTTGTGCTCCTTCTTTCACTGTGTGGAGGGCGTCTCAATTTTAATTTCGGGACTACATTTTCTTCATTCTTCCTGTCCCTAAAAGGGAACACATACAGAGGGGTAACTATCAATATTGTGCGTGTCTACAAGAATTTTATCCGTGTTAGAACCTTTCATGAAAGGAGGAGAGCTTACCTCTTCAATTGTACATCTCTGAGAGGCTGTTCCTATTCGATCTTGGATTTTTTTGTACTGCATTAATCTTCTCATACGGGTTACATCTGTGGGGAAATTGTAAATCTTGGTTTACTATGGTTGTGTACCCTATTTTGAGGACTTTGATAACTCTGTAAGTGGTACCGGCTGTGGGCATGTGTAGTACTCACCCCCAAGTGCTGTTCTGGTATCCTCCTTGATGAATTAAGGGAACCCGGGGTTGTTAAGGTAACCGGTGTTCCTACAGGAAGGTGTACTGTCAAATATCCACCTTTCAGCGCCTAATAACAGAGAGCAGTGCATCAGTGCCCCAATCTCATATGTTTTAACACAAGAAAAATTAATTGCAAATATCTCTGTGTATAACGTGGATAGCGCTAGTCAATGTGGTGTCACAGACTGTGATAAAATATCCATAGTGTATTAGCCATATTAGACAATTTAGTTTGTCATCCATACTAGTTAGGTTGTTATATCGTTTGTCCCGGGTAAGCCCCACCCATGGTGTAATGGTGCTCAGTGCCGCTACTGCAGTGCATACTGCATGCGAGAGGCAAAAAGGTTTGTTATTGAGCAGTTTGATATGGCCATGCCTCGTGCGGGCGGCAAAAGTACTGTTTCGTAATGTGATCGAGCTGTGCCTGCATTAGTATTGCAAAGCACTCGTTTGTGTGTTATCCAATGCGTGCGGTCTCCATCAGTAGCCGTGTATATACTGACTAAGCCAGGCTTGATTTCATGTGCCCCATAGTCTATGGGGCGCCTAAGTGACCTCCCTTCCAGATCTTACCTCTGTAAGTACGGTGTCCATGTAACGGCCGGTGTATCTTCCAATTGGCGTAGCGTCCGCCATCTTGGTTGTACAGGTTATATATTTGTTGAAGTGCATAGCGTGCCAACGTCACCTAATTTAGTCCCTTTTTGGTGTTGCTTAATGCTGCAGTGTTAACATAGGTGTATGTGTTGCTGCACTTAGATCAGCACCAACTCCTCATTGCGTGTCTGATCTATATCGCTATGACATCGCTGTTGAAGCGAAAAATGTACATTCCTGGTAGCGTGTGCCTGCCGATGTGTGCGTGCATCTAGTTTTTTCACTTTTTATTTATTTAAATAGAAACGAGCGGGCCTGTATATCGCTTCATTGGCCGAGATCAATTTGATTACATATATATAGTATGATCAATCGGAAGATGTTGTTGATTATTTAATTAAATGAAATATGCACTGGTCAGTCAAATCGGTCAAACAAGATTGCAGTGATTCTACTGAAGTGGGGATACCCATGTGTTCCACGTTTTCTTCATAACGACAGTACTGTATAGGGGCTAAGGTGTCATAAAACTGCTAGAGTCTGCCAGCATATTTCCTCATTGTGCCCGTTTTGGTGGCTCCCCAATCTGAAAATCCATTGTTGTTCCCATCTGAGTAGCATGGCTCCGATGTTCCCTCCCCGTTTGGGTACTAATACTTTCTCAAGAATGGTCCAACTGATATCATTCTCTGAGGGATTTTTTTTGCACATAGTGTTCTACCAGGGGAGCTGTGAGTTTCTTACGTCTGATATTCGATCTATGCTCACAGATTCTTATTCTAACTGCTCGTGTAGTCATGCCCACATATTTTTTGGCACAAGGACATTGAATCAAGTATACCACCTGTGTGGTGTTACAGTTGGTGAAGATTCTTTGCTCCCATGGCGTGTTCCATCCTATATCTACAGTGGTGGATCGTTTAGTGAATTGGCAGACTGAGCATGTCCCACAGGGTGCATGTCCTGTGGCTTTTGAGTGCTGCCAAGGGCATGGTTGGTTGTCATACATGGGTGCTTCCTTATAGGTGTGTACTAGGTTGTCTCTAATGTTCCTCCTTCTTTTAACTGTGAATAATGGGATGCTCAAATTGGTTTCCCTAATGTTGAGGAGGTACCAGTGCCTCCTGATTTCCTTTCTGATCCTATTGATCACAGGTGAATGACTGAGGACTGCTGTAATTTGGTTCTTGTCCCTAGTCTTCTTAGGATGTTGGGTGAGCCTAACCTTTCTAGGTATATTTCATGCCCTTTTTCTAGAATGTCATATAGATCTTTCGGGGCAGCTCCTCTCTCTTAATTGGTGGCTCAATATCTCTGCCTGTGAGTCAAATTCCTGCCTGGTTGTGCAATTCCGTCTGAATCTTAAGAACTGACCGAATGGTAAGTTTTCACGTAAGCTCCTTTGATGAAAGCTTGTAAATTCAAGCAGCAAGTTTCTTTCCGTGGTTTTCTGAAAAACTGTGGTTTCCACCCTTTGTCCGCATCTGGTCAGTTTAAGATCCAGGAATGTTGCAGTATTCTTGCTGTATTCCGAGGTGAATTTCAGGTATGGGTTCAGTCCGGTCAGCCAGTCTAGGAATTCATGTAGAGTTGTTTCTGTTCCTGCAAAGAACATCAGGATGTCGTCTATATAACGTTGCCAACTCAGGATGTTCTGTGCATACGGATTCAATTGGTCGTATATATGGCGCTCTTCAAAGTTGACGACGTACAGGTTGGCTAGGGGTGGTGCAATGATTGCCCCCATTGCTGTCCCTGCAATTTGTTCAAAATAGCGTTGGTCAACCATGAAGTAGTTTTTGGTTAGTACTAGTTCCGCAAATTCCATGCTTAAATTGATGGGCATTTCAATCGGTGGTTGGATCGCTCTCAGTGTCTTTTCAATGACTTTCAGTGTTTCACGTTGTGGTATTTTTGAATATAGTGACTCGGTATCTATTGTCACTATGTAGATGTCCTCATTCGGTAGATTCAGGGATTCGAGGTGAAGTAGGACTGCTGTTGTGTCCTTGGTGTAGGATTTCACAGTGTGCCTGTCAAAAGCAGGTGCTACCCTATGTCAGATACCGTCAAGTACCACATCCAGGCTGAGGTCGCCAAGATGTTGAATCTGGGTGTTATTAAACCCTCAACTAGTCCCTGGTCCAGTCCCGTGGTCCTTGTCCCCAAGGCAAGTTCCCAGGCAGGTACCAAGGATTGGAGGTTCTGTGTGGACTACCGAGGAGTCAATGTCGTCACCAAAACCGACGTGCACCCATTGACCAGGGCTGATGAGATTGTGGACACCATAGGTGCTGCCAAATTTGTGAGCACCTTTGACCTTACCTCAGGCTATTGGCAAACAGCTCTGACGGACCATGCCAAGGAAAAGAAGGCATTCTCAATACCAGAGGGACTCTACCAGTTTAGAGTCATGCCTTCCAGGTTGACAAACGCCCCTTTCACTTTCCAGAGATTAGTCAACCATGCACTCAGTGGGCTGGAAGCCTTTTGTGTGGCTTACTTTGACGACATTGCCGTCTACAGTTCCACCTGGGAAGAGCATTTGACTCATCTGGATAAAGTGTTGCAGGTGTTAAAAAGGGCTAACCTCACTGTCAAGGCCACCAAGTGCCAGATAGCTCAGGGGAAAGTCACATATCTTCGTCGTGAGGTAGGAGGGGGTCAAATCCAACCTCTCCCCAGTAAAATACAGGATGTACATTACTGGGAGACTCCCACTACTCAAACCCAGGTGAGAGCCTTTTTGGGCCTCACCGGGTATTATCGCAATTTCATGGCAGACTATGGAACCATAGCTGCACCCCTGACAGCGTTGACTTCGCCCAAACAATTTAGGAAGGTTAATTGGACTGAAGACTGTCAGAGGGCCTTTGATGGCTAGAAAAGAAGGCTGTGTAGGGCACCCTTGCTTTGTGCTCCTGATTACAGCAAGCCCTTTATCGTTCAAACTGACGCCTGTGACACCGGATTTGGAGCTGTCTTATCCCAGTTAGATGACAAAGGAAGAGAACATCCGATCATATTAAAAATTAGACAACTTAAGGGTAGGGATCTTAGGTGGGCTACTGTTGAAAATGAATGTTTTAGTATTGTTTGGAGCCTTAGGGGTTTTAGACCCTACCTTACCGGGTCTACCTTCAAGGTCCAAACCGATCATAAATCCCTGAAGTGGCTTATGCAGATGAAGGGTGAAAACCCGAAACTGCTCAGGTGGTCCATTAATCTGCAAGGACTAGACTTTACCATTGAGCACAGCCAGGGAAGAGTCACGAGAACGCAGATGGCCTTTCCAGAAGGTATGTTGACCGTCTGGATGAGGGTGCCTATCCCGTGGGAGATTAGACACCCTAACCTCAGTCAGGTGGGGCGACTGTGATGCTGGAAATGCATCAGAGGGACAGGGCCTCCGTATCCTTGTCCTTTACTGCTTTTTATTGTGTGTTCTGTTGTGTTTTCCGCGCAGGGGTTCATGTGGGACTCCTGGCGGTGCAGCTCTCTCTCTTTTGGTTTGGTGAACAGACCCATGGGATACTCTTATGGCACCCATGGGTAGGGTGCAACCCTGTGCCCCTAGTGTATGTTTTTGGGCACCTGTGTGTGACCCACAGAGCAGGTTACGGCTGGTGACAGCTCCGTGCTGAAATGCCTGGTGCCCTGAGCAGCCTCCATTTTGGGATGCCCAGGCCCTGTCATTGGGAATCAGTAGATTCCGGATGGAGACAAAATGGCCCCCATGGCCTCTTGCCTTCCATCACCTGTTACCTTGATCTTCCTGAAGTCCCGGGAAGCCCTGCCTCTGTTCCTTCCCCCTGACTGGCTGTTGGGTGGAAGTTCCATATATGGTAGTGTGGGCAAGTGCCGACCAGACTGGCTGGAGCCTTTTCAATGACCGTATGTTGTGGGTACACCTGTGGGTGGGACCTCCGTGAATGGAGTGTGTGATGAATATGCATTCTATGTTGTGGCTGTCTAGTATCTGGTGGTTGACACAATGGTTGAGACAGCCCTGCCCAAAACCGGTATGAATGCAGCTTGAAGTGTTGAATGGCTTGGTACTTGTCCCAATACACATAACTTGTTGTGAGTGTCTGGAGGGAAGTGAATGGCCTGAATGCCCCGTTTGCCTGATTGGCTGCCTGCCTGCATGACTGACTGTAGTCGTGATTGGATGCTTGAGTGTGACCCGGCGGAATGAATGGGAGATCAACAGTATATCGGGGGACCTCTCACTGCTAGGAATCGTGTTCAGAAGCTGAAGTCCACTTCGACGAGAAACTGGAGTAACTGAAGCTTGATCTTGAAACCCTGCTGGACGAGAAGAATTTCTGTTGCTATCCTTTGCAATCTGAAAGTTGCTGTGCTTCAAAAACTGACCCAGAGAAGACCTGGTAAGGTGCCCCCTTCCCGAGCTATGAGGGACCATCGTGCACAGCTGATCTTTGCCTAAGCTCCCCGGTAGACAGACCTTCGACAGGCTGCTGACCCAATACAGGGTCTGCTGCGCAACTCCAAGGAGAAGTGCCCGGACTGTTGTCCGCCACTGACGCCGACCGCCGTCGCTGACTGGAGCCGCCGTGCTCCCATTGCCTAAAAACTTCATTGATCCAAGGACTCTCTCGTCCGCATCGTCGGCGCTGTATCCTGCTGGAGAAGGCCTGACCGTCGACACGCCGAGGAGCATCCACCAGTGGGCTTCCTTCCACCCAAAGGCCACAGAGACGCCAACGACTCGACACCCTTGCTAGGTCACAGTTCTTCAACTCTTTGCGGTCCAGATCTATCGACACTGAGGTGCCCCGCATGCCTCTTCCTTGCAGGACGTTTACGCTTCCCGTCAACGAGCACCACTAGGAACGATGCGCCCACTTCACCGTCGTAGCTCGACCTGTTCTCCGTCGGACTGTTGATGACCCGTCACTCCTGCCTGAAAGGGAGGACACTCAAGAAGGGTTGTCGATTTCCCCGACAAGGAACGCTACAACGCCAGGTACTTTGGGGTTGCACAACTATTGGAAAGTCTAGTGTGAACAATATATGGACTGGGCTTGTATCTTTCTTTTACAGGTTGCCCAGGTGGGGGGATCTCCACACTGAACTGTGTCTAGGTAGCAGGACCAGTATTCTGCCTATTGCTCAACCATCTTGCTTTCCTTCATCTCTCTACTGCTGGTTTCCTCTTTATTTTGATCTGTGTTTCATTTTGACCGTATGCACTTTAATGAGATCTAATAACGTTAGCGGTACCACTTTAGAATTGTACATATTTACCATTGTTGATTTTCAGAGTACAAAGTGAGTTATCGTGATCGTGTATATGAGCTTGAATATTAATGATATAAAGACTGTGTTTTAACTGATACAGTGTGTGGACATTCCTTCGTGGGTGCTTGGGGACTACACTGTACTTAAGAACCAGCTCGCATCAACTCCTGAGAAGCTCGGCCTTGATTACTCGACCACATACCAATAATAGAGAATCTTGGCAGGGGTCTCTGTGTCTCCCCTCTACCATATAGAGAGCGGAAGTGCAGACCTCTCCCCCCCCCGTCCCCTGTCTTTACACATTGAAACTGAATATGAGGTTACGGTCATTTTGGATTCCAAGGTAGTGCGATCAAAGCTGTACTACTTGATCGACTGGAAGGGTTATGGGCCCCAAGATCGCACCTGGGAACCTGTGGAGTTTGTCCATGCACCTTGACTAATCAGGCTATTCCATCGTGATATTCCCACCAAGGCTCGGCCAGGGAGGAGGTCGCCCGTGAGAGGGGCCTTGCGGGGGAGTGCTGTCATGGCCACGGGACATGGGTCCAGTCCTTCCTCATCTCCAGGGTCCCTTTGGACCCAGTCCTGGCGCCTCTGGCACCAGGCTCATGTTATAGTGTGCTCTGCACACTCTAGGCCTAGGGCGTGTGCAACTGGGACGGGCGTGGGCCAAGGAACAGAACTGGAAGGCACGTGCTACAGGCCCAAAGAAGTACAAGGTATAGTTTATAGGTGGAGCTATGGGAGGGGCCTGAACCAGCCTATTTAAGGCCAGCTCATCCACGTGCCCTCGCTTTGCGTTATTCTGCTTCACAGCAGCATAACGCTCTCTGCTGTACCTACGTGCGCCTCACTGGATTACAGCCTGATCTTCGAGATTTCCTGGGAACGCTTCTTAGCAGCAGTCTTCTGCCTCATCTCCGTGAGTGCCTTCTCTCCAGCTACTCCGTCGCTGTGGACGTGTCTTACCTGCTGCCAGTCACCCCATCGCTACTAGCCTCTACATCGCTGAGCATGCATCTTACTTGCTACCAGCCTACATATCGTTGAGAGCGCCTCTTACCTGTCACCAGCCGCTACATCGCTAAGCACGCATCTTAACAGTCGCCAGCCGCTGCATCGCTGAATGCGCATCTTACCTGTCACCAGCCGCTACATTGCTGAGCACGCATCTTACCTGTCGCCAGCTACTACATCGCTGGGCACGCTTCTTACCTGTTGCCAGTCTCCACTTCGCTAGCGCTTCAGCTACTGCTTTGTTGAACGTGCCTCTTACCTGCAACTCGTTGTGGCCTGTGCCAGACTCTTCTTCTTACTTCCATTCCATTACAGCCTGAGTCAAGTCTTCTTCCGAGCCAACATTCCACCACGGTCGGAGCTGGAGAAGCCCTCTTGCCATCACGACTCTTCATCAAAGGCCCGGACACTATTCTTCATTGTCATCCTGCACCTAAGAGGGAAAAGAACAAACAGGTTAGAACTTATACGCACTTACATGGCCACATATATACATGAGACATTGCAAGTATTACCGCTAGACGGAATACAGTCATTCCAACCGAACTATTATCATACTAAAGACTTACCTCATACTTGGATTGATCGCAGCCGGCCTGGAACAACCTTCCCACAGGCCAGTGAAGTGAACTCGGTCCGTTCTATGCGCCCCTGCTAGGAAAGGCAGGACGGATAGCTCAACATTACAAAACTACAGGTGAGCGTCTATGGGAAAGTGCTTGCCCACCATATTCTGGCAGGAAAGAGCTGGGGGAGGTCACGGGGTCCCCACTCCGTTCTCATTGCCTCTCTTCTTCACACAGGGGCAACATCCATCTCCTCAGCCGCAGGTCCAACCACTTTCGGAGGGGGAAGGTGATTTTGAGGGACCAGACCAAGGGAGGGCTCCAACCGTGCCCCAACTCCCCCGCAGAAACCAGGTGAGCGTTACAGCAACTGAGCCACACACATGCAAAGGGCACGTACACCCATGAAACTGAGCCACCCACATGCAAAGGGCACCTACACCCACTATTCCCACCCCCTGTACACCAATGATACTGAGACACCCACACACAATAAACACAACCCCTGTAACACCAAACCAAACACCACATACAAAACCCCACACACACATGCATCACACCAAAGGACTTTAACCCACAATGTGGACCACTAAACCCCACAACCCAGCACCCATGCCTCCCCCATGATGGAAGATACATTACAGAATACAAAACAACATAAATGTCACTTAACTGGCACCATCACCACACACCAGTGGGGGCACAACAGTGGATGCTAACTGTCCACCACATTTAGCGGTCCTGCAGTGCATCATGCATATGTCCCACCTGCACCAGAACGTGCGCAACAGGAAAGGAAGGCAGCAGCCAACCACCGCACACCATGCATGTCTGCCTTCATTGAATGTGTTGCCAAACTGCCCGGAGGACTGATGGACGGAACAATGAGCATCGAAGCAGTGGGTCATGTGTGTCCCAGACCCTGGCAGCTGTCCCAGGTGAAGAACTTGCTGTGCATTGTGAGTTCGGGACTGACACATGCAGCCATCAATGCAGACTGCTGTGCACCCACCAAGCTTTACACTATGACCTGAGTCAAATGTGACTCACAACTAAGCACATCAGCTGGAGGCACATACAAAGTGAATGCATATCCAACAAATACTACCAGAAGCGCCATCACCTCTAGTGAGTAACCACAACACCCTGCTGCAACATGTGTCTAGACCTAGAGTAAACATCACCTAAACCACAACCTGTGTGTGTGTCCACGAATGAGTGTCCACAAACACGGTTGCACTGGAATCTGGCACCACCCCAATAACTGACAATCACACCGTATGGTGGGTGCAACATGTTCACCATAACACCCCTCCTAAGCAATACAACCTGACAATGTCTGCCACACAAAATATAGTGGAGGACAAATGCCCCATTGTATTAGCACATCCACATGAATGTTCCATCACACCATCCCTAGATGTCTGAGTGACCAGTGTGCCATCCCATCCCCAGCAGCCCAAGGGCACCAGTCGGACAGAAAAAAACAATACACGGATGTGTGACATATGAGGTACGCCATGGAGAAACCAGTGTCGCCATATATCGTAGATACCCATGAAGGTGACAACACCAATTCACCTGCAGCACATCTACATCCACAAACATCTCAATGCACACACCCATCAGACCCACACACGGCATGCAGTTTGTTGAGTAACACATGCATTAGCCGCCATGGTATGTGAAATGAATTCAACCAAGCGCTAAACCATAAATGCAGCAGCACACACCATGACACTACGTATAGTGAACAAGACAGTGGCCATCAATGGGACCACCCAAAACAACAAACACCCTCAACCCCAACACAACCACACCCAACACACCTGTGACACACATGAGACAAAGAGGAAGCCTTGCAGATAGAAATGTCAGCCATGAGAGCACACCCACATTAACGACGCATCGACCAAACACATATGAGCAGTGTGTCCACATTCAAGAACCACATCACATCAACACATGGTTCAACAGTTCAACATGCATGTGCACAGCAAGTCACAGACACCATCCCCACACAGAGTCAATGACATACCCGTACAGGAAACACACATGGACAAATAACCATCTGTGCAATAAACACCATGTAGCACCACACCGATAACCAGTATGACCAACAATAAAAACTTCCCACCACCACTGCCCTCACCTGCAAACGGCACACATTATGCCTATTAGCAATGTGCACATGTAAACTGAAATCCCACATGTACCTTGAGCACATGAATGTACAAATTCCACACAGAACATGATCTACACAGAACCATGACATGCTGAGTGATGACACATGTATCCAGAGAAATATACCACAAGATAATGTGGCATGACCCCTCAAAAGCAGATGTGTGACAAGTCACACGATAGATGACTGCACACACACATGAGCGTTGCAGAAACCAATTGTCTCCATGAAGAAATGACAAAATAACCACAGGAATCCCATATAACCAAAGACTGTAATATATTTGCAAATCATCTAAAAGAATGGTACAACTCGAACAAAAGAAAGTCACAGGAATCCCCGTCCGAAAACAACATCATTGATGCAAACACCAAAAAATACATATATACAGTCACAGCTGCTATCCCATTCCTGGAAACTCCAGGTTCAATGGAGTCTCTGTTATCACCTCCACTTCCCCCTTGGAATGAACAAGGATTACTACCTAGGACCATTTGTGTAAAACACCACACCCAGGCACTACCTCAGTGATCCTTCCAAAGCAGAATACAACTTAGTTCTTTACCATGAGAAGGTATAAGTGCAACTATCATTATCCCTAGCGAGATATAAGCATCTCTGCTTTAATTGCGCCTTGACAATCTTAGGTCTTACTTTACCATTCATTTGACGGATAAAACCATTTAGGTATAAATGGCTGCCTAACAGGGACTGAGGATCCTGATAATGTTCCCAAGATTGTACACCCCAGGTATTGGGGATAGGAATTGTTTTAATCCTCGCAAAACAGAAACATATTATGTAATGACAAGTATAACTCAGTTGTTTTTCCTTTTCAAAACTCCTGACAGTAATGAGTGTTACAATTGGTTAAAATTGTACACCCGTTTGTTTTGGGGTAGTTATGAATATCCAAACATGTTACCTCCAACAGCAAAAAGGCATGAGATTGTTGAAAGTGAAATCGGCTCAGTGAGAGACCAAAGAGCTGTATCCCTCCAAACATGGGTTTACATGAATGCCAACGTGAGGCTTAGACATCATAGCTAATAGCCTCCCTTAAAAAAAATGTTTGCCTCCTTTTTTACCAAGACAATTGATTACCAGCTGCAGAGATGACGTATAATCCTTCATTTTTTAGACACACACTAAGTACCCAATTGTTGACTTTGTGACGTCACTCGTGCATGCACTGACGTCACAAAATGAATCAACACTAAGGCTCACTTTAGACCTTTTTTCTTTTTTTAAGCATCATTACGGAGTAGAAAATTATAAGGATATGCTATCCCACCTTTAAGAATAGTGTTTTTGGTTAACACTAGCTTTTCACCTGAACATCGCGCGGACCTCGCATTCGCGAGTGATGTCACGTTTAACAACTATATAAACAAAACATTGTGAGCAGGAAGGCAGGCATCACTTTCCCGGCTCACGGATCCTCATGACCTCTTGCTGACTGTCTAGCCCTCCACACGACGCTTGACACAAGCGTGTTTTTTTGACATATTGGAGATTTAGGACCCACAAATAATAAGGATATTTACTTACCTTATACTTACCAGCATTACAAAGAGCACATTGGACTTTTTTTACAGGTTCTGATATATCTGTCTCCCTTATTTGTATTTGTATTTTATTTATATATATAGCGCACCTGGCCCAAAGGCATCTGGGCACGTATCTTGGGGGTTACAGGCATAACTTCAATGTACATAGGCATTACATATGTTATATTAGCAACACAGTATACATTTATATAAATAATATATAGACGAGTTATATACAGTGAATTTAACAGAATAGCACGGATGAGATAGGGTAAGGTGTTTACCGGCCATGAGTGATTGCTCGAGTGGCATTACATGAGATGATTGATAAGTTCTTGTGTCAGGAGCAAGGATTTAGCTTTGTTCTTGAATACCAAAAATGAAGGTTTTAATCTTAGAGACAGTGGTAGAGAGTTCCATAATTTGGAAGCGAGCACTGGGAAGCTAGTCCCACCAGATTTGTGTAGTTTATATCTCGGTATGGAGAGGCAGTGGGTTTGGGCTGCTCTTTGAGGCCAGATTGGGGTTTGCTGAGAGAATCGGGTGGTCAAGTAACAGGGAGCATTGTCCGTCAGGCATATGTGTGTGAGGGCTAGGGCTTTAAGGGACACTCTTTGAGCAACAGAGAGCCAGTGCAGATTGTGTCGGGTGTCAGAGATGTGTTGGTTCCTGGGGATGTTCAATGCCGCTCTGATAGCGTTATTTTGAATTACTTGAAGCTTACTGATGTTTCGCTGGCTAGTCCCTAGGTAGAGGGCGTCGCAATATTCTAGCTTAGATATAATTAGCGTTCTGGCAAGTCTGATGCTGTTGGCTGAGGTGATGAATAGCCAGCAAGCAGTGATGAGATTGCAGGTATATGTAGAGGCTCAAGTAACCGCATAAGTTTGTCTCGAGAGAGATAAGGAGGAGTCCAAGTAGAAACCTAGTGTTTTTGTATCATTAGTCACCTTGATTGTATTACCATCGATTACAAAGGAGTTGAAAACAGTGCCTAATTTGCTCAATCGATAGGGGGAGACCAATATGAGAAGCTCTTTCTTGTCATCATTGAGACAGAGCTCATGTGGGGCTATCAAGGCCTGAATGACCATGTAGACGTTGTTTAGGGCTTCAGTGTCCTTTGCGTGGTTACCCGAGATGGGAATGAGTATCTGGGTGTCATCAGCATAATTTGTGTAGTTGACACCCAGATAGTCGAGTATGTCGAAGAGTAGTTTTGTGAACACATTGTAGAGTGTAGGTGAAACACAAGACCCTTGTGGGACTCCGCAGAGGACTGGGGCGGGGTCAGCTGAGGTGGTTGGGGCGAAGGCCCTCATGGATCTGTTGGTCAGGAAGACTTTGATCCAAGTGGTGGCATTGTCAGAAAAATGGGCTGCACCTTTGAGGTGGCGGCATAGGATTTGATGATTCACCAAGTCAAAGACGGCTGACAAATCCAACAGTAAGAGGAGGGCAATTTTACCGTTGTCTTTCAAGTCCTCAATTTGGGTTTTTAAGTCAAGCAAGGCCGTTTCCGTACCATGCTTGAGGTGGAAACTATACTGCCTGAGACCTAGGAGGTTGTTGCGCTCCAAATATTCCTGGATTTGAAGGTAGGCTGCACGATCCAAAACTTTTTATAGGAAAGGTACAGTTGTAATAGGTCTGAAGTTGGTGGGCAGTTGGGGTCTAGTTAGGGCTTTTTAAGTACTGGGATAACCCAGGCATCCTTCAGATTGTCAGGCACAGTGCCTGTGCTGAAAGACGCATTGATAAGCGCCGTGATGAAGGGAGCTAGCTCGTGAGAGGCCTCTTTTATAATAGGAGCAGGGCAGGTGTCGCCCTGGCAGTTGGAGGGTTTGAGTTTACTAATGATGTCCTCTACCTCAGCGATGGTTACGGGTGAGATGCTGAATGGTGTTAGGGTGTGTAAGTTGCAGTTGGTTGTACGTGGTGGGTGATTGGGTGACGTGTTAGGTTGGATAGTGCTTTTTTTGGCTTTTATTTTGGTCTGTAGAGTGGTTATTTTGTCGAGGAGTGCATTTTATATGTTTGTGCACCACAAACTGTCTTTACTACAAGAGTCAGGTGGTGTGCATGGTGTTTCAAGTTCTTTGAGGATCTTGAAAAGTTCTTTGGTGTTGGATTCGGTTAGCAGGATACACATATTGTATGAATCCTTTTTGGCTAGAAGATGGCCTCCTTGTAGTTAAGTGAAGCTAGGAAGAGGTTGTCCTTGTTAGAGTCAGTAGGGTGGCTTTTCCAACAGGCTTCCTTGTTTCTTTTTTCTTTAAGTAGGGCCCTCAATTGTGGAGTGAAGATCTTGTGTAGTATTGAGATCAGCTATATCGAGTGCGTGGGCTGTGAGGGACCTAGCGTTGATAAGGGCACCCTTGATGATGGTCTTTGGGAGGGTGTAACGTATTTGTGGTGTGATTAGATGTTGTGATGGTGGATGTTTCAGAAGGGGAGACACTAGGGCAAAGGGCGGTCTGTGGAGTAGTAGATATAGAAGTGCCGCGGGTAGCGTAATAAGCAGAGTGGGAAAATCGAGTACCTAGTATGAGGTTCCTGGAGTAAGTGGATCATGGTTGGTTAGGAGTCGGTTTAGTTGCGAAATGCTCTAGCCATAGAGCTGGTGCATTAAAATAAAGGTTGAGAGGATGCTGGGGCACTGTGGTTGTGGTCTCAATCCTGGGCAGTAACCTAAGGAAGTGTGGTGCCCAGAGTCTAGCATGGTTGGATAGGGTAGCTGATTTAAGGTAGGGCAGCTGTGGTAAGTGGGTACTATTAGCAGCAAATGTAGCACTCCGAATATTAGTGGGTGGTAGCGCATTTGGGAAGAAGTGGACATGTTGTGGGGTGTACTCACCGAAATGGTTAGTTAACTCTGTGACGCAGTAGTGTCCGCGAAGACAGTCTACATGTTTGTTGGAGTATATGGGTAAGTGGGCTAGCGGAATGCTCCTTGTTAGTTGGAAGCGGAGGTACACATAGGGTACATGGCGGTGCAGGTGGAAGTGAATATGCAATACTTAAGTTAAGTAGGCGTGGCACAGGAGTATAGTAAGTTGCCAAGTGCTACCGTATTGAGGCTAATAGGAAGGGCAGCAACAAATCATGTGCAGCAGGTAAGCTAATCCCCTGACGAAAGGTATGCGATAAGAGTGGCTAGACAGTATGACGTTCGAGTGGATTACAGCAACTTATGAGGCAACTGAACCTGGCCATGATCGGTAACACTGGGGTAGACAGTACAATAGTCAGAAAAGCATAGTATCAAGACAGGTAAGCAAGTCAGTTCAAGCAACAACTCAGATAAACAGAAGTAAGGTGGATAAACAGAGGTACACTGACATACCAAGTGTGGTGGCATAGAGCGAGGACAGATTGTTAGGATAATAATGTCTGCATGACCGTGAGTACAATAGCAGGTCGTGGGCAAGATCGTGGAAGGCTGGAGTGCGAAGTGCAGGGGCAGGGGCTCGGGACAGGTGCCTTAGTTCGGTGCCTTTGTTCACGGGCTGGCGTTCGCGCCTGCTGGCACACAGTGATTGGTTTAAATCAGAATATTGAGGCCAATGGCTGTGTAGGTTACGAAGCCAGGCAGGAAGCAAGACAATAGATGCTCAATGCAACTCGGCGGCCATTTTATGGTTGAATTTCCGGCAATAGGATCAGGTCGGATAAAGTACACGAATCGTGCAATGCACCGATCCTGATCACTGAAATACTTGAAATAAGCACGATGAACTTTGTAATGAAATGCGGGCGATTTTACATTAAATGCAGTTAGATGGCTGCATTTCTCAGACGAGGAGCGCGATATATGCTCATAATTTAAAGGAGCCCTCAGGCTTACCTCCAAAGTAGATAAAGGTCGTCATAGGCAGCAGGCACTAGTCCAGCAGTGGTGGTGGAACTCCAGCTCCAGCGCTAGGTGTTGCTTACTGTCTCTGGGACAGGTGCCTTCCTTCGGTGCCTTTGTTCACGAGCCAGCGTTCGCGCCTGCCGATGCACAGTGATTGGTTTAAATCAGAATATTGTGGCCAATGGCTGTGTAGGTTACGAAGCCAGGCAGGAAGCAAGACAATAGTTGCTCAATGCAACCCTTCTACTGGAATTACATTCGGACCTATTCTCAACATCCACTCGTTGATGTAGATCACAAGTAAGTTATTTCTTACCTAGCCAGTCACAAAGAGAACCTTTTTTTGTATTATTTTTAATTAAAGACTATACTTACCATCTCTTAGATTTCGGTATTCTGACCCGGTTTACCGGAACAGACAACCAACTCAGCTAAACCAGTTTAAGGACTGCAGATCTCCACTTGGCTATTGGAGAAACTGTAAAACATATTACTTGCCTTCCTATCTTATAAGACTTCTACAACCAAAATTATGGGAAGTCCCGCACATGTGCACTTGAGAGAATTGTTGGCATAGTTAGCATAGTGGAAATAAGTCACAACTAGTAATTATGTCTCTACAGGCTTTGCCACAAGAAACCTGTCACCTTTTTGACCTTTCAACATAACAATATTTTCTGGACAGCGATTTCCTTTTTCATGTTAGGTACAGAGTACAAGATACCTTCCAAAGATTACTAGGTAAGAATACCTCTGCATAGAAATACAATCATGCATTTTCTTTCGACTATCTGCATTACCTCGACATTTTTCAATGACAGGGTAGCATGCCGTTTGAGATTAGCTCCTGACTAGAATATATACCCTCCAAATTACAAGTTCATTAGGACCATTCAGAGTTCTATTGAGGTGTGGATTGGGAACAAATACGTGTCATTTTGTAAACATGTTTATGTAAACTCCTGAAGTGAACTATTTTTTGTATCAAAATGGAAAGAAGTGTAGGACTTCGAGGGAATCATATACTGGAGCTGCCTTGTGATGAAATACCAAATAGATATAATTACACATTCTAATTATTATGTATAATGTGTTTTACTTTCTAGATATTGGATGAAAATGAATTTATGCCCCTGATGAAGAGTGATGAATACTTGAAACGCGTTGGGCCATTTTACAACCATTAAAGACACAGATGGCTTTATATACAGATCCTAAAATTGTCAAGTTATATTATTGTTACATTTGAAAATGTGCTCTATGTTTAGAGGTGTCAATACTACTTTTTTGATTTAAGTACTCTAGATTATCTGATAAACATTACTTGGATAATCTGTTTGGCTGTCTCTTTTCCCACTCAAATTCACAAAAGGTGAATCCACATCTGACATTTCAGATGGTGGCCTGTGCCCTCACCCTCGTCCCTGACCACATGTGGCCATCCGTAAACATACCACTGGGTACTGTGGGAAGGTGGGATAACATTCCGTCAGTGACACATGGCCCAACACCACTGACATCAACATGCAACCGATCGGGCCACAGATTGATGCAAGTACCCCCTTGGCACATCCTCCCAATGTCCACGCACCCATGGGACACACACAGAGTGTAACCATGTATGCACCATGTACACATCACAAATGTGTCATGCCAAAGTCACTGGGACAGCAATGCATGCTACACTTGGTCACACTACACTGCTGTGTCCTGTGAACATCGACCACAACAAAATGCATACGCATCACATGTCATACATACATATCCAGACCCACTGAACTGACAGAGTCGACTCACCTGTAGACTTGATCTGCTCCTGCAGTATGAGGTCATGTAGTTCCAGGTTCCATAGTTCCGGGTTCACCCTCTGCAGGACCCTGAGGTGGAGTGCTGGAATCCTAAGGTGTTCTCCCAAATGCCCCTCTGATGTTGGCCCAGCATCGATGGCAGCGCTGGCATTCTTTTGGCACTGGATCCCCATGTCATCCCATTTCTTCTTGATGTTTTTGGTGGTCCATTTGGTCACTCCCTCGATGTTCACAGCCGTGGCAATGTCTTGCTATATCTGCCTACGGCCAAATGCCCCAAGCTGCTGCTCTGGGTGGAATAGGGTGTCATAGTGCTCGAGCACCTGGTTGCACAGTATGGCAATCACAGTCCCCGCAAAGTTGGCAGCCATCATCCGCGTGACTCTTGAAGTTGAAGTGGATGTAGCCCACATGTTGGTCATGATGCAGGCAGGCTGCAACAGGGCCTAGGAAGCAGCAGTAACAGAGAAACAAGTTGAACAACCATCGTCAGAAGGACTCTACAACACTCAGTTTGATCCCCACATCACCCACTCACATCACAGGGGCCCAAGTATGGTCACTGCACATTGTCCCCCCTCCCGGAGCCAATGCCAATCCAGGAAATAAAGGGCAAATGGGCAGTGACAATGTTCTTGTTGTCACCTGGGCATGGACCAATGCACTCACACAGGCACACTCAACGTCCTGCTGTCCATGGCTCTGCCACACAACCATCCTAGGCACCACATTATCACAATTCATGCAACTGCCAATGTGGCTCACATGTGCATGATGGTCAAGTAGAAGTCAACTACAATGCATTGTGACTGTGTCCATGCCACATGTGCCTGCCCATATATAGGCTGGTGCCCAGCCGCAACACACCGTGCCCCCCATAGCATTACCACCATCCCATTTCCCCCCACTGCATGCAGCTACAGATCAACAGGTTCACCCATCAACATTCCCCCACTCACCTGCGCTCACTGAGTAGCAGCAGGCAGCAATGTATTGAGGATTAGTGGTCGCATGTGCAGGAAGCATCTGTGCAGCGTAATCTCAACGGCTGAAGGACACAGAGCAAAGTCGTGGACAGCACTGCTAGTGGAATCTGCATATATGCAGAGCAAGTACAGAAATGCAAATTCATCCATTCTGTACTTATTGAACAGCTGACATGGATGGCAGGGAACTGGCAGGGCTGGGAGAACAGTGAAGGGGAGGAGACAACCAGCAAGACGTGCCAGCGGGGGAGCACAGCTGCCATGTGGCAGGGACACACCACTTTCACAATCTGGCACCAGCGCTGTCGATGAAGGTGCCACAGGTACCCCTATGAGCCGGGATAGCAACTAGTCACTGACAAGGGCCAGAGCCGAAAGAGGAAATTTGAGGAGGAGGAACTTCAGATCCTCATCAATGATAGCCCAAGGTGCATTATTCAGATCTCTTTCTAGAAAGCCACTGCAGCTTTTCTCAAATTAGAGACAATGTGCTTCATTACTGCCAGATTAAAGATAACAGCAAATTGTGTCCACAACTTTGGAGTTCATCGGTCTTCATGGGGATTTTGGAGAATTTCCAGCAAGCTGTAATTCTGCCATGGTAGATCCTCCCTTTTTTGGGGGTAAAGTGGCTCTAGCACCAACGGCTGTCAAGCCTGTTTAATGTAATGTGTTGGGAAAAATAGGGCAAGGACAGTGATACATCTGACTGCCTCCTTACAGGCAGTGACTTCAATCGAAAGCTTTGGGCTGGGCCACCAAAGCAGCTCTTTGATCGGGGCAAAGACAGAGGTATGGGGGATCATGGAAGCTGCTAAATCTGAACCCCAGTGCCATACTGATGACTTAGGTCCTCATAACCTAATGTTGAACTGTGGTCTTCTCTCATTGAACAGTAGGAAGCTATTGAACACTATGGGCAGGCTAAGCGTTTTCCATAGTTGATTATTTTTCAACTACGGTAAATGACTGGGGTAGAAAGATAGACTGAGAAATAATTGAGATGGCAGAGTGTGATCATAACTTACTGGCTGAAATGGGCCAGGGATCAATGACAAATGAACCCTCTTCCAGAGCATGTTAATGACACTGGTGACTCACCAATTAATAATCAGAGAACTATCAAACAGGCTTGGTTAACCCCTGACACAACTCATGTTTCTGTTTAAAAAAAATTGTATTCAGGGCTTATTACAACTGTGAAAGACTCAAAAGCTGTCCGATTGGCAAACATAATCTTTCTTTAAAAGGTTTCCTCAAGTGTCTCTCTGTGGCTCTGTAATGTGTCACTCACAGTCCCCGGACACATAGTTCATGGGTGGGATTGCTTCCTGGGCCACAAGTGGGATAGCGTCTCTTAGAAATTGCAAGCACTTATGTTTCAGCTTCAGGGTCTGTTGCAGAAAGGAAGTCCAGTAGAGCCTCTAGGTGCCTTTATTTGCATTTATACTTAGTCAAGAATAGGGTGCAAAGTATGCAATCACAGAAGAGTGCAAAGACCGTTCTAGGGTAAGGTGTATACTGGGTGGTGAAGGTATAAGATAGGAACATATAGCAGTGAGAAGGACTGGAGGATATTCGAAAATGTTTAACTTTGAGAGCTTGAGGCCAGGACTTACATATGTAAAATGACAGGAACAAGTACTGCTTGGGTTAGAATACAGAAAAGGTGTGTTAGGTGGTTAGTTTGGATAGGCTGATGAGGCGGTTTGGGAGATCCTTGCATTATTAGTAGGTGGAGGTTGAGACTTGTTTTGAAGAGCACAATTGACGTGGTGGATTTCATGGCTGGCCGAAGAGCATTGCAGTAGAGCAGGTAGAAAAAAGGAGATAAAACAGGTTGAGGCACAGGGATAGCAGTGGAATGATAGGTTATGAAGGGATGAGGAGCAGAGGGTTAAATAGAGAGACTATAGTGAGATAAATCCAGTAAGGTAGTAGGTGCAAGACCACAAATGTATTTGTATACGAGTAGCACAAATTTAAGGAGAGATTGATTTTGTTGAGCCAGCCAGTGAGGTGATGGTAGGTAGAGGTGGGAGAAGATCTAGATGGGTACAGAAGGGTTTGTGTTGCAAAGATGAGGACTTTGTTATGAGGAGGAAAAGAGTAGAGAGGTATAGCAAGACGTGGACCTAGAAGTAGGCTCACCCATTCAGTTTACTCATTACAAATGTAGAGATTGTTTTTTTAGTTGAGTTGTGAGTGCAATAAGGACTGCTTTTTCGAATTTTCAGGAGGTGGAATCGGGCTGCACTGGCAGTGACTATGATGAACTGTTGAGTTTCAGGTCACTGTCAAAGAGAACCCCAATGTTGTGAGCCATGGGTGAGGCGATGTGTAACGGGGGTTGGGTGATAGGAGAGGAGAAAGTCTTCTAGGAGTTGGAGACAGGGAGGCAGATGGCTTCCATCTTTGAAGAGTTTAGCATGGGGCAGCATAGAGCCATCCAGTAGTTAATGGTGACTAGATAGTTGTGCAGAGGGCAGCTGCACACATCTGCATGCGATCCCACCCCTCTGCATCCCCTGTATTGGAGACATTAGATTGTGCTGTGCCTGACACAGCCATAATACAAATACCGCAGCGAGGGTTTGAAAGAAGACACCCGTAGGAACAACCCTACCAAATGTACCCTTGACATGATGATAACCTACATGAGGAAAACCCTGAAGGATTATAAAAAGAAGCTAAACAGGTGAATTGATTACGTCATAAAGAAGTGTGCACAATGTCTCAAAATAAAGAAGTATGACAAAGTATGAGTCCTAACTGACAAACAATAACAGAGAGGTCAAATGAACTATCAACAAAGACAAGAAGAAGACTACTGAGTAAATAAGATGTTGCTGAAAGCAGAAGTTCAACACTTGTACAGATGCTGGGATGCAAGGTAGATTAAGTCACCATAGAGGCCAGCTATAAGTATTAAATAGAATGCAGGCAAAGAACTGGTCTTTGGAAGTGATCATGCAGCACCCAGATCTGAGGTGAATGGTCAGCGGGAGAGGCCTGGCTTCAGGTAGTGATTGAAAACAGCTGTAATGAGGGGCCTGTAGGCCAACACCTAGCAGAACAAATTCAGTAAGATACCAAACACCACTGGAATTGAGAGTTAGTTGAGAGCAGTTGAGTAGAGTACCAAATGCTGTTAGACCTGAAAGTCAATTGAACAATTGAGTGAAAGACTAAATACAGCTAGGTTTGAGAGACAATTGAGTGGTTCAGTACATTCCTAGAATCCAGCTGGACTTGGGGGTCCTGCACAGTGGGGGAGGGGCCCACACCCAACCGAACAACTGAGTACAGTACCAAACACAGCTGGAGTCAGTTTAGCAATTGAGTGCTATACAAAACACAGCTAGGATTGAGAATCAATTGAATAATTGAGTACAATACTAGGCAGAGTTAGACCTGAGAGTCTATTATGTAATTGAGTAAAGAGACTAAATGCAGCTAGATTTGAGAAACAATTCAGTGATTCAGTACAGTCCTAAACAAGGCTACATTTGAGAGAGCTGTGTAGTGGGAGAGAGGCCCACGCCCAACAGAACAATTGAGTGTGAACCTAAGCACAGCTACATTTGAGAGTCAATTGAACAGTTGGGTGCCATACTAAACACAGCTAGGTTTGAGAGTCCTGTATCTTCGGAGAGAGGCCAACTCCTAACAGAACAATTGAGTTAAATCCCAAGCACAGCTAGGTCTGAGAGTTAATTGGACAGTTGGGTACAATACTAAACATAGCTAGATTTGAGAGTCAATTAAACACTTGGGTACAATACTAAACACGACAAGATTTGAGAGTCTGTTGAACAGTTGGGTACAGTACTAAACACAGCTAGGTTTGAGAGTCCTGTATAGTGGGAGAGAGGCCTAGGCCTAACAGAACAATTGTGTACAATCCTAAACACAGCTACATTTGAGAGTCAATGGAACAGTTTGGTACAATCCTAAACACAGCTAGATTTGAGAGTCCTATATTGTGGGAGAGAGGCCTACACCTAACAGAACAATTGGGTACGATACTAAACACAGCTAGATTTGAGAGACAGTTGAACAGTTGGGTACAGTACTAAACACAGTTAGCTATGAGAGTCCTATATAGTGGGAGAGAGGCCCACGCCTAACAGAGGAGTTGAGTACAATCCTGAACTCAGCTAGATTTGAGAGTCAATTGAACAGTTGGGTACAGTACTAAATGCAGCTAGGTTTGAGAGTCCTGTATAGTGGGAGAGAGGCCCATGCCTAACAGAACAATTGCGCACAATACTAAACACAGCTAGATTTGAGAGTCAGGTGAACAGTTGAGTACAATCCTAAACGCAGCTCGATTTGAGAGTCCTGTATAGTGGGAAAGAGGCCTAAGCCTAGCAGAACAATTGCATACAATACTGAAGACAGCTAGATTTAAGAGTCAATTGAACAGTTAGGTACAGTACTAAACCCAGTCAGCTTCGAGAGTCCTGTATAGTGTGAGAGAGGCCCACTCCCAACAGAGCAGCTGAGCACAATCCTAAACACAGCTAGATTTGAGAGTCAATTGGACAGTTGGGTATAATACTAAACACAGCAGGATTTGAGAGTCAATTGAGCTGTTGGGTACAATACTAAACACAGCTAGATTTGAGAGTCAATTGAACAGTTGGGTATAATACTAAACACAGCAATATTTGAGAGTCAATTGAACAGTTGGGTATAGCATTAAACACAGCTAGGTCTGAGAGTCCCGTACAGTGGGAGAGAGGTCCACGCCCAACAGAACAATTGCGTACAATCCTAAACACAACTAGAATTGACAGTGTGCCAGCGAGGGAGGCAGTGGAAAATAATCACATTGTTTTAGATAGGTTTGCTAAGTGGCTAGGCCTTAAGGGTAGAGTAATCGATCCACCCCCCACTCAGGCCACTCCCACTGTACCAGTCCCAGTAGCCCCCACCGGCCTCCCCCACGGACACCAGCAGACACAATCTGGAGCTACCTCTACCGGAGCCGCCCCCACCCTGGGGCCCCAGCCACAGGGGCTGCTGGGCAGAGGGCTGCCCCGGGGTGTCCTTGACGAGGGTGCAGAGGGCCAATCAGAGCTGCTGGGGGGTGCGAACAAGAGAATCCAGGAAGCAGGGAGGCCCAGTGGGAGAACACACTAAGGCCTCGGTCTACGTGCTTTTTAAGGCAATGGTGCTGATTTCAGGTGGCTGGCTGGGGGCTTGGGGTCAAAGCAGCAATTACCTAAGTGGAGGTTTTGTCAGCGAATGGCGCAGATGCCTCGCTGCAGGAACGTACAATGCCCTGTGTAGTGGCTGCAATGAGAGGGCCAATCAGAACTGCTGGGGGGTGGGAACAAGAGAATCCAGGAAGCTGAGAGGCCCGATGGGAGAACACGCTACGGCCTCGGTCTACGTGCTTATTAAGGCACTGGGGCTGATTTCAGTTGGCGGGCTGAGGGCTTGGGGTCAAAGCAGCACTTACCTAAGTGGGGGTTTTGCAGCAAATGGTGCAGATGCCTCGCTGCACGGACGTAAAAGGCCTATGTTGTGCTTGCAATGAGAGAGCCAATCAGAACTGCTGGGGGGCGGGAACAAGAGAATCCAGGAAGCAGAATAAACTAAAACATTCCTTGCAACCAGCCTGGCAAACCTATATTTCATTAACTCCAAGGCGGAATTCGGAATATAATCTACTCTGCAAGTCAAGGTCAAGATACAAAGCAGTTTGGTGACTTGCCATCTTGGAGATTGGTAGAAAACAGAATGCCACATTTGCTTCTCTGCCAAGCAGCCATGCTGAATCCCAGCAGGGAAGCCGCAAAGAACTGTAGAAATGCTGAATCCATAAACAAATGTTCATTGTTTAAAAATGTGCTGCTAAAAAATCCTTTTAGAATGTATTAAGAATTTTTCTTTTAATTGGTTTTGATCAGTGTATTTTTCTTTTCTTTTGTTTAAAGTGTAAAGGTATGATTAAACCAATTACAATGGAAAAAAAATGAAGAAAAAATAAAACAAACTTTCACATGAAGGAATGTACATTCATAGAAAGAGTGAAGGCAAATCGGAGGACCAGCTATCCAAAAGGACTGATTGGTAAATCCTAGACAATGGAATGCCCTTCTCTAGGTTTGACCCAACCTCTCTACCATACAACAATTTTGGCTGAACTCCTTATGGCCAACCAATCTCAAGGGCCATTAATCCGCGGACACAAAGCCCATAAAGGTGGTCTATATGGCTATAGCCTACAGCCTCACTTTATCAGTTCAGAGGTTTGGCCCAGGTTATATCAGTCAACTGGAGTGAGTTGGACGTGCTGAGCAGGTAATTTGGAAGGGGCTGGTGTTGAAAACAAGAAAGGGAGAAGGCGGTGGCAGGACAACATCAGTTGGAGGGGCTGAAAGTTGTCAGGAGGAGATGGCAGGAGAACATCAGAGGAGGTGAAAGTGAAACGTCATATGGAAGTGGCAAGATAACATCATAGAGAAGAGGGGGTGCTTGGAGGAGTGAAGAAGGTACCAACAGTGGCAAGGAAGGTGAGGAAGATATTAAATGTCTGAGAGAGAAGACACAGAGGACTTTGGATACAAGGAAGAAACCAAGTGGGATGAGGAAGTGTGGAAACATGCATTGTGAATGTGACGGAGGAGTTGGGGCTCAAAGGAGTGAAGTCAATGCAAAAAGGGTTAAAGAAGGTAGAACTGGAGTCTGAAAATGAGGGTTGAGGTCTACACCATGCTTAAGGGGAGGGTCAAGGCCCTATAGTACCCACTACTAAATTTTTAAAAAGTGCTGAATTCTGGCAGATCGTAAGCATAGCTACAAAGTTCTGCTTTTTCCATCAGCAGATGGAACAGACCCAAATACACCTTGCAGCCTTAATCGAGTGCAAAAGAAGGAGAATGGCATTTAAAAAAAGACACAAGCATTGCACAGGAAATCCCTGGAAACCCCATAACATGAGACTCAAAAGAATAAAAGAGACTGGGAAAGATTGGCCTATACCACAAGTGTAAATATTGATACCTGAGAAGAAACTACAGATCTATCCTGACTATTTTAATCCCTATTTATGTGTGCTGTGTCTTTGTGTATCCCACTCGGGACACACCTACAATTCTAACACATATTTAAGCAGGGTAAATAGCAGACATTGGCCCTCATTCCGAGTATGGTGGTAGTCATGGCGCTATTTGCGCCATGACTGCCTCCCATACCGGTACCGACTCTGGTTTGGTTCGATGGGGATTTACCGGCCCATTCCGACCTTGGAGGGACCGTTAAGTCCCCATTTACCAGCCCCATTCCCCATTCTCATTTGAGCCCCCACAGGGCTCAATGGGAATGGGGAGGGCGCAAATAATAGGCCGTCGTATGCCAAGACTGTTATTTGCACCCAGGTCCCTTAAAGGGTCCCGTCCTTAACACCTGGTCAGACCAGGGATTAAGAAAGGGACCCGTTAAGGGACCTTGTAGTAGGGCGTTAAGGGATTAGCAGCACCGGTCTCCTTACCGGTGCCCGGTATCCCTTACCGTCCTACTCGGAATGAGGGCCATTGACTTTCTAGGCATATTACTCAAGTTATGTGTATCAGGCTAATACAACAGATTGTAGGAATTCACTCATCAGAAGAAAAGCAATAAAAAAGCAATAATGAAATCTCTTCCAGAAATCAAGAAACACCAACAGTGAGGGTAAAATCTCCAGACAAAATAATCAGACTGCTACTTAAATGAAACCTGGTGTTCAAATATTTCAAGGAAGCATGCTGGACGTTGTCTGTCAGGAGCACCTAAAAATAAAAGTGAAACAGAGAAAGACATAAATGGCTCACTTGTTTGTCTCTTTTTGTTTCTAATAGTTGTTCTGCTGAGCTTGACAAATTACAACGTGTTTGGATCAAATATGTATTTATTTATTTATTTATTAGTTAATTTATATACAGGGAAGAACAATGATCTGCTGATTGCAACAACAACAAAAAACATACAATAGATGACTTATCGGATTTGATGCAAAGCAGTGAGCTCCTTACAATGGGGTGAGTTTGAGTGACATTCAGACGAGGTTGTGGTGGGTAAATGAAACAGTTACTGGGAACCATGCATAGGTGGACTTACGTATATCAAGGTCAATCAACATTAGACATTAGACATTTTAAAGTGCATTTTAAATAGATAGAGGCACGCTAGTGGTAAGGGAAAAGGGAAAAGTGAGAGGTGGGTTAAGAGGATAACTCAGAGACAAGGAGGTAGGCTTTCAATTTCAACAAATCACTGTGGACTGTAACTCGGATTTCCAGGCATGACAATTTCATGCAAGTGGAGCAAGAAGAGAGAAAGAGTAGAAACTAGAAGAAGCACAAGCAGGGCGAGGTGCCACAGGGGTAGTCGGGGAAAGCAGAAAGGAGATTATGAGAAGGCTTGTAGAGCAAGGTAGAGAAGGATAGTTTCTGTGGTGCCTTACCATGGAAAGATGTGTGTACCAAGGAAAGAAATGTACATTTTAGCCTGTATCTGTATACAGGGTAGTGCATTCACTGACATAAGAAGGACATTCCCACTGATGGTATGGAACTATTCCCTGTGCTTCTCATTTAATTTCAGCTCATTAGTGGCATCCAAAATCTCCTCTTGTTGAGAACTCTGGAATTTCTTCCAGTTGCACTCAAAGATAGGTGAGGGGGGAAAACCCTAGCTGCACCATTATTAGGTTGCCTGAATCGCTTGAGTTAGGGGTTAACGTTCCCTATTTTAATGCAGTGTTAACCTGGAGGGTTCAGGGAAACTATTGTGTGTATCAAGAGATTCTGGAATAACAAAAGGCTCTGGTTTTCAAAGAACTTCTCATCAAACCTAGTGAGAGTTGAATAACAGGCTCTCCCTTTTCCTTCCTCTCTCCTACTTCGTTCTACTACTGGGTCTCCCTCTGCCTCATAAATAATGTGTATTTACCTTACCTTTACCCTACCCCTCATTGTATGCACTTCAGTGATTTCTGGAACTTAATGCATTGATCTTAAAATATATATTTTATTAACAAGCACTAAGTGCGTCCTTGGCTGTGAGTTTGTGATGTCTTTGATGCTACACTCAGCCCCCTCTATTCTGAAAGATTTGCCTTCCCCCTTCCGCAGCAAGGAGGGTATGTGGTGGGAGAGATCGTCTGGGTCCACCACTGTGCCTTCACCTTGAAGACTGTAGTGGCGGGACATAATTTGTAGACATCAATGTCCATGGCTGGCCTGGGCTCTAAGTGTTGACATGAGTAGTCTACGAATCAGATGTGGCTTTAACAATTGTGGGAACAATCAGTCACTGTACCAAAACCCAATTATGGCATACTTTTAGATATAAACCTGCCACCAGAATGTTAGTTCTTCTCAATTATTATAGTATTGGATCGGAGGTGCAGATTTAAATGCAGCCTCTCTCTGCAGTGAGGTTGCTGTCACAGCAGCAGTTAAAACGGACATATGTGACCTTTAAACCTGCTCTAAGTCACTGGAGACCAGGAGCTAGCTGCAGACCAGGAGACTTAGGCAGCAGGGCACAGGTGTTCACTATGCATTTTGTTAAGGGGTGACTCTCATACCTTCTTGAATGTACTTGTAAGGTTTATTCCAACTTCTTGTGACACCTTGACAAGCAGTTACAATAGTTCATAGTAAGTTACATAAAGGACATTAACACTGGCAGCCCATCACCCAGGCAGGGGGTTCACCAACTGACCAGGGCTGCATCCTTCACTCACACATTCCAACACTCAGACATCAACACTCCACATGACATCACAACATTCCTGCTCACCCAGGCAAGACATATACAACACATCTCCCCCCCTTTACATTAACACACTGCACACACTAGGCACTACACACAACACATCTCCCCTGCTTGCAACTAATCACAACATGCAAAACACCACGGGACACACCTCCACTCATACCAACACATCCCATCCACACAGACTCGTACGATCAGGGCAGGCACACTGCGTGTGCTCAAACACTCATGACTCTAATCTTATCCCAGTGCACTGGCCAGGCACACTGAGGCCAACAACAAAATACAGGCACACGCTGGACCTTGAAAGATGGTGCGAGTCTTCAGTAGGCACGCAATGCAGCCAGGAACAACCGCCTGTGCACAATAAAAGAAAAACATTAGTGGTACACAACCACAAGATAGAGGTACATGTGTGACCTTCATGCCCATCACCAACATGCTCCTACAAACACCGGGGGCACTACCACCCGCACACATACCTCTTTACCCATGTGTGACTGTAATAATGGTTACACACAATAGCTATAACTCAAGCAGGACTGTACTCACAGTCGCACCTTGTCTGGATGGAGTTACTACCACTCAGAATAGCTATTAACCCCACAGCCACTGTAATGGTGGCGCTACCACCATGCACAAATATACGTGGCCTCACCATGCATCTCAATTATTGCAGACACTTCCACACAGAAGTGGTGGCGCTACCACCACCACAATCCAACGTATACCGTTAACCCATGTACACCCCTACCACAGACGCACCCATACCATACTTAAAATAATGCTGAGATCACAACCCACCTCAGCATATGGTAGGACAAACATGTCGGCTAGGTACACTCACCATCAGCCAAAGCATACTCCTATCATGTCAGCCAGGCACATTGACCATCAGCCAAACTACGCTCCTAACATGTATAAAAAACACCATCCACAACCAGGATAGAAGGCACTCATAACCACTCCCATCCATACCCAACCATACATCATATAACACAAAATGCAGATTACATTGCATTGTTCTTCACATTTGAATTGACATATTTCTTAAACAGCATATATCTTTTCATGAAGCTTAAACTATATAACTTCCAAAAACATTAGATGCAACAAATCCATCCCAAAACCAAAGCTAAAAGTTTGTGTCACTTCTGCAGGACCTAAAAGCTGCAAATCCTCAAATAGTTATAGCAAGATTTTTCAAATGCATAGCTCACCCAACATCAACCAACATTGTTGGTGCTAATGCCTAAAATGCCACAAGTCCATGCCAACTCCTGTGGGCGTAAACTGAAAATCCTCAAAAGATTAAATCTAGTTTTGTATGCTCACGACCACACTTAAAGCCTCCACACATGAATACTATAAATATCATATCACGTCCTGCTAAAAGTCCAAGGGTGTTTAGACCCATACACTGAAAATCCTCAAAGTGTTAGCTCTAGCTTCGGACATGACTGACACACTACTCTCCCATTCCTCCAGGTTCATACTCGCAAAACAACTGCATTCATACGATCAGCGTAGTATGGTAACTTTAGAAATGACTGACCCACTTAAATAAAACAATCCTCATAAAAGTCCATTTACCAATAGTCCGTCGGACAGCAAGCGTCTCATTAAAAGCAGAAACACTTCTTACCATCATGTAATACCGAAAACCCATTCCAGTCCCAAACCTTTACTCGAGCAGTGGATCCAACGGTTACACCCCATTACTCTAATTAGTGTGCGGTCCACCTCACATGCAGTTCCATGGCACCAGCTTCACACGGTGACAGAAGTCTCACAATCTTCCGTGTATTCCCAGCCGGCCAGAGTTAACATAAAGAGGAACGCTCTCGCAGCGTTAGCACAGCATCCTTGCCTAATAAGAACTGCTTCCTGATCACGTAGCCATACGGCGTCAGGTACTTTACTCGAAATCCTCTCCATTCCGCACCCATGCGACGCTCTACGCCTGCATTGTTTGAACCTCTCCTGAGCATTCAACATGCTCACCAACTCTCCTCACAGCCCCAGCTACGTCACCAGTAGCATGCACAGGGCAGTAAAGACCTCTTCACTCCAACCGTCAACTAGTGCTTGGTTCCTCCACCCGCTGACATTGCGGTATAACAAATGACAAATAGACTTTTCATAGACAAATATCCACCACTACATAGGAGTAAAGTGTGCAAAAGATGAACACAGAGCACAGAGTTTAATGAAAATGGGATCTGTTTAGCAGACCACCCTTTCTGAGATGGTTTACCTGCCTCTGTTTATTCCTAAGAAATATTTGTGAAAAAACTAGGGCTTCTATGCCTTTGACAGATGGCAATCCTTCTCAATACATAGCCCGCCTTTGACAAAGAACAGTGCAATTAGCATAGACCAGTCATAACACACTCAAGTCACCTCTACAGCACCCTCCTAGGAACTGCCTCGTATCATTGGGATGATAACCTTCTTGTTGCTTGGCTCTTGGTAACCTAGGCCTACTAGGTCCCCTAGTAGGACTAGGGAACCTGTGCTCCTGCTGCTCTCCATAAAATAATGCGTGTGCATTATATGCCACTCTGAAGAACTGAATTTTCCACCTGCTGGGTGGCGACTGCAAGGACATGGGCACCGCTAGATCCTTGATATGCCATCATCTCTAACACCAATTTAAGGCATGTGGAGAAGTGGCTCTGGTCCCCATTCATAACTATGTGATTTTGTAGACCTGTATTTATATTGCTCATGAAAATTGAGATTACAGGCATTTATGTTCTCTACGTTTCTGTACATATGCACTTAGAGTTTTCGGACAGACTGCTACACTTTTCTTGGATCATGTCTAAAGACATCACCGGGCTGCTCCCACTAAAAACAAAAACATAACAAAAGTGTTTCCATGTTCAGCTTTAGGCAGGCACGCTAAACACAAGAGACAGTCATAAATCCCTTTTTAGTTTTGGCTATCAGGCGGCGCTGAAAGTGATACCTTTATGCTGAAACTATTGTAATTAAAATAAGAGCTTTAACATGATAGGGGCTTTGAATGAGGCTCTGTAATGCTTTTCAATGGCAAGTCCACACAAACAACATAGAAAAAAGAATGCAGGAGGTCTCACCAACCAGAAAAACATGTTGCATTTCTAACAAGTAGCATGATGGACTCGCCCGCCTAGAATAGAAATTTGAAACAAAGCATTCATCACTATGGAAAGCTGCAGTGGGTAACCGTGTGGGTCCCCGAAAGAGAATGTATGTAAGTGAAGGTGTAGGGAGGAGATGTATATAAAAAACAACCATGATGGTACTGGTTCAAGCATCTCAATTCTTTAGGGCACAGCCCACTATGGGGTATTACACCTTTCTACTCAGTGGGAAGACAAATATTGTATCAACTAAAGGAAGGCCTCACACAATGTTAAAACGGTGTACCATATCTAATCTTCCTGACACTAAAAGGAAAACTTCGAGTCATTGCAGGTCTCCTTCACGTCCCAACTAGTATTCTTTAAAACACAAATCATTGTATTCTGCAATATAGCAATACAAACACTTTTTAATTTCATAAACACAATTCTAAAAAAACGTTCACCTCATTATTCTAAATCTGATGATACACAACATAATTACACCCATCAATACAATGATGATACACTGTGTTTGTCCTTTACACTTTGGAAAAGCAAGTCTCTAACACACGATTGCTCATAGTGTTCGTCCTATGACTCCAAATTTCACACCATGATTCTCTTTGCCATACGTATAAGTTTCTGTCCTCAATGGCTGTTATATGCCGGACATTCATCAGGGGCCGCGTATGTGTATCTTTAAGTGGCTGGGACGGACATCCACTGATCTTTAAAGTGACTTGCGATGGATTCCATTATTCTTTTCCGTGCATTTTTCCTGAAGATACCTGTGTGGTGTCACTGTTTATTGTTTTTCACCAAAAATGCAACTTTGAGTGATGCTTTGGCTGTTTCACGAGTCACAGCTCGTCTTCCTGATCCACACCTTCTTGGTAGATAAAGGCTGGGCTAAATGAGTCCTAAGACACCCTTCCATGGGTCAACCATTGGATTTAATTCTGTAATTAGGCATTACATAGTGTGGTCATTTTGGCTCCAGACGAGTAGTATCTTGGGATGGACATCACCTCTCTGAAAAAGGCCTGGGATCTTCTTCCACACACAATAGCTTCTCAAATGATGAACTTTAATGCAAGGTGCCACGGTCTCTCTAATACGAGCATGCCAACCACCCAGGGCATGGCAAAGAGTGGTGCTGTAAAAATAAAAAAGTAGGAATCACTGTAGGAATCATAATAATAAGTTTGGGATTCATTTAGTGCTTCATGCCTGATTCGTCCAGCTTCCAAGCGCTATGAATTAATTATATGATAGGTTATACCCAGAGGTTTCTAAGCCAGGACCTGGGGATCGAATCTGTGTTGCTCTGTCTTGTTTCCAAGGCGAGCGCGTTGCCACTGAGCTATCTTCTCGAGGTTATAATAATTGGTGCCACTCTCTTTACCCACTGGACCCATCACTGAATCGACCCGATGTCACAATGCATCACCTTGTTTCCAATTTACTGGTGTAGTAATAATTCAATAACACTTCGATAAAAAAAAAAGCACAACATAGTAGAGTACAATGTAGTGACTTCAGCCTAACGATGCTTTTTGAATCCAATTTCGTATTCGCTTATTTTCTAAACTGTCTTGATCATGCTCAGTATTTATTCATTAAACAGGCAAAAAGTGAATAATGAAAGCATAAGCAGTACCACCGCATAATACGAACCAGAGCAGATTATAGTATTACATCCTCGGATGTAGATTACTTTCCTTGCAGTTGTTTTAATTTACATTCGTTATCTTCCACTGTGGAAAAAGTGCCTTTTATTTCAGTCCCCAAGCTTTAACCCCACACCAAAGGAAATGTTTAAAAATGCATCAGAGCGTAATTGAGAACATAATTCTGCCAGATCTGAAGCAGATGGATGCTGCGTGCGCCGTGATATTGAGCCATCCGCCTCGAACGCTGTGCCTTACACGAAGCCCTCATCCCCGCCATATGCCGAACTATCTCTCATCCTGCGGACTGGAAAGACAAATACATCTTGACTTTATCACCAATGAGACCATGCTTCTCGAACGACGCCTATGGGGACGCTATTTCTGTAAAGAGGGAGGGACGGATCCAAAAATTATACTTATCTGAACAATAACAGAATTGTTAATAACAATGAAATGAAAAGTCAGCTTTTATCTTTTCAGGCTGCAGCAATGGTTCTGGTGTAGCTTCTTCAGACAATTTACAGCCTGTATAGGTTTTTTGCCTTTAAATTCGCTCGGCAATTTGTTACTTGCCAATGTTTTTCTCAGTTGGATTTATTAGCGGGTGGATTCATGTCATAGACCTTGGATCATATCAGATTTAGGAAATTAATATTTTTGGAATAATTATCGCTATCTTTAAGCCAAACCTCGTTTCCATGTCACCTGGGATGTCAAGCCATCACATCTTGTATAATTATAACACAGAAGAGACTTATGGGCTCCAAATAAAACAGCTCCAGTGATATGCTGTTTTTGACAACCAGCCCAGAGAAGAAATTATGTCTTTGTCCCAAATAAACCCAGATAATGGAATATTTTACATTTTATGAACTTGAAAGTGTTCGGGCTGTTCCCCACCCTATTTGGCTGATTTTTCTTTGCTTTCCTAAGATGATTCAGAACCTTCATATATATATATATATATATATATATATATATATATATATATATATATATATATATATTAGTATAGACATATTGCAGGACAAGATGCAAAACATTATGTGATAAAACATGTTGATATAGCAATAGCATTCACGTCTGGGGCGTACTTGAGCAATAACGGCCCGCTCAACATAGCCCTTTGCAAAGGGAGGGCCTCTGCGAGGACTTGGGGCAGTTCCCGTCCAAGCTTACCCCAGAAAACCGTGCTTAATGTTATTTGCACCCCAGGTCAACATCGGGGCTGCTAATAGTGTTTGGTTTTGCTAGAAGACTAGCAGCACGCATGGAGCTAATTCCTGCAGAAACAAAGGACAACATTAGAGGTTGGAAAAAGTAAAGGAAGGCTGGTGGTAGATGCTACCTGGATTAGTAGATCAGGGCACTTCCGGTGATGATCCTGGTGCTGGGAACACTGGATGTCTGAGGGCCACCAGTCTTTCATTAGCAGGTTCCCTGGTGGCTGCTGGAAGTAGGGCTTTGCAGAGGGAGGAAATATAGCTGGGCTATTCCAGGAGGCCTGTGATGTGAGAGACCGTGGAACTCGAGCATAAAACTCACACGCACACACCCGTAGCACACTCTGCGTGGGCTGGCACTCATGCCATGAGCCCACGACTTTTATTTCTAGAAATGACATCCTCTGATGTCACTGCGTGCCCGGATGCATGCATACGCGAGGGCCAGTAATGCGGCGCTTATGCAGTGCCATTCCTGTAGCTTGTCCATGAATTGGTCGTCACCCATTGTCTTGGGATTCAGCTGCAGGTGAGACTTCACGCTCAGAGAAGGCTTCCTATGTGTCTATGGTGACGTTTCCTATGCTCACCAGAGGCTTGAAGTGTGAGGAGGTGTGAGTAACTGACGTGGAATCCCCAACGGCTGTGATCATGTTGACTTCTTAGGCTGTCACCACCATTGGTGGCGGCTTTGCTTGTGGTCTTGCTCTTTACAGTCGACACACTATATTTATGCTTGGGTCTTTGGCCCTCTTTCGCAGGCTTTCTGACTCATTTCTCTCACTGCTTTGACTCTCACTTCTTTGAGCAACAAACTCCAAGGGGGCTCAGTTCTGCAAGGTCAGTATGTCAGTGCGCAGAGTCCTCTCCATGAATAGAAGAAACAACAATTGTAATTCTGTGAGGCATTGTGCACTATTACCTCAGGAATTGCAAGATCTCCCTCTACTGGCCTTCACTGGTGTCAGTGGAGATGCAACTCGTCTTCTTCAGAGTGCCCATAAGACACTCTGCATTCCACTCGCTTGAGGTCAGCATGGGGTGATCCTGTGGTCCCCAGATGGTCCAGAAAAGCTTTGAATTCATTCCACTGGAAGAGGGAGTCCATTGTCAGATTTGACTGACACCGCAAGACCATGCATGGCAAATATCTTCTCGAACATGGGTATGAATGACTGAGGCAGCTGATGTGAACCCCACATTTTTGACTTTTGGGTAATGAGAGAACTCATCTATGACCATGAGGGTGTGCCTTCCAGCAGGCGTTCCCAGGGTGTTCCACCTCAGGCCATATTTTGCAAGGGGATTAGAGGTGACACAGCACCCATTGCTTGACAGGGAATTCACTTTGCAATGATTCTTTTGACTGTAGGTTCCATTCCAGGAAACCAGACAGTTTCTCTCAGAAGGGCTTTTGAGTTGCACATACCTTGGTGTCCAGCATGGTCTAGGAGGACCACTTGATTGGTCTGCAATATGACTATGACTATTCGGGAGTCCCTAGGAAGCAGTTCATCATCCGATGGGTTACTCTTTCAGAAGGAAGAGGCTTTTCAGCCAGCATTGATCAGATTCTGTTTAGTGCGACTGTGCTTTCAAAAACCTATAAAGATAATCCAGTCTTGAAGACAGCAAGAGAGCTTAACTTGTGTTGGCTATAGTTAGAGAAAAATTTAGCTGCTAATTGAGACAGTGTCTTGAGACTGGCCAGAATGTGAAGACTGCTCACAAACAAATACAAGTCTCAAGTTGCGCTAACTTGGATAGTTGAAAAAAGAAAAAAAGAATCAACACAGGTACAAATTTAAATTGATCAGTTTAATTCACTGATTATTTCAGAGTATCTCCAGTATTTTGTTTTTTAGATGTTCAATTGTTTTTGATTAATCATTCAATGGTTATTACAAAATATTCATCAATTGTGTTGACATAGAACCTCAAACTTCAGTTGATTTCACTGATTTTTACTAATTAGTCCATTATTGCTTGAACTTCATGCCTGAGACTTGTGTCACATTATGAACCTCTTATTACAAAGTATCCATCAATTGTGTTGACATAGAACCTCAAACTTCAGTTGATTTCACTATTTTGTGTAGTGTGTTTGTATTTTTAGTTTAATTAAAGTGTCCTGTTGTTTTAGAACCTCGGTTGTACATTCTTGATTTTTTGGTACCGCAGTACTATTGTTTTTTTTTAACTGCTTCTGTGCTAGCTCACATGGCTGATGTTGATAGCCTGCTCTTGACCCATGTTACCAAGAGAGATGAAGGATGCATATCTGACAGCCTATGCCTACTTGACCTTTATGACTGAGATCACTGTTGGTTTAGCAGTAGTGTGAGGCCGAGCAGGAGCATTAGTCATTACTCATCTGTGTACTCCTGCAGAGCAGCAGTCATTTTGTTCCAAAGGGAGTGCCTAGTAGACTGGTGCAGAGAAAGACACTTGGCTATGCCTACCAAATAAGGGGTCCAGCTGGACCATCCAGAACAAAGCGTATCCCACCTATTGAATATGTTGCATAGATATAGGCAGTGTCAAACTATAAGGTAAACTGGAGGAAGAGTGAAGTGTTCTAAAATTATGCTGTAATATCCAAAAGACGAGGCCGAAGTGGTCTTAGAGTTAATTAAAATTCCTGTGTGAGAGTATCTGATGGGGTTTTCACTTGACTGATATTGATTCATATTGAATAATGAGAAAAGATATTGGAAGATGGCGCGACTAGCATCTGTGCTTACTGAGGGAAACTGGTAACATCAAGATGGTGGTTCTGCCTAAATTGGTGTATGTCTTCATGCCCTGATATTCCAGCTGTGGGAGATGGTTAAAAAAATAGCCTGAACGTTGTTCACATTTTTGGTGGGGCAAAGTGAATGGGAGAAACACATCCGGCACATTTTCATCAAATATTTCTTGAGAGGGGTTGCTTTCGCCTTTTCTCTAGAGAAACCCTGTGATAAAGATTCAAAATAAAAAGCATTGTGGACTTCAGCAGGGACTCTAAAGGTTAGGGCCATTTTTGGCCTACACCTCAAACTACAGTTATGAGTATATGACCTTTAAATGTAAGTTACTGAACATCAAGGGGATTGATACCAGCAAATTACATCTCCATTTGGACTCCCTGAATAGCATGTCCACTCCAGGCATTTCTGAAATGCCCTAAGTGTATTTGAGGTTGGACAGATTCATGGCCGGTATTCTCCAGTCATTTCTGAGTAAGGTGCCGGAGAGAAGTTATCGAAAGATACATATGATGACAAATGGTGGAGAAATTGCACATATTTTCCCTTTGAAAGTCGGATGCTTTGGAGTCTAACCAAGAGGCGGGCATTACAAACACATATATTTGGGAAGTGCAAAAGGGTTCCAGGGTTCTGGAGGTGGGTGGGTCTCAGCACTGCCTCTCTCACTGGTCTTTGGTCCCTAACTATTTACCTTGGGTGAGACAATATAATCATCTACTTGCTGTTGTGTGTACCAGATGATAAAATATACAACCTGTGAGAAACCGGAAGGTCTGACACAAGGTGGCCGGAACAAGGTCATCGCTATTGAATCCCATTCCTGGGGGTGGACCAGTGAGGGAAGATCACCTGGATGGGAGGTGCTTAGGGAGTGGAAGTCAGATGCCGATATGTGAAACGTGGTATCACCCTTCATATAACACCTTTTCCCCAAACTACCACATAGGATACTCAAACATTCCACCCCCACCTTTTCTGACATGAACACTTTTGAATATCATGAAGGATGTTGGACTAACACCTGAGGCGCAAACAGAGAGAGTGACAACGAGAGAAGCAACCTTACCCTTTACGACCAAGTCCCCTAAAACCTCTGCAGAAGGATTCGTAAAACCGCAAACAGCCAGCGTGTGTTGCAGCAGACATCAACGGTACACAGGGCCCTACTCCGCTGATAACCAAGCCAGGGAGAGACGCTTGTCTCCGTGCTACCAACCTTGACTCCAGACAGAAAAAAAGCCAAACGGTTCATCACAGCCAGAGAGCCGATAAGAAACCAAACTGTGTTGAACGAAAGTAGCAAACGGCTAATTGAACTGTGAAAGTACAAAGAAATGTTGATACCATAAGGGGGGAAACCAGCAGCAGAGGAGTCAGGCACCATGTGGGTGCTCACCCAGGAAACTCTGGGCGATTACTCGATTGTTGAAACTACCATTACCAGAAGACCTTGGCAAAGGCGAGAAAGGGGTTAAAGTGGTCATACAGGGGTCCAGTAAAATCCTCTGTACAGTGGAAAGTCTTTGACCGACAGATGATTGTGAAGCTAAGCGGAGTGAATCGGATATCATAAGAACTGATTGAGAAAATGTGTGATTCACAAAATTGGCAAGAGTGAACCCAAAGGACGGATAGGGATAAACAGGGGGTAAAGTCTAATGTCCCGATATACAGTGTGTTAACAAGAGTGAACCTGGCAGAGGGATATCCACAGTGAACTGTTTAAAAAGACATTAAGATTTGTGAATGCCACAGATGGGATTGTGTTGGAAGCTGTAGCGAACCCACAGAGGAAAGCTAACATTTGAGAAGGGTCTGAGCGCGGAAGAGGGGCACCCAGGGGTGAAAAGGCATCACCCATCGTACAAACAGAAAATAACTTTTGTAAGGCATCACCCATCGTACAAACAGAAAATAACTTTTGTATATTATTTTGAAACCCATCCGGTCCTTGGAGGCAAGAGACATTTTGTAGAAAAGAGACTTAACCACAGAAGGCCCTGATTGCTGAGAGCGGAACTGTTGGCTCATGCTGGGAAAGCTCGAGCGTGTGCTGTGCTCCAGAATACTGCCTTTTCCCATGCTTAAAAAGTGGGGAAGGGAGACCCCAACTACCCCACCCTGACTTATTATTTGTGAACACTTGCTTCTTTCTTATGAACATTATCCCACACTTCTTTTTGTATTTAGCATAAGGATTGGCAATAGGTTTTCTTAGTATAGGCCCTTTTATTTGACAAGACGCCACTGAGACTGCCTTATTATTGTTTGATGGTCGAAGCTTGCTCCCATCTTAGATTTAGGTTTAGAATAGGCGTTTTTCCAACCTACCTATACAGTTTAATAAACTCCCTTGAACTGTGATCAATTGTGTCTGTCTTTACTGTTGCCACTATGAGTTCCTTACAAACCCCAAAACTTAAAAAAAAAAATTACAATGTCTGAAAGGAATTTAAAAGTTGAGGATTGGCTCTCAAGCCGTTTGTTCATGTCAAAATATAAAAGAACAATTTATAGCAGGAGGGTTAAGGTTGATAATGATGAAAAGGCACATTTGGGGGTTACTCTTGATATGGCACATAACTGTGATGTACTTTTATACATTTTGTGTCTGATCTCCCTCATGTTTGACCCTGTGTGTGCATTCTTCTTTGTTGTAATGGCAAGGATATTGTGCAGGCTATAGCCAACAAGGCGTCTTCTCTTGGTAAATGTGCCTTGATGGAATAGTCGATCTCTACTGTTGTGTGATAGAACAGAACCTGTGCATTGCCTTGTTCTCATTAATTTCATTTAGTTTATTTTTTATTTTGATAGTACAATATCATAAAAGCCACATACATCCAACAAATTCATATAAAACAAATGAGCAGAACACATAGAAATATAATCTTATTCAAATATGTCAACATTAAAAAAAAATGCAAAAATTAGATTCTAAGAATAAAACCTTTAACCGCACATTAGCATACACATTGGTATACATCAAATATGATAAATGCTCTGATTTATTAAACACTAGCCCAAGCAGTTAAACATTCAGTACAACTATACCTGACTCAGATTTAATAAACATAGGAAAGATAAAACTAATGTAGTCATTTCAAAATGTAATTGACAACTGCAGCACATTGGTGTTAAAATATCTAACTTAAAATCAATGTGCACACAGCAATCGCTGCCTGATACGCGAGGCATGAAGTAAGTATTTTGCTGTGGAAAAAACTGCAAAACTATGTCTAGTATTGGAACATAAGGCAAGTGCTACTATTGTCCTTCTCATATTCTGTACTGTACTTATTACTTTTTGGAAAATTCTAATCTAGGTGTGCTCTTATCCTGTGCATGGATTGTCTTTCTTTGCACACCTCCTCCTCTGTGCCTGTCCGGCTGCTAGGCCACTTGGTCAATTCCTGTGTACTGTGCAGCTCCCCTGCTAATCTCTCTCTCTCTTCCCCTCTACTTGCGTGGCACGCACCCTCTCTCCTATCTATTCCTACTGCTATTCTATCACTTATCCTACCTCTCCACGAAGTCTGGAAGGAAAACAGCTAAAAAAAGCTCTCCTGCACTCTAATCCAGACCTACCTATCACTGACACTTAAGTCAATGCTATTTCCAGGCACAAATTCATGGACATCCTCTTTACTGTCCCCTCTCCTGACCTATGCCTTCCCCGTCTGGTCTTCTCTCTTTCTCCTTTCTCCTCCTCACCCATTAATGGTGGCACTAGGTGGGAAGTAGACCTTGCATACTTCTCATCCTCTAAGTGCATCTGTAATGTCTATCATAATGGCACTATCCTGGCCCAAGTTTCTAAACCTGCTCTTCTCACTTCTCCACCACCACCGATGGGAGTAACACGCCCTGCATACTCCCTCAGAAAACCTTGAAAATGGTTACCAGCTTCAATTAGCTACTCTGAATGCTTGCTCAGCTGTCAAACACTCCTCTGACATCTGTCTCCTTCAAGAAGAGCATGACTTGGACGCCCTCGCACTTAACGAGATGTAGTTCAATGCCAGCTCTGTCACTGCTCTTGACCCTCTTTTTCCTGAGGTCTGCAGCATCCTCTCCAAACCTAGACCCAACAGGACTGGAGGTGAAGTGGCCATGATCTTACCTGAGTTGGTCGCTGCCTCCATCATTCCTACTCAATCCTGCTCCTCCTTTGTATGCCTCGATCATAGGCTTGGGGTCTCCCCGAGTCTCTCTCTTATACTTGCCACTAACTACAGATGTTCTGGCCCTATTTCCCACTTCCTCTCTGATTAGACTGACCTTGCCTCTTCCCTTTCAAGCTCTTCTTCCAAACTCCTCCTCCTTGGTGACTTCAACATCCACCTCGATTCTCTTGAATCATCTTCCTCTCAGTTCCGGGTCCTCTGTGCCTCCTTCTCACTATTCATCCTGCCAGCTTTACCCACTCTGCCCGCCACACTCTTGATGCCCTCATCTCTGGTGCCATCCCTATCTCTAATTCAATCACAACCCCCCTCTCCTGGATTGACTACTCCATCCTTTCCTCCTACCTAGTGCCCCTTGGCCCTGTATCTGAGCCACCACCTGCACTGCCAGACTCCTTCGCCACCATTCGACTGATGAAGCGAGTGTCAGTTGCTGATTTTGCCTCCAACTTTATTCCCCCTCCACCCCCCACTCCTGACTCTCCCTCTGACTATGTCCTTGCTAATCTGCATCTTGCCATCTATAGCACCCTTGACATCCTTGCTCCTTCCACAAGGATCCACTAAACTTGCCACCAAGTAAAGAGCTGGTACAAGTTAGATCTAGCATCTCAGAAATGCGAGTGCAGAATTGCTGAACGGATGTGGCAGACCTTGAGCTCATCCTATGACAAACTGGCCTTCCGTCTGCTCCAAAGGCAATATCGATCCACTACCCGCTCCAAGAAGATGGGCCACATCCAAGCCCGTATCGCTGGAGCCACTAACAACATGGCAGAACTTTTCAAAATCTGCAAGGAACTTGCCAATCCACTTACAGTCTCCACCTCTCTCCTTACTTCCCAGGCTCGCTCCACTGCCTTGCCTCCCACTTCATATACAAAACTCAGGACATCCTGTCCTCACTCTCCTCCACCCCATCTCCTCTCCTACACCTGCTACCCTGTCTCCCTTGGCCCCACTGCTCCCACACACCTTACTCTCCTCCCTCCGTCCCGTTGTCTCTGGAAGATAGCTCAGGGGAAACGTGCTCGCCTTGGAAGCAAGATGAAATGGAGCACCACAGGTTCGATCAGCAGGTCCGCGCTTAGAAACCTCTGGGTATTAAGTGCGTTATAAATATCATATCATATCATAGCACCGGATGAGGTTTCTAAAGTGGTCCACTCTATGAAGGCCTCCTCCAAACAGGAGCTCCCCTGCTCCTCCAGAACCATTAAGTACATCTCCTTTCTTGCTCCACCTCTTGCTGACTTCTGTAACTACTCCTTCACCTCTGGCTCTTTCCCTCTATCCCTCAAGCATTCCCTTGTGCACCCTCTCTTAAAGAAGCTGTCTACTCACCCCTTCACCCAGATAACTATCACCCTATATCCTCTACCCCTTTCCTGGATAACCTCTTAGAAATGTTGGTACTCCCCCAACTGACCCTCCACACTGATCTTGCTGGTTTTCTTCATGGCCATCAATCTGGATTCTGGGCATCTAGCGCCACAGAAAATGCTCTCCTGGACACCTGTGAAACTATGCTTGCAAATCTCGACTCCAACTCTCCTGCTGTTCTCATTCGCCTCGATCTCTCGTCTGCCTTTGACACGGTCAGCTATCCCATCCTCATAACAAGTGACACCCTCAGCATCATCGGCCAGGCACTGGATTGGCTTACCTCTTTCCTCACTAGCTGCCCTTCCTAGCTGCATTTGGGCCCCTTTCCTCCACCACCACCACCTTCTATACCTGTGGTGCAACCCAGGGCTCTATCCATTCGCCATAGTGCTTCAAAAAGTATCCCGCCTTTCTTGCTCACCTGATCTCCTCCTGCTCGCCTCATTTCCTGTGTTATGCCTATAACACACAGTTTTTCTCCAAACTTCCCACCACCCCCCTTATTCCTCCTCTCTCATCCCTGACTGTCTACCAAAAACCTTGGGGTAATCTTCGACTACACTCTTTCCTTCACAACTCACATCATGGACCTTACCAATAAAATCCCACTTCCAACTCCGACTCCTCAGAGGCATTCTTCATTTTCTCACCTTTGCCCAGAAGCTCAATGTCTCCAGAGCTCTGGTCCTTGCCAGGCTGGACTAATGCAACAGCCTCTTTCTCATTCTCCCTCTCTCCTCCCTTCGCATCCTCCAGGTAATCCATAATATGGCTGCAAGACTTATCCTTGGCCTCAAACCCTGGGACCGTATCTCTCCAGCCCTAAAATCTCTCCACTGGCTCCCGGTGGCTGCAAGGATTACATTCAATACCCTCTGCATCATCCACAAGGCCTTCTGGGGCCTGGGCACGCTATCTCCAACTGTCCCTTCCTAAATACTTCCCTGCTAGAGCCCTATGCTCCTCTAAGTCCAATTCTCTGTCAAACACTTCTCCAAGCAGAGAGTCAAGGGTAGGTTTCTCTCTCTCCTTGGCTGGTGCCTCCTTTTGGAGCAGCCTCCCTGCCCCTCTCAGACTTGGGTAGGAACATCTTAAAATGCGGAAACTGTTCATAATTCTGCTTTTCTCTACCTCTTTCCCTCTTCCCTTCTCTGCTAATCACCCCACTGCCACTGTGACTGGTGGTCTGATCCTCAAAAACCTCACAGGTTCTCAGGCCCTTCCTCCCAGTCAATACGAGCACCCCTCCCCCCCACTGCTCTGTACGCCCCTGCCCGGTTGCTCCACATACCACCCTTGAGAGTCTCCTGTACTAGCACTTAGCCTGAGGCTCTCCCCCTCGCTCCCCTTAGCACTCCCTTTTTGGACCCTTCTCCAGCACTTGTCCACTCTCTGTCCCCCCCCTTCCATCCCCTTCCCCTGCACTTCTCTTCAATGCACTTGCACGGCCGAATGTCACAAGGCCTAGTAGGACTACGACTGTATATATATTACTGTTGTTTTTTTTTGTTGCCACCATTATTATTTCCCATGTTGCCTTCTCATTTAGCCTTGTGGTGCTTTGAAACACAATTATGTTGTACAAAGCGCCTTACAAATACTCAATAAAATAAATTAATAATAATGGTGAAAAGAGGACTGAGGATTCTTTTTCACAGCAGCAAGTACTTTTGATAAACAAGCAACACATTAATCAGATTTTCAACAACACCAGGGCAGAATCGGCAATCAGGAGAAACAGTAACATTCCATTTATTACGCACACTTTCCAAAGGCAACATTCCTATGCAAAAGTTTACATACAGGTGCGCTCAATTTGTGGAGTTACATAGTCTAAGTAAACTTCAGAACCCATCTCCAATTTCTTGGCCCAGTATGCTGACAAAAAGGTCTATTTTTTTTATCTCCAATGCGATCGTCTGTTCCAGATTGAGCTCATATAAAAATGCAAATAAATAATGTTTTTTTGACTATGACTTTGGACCCACAAGACACACTAGTCTGGTTAAGCAAAATATTGCGTAATCCCAGGGAGCCTAATTCAAATTTCATATGGTCAAACCAAGGGAAACGCTGTCCCTACAGTTTGTCGCCTCCCTGAACTTTCCCAACTCACTAGAGGACCAAAACGTCACCCAGCAGTAAACAGGACCGGATTACAGAACCCCTCTACGCACAGCATTCCCGTTTCAGGGTGCACAGGTAAGTTGGGGGCGCTATGGAGGAGGCCAGGAATATTTTTGGAGGAATTTGTTCTCCAGAATCACTATCTTAGAATAGACAGAAATACCCCACAGTTTAGCTGCAAAATGTGCTGCCTTTCTGGCTTGGGCTTTATAAGCTTCAATAGAAACACACACTGCCCCTCCCCCATACTCATTAGTGAACCTCGTTAATGTTCCACTGTGCCTAGCTAGTGAGGCATACCTTAGCTACTTGGGCATCCCAGCGGCAGTTGGCCATCAATTGCAGCCCAAGTTAATTATAATGATCAACCTTTTCAAGCAGCCCTTCTTTGAGTTGCAAGGGTAATACCCCCCTCTGCCGCTTAAGGCCATGGAAAATCAGGTATTTTGTTTTAGCCACATTGACTGAAAGGCCGTTCATATTACAAAACTCTTCCAATACAGCCAAACCTGCCTGTAAACCTACTGACGTGAGAGAGAAAAGGACCGCGTCATCTGCGAACATTACAACTGGGATTTTTCCCTTAGCTAAGGAGAGGATATCCATCTGTTATGCTAACAATTCTTCAATGGTTCAATTTATAAATAGACAAAACAATCTGGGGGCCAGAATAGAACCTTGGTGATCTCCCATTTCAACAATAACAGACTTGATGCCTCATCAGGAGTTTGGCGATATGCGGGCGCTATTTCCGCCAATCATAAATAGTGTTACTGCCGTGATCCAAGGCGCAAATAGCACCAAATCACAACTTAGCAAGCATGCGCATCGGTCTCCGGTGGTAACACTATTTGGGCCTGGTGGAAAATAGGCCGGAAAACATGCTATTGCAGAAAAATCCAGCATAAATAGCGCTATCGCCCGTTGCTGGCACTATTAGCACTGGCAGGAAACATGTCAGCACCAGACGGGAGGCAGCACTGTGTAGCCATTTAGAACATTACAATCCATCAAATATCAGAGTTTCATGTAGCCATCCAGACCAGCAAACCAGACAGAATGTCACATGAGAGGTTAAGGGGAAAGGCTGCCCAAGTTTGGATCTGAAAACCTAAATTTAGTGAGGGGGAGCTGGTGGTGCTTGCCGATGAGGTGGCTGCACACCACGATGAGCTACATGGGTTGCGGCATCAGAAAACATCCTCACAGCGCCGGACAGCCATCTGGCACACAATCAGTGAGAAGGTGTCAGCAGTGTCTCCCATCCCCAGGGACGGCAAAGACTGCTGCAAATGCTGGAATGACCTGGGGGTCCAGGGACTGCTGTCCCAGCAAGGCTGGAGAGCATGGGTACAGTTGGAGGGACTGTGGCAGCACTCAAACTAACTGCATGGGAGGCGAAGTGAAGCTCTGTGCTGGACTTGGAGGCCATCAAGGGCACGTGACATGCAGAGGCGGGTGCCGGCAGTCAGGAGGCAGAAAGTGAGTGCACCCCCCAACACATGTGCATGCATCAAATGACAACCTACCACATTATGCTCTGGTGGACAGACCCATGAGCCTGGCATTGTGACAGGGTGAAATGAGTGGCTGCCATATCAGCTACCTACAGAAGCATCCATGTGCCAGTGAACCAAGGCCACCCTTGTGAGTCTGAGCAATGGGGAGGGCAGCCAAGGGACCCACCCAAGTGTCATGCACTACATACCCATGGTGGGAGCACAGAGTGCCCCATAAAGACCTGCCAGTGCCATGTACCCTGCCACCTCCCCCAATCTAAATGGTACCCGTGGAGGTGGCGTGGATGCATAGGGTTCAGAAGCATGCCTGCCTGACAACAGCTGCCCCAGCATTGGCATCTTGCCATCCCCACACTGGCCGAATGCAAGCACACTATGTACCCCCAAATCTGAACCCATCTCCATCATTGTGGATATCCTTGCAAACACCCCAGGCCACGACAGTCCATCGGTACAATTGACTGTGGCCCTACTCATCGTCATGTATTGAATGCCATGCATGCCAAGATACGTGGGGGAAGACACCTAACGCCATCACCTATGTCCCCTACAGGCACACAAGCAATGCCAATGGTGTTTGCGGACAAAGAGGCAGCTGGCACGTCTGTGAGTGTGACTTACCGGCACACAGACACCACCACCCCGCACTGCAAAAAGGCAGACACGACACACATAGGCGGAAGTCACAGAAAGCCACCCCGCATCTCAGCAAAAGCAGTCCCACACCACCCATCCAGGCAACCTGCATCACGCCAACCCCAGCTGACAACACCTCTGGTGCTGTGTACATCACCACGGGGAACATGCCTCCAAGTCCAGTGATATTGGAGATACAGGGTGACAGCAGCCCTGACTCTGATCACGCAGCAGTGCCAGCAACCCTAGGGTGCAGTCTCTGCCAGCAGTCCCCACCACACCGGAGAGCCCACCAGGTCGGTGACAGCACAGCCAGACTACGAAGAGCCCACCATGCCTCTGGCACTTGTCAACGCCGCAGCCAGACACTGACGCATACTCCTTTAGCTCCCCTGTTGCAAGCCTACACCGACAGCGCACCCCCTCACCACCGCTGCAAACAGCTACAATCAGCATGCTGGTGCAGAGTCTGGGGGACATGGAACAACACTGAAGGGATATGGAGGCCATGGGCAACACTCACTCCAGCCATTTTCAGGCTATTCATGATGCAATCAGTTGCACTGATGGCATACGGACAAAGGGTGAGGGAAATGATGGAGGGTTTCTCAGTCTTGCAGAGGCCATCTGTTAGAGCAATGAGCTCCAACGGCAATCGCTCCAGGTTGCCGGCTCCATCCCTTCCCGTTATACTATGCCATCCGAGAAATCCCAGGAGAGCACTGCTAGGCGTGTGCCAGATCTCCGACTGCTGGGAGTCAGGGGAAGAGGACACGGCCACAGCCACTTTATAAAGACATAAAAAGAGCCACTGGAAGCCAGACAGGGACATTCACTTTCCACTTTCTTGCGGGACGCTTTGCCGGGAGGCTCCAGACTTCAAATCCATCAATCTCCAGAGACCAGAACTTAACTTCAGAACTTGTAGCAGAGAGGCCTGAATCCACAAGCTGAACCCTTTTTCAGCAGGCCTCCAAATCTTTTGCAAACTATCCAACAGCCGGGCGAGCTGTTTGAAACTTTGCCAAGAACTTTTCCCAGAACCGGTAGCAGACCCAGAAGGCATAATTATCCAGAGAGACCAGAGATCCAGAGAGACCAGACCCAGACCAGATCGCTGAGAGCTGACCCAAATCGCTGTGCGCAGAACCAGTACCCAGTGGCGAGAGAACCGCAGCCAATCCTGACCCGATCCGTGACAAAGTCGCATTCCTGTCCAAAATATAGTGTGAGTACTCAGCCAGAACTGTGCAAAACCAATCTCTTAGTTTAAAATAATCTTATTCAAACTATGTTAACCTATCTAGAACTACACCATAGCATTGTGTGTCTTTCTGTGAGTTTAAAGCTGCAAAACTGTCATCTGTCATTCTGAAACTTTAAAATTTCATTTCTGAAAATCTACCTCCACAAAATCGTCTGTATCTCTTGTTCCGTTTGTGATAGAAGCGAGATTTAACTTTTATTTTAAAGCTGAGATTCTAATCTTTCCTCCTTATACTTCCTCCGTAATTGCGCTCGACGCACGCGACTAAATTGCCGCGATTTGACATTTTGCTTCATTACAGCCACGTGTAAAAATATTTGTCTTTTGTTTCCTTTGCTGAAATTCGTTTGCAACCTGACAATCATTCATAGAGCATTGCTAAAGTGATCCTGAACTAATTTAAAGTATCTCTCACTCACCCTGAACCTCCTATAGGGAATTAAAATCATTTTAGCATATTTTTCCCTTCTTTGCATACCACCTTCAACGTACTTTGCCTGTGTTTAAAATCATCCCTGTTTCTCTAAGCTTGCTAGGGGGAACTGAATTCATATTGTACTGTGATTGTATTCCTGAGAGCTGTGTGCTCTCTCTTCCATCTTCTAGTGCATAGGGGGTGGGTGAGTTGCCAAAAGGGGAAAAGTGATTCTATTACCTTTTGCTGAAATCATATCAAGTTTATTCCTGTGTTGCTTCTTTCCCACCTTGCATTTCCTTGTACCATATAAAGCATTCTCAGCTACCTTATCCTCTATACTACTCCTAAGTAATTAAACCAGTGTGCTAGTATAACATCATCCATTGTTGATCACTGTCATTTGTCTAAGTGTGATATAAAATATTAATTTATTATAAAAGTGTGACATATATATATTGTTTAATTTTTCAAATAAACTTTTTCAATTTGCAAAACAAACCTACTTCTTGGCTCAGTGGGGTCAGGGGGATTCTCAGAGAGGGGCGTGATACAAGGGTTCATCATCCAGATTATAACTTGTCATAAAAATATATAAATAAGGGCTTCCCTTGAGCAATCTCAGACAAGGCACTGACCTAGTGGGAATGCTTGATTGGAGTCTTTAACAAAGTGGGGGCTCGTAGCTGGGGATTCTGGATTAGATCTATCACTTGTGCAGATTAATACAGTGTGCTAACTGACAGAATATATAAATTCTGTCGGATCACCACGCTGTGTTACACTGTAACCGACCCCTCAAAGGAACGCTCTAAGTAAACGGTCTGTTTTGCAAAATAAAATACAAATTTCGGTAAGTCAGGAAGGAAATCAAGTTCCAGAATGACGACCTTGGTAGATATCAAAATAGCCAGAGAACACCTCTTACATAAGCTATTTGTGAGAGGTGAGTGGGCTCATCAGGACCAGGCGGTCTGGTTGCAGGCAATCGCACCCCAGATCACTGAAACAGGGTCAGATATCTGGAGAGATCAGGGTCCCTTACATGTGGCCCTGAGTGAACTATATATGGCCCCTAAGGCCAAGGATGAGCACAACAAGATTGCCAGGGTAGCGGCATAATTACATTTACATATGGGAGCCAAACAGGACAAATGTGCTGAAGGCCAAGATCTGGCAAATAGCAAACTGATGGCATTAGAGAAGGGCCAATCTGACCTGGACTCTTCTGAGCAGAGGCTGCACAGGAGCCAGGAGTCAGAAAATGATAGTAGACAGTACATCATTAAAATAAAGGAGAATATGGATATCCTGCAACAGGAAAAGGCTGACCAGGATACCAGAATTCTGGCTTTGCAGAAGGAGCACCAAGACAGTTTGGACTCCTTACTGCAGTGCCAGAAAAAGCTGGAGCAAAAGATCAATTTCAACAGGGCATGCACAGAGCAGGTAGCCACCCTGCAAATCCAACTAGACAGAGAGAAAGTGGAAAGCAATAAAATGATTTTGAAAGACCTGGATACCCAGGCAGGGTTTGATGAAGAGCGCCAGAAAGCTGGTGCCCTTCAACGGCAGAGGGACGACCTGGCGGTACAGATGCAGGCTCTTACTCAGGAAAGGGATACCTTAGGCCAGGAAGTCTGCCACTTAAAAAGGAAAATGGAAGAAAATCACCTGGCCCTCCATTGCTGGGTGACCTCCAAAAAGAACATCAGAACTTGTTAGAGCACACCAGGAGTGTGGAAGATGCTCTGGCAAGAAAGGAGCAGGCCAGTAGGGATGGGACTCAGGAGGTAACCCTCCTGCAGCAAAGACTGGCCCAGTATTCCTGGACCAATCAGGAGGCACAGAGAGAGAATGAGGCTCTCTGTCAGCACAATGATAGGCTCCAGCAACAGGTAGCCATGCAGGAGAGACTGATAGAGTCTAGTAAGGCCTTAACTGAGGAACTGAAAGTGCAGGCTCTTGCATTGCAACACGGAGCATGGGCTGATAGAGATGAAGTTCACTGGGAAAGGGAAACACCTGAGCATAACCTCAGTAGCCCTAGTACCAGAGGCCTTCATCTCTCCCAGTCCTTGGACTCTGCCACCCCCATGTCGCCTGGCGCACATGAGCACAGGGCCACAGGGAGGGCAGATTACTATCCGGCCAAAAGTATGGGGTTTATAGGCCAGTACCTCCCAGGAATGGATGGGCGGGCATCCGGGCATGGGCACCTAAGCACAGTGCAATTTAGTGGGGAACCCCAGGAAAGTAGACACACTAAGGGCATCCTAAAAACCTCTGCCCAGTTTGGTCAGTGGGGGGGTACCCATCAAATCCTGGCAGCAAGGAGGGATCTGAAGACTCCTCTGAGCGGCCCAGGACACAGGAGACCAGGTCCCCACATTCTGCCAGCCATTCCCAGGCTCGCAGAATCCGGGAGAGCCTGGAAGATCAGACAGGCACCTCTGGGAGCAGTGCTTCTGAGTCAGAGGATGAGTGGACCAGCGTTACCCGAACCAAAAAAGGCCAAAAAGGGCCTTGCTTAAGGACCCCTTAAAGCAGATCAAGGCAATAAGGAGTGTCATCAAGCCTTATCACAAGAATGCCAAGTATTCTGTTTGGGAACACTTGGAGCTCCATGAGCAAATGATGGAGACTTTCCATTTGAAGGACAGCAGAAGCTGCATTCAGTATGTCAAATGGACATTCTCCCCAGAATACCTTCTGGGGAGAATATCTTTGCGGGGCTGGAGGACCAAAACCATTCAAGATGGTCCACATATAGGGCGGCCATCTTGAAACATTTTTCTGTTCACCGGAATCCCCAAGAGGATCGCAAGGCAGCCTACAATTTGCAATGTGGGGAGGATCAGGCCCCACAAGAATTCGTGCAAGAATTGAAGCGTGCCTTTGCGCAGACCACCAGAAGGGTGCGCACGGACAGCAGATAATTCATCAACACATTTTTCCATGCTCTCCCCAAATACATAATGACCCAGCTCGTGAGAGATTTCCATGAGAAAAGATCTTTAGACTGGGTCATTGAGCAAGCCAATCACATCTATGAGGTGCAGAAACTGGTGGAAAATAAGAATCAGCCCCAAAACCCCAAAACCAACAGCACCCCTGCTGCTGTCAAGGTGGCAGAGGTAAAGGTTGCCCCCATTTTAGATTTGGAGATGGGGGGCCTAAAAACCTGCCTGCACCGAACAATTCACAGCCCAGAAGGCCCTCGGGCCAGTCACATACAGGGAGTCAAGGAGGTAATCCCACAAATGGGGTCCCTCGCTCCCATGACTATGTAAGTCCCCGCTACAAGGGAAACAGACCAATCCTGGGTTATGTGTGGACTCTTCCAGCCCAAGGGGGGGATCCAGCCAAGCACCTGACCCAGGGAACTTCCCTCCTAACTTCCCACAGGAGGGCAGAAATTCCCCAAACACTGGGCAGAACTTTTTTCCCAGGTATCCACCCAATTTCCAACCCCAAAACCATCCATCCTTCTTTCCCCAATTCCCTGAGCCCAGACAACCTAATCCGGGAGAGGGGAGGCCAAGGGTGGAGGGGTACCCAAATCTTCCCAACCCAGGGTATTACCAGAGAAGGGATAGCTACCCTTCCCGGGATCAGCCCAGGGGAGAAAACAGGACCCCGAATCAGCCTGAGCGGGTTTCCCAGTTAGAGCGCCAGGTTCAGAACATGGCACAGGATTTGGGCCGCATTCTTAGGGCCCAACAGAACCCTCAGATGGGCATGCCGGCACAGAATGCCCCAAACTCTGGACCTGGTGCTCCAGAACAATGACGGGGGCAGCACCCCGATAACCCACCGGTTCCCAGGGAGGAGGCACAAGGGGAAGGGGGGTGTAAAGCCTTGGAGGAAGCTTCCTTCCCCACTTGTAAACAGCCCTTGGAAACCCAGGAACCAGAAACAAAATCTCCTAACCCTGAAAGTCTGCCACCCAAGGAGCAAAGAGGAGGTAGGAGAAACAAAGGACCCAAACAGACCCATTTTGTGGAGGAGGTACATGTCTTCCACTTTGAGGGAGAAGGATCCTCAGAGGATCCTGGGAAAAGGATCTTCTCCTTCAGAGATGGGGGAACTCCTCCCAAGGAAAAATGGGTCCCAAGGGATTCCAACCCAGAGTGGGTAGATGTGGGGATTGAGTTGTCGCCGCCCATCATTCTATCCCAGAACCAACAATACCAAAATCCCATGGGTCAAACCCATCCTGATGACTGCCTGCAAAAAGGAGGGGGGCGGCCCAGAACCGGAACCAGGGGAACCCTAAACCATTTCAAGTTGCCAACTTTTTCTTGCAGATTCCATGACTCTCCACAGAATTCTGCCCAAATCTCTTCTCTCGCAATGTCCAAACCAGAAAATTAGCCCACCAGTTGTCCAAAAATGTGCATTATTTGTTCCCCCTTGAGGAGAAGGAGGGAAGATACTATGCCCCGGTACAAGTACAGGGTCAGGGTACAATTTTGTCACTGGTGGATACTGGATCTCAAGCAACCCTTCTGTCCAGAAGGGCCGTTGATGAACTAAATGCAGGAAGGGGGGAGAATTACCGTATTCCTCTCACCTCTCTTCCTGGACAACTCCAGAACCTTGACGGGAAGGAAATTCCCGTCGAGGGGACCGCAGATTTGGACATCAAAATTGGGCAACACAAGGTGAAACACCCGGTCATGGTAGTGACTCCAGAGGGCACCCCTTGTTTACTAGGGAATGACCTCCTGAGAAGGTTGTCACTCCTAATAGATTGCGTAAATAAGGTCCTCTGGACCCAGACTAACCGACCAATACATTTAAAACAGAGTGTCAACCATATTAGTTTAAACAGCACCTGCCACATGGTTGAACAAAAATCTGACCAAGTAGAATTTCACTTCCAGAACAACCAAATTCCAGACTTGACAGTAATAGCAGTAGGACAACAGACTGGTGATGGGGGGTCCTCTCTATTTCTGAAAATCAACCTTCCTTCCAGTTTAAGGTGGCATTCCACACTGGAGGGAAACACCCTGAAATTCTTTACTAATTCACAATCAGACATTCCCACTCCAATAGTCCAGAAAGATGTGAAATGAGCTCAGAGCCTGGCTGATGTTCAGCAAATTGGAGAGCAGTTGTTCATCCCTGTTCAGTTAAATGATGGGAAGGACTGTGTTCTCGCTCGAGTGTGTGTGAACAACGGTAAGAGCTTCATCAGTGAAGCCATGTTCTGGCAACTCCCAAAAGATCCAGCCATTCCCACATTCAAACTGATAGACAAATGGGAAATGGACCTGGAAGCACCTAATTCCAAACATCTCCTGCCAAGCAGGTGTATGCTCAAAATCTCCATTGGCAACAAGAGCATAGTCCATAATTGTTGGGTCGTGCGAGACGTCACTGCCGCCTTTTACTTAGGCGGTGACATTCTCAATCGCTTTGCCATTAGTTTGGACCTAATAAACTTCGAAGCTTGGTCCCGATTAGCGGATAATCCCATGGGCTTTGATGATCCAGAAAAAGCATTTAGGTCAGCTCAATTGCTACCTTATGCAGTTGAAATTCAGATTAAAGAGGAAGTCACCATCCCAGAAAGGACCCGTCATTTCTCCCTGGAAGTGAAAGTTAAAAGAGGACATCAATTGAAAAACCCTGATGCTTATATACATCTAAATGCTTCTCTCCAACAGCAAGGGTTGGGGGTAAACCCAACACCATTAGCCAATATAGAGCATGACACCATTCCAATAGAGGTGGATAACTGTAACGCTCACCTGATTCCCGTAGAGGCGCCGGTCTTGACTGGGCGTATACCGTATCTTCACGGCTGGCTCTTTGGGCGGACCTCTGTGCACTGTATGTCTGACTCGAAGGGTAAGATGTCTGCAGATAGAAAATATGGGATTAATGAACTGGGTTATTGAATGTCTCTCTCTTCTTCCCTTTCTCTTCTCCTGTAGAACCCCAAAGGTTAATGCCCTCACCTTAGGTAAGTGAACGCCGTGCTCTCCATCTGCCTCGGGGCAGGGTGCTGTAAACAGTTTCTTCACTGGATAAGGGGAGCAGGCCTCTTGACTTCAGAGGACTGCTGTCCGTCGTTTACTGCACGAACGGTAAGTTTCGAGTAATTCTAATGTCTTTAAAAGTCTTTAGTAATGATGTCTCTTGTTTTTGCAGGGTTCCGGCGATGGCGGATGACGGGCTGAAGTGAGTTGAAGATGGAGCCCGTGTGATGAATGGAAGCGCCTGGAAGCACGTAAGTAAGCGCTTGTTGCCTGCTTCACGATGCGCTCTAACTGTCTTTTTATTTTGCAGGTACAAGTTCGGAGCGGCTGCAGGGTGCCGGAATACCCACTGGGTTAGATGTGGAAAGGAGTAATGGCACGTGAGTATTAAAGTTCTCCAATGTCTTTAAACGCACCTTGTTTTGTCTTTCAGATGCGGGATGCAGCGCCGAAGGCCTCCGGAGCGTGGGAAGAGCTGGTAAGCTTTTGTCTTTCAGATGCCGGAATGCAGTGCGAAGACCTCCGGAGCGCACGAAGAGTAGGTAAGCCTTTGTCTTTCAGATGCCAGAATGCAGCGCGAGGCGTTGGTGACAGCCGATGGACCAGGTAAGTGAAGCGCTGTCACTGAAGACCGTAATGCTAACCTGTTCTTTCTTGTCTTTATAGGTGTTGCTGAAGACTGGATTCAGGATGGTAAGCCTTTTTCCATAGGCCCAGGATCAGATGCAGAAGACACGATTAGTGTTCTGCTGTAGAGGATGCAGAATAACGCAAAGCAAGATTCATCCATCGGGTGTGGTTTAAATAGCCTCCTGTAGTGCTTAGGTGTCTCCTTCCACAGCCACGCCTAGGTAAGAAAAGAGTTCCTGCTTTCCAGAAGAGTTCCAGTGTTCTGAACCTAGGGAGTGGCTCCTGCCCCACCCAACAGGAAAGGTAGTTCCAAACAGAAGAGGATCAGAGGCTCAACTGGCAGGCAAGTAAGCAGCATGGTCTGCTGCAGGTAAGCCCACCCAAGCATTATGAGCCCGGCGCTTCCAGCGCTGGGACTGGGCATATTTATGAGCCTGGTGCCACTGGCGCCAGGACTGGGTCCAAAAGGTCCCAATTGGGACTGGTTGGCACTCGGAACCTGGGTTATGGATCTGCTTCCAAGGGAGTTGGGAAAACCCTGACCTTTTGGAAGCAGAGATCATGACAGTACCCCCCCTCAAGGCCCCTCCCAAACCGGGCTTCTCCGGGGGTTTTGGCTTGTCAGGAAATGTTCGGTGAAATCTTTTGATTAGGCTAGGAGCGTGGACATATTCAGCAGGTTCCCAGGATCTCTCTTGGGGGCCGTAGCCTTTCCAGTCAATTAGGTAAAATAGTTTAGATTTGGAGATCTTGGAGTCCAGAATGCTTTTGACTTCAAACTCGAGTTCTCCATCAACTAGGATGGGTTTTGGAGATTTAGTTAGTCGGGTTTGAGGTTGCACGGGTTTTAATAGAGAGACGTGGAAGACCGGATGTATCTTCAGGTGCGGGGGCAAGTCCAACTTGACCGCTACTGGGTTTACTGTGGTAGTGATGGAATAGGGACCAAGGTATCTTGGGTTGAATGTGCGTGGCCCTTTTAGAGGTAGATATTTGGTGGATAGCCAGACTTGATCACCTACTTGATATTGAGGGGCTTCCTTCCGATGTTGATCTGCTCCTTTCTTGTATTGTTCTTTAGCCCTTTGAAGGTGAGAAACAGCTTCCTTAAAGGATTGGGTGATTGTAGAATGCAGGTAGTCTACTGCTGGTGTTTCAAGATCTTGGAGGGGATCCAACTCCGAGGTTCGAGGGTGACTGCCGTATAAAAGAAAAAACGGGGTTTTCCCAGTTCCCGAATGGACAGAGTTATTGTAGGCATATTCGGCTATCCAAAGGATGTCTTTCCAAGTTTTTTCAGTTTGTTGCAGCATGCAGCGTAAATACTGTTCCAGAGTTTGATTGGTCCTATCGGTTTGTCCGTCGGTCTGAGGGTGGTGACTGGTCGATAGTCTCACATCAATTTGAGCCGACCGACAGCAACTTCGCCAAAAATGAGAAAAAAATTGACTACCTCGATCCGAAATTAGAACCGAAGGAAAACCGTGCAGGCGGACGATGTTTTCGAGAATTTCTCGGGCCAGAGTTGCTGCTGTTGGCAAGCCTTTGAGCGGAATGAAATGCGCCATCTTGGAGAATAAGTCCACGATTACTAGAATCGTATTATATCCGGAGCATGGAGGTAGATCGGTGATGAAGTCCATAGAAAGCGTATGCCAAGGGCGAGGTGGGATGTCAATAGGGCGTAAGAGGCCTGCTGGTCTTTCCTTTTGACTCTTGTTTTGGGCGCATACTCCACAGGACATTATAAAGTCTCTGATATCTTTTTTCCAAGACGGCCACCAGAAGTAGCGCTTGATCTTTTCTGAGGTCTTGGCCATACCGGGATGTCCTTCCATTAAAGAATCGTGATAACAAGAGATTACTTTTTCTGTAAATCTGTGCTGGGCAGGTATAATCGTTCTTGGAAATACAATAAGTTGTCCTTTACTGCAAAGTCCTTTCCCTGCAGATGCCAATTCTGTATGTCTGCTGGAGTTACAAGTTGCCTGGCTTTATCCTTAACTTCCTCTATGGATTGTGTGGCGATTACACCCAGAATTCTTTGTTCGGGAATGATTGGTACAGGTTTAGGGTTGATCAAGTGTTCTTCCACTCCCATCCGAGAAAGGGCATCAGCTTTACCGTTTTTTGTACCAGGTCGATAGGTAATTATGAAGTCAAACTCGGCAAAGAATAATGCCCAACGGAGTTGTCTAGAGGATTGGGCTTTTGCGGTTTTCAAATATTGCAGGTTTCGGTGATCCATAATCACAGTAACGGTGTGTCGGGCCCCCAGCAGATAATGCCGCCAAGCCTTAAAGGCAGACTTGATAGCCAGAAGTTCCTTGTCAGTAATCGTGTAATTCATTTCAGGAGGCGAGAATTTGCGGGACCAAAATGCCACGGGATGCAACTGATTAGTTACCGGGTCCTTTTGTGATAGAACTGCCCCCATGGCAAGGCTTGAAGCATCAGTTTCCACGATGTAGGGGAGTTCGGGGCCAGGGTGTTTTAAGATTGGTGCAGAGATAAATTTAGTCTTTAAATCCTGGAAAGCTTGTTCCGCCTCGGTAGACCATTCAAAACGTTTGTTTTTCTTTAACAAGGCAGTGATGGGCTGGACTATTCGAGAAAATTCGGGGATAAACCTGTGGTAAAAGTTAGCGAAGCCTAACATGCTTTGCACACCTTTTACGGAGGATGGTGATGGCCATTTGAGAACTGCATCGACCTTCTTTGAATCCATACGCACTCTGCCAGGTGATAATATGAATCCCAAGAATTCAACTTCAGTCACGTTGAAAACAAATTTTTCCAACTTAGCGAAAAGTTTGTGTTGACACAATCTTTCGAGGACCATTTTCACGTGTTTCCGATGTTCAGATTCCGATGAAGAATAAACGAGGATGTCGTCAATGTAAACAACAACACACACATCTATGAGCTCTGTGAGGACATCGTTCATAAAATATTGAAAGGCGGCCGGGGCATTGCAAAGTCCGAAGGGCATGACCTGATATTCAAATAGCCCATATTTGGTGCGGAAGGCCGTCTTCCATTCATCGCCCTCTTTTACTCGTACCAAGTGGTAGGCTCCTCTAAGATCCAGCTTTGTATATATGCATGCTTTTCTGACTTGGTCCAGGAGTTCAGGGATCAAAGGTAACGGATATCTATTCTTGACGGTGATCTGGTCAGGGAGCGATAATCTATACAAGTTCTAAGGTCTCCCTCCTTTTCTGGAACGAAGAACAAAGCTGAAGAAGCAGGGGACTTGGAAGGACGAATAAACCCATTTGCCAGGTATTGATCCAGGTATTGTCGAAGGTGAAGGTTCTCAGGCTCGGTGAGGGCATAAATTCTACTACAAGGAGGAGTAGATCCAGGTATCAGGTCTATCTGGCAGTCATAAGACCTATGAGGAGGTAGAGAGTAAGCCTGGTCCTTCCGGAAAACATCTTGGTATTCTAGGTATTCGGGAGGTAACTGGGGAGTCTCTGAAGAAATTGCTGCCAGTGCAACACCAGGTGGAGGGTGACAAGTAGAGACACATTCTGGAAACTGGACCGTTCTTGCTCGCCAATCGATCAGAGGATTGTGTTTCTCTAACCAAGGTATTCCTAGAATAATCTGAAACTGAGGAGCCTTGATCACATCGAACACGATCTTCTCATGGTGTCCATCTTGACTTACTAGCGTCACTTCTTGAGTGGTATGCGTTACTGGTCCGGAGGCTATCACCGTTCCATCCACCGTAGTAATGACGTCCTTTACAGCCTTGGGACAAAGAGTTAGATTCATCCTCAAAACCATTTCATGATCCACATAATTGCCGATGGCACCGCTGTCGACGTAAGCTTCAATTGCATGTAATCGATCCGGATTATCAGGGCTAATGAGGACCATAGGTATCACGAAATGCGAGGTCACGGAACTGGTTTTCACGCTCGGCAAGAGGACCTCTATTCTTGTCGGGCGAGGTCGTTTCCCTGCTCAGAGTTTGTAACTTTGGTAACTGCAGCTCCTACTGCCTTCTTGACAGGTTTCACCGGACAGTCTCGAAGAAAGTGCCCTGTGTTTCCGCAATAGAGGCATAATTGCAACTGTTTTCTCCTTTCCCGCTCCTTTTGTGTTAGAGGACCTTTCAGGCCCCCTATTTGCATGGGTTCCCCGGAGTCTACTCCTTTGGAAGGAGTTGGCGGTTTGGAAAATACTCGAGCATCAAACTTGGAACGATCGGCCTTCCTGTTCTGCAGTCTGTGATCTATTTGAACGACTAAGTCTATATAGTCCGAACAATCTTGTGGGGGATTCACTACTTGGGCTAACACATCTTTGAGCTCTCGACGTAGACCTCTATAAAACAGCGTAATCCTTTTGTCCTCAGGTCATTGAGTTTCCACTATCAGTCTGTTGAAAGACGCAATATAAGCCAAAAGGTCTTGATTACCTTGTCGCAACGAAAGAAGCTCATTGTCCAAGGCCTGCCCCTGTGAATGTCTTGCGAACAGTTTTTCCATACTGAGCTGAAAAGCTTGAAAATCATGGAGGACCGGATCATCTTGATTTACTAGAGGGATCGACCAGTCTGCCGCATTGCCACTAAGGTACGAAAGCACGAAAGCTACTTTAGCTTGATCAGTTGGAAAGGCTGCTGGCCAGCATAAGAAATGCAACCGGCACTGATTGATAAATACTGCAAACCTCTTTGGGTCACCAGAAAATCGTTCGGGCGGAGCCAGAGGTACATCCCCAGGTAGGTTGATCTGCACTGGATTCATAGAGGATGTAGAAGGAAGATTTCCCCCAGATGCGGGTAACGGGGTCTGTCCGGCTTGTGACTGTAGCAATTGTCTAGCGAGATCATCTGTTCGCTCCTTGGAAATAATCAGTTCCCTTCTTAGAGCGTTCGTTTCCTGATGGACTGCATGCACTTCTGCCCTTAGTTCCCCAAGTAACTGGGCTAGCTGGTCGGTATCCGAGGTTTCCATAGCGCCTGGATGGGAGTTTTGCGGTGGGCTTTGCGTTCTGTAACGCTCACCTGATTCCCGTAGAGGCGCCGGTCTTGACTGGGCGTATACCGTATCTTCAAAGGTGATGTGTAACACACGGCTGGCTCTTTGGGCTGGACCTCTGTGCACTGTATGTCTGACTCGAAGGGTAAGATGTCTGCTATTGAAAATATGGGATTAATGAACTGGGTTATTGAATGTCTCTCTCTTCTTCCCTTTCTCTTCTCCTGTAGAACCCCAAAGGTTAACGCTCTCACCTTAGGTAAGTGAACGTTGTGCTCTCCATCTGCCTCGGGGCAGGGTGCTGTAACCAGTTTCTTCACTGGATAAGGGGAGCAGGCCTCTTGACTTCAGAGGACTGCTCTCCGTCGTTTACTGCATGAACGGTAAGTTTTGAGTAATTCTAATGTCTTTAAAAGTCTTTAGTAATGATGTCTCTTGTTTTTGCAGGGTTCCCGCGATGGCAGATGACGGGCTGAAGTGAGTTGAAGATGGAGCCCGTGTGATGAATGGAAGCGCCTGGAAGCACGTAAGTAAGCGCTTGTTGCCTGCTTCACGATGCGCTCTAACTGTCTTTTTATTTTGCAGGTACAAGTTCGGAGCGGCTGCAGGGTGCCGGAATACCCACTGGGTTAGATGTGGAAAGGAGTAATGGCACGTGAGTATTAAAGTTCTCCAATGTCTTTAAACGCACCTTGTTTTGTCTTTCAGATGCGGGATGCAGCGCCGAAGGCCTCCGGAGCGTGCGAAGAGCTGGTAAGCTTTTGTCTTTCAGATGCCGGAATGCAGTGCGAAGACCTCCGCAGCGCACGAAGAGTAGGTAAGCCTTTGTCTTTCAGATGCCGGAATGCAGCGCGAGGCGTTGGTGACAGCCGATGGACCAGGTAAGTGAAGCGCTGTCACTGAAGACCGTAATGCTAACCTGTTCTTTCTTGTCTTTATAGGTGTTGCTGAAGACTGGATTCAGGATGGTAAGCCTTTTTCCTTAGGCCCAGGATCAGATGCAGAAGACACGATGAGCGTTCTGCTGCAGAGGATGCAGAATAACGCAAAGCAAGATTCATCCATCGGGTGTGGTTTAAATAGCCTCCTGTAGTGCTTAGGTGTCTCCTTCCACAGCCACGCCTAGGTAAGAAAAGAGTTCCTGCTTTCCAGAAGAGTTCCAGTGTTCTGAACCTAGGGAGTGGCTCCTGCCCCACCCAACAGGAAAAGTAGTTCCAAACAGAAGAGGATCAGAGGCTCAACTGGCAGGCAAGTAAGCAGCATGGTCTGCTGCAGGTAAGCCCACCCAAGCATTATGAGCCCGGCGCTTCCAGCGCTGGGACTGGGCATATTTATGAGCCTGGTGCCACTGGCACCAGGACTGGGTCCAAAAGGTCCCAATTGGGACTGGTTGGCACTCGGAACCTGGGTTATGGATCTGCTTCCAAGGGAGTTGGGAAAACCCTGACCTTTTGGAAGCAGAGATCATGACAATAACAGCGACTTAAAGAGTATTACTCTAGCCGCAGGCACCATTATTGGAATGGCAGTTGATGACTGACATTACTCCATTGATCTAGGAAATGAAATGTTAGGACTGATCCCCAAGGACTGGTTTGACAGTGACAGTGATGACAATACAATACCAGACAGGATCTTCACCCGGCATAGGGGGAACTTCCTGGTGTACACTTCCTGCCCTTATGATAAGGAGGATGTGACTTGTGACTTCAGAAGGGATAAGGTGATTTTCCAGGTCCATGAGGGCTGCCTTCCCCACCTGAAGCCCCCAGTCCCAATCAGCAGTCTGACCAGGGACTTCTCCACCCAGCTGGAGGAGGCCGCGGAGATAGCGAAACCAGAAGTCTTTCCAGGCTTCAGGCAGATGGTGGAAGAGAGAGTCAACCTAGCTGATGCCTGTGTGACTCTGGAACAGAAGCAAAAGTTGAAACAAGTTTTCTTGGATTTCCAAGATCTCTTTGCGTTAGACTCTTCCCTACATTGACCAATGGCTGGCTCAGATCCAGGGTTCACAGGTATTCACTGCAATAGACCTGACCAATGGATACTGGACCGTGCCTGTCAGTAGTGAGGACCAATACAAACTGGCTTTTACCTTTGGGGGCCAGCAGTACACATGGACTTCGGATACCTCAACTCCGGCAATGAATTCAACATTTTCCTACACAAGGCCATGCCCGACCTGGGTGCGAGGGGTAACCTGGCTTATGTAGATGATGTCCTCATCAAAAGTTCATCTGTGGAGGAACATATAGCGGAGACCCGTTATGTTCTGACACAGTTGAGGGCCGCCAGAGCCAAACTTTCCTTTCAGAAAGCACAGTGGTGTAGAACCTGTGTTAATTTCTTGCGGCATGAGATTACTCCTCAGGGTCTCTGTCCCCAGGAAAAGAAAGTGGAAGCACTTCAGAAACTGAAGGATCCCACAACTCTGCAGGAACTAAAGAGCCTCCTTGGACTGACTAATTACAGCAGAAAGTTCATTGAGGGCTATGCAGAGATCACCAGACCCCTGATTCATCTTTTGAAGGGGGCGTTCAAGTGGGAATGGGGTCCAGAACAATCCGAGGCAGTAAGACAACTCAAAAGAAGCCTCTCACAAGCACCTTGCCTAGCTTACCATGTCAGAAATAAGGAGTTCTTCCTGGAGACAGGGTTCTCTAATACGTGCTTGACAGCAGTATTATACCAAAAGCATGACAAGGTCAATAAAGTAATTGCCTATGCGAGCAAAACTTTATCCTCTGTGGAGGAAAAATTCAACGATTGTGAAAAGGCAGTCCTGGCAACGGTGTGGGCATTGAAGAATTACCGCCCGTTCATCCAGGGGGAACACATCATAGTGGAGACTCCAAACCAGCCTCTGCAATACCTCCAAAGTGACAGAATCCGGCCCGGAAATGTGAGTAATTCCCGAATTACTTCCTGGATTCTGTCAATGCAAGGCTTTTCTGTGGAGGTCAGATATGGCCAAAACAAGAAGAGTCCCCTCGCGCAAGGTCTGGCTGACATGCATGATTGTGCCAGAGAAAACTGTCTTGAGGACGAAAGTCTAAAAGTCAAGGACAACATGGAGGCATACCTGAATTCCCCCCACAAAGTCTTTGAAGAAGACAAGTGTGAGGGAATGCCCACTGTCTATGTGGATGGATGCTCTTACCATGTTGACAACAACAGGGAAAAAGAACTGGTGGCCGGCGTAGGGAATGCATGGTTGAATGAGTCTCCAGAACCCTCTGCTGGGTACAAAATTGGTCCCCGAAGTAGTCAGGTGGCAGAATTGATGGCTGTTTATCAAGCCATCCTCACTGCTGTCCAACATCAACTGGTCATAATCACAGATTCAGGTTATGTACGGAACGGGTTCGTGGAACACCTGGTTAATTGGAAAACCAGAGGCATGTTATGTGCTAATAACAAACCCCTGAAACATGGGAAGTTAATCCAAAATATTGATGATCTGGTCACATCGAATGGGATGACCATCTACTGGAAAAAGATCAAGGGTCATTCCAAAGTAGAGGAACCAGACAAAACTGGAAATGATTTAGCTGATCAGCTGGCCAAAATCGGGGCCATCCAAGGGGATCTAATAGAAATAGACTCCCTGTTGGGGGAAATCCAGGTCACTGCTATCACTAGGTCCCAGACAAATGCTCACAATGATCTTTCAACTGCACAATGGAGTAAGGAGACCCCAGATGCCGATTTGATTATGGCTCAAAAAGGGGATCCAATAATTGGTAAGTTTTACCAACACATTGAGGACTCTGAGAACTTTCCCCTGACGGATACCGATTACATTGGGAAGGAGGACCTTAGAGTGTTGATGAAATGTCCAAAGATGTTTAGAATCCAATACCGTTTGTTGGTAAGGAAATCCCAAGCTGGCCATGATCAGTGGGTGGTTCCTACCTCATTCCGAAGCCTGATGTTAAGTCACGCCCATGATGCGGCCACCGCCGGTCATAGCGGGTTTCACACAACACTGGAAATCTTAAGAGAGGTTGCTTACTGGCCACACATGGGGCAGGACCTCGACCAATACTTGAAGGGGTGTCTTGTGTGTGCACAATTTCAGCCAAAAACCCTCACACACTGGGCGCTTCTCCAAAAGAGGGGGATGACACTGCCATGGTCAGATTTGCAAATCGACTTCGTAGGCCCTGTGATTCGCTCGTCTAGAGGAAACAAGTACATGTTGACGGTCACATGCTTGTTTACCCAGTGGGTGGAATGTCCCCCGGCCCCAAACTGCAAGGCAGAAACAGCAGCTGCCCTGATGATTAACCACATCTTTTCCCGTTTTGGTGTACCTCAAATGCAAAGCCCAACAATACTGAACTAAAGAGTATTTTGTCTGGCTGCAGCCTTTTATCCTATCCATACAGTGCAGCCTCATTGGTACGGTTTAACTGTGATGTAAAGTTTGACGTATGGAGCAGTTTCTGTCAAACTGTGAGTTATGGTTGGATTGGTACATTTTTGCCACACAGAATCCAAGTTTTGATAACTTTTAATGCACTAACTTCAATAAATGTGCTGAAATGGTACAAGGCAACACATTTAGCAGTTCCATAGACTTCTTCATCAGATGATGGTCGCAGAGAGAAATGCAGGTCTTGTTTGCTATGTGAATTGAGTCCAATAAAAGGTATACAAAATTGGATTTTGTGCGGTTAAAGTTGGACTGACATGACATTTTATTTATTTATTCATATTTGTGTTATGCCCAAACCCGGAGGTATCACAGAGATTGTACAGAGGAAACAGTAAACACAGCAACTAACAACTCAGAATAGGATATAGTTAATCAACATTGTTGAACAGCCAAGTTTTCATTAGTCTCTTGGAAACAGGGTGCAGTGCTCAATTCGAATGTTTGGCGTAAGGCGTTCCAGAGGGAAGGAGCAGTGACAATGAAGCTTGTACATCCTGCTCTGTAACCTTTGAAGCTTGGGGGTGACAAGGGAGATGCTGTTAGATGAACGTAGTGTACGCAAATGCTGTTTCTGGTCAATGCTGTTATTCAAGTAGAGAGGGGTTTCTTTATAGATGCATCAGTGAGCACTAGTCAGTGTTTTGAACTCAATGCAGGCTTGAATGGGTAGCCAATGGACTTCTCGCCTAGTTGCTGAGATGTGGTCAGAACGACATATGCCCATTGCTGCACACAAGGCTTTATTTTGGAAAAGTTGAAGCTTGGCCAGGTTAGAAGCCGATGTGCCCATGAGGAGAGTGTTACAGTAGTCCAGTTTGCTGAGGATAAGGGCTCTTGCCAGAGTGATGCAGTGACTCAGTGAAATTGTCTAGTCAAGGAGATACATTTTGAGGTGTAGGCAGTGGAGGAAGCTAGGGTGTTAATATGCTTGGTCATGAATAGCCCTGTATTCAAATAGACCCCCAGAGTTTTGACCTGCTTGAGGGCCAGTATTGCAGTGCCATCGATGAGAAAGGGGGGAAAAAGTCAGGTTGAGATTTTTGAAGCATTGGGGGAGCCAACAATGAGTAACTCTGTTTTGTCATCATTAAGACAGAGATTGTGGGTGGCTATCTAGTTTCAGATGGCACCATAAACCCTGGTAGTGGTGACAGTGTCTTCAGTGTGGTTCCCCGTATTAGGGATGAGAATGTGGTTGTCGTTGGTGAAGTTTGTGTAGCTGATGCCAAGTGAGTCTAGGACATCAAATAGGGGCTTATTGTATGTGTTGTAGAGGGTAGGTGGCAAGCAGGAGCCTTGGGGGACACCTAGTCAGATACTTTGTTACCAATGAATACTCTTGAGGTGCGTTCACTGAGAAAAGATTTGACCCAGGTGACTGCTTCAGTGGAGAAATGGAAGTGCAAGATCGGGTGCAGGCATAACGTGTCATGGTCCACCAGGTCAAATGCTGCTGAGAGGTCAAAGAGGACAAGGATGGGTAGGTTACCTGAATCATGGGTGTTGTCAAGTTGCATTGTAAGATCAAGCAGGACTGTTTCGGTACTGTGCTTCAGGCGGAAGCCTGACTGTCTTGTGCCTAGAAGGTAGTGAGTTTCTAGAATTTGTTGAACTTGGGAATAGGCGATGTGGTCCAGAATTTTGAGCAAGAAGAGGACAGTGGTAATAGGCCAGTAGTTAGTCAGCAGGGCAGGGTCAAGAGATGTTTTTTTGGGGAGCGGGGTGAACCATGCTGATTTAATGCTGGTATTCACAACATTAGCCTTGAAGGAGATGTGGACGAAATCAGTGATAATAGGAGTCAAAGTTGTGGCACAGAGCTTGACAATCTGTGCTGGGCACGTATCTCCCTTACAATTCGAGGCTTTCAATGCCTGGATAGTATCTAGGACATGTGATTGGGTCATTTGTGAGAAAGATAACAGAGGAGGCATGACAGAATTAGTGGGTGTAGGGGGCGTCAGGGTAACTGGTGGTGGGGATTTAGTGTCAAGTTGTGTTTTTTTGTGTGCTGATTTTATTGCATAGTAGGTCCATTTTATTGGCAAGGGCGTCTTGGATGGTGGCACACCAAGCTTTGTCTGACTTAGTTTAAGTGGTTGAAGGGAGAGGGTTTTCTAGTTCTCTAAGAATAGCAAAGAATTCTTTGGTATTTGTACTTACGTTGGAAATTCTGGTATCGTATGAGTTTGCTTTGTGAAGGAGTACTGCTTTCTTGTATGACTTGGTGACGTTGAAGAGGTTTATATAATTTACAGGGGTGTGGTAAATAAATAATAATAATACTAATAAAATTTAATAATAATAATAATAATAATAATAATAATAATAATAATAATAATAATAATAATAATAATAATATTAATAATAATAATAGGGGTGCTTCCTGCAAAGATGTTCTAGCGCTCTCTTGACTCTGCCAAGTGTGGCAAGCTCTTCTGCGAACCAAATGTTTCTGGGCTTAAGTGGTTTGGGTGTTTTAGATATTAGGGGGGCATGCAGGTCTATGTTAAGGAGGAGGCTCTGGTGGGAGTTATTTGCTAAGTCTTCGTGGCTATTGTTTAATGGTAGTGTGGGGGAGAGCAGGGTCTGGAGTGTGGGTTTGAAGATCGCATGCATGAGTTTACAGGTGTTTCGAACCAGAATAGATTTAAATGTTTTAAATATAACCATAAAGACAGCCATGCCCAGCAGTCTCTGTGCTCATGTATGTCCTGCTGCCATGATCCTGGTTCAGTGCCCCTTACAGCACTTGATTCATCGTCCATTGCTTGTTTATTACATTGATTGCAGGTGTTGGCAGATAGCAGCCGCTATGGTAATTTGGGTTTTCAAATGTAACAACTTTATGATGGCTGGATTAATGCAGAATGATGCCTCCTTAATGTATCTTCACAGATGTTTAGATCTTGCTGATTCCAGGCATTCTTTTGAATATAACCATTGTTTTCTTCTTGCACCCTGAATTTATGGAATTAGCCAAAGCACACTGCTGCATGCATCCGCTTTCACGCACAACGCTTCTACCATAAAAATTCAGCTACCTTTCAAGACAAAAATGTGAACTGTAGTGACACACAGAAGTGACTATCCTTTTGCACGCCTCCTGTTTATTTCTATAGTGTACATCTCTCCACCCATCAACATGCCAATTAGCCATGGGTGGCTGGCAGGGACTTGGCCACCGCGCATAGCTTTTAATGGGCATAATGCACACACGCATAATAGCACATCCCAATTTCACATACTTTGGACTTCAGTCCCTACAGGGTGTTCAACCTGCATTGCGTTCGGACCATACCCCTTGTGAAAGGCGCTATACAAATTACGAAAATGAATGAATAAATTGATGGGTATCAATAGTTGGTAGTTAGTACACCTGGTGTAGAAACACCTGGCATTTCTTTCCCCAGGATTAACAAAGGTTAACTAAAGTTCACAAACTCCAGGACACCAAATGTCAAAACAAATGTAGGACATTACAAAAAAGTGCATTGCACTACCAGCTGTGATTGTGTTCCCATCTAATAAATTTTCAGACTTAGCAGTTCCTCATACATTTTCAGACTCAGCAGTTCCTCAGTTTACTTACAGGGGCAGATTCCACACCTCTGGGGCATGCCCTTGGCCTCCCTAGAGTCGAGCTGCAGCCCAAAGGGCAGGTCGATATGCTCCTAAATGTTTTGTAGAACAAAGTTTCATAACACAGGTCTGACTTGCTAACCTAAAAGAGCTACCAAATTTCAGAGTTTCAAACTGGCGTACATCAGCCACAACGCTGGATTCTGATTTTAATGTGGGTCTGTAAACTGATTATCAACCCAATGGAAACATGAATCTAGATGTGTAACCCATTTTTAGGGATTGCTTAAAAATAACAGCCAGAAAGATTTTCACTAATCAAATTCTCGAGTTGGGGCATTTGATTAGTCCCAAGTTCTCGACCTAGTTTGTGGTCAATTCCTTCCCTTTGTGGGTGCTATAAGCTAATATTCCCCATGGGAGTTTAAATGAGACCATCCCTATTATTTTGCAACACAAACTTAACAAAACGTCCCATAAGAAGTATAGTTGGCGGTATATTTCTTTTTTTGGAAAGCTTTGTGCACTTATGACATGTTGACTAATGATTCTTTAAGGAGGTAACAAACAAAGTACAGACAAAGAGAATGATATTTCCACGTAGTAACCTACACAAGGAATAGCTCAAGAAGAGCAACATCTGTAACTGGGATCGCTTGATATGTCCATATCTAGGTGATGCTTCCACTGAAAGTGGTGGGAATTTGGGAATGCTGTGGTTAGGGGCCATTTTAGGAACTCTTCCAGAGAAAAGATATTAGGAGTTAGGGAAGTGGAGAGCCTGGCAGGGTAAACACGTCAAGTGGAAGGAAAGAGCCCTGTTGCGGGTTTGCACTGCGTTCAGTGGACCTAACCAGAAAATACATAATAAGGTTATTCACAAGGGTTCAAATACAAAATAAGCACTGTTAGTGATGCTTCTGAATGCAGATAATAGTTAGAACCCTAGTCTTAGGCACATCTCCCTTAACACTTGAAGGCCTGGGTGCATATAAATGAACCTTTCCGCAGCCACCCGGCAGTATTAGGATGTTCAGATATAATATGTGTGTAGTTAGATGTTCTTGCCCCATAGTGTATTTATAGTACATTTAAAAAGTAATCACGACACTGACAGACAGCAAAGGCCCTTTGGTCTATTACTCTGTATGTGTGATTTAAAATTCACATCTTGAGGGTGCAGTTCCAATAACTGAACATGAGAAAGAGAACAAGGAGGATGAGGGGCATGGTGGGGGCAGTAGGGTAAGGCCTCACACAGCCTCCCTCTACTGATGCCATCACATCATCTGGGCACAAAAGGAGAGACACAGCGGTTTGCCAGAGAGTGAGGTGGAGAACATGAAAGCCGCGTACACTTCTTAGATGCAGTCCGCTATCTCTAACACTCTGCCCTGGACAAAACAAGGGGCAGATATAGAGGTAATACAGCATAGATTTTCTCCTTTGTGTCTGCTCATATCCCCACATAATTCTTTCTATAATCCTAAATACTGATTGACTCCTTTACAACCTTTGTAGACCCCTTATTGATAACCCAAAATCATGTTCCTGTCTCATCTCATGATGGCTCTAATCACAGATGTTTCCAAAGTCGGCAAATGAACACACTTTCCTGTGATAACATTCCCACTAATGAATGCATCGATCTAAAACATACACTTGTGGCAGTCAACATAGCACTTTGTCTCCACAAACAGCATATGCACCTTCTAGATCATCTGTAACTCTCTAACATCACTCATGAAAGCAGCCCTGAAAAGTGATGCTTGCACCAAACGTTGTTTTATCATCTGCCTGGATCTTTCTTCAATTATGGTTATTGTGTTTATTGAATCAGAAGGATGCCATTTGGAACAGAGATGGCTTACAGAGGATATGTTCATAGATGATGGAGGCTGACCCTGTGTGGGGGTGCTGTGAAGGATTGCCATTTGGCAAGAGTGTGAAAGCTCTGGATTTTTTCGATTTTTATTAATCATAAAGTGATGCAGTAAATCCGTCTCAGAAACAGTAGCCTGCTAACCAGGCCCCCTTTCACAAAAAGCCATGCCAAAAGTATACTGTATACTTGTTCCCAACTGTACCCCTCTCCTGACAGGGCTGTTAGAGCACAAGGCCCCTACAGGCAGAGTTTACTTTAACTTCAGCACCTCTGATTCAAAACACCGTAATAGTTATGATAAACTAACACCCAGTGAGGGGATACTCATGAAAGAAAAGTTATACATAGAGTTTGGCACGGTGGCTGATAGTTCACATTCTTATTATAGACAACTCAAATTGTATGCATATCAGTGCCAGCCCTGTGAACTTAGACCAGCTACAGAGGCTACATAGATTCCAGGCAACGTGGCCATCTGCCTTCCAGTGAAATGAACAAAACACCAGATGCCTGAGTCTGTTGACACTCTGAGAGGATGGGCATAGATGTCAAGCTCAGTAGCACACACACCAGGAGACATCCCGAGATCCTGGATACAAAGAGGGAATTCCATATCAAAGGCCTGCCTCACACCATGGGATAGCACCAGAGAGAACCTTGGAAGATGAAGGCTAAGAGAGGTGATTGGAGTTAGGAGAGACCTAACACAGAAGCAGGTTTGAGGAAGGGTTCCTATGTTTCTCCATCTTTTTGTGGACTCTTCTCTCCTTACTGTCCCTTCCACTTCCAGATGTTATGAAATCAGGAGACAAGTGCCCGTTGTCTAAGAGGAAGGGATTGAGCACCTTAAAGCATCCTTGCTTTTATCCTATCCCTGGTGGCCTTTTCCTTTAAAAGAGGGGGTCTCCCACTCTTTCTTTGATTCACTTCTTGACTATCAAAGCCATCAGGTAGAATGAATCAGCACTGTCTTGGGAGAGCAGTCCTTTTCAAGGTTCTGTGCCAGAGGTGAAGACAGATGTTCCAAAGCAGAAGAAAGCTCTGTTCCCTACCCATCCTCAGGGCACATTGGGGGTAACTTTGCTGAGGATCAAGGCCTACCAGCCTGCTAGCAAATCTCCCTAGGCTGGAAAGACAGAGACTGAAAAGGACTCAGCTTGTCCTGGAGCCCCCTAAAGTGGGTCTCACAGCAATCAGAGAAGCAAAAGCAACCAAGACTAATTTGAACCACGTTCAATGCTTTGTAACCACCAGGATCAGCATTGCTGCCTGTGGCACTCACCTTCAATCTTTGAAAAACTGCTTGCATCTATCCAACTAGTTCAATGCTGCAATCACTCAGCAGAGCCTCATTACATGTGCAGCACAAGCACAATCGCACCATGCATATAACTTTGAACTGACAAGTCATCGAACCAAGCATCAAACTGTCAGGACTTTGCATCACAGCTCAACTTGAACTGATGTAGCATGGCATCACTCATTGACCCCGGAGCAGCAGTACTCATTATTTCAAACCAAACTCAATCGTTTAACCCACCCGCCCCCGGTGATCCATCAACCTGCATTGGTCCACACTGCCCTTGAACTACATGGATCAGAGCTGAAACCTGACTCGATGCTGACTCTTGGTTTAGGATGAAAGCGACTTGCCGCCTTCGAAAACTGTTTGACCTTCCAGCATCACATCATTAAGCCAGGTTCGACCCCATTTAACAGCCCTAGAACTTGCATCAAATACTATTGAGAGTCACTGTACTCTTGGTCTATTGTTGGGGCCCTATTGACTAGTTAATGCTTTTGTTGCATCTTTTTCTGTAATAGCATATCCAAAATTATTCTGATTCTTGTCATTTTCCTCCAAGCTTAAGTATCCAGTGTGCCTGCACATATCATATTTGATCTACATTTTCAGTCTTTTTTAAAGGGATAGGTTTTCATAGTGTTTTTAATAGTTGTATAATTGGTTTGTTAAATTAAAGTATATGTATATGCATTTGTATAGAACCTTGATTGGACATTCTTTTATATTGGTACTATTGTACTATTGCTGTATTGGTTGCTTCAATCTCACAATCACACCCCTTTTAAGTATAGGCTTCCCATGGCCCACAATACCTCCAGAGGCAAAGTAGGTATATCTCTTAGCTCTGCCTCTATTACCTTTATGATTGGTATCACTATTGGTTTGTAGAAGTGTCAGGACTAAGCAGGTGGTTTAGCCACTACTCATCCTTCAACACTTGGCGAGTAGCAGTCATCTGATCACAGGTGCCTTTACAGTAAGTGACGGGTATGGGCTGAGAATGGACTGGGCGATGGATGAAAAGTAAAGTGAGACATAAGACGGGGCAAAGGACAATGGAACAGACATTAATAGGATATACACATGGCATCATCTATAATCAGAACAATATACATATACACATATTTTCAGTCAGGTGATGCAAGTAGAGCTTGAATCCGTTTTGGAACATTTCAACTGACAGGCTGGCTTTAATGGCTAGCAGAGAGCATTCCAGCAGAGAGGAGAAAGTACAGAGAAGGACAAGCTGAAGCAAGCTTGATGAGCAAGTGGGATGGGAAGCTTGTCGAGAGTTGAGGGTCATAGAGATCAAGAGGGAGTGCAAAGAGGGATGCATTCATCAAGGGGCTGAGTTGTGAGACAGATGACAAATTTGAAGTCACGGAATAGCTATAGTTTTGGTGTAAGCGCTGATACCATGATCAAAATGCACCATTATCGGACAAGGTGTCAAAACCTACAAGTGAAGGGCCAAAAGGATAGTATGTCGTCTATGCCAAAATGATGGGAGGGTAACAGTCATACATTTGTTTTCAAAATCTATGATTTTTTTACGTGGAAATCTTTGGTGAATGAATAATTCAATGGTGTGTGACACACGTATATTTTGCCTCCCTGTGGATTCGACCATTCTAACATATGCATTTGAAAGCTCGTGGTATGCTTGCTTGAGATTAAGAAGATGAATTCATGCCAATGTGTTTTAGAAATACATTTTAAATGAATGCTACAAAGATTGGCTTGTGATCAGATACTCAGGTACAAGAGATGGTTAAATAGTTTGAGGAAAAATAAAACTGTTTTTTATGTGTAAAACACATATTGGGTGATCTCATCGTCTGTGGTGGACAGTAACTCCCTCAGGGAACTCGTCCAAAAGCCCACAGTCCCCCACACTCCATACCAACAGCTGGACAGCTGGTCTTGAACACTTTTTTTATTTTTTATTTTTACTGCCGCTTCTTCCCTCCTTATACGTGTGATTACAGATAATGTACTTGCTATAATTAGTGGGTCACTCCAGATCCGAAGGCAGATTTCAGCTGGCAAGCTGCTTGCTTTTTCATGTTTCGTTTGCAGCGCTGGACTCGCATCTGCAGTACAAACACATGCGGTGTCCAAGAATAGGATTACATCTCATTTTGCTCCAAATCTGACTGATTGAGCATCTGCAAGGGCTATAAGTCTGGATGCTTTAAAGCTGGCCTGGCACCAGCAAACATGATCTTCAGTCCTGCAGTGTCCTTGAATGCCTTTGGATGTCAAGCTGCAGTGCAGTGTGCAGAAGGTTTGAAGCTTCCGCAAAGCTTCCTGAAAACTTGCCCTTCTCCAATCCTCTCTCGAGATCCTTATGGAACACTACAAGGAAAGTCGATTACTCGCTTTGGAAGAGGGATTTTTATAACCGCCAAAGACTTTCTCAGTAGAATCATCGGTATGATCTGTGTTTAATATTAAGGTCACGGGTTCATATCCAAACAGTTCTAGCCTGCCTATCACTCTGTAGACTTTGAATGGGTATGATTCAGTTATTGCAGCACATGTAATCAGCGCCTAGAGCTTATTCAGGTAGCTAATAATGTTATTTGCACTTTTACAGTACGGAGGTACATTTGCTCACATGCTCTGCCGTGTGCCTAATTTCTGGAGTGCAATTGGCAATAGGTCAAAAGTGCACTTAGTGCAACAACCATACTCTTCAATACAATTTTGCATCGTGGGCCGGCGTTTTCACTAGTACTAGTCCTTTGCATTTGTCCACAAAATGCATTGAACGAATCTGTTTTTTGAGCCTGGGCAGTTTTTGCACTAGTGTTAATAGCACATGCACCAGTGCAAGGTTTCTGTAATTTGACACTGTGAAGGATTGTCTTCTGGTGAGGGTGAGATAACCCACATTTTTTGATTTTTAATAAATATTCAGATGTGAGTAATCCATTCCGTAAAAGGGTTGTCTGCTGATCAGAGCCCCCTTTCATAAAACCTCCATGCAAGCGCATAGTGCAGCCACATGCATTGTTGCAGCATCCCCCTACATCTGCAGCACCTGCTCTTCAGTGCAGGGCCATCCTAAGAAATGTTGGGGCTTAGGGCACAGACACTTTTGGGCCCCACCAAAAATGAAGAGATACACAACCTCTGGTTGTGTCCCCTAACCCATTTCGATGACAACCCATAGCATGATATGTTGCCCCACAGCAATCAAAATATGCCTGGGCACTCCCTTACAGTCCTGGCACCCTCTTCAGACTTGCTGGAATCAGCATCATAAACAAGACGCACTTCAAGGGTAACAGTTGCCTTTTGTGTAGGCATGAGATACGCATTAGTCATGCACTGTCATAATGGTACCACCTGGCCATGAAAGTACCGGGGCATATGATAATTGTTCCTGGAAAATGCCTATAAGTCAAAATGGTTGCCTTTGACAGTGCTTGTTTTGTATAGGACTTTGGTGCAAGGGTGTGCATACTGCGTATACAGCCAGTAACACATTACAACAGAAATTAAGCCATTAACTCTCAGAAGGCTGTTTTGAAAGAACACTGGTAGGCTAAAGGTTGATGTTACAGCTTGATAAAGCAGCTCAAAGAGCTCCTAGGAAGATGTGTTTTGGGCATGGTGTGGTCTAGAGATGGCTATAGGGAGTAGCATGACCAAGGGCAGTCAAAAGGTGGGTTAAAAAAAAGACAACACACACAGTCTGTGTAGCCCTCCTCACATCCAGTCTCCCTTCTTGGTGTACTGCAATGTAATAGTTCAGTTTATAGGTGGTGCTTTATAGCCACCTAATAGTCAAAACTAAAAATAGCAGCAATGAGGTGGGTGTCGTTTTAAATGCAGGATACAGATCACTGGCTGTTTGAACAAGTTGCACATACCCTTGCATACACAGCAGATTCATCTTAGCAGAATGTAATAGTGCTCAAGCATGCATACCGACTGGAAGCAATATAAAAGGTATACATACAAGTGAATAGAAAGAGATGGGCGATATACATTAGACAAAACAAAAAGGGGGGTTCTGGGAGTTTCTCTACTACCGGCCTATATCCCGGGTTAGAGTCTCAAGCAGAGTCTTTAGCTCACAATCCTTTGACAGAAGAGAAATGTCCACTACATATCAGTCTTTGTCCTGCCCAAGGGCAGTCCAGCACCAAAATGGCAATTCTCTTCTGAACAAGAGTACCAACAGCAACCCCAGACACGTGTTTCAGCCTGGATATACATTAGAAGCTACCAGAAAGGTGCATGTATGGTAACATAGACTGAGATTAGAAGAAAGATATGCTTTTCAAGTTGCATTGATATTAGCAAAGAAACAATATGTGCAATATATCAAGGCCACTCCTATTATACATAAAACATCACTATAGTTAGTTACACCACGAGTGAGACATTTTTAAGAGAATACCCTAAGAACGATATCACTTGCAGGGGTTGACAACCCACATTTTTAGAGAACAGCAATTTTGACAGGATATGCACCACAAGATTAAATGAATTGCCCAGGATCACTCACACTGGTTGCGAGGTAAAGCTGAGATTTGAGCCAATCTACAATGTCTGCACTTGACACATTTTTCCCCATTTAGTATCACAGAGCAAGGTATGATTATTTGTGAATGTATGACTTTCATGAACTTTATAGAAGCATGTTATGCAAAAGGAGAATGATTCCACCCTCATGTTCTCCATCATCAAGACAACTGTACAAGTAGCAATTCGTATACAAGTACCAATTGGTGTGATCTTAAACGATTTGATCTGGGGTGTTCTATTGCATTTTAAAGTGTTAAATACACCCAATACACAGACGTGTTGACTTTTATTCATGATGTGCAGAAGTAACTCTGAAATTGTATAAGAAAGCAACCAATTTTTTGTGCAAAATAAGCACACCTGAACAGATTCTCTCAAGGGGTCGGTGACCTTTGGTCAGCTCTCTTCTGTAAAACCCCTCCACTCAAATGGCCTACATAAAAGCAATATCAGGAAATGGACAAAACAATGTCACCAGTATGTGAGAACGAAAGCGTTCTTGACTTCTCACATACGTGTTATTTTTTTAGCTAACTCTGTCTGATGAGGTAAATTGTTTTTGGCCTAGCAGGTGTTAGTATCAAAAAAGTATATATACACACGCACATTTATGAACCACAGCCATTGGAAAGGCTGAGTCTATATCGTTGTAATTAGGTGGTGTATATAAATTGTGCTATAGTGAACAGATAAACTGGGGTAGATTTTCAAAATTAAGTGCAAATGGAAAAAGTGCAGAGCATGCACTTTTTTAATTTGTGCTAATTTTAGAAATGTACGGGTCACCTTATTCTGAAAGATGACCTGTATATTTCAGAGGTTGCTGAACAGTAGTGCAAAGATGCCCTGCCCCCTTAAATACATTAGTGACAGGAACATGCTCCAGACACTAATCTTTTGAAGGCACCCAGCACCCACAAGAGTGCTTTGAGTGTATTTCAGAGTGGCAGGCCTTCCTGTCACTTAGCAATACAGTAACCATTCAAATGCTTTTCTATCCTTCTTTGGAGGATAGAAATGCAAGTGGACTGGCAGCGGTTAACAGCGCTGCATCCCACTTAAGAGAAAATGCATAAAAGATTCCAAAATTAATCTATCATTCATTGGACCTACCCCTGCACCTAGACCAAACAGGAGCAATGGAAAATCTGTTGCATTGAAATGTGCTAAAATTCCCCTTTATTTGCACAAATAGGCAAAGGGAGTGAAAAAGGTGCACCCATTTAGTGGCCCTTTGTGGTTTAGGTTGCACTTTTTTGGTGCAAGTGATGAAATGTATTAGCGCAGGGACCCAAGGGTGCAGCGTGTTTCACTCCGTAGGGGTGCCCTCATCGTGAGCGCCAGAGCATTAGGCCACGGCCCTGCCCTCTGACTCTTCAAATGTGCACTGAAGTCCCGCCAAGGCCGAAGCCCACGGGGGCCCAAGGGTTCGGGGTGTTTCGCTCCATAGAGGCGTTTCCACACAAGCATAATGTGTGGTGGAATAGACTGAGTCCAAGTATTGGATTACCGGATCACTGGACGGCAAGTGAAAAAAAGGTTCACCACTGGAAGCCCAGCCTGAAGCTTGAACTAAGGTGAGAGCGCCCCATAGCTAAGTGTTTGGAGTTGCCATAGTAGGTGTCTAAGCGCCTAGAAATCTGGTACACGGGCACCTCTGGAGTACCCCGATGGAGGTGTCGGAACCCTCATCCACTGCCCCTTATCTGCCACTTCATTTTTGCAAACAGCTTGTCTCCAATGCAAAACCACTATGAACTTATGTCTGAGCGTAAGATATTAGCTGTACGAAGAAAAAGGGGACCTTGCTTATCGAGCCATGCTAGGGAATGCACTATCAACACTGACTCTGTTTCCAGGAAAGCACCCAGCTGAATTTTTTTTCACGGGGGAGGCTAGTTCCTTCATCAAAGAGATCAATCACTTCTTGGTGTTCAATTAAGTCGTCCTAGAAGGAGTAACAGCTGTAGCAGGCGACCACCTTGGGGGCGAAACACCTAGTTGCCTACGTGGCATGGCTGCTGTGAGCCCTGAAGCAAGCCCTACAGTCAAAAGTCGAGAAGTAGCCACAAATGAACGCTCGACTATCACTGTCGTAATACCTGTTTGCACAGACCTCGCCAAAGTCACAGCTAAAGCCACAGCCAATGCATTCACTAGCAAAAATGATATCCTGCCCATCATTTCAGCTGAAAAAGAGATATTAGTATTACCAGCGGTGGCCGATGCGCCAGTGCCCACCCCTGGCTGCTTCCCTCATAGATCACAGGGGGGGGGGGTGGTTGCCATGAAAACGCCCCCCCCACCGTGATTACATGTTGGGCCACTGATCCTCTGTGTGTGCTCGGCCCCACTCCAGTTTATGACAGGCCTATTCCTGCACCATTCTCTTTGGCTCCAATGGATACAGAGATGGATGACTCGATTGAAGATAAGTTCTCCCCCAATTTTACTTGCAGCACCTGGAGTGAAAATATGTCTATGCACTTAGGGACCAGCTCCTTCCTCCGATTGATGCTGCTTACGGCTCCGAAGCCAAACAACCAGGGCACCCAACTCACCTCTGACTCATTTGCTAAGGAAGATCATACTGCTTGGGGAAGCAACTGGGAAAGGGTGTTCTCTGAATTGGCAGCTATTAAAAAAACGATTTCTAGTCCTGATTGAGGCCCAGTGGTGGGAGGAGAGGCCACCCGGGGGAGGCGGGGTCTTCCAGTGTTTCATCTGTGCCTTCGGAAACCCTTAATCCCTCATCGGAATACCCCTCTAAGCTAGTCTCACCCGGCTTGTTGCCCAACAAAGAGAATGCTGATAGCCATACCTTTGAGCATGAGAGGCCCCCTTTGTGCATTGCCCCGTGTGAGCACAATGCTCACACACACAAGTTGCAGCCACAGCCTGAGCAGTTACTGTACTGTAACTCGTCTAGTGAGGCCCCCCGTTGCCCATTTAAAACACATTGTTATGAAGGACCATGAGACTGGCACAAGGGAACCCAAGGCCAGAGACCGAAAGATCTTAGAGCATACAGCCACTGTCTGATGAACAGCATGACCAAGTGTTATGATCATGGGGGTCAAGAAGTGCCACAGTATTCCTCCATAGGGTACCCAAATTGCCAGCCAATAATAATGAACCAAGGGTTGCCCTTTCAAATAAATGCCTACACTGGCTTCCTACTTTTAGGGGTTGTGCTTTTAAGCCAGTCAAGTGGCACACTGAGTAGAGTGCTCGAATTGACATCCGTTGCAGAGCTTGCTGACGCAGGTTCGAGGTCGATAGATGACCACCACACACCGTGGGTAATAATAAGCAGCGCTCAGATACCTGAGGGTTTGTAGGGCTATATAAAGCGAAAGTATTATTATTATATCCAGTGAAGCCTTGGTGGGCTGCCACAGACTGTCCAGTGAACGTGAAAACCCTTATGATTCTGTAAAATTGGTATTCCGGGATCAGAGAGTGGCCAAAGATGTTCTGGGAAGGCCTGGGTGTCATGGTCAGACTGCCAACAGTGGGATTGCAATCAGCTCGTACCCACATTCGGTAACTGGTGGCCCACTCGGAAGGATCACAACTAACTATGCTTTATCTGGTGCAACTCTTACACCCATGGGGAAAAAGCCAATTGGAAAATAACTTGGTTTGGCTCATGGTTATCTGCACTGTATCCTATTTGTAAACAAGGGTTTTTCACATCTTTCGAATTATAGTCCTTAGTGTGCCCATGGCTACTTACTCTTTTTCCTTTATGTTTTTGATGACATGTTGCATTTTGGAATTCTAAGAAATGTCTTGTATAAGGATGCACTACTGGCCTGATAAAGTTGCTTGATGATGATGATGATGATTAGTGCATTTCATCACTTGTGTGTGTTCTAATGTGAACGTAGAAAGCTTTACATTGTTAATGGATCAGAAAATAATGTTGACGTGAACACACATTAGGGCAGCAGTATTAGAGCTCTAGCAGATCACCATAAAACATCATAACATGTTTTGTAAATAATGGGCACTGACTTTATTAAAAATGGCAGCCATGTGGGCTCCCCCAGGTGGGCGCCTGGGGAATGTGCCGTTTTTGTTCTACTGTAAATAATGATCTGCTTCAATAACACACAGCAGATTCAAAGGTCAGCAAAGCCTCCCTTGACAGCTCCTGGAACATCATGTCGATGCAGACAGAGGCTCGATGTAACATCTGGTGAGGGGGGATAGCTCAGGGGAAAGATGTTTGTCTTGGAAACAAGACAACGCAGTGCAACACAAGTTCGAAGCCCAATCCTGCGCTTAGCAGCCAATCTCTGTTATTAAGCGTGTTATAAAATAACAATTATACCTTTAGTCTGCACTTCTGATCCAAATTAACATAATTGTGGTCCTATCGGTCTGCCGACAGGGTTAACTTGAAGAATAAGCCATACCTATGTTTGGTATGGTGAATGATAGTGCACACAATTACTATAGCCACATCACATTGGTATCATACAAATGTCAACTCTGTAAATTCAGGTCAGCTATGGAAAGGCTATGTGGATTCATGACTAACCTACCTTTCTCTACTTCAGCAAGTAAGACACAAGGTGAATCCTGTTCTACTTTAATTTGCTGGTAGAGTGGGTAGCACCACCCCTCATGCCCAGGAGCACTCACCTGGAGATATCCTGGGAACTATACTTCAAACAGACACACAGAAAGCAAAGTCCTGCCTCACACTATGGTTTTGAATACTAAAGGGTCCAGTGAAGATGCAGGCTTGGAATGTGAGTGGGGCTAGAGTAGTCAGTGAGGACAAAGAAGAGTCTTGCCATCTTGTTTTTCTATGGGTCTCTCTTGCCTTCCTGCTCCCTCCATTCCATGAGGACCAGGCACTCTGGATATGATCCAAGAAGGCAGAGGTCACTTATCACTTTGACAGGGATCGGACCCCTTACAGCAGGCTTACGTTTGTCCAATCCTCTTGTACCCATTTACCTTTACAAGGAAGAGGTACCCTACTTCTTCCTTGATTAATTTTGGACTCCCTACTCAGCCCTCACACTTCTACAAGCCAAGAGTGAACCCAATCAAAAAGGTAAAACAGACACAATTAAGAGATATACCTCCATCACCTTTTGTTGGACGTGGGCTGAGGAAATGCAACACTCTCTAGAGTTTTGTGAATGTGATTCAGTGGCAACCCAAACAGCAACGTATAACCATCCAAAATAAAGGGAATGTTCAATTAAGTTTCTAGAAAAACGTATATACCATAATTACACACACACACACACAATCTGTAAGAAAAATAAATAGAAAATATGTACAAAACCCACCCCCGTGGAAAGAACAGAGAGTATCCAAGAAAAGAGAGAATGCTGCACTCTGGCAAGGGTAGATGGATTTCCAAAATGTTCTTTTAAAAATTATATTTATTTGATAAAAATGTGCACAGGTGTCAGTCTCTAGGGTCCAAAATGGACATGGGGCAGTAATGGGACAATATTACCTTCTTGTTGTTTCCACTGCGTCGAGCCAGGTTTCGAGCAGTAGTGCTAGTGGATAAAGCTCAGTTCGGGTATGGTGGATCTTTTTGTCCAAAGCAGCAAGCAGGCATCGAGCCGGTTCAAATGTGGTCAGGCTCTGTTTAGTGATGCAGGTTGGAGTGCTCACTAAGATCTGTTCTGGGTCAAACCAGTTTGAGAAACGTGGTAACTGCTGGGAAGGATAAATGTGTAATACTCCATCAGGTCGAGCAGAAGGTCAGCAATGGTTGAAGCAGTGGTCCTCTGGCTCCAGTTTATGGTGTGGCAATGCCACAGTTTGAGGTAGAGCCAAGTCAAGGCTGTCAGTAGATGCTGGTTTGAGTCGATGATCAGTTGATTCGAGCCAAGCAGGTGGCAGGCACTGCAAAGACAGAGTGTAGCGTCAAGCTGGTTTAAAGTTGCAAGCTCAGTGGTTTGAAGGCTCAATTGATTGCCAAAGGCAGCACTGGCAGATCCTGAGGTTTGAGATGGGACAAACCCAGTTCAGCGACCATTTTACTTGTTCAATGTGATAACAAAACAGGGATCCTGGCTGTCTTAGCTCTCAGGATGCTGTCAGTCCAAACTCTGGTGTCTCAGGGAGAAGCTCAGTTCTTGTTTTCATGCTCCCAGCAAGGGAGGCTGGCCCAAACAGCCAGAGGTCCTTTGTCACAATGAGGTCCTGGGCAGCAGTGGGCCTGACAGAGATGCAGGTCATGTTCCAGCAGGAAGAGTCACTCCCAATGTGCCCAGGGAGTAGGTATGGAATACAGCTCGCCTCTGCCTTGGACACTCAGTATTACCTCACTGGTGGAGGGTTCTGGAAAGTCAACTCTCCCAGCAGAGGTCCAATGGATTCTTCCTTGGCGCCTAGAAACACTTGGGTACAGGTGCATTATAAATGCCATATTATTTCATATCATATGATTAGGTGTTTGTTCTAAAGTGAATCATAGAAGGACTGGGAGACCCCTTCTTCTAAGGGCAAAGGTGTACTGGTGACTGGACCAAAGCAAGCAATCCCTGTCCTTGGAACAATTGTACTTTGTCATCTAACATCAAACCTGCAGTGTTTTGTGTTAAAGGAAGTGGAGGAGACATGAAGGAAAGATAGAGGCAGAGATAAACAAGATGGTGGGATGGTTCTCCCGCTGTATGGAGCTCTCTGTCTACACTAACCCCACCCCTTCTCTTCTCAATAGAATCAAAGGGCCTTTTGGTATTCAGCACTCCGGTGTCAGGGTACTCCTTTTGCGAATGGGTGTGCCTTCATTTCCGATTCCCAGAAAATAAATCTTCATGTGGAGTGGCTTCTCTCTGGGGAGGGTGTTGCCTGCCTTAGCAAAGGAACAAAGAGAGGCAACCTGCAGGACTACAGCTGGGTGGCAGCAGCAAGGAGAACCTGGCTGGGGTGAATACACAAAACATGTCCACAGCTGAGATGAGCTCACAGGACTGACACATGTGTGATATCAAATCAATGTGGCTTGGATAATTATGAGTGATGCTATTGGCCATACCTCAAACTCTCATATGGTTTATATTGACAATTTAATGTGCCACCAGAATACCATTCTCATAGGTAAGTCGTTTTTGGAACAGGGACGCATATCATAAATGCAGACCGTGTGCCATAGAGAACTGGCTGTCACTGCAGCTGCCAATTGATCACCTGTGACCTCTGACCCAGTTCTGAGCCACTGGAGAGCAGGCTCTGATGATCAGTGATCCAGCAGGAAACAAATGTAGAGTATACTTTTGACATGGCACTTTTGAAAGGCGAGCCTGATTAACAGATCACCCTTCCTGAGATGACATTACCCATATAATATAGTTAATCAAATAACAAAGCCAGGGCTTCCACACCCTCTACAGATGGAAGTCTGTCACAGGGAGTGCAGTCCATTCCAAAGTCAGCTGTGTCCAAGGCAGAAGAAGCTCTGTCCACCAATTGTCCCTAGAAATCACTGGGGATGACAGCTGTATGGACCAGGTGCTTCCACTTTACCATCTGTACTGGAACAAAGCTTGTCAGCAGAGGTGAAAGATTCCTGAAGGTGCATCCAAGCTCCCTGGACTGGGAGTGAAGGGTAACAAGGACTCACCTTTCCCAGTGCCCCTGGAGTGGGACTCACATCATCCTGAAAATATCCTTGAACTGCCACATAATCTGGCAACACATTGAACTATCAGGACCTTTACAGTAAACCTCAACCTGAACCATTGGAAGCATTGTGTCAGCTGTATCAATCATCACAAACAAGCTTGTCAATCGAACTGACCTTTGCAGAGTTTTCGAACTACACTGTTCGGATGCCACTTCAAACTGCACAGAGCTTTGTTTCAAACCAGAGTTGATGCCAACTTGTCAACTGTACCAACATGAGTTGTCGCTCCGGGAACACAGTTAAACCCGCAAGAACATCATCGAGAAGCCCAGTTCGAAGCTGTGGAACCAACTATGAACAGAATAAGATATATTTGTTTAATTATTTATTGTGATTTAGCCAAAACAAATCTTGACTTTTTACACACATATAAAAAATAAATAACTTCATGGCAAACATTTTTCATTGAAATAATTATCAAAATTAAAAAATAGGAAGAGAAGAAAAGGAAAAGGATAACCAATTCATAACAAATGTAACAAACATACTACCCATAAATTCATTGGGCAAGACAAAAAGAAAAAAAACTATCAATCTTCCCTCATTACGATCTCTGATAAATATTAAAACTCATAAAGCAGCTTAAGAGCTATCCAATATTTGCTAATGATGTTGGCAGAAACAAATTAATATCTCTACCTGAGTGAGCCAAATGGTTCAATGAGAGAGTTATTGATTTTTCCCATCACAGTCTCCTCCGTCTCTTAACCCTTTCCTTCTCCACCATCCCACATTCCCTGCTCTAGCAAATGCCACTCCTATTAGTAAGTTTTAAAACCCTCAATATTGTCACTGATTCTGCTGTCAGAAACACTTCATTACCTGATATAAGTCTTTCCCAGAACATAGGAGAATCCAAAGAATCAATACTGTGGACACATTTTACCAATCTGAGGACCCTTAAAGCCAAGGTCCCTGGGCAGCAGATCCGCATATGTTGGGTTGTGTGCCTTAACTCCAACTCACACTCCTGGCAGGTGTTCTTAGCAAATGCTTCCCTATCTCTCACATGCAGGATTTCTAAGGTTGGGAGGATGTTCAATCTAAATCTGAGGAAGTCAGCCCTCATTCTTGATCCGACAACTTCCTCAGATAAGTGGGCAGAAAGGATCTGGATTTGTCAAACACAGAAAGGGAGGATGATAGTTTAAGTACCCTCAACCTCTCAATCGTTCTGAACCAATCACATTTTTTCAAACTCTGTAGATTTTAAAGGGTTATGCACCAGGCTATCTACATCAGAATCTGCTGTAGATAAAATCTTGCTTGACCTATCCCTTAGTGTATTTAGGAATCCATTATCACCCTTCCGGAGCTGTACAGCCAGAGACAGTGAAGGGGGCTCAGTGACAAGTCTTTATACAGAAACCCATCTCCATTCCATACATACAAAAAGCAATGTCAAGCCCAATTCATATTGAATGGAAACTATGGGGACCGAATTAGGGAGGTTCAGCGTTCTCTTCCACAATTTCGATTCTAATTTATCACATTCAATTTCGAAGCTTTGGGGTTACATTCCACAACAAAGAGCAGGGACGGTACCACTTTTCCTATATAGTATTTTATTAGTGGAATAATTGCAAACGTACTAAATGTATTGTGAATTTTGACCATCTGAGAGCCTAGGTTCAAAATCTTAATATCCAAATCATTAAGAAGAGACCTTTTAGCTGGATACACAGTAATCCTTGAGCCCAGATACATAATCTCACTTACTATCGGCAGAGCTTGGTTATCAATCTGCCAAGAGAAGGATTTAATCCTTTTTTGAAGCCTTTTAAGTATTACGATGCTGGATTTTTCTGGGTTTATCGTCAGATGGTTTAATTTTGCGTATTCTGCAAGAGAGTTAAGGACACACTGTAAACTGATGTGTGTATAATCCAGGATGGCAATATAATTGGCATAGGCTAGCCAAGATATTTTTGTCATTCCCTGTTTGGGACTGGCCAATAATACATTTTAGAACCAATGGAATAGATCCGACAAAAACAAATTAAAGTGAAATGGGGCGACTAAGCAGCCTTGATGAACCGCTCTATTTATCTCAATTTCTTGGACAATCTAACACGAAGAGTAGAATTGTGGTGGAGTTCAATCAAGATTGCCAACAAGTTGTTGGGCTGATGCCAGCTTTTCAGTTTACCCCATAGACGATCGCTATTGATAGTGTTGAAAGCCTGGGATAAATCCACCCAGGCTCCGAACAGGGGACTCTCATTACTCATGAAACAGCTTGAGCTGACACAGCTAAGAACCAGGCCCTTAGGAGAGGTGGATACATCTTTCCTAAATCCAGTTTGGAACTTCAAAATAATCCCTTTTGCTTTAGCCCAACCTTCTAGATCTCTGAGAACAAGACCTGCAAATATTTTGCCGGCTGCATCTAATAGGGGGATTGGATGGTAATTATGCCCGGCTTGGCGATCACCTCGCTTATATATATGGATTATAATCGAACTTTTCCAAGAGTCGGGATTCTTCTAGTCTCGACTATTTGGTCAAAGAGGCCTTTAAGCATTCTCGCCCAGATAGTAGGATTTGACTTTAGTATCGCATTAGTGAGACCACAGGGTTGGTGATTAGATTTGTAATCTCCTCTATAGAAAAACTGAGAGCCCAGGATGTTTCAATCTCAATCCTGGGTTCTGTAATCTCAGGACGAGCGTACACTTTGGCAAAATGGTCAACCCAGGCCTGTTCCTGGATTATCACGATTGATTGGCCTTCAAGTTTATCAATGACCAAAAATGCTGTGCGTTTTTAAGGCATACAGCCTTTAGCATTTCCTCACCATCTTTCTGGAAGCTTAGAGTGCTATGAGACCTCATCCAGTACCTATATACATTTTTAATCGCCTTGGCCTCCTCCATTCGCTGGATGGCATTCATCTTACTATTTCCTTTTTACGACCCTCAACAATTTTCTCCTCTCGTTTTTTAAAAAATGTGTAGGTCAAAATGATGTCTATGAGGTGGTCTATTCTTCGGGGAACATGTGTTAGGGGGATTGAGGTTCCATAGTAGTTCCACAAAGTGACCGGGATCACACTGTAAGGATAGCTCTTGGTCAGAGAAATCTTTTGCATAAGTCTCTAAGTTATCATTTAAGCTTTGACCCCCTTTGCTAAATCTTACAAGCCTATTTCCTGCCAAGTTTAAGGCTAACTTCTGAGTCGCGCGTGGGACCCTGGACTCCCGTGCCACCCCAAATGATGCCTCCAGCATGCCATGATCGCTAAGGCCACCATTAGTAATTTTAAACTCTGTACAACTCTCAAACCGACCTCTAGAGACAAAAACGTAATCGATTATTGAGTGGAGAGACCCCCTCCTCCAAGTAGGAGCAGTGGGGATTTTTATGGAGGAGTTCCCACTCCTCCATAAACTGGCTAAAAACATTACCGTCAATTATCTTTCGATTAGCCTTGCCTCTTAGCAGAGGCACTGATCCAAGACAATATGAATAAAAGTCACCCATAATTATTATGTCATCTATTGGAAAGCAAGCTGTAACCATGATAAGTATATCCCACAGCATGTATAAAAGAAATTAGTGACATGAGGGTGGGATTCCAGTAAATATTTACTAGTAACCACCCTTGAGTGCTAACTCTGCCTTTCATCGTGGTTCTAACAATCATAATGCCTGGAACTTCTTCAGAGATCAAAACTGAAGCACCAAAAATCAAATTTCTACACAAAATACATAAACCACCCGCAGGCCGCTGCACACCTGTTCCACTAGCCAACTGGTGGTATGAAGAGAAATCATCTATATCAAATGCAGATCTCAACCAAGATTCCTGGAAAAAGATTAAATCAAAGGAATCAAAAACATGACATTTCATGGATCATTACAGAATGAATTGAAACCTCTCGAGTTCCAGGACAAGGTTCTTATCGACAAATTGGTTAGAAATTCTGATCAGCAATCCCAAGTTTAAAAAAGATCTGAGATACTATCTCTGGGACCAATTCAAGTACTCTTCTTTCTTTCTCTCTTTTTTTCTTTCTTTCTTTCTTTCTTTCTTTCTTTCTTTCTTTCTTTCTTTCTTTCTTTCTTTCTTTCTTTCTTTCTTTCTTTCTTTCTTTCTTTCTTTCTTTCTTTCTATTATTGGAGGCGTGGGCGGGCCCACGCAGGCGCTTCCCCATCCTAAAGGATGATGTGCACCAGACCCAGCAATCATTACTTAGCTTACATAAACTCACAACTCCTCCCACCGCCCCGTCTGCCTCACAAAATCCAACATCACACTGCTCCTCCTCCTGCCTCTTACCCCGTCACCTCCCAGCAAAGTCCTCCCACTCAGCTCAGCCACACCTAGCGCAGTCAACCGAACCCTCATCAATTCTCTCTCTTCAACATGCCTCTCACACCTAAGCAAAAAATGTCCCACAGTCTCAGGCACCCCACACACTGCACAGTCCCTAGAGATATAGCTTTGGTTTTAACTTGAGATTGAGATGGTAAAGCTATGTTTGGTGGTGGAGCTAAGGGTAACTCTCCAAAATCTAACAGATCTTTTGTTATCATAAAACCCCCCCGAATCCACTCTGACTTGGCCCCTAGTATGGACTCAAACCCCAATCTAGATCTCAGCACCAATTCAGCTGTATCATTGTTGGGTAGGTGCGGTAAACCAACCCGTTCAAAGTCTGCAGAAGTGATGTATTTTAAGCTGGGAATAGCTTTCATCTCTGAGAGGATTACCGAGCGATTCAGGGGAGGTTTGTCTCCATTGTTCAAGGTAGCACATGACAAAAGAGATCCAAGCCTTGGGATAACTCCTAAGGTTTGCCATATGTATGAGTCAACGTTTGGTTCTTAAAGATGGGTCTGATAGTCAAATCCTCCATTCTTGTTTCACAGCTTTGAGTATCTCCAGAAGTCATGAACTACTCAGCAACTGACTGAATATGCATTGGCGTAGCGAATGCTGCAACATCGCAACTTGACTTTTGTCCATGTTCAGTGAATTAGACTTTTTGACCCCCGATCATACTAGAACCACTTGAATTATTGCACGCCTCTTTGATCTTCGATTTTAGAAAGATCGGAGCAATCTCTAACGGAGATTTATTTGACACTGATTTGCTCCCTTTTAAGAAGATAGGGGCTATCTTTAGAGAAGGTTTAGTTGGCTCTGTTTGGCTACCCACGGTAATTTTAACAATTTCTGTCTCTTTTATATTAGAGTCAGGAGAGCTGGGGAATATCCGAGCTTTTTTAGACAAACAATTCCTCCCCTCCAAAGTTGATCCTTTTGTCTTAGTTTTGGTGCATTTCTCCATCTGGGGCCCTTGCAGGTTACGAATGAAACGATTTGTGGCTCCTAATTGGTTTGTCTTCTTAGCCTTTGGACCACCTTTGGCATTCTCTTTGGGGGCCTCTACGTAGTCAGAGTCTTTTTGAGATAAGAAAAGTTGTTTTCTCTGTGTTTTTTTACTTCCCATTGGGCTTCTTTATTTTATTAGGTTATTGTTGATCTATCAAGGGATTCAGAACCTGATCCGGACGCTCCTCTGGGACCTCTAGCAACCCCTGAGTGGCTACTTCTGTCTCAGCCATTTGGGCCAACCACATAAATTCTTCCATTGTCGAGGCAGACAGAGGGGTATCGTTCATGCCCTGATTCGCAGGGGCATCCATGGGGACATGGGGGCAACTGCAGCATTGCCAATAAACAGGTTCGCTTGATACTTCAGAGAGCTTTAAATTCAAAGTGGCAAGTTCCACTTTTGCTCCCTCCCATTGTGCAACCAACAAGTCTATTTTCTGTGCTTGGGTCTTCGACAAGACACGGAATTCCATCAAAGTTTCTCTTATAGAATCATTGACTGCAGATTTTACGGCCACCAACAAAAATTTAATTCAATTCCAGATCTTTGGTAATCTCCAGAAGAGAACCTGAGTGTAGATGAACTTCAGATTTTAGGTTCTCAAAGACCTTAACTAGCGAACTCAGCACATAGTTTAGAGCCACAATAGATGCAGAGTTTAGTGCTTGATCTCGAAAATCCACCTCCCTCACCTCCTCAGATGTTGTTCTAGACAGTATCAGTTTTGTTCTTTCCCGGGAGTCCTTTGCAACCCTGGAGACTTCCAGTAATGCTGAGATTGCATTCAGTTAAAAGGAGGAGTCAAAGTTGGGGAGGATGTTGATGTTCCCACTGACCTCCGCCATCAAACTCTTGATTTGGCAGACCCTTAAATGTGGCGGTAATTGCATTACCACTGCATTTAAGGGTTACTGCCAAACACGTGATGAGGCAGACTGTCTTTTTTTCTCTGTGCATGCTCTCATTCACTTTCTTTCTCTGTGCGCTATCTCTCTGCCTCTCAACCTGAAGAAATCCCCTACCTTTTGCACCCTCATTCCATCTTCTCCAAACTCTCCTTTCATTGCAGCCTTTACTGTTTTCTGATACTTTTTCATGTCCTCCCTTGAATCCTTGTGCTCTTTTCCTTGCACCCTGGTGCCTATAAATGCAAAATGCAGAGAACAGCAGTAAACACCCAAACCATTGGCTTTGCCAATATTTGTTTTCTTAGACGTCACACGAATACTCATGGTGATCTACTACAAGTTGGGTACATGCAACATGATCAGACCATCTTCAAGTTTGAGATAACAGTCTGATGAGTTTCTTTCATGTAAAGCATTATAGAAGAGGACGACCTGGCGTCCTACAATTATATTCCAATAGGGCTATCATCTACCTGCCAGTTTATTCCATGTTCATCTTGACATTTTCTCCCTTTGGGCACTGCACAGCTGATCCCAAGGCCATGTATGTTCTTCGAGGAGAAGACAAGCGCAATCATGGAATACTTAGCGCTACTCAGGGACATAGTGGTCTGGTAACTGAACATACATTCCCTGATACATTACTTGGTTCAAGAAATGTTCCCAAAATCACTTCAGGCACTTGCTCGTTGAGTATTGTCTGATTTTTGCATTTTATAAATATATTGCAGCAAGCCAGGAATTATTTTCAAGACTGCCCTTGTAGAGGATTGTGTTTCTAACATAACAGGAGGTTGTGCTTCATGGTCACTCATTTTGTGGTCCTCCAGAAATGTGTTACAAATGACTGGATCAGGTTTTCCAGTACACTGGAAGGACCTAAGTGGGCATTTCCACACGTTGTTACTTGAAATTAGCATGTTAGAGATAGTAATTGCTCATAGAATATTCTTGACAAGACTTTGTAGATTCAAATGTAATTATATTCTTTATTCAATTACACTTCATGAAAGGCCTTTAGCACCATTTTTATCGTCCAATGCATTTCGGTCTGCAGAAGGCCTTCTTCAGGGACTGTTGTTACAAAGAAAGATATAAATAGAATAGAATAAAAAATCTAAAGCTACCAACATCTTGGTTCAAAAATAAGTAAATAAACCAATTGTATGTTATATACTTAGTCCAAAGTGCATTAAAAAAAATATGTTTTACCTGTGTGCGTATAATTTTGGGCATTATTGGTATATTCTTTCTTGTTCAAAAAAGTTTCCAAATTATTATCCACTCAGACAGTATTGCTTTATAATGCTACTGTGTTATTGTTGTGTTCTTCTTGAGCCAGTTTCTGAAGGGTAATCTACATGATAAAAAATGTACAAGTGTGTAGGGGTCCACGATTGCATACAATCTAGACTCTAAATGGCAGCGATTTTCCTCCCAATAGGGGATTCTTACCTATTTTGTTGCACTCTTTGAACAGCAGGCACCATGCTTGCATGGATATGCGTTGCTGGTTGCCCTCGCTGTTTATATACACTTAAAATGGTGTCGGCACGTAACGCGATGACGTCATCAATGTGCTAGAGCCTCCCACAAACACGTGAACAGTCCATTCAACAGTGATGTAAATAAGTGCGGTCATTCAAACAGACTTCATTAGCTGGTCCAAGCAAAGTTCCAATGTCATTTCAAGTACCGTGCCTTATCCAGTGCCCACACTACATGAGAGGACACCCTGATCACCCTTTTTCTACCAAAGTCCCAATTCCCTCTGCTGGACACTGACCCTCTTAGCACCAATGCTAAGCCACATTGTTAGGTTAGGTGGTGAGGGATTCACAGCACAACATCAGTGCCACTAGGGAAGGCTGTACACAGTCATGCTTTTTCATGGTTGGTGACATAAACATCACAATAGCAGCATGATTTGGTACACGTAGGGTTGAGCATGTCTAATTATATGTGGTGATGATCAGATGATGGTCATTGTCACTGAAGATGTGAGTTGTCTTGGATAATTGTGTGTGTGCATGTTCCCATGATCCACTATACACATGCTTTGTGTTACTAATTACACATCTACGAGTTGCTGGTTGGAGTACGTCTCCTCTGGCTGTTGCTGTACACATGTTATTAGGGAGGGCTGATGCAACAGCTTCTCTTTGGTGTGGAATTACATTTACACTCCTGTCATTTCAGCCTTGCATGCAATCTCCTGACATTTGTCATGTCAAGTAGCCACCCCATGATAAGTATTGGACTGGCCTATAGGGAACTCTGGAGATTTCCTGGTAGGCATCTGTACTCTGTGCCTCTATTATGCAATATTTCCCCATTTTGTAATTGGGAAAGTGCTGGCTATGTTAAAAAAGTGCGATATTGGGCCACTTTGAGTATTATTTCCAGGGACCCTGTTTGTTTGTTTGTATGGCTACATTGCTTTCTGGAAGATTTGGGGGCATCTTCATGAATAGACAAGGGACTTGTTGTCAGGGTATCAGAGGCATTCATGAGCAAGTGGTGGGTGGGCTTCTGTTGATTTCCCCCATTTCAGGAGTAAGTACATGACAGTGGTGAGTGGAGGTGAACAGGACGAGCAGAAATGGCACAGAGGAACCCATCATCAAGATGGCAGTGCAATGAGCCATTTCTATTGCACTTGATGCATGTGACTCAGGGGAACAAATGGTATGGAGACATTATGCCATGGGCTTGCATTGCAATATTTGCAATTTTGGACCTGTGACTTGGAAACTTTAGTTTCCACTTAAAATACCTGTGGCCCTGGTTTGTGCACTTTTTGTGATGGATGGTGATGGGGTGGAATTGTACTTTTAATGTTATAGGGCACACACTGTTTGCAAACCACAGAGGCACATTGTCAGGGTGTTGCTATGGTCAAGCTGGATTAGCCTGATTGCATCAATGAAGGCCATAAGGCCCGTGGCCCTACTGTGTCTGTTCCACAAAGGTTGCAATTCATTTGAAGTAGGCTTGTACAAACTGTCTGCCTGTGTTTTGTCCCTGTGCATTTTTGCCTGCTCAGGGAATGGGTGGTGCCTGTGGATGAGGGGGGTGGCCCTCCTGCAGCTATACTGCTATGCCACGACGTGTGGCAAAATTATGCAGGACACAACATGCCTGAATGAGTTAGCAAACTACATGGGGTGCATATAGCAATACGCCACCCGAGTGGTCAATGGAGCGGAAGCGTGACTTGAGCACTGTTGGGATGGAAATGAGCCTGTACCACCCCATAGGCGCTTTCAGGTGAGGCGAACGCCATTGAAGGGATGTAGTTCATAAGGGGGGAGGAATTCACACTACTAGGCACCATGTAGAGGCACTGTAGCATCTACAGTAGATTCAAAGCACTAAAAAAACACATAGTATATGACTCCATTTTGTATTAGGCCCAAAAGTAAAGGCTTGCATGATCGCGCAGTTCACAAACCCAGTTCACTAGGCTCAATCTCATGAAAACCGAATGAATCCACAGAGCCCCATTCCCACAGAATTTCACTTCCCTATCATCCCCCCGGTGTTACGAATATTTAATATCAGCCAAAGGAATGTGCCCTGGAAGAGCGTGAGATAACACAAGGCTCTGCGCTGTGAACATTCATCTCCACTAAACTACCAGTAGGCCTCTCACCCCCACCCTGAAAATCCATAAACAGCTGCAACCACTGACCCGACTCCCACACCTTTGCATTCCCTGATAAGCAAGCAACCCCCCTGTCCTAACACAAATCAAGTGCCCCCAGAAGATCTAAGCATGCACGGCCATACTCCTTCAAGCAAGGAAACACTGTTCTTGTAACACCAGGTTGCTTGCAAGAAAAGGGTACAAAGTAGATAAGGTAAAACTCCAGTATTGTCAACTGTAAGTGCTCTTCTTAGGGCAGCTCATTTCCAAAGATGGAAAAAGTATAATTCCTGATAGGGTAGCCACAGTATGTGCCACTCTCAATTAAAGATCAAAACAACAGGTGGAGACCTTGACTGCAGAAACTGCGGCATCAATGAAACCCTGAATGTGTGGGTCAGTGTGTCTGTATTCTGTCCTCCTTTGCCCCTGGCACCATTTCCTGTGCCACTCAGGTACCTGCCACAATGATATAGCAACCAGGTTTAGCATGCGTAGTTTAAAGTGAAACAAGGTAGTAATGTGTGCCCTGACCTTCACCGTGAGGATGAGCCCAGCTGACCCAAGTGGATCCTGATCGATGGGAAAGAATCAACCAATTACAGCCTGGAATCCCATATGGAGCAGGCCCATGTGTAGAGTGCCTCCAACGGTGGCACCAATTAGTGCTATATGGAATGACGTGTTTCGGGCTTTTAAGCCCTTGTTGGTAACAGGACGATTCGGAGCACTCTCGTGCAGCAGATTCCTTTGCTGATATTTGATTATTAAAATGTGTTATCCTTGCAACGCTATCTCTTGGCATAGTTCCCTAGCCGGTTGTCTTTATTGTGGAGTGTGAGAAAAAAAAGGGACTGTCCTTCATTTGGTGACCCTTTCGACATGATTCCATTGCCCCCGCACCTGCGTAGGTATCCAAGTGGCCTCTCCGGAACGGATGTGCCCACCTATGGTGACCAGTCCCAAAACATGTACACTGAGTGGCCTTGTGGATGCCGTCTTTGCAGAACCTCCGCCTGCTCGTTGGAGCGGGGTGCGACCCCAAAGAGAGGCCCAGGCCGGTTGTGGATTCCCTGTGAATGGAGGCTTTCAGAAGAATGTGAACAAGTGAGTATAGTTTGCAAGAGATAACAAAGTAGAGTTGGGTGTATAGAGCAGTGTGAAAAGGATGAACACGCAGTGACTGAGCGTGGGAGTGGATTGTCATTCGTAGATTGTGGACGTTTTTTAAGCCCATTTTTATACTTTTTAAGGATTTTAAAGATAAGGAAAAAGGAACACGGGAGCCTCCCTGACTTAGGTGAGAAGGTGGTGCCACGTACGCAATGTCTTGACCAGTGCGGGAGACAAATAAGGAGAAATGTTGGAGCTATAATTAGAGAGCTCAGGAGAAGTAGTGGTTGTTATTTTAGCTTGCTATTTAAGTTTGTTTTGTTGGTATAGTTTAACGTGTACGGAGGAGGCCCAGAAGGGGCGTGTATGACGTGTGTGAGTGCATCAGCATAGCGCGTTGGTAGTGTATGAAAAAGCTCTAGCAGTGACCAAGGAAGGGGCGGGGGGCGGCTGATTTTTCTTGTGAATTTACTGATAACATTGACTGGTGTTGAGGACAAAAATAAGGTATATGTGTTTCAACTAGCTTGAACGAGTTTCTGTTTTGACTGTGACATAGTAGAATAAGCCAAACACTGGTGCCCTGCACCCTCTAGACTCGACCATGAGGGTGGACACACCCCTAGACCATATATGTAAAGACTTGCCCCTACACTGTGAGAAAATCAAAAAGTATCACAATCAATGAGTGACTGAGACAAAGGGGGAAGGAATGTCCCACTCCAGGCCAGAGCATGGGTCTTTCGACAGATGTCCCCTGGACCATATGTCCACGTACTTGACTGCAAAAAATAACGGGAGGCTATTGCATAACCAAAGGGAAATATTGAAATATAAGAAGAGTACAGAGGAGGCAAAGGGGAGACAAGAAAAGGGAATATATCCATTATCTACACACCCAGCAGAAGTGTACACCAACCCATCTATGTGTTAGCAGGCACTATGGTGGCCATCCCAGGTATGGCCCCAACCCCACCATATGTCTCAAACCCCAAGGTCTTGACCCACAAGGAGGTGAGTGCAAGAGACCTAGAGGTAGCGTTAGCATCGACATGCACAGAATTGAAAAGATTAAGGGCAGCATGCGATAGCACAAGGGTAACAGAGGTCCCAATGTTGCCTGCAGAATTTCCCCCACAGCCACCAGGGGTCGAATGGAAGTCTGGTGACTTCCTATTCAGGATAGATAGTATGCTCATAAGAGCAGTCCATGTAGAAAAGGACGGGTGAACAGACAGCTTCTGGTATGAGAACGTAGGGTCCCGGAGAGGGCCTGAGGAGTATTGGAGTGACTTGGATGACACAGAAGAAGATACAGAGGAAGGGGCCGAACAAGCACCCCTGACTATGCCTAGAGTAGAGAGTCTATGGGATGGCAGATTAAGGGAAAGTTTTGGCAGGATAACACTAGCAAGGAAAAAGGTAAGTGCAACTAAGGACAGTAAAGGAAGCCAGAAATGCAAATGCCACTTATACACCAGGGCGCGGGGCGACCACACAATGTACCCTGGGCACAAATGGATACAAATAATCTGCTCAAGGCCCTCCCACAACTCACAGCAGGGGCGGGGAAATGGATTAACACATTCAAGAAAAACACAGCAGGGTTACCCTTAGCCATAGGGGACATTAGGAGCTTGTTAGTGGCTACAGTGGGGGATCAGTCAAAGAAGGTGTGGATTAAAGCTCGTTACCCAGGAGTTACCCAGGAGTAATGCTGAGTAATGATGCCCATGATGGAGCATCATTTACCAAAATTAGAGCACAAGTATGGGATGCACTGCAACACCCACTCCCACATACCCCAGACTTACAATCAATAATGCAGTGCGCAATGGGAGATGAGGAAGATGCTGTACAATATATTCTCAGGGTTCAAGAGATGTGGAGAGCAGAAACAGGCAGCACCTGGGATAAATCAACATCCTTTTTTTATTTCATTGTGAAAAGAAGGGTACCCAAGGAAGTGCATAGGGTACTTGATAAGATAGCTGGGGTGGAAGCAAAAGGGTATCAAAGTATCATAGTGTACCATTGTAGGAGGATCAAAAAGCTGGAGAAATAAACTTTTCAGAGGTTTGTTTGTTTGTTTATTTCTGATGCGTGCCAGACCTGAGGGTATCAGGGCGCAGAAGGCAGTTGGATACAACAATACTTTCAGCTTAGCTTATATAATATACATAGGTAACAAATCCCAAATGGTGACAATTATTTGGTAAACAGTAGGTGAGATATATACATAAAGGTGAGCACAAAAAGGTGTAAATACATAACTTACATTTTGAATAAACAAATTTGAAGGGGAATAAATGGTCTGTAGAGGGCTGCTGTAGTGTCTCCCCTGAAGGGATGGCCGCTAGGGTGGCAGAGTAAACAAAACTAGTTCAAAATAATCTTGTGAAGGTAGCAGCAGTAGCAACAGTGCCGCCCCTGGAGCCGATGGGAGAGGAAGAGCGTGTCTCATTTGAAACTCAGGCGAGGGTGGTAGCCAAATGGGCTGAAAATGGACAAGGACAGTGGGGAGGAAATGAACACTTTTCAGGGCCCCAGTGGCAAAGAGGGCAGCAGTGAGGATGAGGTGGGCACCGAGGACAAAAAGGAGAGGAATTTGGAGGACAAGGACAAAAGGGTAGTGGACCAGGATAGCACTGGTCGTGTCAGAGGTGGGGACACTATTTGAGAGAATGTCAAAGCAGGCTGGGAGGGAACTACAATCAACAACCCTATGGGTACCGCCACACAGTTAGCCCCCAAGTGCCTGTTCAGGGAATGTCATTGATACTGTATGAGATCCACCAGGCTTACACACAATTACCTCTCCAAATCCCAGGCCCTTACCACCCACCACATCAACAACAGGCCATGCAGCCACACCAGCCCTGCCCTAACCCACAGGTGATGGAGAACAGACACCTGTTTGCTACCAAACCCACCAGAGCAGCAGCACCTTATCAAGGAGCAACAGTGGTAGAGGGAAATAGTTTTTTGTTCCCCAGGACGGGCACGTACCCTGACTAGGACAGCCCACAGAAAGCACTAGCACGTCCAGTCCTGTCAATTACCTTACATCCAGAAGAGGAACCGCTGGCGGGCGCAGAGATAGGGAACAAACAATTAATCTTTACGGTGGACTCAAGAGCAGAGAAGTTGTGCATTAGTGAAGGAAACTTACCGCTATCAGCAAAGACTCTCGACATGCAGGGATTCTCTGGGGCTGTTTTAACAGTTCCTTACACAAAATATCTAGACATGAAGGTGGGGGTGAAAGTTGTACACGCTCCCCTATATTCAGAGAGATCTCCTGTCAACTTGCTCGGTAGGGATCTGCTTAGCAAGTTGAACATGACGATCTGTTTTACAGACATAGGGATTGTCGGTGCCACACCTGGCATGTGTTCCTTACGAGCAATGCTAGTAATACATGTTGCGGCCTTTGAAGTGGCAGTGAGAGGTATCCCTGTCAACCCTAACATGTTTGTCTATGGCATCAAAGTACTTGCCCGAGCTGTCTCCCAGATCACCTGAAAGCAATGGAGAGTACCCACTGATTTCATTTTCTGATCTGTGGTGCTCCCTAAAGTGGTTGCTGGTACAATCTTGTCATTAGATTTGGATGGACTTCTGGTGTCTGCTAAAAGAATTGTAGTGCTGGGTACTGACCTCCATGCGTGCCAATGGCACACTGTGTTGTGCATCAATCCCAATGTGCCCCTAAGAGAGTTGACAGACAAGAATCTGTTTGAGGATTACAATAATGATGGAGAAATCATCCTCGAAATGTGTATACCCTGTAACATAATGGTGCAGTAAAGGAAGATGCAAAGCCCCCTCATGGCTATTGTCAGTGGCTCACCCCCATTTAGTAAAACAGGTTTGCATCACAGCACTGCACACTTTGGACAACTAAAGCACACAATGTAGGGAAGTTGCAAGAAGTGACCCCTTAAGAATTACACTCAAACCAGGAGCAATGCTCCCACAAGTAAAACAATAACCACTGTCCAGGGAGACGGAGGAGGGGATTCAGGAAACACTGCAGGCCTTATTGCACCAAGGGATAATTGTGCCCTCCACCTCACCATGCAATACGGCTATATACCCATTAAGAAGGGAATGGGGGGCAGTTGAACGATGATGCAGGATTTGAGACCCCTCAATGACATTGTACAGAAAGAGTGTCCACTTGTTCCCGAATCCGGCATCCATCTTGTGTAGTATTCCCAAAGAAGCTACTCATTTCACGGTGGTTTGAAGAATATGTTTTTTTGCAGTGCCCCTCCATCCAGACTCACAGTACCTTACCGCATTCACCCTGGGCGGGAAGCGCTATGAACACCAACGCTTGCCCCATGGGTACTGTGAGAGCGCAAGCATTTTTAACAGGATATTATGTGAAGTTCTAGGAAATATCCAAGTGCCTAGCACAATAATTCAATACGAAGATGACCTACTGGTCTGTAGCAACAGCGAGGAGAGCTGTCAGAGGAACTCCATTACACTACTACAGTTGCTTGCAAGAAAAAGGTACAAAGTAGATAAGGCAAAACTCCAGTACTGTCAACTGTAAGAGCTCTTCTTAGGGCAGCTAATTTCCCAAGATGGTAAAAGGATAATTCTTGATGGGGCAGCCACAGTATGTGCCACTCCCAAACCACTACCAGTAAAGGGCATGCAAACATTCTTAGGATTATGCATTATTGCAGGGTTTATATCCTAGACTACGGAGCATACACAAAGCCACTCCTACAGGGCCTTAAGAAAGCACAGAAAGAAAGCAACAAAATTGATGGACCCCAGAGATGACAATTCGTTTTATTGATTTAAAAGAAGTAATTTCAACAGCACTTGCCCTTGCCATTCCGGATTAAACACAGGAGTTTTACATTTTCTCCCACTCAAACGGCACCCTCATGACATCAGTACTCACACAGAAAAGCACAATGGGGCATAAACCACTGAATTCTGTTATGCAAGAACATTTTGTCTGCAAACAGGCTCTTGCTGCTGCTGCCTTTGCTATTGAGAAGAGCTCCACAATTGTCACAGGGTTCTCAGTAACACTGTACATACAGCACTCACTTTTCACAATGTTATAGTGTGCCAAGTACACACTCACAACAAAAAGAGCTTCAACATATGAAATCGTACTGTCTAGCCCCCACATCCATGTTGTAAGGTTCAAGACTGTAAACCCTGACACGTTTCACACTCACAATTGAAGATTTACAGCAACATAATTGTGCATCCTATGAAGGGGAAAGAGATAATATCCCTAAGTCTAAACATAGCCCCCTAGACGTGGGAAAAGTGTTCTTTGTTGACATGTCAGCATCAATTGATCAAGAAACAGGGGAAAGGTATGCTGCGGCAGCAGGGGTATGCTTTAGAATAGGGAGAATATGAAAGCCTGGTCATGAAAAGACTACCCCCACATTATTCTGTTCAAGCATCTGAACTATTTTTGCTCATAGAGGCCCTGTGAGCCTCTGAAGAGTGCTGTGTAAAAGTCTATTCAGACCCTGCATATGTCACCACCACAGTGCATGTTGTTCTGTCGTGCTGGAGAAGGAGAGGGTTCAGAAGAGCAAACGGCTCACCAGTACAACATGCTGCCCTGCTTAACACATTGATTTCTGCCCTTGCAGAGCCCTCTGTGGTGGCGTTTGTCAAATGTGCAGCACACGCCGGCAATACAGACAAAATATCACTGGGAAACGCAGCGCTGACGCAGCCACAAAGGATACAGCGTACCTCTCAGTACAAACATCAGCAGAATATGTCGTAACCACCGCGAATACCAGTCAAGACACAGATGCATACACAGCCCTCCCATTCGCACAAATCATTGAACTACAATGTAGAGCACCCACAGAACAACAGGACGTATGGCTCAAACGTGAGTGTACACAATCACCCACTGATCTCTTGTGCAGACAGCAGAGCACAGGAAAGGTAGTAATGCCCATGAAATTACTGCACACAGCCTTTGGAGATTGCACTTCCCATCCCACAGCTCTAAACAACACATTGCAGTGAACCATCAGGACGATTATTTTGTCCCAAACTTACAGGAGCACCTAGCACAAATGGTGGTCAAATGTACGACATGTCAAGTGTTCAGTACAGACATGACACTAAGAACATTAAGGGGAACAATGCCCCACCCAAGAGGTCCAATCTGTGAGCTGCACATTCACTATGCAGACATGGGTGAATGGTCTAATGGGGCACGATACCTGATTGTGGTGGTGTGTCCGATCTCAAGGTGGATTGAGACCAGTCCTAGTGCCCACCCTGATGCCAAATGTATGGAAAAATTCCTCATCAGAGAGGTCTTCCCACGCTGAGTAGTGTTTGATGTCTTGAGATCAGATAATGGTACACATTTTTTCAATAAACTTTTCAAAGAAATAACTACCCTGTTAGGAATTATTGTATGTGCTCCATTAACCACCCACAAGCAAACATAATGGTAGAGAGAATCAAAGGACTCCTCAAAAGCAGACTTTCCAAACTATGCAACATCCTCAAAAATAATTGGGTGTGCGGCCTGCCTCTGGCCCTATTCCATCTGCGCACACAGTCCAGCAAGGACCACCACCTGTTCCCGCACAAAATAGTGACTGTCCGACACATGCAAACACCCCTGTGACTAGTATGAAGAGCATTGGATGCTCATAGCGGAGATGCAATTCTAGGGTAGGAATTCAAATAATACCGGGCCCAACTGACACGTGCAATAAAATGCATTGCAAAACAAATGGCTCTGCCACACATGGAAAACGCACAAGCAACACTACCCCCCAACTTGATACTGCCCAGCACAACCATTGTTGCTAGGGGAAATGGTCCATGTCAGAAGCTTTGTGCGGAAATGGAACAAGATCAGGTCGTGTATTCCGGTGTCCAGTCAACTGGTCGACTGCAATTTGGTCGACACCATTTGGTCGAATGCCAAATGGTCGATTTTTTTTTTTTTATATATATATGTGTTTTGTGGGTTTTCGTGTGGGGAAAAAAAATAAAAAAGAAAAAAAAGGGGGTTGGAGGGGGGGGGACCCCCCCAAAAAAAAACAAAAAATGGGTAAAAAAAAAAAAAATTCGACCATTTGGCATTCGACCAAATGGTGTCGACCAAATTGTCTGTCGACCAAATGTTTTCGACCATTTGACTGGTAACCGTGTATTACACCCCTTGCAATAAAAGTGAAGGGGCACAGGTACTGGATACAACTCTCAGACATTTGCGGGGCACCACATGACACAACACAACGTGTCCACAACAAACAACAAACATCTATTTCAAATGCGTAGCTCTATGCTGTCCATATTAGTGCATGTAGAAAGATACAGAATACATGCATTGCTGCTAGAACACAAGCTACGTAAATTAAAACTCTCTCTCTCTCTCTCTCTCTCTCTCTCTCTCTCTCTCTCTTATTTTTCCCCACCACTTACCTCTTCCCTCCCCTCCCCATTTCTTTCAAAACATGCGGGTCTACAGCTATGACTGCTGCCTACATTTTACAGCAATTTTGTTTACAATACTTATGTTTGCATTAGGGATTTATTTTGGGGGTGCCTTTTAGCTGGGCTGGCCATCTAGAAGACAGGGGAGGGGTCAAAGGGACCTGGAACAGAAGTACACCCTTGAATGTTACAGGATTAGTGTTAATTGGAACTGAAACACCCTCCAATGTTGCCATATTTCTTTCAACTGTAACTGAAAGGCCATCTAGTGCCCTTACTTCTATCCTCATATACTGCACAGTGGCCCAACAGTGACTTAAACCATCCCAGCCCCTACATCCTTCCCTGGCCCCATAATAAGCCCCAGCCCAAACTTGAACACGAATGAAAGGATGAATGAAAGTACACCTGTAACCGTATTTTAACTCCCCACCATGCCAACCAATGGAACAATGTGTAACAACACCCTTGCAAACAGTAGCAGCTCCCAAACCACAATATGCAATAGTATAATGTTTGAATTACGAATGCCAGGTGTAAAATGATCCATATGCAATACCAACATCACCAAAGATGCAATATTAGTGGGAAAAAAGCCCACCTTGCACAGTAGCAGAAAGAAAAGACAGGCGTGCCAAAATAAATATGACACATATCATGGCTTAGGACTAGATACAGTGGAAGATATTTGTCATTCTGAACACTCAAACAGTTGGTACTTCAACATGAGTGCAATGGATTTGGATTTGGTTTATTTATAAAGCGCAACCAGGCCCAGGGGCATACGGGCGGGTGAGATTTTGAACATGTTACATAGGAGTACAATTACGTTAGAAGCAGTAGGCAACAGTTACAATAGTTGTGGTTACGTAAAAATACATACATTAATGTACAGGCATACATGTTACAATTTCAGGCAGTGGGCCAAAGGTGCGACAGACAGTGATATTATCTACAATATGTACAATGGGAGGTGAAAGTCTAAGCTTAAGGATGTTAAGCTGACGATGTATCCCGGTCGTGAAGCCAGCGTTTGGTGTTACATTTAAAAAGGTTGAAGGAGGTTATAGACCTGATTGGAGCAGGTAGTGTGTTCCAGAGCTTTGAGGCTTGTACAGGGAAGCTGACTCCTCCCGAATTATGGAGTTTGAACCTTGGTATGGACATGGTGTTAACTTGAGCTGTTCTGAGTGGTCTTGAGGATGTGTGTGGGATAAGTTGATTAGAGATGTAAGATGGTGCGAGGTTAGTCCTGGCTTTGTGGGTAAGGGCAAGAACTTTGAGGGATATTCTGTGCTCTATTGGGAGCCAGTGCAGGTTACGTCTAGTCTCAGAGATATGCGACTTCTTAGGGATGTTGAGGGCTGCCCTAATGGCGTTATTTTGTGTTACTTGTAGTTTGTGAATATTTTTGCGGCTAGTGCCTAAATAAAGGGCATTACAATAGTCTACTTTGGACAAGACTAACGTTCTAGCGAGAGTAATGCAGTTAGGTGTGGAGATAAACGGCCTGCATGTGGTAATGAGTTTGCATGTGTAGGCGGCTGATGACACTACTGCATTGGTTTGTTTAGTGAAGGATAATGTGGCATCAAGGTAGATACCAAGGGTTTTAGTATTGTTGGAGACAAGGATGGGGTTACCATCAATAGTGAACGATTTGAAGGCAGTATTTAGCTTTTTTAGCTTAGCGTGCATGCCAAGGATAATCAACTCAGTTTTTTCGTCATTGAGACAAAGTCCATCGTATGCCATCCACGCTTGTATTACTGCGTATATTTCATTGAGGGTTTTGCTATCATTTTCGTAGTCGCCCGTGATAGGAATGAGAATCTGGGTGTCATCCGCATAATTTGTGTACGTGACACCCAGATAATCAAGGATATCGAAAAGGGGCTTCGTAAATACATTATAGAGCGTTGGGGACATGCAAGAGCCTTGCGGGACCCCACAAGGGACTGGTGAAGGTTCAGCCGAGTCAGTAGGAGAAAAGACCCTCATAGTTCTGTTCGCCAAAAAGGAGCTGATCCAGGCAGTGGCTGCGTCAGAGAAGTGAGCTGCACATTTCAAGTGGTGGCCAAGCGTTTGGTGGTTGACCAAGTCGAAAGCTGCCGACAGATCGAGCAATAAGAGCAGTGCTAGTTTGCCATTATCTTTTAAAATTTGAATTTGCGTGGTGAGATCTATTAGGGCAGTTTCCGTGCCATGTCTAGGTCGGAAGCCAGATTGCCTTAGTCCCAACAGATTGTTTGTTTCTAGATACGCCTGTATTTGCAGATAGGCTGCTCTATCTAGTATCTTTAGTAAAAAAGGTACAGTTGTTATCGGCCTGTAGTTAGACGGGTTGGCTGGGTCAAGGGTGGGTTTTTTGATTAGTGGGATGACCCAGGCGTCTTTCAAGTTATCAGGCACTACTCCCGTTTTGAAGGAAGCGTTGATAAGGTTGGTAATAAATGGTGCCAACTCATGTGCTGCTGCTTTGATAATCGGAGCAGGGCAAGTGTCGCCTTGGCAATTAGATGGTTTGAGTTTTCTAATGATATTTACTACTTCCCAGGTTGAGAGGGGTGAGAAACTGAATGGTTTACAGGTTGGCTCAAAGGTAGGTGACTTGTTGGGCGGTTGTTTGTGTTCAGGGTCGGCAAGTAAGAGGTCTTTTTTCGCATTGATTTTAGATTGTAAGCAGGCTATTTTGTCTAGAAGTGCCTTCTGGATGTTACTGCACCAAAGTGCATCTGTGACACATTTATCAATGGGGGCAATAGGGGATTCTAATTCTTTTAGAATCTTAAAAAGTTCTTTTGTGTTAGAGTCCGCTTGTTCAATCCTTTTATTGTAAGTGTCCTTTTTGGCAAGTATGATAGCTTCTTTATAGCTTGAAGTTGCTAAAGTTAGTTCATTTTTATTTTTTACTGAGGGGCACTTTTTCCAGTGTGCTTCTGCAGTTCTCTTAGATTTACGTAGTTCTCTGAGGTGCGGCGTGAACCAAGTGTTCAGGTGCCGTTGTGGTTTAGGTTTCCGCAACTTTAGGGGGGCTATGGTATTCAAGGCTTTCAGTATTGCCTGATTGTAAATGTCTACTAGGACTGTGGGGTCAGAAGTGGCCACGTTGTCAAGAAGGGGAAGTAATAGCGGTAGAAGTTTGTCTGGTGTGATGTCTTTCTTATTTCTAGTGCGGGTAGCTGGAGCGATGATAGGAGCAGGGTGTTGTGTGTTGGCTTTGATAGAGAAGGTTATTTTATGATGATCAGCCCAGATACATGGATCATTGGAAAGAAGATCGATCGAGCAGTTGAGGTTGGTGAGCCGTCCAATGTTCTTCCTTTAATGTGAGTGGGCTCATGAATAATATGGGTATGACCCAAGTCTGATAGGGCGTTAGCTAGATCATGGGCATTGTTATTCGTGGGGTCATTGAAACCAAGGTTGAAGTCCCCAAGTAGGATAGTTTGTGAATTAGGTTTGGTGTCGGTGGATACAAGGGATACAACATCCTCTATGAAAGAGGAAATGGGTCCTGGTGGTCGGTAGATGAGGTGCACTGTTGCAGTGTGGTTAGGTGATAGTGGCAATTTGACAGACAGGGATTCGGCAGAGGGAATTTGAACGTCCTGAATAACTCTAATGTCAAAGGTGTTTCTGAAGATGATGGCAAGTCCGCCTCCCTTCACTTGATTGGTATTTCTATTGCATTTTATGATAGCATAGTCATTAGGTATAGCAAGGGCCAAGGATGGACCCGATGCTGCGTTAAGCCAGGTTTCCGTAACTGCAAGGAGATCAAGCTTTTCATGAGTTATGAAGTCAGCGATGTCCAATGCGTGGGCGGATAGGGACCTGGCATTCACCAAGGCTGCTTTGATGAGTGTGTCTTTGGCAGGAGTTTTTGGCAAAGGTAAGGATGGGCCATGTAAGGTGTTAGGGGTTAGCTTGCTTTCTGAGTCGGTGAGCAGATTAGCTGGGGTATGATTACCGCACCGAGGTTTATTGCTCTTAAGGTCGTGTGATTGGAGGTTTTTGAATCGCAGTCATGCTCCTAGTCTGGAGTTTCTAGTTGAGATGCTAGGATGGTGGGAATATGGTAAGGTAGGGGCGTAGTTGTGAGTAATAGTATTAGAGTGTAGGGATGAGCTATTATAAAGCTTCAAGTATGAACATTGTTTTAGTAGGGTGGTTCTAGAATTGAGTCTGAGGTTTCTATTAATAATATTGCATGGTTGATTAGGAGTTGGTCTGGTTGCAAAGCGGCGTGTCCAGAGTGCTGGATCATCCAGGTAAGGGTTGGCCGTGTCCATAGTGGTAGTCCGCAAGGAGAGGATAATAGCTAGCTTAGATGTGCTAGTGTGTATGTGTTGGTTAGTATGTAGGTGGGGCTGATCTGTCCAACGACTAGTGTAGATGTACATTAGATGGAGGAGTGTGGTCAGGCACCAATGCATAGTAGGGGTGAGCTGAGCCAGTGGGCAGTAGCGAAGAACTATGCCAGTGGGCAGGGATGGAGGACTGAAAGTGTGTAATGAGTACTATGTCTGAAGGCAATGGATAGCATCAGATGATGGCATGAAGCTAGTGGCACAGGCAGTACATAGGTTCAAGCAAAGGCAGTGCCAGAATTGCACAGAGGCACAGTAGGTATCAGTAGGCAAGTAACAGCATGGGCAGTGACTAGGTTGCACAATTGCACAGTGGGCATAGATCAGCATAGGCAATGACTAGCGGCAGGCTAGATGCAGTTCTTTAGTCAGGCTGAATGCAATTTTCAGGGTAGGCCAGCTAAAATGCAATTTTCAAGGTAGGCAGGCTAAATGCAATTTTCAAGGTGGGCAGGCTAAATGCAATTTTCAGGGTAGGCCAGCTAAAATGCAATTTTCAAGGTAGGCAGGCTAAATGCAATTTTCAAGGTGGGCAGGCTAAATGCAATTTTCAGGGTAGGCCAGCTAAAATTCAATTTTCAAGGTAGGCAGGCTAAATGCAATTTTCAAGGTGGGCAGGCTAAATGCAATTTTCAAGGTAGGCAGGCTAAGTGCAATTTTCAAGGTGGGCAGGCTAAATACAATTATCAAGGTAGACCAGTTGAAATGCAATTTCTCAAGGTAGCGACGTGATACCCACGACGATACGATGCAGTATATGTCAGGAAGGCAGTAAAACTGCAAAATACTGATTATGAGCTAAGGCAGAGCTATCAGGAATATACTTTAGAACATGAGGAGCAGGGACCGACAAGATACATAATGTGGGTTATATCTTAGACTCTGTACGCAATGCAGTTAAAAGAGGAAAAGAGATACACTGCTATGTTCAGCAAGGCTCTAAACAGGTTATGCATACAAGAAGAACGTTGATATTGATGTAAGTGAGGCACAATAACAGTAAGCTGTGGCTAAATTATGAAGTTGTGCAGTTACAAATACCAAACCTCCGACCTGAGGTTGTTCATTCAGTGCTGCAAGTCTGAGGCATTTAATGTCAAATAAAGGGTGCAGTATACCGCATCGAGTGGCGGTCACCGGCGAACAGCGGCAAACAGGGCCTTTGTCTGGCCTTCGTCGATGGCCGGCGTATCCGCCTGCCGGCGGATGTAATGAGCACAAGTAGTTGCTCAGATACGAGGCACAGCCTCGTTATGGTGCCGCGTTGCGCCCGGCATGATAGAGTCAGGCGGATCAGCTGGGCAAGGTCAGGCAGGCCGGGTTGCTCATCGAAGGAGCAATCCGATCGAAAAATAATGATGTGCTGCTTTATATCAGGGGATGCCTTAGATCATCAAGCAGCTTCCAGGCAAATCATGCGGATTCCTCACCAGTATTATGAGGGCGACGTCGTGTTGCGGGTGGCACGGCAATCTCCATTGAGAAGTGGCCCATGCACAAGATGGGGCTAGTTGTGGCTCCTAGAGGAGGGGAAGGGGCTCCTGCCCTCTTCCCTCGGCGATGATGACTACTGCAATGGGAAGGCGAACAACTAATGGGAGTTGCTACGTCTGTTCCTTAATATCACACGCATCTGGGGCACCAAAGGTCTTAGTTCCGCAAGACGTACCTGTGATAGAAACCCAATGGATCTCATTAGGAGTGTTGCAGGAAAGCAACAACGGCGTCGGTAGTACTACCGGCGCTGTTGTTACCCCGCCGCAACGTTCAGAGTTTGCTCGTGGGGGCCGCTCTGCACGCCTGGTCAGACCAGATGTGCAGAGTGGCACCAGCGAGCAGTACCGGATGACAGCAATGGCCCCGTTATTGACTGGCCATTGTTACCACCCTCCCCATTCCCATTGAGCCCTATGGGGGCTCAAATAGGAATGGAGATGTACTGGGTCTGGGTCCCGCGAATGGGAATTACCGGGCCCTCCAAGGTCGGAATGGCTTGGTAAGTCCCCTTTTGTGGGACGTGGACCTGGACCCGAGTTTGGGGGTATCCATGCCCTTACTAAGGGCATGGCTACCTCCAAACTCGTAATGAGGCCCAATGTCTAATTCATCTTGCGCTATGTAGGATCAAAGGCACTTTCCAGGCATGCAACGTTCATCTAGAACTTACCGATATGGACCCCTGGAAATGCAAAACAAGTTCCAACAACCCCAACTGCCTCAAACAACCGCATCTAGTAATTGAAGGGGCGAGATATGTCCACAATGAGTGGCAGGAAACAACACATGCATACAGAGCTGAAGGACTTCTAGGGCTGTCTGAGAAAATTGCAATACTGATGGCGCAGACATGTAAGCAAACATGGGCAAAACATATCACAAAGCTAACTTGGATTGTGGCCGAGAGACCGGTAAAGGTGCACCAACAGAAATCATACAAACTTTGTTTTTACAGCGAAGGGACAGTGGCTGTCTGGTCAAACGAACAATGCAAACCAACTGTCATAGTACCTGACCTCAAGAAAGGTCCAGCCACACTGATGGACTATTATTGGATCTGCAGCCAGCAAGGGTACTTGCATCTCACTCCAAACTTCTGAATCCTCCCTGAAAAGGATCCCAATGACCAACTACACAGAAGGAAAAGAGAATCAAATTACATAATCCATGACACTTCCGAAACTGCTTCCACAAATACCTGAAGAATATAAGCTCTACAATTCAGCAGAGACACCCAGCATCCAGACAAGAGCCAATGCAAAATGGTTCTAGGTAGTCCGGTGGGAACTGATCCAGCTGGCAAACGATACTGAACAGGGTTTCAATGTCATAAAAGTGGAAATAAGGCCCTTAAGACTAATGACTAGGCAAAATAGGTACATGTTGGACCTCTGGTGTTTTCATTCATCTCCACTAAACTCACCCCAGCCCGAAAGTCCAGAACCTGCCCCACACCACTGACCCGACCCCACACCTTTGCATTCCCTGATAAGCAAGTGACCCCCCTGTCCCAACTCAAATCAAGTTCCCCCAGAAGATATAAGCATGCACAGCCGTATTTCTTCAAGCAAGAAAGCACTTCTCTTGTAACACGAGGTACAGGGAGGGATACATTGAAGCTCAAAACCCTGGGTGGAGACCTTGTGTGCAGGAACTGCGGTATCAATGAAACCATGAATATGTGGGTTAGTGTGACTGTATTTTATCCTCCCATCCCCATGGCACCATTTCCTGTGCAGCCCAGGTGCCTGGCAAAATCATATAGCAATCTGGCTTAGCATGTGTAGTTTAGAGTAAAACAATGTAGTAATGTGTGCCCTGACCTTCACCGCATGGATGATCCCAGCTGACCCACGTGGATCCTGATCGACTGGAAATAAACTACCAATTACAGCCTGGCATCCCCTATGGCGCAGGCCCATCTGTAGGGTGCCTCCCCAATTAGTATTGTAAGGAATTATGAGTTTCAGGCTTTTAAGCCCTTGTTGGTAACAAGACGAGTCAGCACACTCTCAAGTAACAGAGCCTTTTGGTGATATTTGTATTCTGTATTATTAAACCTTGTTATCCTTGTAACGCTATATCTTGCCCGACCCCACATCAGGTTGTCTTTATTCTGGAGTGTGTCAAGGTTTTTGACCCATGTTGAATTATTAGACGGGGTAGATGTGGGGATGAGCTGTCGCCGCCCATCATTCCATCCCAGAACCAGGAAAACCGCGCGGTTGTGCGCACACCAAAATGGTTGTCTAACCTGCCACCCACCAGTGCCATCATGATGGACCGGAAGCCCAGGGGTGAAAGGTGGTGTCAAAGGAAAAATAACAGGCCTGTTAGCTTAAAAGCACTTTAAAATCACCTTTGTTTCCCTGAATGCAAGCTCAAAATGCCTATTTTAAACATCACAAGATATTCAAAAATCTCAATGAACACCAGCAGACATTTGGCAGAATGTATTCTTGTGTGCATACAAAATCTGGGAAGATGAAGAGCCCAAAACAATGTTTATAACAAAACTGGCTGAGCTGTGGATGTCAGCAGCTTAAGTGAAATTGGACTAAAACCACTAAAATCGAAATGTTTAAATTAAATGAGTGACCTACTTTTGAGTGTCACATAGTTTGCAACTGTTAAATGTCATGGTTTTGAACTTAGAATCAGCATTCTAGCTGCATGTGTAAAAATTGTAAATTTGATTTGAACTGGGAACGAAAGTGACATTTAGCTGAATTCTGCCTGACAACTACCCCCGTCAGGAGAAACCTGCTCAGCCACTCTTCCCAGGCCTAGCTGCATCCTGCTGCCCCTGCTAAAAGGAGATGACACCTCTCTGATCGGGTTAGGGGAGGAGCACCTGGGGACTGCAGGAAGTTGAACAAAGTCCTGTCCTGGACTGAGGCAAATGTTATATTGGGGGAGCCGTAAAGTGGCTTCCTCTTGGGAGAAACTGGGAGGAGCAGTACCGGTGAGAGCAAACTGAGCTTGGGGGAAGTGGATAAACCAGTTATTCCACCATGTGATGTGGGAAGCCACACCCCTTTTTGACCAGAGCATAATTTTTAAAAAAGATGGATAATTCCTAGTACGGACTTGTCAGAATTATATAAGTAATATCATTATTCTTGTGATTTTTCTGTGCACGTTTTAAAAGGTGTTAGGACCCTGTGGTGTATTCTGGGAGGTTGCTAGCAGAAAATAGGGTCTTACTCCAAATGTCTGCATGTTAAAAATCTGACACCAATTAATGTCCATACTCCTTGCGCACATTTGTGTAATTTTTGGTAAATGTCTGATATTGGTAAACCGACCAAAAAGCGCAAAATGTTGTCATTTCTGAATCCCAGCTCACAGGAACATGGGGCTTGAACAGAGACCTGTCTTAATTCATCTGTAATATGTACATGTAATGTCAACCACTTGTGTATCTGGGAAATATGTATTTGAATCAAATATAGATTTGTGGGCAAATTGACCAGGGGAGGATCCTCTGATCCATAAACAGACCTCATCATGATGACAATCCATTTCCTTCCCCCAATCATGGGAGAGGGGAGAATTGGGCCAATGACAAGTAGAGAGGGGCAGGCTCAGTTATGCCACGCACACACCCACTTTCTAAACACATAAAAGCAAACAGTGCAGAACAGATAGGGACATTCACTTTCCACTTTCTTGCGGGACGCTTTGCCGGGAGACTCCAGACTTCAAATCCATCAACCTCCAGAGACCAGAGATCCAGAGAGACCAGAGATCCAGAGAGACCAGAGAGACCAGAGATCCAGAGAGACCAGAACAGTGCAGTGCTGAGAGCAGAACCAGAGACCAGACCGCTGTGAAGAACCGCTAGCAGAAGTCTAGCCAATCCTGACCCGATCGGTGACGAAGCCATTCCTGTCCAAAAGATAGCGTGAGTACTCTAGGACTGTGCCAGACTAATCTCTTAGTTTAAAATAATCTAATTAAAACTATTTTAACCTATTTAGAACTACCTCATAAGAATCGTGTCATTCTGTCATCTTTAAAACTGAAAACTGTCATCTGTCATTCTGAGCTTTAAAATTTCAAATCCGAAAAACTACCTTGACTAAATCGGCCATATCTCCGGAACCGTTTGTGCTAGGAGCGAAATTTAAATTAAATGTTATTTTAAAGCTAAGATTCTAGGCTTACCAACAAACCTAGAACCGACTTGCACTCCTTAAAGGGCCTCCGTAATTACACTCGATGCACGCGATTAAATTTGCCGCGATTTGACATTTTGCACAATTTCAGCCACGTGTAAAAATCAGCAGCTCCTTGCTTTCCTTTGCTAAAATTCGTTTTAACCTGCTAGTTACTCATAGAGCATTGCTAAAGTGAGCCTGAACTAATATAAACTAGGTATCACTCACCCTGAACCTCCTACAGGGAATTAAAATCAATTTTAGCATCATTTCACTTCATTGCCACGACATTCAAAGCATTTTGGGCCTGTGTTTTAAAATCATACCTGTTTTCCTCTAAGCTTGCTAGGGGGGAACTGCATTTCATATTGCATTTTGTTGGGATTCTTGAAGACTGTGTGCTCTCCTTCCATTTCTTACATTGCAAAGGGGGGGGGGTGAATTGCCAGAGAAAAAGTGATTATATTATCTTTTGCTAAATCATATCAAGTTATTTTTGTACTGCATTTTATTCATCATTGCATTGTCCTTGAAGCCATAAAAGCATTCTCAGCTACTTCTTCCTCTCTATATCACGTCTAAGCCATCAAAAAGAGTGTACCACTGTAACATTATCCATTGTTGATCACTATCATCCTCACAAGTGTGCTATCAAATATTAATTTACTATAGAAGTGTGATATATATATATATATATATATATATATATATATATATATATATATATATATATATATATAGTTTAATTTTTCAAATAAAACCTTTTAATTTGCGAAACAAACCTACTTCTTGGCTCAGTGGGGCCAGGGGGATTCTAAGAGAGGGGTGTGATATAAGGGTTGTCATCCAGAGTACATGAACTGGACATAAAAATATATCAATAAGGGTTTCCATCAGCATCCCAGACTAGGCATTGACTTAGCTGTAGTGTTGAATTGAATCCGCTTACAAGTGTGTGTAAAAAAGGGACTCGCCTTCAGCACTCCGAATGTGCACTCCACTAAGCCTCTAGTGGCTTTGTGTCCTATGTTGTAGTGCACCTCACCTGGGGTGGCTGGATTCCTGATCGGTGTCAACAGGAATGGTGACAGTGGGTAGGTACTGTTCCCTGCAAAGGACAAAATAGTTATTAATTGCATGCTTTGTCATTCCTTGTGTTCCAGTGTGCCATGTGACTGCTTGTGAGTGATAGTTGATACTCACCTACAAGCCAGGTGTTTCCAAAGGTTCCCGATGCAAGGGCCTGATATATGGGGGAATGCTGGAAGATGTAGTTATCATGAATGCATCCTGGGTAATTACCATTTAAATGCATGATGAGTACCTTGGCATCACAAATCACCTGCAAATTGATGGAATGCCAATTTTTCCTGTTGCAGTACATGTGCTCAGTCTCTCAGCAGGGGGAGGTTGCAGTGTAATATGGGTGCAGTCAATAGCTCCCAGGACCCAGGTAAGTGTGCAACTGAATAGTATTCCTGGCACACTCTATGCTGTGCCTGCAGCATGCGTTGAACGTAAATGCGCCTATGCATATGTGTTAGGACACAGCGCAGGACCTGGTGGAGGCACCTTTATTGTGTGGGCTGTGATATCCCCCAACAATGGCTTTGGCATGCTGGAATGATCCAGTGGACCGGAAGTGTAAGGCTGATAGCAGTTTGACCAGAGATGTCACAGCCTGTGAGCATATGATGGGTGATACCAGGTCATTCTCCAACTCCCTTACCAGGTTTAGGATGACATGGGGAGGAAACAGTATCGTCCATGGACCCTCTCATCTGGCATCCCAAACATTGCTGTTCATGAATGGATCGTTGGTGGCGGTGCATTCATTCTCCCATGGTGTCAAATCGATAGCACCATTGTCTCTGTGAATAGGGTTTATTTAGCGTTTGTTGGGGCGTGGTGGTTGCTTGCACCGTGCCTCACTACTCACGGCGATGTGCTTCATTATTTTCCTCTTTTAATGAGAATTTTGCATTTTTCACCCCTTACTTTGTTTTTTGCGCTGGCCCTTCCAGTACGTTGGGTTCAGTGTCGCGCAAAACACTCCTGCACATTGCAATGGAAAGGGCCAGTGCAAAGTACAATCTGTGAATCGGAAAAACACATTTATTGCCGCACAAAGTGTACATTTGCAATGCAGAGTGACTTTGTGATGCACTAAACTTTTTGTAAATTGGGCCCATGGTCACATCTGCATTCCCATAATTACGTGATCTCTTGCTTGCTCCAATTAAAAATATCTAACATATGCTGTAATGTGGTATAAATGTAGAATCTGGTTGGGAAAAAAATAAAGTTTTATTATGGATCTTAAAACAAAGGTTTTAAGCAGAAAAATAAAAAATGCAGTTAACATCCAACAATGCGGTCCTGAATGAGTGGTAACATGCAGCTATTCTTGCTGTTCTATGCTAACTCCCATTAATACACTAAATAAATATAACATCATGAATGCTAATTTATTTCTCAACTAATGGCTCTGGCCTGACAAAGAAAAGGAGTTAAAAAGGGCACTGAAATGCTAGTCATTGGGGCACTGAAAAGCTAGTCATTGGTTTAATAAAGTGTTTTAGTGGCCGTTGGGATTCTGCTCAGAGAGTTTCCTTTCACACAGTGTGCTGACTACGGCAGCAAACATTGGGATGTCCTGAATCACGTCTAATGTAGTGATGTCATTTTCTTATTACGTCATGTTATTAGATTGCGGTTGATGTGTTCCAACAATACTATGTTCATGCTGTTTTACAAATATTGGGCCACTTTCGGTATTATTTCCAGGACCGCTTTTGGTTCCAAATCCACCCCAGTCCATGATGCATGGGCATACAGCACACCAAACTCTCACAATCCACAAAAGAGGATGTTCCATATGAAAGGAATGCATGTGGATGATGTGTGAAGTATGCAGTGCATTCATTACTGGGGAGGTGTGAGTGGCCTAAATGTCTTCCTCATGTTTCATGTGTAATGTTCCTGCTGTGTTCCCATTGATGTGATCAAGAAAGTTTGATGGTGAAGGATGTGTAACTTTACACAACTGTGTTATGTCTGTGTGTTCGGTGAGTGGCTAGATTGCTTTCTGCAAGATTTAGAGTGCAGCTTCATGAATAGACAAGGTAAATGTTGACGGAATAAGAGACATGCATGAGCAAGGGGTGGGTGGGCTTCTGTTGATTTTCCCCTTTGCAGGAGCAAGTACATGGCTGTGATGAGTGGAGATGAGAAAGACCAGCAGCAATGGTGCTGAGGGACCCATCATGAAGATGGCAGTCAGGTGAGATATGTGTGTTGCACTTCATGCATTGGACTCAGGGGAACACATGGCATGGGGATATTATGCCAGGGGCTTGCTTTGCAATATTTGAAATTTTGGACCTGTGACTTGGAAACTTTAATTTCAACATGAAATAACTGTGGCCCTGGTGTGTTCACTTTTTATGATGAATGGTTATGGGTTGGCATCACTGGCGTAACAGGGGCCCGCAGCTCCCACGGTGCGCTGGGCCCCGCTATCACATGTCATTGAAGGGGGCCCTACTTGGGGGGGAAAAATGAAAACAATATCTTTTCAAATTTCTTTTTTTTTATGTATGTTTTTGAAACTGCATTCATAAACAAATTATTTATGTAACAGAAATAATTTCTTTATGAAGGCAGAGTGACTACAAAAAGAAACTTTCTTTTTGAAGTCTGATGGCTCACCCCACCCCGTAACATGGAAGACACCAGGCTAGAGGCCTCCACATCATGAGGTCGGGGAAGCCGTATGACTTCAAAAGGAAATAGTTTATTTTTGAAGTCACTCTGCCTTCATAAAGACATTATTTCCGTTATGGTTCATTCCTTAATGGAAATAATTTCTTTACGAAGTCAGAGTGACTTCAAAAAGAAACAATTCATTTTTTAATTAATAGGGCTCCCCTCAACGTCATTACATGTGTGTGAGTGTCTGGTGAAAGGGTGTGAATGTGAAGGTGGCTGCCTGTGTGAGTGTATGGTAAAAGGTGTACACAAATGTATGGGTGGCTGAGTGTGCGTGTGTGCGTGTACGGTGAAAGGGTGCACACTTAAATATATGGGTGGCTGCCTGGGTGTGCCTGCATGGTGAAAGGGTGCACACTCAAATGTAGGGTGGCTGGGTGTGCGTGTGTGTATATGGTGAATGGTGTGTGTGCTTGTGTTCAGGGGCACAACAAAACCTACATTTTGAGGGGGCTAATCTATCAAATGTTGAGAGAGGCGCTAACTTCACGGGTAGTGTGGGAGGGCCAAACTTATTTGTGTGGGGGCATCTAACTTCTTTACACATTTTAATGAGACTATTCTAGTGCTGCTGCAATGTTACAAGCAATTTACTCTCTCCTTCAAGTCTGAAAGCACCCACTCATGGACTGATGTGAGAATGAGCAGTCTCCTGTTGCCTCTCTACCCTTCCAATCTCTCCCCTGGCATGCAAGTACTAAACCCACATCACGATTTAAATTGCCTACAAAATTTGGAATTTCAATGCTTTACATTAGTAATTGCTGGGCCATTGTTAACAGAGAAACCCAGGTGCCGTTTAACATATGTGTCCTGTTCTGTCTGGCAACTGCTCTGAAGGTCAGCCAGGTTGAGTCAATAGCCCAAAATGTCAGTGGGGGAGTGCTGAAGCCCTGTCAACTCAATGGTGGTACACCACTTCTTGTGTTTAATGACTTTATTACTTATTGATAATCATAATTACTTGTAGCCCTATTCTTCCTCGTCCCTGTACCTAAGTATGAGGCAGTACTTGTGTATGAGGCACTCTGCCTCATACACAAGTACTGGGATGAGGTAGAGGTACATGGAGGTAATTCCTGATTTAGCTATCTGTAATCGTCATTACTCCCAGTCCCGCTCTTCCTCATCCCAGTACTTACCTATGAGGCAAGGAGACTCATATGTAAGCTCTGGGACAAAGAAGAAGGAAGTGAAGGTAATTCTGGGTCAAGAAGCTGATTTTGGAGGATGGGGTAGGGTTGGAGGGAGATGGAGGAGATGTGTGGGGGGCAGGATTGTGCAATAAATCATAATGGTTGTCTATCTCCAGGCTAAGCAGGCATGGCATGTGGTATTAGTGGCAAAAGAGGCATTTTGCTGCAGCCAGTCTGGTCATTCATCAGTTTGGTATGACTTTACTTTAATTGTGCACTTCTGATAAAGCAGTGCTGCTAAGTGTAATTACCTGGCTAGACTGGCATTTGGGTGCTGCCAGTCCAGCCGTTTCTTACTGCAGCATTGTATATTTTTTTGGGGATCTTTGATAAAAATGCCATGATATGATATCATATAAGTAATTTATAACACACCTGTACACAAGTGTTTCTAGGCGCGACACAACAAGGCAGGAAAGATAGACGGAGGACAAGACAAACTATCTTTCTAGGCCTTGTGTCATTCAGATCATGCAAGTGTGAGAACGAGAAATGCAAAGGTAAAGGGATGGGGGAATATCATATAAGTAATTTATAACACACCTGTACACAAGTGTTTCTAGGCGCGACACAACAAGGCAGGAAAGATAGACGGAGGACAAGACAAACTATCTTTCTAGGCCTTGTGTCATTCAGATCATGCAAGTGTGAGAACGAGAAATGCAAAGGTAAAGGGATGGGGGAAGTGTAAGGAAGAGGGCAGGGGAAAACAGGGCAGTAAGGCTCTGAGTAAGTGTAGCCAGGGCAGCGCGGCTCTTGGTAGTGCAAGGAGAACAAGGGACTGTAGGGTTACAGTTACAGCCCCTAAGTGCATGGTAGGCCCGGAGGCAGTGCAAGGGTGACTGATCAAGAAAGAGCCTGGTACCGAATGAGACTCTGAGGGTAGCCATGCAACCAGTCGGTACAGCAGACAGGTAGGTCAGCAGGGGAGGGAGAGACAGAAAGCAGAGGAGAAGAGGAACGTTTTGAGCTGCTTCCGGAATTTCAGGTGGTCCACTCTAGTTTGAGAGGGGCAGGGAGGCCATTCTAGAGGAAGGCACCTCCAGAGGAGAGAGATCTACCCCCCACTCTCTGCCTGGAGAAGTCTCTAACCCTTAGAGAGTTGGAGGTAGCTGAGGGAAGAGCTCGAGAAGGAAGGTATTTCGGAACAGAGCGTTGGATGTAGTGTGGGTGCCGACCCCAGAGAGCCTTGTAGATAATGCAAAGGGTCTTGAACTTGATCCTTGCAGCCACCGGGAGCCAGTGGAGAGATTTCAGGACTGAAGAGATAAGATCCCTGGGCTTGAGGCCAAGGATAAGTCTTTCCTGTTCTGGATAAATTGCAGAGGGCAGAGATTAGAGGAAGGCAGATTGATAAAGAGGCTATTGCAGTAGTCCAGTCCAGAGAGAAACAGGGCTCTGGAGACAGTGAACTTCTGGGGAAAAGTGAGAAAGGGAAGAGTCCCTTTGATGAGGAACAGCTAGTAGTCAGACTACTTGGCCATGTCTGAGATGTGAGGAGATGGGACAAAAGTTTCCTAAGTAAGGAAAACCGCGTACCCTGCACACTATCAACAAGAGGCACAAGGCCTGTAAAGGAGTTTTATAGGGTACTGATAGTAACCTAATGATTTTTAACAATTTTTGACAAGAAATATTTCTCAATTTCAACAAGTTAAATTGCTTTGCTCAGCTCGCAAAAATATTCTAAGATCACCCAATTATATTTTGACAACTCATCTGTTTATCAAACAAACAGTTATTTATTCATTTTATGACAACAAATCATAGATCACAATAAAAATGTGGCCCAACGCGTTTTGAGTATCAAAATTCACTCTTCATCAGGGGCAATGCTTTCTGCATTCTTAACAAATACATTTCTGAAGAAAAAAATGAATTAAATTAATTCAAGTATATTCATGTTTGTACATTTAGAGACACAAGGTATTTTGTTAGTACAGATAGAGACACAAAAGTAAAAAATATACACAATTCACAACGTTATTGCATTTCTTTAGTTTATAAATCATTAATCAGCTTCATTGTTCAAACAAATGAAAATGTTTATAAATGCTAGGAGCCTTTTAAGTTAGCAGACAAGACCCAACCATTAGTTGAAATGCTAAAAAAACACCCACTGTGAATAAGGTGTAGAACGGTGTGTGAAGGTTCTGGTTGGACTTACTCAAAAAGAATCATGTATGACTCCACAAGCAGTCATGTGTAGCTTCAGTGTGGAAAAGTAGTCATAATCTGTTTTGAAAAAATAGGGAAAGTAAGTGTAAGCTAAAGCAATAGTGTCAGAGACACATGCTCAATATAGGGTAAGCGTTGGCCAAAAGAGTAATGGCCCAGAGGGTACTTACAGAGTAGGCAGGTAACTGAATGATAGCAGGTACTGAGGGACCAAGTTGGACCTGGGAGAGGCTGTTCAAGAGGAAGGAGGTCAGCCACTGCAGGGTCTGATCCATGATGCCCAGGTTCTCACGTAGTTGATTGATCAGAATGGCATGGTTGACTATGTCAAAAGTAGAGGAAAGATCAAGAAGGTTTAAGACAGAAGGAATGGTGGAATCAAGGTTAGAGATCAGATATTCACAAATGTTCAGGAGAGCTGCTTCCGTGCCGCTGGCAGCTTTGAGTCCAGACTGATGGTCATGGAGACAACCAACAGATTCAGTGTGAACAGTATGCTGGGAGATGGCAAGCTTTTCCAAGCGTTTGCCCAGGAAAGGGGTGATGGAGATTGAGTGATAGTTTGCCGGGCAGGTAGGATCGGCAGACTGCTTCTTGAGGAGTGGGTGCACAAGGGAGTGCTTAAGGGGAGAGGGAAATGTTCCAGTGACAAAAGAGTGATTACAGAAATCGGCCAATGCTGGAGCAAGGGTGTCAATATGGTCCTTGATGGTTCTGGAGGAGCGGGGGAGCACCTGTTTGGATGACACTTTCATAGATTGGACTTGTCTAGAAACTTGGTCAGGTGTTGTCAGAGAGAAAGAGGAGAAAGGAGGAAGAGAGGTAGAGATAGCCAAAGGGGGGCTGAGAGAGGAAGAGGGAGAGGAAGAGGATATAGAGGACAGGATGTCCTGAGTTTTAGCGGGAAGTGAGAGGCCATATCCATACAGAGGGTCTGGGGGGAGGAACAGGTGAGGTAGAAACCGCAACAGGGTTGACCAGTTCCTTGCAGATTTTAAAGAGTTTGGCCATTTTGTTAGAGGATGCAGAGACCCAGGCTTAAATGTGTGCTCTCTTCTTAATGAGTGTTATTGCTTCAACTGGCATTTTGGTGCAACCAGTCTAGGTAGGTCTAAATGTGGCTTAGCATGCTTTACCGTAATGTTATTAAGTGTCTACACTGGTATACATCGTGCAGCCAATGGGACATGTTTTCAATGTGGCATGGCATTTTTAATAGGAAAACATTAATGTTCCTGTGCACTGTTCGAAAAGTGTATGTATTGGATTGGTGTAGCCCTACAAAACAATTGAAAACACTCTGGCTTTTTAGCCAATTTTTCTCAGAAAGTGTGCTGTATATTGCATTAAAACACATATTTATATCTTTGATATGATCTGATATGGTATTTATAACACGCCTATACACATGTGTTTCAAGGCGTGATGAGGCAAGGGGGGGACAAAGGGAAGACAGACAACAATATTACTAGGCCAGGTGATAATGAGATCGCGCAAGTGCAGGGGAGTGGGGAGGGGAAAAGTGCAAGGGGAAATGGAAGGGGGCAGTGCGGTACATGGGATCACACAGTAGAACAAATAAAACAAATAAATACCAATAAATGAAAAGGGAGGCCAACTAGTGGCAAGTGCAAGGGTAAGTGCAGACATCAAGTGTCAAGTGCTGATAGGGGACTGTAGGGATACAGAAACAGACCCCGAGTGCAAGGTTTGCCAGGGGGGCAACCAGTACAGGAGTGCAACTTGTGGGGAGGGATCCTGGGCCCGAGATCAGAGAGTACCCAGGTGACTAGTGCAGTTTCAATTTCAACCAGCAGTTCAGCAGGGGAGAGCAAGATAGAAGGCAGAAGCAAAGAGGAAGGTCTTAAGGTTCTTCCAGAACCGCAGACGGTTCTCCTCAAGTTTCGGAGAAGCAGAGAGGCTGTTCCAGAGGGAGGCCGAGGAAAGAGATCTACCACAAACTCATTGCTTGGAGAAGCGAATGACCCTGAGGGAGCTGGAGACGGAGGAGTGAAGCTCTCAAGAAGGAAGATATTTACGCAGAGGGAGTTGAAGGTATTGAGGCCCCAGCCCCCAGAAGGCCTTGTGGAAAATGCAGAGGGTTTTGAACTTAATCCTCACAGCCACTGGGAGCCCGTAAAGAGATTTCAGTCTTGGAGAGATACAATCAGTGGGCTTGAGACCACGGACAAGACTCGCAGTCCTGCTTTAGATGAGTTGCAGAGGGCGGAGAGTAGAAGCAAGCAAATTTAGAAAGAGGTTGTTGCTGCAGTCCAGCCTAGAGAACCAGAGCTCTGGAGACAGTGAGCTTTTAGGGGAAGTAAAGGAAAGGAAGAATACCTCTGAGGAGGTGCAATTGGTAGTGTGACATCTCAGAGACATCAGAGATGTGAGGAGATGTGAGGAGAGGAGAGTGTGGAGTCAAAGATGACCCCAAGGTTTAAGCCTCACAGGTGGGAGCTGGAAGAGGGCCAAGAGTGTACCGGCCACTAGTACAGTGTGCAGCATAACCCTTCAGCAGCACATTTGTGTGTATACTACTATGCCATGACATGTGGCAATAATATGCAGGACACAGCATGCCAGAATGTTTTTGCATACTACAGGGGGTGCATATAGCAGTACTCCACCTGAGTGGTAAAGTGAGCGGAAGCGTGAATTGACCACTCTGAATGTGTGCTTCACTATGCCCCTAGTGGCTTTGTGTGCTGTGTTCTAGCGCGCCTCACCTGGGGTGGCTGGATTCCTGATCGATGTCAACAGGAATGTATGCACTGTCTGCTGCAAATGACAAAATTGTTATTAATTGCATGCTGTGTCATGCCTTGTGTTCCTGTGTGCAATGTGACTGCTTGTGTGTGTGTGATAGTTGATACTCACCTACAATTCAGGTGTTTCCAAAGGTTCCCAATTGAAGGGCCTGGTATATGGGGTTATGCTGTAAGATGTAGCCATCATGAATGCATCCCGGTAATTGATATTACCATGCATGACGAGTCCCCTGGCATCATAGATCACCTGTACGTTGATGGAATGGCAATGTTTCCTGTTGCGATAGATGTGCTTAGTCTCTAGGGGTCGGGGGGGGTTGCAGTGTAACATGGGCACAGTCAATGGCTCCCAGGACACAGGAAAAGTGTAAAACTGAAAAGAATTCCTTGCCCACTCTCTGCCTTGCCTGCAGCATGCGTTCAATGTAAATGTGGCTGTGCACACATGTTAGGATGAAGCACAAGTCCTGGTGAAGGCACATTGATTGTGTGGGTTGTGATATACCCCCCAACAATGGCTATTGTATGCTGGAATTATCTAGTGGCCAGGAAGTGTAAGGCTGATAGCACTTTGAACAGAATTGTTACAGCCTGTGAGTGGGTGATTGTAAAGGCTGGAAGGGGGTATCTGTACTTCTGCCATCTATATGGCAGAACAGAGGCACAGAACACCCCAGACAAAATTCTCTATTGTGGTAGCAATGGACGAGCAATGAAGGCTTAAGCTCTCTGGAGGTGATGGAGGCTGGTTCTTAAGTATAGCGAGTCCCGAATCTCCCACAAAGGAATGTCCACACACTATGCATTGTGCTAACACAGTTATTTATATAAAAAGAAGGTTCAGAGATATATACACAATTAATAACGCACTTTGTACTTTGGTAATTCTAATATGGCAAATATATACAATGGCCCTCATTATAAGTATGGCTGTAAGGCAACATCGGTGCCAGTAGCGCTACCGGCACTGTTGCTACCATACTGCCATACTACGAGCTGTGCTCGTGGGTGCCTTGCAGCTCGTCAGGTCTGACCTGGAGGGCAGTATGGCACCCGCGAACACAGCATGTTGGATGCACCGGCACTGTTGTCCTATGGGACTCAAAGGGGAATGTGGATGTACCGGGCCCGGCACCCGCAAAAGGGCAATTACCGGGTCTTCGATCTTCCTGGTGCTCTTCGATGATTGTTCCAGGAAGTCCTGGGGCAATGTGGCGTGCGGTCCACCTCGATGCAAAGTGTTTGGTGCTGCGAAGAACATTCAGTGATGGATGGAGGCCACGCAGCAGGTGTCGATAGATGCTTTGGGGGTCCTCTGGCCTGTTGGTGCTGCAGCTGTAGCACGTACCTCAGGATAGCTTCAGAGTTTGGGACTCGACCAAAGGCTGGACCTCGAATCTTCACTCCCTGAGTGTCCTCGGGATGTCAGCTTTGGGTGGTGGGAATCCCACCAGTGAACTTTCTTCATTAGCCGATGACCTCGACTTTCTCCGGCGGGACAAAGCAGTCCACGGTGATGGCAAGGGAACCCTCATTCAAATGTTCTTAGGCAAGGTGGGGCTTTGCGGCTCCAGTCTTCGAGCAGCACAAAGTCAAGCTGTCCCTGCTTCTGGGTGACTTCACTTGACTGGCTTCCAGTGGTTACGGAAATCCTCTGAACTCCGGGCAACGGCAAGTGACTTCAATGGCCTCAATGTCCCAGCGCTTTACTTCAAGATTCATGGCTGACCGTTTCTCGGGTTGACAGCCTTTCGGGACTGGCTTCCAGGGTACCTCGATGAAGAGCAGCAATTTTGTACATTTGTCCCTCATAGCTCGGGGAGAGCTCTCCTAGCCAGGTCCTCTCGCGGAGCAGTCTGCGGCAGACTCGATAGCTTTTAGATGTCATCGAAGGAAATGAAGCAGCAATTCTTCTTCTTCCAGCTGGGCTTCAAAGATGAGCTTCAAGTTTCAACTACAGCTTCTGAACAAAGTGGTAAGTGAGAGGTACCCAGGTATACTCATCTGTCCCTCATTCACTCTGGCTGAGCCAGGCTCAGGCAGCCAACCACACAGAAGGGCATTCATGCAGGCAGGTCGCCAATCAGGCTCACAGTCATTCAGTCTATGCACTTCCACCCAAACACCCATAACAAGAAATGTGGATTGGGGCAAGCACCCAGCCTTTCAGTAACTACACTGCATTCATGTCAGTTTCAGGCAGGGCTGTCTCATTCAGTGTGTGTGACAAGAATACATATTGGTCACACACTCTATTCAGACGGGTACTACCCCAAGGGTGTACCCACAACGTACAGTTACTGGGAAGGCTCAAGCCAGACTTGCCTGGGCTGCCCCAAAATACAATATATGGTTCTTCCACCCAAGAGCCAGTCAGAGGAAGGGACAGAGTCAGGGCTTCCCAGGACTTTGGGAAAACAAGGTAACAGGCAACAGAAACCAAGAGGCCCCAAGGGCCATCTTAACTTCTATCAGGAATCTACTTATTCCTACGGCAGGGCCTGGCTATCCCAAAATGGAGGATACCCAGAGCACCTTTCACATTCAGCATGGAGCTGGCACATACGCTGCTCTGTGGGCAACACACATTTGCCCAAAAACATACACTAGTGGTACAGGGTTGTACACCCACCTATGGGTGCCACAAGGGTATACACACAAAAAGAATATAAGGGAGTACAGGACAAGGACATGGAGGCCCTGTCCCTCCAATGCATTTCTAGCATCAGAGTCACCCCCCCAGACTGAGATTAGGGTGGTCTAATCTCCCACGAGATTGACATCCTCATGCAGACAGTGAACATATCTTCTGGAAAGGCCTTCTGCATTATCTTGACTCTTCCCTGGTCTATGCTCAATAGTGCAGTCTAGCCCTTGCAGGCTAATGGACCACCTGAGCAGTTTAGGGGTTTCACCCTTCATCTGCATAAGCCACTTCAAGGGCTTATGGTCAGTTTGGACCTTGAAGATAGACCCAGTAAGGTGAAGCCTAAAACGCCTATGCTCCAAGCTATACGGAAACATTCCTTTTCAACAGAAGCACACCTAAGTTCTCTACCTTTGAGTTGCCTACTGATGAATGTGATAGGATTTTTCATCCCTTTGCCATCTAACTGGGACAAGGCAGCTCCAATTCCGGTGTCACAGGTGTCAGTTTGAACAATAAAGGGTTTGCTGTATTCAGGAGCAAGCATCACATGTGCCCTACATAGCCTTTCCTTCAAGCCAACAAAGGCCCTCTGACAGTCTTCCATCCAATTAGCCTTTCGAGGTTGCTTGGCAATGTCAGAGCTGTCAGAGAGGCAGCTATGGTGCCATAATTTGCTATGAAGTTCCGGTAATACCTAGTGAGGCCCAATAAAGCTCTCACTTGGTTTCGAGTAGTGGGAGTCTCCCAGTAATGAACATCCTGTACCTTACTGGGAAGAGGGTGGATTCAACCCAATGGATTCAAAGTGACTTTCCCCTGAGCTATCTGGCACTTGGTGGCCTTGATAGTGAGGTTGGCCCTTTTCAAGGCCTGAAACACCTTATCAAAATGAGTCAAATGCTCATCCCAGGTGTAACTGTAGACAGCAATGTCCTCTAGATAGGCCACACAAAAGGCCTCAGGCCCACTGAGCACATGATTGACAAACCTTTCAGAGGTGGAAGGTGCATTCTTCAATACAAAAGGCATTACTCTAAACTGGTAGAGACCCTCAGGTGTTTATAACACAGTTTGTTCCTTGGCCTGGTCCGTCAGAGCTATTTGCCAATAGCCTGAGGTGAGGTCAAAGGTGTTTACAAATTTGGCAGCACATAAGGTCTCTACAAGCTCATCAGCCCTGGGAAATAGGTGAACATCAGTTTTAGTGATGACATTGACTCCTTGGTAGTCCACACAGAACTTCCATTCCTTGATACCGGCCTTGGAGCTTGCCTTGGGGGCAAGGACTACAGGACTGGACACCCAGATCCAACATCTTGGCGACCTCAGCCTGTATGTGGTTCTTAACAGTATCTGACATCTGATAGCATCTGCTTTTGACAGGTACACTCTCACCAGTGTCAATGTCATGCATGCACCACAGGGAGAGGCCTGGTGTCAGTGAGAACAGAGGGGCATACTGCCAGAGCAAAGTCCTGCAGGCCCTCTGCTGCTCTGGTGTCAGATCTGGAGAGAGATATACTCTCTCCACTGAGCCATCCTGAGGGTTGCTATTCAGCAAATCAGGAAGGGGCTCACTCTGATTCTCCTCTTGTTCTGAAGCTAGCAGAAGGCATGAGACTTCCTCTCTTCTGTGGAAAGGCTTGAGCATGTTAACATGGAATACCTGAGGGGGTACCCCAGGGACTCCCATGTCAACCAGATATTTGAATTTGCTCATCTTGGAGATTATCCTGAAGGGTACAGTCCACTTATCTGCCATTGCTCTGAGCTTGGTGGGCTCCATCAAAAGGATTTCCTTTCCTGGAGTCCAATCCACATGTGAGGCCTTAAGGTTATGCCAGTACTTGTTTAATTCTTGGCTTGCCTTAAGATCCGCTGATCCTCCTTCTGGGGCCTAACACATAGTCCACAACTTGCTTGGCAGGACATGGAGGTGTGGCTTCCAAACCTTCTCTGATTAAGGCAGGGGGTCCCCTCACGGGATGTCCAAAGAGAAGTTCAAAGGGGCTGAAACCAACACCCTCTTGAGGCACATCTCCGTAGGCTAACAGCAGGCATGGTAGGAGGGGATACTATGTCCTCTTTAGGGGCTCTTCCCAAGCACCCAGCATGCCCTTGAGAGTCCATTGGTCTGGGGATGGTAGGAGGTGGAGAACTTATATGTTGGCCCGCATTGCTTCCACATCGCTTGCAAATAACTAGACATGAAGTTGGATCCTCTGTCAGGGACCACCTCTTTAGGGAAACCAACTCTGGTAAAAATGCCCAGGAGGTGAGCCTTGGCAGTTATGGTCCGAGGGGTATAGCCTCAGGGTACCTGGCAGCATGATCAACCAGTCCCAGGATGAACCTGTGGCCACCTGATGTAGTAGGGTCTAAGGGACCGACAATGTCAATGCCAACCCTCAAATGGTGGGCCAACCACTGGCAAAGGCTGCAGTGGGAGAATAACATTGCCTCTAGTCTTGCCAGACAACTGGCAAGTGGGGCAGGTCCAGCAGTGGGACTCCACATTTACTCCCAACCTGGGCCAGTATAAATGTACAAAAAGCCTTTGATTGGTCTTCTTAGTGCCAAGATGACTGGCTAAAGTCACCTCATGTGCCAACTGGAGAAGAAAGGGCCCGTAAACCTTGGTACCACCAACCTCTTGAGGGCACCAGGTTCAGGCTTAGTGGTCTCACTACAAAGCAGCTCACCCTCCCAATAAATCTTGAATGAGCTAGGCACTTCACCTTTTGCATGGGTCTGGGCCTGCCTTCTTAGAACCTCAATAGAGTGGCACAGTCTCTGACCCTTACAGAAGTCTCCCCTAGAGGGTCAATTTTCAAGAAGCAGGCATTGAAGTTCAGGGTGATCCTCCGGGTTGAGCATCTCTCCCTGAGGGGGGTCTTCTGGCTATTCTCCCTCAGGAGTCGAGTTTGGGTTGGGTTACCAATAGACCTAGCCCATCTGGTGCTTGGATCCCAGTGGGTGCTGCTGAAACAGCAGGAAGAGAAGAAGCCCCCTTCACAAAGGTAGTCCTCTTGCTCTTCTGTTTTGCCTTGGGTCTCCCCTTAGATGTGGGTAGCTGACTAGCAGTCAGACACTGAGCAACCTGAGACCTAGTGACTGCAGCAGCAGTCAGGGGTAGTCCATCAGAGATCAACCCCAACTCTACTAGATCATTCCCCAGTGGTCGAAGTGTACGAAAAGAAGTAGTGGAACTATGTTCCCTACTGGCCTGCAACACTCCCCACAGACCTCATCGCTGCACCCACTCCCATGCACAATAAAAACCCCAAAACACATGTGCCTGCTCTCAAAGGAAAGGTCCTGTGCAGTGCACTGAAAGTACAAGTTTCAACTTCTTCCTACACTTTTATTTTAAAAGGAAACCGTTCCAGAATGGTTTCTTTTTAAAATAAAAGTATAGGAACGGTAAAACGTAATTAAAAGAAGTAGAGGAGCACCGCTCCTGACCGTTCCCGCCCACTTCGACCACTGTCATTCCCCAACAATATGTGGGTAGGCACATTGTCCTGAACCAGCACAGGGAGCTTTGCTGTCTTGTCCTCAATCTTGATGGTGACTAGGGCTACAGGAGATAATTTGGGAGGCCCAGCAGATAACCTGGTAGTTCTCAGAGGAGCACCTACATAGTCCTGTGGCATGAGCAGGGTCCTGTCCACCACTGTCATACTTGCCCCAGTGTCTCTCAAACCAGTGAAAGGCTGGCCATTCAGGAGGACACTTCTCAAAAATCAGTTGGTATTCTGTGGGATTGTAGCCAGTAGCTCTGTGTACTGGTCCCATGCCCCGAGGGACTCTAGGGATAGCTCTAATGGAGCACCAAAGGTGATTCCTGTAAAGGAGGGCGGACAGTGGCCTTCACCTCAGGAATGACTCAAGGGTAGGCCAGGCTGACAGCCTGGACTCCAACTGCCTTACCTTTACAAGGACTTTGGGAATACAATGTAACAGGCAATAGAAACCAAGCAAACCCACTGATTCCTATGGCAGGGCCTGGGTATCCCAAAATTGAGTATACTCAGAGCATCTGTCACATTCAACATGGAGCTGTCACCAGACCGTGCTCTGTGAGCAACAGACAGGTTTTCAAACACATACACTAGGGGTGCAGGGTTGTACCTCCACCCATGGGTGCCATAAGGGTATCCCAAGAGTCTCTGTTCACCATGACCAAAAAGAGGTAGAGCTGTACTGCCAGGGGTCTCAACTGGATTTGTGTGCAGATAATAACACATAACACACATCATAAGTGAGTACAGGGCAAGGTCATGGAGGCCCTGTCCCTCCACAGCATTTCCAGCATCTCAGTGATACCAGGTCATTTTCCCACTCCCAGACCAGGTCTAGGATGACATGTGGAGGGAAGCAGTATCTTCCATGCACATCCTCATCTGGCATCCCAAATAATGCTTGGGGATGACAGTTTCTGGCCCTCCTGCTACTTCCATGTATTAATTATGAGGGTTAGCAATGCAGGATATGGCATTGTGGCAATTGTATGTTCATTGCGGTTGCATTGTGCTTTGTATACATGGGCTTTCATTGCGCTTTGTGCTTTGCGACAAGTGTTAGGTGGCGGTGTGTTCATTCTCCAACATTCCTATGAATATGGTTTATTTAGCACTTGGTGGGGCGTGTTGGTTGTTAGCACAGCACCTCCCTCCACGCGCCCATGTTCTTCCGCATTTTCCTCCTTTAATGAATATTTTGAATGTTCCACCCGTTAGTTTGTTCTTTGCGCTGGCCCTTCCAGCGCGTTGCGATCAGTGTCGCTCAAAGCGCTTTTGCACAGCGTTAAGTGGAAAGCGGCAGTGCAAAGTCCATTCTGTGAATCAGAATAACCCATTTACTGCCGCACAAAGTGTACGTTTGCCGTGCAAATTCACTTTGCGCTGCGCTAGACTTTACGCACATTACGCCCATGTTCACATCTTCATCCCCTTAATTTCCGTGATCTTTTGCGTGCACCAATTAAAAATATCTAACAGATGATGTAATGTGGAATAAATGTAGAATCTGGTTGGAGATAAACGTTTTATTATTCTGCTTAAATTCTGCTGCAAACAAAAGTTTTAGGCAGAGTATTAAAAATGTAGTTAACATCCAACAATGCTGTCCAGAATCAGTGGTAACAATAAGATATGCCTGCTCTCCTATAATAACTCCCAGCATTACACTAATTAAAGATAATAATACCATCCATCTCTACTTGTTTCTCAACCAGTGACTGTGACCTGACAAAGAAAAGGAGTTTAAAAAAAAGGTCACTGCAATGCTGGTCATTGGTTTAATAAAGTGTTTAGTGACAGCTGAGATTCAGCTCAGAGAGCTGCCTTTCACACAGTGCGCCGGCTGTTACAGCAAGCATTGGGATATCATGAATCAAGTCTAATGTAATAAGGGTAGTGATGTCATTTTCTTATTACATTATGTGATTACATTGCAGTTGATGTGTTATAAGAATACTATGTAGGGTTTTTTATGCACATATTGCAGGCCCGGACGTATCATATAGAGACATGTGACTCTCTTTCAGCAGTCAGATTGCTTGTTTTCCATTGCAACTGATAGAAAGCAGATGCATGTAATAACAATCAGCCGGTATCTCTACCTTTAATCCATTTAAGCCACACAACCCCATTTTCTAAAATCAAAGGGGCTGAGTACGGAAAGAAAAGCATGTCTGGTAACTTGGCAGCTGTGTCTTGAAGAAGAAATGCAGCTGGTTTCACAGTATGTCTGAAAGCTGAAACTCCGAATGTTTCTAAATGAATAACACTGCCAATGTATCCGGAAAGGATCTTGGAAAAAGTACAATTTGTAGAGCTTGCCTATTGTTCCCCTGAACATATTGCAATCTACTAAACATTTCCTTTGTGGAACTGGAAAATGAGGTACTTTGTACTTAGAAATGCCCAAAGAGGCATGCCTGTGAAGTTTCGGTCTGCTTGTACCAATCTTTATCCTACGTCAAACTTGGGCAACAAAGAAGAAGACATGAGATTTAGGGTGGCAAGACCACAGACCTCCTACTTTTTAAATTAAATTAGAGTTGTGGCTGGAAAGCATTTGATCTATTCAAAACCTTTAACATTGTTTTATTTTAGAACAACATGTTCTTTACTGATGCTGTGAATAATTGACATCCACTTTCGTACAAAATCTAACGCATTTCTCTTGAAGTTGTATTTGTATACATTCTGTATGGTGTATGCGAGTCGTGGCCTAAACTGGCAGAGGATAGTTGTGATGTTTGCTCTAACTTCATGGCTCGTGATTTGAAGCACGTTCCCGAAGGTATAGGCCACTATGCCCTCCTCCCCTTCCCACACAGAGACACCACCTTCTCTTTCCTTCACCTTTGTGGACAGTATTTTCCTTAATGTTCCAGTATCAGGGCTAGCCAAACAGTGAGCCGCTGATGTTTCGGTCTAAAACTCTCATCATGCACATTCAAAATAGCTAGGGGTGTTTGATATGGGAGGTATAAACCAAATCATCGGGGGCTAGATTATCCTTTGCCCAAAAAAGTCGAGCAAATGTATTTAGCAGAAGTTTTGCTATTTACATAATACAGAATGGAGCAAACAGTTTTAGCTCCAACCGGTATTAATAAAACAACTTTTCACTAGGTCAAAATTGAAGCAAGGGCCAAGGTCCAGATTATCTACCATTTTCAACAGTTTTAAAGCGTGCGCAAATGGGATCTATGCGATTACTGCGACACACATAATTACGTCGGCCTAAAATGCACACTTTTGTTTTTTACACCCCCTTTACACCACATACATATGCAGGAGGAGACTCCCTGCAGCCCTCCCCCATATTCCCATTATATCACATACCCCCCCACATATATTTATGGAGTAAGGGGTGCCTAAAAAATGAAAAGTCTGCATTTTCGGCCGTCGTTATTGTGAGGGTGATCTTTTGAGCCATTACCGAGCAAATGTATTGATAAGAAATGGAGCAAACAGGTTTTGTCACAAACCGTATTATCTAAAAACTTTTCCACTAGGCCAAAAATAAATCACAATGGTTCTTGTACTATGTTTTCGGCAAAACATAAAAATAAATCTGTTTACTACATTTCATGTGTAGTGAAAATCTTTTTAGATGATACAAATTGGCACTAAACCTGTTTGCTCTATTCCCAATTATCACTCAAATTGGCGCTAAAATAATTTGCTCCATTACTGCACAAGTGCAAAGCTTTGATAATCTGAACCCTGATTATCTAACATTCGCATGAGTTCTAAAAAGTAAGCAAATGCTTTGATAATATAGAATGGAGCAAACAGGTTTGTCACAATCGGTAAAATCTAAAAACATTTGCACTGGGGCACAAATAAACCATACTGTTGTTTCTACTATTTTTGCTGCATAACATTCAAAGACATATGTTTGCTACATTTCTTCTTATGTTACACATCAAACATAGTAAATAAAACATTCTGTTTCCTTTTTGTCCTTGTGAAAACATGTGTAGATAATACAAATTGGGGCTTAATCGGTTTGTTCCATTCTCCATTATCAGAGCAGTAAAAATTGGTGCTAAATTAATTTGCTCCACTTTTTTCCACTAGTGCAAAGCTTTGATAATCTGTTGCCTGGCCCTGAGGGTTCATGCTTTTCATTATTCGCTCGTTTATCAGGCAAGTTGTTCTACTGTAATATTTGCAATACTTTACACAATCCTCTGGATTATCTGTTTGGCCTTTGGAGTAAAATAAAATTTCATTCAAATAGAAGAAATTAAGTGATATTTATACTCTCCAAAGATGTGTTTGAATGAATGTGCATATCATGCTGGGCCATTACATATATGGTACCATATCACTTTATTGCTGTACATAACATTACTGTATCGTTGTACTGTATAAAGCATTGCCACTAAGTTAAGCAAATAAACTAAAGAATCTAAGAAGAAGAGAGAACGTGTGCCTTATTCCTTTACCTATCTGTTGATGACTTCATTATATGTGAAGGAGAGATTACAAAGTATTTGGATGACTATAACGAATATCCCTTGGAATCTAAATGAGTTGTGGTCAAGCAGTCTAATTATCCAAACATATTACACAGTGCAACACTCATGTTGATTGTGTGTGCAAGATAAGTATGTGCATTGAATACCATCAGTGTCCACTCACCCTTTGGCATGGATGGGGTACTCATATCATCTGTTGTAAAGCATTTAGATACTGCTGGAAACCGTTTTGATACAATATACACAAAAACAATGATTATTGATTCAATTCTGCTTCTTTATGAAAATGATAACCAGCTGTGCGAATGGCAGCAACTCTGATTAAAGGGTATTGTTTATTCTTCTCCAAATTCTGCTGCTGAATTCTGCTTTGAAATTTGTCTTGTGCGATTTTAGGCAGCAACATTGTTGACATGTGCATCTGTAACACCTGGCTTAAATCACCAATGGACAAAGGACAATAATTGTGAAATTCCATCCAGATGAAATGAAAAGTTACAAGAATTGTGCAAAATTCAGTACCTGAAACGTTTAATTAAACTACCCATGCTCATAGAACATTTTGCAGTCACAGAAAAGTGAGTGAAGAGATTAAGAAAATCTCTATACATAAACATCAAAATGTGTTTGTTTGTGGCAGGATTTGTGGTGAAGCCTTGTTCATTATACAATTCCACACCATTTCACTAATCTGCACCACATTTTGCATAGTTATATGTTCGGACCTTCTGGACATTGCTGGCTACATGACATTTGGATACCCCATCCATTTCACCCAGATTTCAGCACCTTCACGCATGAGATGGATGCCTGAAATTCGCGAAACATCAATGTGGTCATAGAAGGATCCCGTTTCCGACACAAGGAACACGACTCGAAGTCCCTGAGGCCTTAGGATGCCCAGTTTCCAAGATTTTCACGCAATAATGCACCGCAACAAACTGCACCACACCAGGGTGAGGCGACAGGTGTGGAGAGAGCACAGAAGGTCACAGTATGCAGCAGCACACCAACTCTCACCTCCCCCCAACGTCTGCTCCGGGGTATTTCAGCCAGCCACACACACCCTTTCTCAGTACAGTACAGTTTACTTTAGGGTGCAAAGCACATCAAGTGATAAACGAATAAGAACAGCGACCTACAGGATCAGTGTTATCATGTCTGTCTACAGAACCCGTTCGGAGAACGGGCACTTTGGCAAGTATATTATAAGAAACTGCAGCAACATAACTTAAGTGATACCTTGATTGTGTTGTTAAAGGAGGACTCAAGTCAGGGTACCTCTGAGGAGGGGTTGTTAAGAGTGAATCCTCGAATAACCCATTTGGTCAGACTTGCTCATTTCACTGAAATCCATACCCAGAACAAGCATTGACAAAGCTAATATGTCTTGATTTTTTATTAAGAAGTGAAAGTGTTTGGTATTGGAATGTGGTAGGCTGGGTTTGGCTGTGCCAGTAAGTGGCTGGCTGTATTGATGAGTTTGTTTGCAGATTAGTGAACAGGTGGATGCATGAGTGAGATATGGGATTGTGCCGTTGAGTAATTGGATGGATGGGTGAATGTGTGCTTGTATTTAGGACATGCAACCATGTTCAGAGGTATTTGTGCAAGTGCTCTCTATCCAAAAGTGGTCCAGCATTGCATCACTTTCAGGATCTACCTCCATTGAATAATTAGAACATTAGAAGGAAAGTGGGTGTATTGTGCATGCATGGGTGTGGTGATTAAAGGGGTCCATTTATTTGCCTGTGTTTGTTCTTTCATTGTTCGTTTCTGGCTTTCTGGCAGAGGAACGGAACAATTTCCTGAAGCTGCCCAGCGAATCGTTTTAGCGGAACACAGTACTTACTTACCAGTTCATATATCAACACAAAATGCCAACACACATTTATTTACAACTTCTGTAAACCCTCTCTTTCAATAAATCGGGTCCCATTGGGCAGTGGTCTGAATATTGTGTGCCGTTTCCCTCCTGCACTGTGAGCTGTTGGTTGTGGGATTATATGGAGGAGCATGAGAATTCCTGCCCTGGACACTAAATGGGTCCGGGATACACACCCTCCGAGCCAGGCCTGATTGCGTAACACTTTGTGCAGTGAAGATGGTGGGTTTGTTTTTGGCTGAGGGTTGACTTAAAGCAATATAGTTATGCTAATGAGTGCACATGGTCGAATATGCTTCAGGAGACGTTGATACATAACCCAGAGGTTTAGCATTTGGTTTCCTTCGCTCTCCTGGATTAAAATAATCCAGCAGCATGATTGGAATAGCGGGAGACCTAGAGCCATGTAGTGAGGAACTGCATTGTTGTTTAGTGTAGAAATGATCGATGAATGTCCTTTATAATGGAGGACAATTTCATAAATAAGTACAAAACACTTCATAATAGCGTTTGACTCAATGGTAACTGTACCATGTTGCACACATGTGTGAAAATCATCCTTCTCTATCAAGAGTTCGCCATACCCCACCTTTAGTCACGTTACTGACGGAAGTTACGTCTCCACGATTGCTCCATTGGCGCTCTGAAGTCATCACATGACAGTGTGTGAGCTTTACAAGTACACTAACCAAAAAACACATAAAGAGATGCTGCTCTGCTCAGTATTGAGTGACGTTAGTTTATTTCTTAAAAGTCCCAAAAGCAGAGAAGAGTGAAATTAAAAGAAAATGGCAAATGTCACAATTACCTCATGATTCATGGAATAAAACAGGGCTGCTGTTCTCTTCAATACGAAAACCATGTTTTTGAAGCCACGCAGAAAGCTCTGTAAGTGATGTTGGATTAGGTTTGTGTCTGGAGAATGACTCTCAGAGTCAAGGCAGATCCATTGGTTAACCACTGGCTTGGCTCTAACCTTGCGCTTGCTGGCTTACCCCTCTGGCACGTACAAGGCACTGCTGAGGTATTAATAGAGCAGTTTTTTCTTTCAAGCCATGCATGCCTTAGAAAACAGATCCATCTCCTTACAGCACATCTCCACATCTATGTGGATTTAGACGGTTCAACCTACAAAATAAGGCCCTAGCATGTCCACTTACAAATCAATTTCCTTGCAACCAGTCTAACAAATATCTGTGGCCAATTTGTATTTAATTCTCACCCCTGAACTAGTAATGTTAACGAATACCAGGCACAGCTAGTTTTTACGGTAACCAAGGTTTTGTAAATGATGTCTAATAGAGTAGGATGTTAGAGAATAGAGGTGGCCCCAGTAGAGCAAAGGTGCAAACTCATCAAATTGACTTACAAGATCACAAAGTGGAAATATAACCGTATTACTGTTCCAGGGAGTTAGAGTCTGTATATTACAGCACACACCAGTGGCACAGCTTCATAAGCAGATTTGTGAGCCATCACAGCGAAGACACTATCAAGAGAGTGATCCACTATTTGGCGCTGTGTACAATGCACCTACTAATACACTAGACAGGTATTTTCATTTAGCTTGTTGAAAAAACATAAAAAGAGGACAACACTCCCCGAGTGCACACACTGAATGCATCCAATGAGATTCCACTGGTGAAGGACCTCAACAAAGTACTACATTGATTGAGGGTAGCATTTAGTAAAACCAGGAAACACTTGAGACTATGGCTGCTGAGATATGGATCATCTGTCTAGGTCACTGGAGACACATCTGGCATGTCAGAGGCATCCATGTACACGAGAATCTGGTAAGTCACCCTGCATTGTTTCAGAGCACACCTGGCAGAGTTGCTCAGGTTTCTGCATAGCTTACAGGACATCAGAATTCATGAAAGAAAGAGTACTATGAAATTAAAGACTTAACACTTCCCACAGGGGCCACAGGTGTGGCACATATTCAAATGAAGAAGTTTAGAACTCAGACGTGTGCCTAATACAACCGCAATGGGCAAACCAGTATGCACATGTAGGTGGGGTGTAACACCCATACGATTTACGCCACCTACTCCAAACAATGTCTACCTAGATCATGGCTTGATGCAGCCACAATGGACACCTGGCAGGTGTCCAGATATGAGGACACACACTATGATACCAGGTGCTACAAGGAGAAATCGCAAGGTGTAGGTGTGTGGACAAAGTTGATGGCGTTTTACAGGACCTCGGTTACTGTTTTCATTTCTGCCCTTCAGTTGAGAGCAGATATCATCTAAATCCATGGTTTGTATCATGCTGCCACATTCCACCTACTCATGACCAAAGAAGAAATGGCAATTGTCTGGGTATAAAGTGTGTCTACATCAGGGGAAGAGAGGTGCCTGTGCTGAATTTAAGGTGGACAATTATATCTAAAATCTAACTATGGTCCACAGTTAACGAAAATGAACCGAGTCTACGCATAGGTATGTGCTTATTTTTGACCCCATTGATCCAAATCTATCTCATGCAAATTGAACCTATAATACTCTATGGTCTCGACATCAATTTGTCTGATTTGGGGGACAGCATGGATGTAATCCAAGGCATTCTTTTGAAGAATACCTTAAGTCTTGCTAGCTCCACCCCAAACTCAGTGATAAGATATGAATTCGGCTTACCTCTATGGCAAGCAGGGCCACATGGAGAAAGCTGCTGACTTACGCCAAACTCCAGAATCCACCAATGCATTCTTTGTACGAAAAATGGGGGATGCGCAGACCGGCACTTCAGGGTCATCCATCACCACCTTCAAGGAACATATGAACACCTTTTCGATTGAAATGGGAGGCTCCCAAGCGGTACTCATCTTAAACCCAGCTAAGGTTAAAAAGAAGCTCTTCCAAGAGGATTGGGGGAAAACAGCTGATGCTTTGGGGAAATAGTCCCTATATAAAGAATATTCTAAGCTGGTTTATAAAAGGGAACAGGTAGCTAAATATATGCTTATCTTTCCGTGCTCCAGAAGAAGAGCACTTTTCCTTCGTGTCCGTTTAAACCAGATACCTACCCTGGAAAGAGTGAACAACTGGAAGAGGGTGAAAGGGAATGGGAGTTGTAGATTGTGTGGGGTGGAGAGATTGATAGACTCCTTGAAACATCTAGTGATGGGCTGTAATGCCCTGAGAGAAGAAAGGGTGAAACACTTCAACATCAAAACAGGTAACAAATCTTGGTGGTGCTGTTTTAATTCTGGTGCTATGTGAATTCCTATCTAAAACAGTAAAGAGTTTGAAACAGCATACCTCGGGAACATAGTCTGTACTTATAGCACCAAATGTCGTATGCTGGGGATGTGCCCATTAGCCTTTTAGGTGGAACTTACTGTTCTTTGTCATTTCATAACGCTATGTAAATCAGGAAAACTGAATTAGGACATTGTGGGACTGTTTATATCAGGATTCGTACAATGTTTTGTATTTTTATATTTTTCAATGTATTGAATGTTTTCAATTTTTTTATATGATATTGTGAACGTTTCTCATTTGTTATGTGCCTTGTATCTTAAACTATGGGAAATAAAACACAATACAATATATATATATGTAATTGCTGCAGCAGAGTTTTCGAGCGGAGTTCACTGGCGGTTACCGGTAGGAGTCTGCTTTGACTTACTACAGTATCACGGAGCCCAACAGGAGGAGCATATATGTACTCAAGCACATCACAGAGTGAAGCAGAGTTTGTTGGCAGTTGGTGGCAAGTGCGGGTGCGATAGCAGGAGACTTGATGAGTGACTAACACTGAATATTGACTTCTCCAGTTTTTAACAGATTGAGGCAGTGATAGAACCAGATTGGCAATTTGCCAAGTTGAGCGTGGTGCATTTGAACTCTCCTTCTCTGACATCTGACTCCTGCTGGAAGAAAAGGGAATTGTGGTAAGAAGACTCTGGTACTCATAACTAGCAAGCTCTGCACACACTGGACTGTAAACAGAGAGCCTAAAGGGATGCAGGCTTTGATGAAGGGCTCTTGCAGTGGAGGTAAGGCAAGTGCTTCACCATCAGGGTGCGAGGCGGGGAAGAAAACAGGAAACCGTGGGGAATTCTCATCTCATGGGAGTAGCAGCAGTATGTAAAGCTTGTAATATCGAAGTTGCCTACCTGGTGTATAACCCCAGGACTAATGGACAGGGTAGACTTAAGCTCCTTTCCTTGCACCTACCATTCCTTCCCTCAAAGAATGCGTTCGATTCTAGCATTGAAAAGGTGAATGGACATTGTATTGTTTCTGTGCCCCATCCTATCGTCTCAGAAAGTTGTCTGTTTTCATGCCTCCACCCCTCATCTCGTCTCTCAAACACCTTGTGAGATTTTGCAAACTACTTTGGACACTTCAGCCTCCCCATGATATTGCTAACTCTGGGGCATTGTCGCACAAAGGGGTGGTGGGTAACATGGTAAAGCTGGCGGTGTTTATCTTTGGAAAGAAAACCCGTGAGTGTTTGTCACCGACCATCCGAGCGGGTGACGCAATATACATGTAACTATCCGACGCAGATCCCGTGCCTGTTTCCTCTACTTTCTCAGTGCCCATAACATTGGACTGCGCTGTCATGGATGACTCCTTGCAGACCCTGCTCTCAGCTAGCAAGGGCCTTCTAAGAGACTTAACAGATATGGAAATACCCTCTGTCCGTGACATTAAAGATACTAACTGCAGGAAGGGGTAGCGGGGTATCTAAAATGTCAGATGTAAATGTTTCAACTGTTTCTACCATTGTTACAATATCAGACCAGCTGCCTAAGTGGGGAGGATGTTATGACTTAGGCTTTGCCTCCTCAAAAAGCTTGGAGGGAGGGAATAGGGGGGCTCCTTCCTCAGGGGTGACTTTGGTCCCCTAATCTTTACAACAGCTGCCCCTAGGAGTTCTTACGACACAGGCCATGATACAGTTGGTTTTTCATCCAAGCAGTTATCTAAGAGTGGGCAACCACCTCCTTGTCAGTTAAGCCATGGGGGAAAGGAAGATCTGTGCAGGCTTCAGTTTCAGCCAATAGTTGGTACTGGGCTGAATTCATTTGAAGATTTTAGTCCCTTTGTGCCAGCAGCCTTACACTTTGGTGACGCTTCACCTGTCCTACTTACGGGGAATACTTCACAACTGAAGGAACGTGTCTCAAATACCCAAGCCCAAGCCGACAGACAGAGACACAGAGAACTTCTCCCAGATATGCTACCCAGCTTGGAGCAGGGAGCTTTAAACAGGCGGCTCTCAGACCACCACATCTTGCTTCGAGCATCCATGTTACCTAACCCATGTCTTCCTTGATAAAGACTCCGGTCGAAACGCGCATCAGCTTTTTGTTTCAACCATAAGGCTACCATTGCGAACTATTGTCACGTGTTACTCAGTACATAATAAAAATGTACTTAAACAAAAATTGTTTTGACTGATGTGCATACATTCCTCAACCAAGCACGCTTAATTAATGTTCAGATAACTGCACAGGAAGTAGACATCCACAAACTGCCAGCGCCCGTTGCCAACAAGGCTTGTCAACCCTCCCAGTACACAAACTTCTGAGAACCTTGGAGTTGGTTCTATGACAAACCGTGTGCCAGGTGGCAGGCAATATCACATTTCTGGACTAAAACAGTGCGCAGGGGACCGCTGATTCCCAACCCTAACTCCAACCATTCTGAAAACACTCTGGAGGCAAGCCTATTTTCCACCCTCCAGGAAAATCTAAACCTGGCTCTCAAAGCCGTGATTGATAGCAACAAAAGGGTTGGTAGTGTTTTAGGGCACCAGACGACAGCTTTAAATCATTTAAATGTTAGATTTGCCTATATTAAGGGTTACATCAACAGGGTAGGGAAAGATGGTCAGTGTAACCAGCATTGTTTAGGAATTGCTGACAGGGTGGGGCTTCTCTTGGGTAAAAACGTTCCGCTGGTAACCATCCCTGTTAATATGGCTGGCAATAGTAACAATATTGATGATTGTTTTGAACTGCCAGGGGCTATAATTGTTGAGGACCTAGAATAGGGACAAAACAAATATATGCACAGGTGAATTACAATGGTAACATTAACCTAAGAGGGAATTGCTTGAACCTAAGGAGGGGTACTATATAATGTGCGGTTTAAATGCATTCCCAAGACAAACATGAACTGCCCCTGGCCACATTGGGCCTACAAGTGCCGAAATACTTTCTGGTAATTGGAAAGCACACTGTAGACTGGCAGAGAAAAGGCCAGCAGTTCATTTCAACTGCAAAACCATGAAACCGCTGGCTCATTTGCTAAAATAGAGAGACCATGGACTTGTGTGTATTCTGCAGCTTCATACAAGGAATAATGTAATTATGAAACTGCACTGCAGAAGAGAATTCAAAGGCATACAGTAAGGAAACTTATGGATATAGTAAAACTGTTTTAAATAAGCTGTAAGATGGATGATGGAAGCAAAATGTATCAGATGGCATACAAGACATGGAAGCAGGCATCATGTAATGGAAATTAACATGTATTTTAAAATCATCAGTTTCTGCTCATGAGAATTGGCTTCAGCCTATGCCGAACACCCAAACTGCTCACCTTCCTCCATCAGATACAAGGGTCAAGCTTTGATCTTCTCTCTGTCTGAAAAATCTCTTTGAAGTTGCAAATACTTCAAAATGAAAACTCAATGTTTAGTCCCTATGCCTGAGCTAATTACAACTGACATGCTACAGAGACTACCACATGATGCTAGTGTGTGGAGCTATAGCATCTGGTCAGGAAGATACAGAAATGTCTGCAGGGCTCTGACTTCGAAAGAATGCAAATTACCTCACACCAGTTCAAACCAACAAAGAAGTAAATGGCCTGAATTTCATTAAAGAAATATAATGTGTAATTGAAGTTAGACATTATGCAGATGTCTTGAAATGACCATGGGTGCTATTGGGAAATCATAATTATAGATTATCTTTGGAACCATGTCACTTATAAAAATAGAACACACCTAATTGAAAAACATATGAATGGAGCCATCTAATTAGACCATTTCCTTAATAGTTAGACTTTGTGAACCAGAGTTAGAAGCTGAAATGTGATGATAGCTTCCCAGAAAATGTCACAAAGCAGAGATTCAGGGAGAATATTGCTTGATGAATTAGATATCTGTATACAAAACCCTGTATTGATAACTTTTACATTTATTGAATACATTACAAAACCTGCAACATCATGCCAAAATGAGACACATTTCATGAAGTCCGGCATGGTCAGACCAATTTAGAGATCCATATTTCATGATTCTCATTTGTAAATTAAGGTCATTTGCCATGTTGTACATTTTAAGATCATAACTGAAGTGGTCAAAATGCAATTTCAAAGGGGTGGAGTTATAAACTGCAAAGAATGGAGCCCCATAAGTAAAAGGGAGTGATCAGAGAAAAGGAGGGTACAGTAGATGTCCCATTCCAGTCGAGAAGCAATATGCTGGCACCTGATAATTTTGATAATTTGGGGAGTGGTTAAAGATTCATAAGGAAACACACAATGTGAAAATGGAGAGCTGTCTGAAATCATCTGAATAGGAATTGCTGGAAACATTTGTTGGAGAACCAAGATTGCATGGGAGGTGGATTAGACCAGGACGAAGACTAAAATCTTGCAGGAACATGGAGAGACAAATAAAGGGATGTATTCTGGTGGCATTGCATGACTGAACATGGAGAGGCCATCTAACCAAGTCCCTATGCAGCCCATGATATGATTCAGGAGCTCTAAGGTGGTGTAATTTCCTGAGCGAGCATAAACCCAGAGATATGCTATGTAGGTTACCTGTCCAACCAAACCAAGTCTTGTGGGGATCTGCTTAATTTATCAAGTAACTATTTAGTTAATTCCCCTATAGCAAACTGTCACTGTGTGATTTTGTTGAAATTCTAAATCAACAACATCACTACCATTGTTGATACAAATAAAGTCTGCTACAGTAATTCGGTACTTGTTTCTTTTTGCCAATCCCAAAATTCCATAAATGGATGGGGTGCATAAACACAAAATTCCCAACTGTTCACCAATCCCCAGACCCTGCCTTAAAGCAGAGGGGTTTCCATTATAAACTGAATATCTGGGTTTGTGCTGGGGCAGAAAAGTGTCTTGCCAACTTAAATAGAGTGAAGTCCTTGATTAAAAGCATACTTTCTACAGAAAGTGAGCAAGTAACTTGTGATAGATCCATACATTATAAATATATAAAAAGTGTTTTGTTCTTAAAAGTCTGTTATGCTCCAACACTGCTAGTATTTCCAAGAGCACAAGGAGATTAACATAAAGAGTGCTGCACATGTTAAATTACTTTTGTGTAAATAGGAACGTGTTGCATGTTATTTAAATTAAACCTCATGTAAAGTGTATTGCCAAGTGTATGATCCGGTCAGATTTCAAGGTGGTACATGTTGTAAAGTAAACCCCATGCAAAGTATTTTGTGAAGTTAAAATGTTTTGTCAGGCCCAAGGGGCTGAACAATTCTTTCCATTAAGAGTATTTTGTGAGTGACCCAGGTATCAGTATTCTATAGACCTGTCTTTCTGTCACCAGGGTGTAAATAACCAAAGAAGGAACATTGTACATTTTGTGGGGTTAAATAGTCTGTGATCTGTGTTATCCTAAAACAGCATGTGTTTTCAATGTGTGTAAAAAGTGAATTGTCAGGAAAGAAAAGCATTTGGTCCACGAAGTGAGGTGGCGTGTAGTGTGATGTTGTGCAAATATGAATTTCTCATACTAATTAATAAATACATTTTCTTTCTTCCCACCAGCCTGTTTCTTGGTTTAAATATCCTTTAACATTAACATTAACATTAACATCTATTGCACGGGGGCGATGGCTGATGGTGGTGTTATATGGTTCACAGACAGGGCTAGATTGAATTATAACAACAGGTAAATTGGTGTGGCGCAATTGATTGGGAGGGGACTCCCTGCATTAATTGTTGCCCCATAAATATGTCCTACAATAAGAACACAAAATGACATTATTGAGCATCACTGGACGGAGTGGTTGGGATAGGTACGGAGGATGGTGACGAGGGTAGGGGGAGATCCATCTTTAGCAAGCAAGTGAAGTTTAAGCTGAGCTTTGAATAGATCCACAGTTGGGGTAGCTTTAATTGTGATGGACAGCGGGTTCCAGTAGGGAAAAACAACCGAATTGAGAGGTGGCACAGGGGGTACATGGGACAGTGAGGTTGAGTGCAGAAGAGGAGCCGAGCGATCGAGATGGTGAGAAGACAGAGGTACCATAAGTCAGATACTGAGGAGCACGAGCATTGATAGCTTTGTAGACTACAAGAAGGAATTTGAAAAGGGGGGCATGGAGAGACAACCAGTATGCTGTTGTTGGGTAGAAGTGACTGAAGATCTGGGAAGTTTGTAGAGAGTACAGGTAGAAAAGTTTAGGACTCTTTCTAGTGGGAGGAAGGAGTAGAGAGAAAGGCCAACAACTAGCCTTGAGCAGTAGTCAAGTTTGCTGAGCATGAGGGTGGAGATTAGAGTTTTGAGAGAGTCGTTAGTAAGAAATAGAAACATTTTCTAAATGTGGAGATGGTTAATAGGAACATCAAAATCAGTGGTGTGGTTAATTGCTAATTGTTGAAGTCAGAGGTCACTATCAAAAAGAACTTCAAGGTTTACCAGCCTTGGGTGAGGAAGCACTAGGGCCAGACAGGAAGGGGAGGGGAGTGTAGGGATGGCATTGGAAATCAGGTGAAAGATGACTTCCCTTTTGAACAGTTCAGCATGAGGCAGCGGAGAACTACCCAGTGATGAACTGCAGTGATACAGTTCATAATCTGTTAAATTGTCTCTAGACACGACCTTGTTGATCAAGGGATCCATGTTTGAGAACATCATCTCTGATTTAGGGAGACTCACTGTTAACATAAGAAAAAGTGATCAATGTAAAGCTTTGATTTAATTTTAAACTCTGCCATTGTCTGGGCACCTTTCATTTAATGTTTCTATCTGTGACATTTCAGAAGGGAATCAACCATATGCAAATAAGACTTTATCCTATGTCCTGTACTGTCCATATGGGTCAAGATGCATGCTTCTGGGAGAACAAGTAAAGGTCTAGAGTTTTCAAATAATGATGCCACTTAGCCACAAAGATATTCTTTGCTGGTTTATTTTTGGGTGTGGTGATTAGAGATTGGTTTGTGATTGGGAATAGGACAGTAGAATACACATAAACCATGGTTTTGAATAGAGTCAACCATTTGCACTGAGATACATTCAGCCGTGATAGTCTACTTCTGAGAGAGGGGAGTAAGGGGTCTGTGATCTGATAGTTGGAGAGGGGTCTGTGATTGAGACTGGGTTGCTACAAACACTGAGGTGCATTCATCCAAGATGGCATTTGTGGAGGCTGGCACATGGGTGTCTAATCAAGTTCATCTCTACCATATTTGCACCCTGAACACAGGTGGGAACAATAATAACTGAAAACACATGTTCAAAAATCAAGGTCTCATCTCTGCACCCTAAGCAAAGGTGAGAAAAAAAGTAACTATATACACATGTCAAAACTTCATAGTTTAGTCAGAGTGACTCCATTAACCAGCCCATTCTATTCCTGACATTTGATTAGCTTCAATACCCTGGGTAGAAAGAAATCAGAATGATACATGGCTCTTATTTTTTGCCCTGGACTAGGAACATTATTGTATATTTGGACTATCAATTGTTGTAATGAATTGTGCTGAAGGTCTAATCCGAATAAAGCTTTAAAATGAAATGAATGAAAATTAGTGGTTGATTGATTTGTTATTTATTGCGCGCCTATAAACAAGTGTTTCAAGGTGCAACAAGGCAAGGGGGAACAGTGGGAGGACAAGACAACGATCTTACTATGCCTTGTGTCATTGATATTGTGCAAGTGCGCAAACAGGAAGTGCAGAGGAGAGGGTACATGGAGAAGTGCACCCAGAACATCAGAGCTATGTGTTAAGTGCTGGGAGACTGGGACTACAAGCGGCAAGATTAGCCAGGAGGCAGTGCAAGTAAGGCCTGGTGGCCAGTTCAGGGGGACTGGTCGGGGGGGACTGGTGTCCTGTAAAACTCAGAGGACAACCAGGCAGTCACTAAGCAGACAGAGCAGGAGCAAGGGAATGTTAGCAGGGTACAGGGAGAGAGAAAGAAGAGGAGAAACTGTATGTCTTGAGGAGTTTCTGGAACTTTAGGAGTTCCAGCTCAAGGTGGAGGGAGGCAGGGAGGCCATTCCAGTGGGAGATACCTGCAGAGGAGAGATTTCTACACCCCAATCTCTGCTTGGAGAAGCGACTCAAGCGCAGAGTGTTAGAGGTAGACTAGCAAAGGGCTCTAGGAGGAAGGTACTTAGGAGGAGAGAGTTGATGACGGTAAGGGCAACTGCCCCAAAAAGTCTTATAGACAATGCAGAGAGTATTAAACTTGATCCTTGCAGCCACCGGGAGTCAGTGGAGGGATTTCAGGCTGGGGAGATGCAGTCCCTGTACTTGAGCCCAAGGATAAGTCTTGCGGTCCTGCTCTGGATGAGTTGAAAGGGGCGAAGAGTAGAGGTAGGCAGATTGAGAAAGAAGCTTTTGCAGTAGTCCAGCCTAGAGAGAACCAGAGCTCTGGAGACAGTGAGCATCTGGGGGAAGGTGAGAAAAGGGAGAATACCTTTGAGGAGGAACAGCTGGAATTGGGCCTTCTTGGCAAGGTCCGTGTGTGTGAAGAGACGGAGAGTGTGGATTCGAAGATCACTCCAAGGTTTTTTGCCTCAACAGAGGGTGAGGGCAGAGGGACCAAGGAGGGTGGCAAGAGTGAGAGAGGGAAATTGGGAGCTGGGGTCCCAATGGGAAGGATCTCAGTCTTGCTGGCATTGAGGTAGAGAACGTTAGAGGCAAACCATGAATGAATAGCAGATTGACAGTCAGGGATGAGCGAGGAGAAGGAGGCTGAGGGTAGCCTGAAAGAGAGCTGCATGTCATCCGCATAACACTGAAAGTTAGAGGTGAAGGCAAAGATTAGGAGGGCCAAGGGGGCCAGATAGATGTTGAAGAGCCATGGGGAGATGATAGAGCCCTGCGGAACACCACATGTAAAGAGAGAGGTGGTGGACTTGCTGAAGTCCTACATAGCAGTTTCTTTGCAAAGACCTAAGGCTTTGTAATATATCATTAACTATATCCAACATTCCTGTAGTGTTATACATTTCAAAAGAAATTCTATTCTATGACTCTGAGTCTATGACTCTGACTAAAGAAATCTTCATCAACATCAGAAGCTGTTTAGGAGGACACCAGCGTCTCTCAATTTAAGAAGGATGGGGTTTCGTTCAGTCATTCTTTATCTAGTTTACTTACAAAATCGATGCCCAATGGCCGAATGGCCACTTGAACTTTGTAATTTGAGTGACTTGGTCGTAATGACCCCCAATGTGTTGATTAGCTCCCTGGAATATCCCGGGCCCAACCAGCAGTGGCATATAAAGCTCTTTGGCCCTCATTACAACTGAGGTGCTAAGTGCACCAACTTTACCACCATGGTGTAAACTATGTTTACACCATGGTGGATGGTGGATTTACCGCCCCATTACAAGGTGAGTGGGGCGGTAAATCCCCATTTCCCATTTTCCCTTCCCCATTCCCATTTTTGCCCCATAGGGCATAATGGGAGTGGGGAAGGCGCTAATTACGGCACCGTAAATTGCGGTGCCGTAATTAGCACCAAGGTGCCTTAGCACCATGGAACTTAACGCCTGCAAAAAGCAGGCGTTAAGGTGGGAATCAGGCGTTAAGGGTTAACGGTGGCGTTAACCCTTAACGCCTGAGTTGTAATGAGGGCATTTGTGTTGGAGCTACAATAAAAAGAAAAGGATGAACGGGAATAGTTGTTGCACAGTTGCTTGTAGTTTTTTATGACATTGGGCCTCATTACAACTCAGGCGTTAAGGGTTAACGCCACCGTTAACCCTTAATGCCTGATTCTGATTTTAACGCCTGCTTTTAGCAGGCGTTTAAATCCATGGCGCTAACCTGCCATGGTGCTAATTACGCTGCCGTAATTTACGGCGGCGTAATTAGCGCCTTCCCCACTCCCATTATGCCCTATGGGGCAAAAATGGGAATGGGGAAGGGAAAATGGGAAATGGGGATTTACCGCCCCACTCACCTTGGAATGGGGTGGTAAATCCGCCATCCACCATGGTGTAAACGGAGTTTACACCATGGTGGTAAAGTTGGTGCACTTAGCACCAAGGTTGTAATGAGGCCCATTATGTGGTGAGCCTTCCGGGTGCAGTCCCAGGCCATGTCGGAGCTGAAGTGTGCCCCCCATCCCTGAATGACCTGGGCCGTGAGAGTGCAGTGAATGATAATGGGCTCTGTGTCGGAGCTGTAAAAAGGGAGAAACAGTGAGGCTGGTGAACTCGGAGCAACAGAAACGCTCCTTGGAAGATCCCGGGTCGAGCAGGAAGTAAGGTCAGAGCTCTTTAAAAAGAAACAAAGGGGAAGAAGAGTTGTGGTTTGCTCCGCGGAGCCAACACAATATAAACACAGCAGCTGCTTTTTGTATATGCTCAGAATTTGGCCAACAAAAGCAAAAGATAAAAGGGGTGTTCTCCTTCAGTTTGGTCTGTGCTGGGAGCAGCAGCTACAAAGATATGGAGCTCCTGCCTGGGGGAGAGATAAGTGCTGCATGGTAGCTCTGTGATTGGAGCTCCAATGGGGGAAATGTGGCCCAGACCTCCTGCCAACAGTGTCATGCCAACACCCCTGCGGAGGGCGGATAAGAGTGGCTGGTGCCACTCCAGTAAGGTAATAATCCTGCCTGGGGAGTGAAATAAGTGATGCAGCCCAGACATCCTGCCACCAGTGTCTCACTGCCTACCCCACCATCAAGAGACTACAGCCGAGGTGACCCTCTGTGTCCTCAGATGGAGCTTTGCCCGCTCATGAACTGTGCTCTCAACTATCCTGGACTGATATGTGTAAGGTCATACTGTTTGCCTGCAGCCCCACTAATGCTCAAAGAGGACTCAGTAAATATTTACTTTGGATGTTGTGAGCCTGCATGTCATTGATGTGCTCAAAGTGGTCCCAGTAATTAAGTGTGTGTGAAGCTGTGATCCCGCCGACTGCTCAATATGGTTTCATGACTGACAATGGTGTCGTCTGTTGGTTGAGGTTTTCCCTTCTCCCCTGCTGAATAAAATTTTCCTCAGAATGTGGTAGACCTACCAACATGCCACCAGCAGTCCACCAACTCAGACCGTCAGCCGCAAAATATGTAAAGTGTGGTCGATGTATGTTTTAATGTTTGTAACTGACTGAGTCCCAATGTATGTGGTTATTGTTTTATCTTACAGTTCCCAGTTGACCAAGTATTGCTCTTTGTGACTGTTGATTCAATTGATGTCCAGTGATATTGGCTTACTTTTGTTTGTTATTGAAAAGGAACAGTGTGGCATTGACCATCGTCACGACTGAAGGTCAATAAAAAGAGCTTCAGCCGGCACTTGCGCCAGAACAGTGGCAGACTCCATGAATTGTACTTCTGTCTCTGTATCTCGTTTATGGAGCCTGTGGGCTACCACTATGTGATCACAGCTCTACTACCCTGGCCTGCAGGCTGACGCTGTGTGACCACGGTACTGCAGTCCTGCTGATCTGGGTCCCCCCAGATCAGCATGTATAACCTTAGAGTGCCCAGGCCACTGACTTGCAGTGTGATCACAGCAAAGCTACTAGCCCGGGAGCCCCTGGCAGCTGATGTCTTGTCGTGTGACCACAGCCATCAGAGTGATCTCTGCAACTGTCTGTGCAGTGTTACCACCGTACTACCTGCGTCTGTGACCACAGGTACAGCCCACAACACTTTGGAGAAGCCTTGAGCAAGGGCTGCTGTCTGTCCTCGAGGGATCCTCACAACCCCAAGTCCAATAAGTCGGCAGAGGTCTGCGACCATTCTCGTAGCACATGACAACTATTGTGCCGCTTGATTCTTAAGGCAATGAGAATGGAAACTTGACCAAATGGCTAGAGGTAAAATTCTGCAACCAGCACGATTTTGCATTTTTCTAGCTTTTCCATAACACCATAACATTGTCGGCAATGTAAAGTTAACCTAATAGTTGATGCAAGGTGGTATAAAAAAGCATGTTAATTTGGAGCTGCTTCACGGCAGGACACCACTTGCCTCTGGCCGCAGCAGGTCTGGATCCAGAAGGGAGGGGGTCCCTTTCAAGTCTAATTTTGAGACTTCTTTGAACTTTATTGTTTAGTTGTACATAACAAGGGAACACCAAACGCTAGTTTTCCGTTCTTGTAACATTCGTCAAATCATAGATGCTGATCTTGAATGCAATACACATTCGACAGAGGACAATGTTTTCAATTATGATCAATCCAGGCAACATGGAGAGCCTTCTCGCAATTTCCTGACAAGGCCAGCAGGTGCTTTTTGGAATTTGCTGGAAATGTAAATGAAACACCCTCTATATTCACCAGTGCTTTTGAACAGGCAGTCAGGTACTACCATGTGTTTAGGCTAGCACGTAATAAATGAAAGGCCGTCTAACTCTCGGCCCAGTCAGATTTCCTGCCATGAAAAAGACCATTCAGAGGAACTACAAAGCCCTTTTTGTATAAATATAGCGTATGACGGCATTGCATTAGAACCATTGCAGGATAAAATGAAAATACTCTAACACTCCCCCACCCGCTTGCACAGAATGCCTTAACACTTAAAATATTCGCTGGTCTGAAATTTAGGGAGGGCAATATCTCATTTCAAATATTTTAGTGATTACAGCTTCTTTTTTTTTTTTTAAATGGAGGATTCACGTTACATTAGAATTCCAGCGATACCTCTGAGAATGTATTTGATCTTTTTTCCTTCATTATCAGTATTTCAGGATGATCTGTGCTTCATATTCATGTTAAATGTAAAGCACTGTAAAATGCCAGTTGACTCGTTTAGGAAGGAGCTGTTTATCGCTGCTGGGGAATGCTGGCGGCGGACCAAATATAAAGGGTTTTGCAGCTCATTCCATTTAATAGCATGTAGAATCACGTACCTTGAACTGTAAATATTAATACTAACAATATTCTGGCACTGAGTAAGAAAAACCCATAAAAGACCAAGTTGGCCTGCAAAAAGACCAAGATCGTATGGACCATTATAGTGTCACAATGATTATGTCATAGAAGTGTACATTCAACCATCTGGTGGCAGAGAGACAGGTTGAATGGGGAAATATGACATTGGGTTGAAGCACTGCTGCGTGAGACATAGACATGATGAAGATTAGCACTAGAGTCTGCTCTTGGGTCGCCTGGGCTCCCTCCTGGGCATCATGACTTTGTGCTTTGTATCATCCAGCCTGGGTGTGGTCAGACGCATTTTCAGTCGAAACATCAGCTGCCTCCATATGAGCCCCCCTCATTGTCTCATATGCTCCTCCACCCCCAATACAGGCTCCTGCAGGGCATTGATAGACTAGAGTTCCTGCTGCGTCATCTCCGGTGTTTGGTGCATCTGCATGAGGAGCTACCCATAGAGATACTGCTAGCTGCTAGAATCCACTGTGCTTGCCTCCATGCCTAACAGTCTGTTTGTCTGTGAAGAATATGAGTGTCAGCCTGAGGGCAGATAGTAGGTTAAGAATGTGGATGGGGACTGTGGCCAAGAGTGCCCCATGGGCAACAGTTCTCTCAGGAACTGGAGTGGGTTCAACCTTCCACCTTGACAGGGAGGAGACTGCTTCAAAGGTGAAAACTCTATGTCATCCTTGAAGTCAACCACCCACAGGATGCCCCAGTCTTCAGCTGCTTGAATTGCCAGAGTACCCATCGTGAGAACGGTTTGTAGGTTGCTGATTTTGGGGTTATCATACGCTCATGAGGACCACAGTGGACTGTCGTCTCCAGGTAGGGCAATAATGGAAGCTAAAACAGGTGTCTCCTTTGGGGTGGAGTTGTTGGCTTGCCGCCTGCCAGGTCATGTTATCTGTTGCTTCCCTCAACATGGTGTTTTATGGGCCCATGTTAGCTAGAGTATAGATATTGCCACATGTTTTCAGAACATACATGTTAGCCAATAGATTGTAAATTGCGGATGACACACCAATCAAGTACCCATGTTCCCTGGTGTGGTCCTCTCAGCAAGTGCATGCCTGTAACAAGAATGTTGATTGAAATTAGTTGAGCATTACCTCCATGATAGTATTGTAACATTGCTGATTGCAATGTGATGTTCAACATTTACTGATGGGTAAATGATGTAGATGTCTGATCAAAGCATTTGCAACCTACTATGGATAGCCTTTTCCTTAAGAAAATAAATGGACACATTGACTTATTTCATTACTCTGTTGTACAAATGCCTGTCCTGCTAACAAATGGCTGTAAATCTGTGTCTAAACATGTATTGGCCTGTAGCTTGGTATGCATAATGTTTAGGCATGGTAGTATGGAATATTCATGTTGTCTATTGCTATGATTGTCTGTATCATGTCATGATCAATGTACAGTATGGCATGCTCAGGTCACCTCTGCCAGGTCTGCCAGACTGCTGTTGGTCCTTAGTTGTCTGTGGTTGGCCCCTGTGCACTTGACCAACTTCCCTTCCCCAGTTAACCCCAAGTCTCTGTGAAGCCATCTTGGCATGTCTCAGCCATGCTTGTCCCCTTTCTCAACTTCACTAGGGATCCCAGGACCCCTGAGAACCGGTAGGTTTGGCAATGTCCACCACACCTGTTTCCTGCCCAAACAGCAGCACAAGCCCTGGCCCGAGAACCCTGGCAGCCCTGGTCTTGGAGCCTGTGGCTGCGGCACCCCTCATAAAAGTTATATAGCTAACCAAGGGGTAACTTGACTGTAGCGATAAAAATCACTCCCAAGGCGTGCCCTATGTGGAAATGTACTTCCAGAAGTGGATGCAGGACTGAAAGACACGGTACACCCTGGGAACCCAGCTACCCCTGAGGAACCTAGTGTCCTGGAGTAAGCTAGCAGAGCCAGAATCTTTGTATACCATGAAGCCTCCAGCACCCACAGACCCTGTCTGTTCTGAGACCTGGTATACCCTGAGAAGCTGGTCACCCTGAAGTCTCCTGTTTGTAACCTGCAAGCAACTGCAACGCCTGAAACGTTAACTGACCCATATACAAGGATCCAGTGCTTACTTCTCGTCCGCTAGCTGGTGTACTCCTTGCTAGAGGTCGGGAGACTCTGGAACACAACTCAAAGAGTACTATTTGTGGCTAGGGTATTGTGGTATGGTCCATGTCTCCCATCATGGCCACCCTCTCCTGGTGTATTTCCAAGTCCACACTACTCATTCGTGTGAATCGCATTGCTTCCTCTAATGCACAATCCTCTTTAAAAACAATGACATGCAAACATACCACTTTGGATCTGTGTGTGTGCTGGTCGAGTTGGGGTTTCACATTTGAATGCTGTGTTTTTTTAATTCTGTCACTGACGACATTCCTGGTGTGGGACACCTACACAGCCAAGGAACGTTGAACGCACATTTTTCTTCCCCAACCGGATATAGCCTTACCTAGATTATACTCAAATAGTCACATATATCACTGCTGGCATGTTTGATTTTAAAGTCATAACTGTCTTGAAGAATGCATGATATTTTACACTGGTAAGAGGTAGAGGAACATTGCACACTCAGGCAAATGGTGTTCACTGTTGTCATTCACATTCCCACATACAGAAAACATTGGGAAAATGTGGGAAAGATGCGCAGGCGCTCACTCCACAGTTTGCCACCCTGGATTCCCACATGTGGTGTGCATTTAAAGGCCCCAAACAGAAGTCCCTTTCACATGAATAGCTGGTATTTTAAACACTGAAACAAAAACGGCCGGGCCTTTGTTTTGGTTTTTCAAGTAAAATTAAAGAGCCATGTAGAAAGGGGCCTACCTGTCATTGCCAATGGAAAGCAGCATTTTAATTTAAAAAAGAAGGAAGAATCAATGATCCTTGTCAAATAGAAAACAAGATTTTTAAACATTGAAAACAAAAAGTGGACTGTCGTGTCCAGGTATATAAAAACGGTTTGAAAAATTAAAAGTGAAAAAAAAATCAGTGCTCACAGAATAATTTCATGAAAACAAAACAGAATGTGTGGGTTGACAAAGAGCAATGTATATTATTCTTCACCCACAAAACTCCAGTGACATTTAAAGAGCCACTCTGTCTTCATGAAAAAATGGTCAGCCCGAGGCAGACCCTTTTGCTGGCTGTGGGCAAAACTTGACGAGGAAAATCCCACTCCCAGCCTGCATGTCACATCTCCCATCTAATGACCAACAACAATAAAAATGTCCTGCTAAAGGCATTGAAAGTCAGTGTTCTCCAGACCTGCTGGCTCTGAAAGCAAAAGTTACTCTTGGCTGGAGCATGACTAATACGTGTGAAAATGGGGGCACTCACTTCAAAGATCAAACTTCCAACACAAAAGAGATTGAACAAATAAACCTGTGGATATAGGCTGACCCAGTCAAAACAAATGGCTGGAAGCAGGAGCAGGACCATTTGTCCCACATGAAGATTCACAATTTATTTTAAAGGACTATTATCATTTAGGCCTTTTTCTCATCCATCATAAGGCAGATAGATTGCATCTATGTACCATGTGTTATGTATTTTCCAGGCGATATGGGGAATATAAAATTCATCTTCCTGCGACTAGGTTTCTGGCTGATCTGAACGTGTTCCAAATGTGAGAGTTGGTGAGCGGGTGGAAAATGAAAATAGGGATATGCTCATATTCATAACTATTGTGCTTTTTATGGAAACGGCTGAAAGGTGCCACATGGCCGTGCTACATGATACAGATTTGGTGGTTGGTGTATCTAATTCCCAGTGATTAGCTGAAACAGAAAATATGTTTAGTCTGGCAGTTGCTGGTAAAATTATGACATTGTGATACATAAATAGTTTTTGCCAAAAAGTTGAAAGGAGGTCAAAGGATGATGACAAATGAGAATTGCCATATGTTGCTCTAGACCCCTAAACCAATCCTGACTTGGAGGCTGGGTTTGGGAGGAGAGAGAAGGGTAACTGTCCAAACCTAGTGGCAGGAATTATTGCAGGGTACCTCCTCAAGATTGTAAAATTGGTGGTCTCATCGCTGCTATATAAGGGGGACTGCACTAGGACAGGAGAAAAAAAGGAGAAAGACACGAGGACAGAGAGAAGAGACAGACCCTCAGGAAGGCTGCTGAAACTTACCGTCTGACAGCTGTAAGGAGACACCAGAGGAAATTGATGAGAGTGAATTTGGGTGGAGCTATCTCTAGGAAGGCCTCAAAGCTGACTGGGCCATATGGTGGAGAGCGGGAGGCCATCTTTGAGAGTGGAGTGACCAGGCCCCTACCCTATCTTTCCAGAATGTCCTGAGATGCAGCTGGCTTTCCTTAACCTATGTAACCAAAAATATTAATTTAATTCATTCCCTATTTGGCAGAACATTACGGGATGAATTTTGTTAAAATTCAAAAGTAATAAAGCTCACTTCCCAGTGCTCGCTGAAAACTGTAGACTATAATTTAATTGGGTAATCCTTGTTGTCCAGCTGACACAGACTTCTTTAAGGAAGAGGGGTGTCTTTGTTCTTAAATCAGTCTAACCTTTTTATCCAGCTTTCTTGACACAGGCCTTTCAGTAAGGGGGGCATGAAATCAGAAAGCTGTTTTTTGACCAGTTAAAGGTGTACCCCATTAGATCATTTAAGGGGAGAAGGGGTTGCGGGGGTGTCCCCTGCATCCTTTACATGGATTGCGGCGGCAAAACCACAGCCTTTTTGCCACGATATTGTGTGTCCACAGCCATTTTTGCCGTGATTTTAACACATGGAACCATTATTTTGTGAAGTGAAATCTACAGAAAGTCAGGAATGTGATTGTGTTCTCATAAATTTCACAGCTGTGATGTATTTATGCTGAGAGAAGTTGATTGTGTTATGCCACAGATAAAGTCGTATTGACTTTTTCGTGCTAATTCCAATTACTTTTAATTTAAATAAATACCAATATATTTCCTGTACAGCGGCCTGGTTCTTGGCTCATTGTTAGCTCTGGGGAGAGGGATCTGAGGGGCATGATATGTGTCTGAGATAAGAAGAAGAAAAAAGAATCTGTTAAACAGTTTGTTGCATAACCACGTGAATGGGGAAGGAAGGAACTCCCAGTGTTTAGGGTGGCTTCTCAATAAACTGTTACACACGCCACGTGAATCAGCCTCAGGCAGCTGTGCAGATGTCAATGGAGAGACAGTAATCAACACAGTCTCGACCTGCTTATATAGGGATGCACTGTGATGATTTCATGGTCTTGGTTACTAATCTCCACCATCCAAGCATGCACACTTGGTGGAGATCATAAATGGCGGCCACCATGACGAAATATGATGGCTATTACGATGGACCGCTATGGCCTTCAACTGCTCTTGACATTCTCCAAAAAGCATACAGAGACCATAATCACCCCTATGTCGCCACGTGCTTCAATATACTGGTGCAGTCAGAGACATGATCACATTCCCTGACCATTGTGTGGAAAGGTACAGACCCGATTTCCAGTTGTGTGTAAACTATGTGCAGGAATCCATCCAAAAATGCCACATATGCATAAAATAAAAATGCCGAAAATGTGTTTCAGTAGGTTTACATGCACCAATGTCATTTTCCACATGTAACAAAATTAGAACTTTGTGGAAGTGCTGGGCCTGTCACTCCATACCTGTACTTTCAAACATAAATAATACATTGTGTTATGTGTTCTGTGCTCACCATCACCTCCTGTCTACAGGTCTCCATCTCCCACAATGCTGTCTCTGTCTATGATGGTGAGGTCTTGATACTCCAATGGCTGTATATTCAGTTCTTGTGGTGGCAGTGGGAAATCACTATCTGTGGCTAGGCACTCCTTGCAATGGTCCACAACCAGCCTACAGACATGCTCATCCTTAGAAGTGCATGGGGTTCAAGCAAAGGTGTTGGGGTTTGTATTTTGTGTCCTCCCATCACTTGTTGCCTGGAAAGTCAGGATCTTGTCTAAGTCAAAGCCAAAGAGCTTTGAATCCTCCATCCCATTATAGTCCACCAGAAGAAGGAGCCCATTGTCCTTGATTTTTATTTTATTTTACGCAGGATATCCTGACCATGATTCTGATGGATAGCAATATGCTGATGTGGTGTTGTAGGAGGACAGATTCCCAGGAAAGGAGCAGATTACGTCATCGTGCCTCTGGAGCAGGGAGTTGGCTTTGCAGGAGGAATCAGGTCAGGGTAGACAGAATATAAGAAGTAGGAGTTTAGCATTAGTGTGAAATCTGGCCAGGTATGCAGTAGCAGAATCCAGATGGTTGTTCTATCACGGGCTAGGGTACTGGGTACAGGGGAATAATGGGGCTGAACGCAGCAGGGTCACTTGCTGTGATACTGGGTGTACTCTGGGGCGTTTTGGGCTTCACAGGCTTCTAAAGTGTAACTGGTGAGGGGCACGGTGCACACTCCCGGCTTCTCCTCAGGTTGTAAAGCATAAGGAATGCACCAGTGCTTCAAAACAAGCATATACATACATCCATGCAGGGGGTGTTTACCTGCAAAGTATCCACGCAGTGATATAGTTCATTTCCACCATACATGCAACCTTTGCATGCTGCAACTCACTTTCCACATAGGAAGTCAAAATGTGGAGAATCTATTGGAAAGGACACTCTTGGCCAGAAAAGGAAGATGCAAGGGGTTTTTCTGGCAGGGTTTCTGAATGAATCACAGTGTGGGAGGGAAAATGCGAAGTGAAAAATCACACAAAGAGCAGCTAAAAAACCTCTTACAGGTTGGCTGGATCATTGGTAGTTATCTTTACCTGATGCACAGTAGAGAAGGGAAAAGGGTAATTGATTTGACATCACTTAATGACCTTTCCCCTGACTGATCACAACCAATGAAGCAGGTTAATAATAATTTTAGGCTCCAAGTTAAGAGATGATAAGAGAATATAGAGATCAGAGAGGGGCCAACCCACCGAAAATAGGAGTTCCCAAATATGCCAGTCAACACCTCCACAAAACCTGCATTTTCCATCTTTTAGCAGAAGTGAAGTGATTCCGAACAACAGTGAGAGGTGAGAAGGACCTCACAAAGGCACCTGTTCAGTAGGAATGCAAGCTTAGGTTCACATGTTGGACAGTGTTTAAGAAGGACACAGTAGCTAGAGTTCCCCTTCCTGCAGTGCATTTTATCTGAATCCCTGTTATCCATCTTCGCAGTCATAGAGAAATAGGGATATTTATAGGAGAAGAGGCTCTCATGTAATGCTGTAAATGTGACACTGAGAAGCAGGGAACACCACAGCAGCACGGCGGAGGCGCTTAATCAGACTACATTTTTCAAGATGAAGGCAGACTCTTCACAGAGCACGAGCTTTGGGCCTGCACTGGCAGTGTTGGACTGCAGTAAGATGCTGCCACCTAGACCTGAAAGCCCAACTGAGGATTACTGGATGTGACCTGTACAGCAGTTGTGGAGAAAGCTGCTACTGCAGAGACCACAGTGTAAAAGGAGGCCTTGGATATAAATATTTCCATTAAGAAATTAGTTTGAATCTCCTTGGGGGTGCAACAGCATTGAGTCAGCAGGGCCTCATGGGCAAGGAATAGATACTCGTTGTGGTGAAGGACAAATACAGCAACAAACGTAATACGTTCGTTTACACAATACGGCCCAATTATGAATTGCTTTGTAACACTCGGTATTTTAATTACGTCATCACGTAATCTAAACGTATATATCGATAGCCAGATTCCTAAATTGAAAGATACAGGAGGGAGATAACATGTTATGAAGCGTTCAACTTACATACCTTATCTAATTCGAGTGGATCCATTCTGACAATACGATCACATATAAACCTAGTGTTTTTTCTTTGAGTTAGGCTTTCATTTTGAAATATACATGTATTGAGCTAAGCGGTTTCTTATATAGTTGCTTATGTGGAAAACACTGTGTCAATGTTTCTTTTACATAATACTGTGTGTAGCAATTTCATGAAGATAGGATGGTCCAATGTTCTACCTTCATGCTACCCGTTTCCTTAACAACTTGATTACGTCATTACAGTGCGTGTCACAACATATTTTAACGCGGATAACTTTGGCGGTCATTTTGAGCATATGAACGGGTGGCCCATGTCTAGCACATGGCAAATTAACTACTTGATGAATCTTTAGCTTTATTGCATGCTCACCCTGTTATGCAGTTTTTAGCTACTAAAGGACTTACTGTGTTCTCTCCACAACGAAATTAGAGCAAGTGTTTAGCTGCCACACTAAGACTAATGCAGCAAAGCTTCAAAGTAATTCCCGAGCCAATATATATGTACTAAAGCTATCCCTGTCTATAGACCTTGTTTCTATAATATACTTATTTCTATTACAGGATACATTCCTATACATGTATCTATACCAGGGAGTGCTTATGTTCTTATTTGTGGGACCTGCACTGTATGGTGAGCATATTTCTCTTTATCAAGGGCACATCATTTAATCTCAACATATGTAGTCCCTTTCTGACCCCCTCCCTGTTATTTATGTTGACAGGCCACCCTTTTCAACTCAGCACTGGGTCCTGATGAAGTTGTGACAATCTGCCAAAGCCGAAACATCCTCTGACATTTTGTGAAACTACAGAATTCAGAGGATGTATTCCTATTAGAATTAATGTAGTAACCTTGATGTAAAGTGACAAATACGTCTTGCAAAGGATTAAGAACTAATTGTCTTGCCCCTTTTTTATGTGAGATCAGTCAAAAAAATACAATTTTGGCTTGTTCTCTGGAGAAAAGAATAACATTGATGTTGAATCCCTATCTGTGCTCCATGCTGTACACCTTCACTTTCACGTTATTGCTTCATCACTGGGTTTCAAGAATGTCCATTACAGTTTATTTGTTAGCATTCATAGGTGAGAATGTCCCTTGTGTTCTGTAGGTTTCCGTAAATTGAACATTTTTTTTTGCATATGTGCCCATACATGTTTGCATTGAATGCAGATTTAAAATGATTTAGTTAATTACTATTTTGAAGGAAGTGAAACCGCTTTTCTTTAATTATTTATTTAATTTAATGTTTTATTGTACATTTGTATGGTGCCTATACGCAAGTGTTTCAAGGCACCTCAAGACAAAGAAGAGGGGGCAGGGGAGAGGCAACAATAAATGGTCCTACTAGGCCTTGTACCATTTGGGCCATACAAGTCAGTGCCAATAGGTGTGGGGGAGGGGGCAAGACACAGAGGAAGGGCTTGGAAAGGGAAAAGGGTAGGCAGGGGAGAAGTGCAGGAGGGAAGAGGCTACAGGGGGAGGGCAAGTGCTGAAGGGTACCCAGGAGGCCAAGTGCTGGGGGAACAAGGGGCATGGATCAGCTAGTGCGAGGAAGGGGGATCAGATTCAGGCGAGCCGAGTAAGGGTGTCCGAGGGCAAGTGCTGGCAAGGGGTGCTGTAGAAGACTGGATGAGGAGGGGTCAGTTTCGCTATATTCAGTTTCTCTTTTGCTCCTGGGCATTGATACACTCTTATTTACTAACATATGTCCTACTTCAGTGTCATTATACCTAAACCCACCTTTGTTGATGATACTACATAATGTTTGAGAGAGAGAGAGGGAGAGATAGGGGGGAGGGAATATGATGCACAACAGCATATTCTTAACCCGACATGTTGCTCCTGGGGGCTGTGAATGAAAGTGAATACTTGTACGTCCAAAAGGATGCAGTCTTTGCAGAAAGTGAAAAAGTCTGTGGGCATCACTCATCTTTTAGGTCTGTCCCTCCTGTGTGTCCTGGGGAGAAGCACAAGCAGTGGTGTCCTTCCTGATATCTCTGAGATGTATCCAGTATTTGATTCCTTTCCTGTCACAGCTGATGAGGTAGAGTAGACCACTTTGTCGGGCCGGTGGAAGCTCTGATCATTCCATTTTCTGATGAACGGCCAGATGAACACTGAATCTCCTGGGAAGAGCTGAGGTTGTTGCAGAGATGTTGAGTCAGAGGTATCTGTTGCAGCCAGATGTGGTGGACGTGGTGTAAGCTGTCAAGACATAATTCTGACATATTTGGTTAAGTCCCTAAAATAGCCATGAAATACATCTCCTAGAACATCAGCTGTTTTGTGGGCATCATAGTCTGTGCATTTAGGTGTGAGTGGTGTGTGCAGCCTCCTGCCCATCACTATTTCCTGATGGGTCAGGTGGTGATCTTACCCTGGCTGATTCCTGAAGCCAAACAAAGCAAGGGGGAGGCAGGGAATCCAATTCCTTCCTAGAGAGTGACAACTCTTTGATAGGTGCTGCTCCAATAAGCAATTTAAATTTTCCACAAATCCATTGGCTTGCGGGTGGCAAACTGACCATAGCTCCAATATGGAAGTTACTTTTTTAAAAAGCTCATTAAAAAAATGCATCCCATTGTCTGATTTCAGGACATCACATATTCACCAGTGAGGAAACACTTTGTGTACCAAAAATGAAGGTGCGGATTTGGTGTCAGGGTGGGCACAGGGTCCAACTTTTCGCAAATGAGAGAATGGGAATACCACAATGATCAAGTAACAATAGTTACTACACTTGTTAATCAGGTTAACATTATCATTGTAAAGCTCTCGAAAGGGCCCTGAGAGTGGGGCAACATTCCTTTCAATGTTCTAAGGATGTGCCTGCAGTAAAAAGGTGGCAGGTGTTACAATCATCTACACAACTGTCTACTTGTTCATGCAGATTGGTGAAAAATCTGTCCTCCTGGATATCAGCAGCAATATATTGTTTAGATCTATGCGTGGGATGGAGTAATTGCTCTAAGGCCACTGTAAGCAATTCCTGAAGCATTAATACTTTACCTGTAGTATATTGGCACCAGATTAGGTCTGTAGGTGAAAGGGAACTTGTTTGGTCCACAAGTCCTTCACTTGTGGCGCTCATCCATGTAGGTTCAATTATCTGTGTCTTAGGGGTTGAGATATATGGTGCTGGCAGCTGCATCTGCAGAAATATGTCAGGGTTTTATTTAATGTTTGGTACTTTTAAGTATGCTGCGTCCTTCACTGCTTCATCTGCTGTGTGATTACCATATGAGATTGGGTCTGTATTAAGGCATCAATTAATGTAGCTAACAATACTGCATGCTGTATGGGTGCTCGGTCAGACTGCTTGAATCCTCTCTTGCACCATCTGGACAATCCTGAATGCACAGTGGAGGTAACATGTGCTGAGTCAGGATAAATGGTAATTGGGGTGTTTTTTTTTGTATTTGTAATGCTTTTATGAGCGTTGAAAGCCGTGTTGCTTGTGTGGTACAGTGTGTGGGTAGTCTCTATATTTTATCATGACATTGTATTCCCATCCACAAAGCTCACTATGGCGACACCTGTTTGCCACTGTCCAGTCTCTTGATCGTTGATGACCCATTAACAAAAAGCGCTTTCCCCTCCTCAAGTTCATCCTCTTTCACCTTTGTCAGGCCATCTTCAGGGCCTTTATGTGTCACACAGTCATGTACTTTGTCACCTAGCTGTACGGGTACTGCAATGAATGTTGCTGGGTTCACTGCATGACACCTAACAATGTGAATTAAAGAGTTGGACAATTTGACCTCTGTGTATGGTGGATCTGCAATTGTGCTGAGTGCACCATGCGTGCTGTACGTTTTTCCATTCATCATCCTGAAATTGAGATTTGAGCCCGCTGAGGGGCAACGGATTGCTAGACAAGCAATCTTTTTCTACATTTTATCCTATTTTGTGGATTTACTCTGCTTGTCCACATTGGGCTACCCTGCCTACCGGCCCTTCCAAGATGGGCGCATATTTCCTCATTGTGTAAGGCTCCTTGCCTGGCCTGCACTCATTCTACCCATTGGTTGCCTGAGCCTTGATAGCCCAATCATGGCAACTGGGAGGCTTGAGCCGGCACAACTATGAAGGCCCACGAGGAGGCCGTTTCATTCATTCTTTTTCCCTCCGTATTCTCTTCATTTCCTGCTGCCTTTGCTCCAGCTATGTGCCCTCTGAATTGACTCTGCATTGTTGTGAGCAGCTGCCCTGCAACATGGGGTATGGCTCCTCTTTTGTGCCGACCAAATTTACTCTTTGCATTGTTGTAAGCAGCTGCCCTGCAACATGTGGTATGGCTCCTCCAATGTACCCACCAAATTGACTCTTTTGCATTCTTGTGAGCAGCACCCTGCAGCATGGGTATGGCTCTTCTAATGTGCCCACCAAATTGACTCTTTTGCATTGTTGTGAGCAGCCACCGTGCAACATGGGAACAAGATATCCCATTTTGCCTACCTGCAATCTTTTGCACCCCTACTATCTAGCTATTTCGGTTGCACCTTACTCTAAGGAAGACCTGTAACTACCCTCACCTACCTTTGTATCTATCATATATGTTTTGTTAAGCACTTATGTAACTAAGTAAGCCTTCTGTAACTGTGCCATGATGCCCAAGAGCTGTTTGTGCGCTGTATAAATGCAAAATAAAAAAATAAACAAGGTTTATTTGTACCTCTCTAAGATAGAAAAAACTGTGTGTTCTGCATATATAGTGTGGAGAACCCAGAGGATATGCCTTCTTTCACCCGCAAGCAAACATCGCTCACATCCCAAAAACTCACAAGATACTTCAAGCAAGCTGTTAAAAAAAATAATACCAATTATAAATGTTGCAGGTACTGAGACGAGGAGTCCACAGGAGGAGGCACAAAACTACATGCAACTTTATAGTTGTTATAGAATGAAGAAAGCTCACCTGGCAATAAAGACAAAACACAAACAGGACGAAGTTGGGTGTAGTGGAAGCAGTTGTGGGAACAGAAGTGGTAGTAGCAGTGGTTGTGATGGTAGTTGCTGGAAGAAGAGAAATTGTAGAAGGAAGGAGACAATAAACCCGTATGAATTATGGGACAGAAAGAAAGAGGAATCAAGTAGTGAAATACACCACAAGAAGCTGCCTACTTTTAAATCTCCACTTAAACCAGCGGGTAAAAGTTTCCCAGCCCAAGTGCCGGCAGAAACTAGGGCTGGGTGAAGTGGTGCCAGGACCATAGAACAGGCACAGCATCAGTGCCGGAATGCCGACTGGAAGCTGGATGTCTGACCAGCTGGTGGGGCAGCCAGCGAGGAGTGGACATAGTGAGGAAATGTGTCACCTGTTGTAAATGGAAAAGGACATGGCCCCTTTAAGAGGACCAAGCCAGGGGGAGCGGGAGGAAAGCGGAAGGGGAGGGGACAAGAGGAAGGAAGGCAGAACGTGTGAGAATCGAAATAAAGCAAGTTGACAGGACATCAGGCTCTGTATCTTTAATATGGTGTGTGCATGAGTGATGCGCATGGCAGGCCTAACATCACCTGTCTCCCCAGCACCGGCCGTGCGAGCAGATGCAGCGGCTGCAGTAAAACCCTGTGGAGCCGGAAAGCTGGGCGATGGACTGCCAACTACGGGTAAGTTGTGGACTGCCCGACTGTTTCACGGGAACACCTGCCACCCTCCCTAAGGGAAAAGTGGAGTGTCTGTGCTACGGATGACTACCCAGACCAATGTGGGTGGCGTTCGCCTAGCAAGTGAAGAGGTTACGTACAGTGAATGGTGAGCGCTTACTACAAAAACTTGGAAAGCAGCCAGCAAAAAGTGGCCTGTTCCGAAACCTCTGGTGTGCACAGGAGCTTCGAGAAACACTCAGAAGGGTGTTCCTTTACCCATATGGAGGAAGCAGCATCACCAAAAGCAGAGAGCAGAATGTAAGAAGCGAAAGCTACTGCTCACCCACTATATATAAGCAGCAGACACAACCGAGTGAATGAAACGAGAAGCACGCAGGTTTACCTTAGTTGGTGCTGGCACCAAGACATGCAATGTACAAGACAACGCTCCTGGGGACTGCAGAGAGGCAAACTGACCTCTGCTGAACCATAGTGACAGGTACTGGTGGAAAGGGTGAGAGGAAAAGGAGCCGCATTCATAATGAGTGTTAGATGCCAAGTTCTAAACAAAAAGGAAATGCAAGCAGCTAAATGTGGGGCATAACTGCATGCATTCCCGTTAAAACACAACCCCGATCTTCCTAGGCCCAGTGACCTTGGAACCTAGTTATCAGTACTGGGCAGGCTAAACTATCAAGTTCACCAAAGACATAGAAAACAGAAGTTAATTAATTGTTTAGGTACAACAAGGCTGTGGAGCAACGAAACCCAATTAAAAGACTATTTGCGCTACGGGCAAAAAGGTGGGAGGGAAACTCCTGAACATGATGCCAAAAATTGTTGTTCCTCCTCGTCCCTGTGGGAAGAAGAAGATACATAATTAGCAATACGGCTAAAGCAAGTCTGTAAATACAAAAGAACAGTTGAATATCCTATTGAAATATTGTCCTCATCCAGGAAAAGAAAGTCCATGGACGGGGATTGTCCTCCTGGCATTATAATCAGCCAGTAATAAGACCAAGGAAGAGGATTTTCCACTTGGCACTGAAGAGACATTATCGTACCAATTAGACAGAGCTGTATGCACAGTGAAGAAAAGCTGCTGGAAGGCAGCCAACACAACCTTATTATTTTCTCCATTAAGAGCTTCGGACAATGTGTGAGTGTCAGAGTAGGTTATGGACACACGACTGTGGACATTTGTTTTGACATCCTGATGCCCAAAACCTTAGTTAATTTTGTTGAGCAGGGAAACCCTTCATAGTGTTAGGGATATTGGGGCCTTTTTCCCAATCCCCGTATTATTTGAATAAAAGTACTTGTGAAACCACTAACTTTGTGTCCATCTCCTTACTCCAGCGTATCACGTATTGTGTCAGGAGTGGAATGCGGCCTTGTTGATATAAACTGGGGGACCCAACCAAGAGGTAAAAATGTATCAAGCATCCATTGAGACCCACCAGTGGAAAGAAGTGACAAAAGTGATATTATCTTGCACTTGCGTTTGGGATGGGAGAAGTAACCAGTACCACTTTATTGACCCAGGGCAACAATCAAGGTGTAAAAACAGAAACCCTATAATTGGTATCGTACAAAAATGTCGCCCTCATTTGTGCGCCCCCGCAGTCACTGCGACTTTGGAGCCACAGAAAATGAGGGTGACATTTACTGCGCCCAAGCAGAGTGGTGGTCGCGGGGGTGTCCCCCGCTCTTCCTGGGTGCAGTAATAGGGGTCAAGGGTTGTGGGGATGTCCCCCACTTACCATTTCGGAAAGCGGGGGACACATAAGAAGAAAAGTAGCACCCTGCGGCATCAGCTCCAACCCACTTTAGTGGGAGGAGCTGACATAGCAGGGATCGCAGAGTGCAGGTGGCACACGCAGAAGTGTGCTGTTCTAAAGGTAAGTGGGGTGGGGGGGTTGGAAGGGTAATGCAGGCCAGGGGCAGTGGGCACAGTGATCCATATGATCACTGCGCCACAACGTAACTGCCATCAGCATTTTCGGCATCACAGTTGCGGGCGGTGCAGTGATCACATTGACCCACAATCACCTTAACTTTTGAAAGGGTGCCTTTCATCTATTAACTGCCCAGGCCATTCACCCCCTAAGAAAAGCTGCAGAGGGGAATAGCAAAAATATTTTTTTCTCATCGAGATTACTGCGTTCCTGGCTGAGATAAAGCCCTCATCTCGTTAGAAATACGCATAAATATCCCTACTAATGTGGCTATTTTTATTATGCCACCTGGAGAAAGTGATTGGAAGAAAGGGAGTACATTACTACCTCTACTATCTTACAGGGAGTAAATCATATTCATCCTTTTAAACTTCTCAACAGCCCGATTAGGATCAAAAGATGCAAAGTAATGGTAATTTTGGTATATGAAGATCTTTGGGAGCTTCCATGTAATCCAATTGGGGGTGGAGAAGAAAGTCAACCAGAGATTCAACCTCTGGAGAATAAGCTCCAAGAAAAATGGTTCCTTTCAATCAATAACAAACACTGAATTAGATTGCAATGTCAGGGGATGTTAGGCACAATTGCATGCAGTACCCTCTGGGACCACCACATACAATTAGGACTGAAGGTGTAAGCACAAACCAACCTTTGGTATAAGTCTTACCACACAGTTTTGGGTAGTGAGCTGAGCAACCAGGCTTATATGGACTAGTGGTCTGGATAGGAAAGAGCAGTTCTGGTATCAAACGGTAAAATGTCTTTGCAAAAGTTCTTAGAAGTAGTTTAAAATGTTAAAATGTTAAATGTTAAAGGTATTTGTACCACGCACCGTCACCAATGGAATTGGTCCCCAGGCGCTCTGGCGGATCTGTAAACAATAAGGGTGGGGTTTAGTAAGGTGAAGAGGGAGTAGGATAGTGAGAGGAGTGGTGTTCTGTTGGCAGCTTCAGCTCGGTATCCACCAGATGCTGAGCTTTGGTGCAGGTATTGGATCGGTGTCAATCCGCGTGTGCTGTTGCTCCGGCTTATGTGTTGTTGCAGTGTTGTGAAGTGCGTGCGGCTTGTGGTTGTGTGAGTTTTTGAGTGAGATAAGTATGCAGAGTTTGAGGTTATATTGGTTAGTGGGTTACCTGACCTTTAGCATGCTAACATTCACAGTATTGTTTAGGTGTGGCACCCGTTGGTCTTCACAATCCTATCTAGATGCGGCGCAGGCCAATGTTCAGAGTTCTATCTAGGTGTGGCACATGCCAACATTCAAGTTTCATCTAGGTGCGTGTATACTATCCGTCAGTCAAAATCTTATCTAGATGCGACACAGGCCAATGTCCATAATTCTATCCAAGCGTGGACATGCCAACCTTTGCAATTCTATCCAAGTGTGGACATGCTAGCATTCCCAATTCCATCCAGACGCAACGGAGGCCAATGTTCACAATCCATCCAAGTGTGGACATGCTAATATTCACAATTCTATCTAGATGCGACGCAGGCTAATGTTCACAACTCTATCCAGGTGCGGACATGCCAACACTCACAACTCCATCTAAGTGTGGACATGCCAATATTCACAATTCTATCTAAGTGTGAACATGCTAATATTCACAACTCTATCCAGGCGAGGCCATGCCAACATTCACAATTCCATCTAAGTGTGGACATGCCAATATTCACAATTCTATGAAAGTGTGACATGCTAATATTTACAATTCTATCTAAGTGTGGACATGCTAATAGTCACAATTCTATCTAAGTGTGGACATGCTAATATTCACAATTCTATCAAGGTGTGGACATGCTAATATTCACAATTCTATCTAAGTGTGGACATGCCAATATTCACAATTCCATCTAGATGCGATGCAGGCCAACGCTCACAACTCTATCCAGGCGTGGACATGCCAACATTCACAATGCTATCTAAGTGTGGACATGCTAATATTCACAATTCTATCTAGGTGTGGACATGCTAATATTCACAATTCTATCTAAGTGTGGACATGCTAATATTCACAATTCTGTCTAGGTGTGGACATGCTAATATTCACAATTCTATCTAGATGCGACGCAGGCTAATGTTCACAACTCTATCCAGGCGCGGACATGCCAACACTCACAACTCCATCTAAGTGTGGACATGCCAATATTCACAACTCTATTCAGGCGTGGACATGCCAACATTCACAATTCCATCTAAGTGTGGACATGCTAATATTCACAATTCTATCTAAGTGTGGACATGCTAATATTCACAACTCTATCCAGGCGTGGACATGCCAACATTCACAATTCCATCTAAGTGTGGACATGCTAATATTCACAATTCTATCTAAGTGTGGACATGCTAATAGTCACAATTCTATCTAAGTGTGGACATGCTAATATTCACAATTCTGTCTAAGTGTGGACATGCTAATATTCACAATTCTGTCTAGGTGTGGACATGCTAATATTCACAATTCTATCTAGATGCGACGCAGGCTAATGTTCACAACTCTATCCAGGCGCAGACATGCCAACACTCACAACTCCATCTAAGTGTGGACATGCCAATATTCACAACTCTATTCAGGCGTGGACATGCCAACATTCACAATTCCATCTAAGTGTGGACATGCTAATATTCACAATTCTATCTAAGTGTGGACATGCTAATATTCACAACTCTATCCAGGCGTGGACATGCCAACATTCACAATTCCATCTAAGTGTGGACATGCTAATATTCACAATTCTATCTAAGTGTGGACATGCTAATAGTCACAATTCTATCTAAGTGTGGACATGCTAATATTCACAATTCTATCTAGGTGTGGACATGCTAATATTCACATTCTATCTAAGTGTGGACATGCTAATATTCACAATTCTATCTAGGTGTGGACAATCCAATATTCACAATTCCATCTAGATGCGATGCAGGCCAACGCTCACAACTCTATCCAGGTGTGGACATGCCAACATTCACAATTCTATCTAAGTGTGGACATACTAATATTCACAACTCTATCCAGGCGTGGACATGCCAACATTCACAATTCTATCTAAGTGTGGACATGCTAATATTCACAATTCTATCTAGGTGTAGACATGCTAATATTCACAATTCTATCTAGGTGCGGACATGCCAACATTCACAATTCTATCTAAGTGTGGACATGCTAATATTCACAATTCTATCTAGGTGTGGACATGCCAACATTCACAATTCCATCTAAATCTGGACATGCTAATATTCACAATTACATCTAAGTGTGGACAGGCTAATAGTCACAATTCTATCCAAGTGTGGACATGCCAATATTCACAATTCTATCTAGGTGTGGACATGCTAATATTCACAATTCTATCTAAGTGTGGGCATGCCAATATTCACAATTACATCTAGATGTGACGCAGGCCAATGCTCACAACTTTATGCAGGCGTGGACATGCCAACATTCACAATTCCCTCTAAGTGTGGACATGCTAATATTCACAACTCTATCCAGGCGTGGACATGCCAACATTCACAATTCCATCTAAGTGTGACATGCTAATATTTACAATTCTATCTAAGTGTGGACATGCTAATAGTCACAATTCTATCTAAGTGTGGACATGCTAATATTCACAATTCTATCAAGGTGTGGACATGCTAATATTCACAATTCTATCTAAGTGTGGACATGCTAATAGTCACAACTCTATCCAGGCGTGGACATGCCAACATTTACAATTCTATCTAAGTGTGGACATGCTAATATTCACAACTCTATCCAGACGTGGACATGCCAACATTCACAAAGCTATCTAAGTGTGGACATGCTAATATTCACAATTCTATCTAGGTGTGGATATGCTAATATTCACAATTCTGTCTAGGTGTGGACATGCTAATATTCACAATTCTATCTAGATGCGACGCAGGCTAATGTTCACAACTCTATCCAGGCGTGGACATGCACAACACTCACAACTCCATCTAAGTGTGGACATGCCAATATTCACAACTCTATTCAGGAGTGGACATGCCAACATTCACAATTCCATCTAAGTGTGGACATGCTAATAGTCACAATTCTATCTAAGTGTGGACATGCTAATGTTCACAACTCTATCCAGGCATGGACATGACAACATTCACAATTCCATCTAAGTGTGGACATGCTAATATTCACAATTCTATCTAGGTGTAGACATGCTAATATTCACAATTCTATCTAAGTGTGGACATGCTAATATTCACAATTCTGTCTAGGTGTGGACATGCTAATATTCACAATTCTGTCTAGGTGTGGACATGCTAATATTCACAATTCTATCTAGATGCGACGCAGGCTAATGTTCACAACTCTATCCAGGCGTGGACATGCACAACACTTACAACTCCATCTAAGTGTGGACATGCCAATATTCACAACTCTATTCAGGAGTGGACATGCCAACATTCACAATTCCATCTAAGTGTGGACATGCTAATAGTCACAATTCTATCTAAGTGTGGACATGCTAATGTTCACAACTCTATCCAGGCGTGGACATGACAACATTCACAATTCCATCTAAGTGTGGACATGCTAATATTCACAATTCTATCTAGGTGTAGACATGCTAATATTCACAATTCTATCTAAGTGTGGACATGCTAATATTCACAATTCTATCTAAGTGTGGACATGCTAATATTCACAATTCTATCTAGGTGTGGAAATGCTAATATTCACATTCTATCTAAGTGTGGACATGCTAATATTCACAATTCTATGTAAGTGTGGACAATCCAATATTCACAATTCCATCTAGATGCGATGCAGGCCACAACTCTATCCAGGCGTGGACATGCCAACATTCACAATTCTATCTAAGTGTGGACATACTAATATTCACAACTCTAGCCAGGCGTGGACATGCCAACATTCACAATTCTATCTAAGTGTGGACATGCTAATATTCACAATTCTGTCTAGGTGTGGACATGCTAATATTCACAATTCTATCTAAGTGTGGACATGCTAATATTCACAATTCTGTCTAGGTGTGGACATGCTAATATTCACAACTCTATCCAGACGTGGACATGCCAACATTCACAAAGCTATCTAAGTGTGGACATGCTAATATTCACAATTCTATCTAGGTGTGGATATGCTAATATTCACAATTCTGTCTAGGTGTGGACATGCTAATATTCACAATTCTATCTAGATGCGACGCAGGCTAATGTTCACAACTCTATCCAGGCGTGGACATGCACAACACTCACAACTCCATCTAAGTGTGGACATGCCAATATTCACAACTCTATTCAGGAGTGGACATGCCAACATTCACAATTCCATCTAAGTGTGGACATGCTAATAGTCACAATTCTATCTAAGTGTGGACATGCTAATGTTCACAACTCTATCCAGTCATGGACATGACAACATTCACAATTCCATCTAAGTGTGGACATGCTAATATTCACAATTCTATCTAGGTGTAGACATGCTAATATTCACAATTCTATCTAAGTGTGGACATGCTAATATTCACAATTCTGTCTAGGTGTGGACATGCTAATATTCACAATTCTGTCTAGGTGTGGACATGCTAATATTCACAATTCTATCTAGATGCGACGCAGGCTAATGTTCACAACTCTATCCAGGCGTGGACATGCACAACACTTACAACTCCATCTAAGTGTGGACATGCCAATATTCACAACTCTATTCAGGAGTGGACATGCCAACATTCACAATTCCATCTAAGTGTGGACATGCTAATAGTCACAATTCTATCTAAGTGTGGACATGCTAATGTTCACAACTCTATCCAGGCGTGGACATGACAACATTCACAATTCCATCTAAGTGTGGACATGCTAATATTCACAATTCTATCTAGGTGTAGACATGCTAATATTCACAATTCTATCTAAGTGTGGACATGCTAATATTCACAATTCTATCTAAGTGTGGACATGCTAATATTCACAATTCTATCTAGGTGTGGAAATGCTAATATTCACATTCTATCTAAGTGTGGACATGCTAATATTCACAATTCTATGTAAGTGTGGACAATCCAATATTCACAATTCCATCTAGATGCGATGCAGGCCAACGCTCACAACTCTATCCAGGCGTGGACATGCCAACATTCACAATTCTATCTAAGTGTGGACATACTAATATTCACAACTCTAGCCAGGCGTGGACATGCCAACATTCACAATTCTATCTAAGTGTGGACATGCTAATATTCACAATTCTGTCTAGGTGTGGACATGCTAATATTCACAATTCTATCTAAGTGTGGACATGCTAATATTCACAATTCTGTCTAGGTGTGGACATGCTAATATTCACAATTCTATCTAGGTGTGGACATGCTAATAGTCACAACTCTATCGAGGCGTGGAAATGCCAACATTTACAATTCTATCTAAGTGTGGACATGCTAATATTCACAACTCTATCCAGGCATGGACATGCCAACATTCACAAAGCTATCTAAGTGTGGATATGCTAATATTCACAATTCTATCTAGGTGTGGACATGCTAATATTCACAATTCTATCTAAGTGTGGACATGCTAATATTCAAAATTCTGTCTAGGTGTGGACATGCTAATATTCACAATTCTATCTAGATGCGACGCAGGCTAATGTTCACAACTCTATCCAGGCGTGGACATGCACAACACTTACAACTCCATCTAAGTGTGGACATGCCAATATTCACAACTCTATTCAGGCGTGGACATGCCAACATTCACAATTCCATCTAAGTGTGGACATGCTAATATTCACAATTCTATCTAAGTGTGGACATGCTAATATTCACAATTCTATCTAAGTGTGGACATGCTAATATTCACAATTCTATCTAGGTGTGGAAATGCTAATATTCACATTCTATCTAAGTGTGGACATGCTAATATTCACAATTCTATGTAAGTGTGGACAATCCAATATTCACAATTCCATCTAGATGCGATGCAGGCCAACGCTCACAACTCTATCCAGGCGTGGACATGCCAACATTCACAATTCTATCTAAGTGTGGACATACTAATATTCACAACTCTAGCCAGGCGTGGACATGCCAACATTCACAATTCTATCTAAGTGTGGACATGCTAATATTCACAATTCTGTCTAGGTGTGGACATGCTAATATTCACAATTCTATCTAAGTGTGGACATGCTAATATTCACAATTCTGTCTAGGTGTGGACATGCTAATATTCACAATTCTATCTAGGTGTGGACATGCCAACATTCACAATTCTATCTAAGTGTGGACATGCTAATATTCACAATTCCCTCTAAGTGTGGACATGCTAATATTCACAACTCTATCCAGGCGTGGACATGCCAACATTCACAATTCCATCTAAGTGTGACATGCTAATATTTACAATTCTATCTAAGTGTGGACATGCTAATAGTCACAATTCTATCTAAGTGTGGACATGCTAATATTCACAATTCTATCAAGGTGTGGACATGCTAATATTCACAATTCTATCTAAGTGTGGACATGCTAATAGTCACAACTCTATCGAGGCGTGGAAATGCCAACATTTACAATTCTATCTAAGTGTGGACATGCTAATATTCACAACTCTATCCAGGCATGGACATGCCAACATTCACAAAGCTATCTAAGTGTGGATATGCTAATATTCACAATTCTATCTAGGTGTGGACATGCTAATATTCACAATTCTATCTAAGTGTGGACAGGCTAATAGTCACAATTCTATCCAAGTGTGGACATGCCAATATTCACAATTCTATCTAGGTGTGGACATGCTAATGTTCACAACTCTATCCAGGCGTGGACATGCACAACACTTACAACTCCATCTAAGTGTGGACATGCCAATATTCACAACTCTATTCAGGCGTGGACATGCCAACATTCACAATTCCATCTAAGTGTGGACATGCTAATATTTACAATTCTATCTAAGTGTGGACATGCTAATAGTCACAATTCTATCTAAGTGTGGACATGCTAATATTCACAATTCTATTTAGGTGTGGACATGCTAATATTCACATTCTATCTAAGTGTGGACATGCTAATATTCACAATTCTATCTAAGTGTGGACAATCCAATATTCACAATTCCATCTAGATGCGATGCAGGCCAACGCTCACAACTCTATCCAGGCGTGGACATGCCAACATTCACAATTCTATCTAAGTGTGGACATACTAATATTCACAACTCTAGCCAGGCGTGGACATGCCAACATTCACAATTCTATCTAAGTGTGGACATGCTAATATTCACAATTCTGTCTAGGTGTGGACATGCTAATATTCACAATTCTATCTAAGTGTGGACATGCTAATATTCACAATTCTGTCTAGGTGTGGACATGCTAATATTCACAATTCTATCTAGGTGTGGACATGCCAACATTCACAATTCTATCTAAGTGTGGACATGCTAATATCCACAATTCTATCTAGGTGTGGACATGCCAACATTCACAATTCCATCTAAATCTGGACATGCTAATATTCACAATTACATCTAAGTGTGGACAGGCTAATATTCACAATTCTATCCAAGTGTGGACATGCCAATATTCACAACTCTATCCAGGCGTGGACATGCCAACATTTACAATTCTATCTAAGTGTGGACATGCTAATATTCACAACTCTATCCAGGCGTGGACATGCCAACATTCACAAAGCTATCTAAGTGTGGACATGCTAATATTCACAATTCTATCTAGGTGCGGACATGCCAACATTCACAATTCTATCTAAGTGTGGACATGCTAATATTCACAATTCTATCTAGGTGTGGACATGCCAACATTCACAATTCCATCTAAATCTGGACATGCTAATATTCACCATTACATCTAAGTGTGGACAGGCTAATAGTCACAATTCTATCCAAGTGTGGACATGCCAATATTCACAATTCTATCTAGGTGTGGACATGCTAATATTCACAATTCTGTCTAGGTGTGGACATGCTAATATTCACAATTCTATCTAGATGCGACGCAGGCTAATGTTCACAACTCTATCCAGGCGCGGACATGCCAACACTCACAACTCCATCTAAGTGTGGACATGCCAATATTCACAACTCTATTCAGGCGTGGACATGCCAACATTCACAATTCCATCTAAGTGTGGACATGCTAATATTCACAATTCTCTCTAAGTGTGGACATGCTAATATTCACAACTCTATCCAGGCGTGGACATGCCAACATTCACAATTCCATCTAAGTGTGGACATGCTAATATACACAATTCTATCTAAGTGTGGACATGCTAATAGTCACAATTCTATCTAAGTGTAGACATGCTAATATTCACAATTCTATCTAGGTGTGGACATGCTAATATTCACATTCTATCTAAGTGTGGACATGCTAATATTCACAATTCTATCTAGGTGTGGACAATCCAATATTCACAATTCCATCTAGATGCGATGCAGGCCAACGCTCACAACTCTATCCAGGTGTGGACATGCCAACATTCACAATTCTATCTAAGTGTGGACATACTAATATTCACAACTCTATCCAGGCGTGGACATGCCAACATTCACAATTCTATCTAAGTGTGGACATGCTAATATTCACAATTCTATCTAGGTGTAGACATGCTAATATTCACAATTCTATCTAGGTGCGGACATGCCAACATTCACAATTCTATCTAAGTGTGGACATGCTAATATTCACAATTCTATCTAGGTGTGGACATGCCAACATTCACAATTCCATCTAAATCTGGACATGCTAATATTCACAATTACATCTAAGTGTGGACAGGCTAATAGTCACAATTCTATCCAAGTGTGGACATGCCAATATTCACAATTCTATCTAGGTGTGGACATGCTAATATTCACAATTCTATCTAAGTGTGGGCATGCCAATATTCACAATTACATCTAGATGTGACGCAGGCCAATGCTCACAACTTTATGCAGGCGTGGACATGCCAACATTCACAATTCCCTCTAAGTGTGGACATGCTAATATTCACAACTCTATCCAGGCGTGGACATGCCAACATTCACAATTCCATCTAAGTGTGACATGCTAATATTTACAATTCTATCTAAGTGTGGACATGCTAATAGTCACAATTCTATCTAAGTGTGGACATGCTAATATTCACAATTCTATAAAGGTGTGGACATGCTAATATTCACAATTCTATCTAAGCGTGGACATGCTAATAGTCACAACTCTATCCAGGCGTGGACATGCCAACATTTACAATTCTATCTAAGTGTGGACATGCTAATATTCACAACTCTATCCAGGCGTGGACATGCCAACATTCACAAAGCTATCTAAGTGTGGACATGCTAATATTCACAATTCTATCTAGGTGTGGACATGCTAATATTCACAATTCTATCTAAGTGTGGACATGCTAATATTCACAATTCTGTCTAGGTGTGGACATGCTAATATTCACAATTCTATCTAGATGCGACGCAGGCTAATGTTCACAACTCTATCCAGGCGTGGACATGCACAACACTCACAACTCCATCTAAGTGTGGACATGCCAATATTCACAACTCTATTCAGGAGTGGACATGCCAACATTCACAATTCCATCTAAGTGTGGACATGCTAATAGTCACAATTCTATCTAAGTGTGGACATGCTAATGTTCACAACTCTATCCAGGCGTGGACATGACAACATTCACAATTCCATCTAAGCGTGGACATGCTAATATTCACAATTCTATCTAGGTGTAGACATGCTAATATTCACAATTCTATCTAAGTGTGGACATGCTAATATTCACAATTCTGTCTAGGTGTGGACATGCTAATATTCACAATTCTATCTAGGTGCGGACATGCCAACATTCACAATTCTATCTAAGTGTGGACATGCTAATATTCACAATTCTATCTAGGTGTGGACATGCCAACATTCACAATTCCATCTAAATCTGGACATGCTAATATTCACAATTACATCTAAGTGTGGACAGGCTAATAGTCACAATTCTATCCAAGTGTGGACATGCCAATATTCACAATTCTATCTAGGTGTGGACATGCTAATATTCACAATTCTATCTAAGTGTGGGCATGCCAATATTCACAATTACATCTAGATGTGACGCAAGCCAACACTCACAACTTTATACAGGCGTGGACATGCCAACATTCACAATTCCCTCTAAGTGTGGACATGCTAATATTCACAACTCTATCCAGGCGTGGACATGCCAACATTCACAATTCCATCTAAGTGTGACATGCTAATATTTACAATTCTATCTAAGTGTGGACATGCTAATAGTCACAATTCTATCTAAGTGTGGACATGCTAATATTCACAATTCTATCAAGGTGTGGACATGCTAATATTCACAATTCTATCTAAGTGTGGACATGCTAATAGTCACAACTCTATCCAGGCGTGGAAATGCCAACATTTACAATTCTATCTAAGTGTGGACATGCTAATATTCACAACTCTATCCAGGCATGGACATGCCAACATTCACAAAGCTATCTAAGTGTGGACATGCTAATATTCACAATTCTATCTAGGTGTGGACATGCTAATATTCACAATTCTATCTAAGTGTGGACATGCTAATATTCACAATTCTATCTAGATGCGACGCAGGCTAATGTTCACAACTCTATCCAGGCGTGGACATGCACAACACTTACAACTCCATCTAAGTGTGGACATGCCAATATTCACAACTCTATTCAGGCGTGGACATGCCAACATTCACAATTCCATCTAAGTGTGGACATGCTAATATTCACAATTCTATCTAAGTGTGGACATGCTAATGTTCACAACTCTATCCAGGCGTGGACATGACAACATTCACAATTCCATCTAAGTGTGGACATGCTAATATTCACAATTCTATCAAAGTGTGACATGCTAATATTTACAATTCTATCTAAGTGTGGACATGCTAATAGTCACAATTCTATCTAAGTGTGGACATGCTAATATTCACAATTCTATCTAGGTGTGGACATGCTAATATTCACATTCTATCTAAGTGTGGACATGCTAATATTCACAATTCTATCTAAGTGTGGACAATCCAATATTCACAATTCCATCTAGATGCGATGCAGGCCAACGCTCACAACTCTATCCAGGCGTGGACATGCCAACATTCACAATTCTATCTAAGTGTGGACATACTAATATTCACAACTCTAGCCAGGCGTGGACATGCCAACATTCACAATTCTATCTAAGTGTGGACATGCTAATATTCACAATTCTGTCTAGGTGTGGACATGCTAATATTCACAATTCTATCTAAGTGTGGACATGCTAATATTCACAATTCTGTCTAGGTGTGGACATGCTAATATTCACAATTCTATCTAGGTGTGGACATGCCAACATTCACAATTCTATCTAAGTGTGGACATGCTAATATTCACAATTCCCTCTAAGTGTGGACATGCTAATATTCACAACTCTATCCAGGCGTGGACATGCCAACATTCACAATTCCATCTAAGTGTGACATGCTAATATTTACAATTCTATCTAAGTGTGGACATGCTAATAGTCACAATTCTATCTAAGTGTGGACATGCTAATATTCACAATTCTATCAAGGTGTGGACATGCTAATATTCACAATTCTATCTAAGTGTGGACATGCTAATAGTCACAACTCTATCCAGGCGTGGAAATGCCAACATTTACAATTCTATCTAAGTGTGGACATGCTAATATTCACAACTCTATCCAGGCATGGACATGCCAACATTCACAAAGCTATCTAAGTGTGGACATGCTAATATTCACAATTCTATCTAGGTGTGGACATGCTAATATTCACAATTCTATCTAAGTGTGGACATGCTAATATTCAAAATTCTGTCTAGGTGTGGACATGCTAATATTCACAATTCTATCTAGATGCGACGCAGGCTAATGTTCACAACTCTATCCAGGCGTGGACATGCACAACACTTACAACTCCATCTAAGTGTGGACATGCCAATATTCACAACTCTATTCAGGCGTGGACATGCCAACATTCACAATTCCATCTAAGTGTGGACATGCTAATATTCACAATTCTATCTAAGTGTGGACATGCTAATGTTCACAACTCTATCCAGGCGTGGACATGACAACATTCACAATTCCATCTAAGTGTGGACATGCTAATATTCACAATTCTATCAAAGTGTGACATGCTAATATTTACAATTCTATCTAAGTGTGGACATGCTAATAGTCACAATTCTATCTAAGTGTGGACATGCTAATATTCACAATTCTATCTAGGTGTGGACATGCTAATATTCACATTCTATCTAAGTGTGGACATGCTAATAATCACAATTACATCTAAGTGTGGACAGGCTAATATTCACAATTCTATCCAAGTGTGGACAATCCAATATTCACAATTCCATCTAGATGCGATGCAGGCCAACGCTCACAACTCTATCCAGGCGTGGACATGCCAACATCCAAAATTCTATCTAAGTGTGGACATACTAATATTCACAACTCTAGCCAGGCGTGGACATGCCAACATTCACAATTCTATCTAAGTGTGGACATGCTAATATTCACAATTCTGTCTAGGTGTGGACATGCTAATATTCACAATTCTATCTAAGTGTGGACATGCTAATATTCACAATTCTGTCTAGGTGTGGACATGCTAATATTCACAATTCTATCTAGGTGTGGACATGCCAACATTCACAATTCTATCTAAGTGTGGACATGCTAATATCCAAAATTCTATCTAGGTGTGGACATGCCAACATTCACAATTCCATCTAAATCTGGACATGCTAATATTCACAATTACATCTAAGTGTGGACAGGCTAATATTCACAATTCTATCCAAGTGTGGACATGCCAATATTCACAACTCTATCCAGGCGTGGACATGCCAACATTTACAATTCTATCTAAGTGTGGACATGCTAATATTCACAACTCTATCCAGGCGTGGACATGCCAACATTCACAAAGCTATCTAAGTGTGGACATGCTAATATTCACAATTCTATCTAGGTGTGGACATGCTAATATTCACAATTCTATCTAAGTGTGGACATGCTAATATTCACAATTCTGTCTAGGTGTGGACATGCTAATATTCACAATTCTATCTAGATGTGACGCAGGCTAATGTTCACAACTCTATCCAGGCGTGGACATGCACAACACTCACAACTCCATCTAAGTGTGGACATGCCAATATTCACAACTCTATTCAGGCGTGGACATGCCAACATTCACAATTCCATCTAAGTGTGAACATGCTAATATTCACAATTCTATCTAAGTGTGGACATGCTAATGTTCACAACTCTATCCAGGCGTGGACATGCTGACATTCACAATTCCATCTAAGTGTGGACATGCTAATATTCACAATTCTATCTAGGTGTGGACATGCTAATATTCACAATTCTATCTAAGTGTGGACATGCTAATATTCACAATTCTGTCTAGGTGTGGACATGCTAATATTCACAATTCTATCTAAGTGTGGACATGCTAATATTCACAACTCTATCCAGGCGTGGACATGCCAACATTCACAATTCCATCTAAGTGTGGACATGCTAATATTCACAATTCTATCTAAGTGTGGACATGCTAATAGTCACAATTCTATCTAAGTGTGGACATGCTAATATTCACAATTCTGTCTAAGTGTGGACATGCTAATATTCACAATTCTGTCTAGGTGTGGACATGCTAATATTCACAATTCTATCTAGATGCGACGCAGGCTAATGTTCACAACTCTATCCAGGCGCAGACATGCCAACACTCACAACTCCATCTAAGTGTGGACATGCCAATATTCACAACTCTATTCAGGCGTGGACATGCCAACATTCACAATTCCATCTAAGTGTGGACATGCTAATATTCACAATTCTATCTAAGTGTGGACATGCTAATATTCACAACTCTATCCAGGCGTGGACATGCCAACATTCACAATTCCATCTAAGTGTGGACATGCTAATATTCACAATTCTATCTAAGTGTGGACATGCTAATAGTCACAATTCTATCTAAGTGTGGACATGCTAATATTCACAATTCTATCTAGGTGTGGACATGCTAATATTCACATTCTATCTAAGTGTGGACATGCTAATATTCACAATTCTATCTAGGTGTGGACAATCCAATATTCACAATTCCATCTAGATGCGATGCAGGCCAACGCTCACAACTCTATCCAGGTGTGGACATGCCAACATTCACAATTCTATCTAAGTGTGGACATACTAATATTCACAACTCTATCCAGGCGTGGACATGCCAACATTCACAATTCTATCTAAGTGTGGACATGCTAATAGTCACAATTCTATCTAAGTGTGGACATGCTAATATTCACAATTCTATCTAGGTGTGGACATGCTAATATTCACATTCTATCTAAGTGTGGACATGCTAATAATCACAATTACATCTAAGTGTGGACAGGCTAATATTCACAATTCTATCCAAGTGTGGACAATCCAATATTCACAATTCCATCTAGATGCGATGCAGGCCAACGCTCACAACTCTATCCAGGCGTGGACATGCCAACATCCAAAATTCTATCTAAGTGTGGACATACTAATATTCACAACTCTAGCCAGGCGTGGACATGCCAACATTCACAATTCTATCTAAGTGTGGACATGCTAATATTCACAATTCTGTCTAGGTGTGGACATGCTAATATTCACAATTCTATCTAAGTGTGGACATGCTAATATTCACAATTCTGTCTAGGTGTGGACATGCTAATATTCACAATTCTATCTAGGTGTGGACATGCCAACATTCACAATTCTATCTAAGTGTGGACATGCTAATATCCAAAATTCTATCTAGGTGTGGACATGCCAACATTCACAATTCCATCTAAATCTGGACATGCTAATATTCACAATTACATCTAAGTGTGGACAGGCTAATATTCACAATTCTATCCAAGTGTGGACATGCCAATATTCACAACTCTATCCAGGCGTGGACATGCCAACATTTACAATTCTATCTAAGTGTGGACATGCTAATATTCACAACTCTATCCAGGCGTGGACATGCCAACATTCACAAAGCTATCTAAGTGTGGACATGCTAATATTCACAATTCTATCTAGGTGTGGACATGCTAATATTCACAATTCTATCTAAGTGTGGACATGCTAATATTCACAATTCTGTCTAGGTGTGGACATGCTAATATTCACAATTCTATCTAGATGTGACGCAGGCTAATGTTCACAACTCTATCCAGGCGTGGACATGCACAACACTCACAACTCCATCTAAGTGTGGACATGCCAATATTCACAACTCTATTCAGGCGTGGACATGCCAACATTCACAATTCCATCTAAGTGTGAACATGCTAATATTCACAATTCTATCTAAGTGTGGACATGCTAATGTTCACAACTCTATCCAGGCGTGGACATGCTGACATTCACAATTCCATCTAAGTGTGGACATGCTAATATTCACAATTCTATCTAGGTGTGGACATGCTAATATTCACAATTCTATCTAAGTGTGGACATGCTAATATTCACAATTCTGTCTAGGTGTGGACATGCTAATATTCACAATTCTATCTAAGTGTGGACATGCTAATATTCACAACTCTATCCAGGCGTGGACATGCCAACATTCACAATTCCATCTAAGTGTGGACATGCTAATATTCACAATTCTATCTAAGTGTGGACATGCTAATAGTCACAATTCTATCTAAGTGTGGACATGCTAATATTCACAATTCTGTCTAAGTGTGGACATGCTAATATTCACAATTCTGTCTAGGTGTGGACATGCTAATATTCACAATTCTATCTAGATGCGACGCAGGCTAATGTTCACAACTCTATCCAGGCGCAGACATGCCAACACTCACAACTCCATCTAAGTGTGGACATGCCAATATTCACAACTCTATTCAGGCGTGGACATGCCAACATTCACAATTCCATCTAAGTGTGGACATGCTAATATTCACAATTCTATCTAAGTGTGGACATGCTAATATTCACAACTCTATCCAGGCGTGGACATGCCAACATTCACAATTCCATCTAAGTGTGGACATGCTAATATTCACAATTCTATCTAAGTGTGGACATGCTAATAGTCACAATTCTATCTAAGTGTGGACATGCTAATATTCACAATTCTATCTAGGTGTGGACATGCTAATATTCACATTCTATCTAAGTGTGGACATGCTAATATTCACAATTCTATCTAGGTGTGGACAATCCAATATTCACAATTCCATCTAGATGCGATGCAGGCCAACGCTCACAACTCTATCCAGGTGTGGACATGCCAACATTCACAATTCTATCTAAGTGTGGACATACTAATATTCACAACTCTATCCAGGCGTGGACATGCCAACATTCACAATTCTATCTAAGTGTGGACATGCTAATATTCACAATTCTATCTAGGTGTAGACATGCTAATATTCACAATTCTATCTAGGTGCGGACATGCCAACATTCACAATTCTATCTAAGTGTGGACATGCTAATATTCACAATTCTATCTAGGTGTGGACATGCCAACATTCACAATTCCATCTAAATCTGGACATGCTAATATTCACAATTACATCTAAGTGTGGACAGGCTAATATTCACAATTCTATCCAAGTGTGGACATGCCAATATTCACAACTCTATCCAGGCGTGGACATGCCAACATTTACAATTCTATCTAAGTGTGGACATGCTAATATTCACAACTCTATCCAGGCGTGGACATGCCAACATTCACAAAGCTATCTAAGTGTGGACATGCTAATATTCACAATTCTATCTAGGTGTGGACATGCTAATATTCACAATTCTATCTAAGTGTGGACATGCTAATATTCACAATTCTGTCTAGGTGTGGACATGCTAATATTCACAATTCTATCTAGATGTGACGCAGGCTAATGTTCACAACTCTATCCAGGCGTGGACATGCACAACACTCACAACTCCATCTAAGTGTGGACATGCCAATATTTACAACTCTATTCAGGCGTGGACATGCCAACATTCACAATTCCATCTAAGTGTGAACATGCTAATATTCACAATTCTATCTAAGTGTGGACATGCTAATGTTCACAACTCTATCCAGGCGTGGACATGCTGACATTCACAATTCCATCTAAGTGTGGACATGCTAATATTCACAATTCTATCTAGGTGTGGACATGCTAATATTCACAATTCTATCTAAGTGTGGACATGCTAATATTCACAATTCTGTCTAGGTGTGGACATGCTAATATTCACAATTCTATCTAAGTGTGGACATGCTAATATTCACAACTCTATCCAGGCGTGGACATGCCAACATTCACAATTCCATCTAAGTGTGGACATGCTAATATTCACAATTCTATCTAAGTGTGGTCATGCTAATAGTCACAATTCTATCTAAGTGTGGACATGCTAATATTCACAATTCTGTCTAAGTGTGGACATGCTAATATTCACAATTCTGTCTAGGTGTGGACATGCTAATATTCACAATTCTATCTAGATGCGACGCAGGCTAATGTTCACAACTCTATCCAGGCGCAGACATGCCAACACTCACAACTCCATCTAAGTGTGGACATGCCAATATTCACAACTCTATTCAGGCGTGGACATGCCAACATTCACAATTCCATCTAAGTGTGGACATGCTAATATTCACAATTCTATCTAAGTGTGGACATGCTAATATTCACAACTCTATCCAGGCGTGGACATGCCAACATTCACAATTCCATCTAAGTGTGGACATGCTAATATTCACAATTCTATCTAAGTGTGGACATGCTAATAGTCACAATTCTATCTAAGTGTGGACATGCTAATATTCACAATTCTATCTAGGTGTGGACATGCTAATATTCACATTCTATCTAAGTGTGGACATGCTAATATTCACAATTCTATCTAGGTGTGGACAATCCAATATTCACAATTCCATCTAGATGCGATGCAGGCCAACGCTCACAACTCTATCCAGGTGTGGACATGCCAACATTCACAATTCTATCTAAGTGTGGACATACTAATATTCACAACTCTATCCAGGCGTGGACATGCCAACATTCACAATTCTATCTAAGTGTGGACATGCTAATAGTCACAATTCTATCTAAGTGTGGACATGCTAATATTCACAATTCTATCTAGGTGTGGACATGCTAATATTCACATTCTATCTAAGTGTGGACATGCTAATAATCACAATTACATCTAAGTGTGGACAGGCTAATATTCACAATTCTATCCAAGTGTGGACAATCCAATATTCACAATTCCATCTAGATGCGATGCAGGCCAACGCTCACAACTCTATCCAGGCGTGGACATGCCAACATCCAAAATTCTATCTAAGTGTGGACATACTAATATTCACAACTCTAGCCAGGCGTGGACATGCCAACATTCACAATTCTATCTAAGTGTGGACATGCTAATATTCACAATTCTGTCTAGGTGTGGACATGCTAATATTCACAATTCTATCTAAGTGTGGACATGCTAATATTCACAATTCTGTCTAGGTGTGGACATGCTAATATTCACAATTCTATCTAGGTGTGGACATGCCAACATTCACAATTCTATCTAAGTGTGGACATGCTAATATCCAAAATTCTATCTAGGTGTGGACATGCCAACATTCACAATTCCATCTAAATCTGGACATGCTAATATTCACAATTACATCTAAGTGTGGACAGGCTAATATTCACAATTCTATCCAAGTGTGGACATGCCAATATTCACAACTCTATCCAGGCGTGGACATGCCAACATTTACAATTCTATCTAAGTGTGGACATGCTAATATTCACAACTCTATCCAGGCGTGGACATGCCAACATTCACAAAGCTATCTAAGTGTGGACATGCTAATATTCACAATTCTATCTAGGTGTGGACATGCTAATATTCACAATTCTATCTAAGTGTGGACATGCTAATATTCACAATTCTGTCTAGGTGTGGACATGCTAATATTCACAATTCTATCTAGATGTGACGCAGGCTAATGTTCACAACTCTATCCAGGCGTGGACATGCACAACACTCACAACTCCATCTAAGTGTGGACATGCCAATATTCACAACTCTATTCAGGCGTGGACATGCCAACATTCACAATTCCATCTAAGTGTGAACATGCTAATATTCACAATTCTATCTAAGTGTGGACATGCTAATGTTCACAACTCTATCCAGGCGTGGACATGCTGACATTCACAATTCCATCTAAGTGTGGACATGCTAATATTCACAATTCTATCTAGGTGTGGACATGCTAATATTCACAATTCTATCTAAGTGTGGACATGCTAATATTCACAATTCTGTCTAGGTGTGGACATGCTAATATTCACAATTCTATCTAAGTGTGGACATGCTAATATTCACAACTCTATCCAGGCGTGGACATGCCAACATTCACAATTCCATCTAAGTGTGGACATGCTAATATTCACAATTCTATCTAAGTGTGGACATGCTAATAGTCACAATTCTATCTAAGTGTGGACATGCTAATATTCACAATTCTGTCTAAGTGTGGACATGCTAATATTCACAATTCTGTCTAGGTGTGGACATGCTAATATTCACAATTCTATCTAGATGCGACGCAGGCTAATGTTCACAACTCTATCCAGGCGCAGACATGCCAACACTCACAACTCCATCTAAGTGTGGACATGCCAATATTCACAACTCTATTCAGGCGTGGACATGCCAACATTCACAATTCCATCTAAGTGTGGACATGCTAATATTCACAATTCTATCTAAGTGTGGACATGCTAATATTCACAACTCTATCCAGGCGTGGACATGCCAACATTCACAATTCCATCTAAGTGTGGACATGCTAATATTCACAATTCTATCTAAGTGTGGACATGCTAATAGTCACAATTCTATCTAAGTGTGGACATGCTAATATTCACAATTCTATCTAGGTGTGGACATGCTAATATTCACATTCTATCTAAGTGTGGACATGCTAATATTCACAATTCTATCTAGGTGTGGACAATCCAATATTCACAATTCCATCTAGATGCGATGCAGGCCAACGCTCACAACTCTATCCAGGTGTGGACATGCCAACATTCACAATTCTATCTAAGTGTGGACATACTAATATTCACAACTCTATCCAGGCGTGGACATGCCAACATTCACATTTCTATCTAAGTGTGGACATGCTAATATTCACAATTCTATCTAGGTGTAGACATGCTAATATTCACAATTCTATCTAGGTGTGGACATGCTAATATTCACAATTCTATCTAAGTGTGGACATGCTAATATTCACAATTCTGTCTAGGTGTGGACATGCTAATATTCACAATTCTATCTAAGTGTGGACATGCTAATATTCACAACTCTATCCAGGCGTGGACATGCCAACATTCACAATTCCATCTAAGTGTGGACATGCTAATATTCACAATTCTATCTAAGTGTGGACATGCTAATAGTCACAATTCTATCTAAGTGTGGACATGCTAATATTCACAATTCTGTCTAAGTGTGGACATGCTAATATTCACAATTCTGTCTAGGTGTGGACATGCTAATATTCACAATTCTATCTAGATGCGACGCAGGCTAATGTTCACAACTCTATCCAGGCGCAGACATGCCAACACTCACAACTCCATCTAAGTGTGGACATGCCAATATTCACAACTCTATTCAGGCGTGGACATGCCAACATTCACAATTCCATCTAAGTGTGGACATGCTAATATTCACAATTCTATCTAAGTGTGGACATGCTAATATTCACAACTCTATCCAGGCGTGGACATGCCAACATTCACAATTCCATCTAAGTGTGGACATGCTAATATTCACAATTCTATCTAAGTGTGGACATGCTAATAGTCACAATTCTATCTAAGTGTGGACATGCTAATATTCACAATTCTATCTAGGTGTGGACATGCTAATATTCACATTCTATCTAAGTGTGGACATGCTAATATTCACAATTCTATCTAGGTGTGGACAATCCAATATTCACAATTCCATCTAGATGCGATGCAGGCCAACGCTCACAACTCTATCCAGGTGTGGACATGCCAACATTCACAATTCTATCTAAGTGTGGACATACTAATATTCACAACTCTATCCAGGCGTGGACATGCCAACATTCACATTTCTATATAAGTGTGGACATGCTAATATTCACAATTCTATCTAGGTGTAGACATGCTAATATTCACAATTCTATCTAGGTGCGGACATGCCAACATTCACAATTCTATCTAAGTGTGGACATGCTAATATTCACAATTCTATCTAGGTGTGGACATGCCAACATTCACAATTCCATCTAAATCTGGACATGCTAATATTCACAATTACATCTAAGTGTGGACAGGCTAATAGTCACAATTCTATCCAAGTGTGGACATGCCAATATTCACAATTCTATCTAGGTGTGGACATGCTAATATTCACAATTCTATCTAAGTGTGGGCATGCCAATATTCACAATTACATCTAGATGTGACGCAGGCCAATGCTCACAACTTTATGCAGGCGTGGACATGCCAACATTCACAATTCCCTCTAAGTGTGGACATGCTAATATTCACAACTCTATCCAGGCGTGGACATGCCAACATTCACAATTCCATCTAAGTGTGACATGCTAATATTTACAATTCTATCTAAGTGTGGACATGCTAATAGTCACAATTCTATCTAAGTGTGGACATGCTAATATTCACAATTCTATCAAGGTGTGGACATGCTAATATTCACAATTCTATCTAAGTGTGGACATGCTAATAGTCACAACTCTATCCAGGCGTGGACATGCCAACATTTAGAATTCTATCTAAGTGTGGACATGCTAATATTCACAACTCTATCCAGGCGTGGACATGCCAACATTCACAAAGCTATCTAAGTGTGGACATGCTAATATTCACAATTCTATCTAGGTGTGGATATGCTAATATTCACAATTCTGTCTAGGTGTGGACATGCTAATATTCACAATTCTATCTAGATGCGACGCAGGCTAATGTTCACAACTCTATCCAGGCGTGGACATGCACAACACTCACAACTCCATCTAAGTGTGGACATGCCAATATTCACAACTCTATTCAGGAGTGGACATGCCAACATTCACAATTCCATCTAAGTGTGGACATGCTAATAGTCACAATTCTATCTAAGTGTGGACATGCTAATGTTCACAACTCTATCCAGGCATGGACATGACAACATTCACAATTCCATCTAAGTGTGGACATGCTAATATTCACAATTCTATCTAGGTGTAGACATGCTAATATTCACAATTCTATCTAAGTGTGGACATGCTAATATTCACAATTCTGTCTAGGTGTGGACATGCTAATATTCACAATTCTATCTAGATGCGACGCAGGCTAATGTTCACAACTCTATCCAGGCGTGGACATGCACAACACTCACAACTCCATCTAAGTGTGGACATGCCAATATTCACAACTCTATTCAGGAGTGGACATGCCAACATTCACAATTCCATCTAAGTGTGGACATGCTAATAGTCACAATTCTATCTAAGTGTGGACATGCTAATGTTCACAACTCTATCCAGGCGTGGACATGCTAATATTCACAATTACATCTAAGTGTGGACAGGCTAATAGTCACAATTCTATCCAAGTGTGGACATGCCAATATTCACAATTCTATCTAAGTGTGGACATGCTAATATTCACAATTCTATCTAGGTGTAGACATGCTAATATTCACAATTCTATCTAGGTGCGGACATGCCAACATTCACAATTCTATCTAAGTGTGGACATGCTAATATTCACAATTCTATCTAGGTGTGGACATGCCAACATTCACAATTCCATCTAAATCTGGACATGCTAATATTCACAATTACATCTAAGTGTGGACAGGCTAATAGTCACAATTCTATCCAAGTGTGGACATGCCAATATTCACAATTCTATCTAGGTGTGGACATGCTAATATTCACAATTCTATCTAAGTGTGGGCATGCCAATATTCACAATTACATCTAGATGTGACGCAGGCCAATGCTCACAACTTTATGCAGGCGTGGACATGCCAACATTCACAATTCCCTCTAAGTGTGGACATGCTAATATTCACAACTCTATCCAGGCGTGGACATGCCAACATTCACAATTCCATCTAAGTGTGACATGCTAATATTTACAATTCTATCTAAGTGTGGACATGCTAATAGTCACAATTCTATCTAAGTGTGGACATGCTAATATTCACAATTCTATCAAGGTGTGGACATGCTAATATTCACAATTCTATCTAAGTGTGGACATGCTAATAGTCACAACTCTATCCAGGCGTGGACATGCCAACATTTACAATTCTATCTAAGTGTGGACATGCTAATATTCACAACTCTATCCAGGCGTGGACATGCCAACATTCACAAAGCTATCTAAGTGTGGACATGCTAATATTCACAATTCTATCTAGGTGTGGATATGCTAATATTCACAATTCTGTCTAGGTGTGGACATGCTAATATTCACAATTCTATCTAGATGCGACGCAGGCTAATGTTCACAACTCTATCCAGGCGTGGACATGCACAACACTCACAATTCCATCTAAGTGTGGACATGCCAATATTCACAACTCTATTCAGGAGTGGACATGCCAACATTCACAATTCCATCTAAGTGTGGACATGCTAATAGTCACAATTCTATCTAAGTGTGGACATGCTAATGTTCACAACTCTATCCAGGCATGGACATGACAACATTCACAATTCCATCTAAGTGTGGACATGCTAATATTCACAATTCTATCTAGGTGTAGACATGCTAATATTCACAATTCTACCTAAGTGTGGACATGCTAATATTCACAATTCTGTCTAGGTGTGGACATGCTAATATTCACAATTCTGTCTAGGTGTGGACATGCTAATATTCACAATTCTATCTAGATGCGACGCAGGCTAATGTTCACAACTCTATCCAGGCGTGGACATGCACAACACTCACAACTCCATCTAAGTGTGGACATGCCAATATTCACAACTCTATTCAGGAGTGGACATGCCAACATTCACAATTCCATCTAAGTGTGGACATGCTAATAGTCACAATTCTATCTAAGTGTGGACATGCTAATGTTCACAACTCTATCCAGGCGTGGACATGACAACATTCACAATTCCATCTAAGTGTGGACATGCTAATATTCACAATTCTATCTAGGTGTAGACATGCTAATATTCACAATTCTATCTAAGTGTGGACATGCTAATATTCACAATTCTGTCAAGGTGTGGACATGCTAATATTCACAATTCTATCTAGGTGCGGACATGCCAACATTCACAATTCTATCTAAGTGTGGACATGCTAATATTCACAATTCTATCTAGGTGTGGACATGCCAACATTCACAATTCCATCTAAATCTGGACATGCTAATATTCACAATTACATCTAAGTGTGGACAGGCTAATAGTCACAATTCTATCCAAGTGTGGACATGCCAATATTCACAATTCTATCTAGGTGTGGACATGCTAATATTCACAATTCTATCTAAGTGTGGGCATGCCAATATTCACAATTACATCTAGATGTGACGCAGGCCAATGCTCACAACTTTATGCAGGCGTGGACATTCCAACATTCACAATTCCCTCTAAGTGTGGACATGCTAATATTCACAACTCTATCCAGGCGTGGACATGCCAACATTCACAATTCCATCTAAGTGTGACATGCTAATATTTACAATTCTATCTAAGTGTGGACATGCTAATAGTCACAATTCTATCTAAGTGTGGACATGCTAATATTCACAATTCTATCAAGGTGTGGACATGCTAATATTCACAATTCTATCTAAGTGTGGACATGCTAATAGTCACAACTCTATCCAGGCGTGGACCTGCCAACATTTACAATTCTATCTAAGTGTGGACATGCTAATATTCACAATTCTATCTAGGTGTGGACATGCTAATAGTCACAACTCTATCCAGGCGTGGACATGCCAACATTCACAAAGCTATCTAAGTGTGGACATGCTAATATTCACAATTCTATCTAGGTGTGGACATGCTAATATTCACAATTCTATCTAAGTGTGGACATGCTAATATTCACAATTCTGTCTAGGTGTGGACATGCTAATATTTACAATTCTATCTAGATGCGACGCAGGCTAATGTTCACAACTCTATCCAGGCGTGGACATGCACAACACTCACAACTCCATCTAAGTGTGGACATGCCAATATTCACAACTCTATTCAGGAGTGGACATGCCAACATTCACAATTCCATCTAAGTGTGGACATGCTAATAGTCACAATTCTATCTAAGTGTGGACATGCTAATGTTCACAACTCTATCCAGGCGTGGACATGACAACATTCACAATTCCATCTAAGTGTGGACATGCTAATATTCACAATTCTATCTAAGTGTGGACATGCTAATATTCACAACTCTATCCAGGCGTGGACATGCCAACATTCACAAAGCTATCTAAGTGTGGACATGCTAATATTCACAATTCTATCTAGGTATAGACATGCTAATATTCACAATTCTATCTAAGTGTGGACATGCTAATATTCACAATTCTGTCTAGGTGTGGACATGCTAATATTCCCAATTCTATCTAGGTGCGGACATGCCAACATTCACAATTCTATCTAAGTGTGGACATGCTAATATTCACAATTCTATCTAGGTGTGGACATGCCAACATTCACAATTCCATCTAAATCTGGACATGCTAATATTCACAATTACATCTAAGTGTGGACAGGCTAATAGTCACAATTCTATCCAAGTGTGGACATGCCAATATTCACAATTCTATCTAGGTGTGGACATGCTAATATTCACAATTCTGTCTAGGTGTGGACATGCTAATATTCACAATTCTATCTAGATGCGACGCAGGCTAATGTTCACAACTCTATCCAGGCGCGGACATGCCAACACTCACAACTCCATCTAAGTGTGGACATGCCAATATTCACAACTCTATTCAGGCGTGGACATGCCAACATTCACAATTCCATCTAAGTGTGGGCATGCTAATATTCACAATTCTCTCTAAGTGTGGACATGCTAATATTCACAACTCTATCCAGGCGTGGACATGCCAACATTCACAATTCCATCTAAGTGTGGACATGCTAATATTCACAATTCTATCTAAGTGTGAACATGCTAATAGTCACAATTCTATCTAAGTGTGGACATGCTAATATTCACAATTCTATCTAAGTGTGGACATGCTAATATTCACAATTCTGTCTAGGTGTGGACATGCTAATATTCACAATTCTATCTAGATGCGACGCAGGCTAATGTTCACAACTCTATCCAGGCGCAGACATGCCAACACTCACAACTCCATCTAAGTGTGGACATGCCAATATTCACAACTCTATTCAGGCGTGGACATGCCAACATTCACAATTCCATCTAAGTGTGGACATGCTAATATTCACAATTCTATCTAAGTGTGGACATGCTAATATTCACAACTCTATCCAGGCGTGGACATGCCAACATTCACAATTCCATCTAAGTGTGGACATGCTAATATTCACAATTCTATCTAAGTGTGGACATGCTAATAGTCACAATTCTATCTAAGTGTGGACATGCTAATATTCACAATTCTATCTAGGTATGGACATGCTAATATTCACATTCTATCTAAGTGTGGACATGCTAATATTCACAATTCTATCTAGGTGTGGACAATCCAATATTCACAATTCCATCTAGATGCGATGCAGGCCAACGCTCACAACTCTATCCAGGTGTGGACATGCCAACATTCACAATTCTATCTAAGTGTGGACATACTAATATTCACAACTCTATCCAGGCGTGGACATGCCAACATTCACAATTCTATCTAAGTGTGGACATGCTAATATTCACAATTCTATCTAGGTGTAGACATGCTAATATTCACAATTCTATCTAGGTGCGGACATGCCAACATTCACAATTCTATCTAAGTGTGGACATGCTAATATTCACAATTCTATCTAGGTGTGGACATGCCAACATTCACAATTCCATCTAAATCTGGACATGCTAATATTCACAATTACATCTAAGTGTGGATAGGCTAATAGTCACAATTCTATCCAAGTGTGGACATGCCAATATTCACAATTCTATCTAGGTGTGGACATGCTAATATTCACAATTCTATCTAAGTGTGGGCATGCCAATATTCACAATTACATCTAGATGTGACGCAGGCCAATGCTCACAACTTTATGCAGGCATGGACATGCCAACATTCACAATTCCCTCTAAGTGTGGACATGCTAATATTCACAACTCTATCCAGGCGTGGACATGCCAACATTCACAATTCCATCTAAGTGTGACATGCTAATATTTACAATTCTATCTAAGTGTGGACATGCTAATAGTCACAATTCTATCTAAGTGTGGACATGCTAATATTCACAATTCTATAAAGGTGTGGACATGCTAATATTCACAATTCTATCTAATCGTGGACATGCTAATAGTCACAACTCTATCCAGGCGTGGACATGCCAACATTTACAATTCTATCTAAGTGTGGACATGCTAATATTCACAACTCTATCCAGGCGTGGACATGCCAACATTCACAAAGCTATCTAAGTGTGGACATGCTAATATTCACAATTCTATCTAGGTGTGGACATGCTAATATTCACAATTCTATCTAAGTGTGGACATGCTAATATTCACAATTCTGTCTAGGTGTGGACATGCTAATATTCACAATTCTATCTAGATGCGACGCAGGCTAATGTTCACAACTCTATCCAGGCGTGGACATGCACAACACTCACAACTCCATCTAAGTGTGGACATGCCAATATTCACAACTCTATTCAGGAGTGGACATGCCAACATTCACAATTCCATCTAAGTGTGGACATGCTAATAGTCACAATTCTATCTAAGTGTGGACATGCTAATGTTCACAACTCTATCCAGGCGTGGACATGACAACATTCACAATTCCATCTAAGTGTGGACATGCTAATATTCACAATTCTATCTAGGTGTAGACATGCTAATATTCACAATTCTATCTAAGTGTGGACATGCTAATATTCACAATTCTGTCTAGGTGTGGACATGCTAATATTCACAATTCTATCTAGGTGCGGACATGCCAACATTCACAATTCTATCTAAGTGTGGACATGCTAATATTCACAATTCTATCTAGGTGTGGACATGCCAACATTCACAATTCCATCTAAATCTGGACATGCTAATATTCACAATTACATCTAAGTGTGGACAGGCTAATAGTCACAATTCTATCCAAGTGTGGACATGCCAATATTCACAATTCTATCTAGGTGTGGACATGCTAATATTCACAATTCTATCTAAGTGTGGGCATGCCAATATTCACAATTACATCTAGATGTGACGCAAGCCAACACTCACAACTTTATACAGGCGTGGACATGCCAACATTCACAATTCCCTCTAAGTGTGGACATGCTAATATTCACAACTCTATCCAGGCGTGGACATGCCAACATTCACAATTCCATCTAAGTGTGACATGCTAATATTTACAATTCTATCTAAGTGTGGAAATGCTAATAGTCACAATTCTATCTAAGTGTGGACATGCTAATATTCACAATTCTATCAAGGTGTGGACATGCTAATATTCACAATTCTATCTAAGTGTGGACATGCTAATAGTCACAACTCTATCCAGGCGTGGAAATGCCAACATTTACAATTCTAAGTGTGGACATGCTAATATTCACAACTCTATCCAGGCATGGACATGCCAACATTCACAAAGCTATCTAAGTGTGGACATGCTAATATTCACAATTCTATCTAGGTGTGGACATGCTAATATTCACAATTCTATCTAAGTGTGGACATGCTAATATTCAAAATTCTGTCTAGGTGTGGACATGCTAATATTCACAATTCTATCTAGATGCGACGCAGGCTAATGTTCACAACTCTATCCAGGCGTGGACATGCACAACACTTACAACTCCATCTAAGTGTGGACATGCCAATATTCACAACTCTATTCAGGCGTGGACATGCCAACATTCACAATTCCATCTAAGTGTGGACATGCTAATATTCACAATTCTATCTAAGTGTGGACATGCTAATGTTCACAACTCTATCCAGGCGTGGACATGACAACATTCACAATTCCATCTAAGTGTGGACATGCTAATATTCACAATTCTATCAAAGTGTGACATGCTAATATTTACAATTCTATCTAAGTGTGGACATGCTAATAGTCACAATTCTATCTAAGTGTGGACATGCTAATATTCACAATTCTATCTAGGTGTGGACATGCTAATATTCACATTCTATCTAAGTGTGGACATGCTAATATTCACAATTCTATGTAAGTGTGGACAATCCAATATTCACAATTCCATCTAGATGCGATGCAGGCCAACGCTCACAACTCTATCCAGGCGTGGACATGCCAACATTCACAATTCTATCTAAGTGTGGACATACTAATATTCACAACTCTAGCCAGGCGTGGACATGCCAACATTCACAATTCTATCTAAGTGTGGACATGCTAATATTCACAATTCTGTCTAGGTGTGGACATGCTAATATTCACAATTCTATCTAAGTGTGGACATGCTAATATTCACAATTCTGTCTAGGTGTGGACATGCTAATATTCACAATTCTATCTAGGTGTGGACATGCCAACATTCACAATTCTATCTAAGTGTGGACATGCTAATATTCACAATTCCCTCTAAGTGTGGACATGCTAATATTCACAACTCTATCCAGGCGTGGACATGCCAACATTCACAATTCCATCTAAGTGTGACATGCTAATATTTACAATTCTATCTAAGTGTGGACATGCTAATAGTCACAATTCTATCTAAGTGTGGACATGCTAATATTCACAATTCTATCAAGGTGTGGACATGCTAATATTCACAATTCTATCTAAGTGTGGACATGCTAATAGTCACAACTCTATCGAGGCGTGGAAATGCCAACATTTACAATTCTATCTAAGTGTGGACATGCTAATATTCACAACTCTATCCAGGCATGGACATGCCAACATTCACAAAGCTATCTAAGTGTGGACATGCTAATATTCACAATTCTATCTAGGTGTGGACATGCTAATATTCACAATTCTATCTAAGTGTGGACATGCTAATATTCAAAATTCTGTCTAGGTGTGGACATGCTAATATTCACAATTCTATCTAGATGCGACGCAGGCTAATGTTCACAACTCTATCCAGGCGTGGACATGCACAACACTTACAACTCCATCTAAGTGTGGACATGCCAATATTCACAACTCTATTCAGGCGTGGACATGCCAACATTCACAATTCCATCTAAGTGTGGACATGCTAATATTCAAAATTCTATCTAAGTGTGGACATGCTAATGTTCACAACTCTATCCAGGCGTGGACATGACAACATTCACAATTCCATCTAAGTGTGGACATGCTAATATTCACAATTCTATCAAAGTGTGACATGCTAATATTTACAATTCTATCTAAGTGTGGACATGCTAATAGTCACAATTCTATCTAAGTGTGGGCATGCTAATATTCACAATTCTATCTAGGTGTGGACATGCTAATATTCACATTCTATCTAAGTGTGGACATGCTAATATTCACAATTCTATCTAAGTGTGGACAATCCAATATTCACAATTCCATCTAGATGCGATGCAGGCCAACGCTCACAACTCTATCCAGGCGTGGACATGCCAACATTCACAATTCTATCTAAGTGTGGACATACTAATATTCACAACTCTAGCCAGGCGTGGACATGCCAACATTCACAATTCTATCTAAGTGTGGACATGCTAATATTCACAATTCTGTCTAGGTGTGGACATGCTAATATTCACAATTCTATCTAAGTGTGGACATGCTAATATTCACAATTCTGTCTAGGTGTGGACATGCTAATATTCACAATTCTATCTAGGTGTGGACATGCCAACATTCACAATTCTATCTAAGTGTGGACATGCTAATATCCACAATTCTATCTAGGTGTGGACATGCCAACATTCACAATTCCATCTAAATCTGGACATGCTAATATTCACAATTACATCTAAGTGTGGACAGGCTAATATTCACAATTCTATCCAAGTGTGGACATGCCAATATTCACAACTCTATCCAGGCGTGGACATGCCAACATTTACAATTCTATCTAAGTGTGGACATGCTAATATTCACAACTCTATCCAGGCGTGGACATGCCAACATTCACAAAGCTATCTAAGTGTGGACATGCTAATATTCACAATTCTATCTAGGTGCGGACATGCCAACATTCACAATTCTATCTAAGTGTGGACATGCTAATATTCACAATTCTATCTAGGTGTGGACATGCCAACATTCACAATTCCATCTAAATCTGGACATGCTAATATTCACAATTACATCTAAGTGTGGACAGGCTAATAGTCACAATTCTATCCAAGTGTGGACATGCCAATATTCACAATTCTATCTAGGTGTGGACATGCTAATATTCACAATTCTGTCTAGGTGTGGACATGCTAATATTCACAATTCTATCTAGATGCGACGCAGGCTAATGTTCACAACTCTATCCAGGCGCGGACATGCCAACACTCACAACTCCATCTAAGTGTGGACATGCCAATATTCACAACTCTATTCAGGCGTGGACATGCCAACATTCACAATTCCATCTAAGTGTGGACATGCTAATATTCACAATTCTCTCTAAGTGTGGACATGCTAATATTCACAACTCTATCCAGGCGTGGACATGCCAACATTCACAATTCCATCTAAGTGTGGACATGCAAATATTCACAATTCTATCTAAGTGTGGACATGCTAATAGTCACAATTCTATCTAAGTGTGGACATGCTAATATTCACAATTCTATCTAAGTGTGGACATGCTAATATTCACAATTCTGTCTAGGTGTGGACATGCTAATATTCACAATTCTATCTAGATGCGACACAGGCTAATGTTCACAACTCTATCCAGGCGTGGACATGCACAACACTTACAACTCCATCTAAGTGTGGACATGCCAATATTCACAACTCTATTCAGGCGTGGACATGCCAACATTCACAATTCCATCTAAGTGTGGACATGCTAATATTCACAATTCTATCTAAGTGTGGACATGCTAATGTTCACAACTCTATCCAGGCGTGGACATGACAACATTCACAATTCCATCTAAGTGTGGACATGCTAATATTCACAATTCTATCAAAGTGTGACATGCTAATATTTACAATTCTATCTAAGTGTGGACATGCTAATAGTCACAATTCTATCTAAGTGTGGACATGCTAATATTCACAATTCTATCTAGGTGTGGACATGCTAATATTCACATTCTATCTAAGTGTGGACATGCTAATATTCACAATTCTATGTAAGTGTGGACAATCCAATATTCACAATTCCATCTAGATGCGATGCAGGCCAACGCTCACAACTCTATCCAGGCGTGGACATGCCAACATTCACAATTCTATCTAAGTGTGGACATACTAATATTCACAACTCTAGCCAGGCGTGGACATGCCAACATTCACAATTCTATCTAAGTGTGGACATGCTAATATTCACAATTCTGTCTAGGTGTGGACATGCTAATATTCACAATTCTATCTAAGTGTGGACATGCTAATATTCACAATTCTGTCTAGGTGTGGACATGCTAATATTCACAATTCTATCTAGGTGTGGACATGCCAACATTCACAATTCTATCTAAGTGTGACATGCTAATATTTACAATTCTATCTAAGTGTGGACATGCTAATATTCACAACTCTATCCAGGCGTGGACATGCCAACATTCACAATTCCATCTAAGTGTGACATGCTAATATTTACAATTCTATCTAAGTGTGGACATGCTAATAGTCACAATTCTATCTAAGTGTGGACATGCTAATATTCACAATTCTATCAAGGTGTGGACATGCTAATATTCACAATTCTATCTAAGTGTGGACATGCTAATAGTCACAACTCTATCGAGGCGTGGAAATGCCAACATTTACAATTCTATCTAAGTGTGGACATGCTAATATTCACAACTCTATCCAGGCATGGACATGCCAACATTCACAAAGCTATCTAAGTGTGGACATGCTAATATTCACAATTCTATCTAGGTGTGGACATGCTAATATTCACAATTCTATCTAAGTGTGGACATGCTAATATTCAAAATTCTGTCTAGGTGTGGACATGCTAATATTCACAATTCTATCTAGATGCGACGCAGGCTAATGTTCACAACTCTATCCAGGCGTGGACATGCACAACACTTACAACTCCATCTAAGTGTGGACATGCCAATATTCACAACTCTATTCAGGCGTGGACATGCCAACATTCACAATTCCATCTAAGTGTGGACATGCTAATATTCAAAATTCTATCTAAGTGTGGACATGCTAATGTTCACAACTCTATCCAGGCGTGGACATGACAACATTCACAATTCCATCTAAGTGTGGACATGCTAATATTCACAATTCTATCAAAGTGTGACATGCTAATATTTACAATTCTATCTAAGTGTGGACATGCTAATAGTCACAATTCTATCTAAGTGTGGACATGCTAATATTCACAATACTATCTAGGTGTGGACATGCTAATATTCACATTCTATCTAAGTGTGGACATGCTAATATTCACAATTCTATCTAAGTGTGGACAATCCAATATTCACAATTCCATCTAGATGCGATGCAGGCCAACGCTCACAACTCTATCCAGGCGTGGACATGCCAACATTCACAATTCTATCTAAGTGTGGACATACTAATATTCACAACTCTAGCCAGGCGTGGACATGCCAACATTCACAATTCTATCTAAGTGTGGACATGCTAATATTCACAATTCTGTCTAGGTGTGGACATGCTAATATTCACAATTCTATCTAAGTGTGGACATGCTAATATTCACAATTCTGTCTAGGTGTGGACATGCTAATATTCACAATTCTATCTAGGTGTGGACATGCCAACATTCACAATTCTATCTAAGTGTGGACATGCTAATATCCACAATTCTATCTAGGTGTGGACATGCCAACATTCACAATTCCATCTAAATCTGGACATGCTAATATTCACAATTACATCTAAGTGTGGACAGGCTAATATTCACAATTCTATCCAAGTGTGGACATGCCAATATTCACAACTCTATCCAGGCGTGGACATGCCAACATTTACAATTCTATCTAAGTGTGGACATGCTAATATTCACAACTCTATCCAGGCGTGGACATGCCAACATTCACAAAGCTATCTAAGTGTGGACATGCTAATATTCACAATTCTATCTAGGTGCGGACATGCCAACATTCACAATTCTATCTAAGTGTGGACATGCTAATATTCACAATTCTATCTAGGTGTGGACATGCCAACATTCACAATTCCATCTAAATCTGGACATGCTAATATTCACAATTACATCTAAGTGTGGACAGGCTAATAGTCACAATTCTATCCAAGTGTGGACATGCCAATATTCACAATTCTATCTAGGTGTGGACATGCTAATATTCACAATTCTGTCTAGGTGTGGACATGCTAATATTCACAATTCTATCTAGATGCGACGCAGGCTAATGTTCACAACTCTATCCAGGCGCGGACATGCCAACACTCACAACTCCATCTAAGTGTGGACATGCCAATATTCACAACTCTATTCAGGCGTGGACATGCCAACATTCACAATTCCATCTAAGTGTGGACATGCTAATATTCACAATTCTCTCTAAGTGTGGACATGCTAATATTCACAACTCTATCCAGGCGTGGACATGCCAACATTCACAATTCCATCTAAGTGTGGACATGCAAATATTCACAATTCTATCTAAGTGTGGACATGCTAATAGTCACAATTCTATCTAAGTGTGGACATGCTAATATTCACAATTCTATCTAAGTGTGGACATGCTAATATTCACAATTCTGTCTAGGTGTGGACATGCTAATATTCACAATTCTATCTAGATGCGACACAGGCTAATGTTCACAACTCTATCCAGGCGCAGACATGCCAACACTCACAACTCCATCTAAGTGTGGACATGCCAATATTCACAACTCTATTCAGGCGTGGACATGCCAACATTCACAATTCCATCTAAGTGTGGATATGCTAATATTCACAATTCTATCTAAGTGTGGACATGCTAATATTCACAACTCTATCCAGGCGTGGACATGCCAACATTCACAATTCCATCTAAGTGTGGACATGCTAATATTCACAATTCTATCTAAGTGTGGACATGCTAATAGTCACAATTCTATCTAAGTGTAGACATGCTAATATTCACAATTCTATCTAGGTGTGGACATGCTAATATTCACATTCTATCTAAGTGTGGACATGCTAATATTCACAATTCTATCTAGGTGTGGACAATCCAATATTCACAATTCCATCTAGATGCGATGCAGGCCAACGCTCACAACTCTATCCAGGTGTGGACATGCCAACATTCACAATTCTATCTAAGTGTGGACATACTAATATTCACAACTCTATCCAGGCGTGGACATGCCAACATTCACAATTCTATCTAAGTGTGGACATGCTAATATTCACAATTCTATCTAGGTGTAGACATGCTAATATTCACAATTCTATCTAGGTGCGGACATGCCAACATTCACAATTCTATCTAAGTGTGGACATGCTAATATTCACAATTCTATCTAGGTGTGGACATGCCAACATTCACAATTCCATCTAAATCTGGACATGCTAATATTCACAATTACATCTAAGTGTGGACAGGCTAATAGTCACAATTCTATCCAAGTGTGGACATGCCAATATTCACAATTCTATCTAGGTGTGGACATGCTAATATTCACAATTCTATCTAAGTGTGGGCATGCCAATATTCACAATTACATCTAGATGTGACGCAGGCCAATGCTCACAACTTTATGCAGGCGTGGACATGCCAACATTCACAATTCCCTCTAAGTGTGGACATGCTAATATTCACAACTCTATCCAGGCGTGGACATGCCAACATTCACAATTCCATCTAAGTGTGACATGCTAATATTTACAATTCTATCTAAGTGTGGACATGCTAATAGTCACAATTCTATCTAAGTGTGGACATGCTAATATTCACAATTCTATAAAGGTGTGGACATGCTAATATTCACAATTCTATCTAAGCGTGGACATGCTAATAGTCACAACTCTATCCAGGCGTGGACATGCCAACATTTACAATTCTATCTAAGTGTGGACATGCTAATATTCACAACTCTATCCAGGCGTGGACATGCCAACATTCACAAAGCTATCTAAGTGTGGACATGCTAATATTCACAATTCTATCTAGGTGTGGACATGCTAATATTCACAATTCTATCTAAGTGTGGACATGCTAATATTCACAATTCTGTCTAGGTGTGGACATGCTAATATTCACAATTCTATCTAGATGCGACGCAGGCTAATGTTCACAACTCTATCCAGGCGTGGACATGCACAACACTCACAACTCCATCTAAGTGTGGACATGCCAATATTCACAACTCTATTCAGGAGTGGACATGCCAACATTCACAATTCCATCTAAGTGTGGACATGCTAATAGTCACAATTCTATCTAGGTGTAGACATGCTAATATTCACAATTCTATCTAAGTGTGGACATGCTAATATTCACAATTCTGTCTAGGTGTGGACATGCTAATATTCACAATTCTATCTAGGTGCGGACATGCCAACATTCACAATTCTATCTAAGTGTGGACATGCTAATATTCACAATTCTATCTAGGTGTGGACATGCCAACATTCACAATTCCATCTAAATCTGGACATGCTAATATTCACAATTACATCTAAGTGTGGACAGGCTAATAGTCACAATTCTATCCAAGTGTGGACATGCCAATATTCACAATTCTATCTAGGTGTGGACATGCTAATATTCACAATTCTATCTAAGTGTGGGCATGCCAATATTCACAATTACATCTAGATGTGACGCAAGCCAACACTCACAACTTTATACAGGCGTGGACATGCCAACATTCACAATTCCCTCTAAGTGTGGACATGCTAATATTCACAACTCTATCCAGGCGTGGACATGCCAACATTCACAATTCCATCTAAGTGTGACATGCTAATATTTACAATTCTATCTAAGTGTGGACATGCTAATAGTCACAATTCTATCTAAGTGTGGACATGCTAATATTCACAATTCTATCAAGGTGTGGACATGCTAATATTCACAATTCTATCTAAGTGTGGACATGCTAATAGTCACAACTCTATCCAGGCGTGGAAATGCCAACATTTACAATTCTATCTAAGTGTGGACATGCTAATATTCACAACTCTATCCAGGCATGGACATGCCAACATTCACAAAGCTATCTAAGTGTGGACATGCTAATATTCACAATTCTATCTAGGTGTGGACATGCTAATATTCACAATTCTATCTAAGTGTGGACATGCTAATATTCACAATTCTATCTAGATGCGACGCAGGCTAATGTTCACAACTCTATCCAGGCGTGGACATGCACAACACTTACAACTCCATCTAAGTGTGGACATGCCAATATTCACAACTCTATTCAGGCGTGGACATGCCAACATTCACAATTCCATCTAAGTGTGGACATGCTAATATTCACAATTCTATCTAAGTGTGGACATGCTAATGTTCACAACTCTATCCAGGCGTGGACATGACAACATTCACAATTCCATCTAAGTGTGGACATGCTAATATTCACAATTCTATCAAAGTGTGACATGCTAATATTTACAATTCTATCTAAGTGTGGACATGCTAATAGTCACAATTCTATCTAAGTGTGGACATGCTAATATTCACAATTCTATCTAGGTGTGGACATGCTAATATTCACATTCTATCTAAGTGTGGACATGCTAATATTCACAATTCTATCTAAGTGTGGACAATCCAATATTCACAATTCCATCTAGATGCGATGCAGGCCAACGCTCACAACTCTATCCAGGCGTGGACATGCCAACATTCACAATTCTATCTAAGTGTGGACATACTAATATTCACAACTCTAGCCAGGCGTGGACATGCCAACATTCACAATTCTATCTAAGTGTGGACATGCTAATATTCACAATTCTGTCTAGGTGTGGACATGCTAATATTCACAATTCTATCTAAGTGTGGACATGCTAATATTCACAATTCTGTCTAGGTGTGGACATGCTAATATTCACAATTCTATCTAGGTGTGGACATGCCAACATTCACAATTCTATCTAAGTGTGGACATGCTAATATTCACAATTCCCTCTAAGTGTGGACATGCTAATATTCACAACTCTATCCAGGCGTGGACATGCCAACATTCACAATTCCATCTAAGTGTGACATGCTAATATTTACAATTCTATCTAAGTGTGGACATGCTAATAGTCACAATTCTATCTAAGTGTGGACATGCTAATATTCACAATTCTATCAAGGTGTGGACATGCTAATATTCACAATTCTATCTAAGTGTGGACATGCTAATAGTCACAACTCTATCCAGGCGTGGAAATGCCAACATTTACAATTCTATCTAAGTGTGGACATGCTAATATTCACAACTCTATCCAGGCATGGACATGCCAACATTCACAAAGCTATCTAAGTGTGGACATGCTAATATTCACAATTCTATCTAGGTGTGGACATGCTAATATTCACAATTCTATCTAAGTGTGGACATGCTAATATTCAAAATTCTGTCTAGGTGTGGACATGCTAATATTCACAATTCTATCTAGATGCGACGCAGGCTAATGTTCACAACTCTATCCAGGCGTGGACATGCACAACACTTACAACTCCATCTAAGTGTGGACATGCCAATATTCACAACTCTATTCAGGCGTGGACATGCCAACATTCACAATTCCATCTAAGTGTGGACATGCTAATATTCACAATTCTATCTAAGTGTGGACATGCTAATGTTCACAACTCTATCCAGGCGTGGACATGACAACATTCACAATTCCATCTAAGTGTGGACATGCTAATATTCACAATTCTATCAAAGTGTGACATGCTAATATTTACAATTCTATCTAAGTGTGGACATGCTAATAGTCACAATTCTATCTAAGTGTGGACATGCTAATATTCACAATTCTATCTAGGTGTGGACATGCTAATATTCACATTCTATCTAAGTGTGGACATGCTAATAATCACAATTACATCTAAGTGTGGACAGGCTAATATTCACAATTCTATCCAAGTGTGGACAATCCAATATTCACAATTCCATCTAGATGCGATGCAGGCCAACGCTCACAACTCTATCCAGGCGTGGACATGCCAACATCCAAAATTCTATCTAAGTGTGGACATACTAATATTCACAACTCTAGCCAGGCGTGGACATGCCAACATTCACAATTCTATCTAAGTGTGGACATGCTAATATTCACAATTCTGTCTAGGTGTGGACATGCTAATATTCACAATTCTATCTAAGTGTGGACATGCTAATATTCACAATTCTGTCTAGGTGTGGACATGCTAATATTCACAATTCTATCTAGGTGTGGACATGCCAACATTCACAATTCTATCTAAGTGTGGACATGCTAATATCCAAAATTCTATCTAGGTGTGGACATGCCAACATTCACAATTCCATCTAAATCTGGACATGCTAATATTCACAATTACATCTAAGTGTGGACAGGCTAATATTCACAATTCTATCCAAGTGTGGACATGCCAATATTCACAACTCTATCCAGGCGTGGACATGCCAACATTTACAATTCTATCTAAGTGTGGACATGCTAATATTCACAACTCTATCCAGGCGTGGACATGCCAACATTCACAAAGCTATCTAAGTGTGGACATGCTAATATTCACAATTCTATCTAGGTGTGGACATGCTAATATTCACAATTCTATCTAAGTGTGGACATGCTAATATTCACAATTCTGTCTAGGTGTGGACATGCTAATATTCACAATTCTATCTAGATGTGACGCAGGCTAATGTTCACAACTCTTTCCAGGCGTGGACATGCACAACACTCACAACTCCATCTAAGTGTGGACATGCCAATATTCACAACTCTATTCAGGCGTGGACATGCCAACATTCACAATTCCATCTAAGTGTGAACATGCTAATATTCACAATTCTATCTAAGTGTGGACATGCTAATGTTCACAACTCTATCCAGGCGTGGACATGCTGACATTCACAATTCCATCTAAGTGTGGACATGCTAATATTCACAATTCTATCTAGGTGTGGACATGCTAATATTCACATTCTATCTAAGTATGGACATGCTAATATTCACAATTCTATCTAAGTGTGGACAATCCAATATTCACAATTCCATCTAGATGCGATGCAGGCCAACGCTCACAACTCTATCCAGGCGTGGACATGCCAACATTCACAATTCTATCTAAGTGTGGACATACTAATATTCACAACTCTAGCCAGGCGTGGACATGCCAACATTCACAATTCTATCTAAGTGTGGACATGCTAATATTCACAATTCTGTCTAGGTGTGGACATGCTAATATTCACAATTCTATCTAAGTGTGGACATGCTAATATTCACAATTCTGTCTAGGTGTGGACATGCTAATATTCACAATTCTATCTAGGTGTGGACATGCCAACATTCACAATTCTATCTAAGTGTGGACATGCTAATATCCACAATTCTATCTAGGTGTGGACATGCCAACATTCACAATTCCATCTAAATCTGGACATGCTAATATTCACAATTACATCTAAGTGTGGACAGGCTAATATTCACAATTCTATCCAAGTGTGGACATGCCAATATTCACAACTCTATCCAGGCGTGGACATGCCAACATTTACAATTCTATCTAAGTGTGGACATGCTAATATTCACAACTCTATCCAGGCGTGGACATGCCAACATTCACAAAGCTATCTAAGTGTGGACATGCTAATATTCACAATTCTATCTAGGTGCGGACATGCCAACATTCACAATTCTATCTAAGTGTGGACATGCTAATATTCACAATTCTATCTAGGTGTGGACATGCCAACATTCACAATTCCATCTAAATCTGGACATGCTAATATTCACAATTACATCTAAGTGTGGACAGGCTAATAGTCACAATTCTATCCAAGTGTGGACATGCCAATATTCACAATTCTATCTAGGTGTGGACATGCTAATATTCACAATTCTGTCTAGGTGTGGACATGCTAATATTCACAATTCTATCTAGATGCGACGCAGGCTAATGTTCACAACTCTATCCAGGCGCGGACATGCCAACACTCACAACTCCATCTAAGTGTGGACATGCCAATATTCACAACTCTATTCAGGCGTGGACATGCCAACATTCACAATTCCATCTAAGTGTGGACATGCTAATATTCACAATTCTCTCTAAGTGTGGACATGCTAATATTCACAACTCTATCCAGGCGTGGACATGCCAACATTCACAATTCCATCTAAGTGTGGACATGCAAATATTCACAATTCTATCTAAGTGTGGACATGCTAATAGTCACAATTCTATCTAAGTGTGGACATGCTAATATTCACAATTCTATCTAAGTGTGGACATGCTAATATTCACAATTCTGTCTAGGTGTGGACATGCTAATATTCACAATTCTATCTAGATGCGACACAGGCTAATGTTCACAACTCTATCCAGGCGCAGACATGCCAACACTCACAACTCCATCTAAGTGTGGACATGCCAATATTCACAACTCTATTCAGGCGTGGACATGCCAACATTCACAATTCCATCTAAGTGTGGATATGCTAATATTCACAATTCTATCTAAGTGTGGACATGCTAATATTCACAACTCTATCCAGGCGTGGACATGCCAACATTCACAATTCCATCTAAGTGTGGACATGCTAATATTCACAATTCTATCTAAGTGTGGACATGCTAATAGTCACAATTCTATCTAAGTGTAGACATGCTAATATTCACAATTCTATCTAGGTGTGGACATGCTAATATTCACATTCTATCTAAGTGTGGACATGCTAATATTCACAATTCTATCTAGGTGTGGACAATCCAATATTCACAATTCCATCTAGATGCGATGCAGGCCAACGCTCACAACTCTATCCAGGTGTGGACATGCCAACATTCACAATTCTATCTAAGTGTGGACATACTAATATTCACAACTCTATCCAGGCGTGGACATGCCAACATTCACAATTCTATCTAAGTGTGGACATGCTAATATTCACAATTCTATCTAGGTGTAGACATGCTAATATTCACAATTCTATCTAGGTGCGGACATGCCAACATTCACAATTCTATCTAAGTGTGGACATGCTAATATTCACAATTCTATCTAGGTGTGGACATGCCAACATTCACAATTCCATCTAAATCTGGACATGCTAATATTCACAATTACATCTAAGTGTGGACAGGCTAATAGTCACAATTCTATCCAAGTGTGGACATGCCAATATTCACAATTCTATCTAGGTGTGGACATGCTAATATTCACAATTCTATCTAAGTGTGGGCATGCCAATATTCACAATTACATCTAGATGTGACGCAGGCCAATGCTCACAACTTTATGCAGGCGTGGACATGCCAACATTCACAATTCCCTCTAAGTGTGGACATGCTAATATTCACAACTCTATCCAGGCGTGGACATGCCAACATTCACAATTCCATCTAAGTGTGACATGCTAATATTTACAATTCTATCTAAGTGTGGACATGCTAATAGTCACAATTCTATCTAAGTGTGGACATGCTAATATTCACAATTCTATAAAGGTGTGGACATGCTAATATTCACAATTCTATCTAAGCGTGGACATGCTAATAGTCACAACTCTATCCAGGCGTGGACATGCCAACATTTACAATTCTATCTAAGTGTGGACATGCTAATATTCACAACTCTATCCAGGCGTGGACATGCCAACATTCACAAAGCTATCTAAGTGTGGACATGCTAATATTCACAATTCTATCTAGGTGTGGACATGCTAATATTCACAATTCTATCTAAGTGTGGACATGCTAATATTCACAATTCTGTCTAGGTGTGGACATGCTAATATTCACAATTCTATCTAGATGCGACGCAGGCTAATGTTCACAACTCTATCCAGGCGTGGACATGCACAACACTCACAACTCCATCTAAGTGTGGACATGCCAATATTCACAACTCTATTCAGGAGTGGACATGCCAACATTCACAATTCCATCTAAGTGTGGACATGCTAATAGTCACAATTCTATCTAAGTGTGGACATGCTAATGTTCACAACTCTATCCAGGCGTGGACATGACAACATTCACAATTCCATCTAAGTGTGGACATGCTAATATTCACAATTCTATCTAGGTGTAGACATGCTAATATTCACAATTCTATCTAAGTGTGGACATGCTAATATTCACAATTCTGTCTAGGTGTGGACATGCTAATATTCACAATTCTATCTAGGTGCGGACATGCCAACATTCACAATTCTATCTAAGTGTGGACATGCTAATATTCACAATTCTATCTAGGTGTGGACATGCCAACATTCACAATTCCATCTAAATCTGGACATGCTAATATTCACAATTACATCTAAGTGTGGACAGGCTAATAGTCACAATTCTATCCAAGTGTGGACATGCCAATATTCACAATTCTATCTAGGTGTGGACATGCTAATATTCACAATTCTATCTAAGTGTGGGCATGCCAATATTCACAATTACATCTAGATGTGACGCAAGCCAACACTCACAACTTTATACAGGCGTGGACATGCCAACATTCACAATTCCCTCTAAGTGTGGACATGCTAATATTCACAACTCTATCCAGGCGTGGACATGCCAACATTCACAATTCCATCTAAGTGTGACATGCTAATATTTACAATTCTATCTAAGTGTGGACATGCTAATAGTCACAATTCTATCTAAGTGTGGACATGCTAATATTCACAATTCTATCAAGGTGTGGACATGCTAATATTCACAATTCTATCTAAGTGTGGACATGCTAATAGTCACAACTCTATCCAGGCGTGGAAATGCCAACATTTACAATTCTATCTAAGTGTGGACATGCTAATATTCACAACTCTATCCAGGCATGGACATGCCAACATTCACAAAGCTATCTAAGTGTGGACATGCTAATATTCACAATTCTATCTAGGTGTGGACATGCTAATATTCACAATTCTATCTAAGTGTGGACATGCTAATATTCACAATTCTATCTAGATGCGACGCAGGCTAATGTTCACAACTCTATCCAGGCGTGGACATGCACAACACTTACAACTCCATCTAAGTGTGGACATGCCAATATTCACAACTCTATTCAGGCGTGGACATGCCAACATTCACAATTCCATCTAAGTGTGGACATGCTAATATTCACAATTCTATCTAAGTGTGGACATGCTAATGTTCACAACTCTATCCAGGCGTGGACATGACAACATTCACAATTCCATCTAAGTGTGGACATGCTAATATTCACAATTCTATCAAAGTGTGACATGCTAATATTTACAATTCTATCTAAGTGTGGACATGCTAATAGTCACAATTCTATCTAAGTGTGGACATGCTAATATTCACAATTCTATCTAGGTGTGGACATGCTAATATTCACATTCTATCTAAGTGTGGACATGCTAATATTCACAATTCTATCTAAGTGTGGACAATCCAATATTCACAATTCCATCTAGATGCGATGCAGGCCAACGCTCACAACTCTATCCAGGCGTGGACATGCCAACATTCACAATTCTATCTAAGTGTGGACATACTAATATTCACAACTCTAGCCAGGCGTGGACATGCCAACATTCACAATTCTATCTAAGTGTGGACATGCTAATATTCACAATTCTGTCTAGGTGTGGACATGCTAATATTCACAATTCTATCTAAGTGTGGACATGCTAATATTCACAATTCTGTCTAGGTGTGGACATGCTAATATTCACAATTCTATCTAGGTGTGGACATGCCAACATTCACAATTCTATCTAAGTGTGGACATGCTAATATTCACAATTCCCTCTAAGTGTGGACATGCTAATATTCACAACTCTATCCAGGCGTGGACATGCCAACATTCACAATTCCATCTAAGTGTGACATGCTAATATTTACAATTCTATCTAAGTGTGGACATGCTAATAGTCACAATTCTATCTAAGTGTGGACATGCTAATATTCACAATTCTATCAAGGTGTGGACATGCTAATATTCACAATTCTATCTAAGTGTGGACATGCTAATAGTCACAACTCTATCCAGGCGTGGAAATGCCAACATTTACAATTCTATCTAAGTGTGGACATGCTAATATTCAGAACTCTATCCAGGCATGGACATGCCAACATTCACAAAGCTATCTAAGTGTGGACATGCTAATATTCACAATTCTATCTAGGTGTGGACATGCTAATATTCACAATTCTATCTAAGTGTGGACATGCTAATATTCAAAATTCTGTCTAGGTGTGGACATGCTAATATTCACAATTCTATCTAGATGCGACGCAGGCTAATGTTCACAACTCTATCCAGGCGTGGACATGCACAACACTTACAACTCCATCTAAGTGTGGACATGCCAATATTCACAACTCTATTCAGGCGTGGACATGCCAACATTCACAATTCCATCTAAGTGTGGACATGCTAATATTCACAATTCTATCTAAGTGTGGACATGCTAATGTTCACAACTCTATCCAGGCGTGGACATGACAACATTCACAATTCCATCTAAGTGTGGACATGCTAATATTCACAATTCTATCAAAGTGTGACATGCTAATATTTACAATTCTATCTAAGTGTGGACATGCTAATAGTCACAATTCTATCTAAGTGTGGACATGCTAATATTCACAATTCTATCTAGGTGTGGACATGCTAATATTCACATTCTATCTAAGTGTGGACATGCTAATAATCACAATTACATCTAAGTGTGGACAGGCTAATATTCACAATTCTATCCAAGTGTGGACAATCCAATATTCACAATTCCATCTAGATGCGATGCAGGCCAACGCTCACAACTCTATCCAGGCGTGGACATGCCAACATCCAAAATTCTATCTAAGTGTGGACATACTAATATTCACAACTCTAGCCAGGCGTGGACATGCCAACATTCACAATTCTATCTAAGTGTGGACATGCTAATATTCACAATTCTGTCTAGGTGTGGACATGCTAATATTCACAATTCTATCTAAGTGTGGACATGCTAATATTCACAATTCTGTCTAGGTGTGGACATGCTAATATTCACAATTCTATCTAGGTGTGGACATGCCAACATTCACAATTCTATCTAAGTGTGGACATGCTAATATCCAAAATTCTATCTAGGTGTGGACATGCCAACATTCACAATTCCATCTAAATCTGGACATGCTAATATTCACAATTACATCTAAGTGTGGACAGGCTAATATTCACAATTCTATCCAAGTGTGGACATGCCAATATTCACAACTCTATCCAGGCGTGGACATGCCAACATTTACAATTCTATCTAAGTGTGGACATGCTAATATTCACAACTCTATCCAGGCGTGGACATGCCAACATTCACAAAGCTATCTAAGTGTGGACATGCTAATATTCACAATTCTATCTAGGTGTGGACATGCTAATATTCACAATTCTATCTAAGTGTGGACATGCTAATATTCACAATTCTGTCTAGGTGTGGACATGCTAATATTCACAATTCTATCTAGATGTGACGCAGGCTAATGTTCACAACTCTTTCCAGGCGTGGACATGCACAACACTCACAACTCCATCTAAGTGTGGACATGCCAATATTCACAACTCTATTCAGGCGTGGACATGCCAACATTCACAATTCCATCTAAGTGTGAACATGCTAATATTCACAATTCTATCTAAGTGTGGACATGCTAATGTTCACAACTCTATCCAGGCGTGGACATGCTGACATTCACAATTCCATCTAAGTGTGGACATGCTAATATTCACAATTCTATCTAGGTGTGGACATGCTAATATTCACATTCTATCTAAGTATGGACATGCTAATATTCACAATTCTATCTAAGTGTGGACAATCCAATATTCACAATTCCATCTAGATGCGATGCAGGCCAACGCTCACAACTCTATCCAGGCGTGGACATGCCAACATTCTCAATTCTATCTAAGTGTGGACATACTAATATTCACAACTCTATCCAGGCGTGGACATGCCAACATTCACAATTATATCTAAGTGTGGACATGCTAATATTCACAATTACATCTAAGTGTGAACAGGCTAATAGTGAGAATTCTATCTAAGTGTGGACATGCTAATATTCACAATTCTATCTAAGTGTGGACATGCTAATATTCACAATTCTGTCTAGGTGTGGACATGCTAATATTCACAATTCTATCTAGGTGTGGACATGCCAACATTCACAATTCTATCTAAGTGTGGACATGCTAATATTCACAATTCTATCTAGGTGTGGACATGCCAACATTCACAATTCCATCTAAATCTGGACATGCTAATATTCACAATTACATCTAAGTGTGGACAGGCTAATAGTCACAATTCTATCCAAGTGTGGACATGCCAATATTCACAATTCTATCTAGGTGTGGACATGCTAATATTCACAATTCTATCTAAGTGTGGGCATTCCAATATTCACAATTACATCTAGATGTGACGCAGGCCAACGCTCACAACTTTATACAGGCGTGGACATGCCAACATTCACAATTCCCTCTAAGTGTGGACATGCTAATATTCACAACTCTATCCAGGCGTGGACATGCCAACATTCACAATTCCATCTAAGTGTGGACATTCTAATATTCACAATTCTGTCTAAGTGTGGATATGCCAACATTCACAATTCCATCTAAGTGTGGACATACTAATATTCACAACTCTATTCAGGCGTGGACATGCAAACATTCACAATTCTATTTAAGTGTGGACATGCTAATATTCACAATTCTATCTAGGTGTGGACATGCTAATATTCACAATTCTATCTAAGTGTGGACATGCTAATAGTCACAACTCTATCCAGGCGTGGACATGCCAACATTCACAATTCTATCTAAGTGTGGACATGCTAATATTCACAATTCTATCTAAGTGTGGACATGCTAATAGTCACAACTCTATCCAGGCGTGGACATGCCAACATTCACAATTCTATCTAAGTGTGGACATGCTAATATTCACAATTCTGTCTAGGTGTGGACATGCTAATATTCACAATTCTATCTAGGTGTGGACATGCCAACATTCACAATTCTATCTAAGTGTGGACATGCTAATATCCACAATTCTATCTAGGTGTGAACATGCCAACATTCACAATTCCATCTAAATCTGGACATGCTAATATTCACAATTACATCTAAGTGTGGACAGGCTAATATTCACAATTCTATCCAAGTGTGGACATGCCAATATTCACAACTCTATCCAGGCGTGGACATGCCAACATTTACAATTCTATCTAAGTGTGGACATGCTAATATTCACAACTCTATCCAGGCGTGGACATGCCAACATTCACAAAGCTATCTAAGTGTGGACAAGCTAATATTCACAATTCTATCTAGGTGTGGACATGCTAATATTCACAATTCTATCTAAGTGTGGACATGCTAATATTCACAATTCTGTCTAGGTGTGGACATGCTAATATTCACAATTCTATCTAGATGTGACGCAGGCTAATGTTCACAACTCTATCCAGGCGTGGACATGCACAACACTCACAACTCCATCTAAGTGTGGACATGCCAATATTCACAACTCTATTCAGGCGTGGACATGCCAACATTCACAATTCCATCTAAGTGTGGACATGCTAATATTCACAATTCTATCTAAGTGTGGACATGCTAATGTTCACAACTCTATCCAGGCGTGGACATGCTGACATTCACAATTCCATCTAAGTGTGAACATGCTAATATTCACAATTCTATCTAGGTGTGGACATGCTAATATTCACATTCTATCTAAGTATGGACATGCTAATATTCACAATTCTATCTAAGTGTGGACAATCCAATATTCACAATTCCATCTAGATGCGATGCAGGCCAACGCTCACAACTCTATCCAGGCGTGGACATGCCAACATTCACAATTCTATCTAAGTGTGGACATACTAATATTCACAACTCTATCCAGGCGTGGACATGCCAACATTCACAATTCTATCTAAGTGTGGACATGCTAATATTCACAATTACATCTAAGTGTGGACAGGCTAATAGTGAGAATTCTATCTAAGTGTGGACATGCTAATATTCACAATTCTATCTAAGTGTGGACATGCTAATATTCACAATTCTGTCTAGGTGTGGACATGCTAATATTCACAATTCTATCTAGGTGTGGACATGCCAACATTCACAATTCTATCTAAGTGTGGACATGCTAATATTCACAATTCTATCTAGGTGTGGACATGCCAACATTCACAATTCCATCTAAATCTGGACGTGCTAATATTCACAATTACATCTAAGTGTGGACAGGCTAATAGTCACAATTCTATCCAAGTGTGGACATGCCAACATTCACAATTCTATCTAGGTGTGGACATGCTAATATTCACAATTCTAACTAAGTGTGGGCATTCCAATATTCACAATTACATCTAGATGTGACGCAGGCCAACGCTCACAACTTTATACAGGCGTGGACATGCCAACATTCACAATTCCCTCTAAGTGTGGACATGCTAATATTCACAACTCTATCCAGGCGTGGACATGCCAACATTCACAATTCCATCTAAGTGTGGACATGCTAATATTCACAATTATGTCTAAGTGTGGACATGCCAACATTCACAATTCCATCTAAGTGTGGACATACTAATATTCACAACTCTATTCAGGCGTGGACATGCAAACATTCACAATTCTATTTAAGTGTGGACATGCTAATATTCACAATTCTATCTAGGTGTGGACATGCTAATATTCACAATTCTATCTAAGTGTGGACATGCTAATATTCACAATTCTGTCTAGGTGTGGACATGCTAATATTCACAATTCTATCTAGGTGTGGACATGCCAACATTCACAATTCTATCTATGTGTGAACATGCTAATATTCACAATTCTATCTAGGTGTGGACATGCCAACATTCACAATTCCGTCTAAATCTGGACATGCTAATATTCACAATTACATCTAAGTGTGGACAGGCTAATAGTCACAATTCTATCCAAGTGTGGACATGCCAATATTCACAATTCTATCTAGGTGTGGACATGCTAATATTCACAATTCTATCTAAGTGTGGGCATGCCAATAATCACAATTACATCTAGATGTGACGCAGGCCAACGCTCACAACTTTATACAGGCGTGGACATGCCAACATTCACAATTCCCTCTAAGTGTGGACATGCTAATATTCACAACTCTATCCAGGCGTGGACATGCCAACATTCACAATTCCATCTAAGTGTGGACATGCTAATATTCACAATTCTAAGTGTGGACATGCTAATAATCACAATTCTACCTAAGTGTGGACATGCTAATATTCACAATTCTGTCTAAGTGTGGACATGCCAACATTCACAATTCCATCTAAGTGTGTACATCCTAATATACACAATTCTATCTAAGTGTGGACATGCTAATATTCACAATTCCATCTTGGTGTGGACATGCTAATATTCACAATTCTATCTAAGTGTGGACATGCTAATAGTTACAATTCTATCTAAGTGTGGACATGCTAATATTCACAATTCTATCAAGGTGTGGACATGCTAATATTCACAATTCTATCTAAGTGTGGACATGCTAATAGTCACAACTCTATCCAGGCGTGGAAATGCCAACATTTACAATTCTATCTAAGTGTGGACATGCTAATATTCACAACTCTATCCAGGCATGGACATGCCAACATTCACAAAGCTATCTAAGTGTGGACATGCTAATATTCACAATTCTATCTAGGTGTGGACATGCTAATATTCACAATTCTATCTAAGTGTGGACATGCTAATATTCAAAATTCTATCTAAGTGTGGACATGCTAATATTCACAATTCTATCTAGATGCGACGCAGGCTAATGTTCACAACTCTATCCAGGCGTGGACATGCACAACACTTACAACTCCATCTAAGTGTGGACATGCCAATATTCACAACTCTATTCAGGCGTGGACATGCCAACATTCACAATTCCATCTAAGTGTGGACATGCTAATATTCACAATTCTATCTAAGTGTGGACATGCTAATGTTCATAACTCTATCCAGGCGTGGACATGACAACATTCACAATTCCATCTAAGTGTGGACATGCTAATATTCACAATTCTATCAAAGTGTGACATGCTAATATTTACAATTCTATCTAAGTGTGGACATGCTAATAGTCACAATTCTATCTAAGTGTGGACATGCTAATATTCACAATTCTATCTAGGTGTGGACATGCTAATATTCACATTCTATCTAAGTGTGGACATGCTAATATTCACAATTCTATCTAAGTGTGGACAATCCAATATTCACAATTCCATCTAGATGCGATGCAGGCCAACGCTCACAACTCTATCCAGGCGTGGACATGCCAACATTCACAATTCTATCTAAGTGTGGACATACTAATATTCACAACTCTAGCCAGGCGTGGACATGCTAATATTCACAATTCTGTCTAGGTGTGGACATGCTAATATTCACAATTCTATCTAAGTGTGGACATGCTAATATTCACAATTCTGTCTAGGTGTGGACATGCTAATATTCACAATTCTATCTAGGTGTGGACATGCCAACATTCACAATTCTATCTAAGTGTGGACATGCTAATATTCACAATTCTATCTAGGTGTGGACATGCCAACATTCACAATTCCATCTAAATCTGGACATGCTAATATTCACAATTACATCTAAGTGTGGACAGGCTAATATTCACAATTCTATCCAAGTGTGGACATGCCAATATTCACAACTCTATCCAGGCGTGGACATGCCAACATTTACAATTCTATCTAAGTGTGGACATGCTAATATTCACAACTCTATCCAGGCGTGGACATGCCAACATTCACAAAGCTATCTAAGTGTGGACATGCTAATATTCACAATTCTATCTAGGTGTGGACATGCTAATATTCACAATTCTATCTAAGTGTGGACATGCTAATATTCACAATTCTGTCTAGGTGTGGACATGCTAATATTCACAATTCTATCTAGATGTGACGCAGGCTAATGTTCACAACTCTATCCAGGCGTGGACATGCACAACACTCACAACTCCATCTAAGTGTGGACATGCCAATATTCACAACTCTATTCAGGCGTGGACATGCCAACATTCACAATTCCATCTAAGTGTGGACATGCTAATGTTCACAACTCTATCCAGGCGTGGACATGCTGACATTCACAATTCCATCTAAGTGTGGACATGCTAATAGTCACAATTCTATCTAAGTGTGGACATGCTAATATTCACAATTCTATCTAGGTGTGGACATGCTAATATTCACATTATATCTAAGTATGGACATGCTAATATTCACAATTCTATCTAAGTGTGGACAATCCAATATTCACAATTCCATCTAGATGCGATGCAGGCCAACGCTCACAACTCTATCCAGGCGTGGACATGCCAACATTCACAATTCTATCTAAGTGTGGACATACTAATATTCACAACTCTATCCAGGCGTGGACATGCCAACATTCACAATTCTATCTAAGTGTGGACATGCTAATATTCACAATTACATCTAAGTGTGGACAGGCTAATAGTGAGAATTCTATCTAAGTGTGGACATGCTAATATTCACAATTCTATCTAAGTGTGGACATGCTAATATTCACAATTCTGTCTAGGTATGGACATGCTAATATTCACAATTCTATCTAGGTGTGGACATGCCAACATTCACAATTCTATCTAGGTGTGGACATGCCAACATTCACAATTCCATCTAAATCTGGACATGCTAATATTCACAATTACATCTAAGTGTGGACAGGCTAATAGTCACAATTCTATCCAAGTGTGGACATGCCAATATTCACAATTCTATCTAGGTGTGGACATGCTAATATTCACAATTCTATCTAAGTGTGGGCATTCCAATATTCACAATTACATCTAGATGTGACGCAGGCCAACGCTCACAACTTTATACAGGCGTGGACATGCCAACATTCACAATTCCCTCTAAGTGTGGACATGCTAATATTCACAACTCTATCCAGGCGTGGACATGCCAACATTCACAATTCCATCTAAGTGTGGAGATGCTAATATTCACAATTCTGTTCAAGTGTGGACATGCCACCCTTCACAATTCCATCTAAGTGTGGACATACTAATATTCACAACTCTATCCAGGCGTGGACATGCAAACATTCACAATTCTATTTAAGTGTGGACATGCTAATATTCACAATTCTATCTAGGTGTGGACATGCTAATATTCACAATTCTATCTAAGTGTGGACATGCTAATATTCACAATTCTGTCTAGGTGTGGACATGCTAATATTCCCAATTCTATCTAGGTGTGGACATGCCAACATTCACAATTCTATCTATATGTGAACATGCTAATATTCACAATTCTATCTAGGTGTGGACATGCCAATATTCACAATTCTATCTAGCTGTGGACATGCTAATATTCACAACTCTATCCAGGCGTGGACATGCCAACATTCACAATTCCATCTAAGTGTGGACATGCTAATATTCACAATTCTAAGTGTGGACATGCTAATAATCACAATTCTACCTAAGTGTGGACATGCTAATATTCACAATTCTGTCTAAGTGTGGACATGCCAACATTCACAATTCCATCTAAGTGTGTACATCCTAATATTCACAATTCTATCTAAGTGTGGACATGCTAATATTCACAATTCCATCTTGGTGTGGACATGCTAATATTCACAATTCTATCTAAGTGTGGACATGCTTATATTCACAATTCTATCTAGGTGTGGACATACTAATATTCACAATTCTATCTAAGTGTGGACATGCTAATATTCACAATTCTATCTAGGTGTGGACATGCTAATATTCACAATTCTATCTAAGTGTGGACATGCTAATATTCACAATTCTATGCTAATATGGGAGGTAAGAGAGTGGCAGGGGTTTTCTGGAGTAGAGTGATTACTCTACTCCCCACCCATGCCACACTCACGGTTTTTGTTGGTGTCTGTTAGCTGCTGGCTTCCTTGGCGTCCCCTGCCGACACCTGCAGACACATTTTGGCTCCATCCTTTGCCTCGGGGTCCTTTGCCGCAGGGCTGCCCTTGGATGTCCTTGAAGTGTGGTATGGGGACCAATCCGGATGGATTGGGCGTGTTGAGAGGCGGGCACAGGGGAACCAGGAAGTGGGTGGGCTGGGGGGAGGGACCACGCGCCGAGTGCGCTATGGTGCTTTTAAGCACATTTGTAATATTGAAATTGCAGGGCTTAGGAAGGTGGGAGTCAGGAGACCTTACCTTTGGCCTGGGTCACTGCAAATGGCGGAGAACGCCGGCTGCAGACCCTCACCACGGCCTGTTTTTTTTTTTTTAAATAAAAAAAGGACCAATCGGGACAGTGGGGAGGTGGGCACAGGGGAACCAGGAAGCGGGTGGGCTGCGGAGAGGGACCACGCACCGAGTGTGCTATGGTGCTTTTAAGCACCTTTGCAATATTGAAATTGCAGGGCTTGGGAAGGTGGGGGTCAGGAGACCTTACCTTTTGCTTGGGTTACTGCAAATGGTGGAGAATGCCGGCTGCAGACCCTCGCCACAGCCTTTTTTTTTTTTTTATAAAAAAAGGAACAATCGGGACAGTGGGGAGGCGGGCACAGTAGAACCAAGAAGCGGGTGGGCCGGGGGGAGGGACCACGTGCCGAGTGTGCTATGGTGCTTTTAAGCACCTTTGCAAAATTGAAATTGCAGGGCTTGGGAAGGTGGGGGTCAGGAGACCTTACCTTTGGCCTGGTTCACTGCAAATGGCGGAGAACGCCGGCTGCAGACCCTCACCACGGCCTGTTTTTTTTATTTTTTAATAAAAAAAGGACCAATCGGGACAGAGGGGAGGCGGGCACAGGGGAACCAGGAAGCGGGTGGGCTGGGGAGAGAGACCACGCGACGAGTGCGCTATGGTGCTTTTAAGCACCTTTGCAATATTGAAATTGCAGGGCTTGGGAAGGTGGGGGTCAAGAGACCTTACCTTTGGCCTGGGTCAGTTTAGGTGAAAAAGAATCATATGTGGGGTCACAAGTTGATTAGGCCTGCAAGTTGGGAAAGTTTCACGAACTTTCACCGTGAGAGTGGACTTCTCTCAATTGGGTTGGCACAGTACCTTATAATGAAGAGACAAATGCTGAAGTCATTGGTTCCTTGGTTCCTGGCAGCTCCTGCAGATCTTGCTGTTCCTGAGCCTCACTCATGTGGACAAGAGGGAGGACGTTAGGGGTCTCCTGCACCGCACGGGATCGTCAAAGAAAGCAAACAAGATGGAGTCACTTCAGTTCCAGTAGCTGTAGATTCAAGAACACAAGCTGGTTTCCCTTTCCCTGGTTAATCCTAACCAGCCTTGAGAATGGTATCCAGATGTCTTTTATGAGCTTCTCTGTCGAATGGAGTTTGGCAATTCGGACCTGCAGCAGGGCTTCACTGGGCAAACCAACGGTCCAGGAGTTGCAGCAGCCATCATCTTCCAGCTCCTCTTCAGTTCTTTCGTTCCAGTGGTCGACTCTGCTTCCAGTTCAAGAGACTCACCTTTTAAACAGTTCTCTCCCTTTCATTCCAGCCTAGCTGTCACTCACCCAGCAGAGTGGCTGTCCTTGACAGACAGTCACCCAGCCAATCACACCAGAGTGCATTTGGGTCTCCTAGGAGACTAAGCACAGTGAGTTTCGGGCACATCCCTCACTTTCTGCCCACTCCAGACACTCAGACACCAGAGGCGGTCTTCACTCCTGAAGCCCGCCAAAGGCACATTAACAAAGGGACCAAACCTGGTTTGGCATGCAGAGACAAACACTAGAAGGACCTTTCCAAAAAGAAATGGTGAAAAAAGAAGAATGGGACCTACTTAAACAAAGGGGCTTCAGGCGCCATCTTAAAAAACATGGCTGCCATGATTTTTAGCTACCGGTGTTCGCGGTTGGGAGAAATCATGGTAGTTCGTTGTAAAACCACTGCCACCAGGTTTTTCAACAGGAAAGGGTGGCATTTGACTGCTACATGAGTATTTAGACACAGGGGATACTATGTAACCCGTCCAGCACTTCATTGTAAGATGGTGTGTGCTGGGTCTATGAATTTAGAAAGACTAGTAAAGTCAATTTCACTTCACATTCTTTGGGAAACAGTAGTTATCCCAGAGAAGGTATTCAAACCTTTGGTAAGTCTAACAGACATCCCTGTGTCACTGCACAGAAGGTGCTGTGGAACACACATGAAAAGATGATGCCTATGGAGTTATCTAAAATCCAATATTCAAAGAACACACGTGTAAAATACACATGAAAACACATGAAATAGTGGGAAAAAAGGCTCACACTCTTTCCAGCTAAAAAATCAAGTTCTCAAAATCCAGTAAAGTTGCTGGGAGTCTCTAAGATGAAGGGAATTAGCACATTTTTGAGAATTCTCCCGAACATGGGTCACCTGGCCAAGAACGAATCTGTATGGTGAAAGAACAGCCTTGAAAACCTCTCTTCCGCGGAAAGGGAAACATCTTTATAACAAGGGCACTTATACACCATCCTGATAGGACAGGCCAAGGAGGAAAAACCACTGGTTATGTTAAAAACTACCAATGGGTCTAAGAAACCAGTGGTACCTCTGAAAACCTTTGAAGCCAGGGATCTGTCTTTCTTCCCCACAGCCGAGACAGAGAAATCTGAATTCCTAGCTTCTGATACCGAAGAAGAATACCGAAAATGACCTATCAGAGGACAGAAGATCCTTTCTATGGGTATCCTGGATATCAGGAGGGGCCCCCTGACTATTTCACCCAGTAGAAGAAAGAAAAGATCTTCTTCCCATACCATCCATCCAGAGGCCAGGACATGTTGTCTGCCCGGGTCGAGAAATACCTTTGGTCTGGATATAATACCACCTATATGATTCCTTCCACCATAAAAGGAAAATTTATTTGGGCCCAATTAGTCACTGGGTGTAAGAAATCAACAATACGACCATAGTAACTACAGGTGGGGTGGTGGAAGAAAATGGCATAAACAAAAGTCGGCTGTGTGCATGGCGACACCCGTGAGTACCATGTAGCTGATCTCCCGGTTATAGTTATGGGAATAGAGACTTGTATAACAACGACGATAATTCCCAAATTACCTGTCCCATTCATCCTTGGAAGTGAACTGCCCCAATTCCCACAATGGATCTTACAAACAGCAGAAATGGAGCTGAAAATTCCAGCACTATATGAGTTCCGCACTGAGAAACGGTGCCATGGGGAGACATCAGTGAAACTATTATCTTCCCTAGAATGAGAAGCTATACAATTGAGTGGAAGGGTATGTGGTGAAACCAGAGGTTAGGCCCCCTTTCACATACAAGAAAACATTGCTCACATCCCAAAAAATCACAAGACACTTCAACCAAGCTGTATAAAGAAAATAATACCAATAATAAAAGCTGCAGGTACGAGACAAGGAGGGCACAGCAGGAGGCACAAAACTACATGAAATATTCTAGTTTTTATAGAATGAAGAAAGGACACCTGGCCATAAACAAAAACAAAAATTGGACCCAGTTCAATGTAGTGTAAGCAGTTGTGGGAACAGAAGTGATAGTTGCAGTGGTTGTGGTGGTAGTGGCTGGAAGAAGAGAAATTGTATTAGGACGGAGTTAAGAAACCTGTATGAATTATGGTATTTAAAGAAGGAGGAATTAAGGAGAGATGGCAGAAACCAGGGCTGGCTGAAGTGGTACCACAACTCTAGGACAGGCAAAGTAGCAGTGCCTCAATGCCGACTGGAAGCTGGAGGTCTGACCAGCTGGTGGGGCACGGTGAGGAGTGGACACAGTAGAGAAATGTGTCACCGGTCTCCCCAATACCAGCCGTGTGAGTGGATGCAGCGACTAGAGTAATACCCTGTGGAGCCGGCCGCTTCTCTGATATTTCCGGAACTATCAACTACGGGCAAGTTATGGACTTCCGACTGTTTCAGGGGAACCCTTCCTAGGGGGAAAGTGGAGTGTCTGTGCTATGGGTGAATACCCAGACCAATGTGGGCGGCGTTAAGCTAGGAAGCAAAGAGGTTATGGACTGCTCATGGTGAGCACTTACAACAAAAATGTGGAAAGCAGGCATCAAAAAGGAGCCTGCTCCTAAACCTCTGGTGGGCATAGTAGCTTGGAGAAAAAGTCTGAAGTGTCTTCCTTTACCTGTGTAGAGGTAGCAGCATCACCAAAACCAGAGAGAGGAACACAAGAAAGCAAAGCTACCTTTCACCAATTATATATAAGCAGCAGACACGACCGGTTGAAAGAAACACAAAGCACGCAGGTTTCATTAGTTGGGGCGGGCAGCGAGACATGCAATGAACAAGACAGGGCTCCTGGGGACTGCAGTGATTAACCAACCTCTCGTGAACCACAGTGACATGTACCGGTGCAGAGGGTGGAAGGAAAAGGGGCTGCATTTAGAATGAGTGTTAAATGACAAGTTCTAAAGAAAAGGATATGCCAACAGCTATGTGTGGGGCATAAATGCATTCTCATTAAAACACAACCCTGATCTTCCTCGTCCCAGTGACCTTGGAGCACAGTAATAATGGGCAGGTCAAACTATCAAGTCCACCTAAGACATAAGAAATAGAAGTTAATTAATTGTTTAGAGACAACAACGCTGTGGAAAAACTAAACCCACTTAAACTGTAAATCGCTATTCTTTCTCAGCCTAGTATGTGGGAAGAGGAAGAGAAATAATTAGCAATAAGACTTATGCAATTCTGCTAAAGACAAAAGAACAGTTGATTATACTATTGAAATATTGTCCTCATCCAAGAAGAGGAAAGTCCAGGGGCGGGAATTGTCCCCCTGGCATTATGAAGAACCTGTAATAAGACCAAGGAAGCGAATGTTCTGCTTGGCACTAAAGTTGCATCATCATACCAATTAGCTGGAGCTGTGTACACAGTGAAGAATAGCTGCTGCAAGGGGGCTAACACAACCTATTATTTTCCCCTTTAGTAGCTTTGGACAGTGTTAGAGTGTGAGGGTCAGAGTAGGTTTTGGACACTGGACTGTGGCCATATGTTTTCACATCCTGACAACAGTCACCTTAGTTAATTATGTTTAGACAGGCAACCCCTTATAGAGTTAGGGATAGTGCAACCTTTTTCCCAATCCCCATATTATTTCAATAAATGTACTTGTGAAACCACTAACGTTGTGTCTGTCTCCTTACTCTGGTGCCTCACAATAGTTACTGGGCAGCCCATGGTTATTTTCAAACTTTGTCAGTTGCAGAAGCGGCTGCTGCCACAGCCTGTTTGCATAGAAGATTACCCTGAATTACTGATTCTAAAAGTCCACTGTAATAGGCCAGCTGTTTGTGCCCCATGGATGTGCGTTGTGTAAGGAGAGTCTAGGCCATTGGAAGTTAAAATAGGTGTTTACAATCCTGGGGCAATACTGATGGCATTGTTAAATTCCTGAAAACATGTAATTATGTCTCCTGTCCAGGTGATTGTTCCCTTAACCTTGTATGCTTCCTTCAACCCTTGCATCAAGGGTTTGGTGTAGCTGGATCAGTCAACAATCCATAACTTGCAATAATTTCACAGACCTAAAAACGGTTTCATTTGATTAACAGTGGTTGGTTGGGGTGTGTATTGCACTGTGGCTGCTTACTCTCCTTCCTGCTGAGGATATTATTTACCCTAAGTATACTACCTCTCTGGCAATCCTGCAATTTCTCTTTATCTACTTTGTATTCATTTTCTGCAAGTAATATCAAAAGTGTCACTGAATCATACCTACATTGTTCTTCCGTGGGACTGCAAACCAAGTAATCTACATATTGAATGATTGCGCTTGCTACTTGTATGTTACCTAAATCCGTTTGTAATAGTCTGTTAAAAACACTCTGGTACTCACAGCACCCCTGAGCTAATCTTGTGTGCTGAAATCTTTAACCAAGGTAGTTAAATGCTGTGAGATATTTGGAATCTAGATTGAATGGAATGGAGAACAACTCATTCTTGAGATGGATCACAGTAAAGTGTGTTGCTTCACTGAGTATATTAAAAACAATTGTAGCAGGGTTGGGCGCCACTGGGAATTCTGCCTCTACAATATTGTTAAATGGGCACAAGTATTGCATCATCCTCCAGGATGAACCCTTTGCTTTTTTGACAGAGTGAATAGCCATGTTGTATGGTGACTCTGATGGTTGTATTATGCCTTGTTGCCATAATGCTACAATGGGGTAATGGATCCATTCATCTGCTTCCCTTGACATGGATTATTGCCATTACTCTGGGTAAGACTATGCTGTGCTAAAGCTTGATGTGAACTTCCCCTATGCTCCTCAAAAAATCCAACATCTTGAGGGTTACTGGTCCATACATTACTGGGTACCTTCTCCATATCTTCCTGTAAGTGTGATGGCAGTGTTGCAGTAACATGCATAGTGTGGTGTACCACTCTATATTAAATCATAATTTTGCATTGTATGCACATTTCAATAATCATTTCTCCTGTGTCTTCGGTGTCCTCAGACCACTGTTCATCAGATACGTCTTGCAGTGGTTGTGTTGGGTCAATGCACAAAACTGTGCACCATGCATCCCCTTCCTCATCTGCCCCTAATAAATTACTCTATCCTTTTTCTGCATCACTGCTTCCACATCTAATGTGATGACTGTGCCTAGGGAACATTCATGAGGGTCAGCTGACCTGAATAGAAATTCTCCTAGCACCTGTAATGTGTTGTCCTTCATTCCTGGCACCCATCCTAACAAAACTGTCACTCCATAAAGAAACACATCTCGATTTAGGGGTACTCCTCTTGTGGCACTGTCACTCTAAAGCACTCTTATTACAGCAGCAGACCTAGCATTGTATACAACTGGAGTTGAGCACACTACGCCTTCCTCAGTGAATGCAAAAGTCATGTTTAATTTACCCAGGAGGTCCCTACCTTAAAGGTTAACTGGAGTGTCCTTGGAGTACAATAAGGGAGCTGATACTTCTTGTGTACCCACTGTGATGGGCAAATCTTCAGTGAAAGGAAGGAACATATTTGCCCCAGAGAAACCCTGTGTGTCCTTTAGCTTACCTAACAATGGAAATGTTCCTTTCCTAATACAGGACTTTTAGCTCCTGCGTCAACCATAAATGTAAATGTTTTGTTTCCTATCATCACCCCCCCCCCTGGGGTTCCACATCCGGGTCGGTATTGTCTGACAGAACTGGGCATGCCAGAGGTCTTTCCTATTTGGGATAGGTTAGTGTTCCAGGAAGCAGAAAAGGGTTGCCCCCTGAAAAGCTTGCTCCATTGTAATGCATCACTTTACCTTGTGGTAGAGGATTGTTATCCCATCGCTGGTTAGGTATCTGTATCGGCATTTGCATGGGGGTCTGTGGAGGTGGCTCTTCCACATATGATTTTCTGGCATTCTGGGCTTGATAGTGAATTTGCTGTATAGGTGGTAGGTACTGAACCTGCTGTTGATGTGATGGGGCGGGCATGGGACCTGAGGCACATGGGTTAAGTGGAGGCAACATCTTTGATGTCAGCTGATAGGTGAGTGTAAACACCGACCCACTAGGATAGGGGCATGGATCATAAGAATAACATGGGCTGCTCTAGAATTCTCATGCAAAACGCAACCAGACGTGGACTCCCTTCTCACTGTGCTCAGAGAGGCACAGCTTCACCTCACTGATGAGGCCCAACAAGGCTGAAACACATGTATGGGGTTGATGTTGGTTCTCTTGTTCAGAGAGGAATTGCCATAGCATTTTGGTGCTGGGCTGTCCATGTGGGCGGGCAAAGACTGATATGCAAATGGATATTTTCCATCTGTGAAAGGTACAGTGAGCAAAAAGTGTGTGCTGCAAACTCTCATCTCAGAACAGGTTATCATGCCATGCTCTTTCTGGAGAGGATCGCCTGCTACCTTTTTTGAAATATTTGCAAGGAACATGGGGTTGGTCACCCTGAGTTACCTGGGGGGCAACCAGACGTGGACTCCCTGCTCACTGTGCTCAGAGAGTCACAGCTACACCTCACTGATGAGGCCCAACAAGACTGAAACAAGTGTATGGGGTTGCTGTTGGTACTCTTGTTCAGAGTGGAATTGCCACAGCATTTTGGTGCTGGACTGCCCATGTGGGCGGGACAAAGACTGATATACAAATGGATATTTCCCATCTGTGAAAGGTACAGTGAGCAAAACGTGTGTGCTGCAAACTATCATCTCAGAACAGGTTATCATGCCATGCTCTTTCTGGAGAGGAGCGCCTGCTTCCTTTTTTTGAAATATTTGCAAGGAACTTGGGGTTGGTCACCCTGAGTTTCAAAAGATAAGTGGGCACCACAAGGTAAATTCACTTTAAGCACAGTATTTCAAAAAATAAGATGTAGTCAAAAAGATCAAAAGGAATCTTGCAGGAGCTGGCTGTGATGAGTCTGGAGACACCCTGACTCGGGAAACATGTGAGGCAAGAGACTAGATAACAAGCTTAGTCACACAGCCTCTCTCCGTTGCACCCAAACTGGGCAATGTAATTCAAAAAAAGGTATTCTTCCAATGTATAAATATGCTCAAGGGAGCAACTTATATTCAATTTCACAATTCATTCTCAAAATAAATCTGAGTCTTGATGAGGTAAGTAATGATTTATCAACAAAAAATTTTCAGAGGTCGAGCACTAATTCAATCTTAGTGAGGGAGCGGCTAACACATCTCATGGTGAGTGCAGACTTAATGTGCCAATGCATTTCGGAGATCTAAGCTCCTTCATCAGGGCATGTCTATATAATAGTAATTTTAAAGCAAATTTCAACATCACAGAATAATACAATTCAAAACAAAATGTCAAAACATAGGTGATGATGCCAAACAAAATAGAAATAAGCAGTCATAAAATAAACAATGAAAAAATAAAAAGCAAATAATGAAATAAGAAGCACATACCAACACATGGGTGTGTTCAAATAACATTGAAGTGCGTAATGGAAAAAAAGCAAAAGAAAAGGAACAGTAAATTGATGCATCAACACGGAGGAATGGTGGTAAATTGCATGTAAGGAACGTAAAACAGAAAAAATGAGGACAAAATGTACCTCTCGAGTTGTGTGTAGCCAAGGGGTTAAAAGGGACTGTTTCAGTTGCTGGCGTGTGCACAAAGAACACACGCGATCCACAAATGGACAGTTATGCAGTGCCAATCTGGGGATATAAAACCTGAGTGAATGAACCAAATAGGTATACAGAATCATGGTGTGAAGGGGGCAGTATTAGGGCATACCTGCGCGTGTAACGCGGCAGTTCAGACAGCTGTCTGGACGCCGCTTCGCATCCCCGGGTAATGGCTTTGCTAAGGAGATGGTTATAAATATAACCACGTGACCGCATTGCGTCTGGGGAAAAGCGCGATGCGGATGATCTCAAAGCACCTCTGCATGTGAGGTTATGAGGTCCATAATTGACAAAAAAGGATTTGTGTGACCTAAGCACGGTCATTGGGGAATACTAGAGATTATTGCGAACAAAATTAAAATTAAGGAAACACAATAAACATAGAAGAAATACTAATAGAACCAAACTGATGAAAAACATGCAAAAAATACAGACAGAATATAGACATAATGTTACATGTGTATGACAAACCAAAACTGTGTGGAATACACAGTTTGAAAGCAATAGATGATTAGGAAAATTTCGACCCTGTCGCGGGTAGTGGCACTCATTGAATGCCACCTCGGGTCCCAGACTCTAAGTCCGGGAGTTGCAGCAAGGGTAAAAGTGTGATAATCCAATGGCTAAAGTAACATTAAACAGCTAGGGTTTACTACATATAAAACATGGTACATGGGAGTGCTGAGTCCACAGCTGGAAATTAATGGATGATTAGAAAAATGCAACCTTGACGCAGATGGTGGCACTCATTGAATGCCACCTCAGGTCCCAGACGGGAAGTTCGGGAGTTGCGACATGGGTGGTTGCATGATGACCAAACGGCTAAAGTTACATTAAACAGCTTGAAAGTGCTACACACAAAACAAGGTACATCAGAACCCTATTACAGCAGTGTGAGATGGACACATCTTTTGTCCAAAGGTCAGTAGCGTTAAAATGCAGAAAGCCTTGAAAGTATGTACAATCAGTACAGAGAAATATATCAGATATTAGATATAACAGTGATAGTTAATTTCTTCATTGAGCCCGTTAGGATGAAGGCTCCCCAGTTTGTTGATCCAAAATGTTTCTTGTCTGTTGAGCCGCAAGCCCAAATCTTCATGTGGATTAACTTTATTCAGCACTTCTAAGATCAGGAACCTGATTTGGGTCAAATTATGGCCTTTTTCGCTCCAGTGGCAAGCCACTCCTGAATTGGGATTTGAATTACGAATAGAGGACCGATGTTCGTACCAGCGTACTTTTGCTGCTCTCGTGGGTTGACCTACATAATATTTCCCACAGGAGCACTTGATGCCATATATAATGTTTGCACTGTCACACGTTCCAAAGGTCTTCAGGACAATTTTATGGCCTGTGCGCGGATGGTATACAATGTCTCCCTTAATTACCAGATTACAGTTTGCACAATGTAGACAGGGATATGTCCCAGTGCGTTGGGTGATAGGTTCCTTCATCGGGGGTCGTGTACGAACCAGTTCATCACGCAGGTTCCTGCTCCTCTGGTATGCGAATACCGGAAGTTGGTCAAATAAACTCTGTACCCTTACATCATTCTTAAAGATGTTCCAATGCGTTTTGATGGAATTTTTAATCTTGTTGCTTTGGATGGAGAATCTGGAGACGTATACAGGTGATTTGAAGTCTCTTGGAGATTTGGCGGTGTTGGACAACAAGGTGTTACGGTCAAGGACATTCACTCTCTGGGATGCTAGATCTAGTTCTGTTTTTCTGTATCCACGTGCTAGAAATGTTTCTTTAATTATAGATTGTTGAGATAAGCAGTCCTCAGGATCACTCACAATCCTCTTGACACGCAACAATTGGCTATTTGGCAAGTTTCTGAGTAGGCTGGGTTGGTGAAAACTCAACCGATGCAGTAAATTATTACGATCCATGGGTTTCCGGAACAGTGTGGTGCTGTAGCCTGTCTCGCTCTTCATTATTTGTACATCAAGAAATGTGATTTTGTCTTTGGATATTTCACTGGTAAACTGAATACTTTAGTCAATGCTGTTCAAATATCCAAAAAAGTTGTTGAATGTGGCTTCAGTGCCTATCCAAATACCAAAAATATAATCGATATAGCGTGACCACAGATGAATATTCTGACTCCATTCTTGTTTGTTGAGTATGTGATCCATTTCAAATTTGTGCATGAAGCAGTTTGTGTAACGCTCACCTGACTCCCACGGAGGCGCTGGTCTAGTCTGGGTTGCTGTGGCCTCTTCGAGCGTGATGCGCAGAACTCGGAACACCGACTGAACAGGACCTTCAAATCTTGCGTGTCTGGCTCGTAGGAATATCCTTCTGCAGATGAGAAAGGGGATTAACAGTCTGCAGAATAGTGTGCTTGCTCCCCCCGACCCCCTTTGTTCTTCTCTAACTTCCTCCGAAATCCCTGGTTAAAGCTCACCTTATGGTTTGAAAGGATGAACTCTCCATCCTGCTTCTGGTGCAGGGGTGTGTGTTTGTCCAGTTACTTCACTGGTTTTCAGAATGGCGCTGGCAAAATCCACTTGACTTTTCCGAGCGGAACACCGTAAGTATGAAGATTACAAAAGTTCAAGTGTTGAGCCTCCTTTTCTGTTGCCTTCCTAACCTGTGATCTGTCCTTTATTTCAGGTGCAGAATGAAGGCGATGCGTTGAGGGATTGAATTGCCGATGGTAAACTCAGGTGAGTTGGCGATGGGGGCGATCCCTCTTAATGTCTTTATATTCCTCCAGTAATGTCTTTTGTCCTTTCCCCATAGGGGCCGGGGTGCGGTACCTGCCAACGAAGCGGCGCCGACCCGAAATGAGGAATGGTCCACCAACAGAAGACCGGTAAGTGTTATGGTGGAAAATTAGGCTTTCCTCATATGTTCCTTCTGCTCACCTTTTTTCTCTTCTTCTCTCCCCTAGGCGCAGAGATGTGGCGACCGGTGCAGACAGTCGCGGTGGAGCCAGAAGAACTCCCGAGGACAGGTGAGTGAAGAGCGGCACTGCAGCGAGCAACGCGGTGCTTTTAAATGAAAGTATTTTCTCAGGAACGCTGGCGTGAAGGTTCCGGATGCAGGTAAGAAGTTTGATAAAATTCTTGGTTTTCACCTTTCTCTTCTCTTCTTTCCTTACAGGTGTTCCAGGATCGAGGCGGGCGTGGCTGGAGACCAGATGCAGGAGCAGACACGTTGAGCGTTCACCTGCTTGGATGCAGAACAACGCGAAGCGTGAGCTACTGTCTGGGCGTGGCTTAAATAGCCCCCAAAGTAGTTCCAGGTAAGTATCCTTCCCTGGCCACGCCCGAGTGGCAAAATAGTCCCAATGAAAAAATAGTCCCTTTCAGGTCTCAGGGAGGCCTGAATCTTGCAGCATGGTCTACATCAGGTAAGTGCACAAAACACCTTCCTTTATGAGCCTGGCGCCTATGGCGCCAGGACTGATGTCCAACATGAGCCTGGCGCCAACGGCGCCAGGACAGAGTCCAAAGAGCCCCTATCAGGGACCGCTGGGCTTTAACCCGGGGGCATGATGCCTGCTCCCGGGGGTGCTGGGCCTGGCCTGGTGCTCCGGGGGTAGGCATCATGACAGTTTGCATAAGATGGTGCCATGGTGGCACCCATGGATGTCCCGGAGATTTGCAGAAAGAACTTGTTCTGATATTGGAAATAAGAATTCTCCGCAATTAACTGGAGGAGGGCCAGTATGAATTCTTTTTGTGCACGGACCTCTGGTGTTTCCAATAATAACCATTCTGCAGATTCCATGCCTAGATCGTGGGGTATGGAAGTATACAGGCTTTTGACATCAATAGTGAACAACAGATGATCTGGTTGGTAGGTGGTGGTGTTGAGCTTCTGTAGGAAATGAGTGGTGTCTCTGATGTAAGTGGAAGTGTTCTGGATTAATGGTTGGAGAAAGAAGTCGATATACAATCCCAGCGGTTGGATAATTCTGTCCATGCCTGCGACTATGGGTCTCCCTGGTGGTTTGGTCACATCTTTATGGATTTTGGGTAATGTGTAAAAATTTGGAATTCTCAGGTAATTATTGTTCAGGAATTTGCGAGTATGTTCATTTATCCAGTAAAGTTCCATAGCCCTATCGAGTAGCGTTTTGAGGTTTTGTTTGATAGACACGGTGGGGTCATGGTCCAAGGATGCATAGATAGTTTGAAATTGTAATTGCCTGGTGCATTCAGCATCATAGTCAGTGGTATTCATGATTACTAGCGCAACCCCTTTGTCAGCTGGTCGTATTGTTATATCCTTGTCACAGTATAGATCTTTGCAAAATCATGCAAAATGTCCCATCTTCCCAGAGGACCAATGCTTTCCTTCAAACCTGGGCTCCAACCCTCCAATGCCACCCCCTCTTTGAAAACCTCCCCTTCCCCCCTGCAAACCTCCCATTACCATTCTGTTGTCTTTGTAGCCCTTGGCCCATTACGGCACCTGCCTGGGTCGTGCTGCCCTTCTGTGAGGCTAGTAATCAGAGCGCTTTCATGCTAAATAAGCTTATTCTTTCTACATCAATTTTGCCTCTGACTTTTGTGTTTTTTCTGCTATCTCCTTCTGCTTGTCTTGTCGTCTTCTACAATTTTGTACTATATGGGCATGATTTGGCCCATGCTTCAAAGCCAAGCACCTTATCTAAATCCTTCTGCACTTCCTTGGGAAGTCCCTTACATAACATTTGATAGAATATAGCCATATTCTTGTCCTAAGCTTCCTCTGTCTCCACTCACCAAATCTGTTAAATCAGGTTAATATACAGGGCAGGGTCCTCATCTGCTTTCATGGTCCGAGCCATGATCAAATTTATGTCAAGTGTATCTCAGTAGGCTAACCTTAAAGCTTTCCACACAAGTGCTCGGCAGTTATTAAGTGACACTCTATCATGATCATCACTGTTCATATGTACCCATATATAACCTACCTTTTTCCATATGTTGTCTGCCTGCCCTCCCAACAGTGCAGCGAACAAACTTGTCTTGTCCCCCACAGCTAACATGATCCATGCTGTTTGTTGTTCTTGTGCATATATCAACTTGCCTGCTCCTACTGTGAACGAGGGTAATGCCTTCATTAAGTTGTTGCGACCCACGAGTGGCCAGAACACATAGGGCCTCATTACGACATTGGCGGTAGCCATGCTGCTATTGGCGGAATGGCTGCCGACGAAATCGGGTCCGGGTCTGGGTTCCCAGAATGTGGAATTACCGTGCCATTCCGAGTTCGGAGGGCCTGGTAATTCCTCCCTCCAGGAACCCAGGCCCGGACCTTCCCCATTCCCATCTGAGCCCCCATAGGGCTCAATGGGAATGGGAGAGGGTGCAAACAACGGGCCGATTATGAGCGGCCCGTTGTTTGCTCCCTCTTCCCCTCGCGGGACCCGGTAAGGACGCCTGATTTGACCAGGCGTTACTTACCGGGTCCCGCGAGAAGAGCTTGTAATGAGGCGGAATGGGTTTAACGGGTCCGCCTCCTTTTGCGGAGCCCTTTAACCTGTTCCGCCTCAGTCGTAATGAGGCCCATAGTGTGCTCTGCCTAGTCCCTTATGTAACAACAGGGCCTGTGCCCCCTTCTTAGTTGTCTGTGGTATTCTTTCACTTCTCTTGCCTTTTGCCAGGCTCATCTGGCCCTGCCACATCCTAATCCCAGAGCCCCATGGTGTCCCTGCCCTCTGCCATGTTCCTTCATCTTCCACCTGTTCCTCATCTGTTGTCCATCTCTCTTTTGTGACCTCCACTTCTCTGTCGGTATCTACAGAGTCATAATCTACACTGTGGGCAGGGTTGCCTCACTGAGGTGAAACCTCTGGTTGTCCCCCAGAATTGGGGTTTTCCTCACTCGTCACTACATGGATTTCTCTGATGACCCTGCTAACTATCTTAAAATGAATCTCTCCTGCCCTCCACTGATCTGCTGCGCTCTGACCTTCCTTTTAGCCCTTTGTTTCTCATGCTAGCTCCTCCTCAGTATTCTTTTGTGCTGCTTCTAATTATCTATATGCCTTATCTTTTACTTCCATAAGCAATGGGTCTTGTGTTGTATTGAACACCACACTGAGGTTTTTTGTCTGGGCATGGTGATGGGTGCATACTGAAGGGTGATGTACCCTGCAGCGAGCTGTAGACGGAAGGACCCATATGCGAGCGGGGCGGTGATATGATATGACATGTCATTTATAACTTGCCTGCACACAAGTGTTTCTAGGCATGACAAGGCAAGGGATGGAAGACAGAGGGAAAACAAGACAAACTATCTTACTAGACCTTGTGTCATTCAAATTGTACAAGTGAGACAAAGCAAAGTGCAGGGGAGAGTAAGAGGGGGAAGTGCAAGTGAAAGGAAGGGGGAAGTACAATGAGGACAGCATGGCTCTGAGTAGGTGTGGCCAGGCAGCGCGGCTCTGGGTAAGTGAAAGAAGGCAGGGGACTGTAGAGGTTACAGTTAAAGCTCCTGAGTATGTGGTAGGCCTTGAGGCAGTGCAGTGGGGACTGAGTATGGAGGAGCCTGGTACCCAGTGAGACTCTGAGGGTAACTGTCCTCTACAGCCTTGGCTCTTACCCCTTCTTCCTCCCCACTCTCCTCACCTGTCTCGTAGTCCTCCAATTCTTCAGGTTTGAGGTGGCGACGTGTGCAATAATCTCTCAATTCTTTAGAAGACGTTTACCTACCACGAGAGGAAGCCACAGTGAATGCTTGAAACTAGCAGTCCTGGGGCTCCTCTCCCGTAGACAGGCGGCAAGGGAAAAAGCCCCACAGGCAGAAAAAACCCTTTGCACGCAGGGAAACACAAGTTCCAGGAGTCTTCTGATATTATTGATAGGAGGTTTTCCACGGGTTGGAGAAAGGAGATCTTGTAAAGGGAGATTGTGGCTCAGAGGAGGAGGAAAACAAAAGCCGCGAGAAGCAGCGGCAAGAAACTCTAAATGCAGAGATGAGGAGCGGAAAGAGTGACTCGTTCCGGGAGACCTGAGGGAGCAGAGTAGCAACAGGACTGTAAGGTAGGTAGCGAGCGGGAAGAAAAGAGAAAAGAGAGGCGGCTCGCAAGGAAGCGATCCGAAAAGGAGTAACAGAGCGGTTTAGGAGCAGTGAAAGCAGGAAAAACTAGCGTCATTCACCCAAAAGTAGCAAAGCTGGTAACTAAGGGGTTGAAATGCGGCAATCGCTGGGAGAGGAGTGGAGAAGTACCTCCCAGCGACCGCCATCTTGGATGACAACTAGACCGACAATGTACGTATGATGAAACAACGTGCTGGGACTACAGCCTACGCCGGAGCCACCAACGCGGAAGCAACCGCCAATTGGCTCGGCGGCGTATGACAGTATGCCCGCTTCCAGTGCTGAGCACTCTGGTTTTACCCGGGAAAAGTCGATAAAATCGACTTAACAACCGAGGGGCATGTATGTGGGAAACGGGTTCCCAAGAGTCCTCCGACTCAGGGTATCCATTCCACGAGACGAGGTATTCCAAACGTTCCCTGTAATATCTGGAGTCACGAATGGCAGACACTTCGTATTCCTCTGTATTATTGGAACCCGGGATAGTCTGTCATGGAACTGATCGATGGTAAGAGACCGGGACAAAGGGCTTGAGAAGAGAAGAGTGAAAAACAGGATGTATGCGACTGAGAGTGGAGGGTAATTTCAACCTGTAAGAGACAGGGTTAATCTTGGATAGGATAGAAAAAGGTCCCAAAAAACGAGGTGAAAGCTTAGAAGGGTGAACCCATCTCGGTAAGAATTTAGTAGAGAGCCATACTTTGTCCCCTTTCTTCCAATCAGGACAGTCTTTCCTATGTTTGTCTGCCTGTTCCTTATTCCGTCTCCTACTCCTCTCCAGACTGTGTTTGGCAGTCATATGGGCCTTGGCAATGGACTGGAGTACTGCTTCAGCTGTGGGAGAATTGGTAGAAATGGGAATAATGGAAAAAAATATTGAGTATGTACTCCATAAGTAAAAAAAATTGGAGTATTCCCGATGGCTGAGTGTGTGGAGTTGTTGTATGTAAACTCCGCTGTTGGCAATAATGACACCCAGTTGTCTTGGTATTGGTTGCTGTAGCATCGCAGATACTGCTCCAAAGTATCATTTAGTCCTTTCGTCTGGCCATTAGACTGAGGGTGGAACCCAGAAAAAAGAGCTCTTTCAATACCAACTCGGGAACACAGAGCCTTCCAGAAGTTTGAGATGTACTGACTGCCTTGGACCAAAATAATCTTGTCTGGTAAGCCATGCAGTCGGAAGATATCACATGCAAATGTCTCTGCCATCTTGGTAGCCGTAGGTAAGCCCGGTAGTGGACAAAAATGTGCCAATTTGGTTAAAGTGTCTATCGTCACCATAATGCATGTACAAGAACCAGACTCTGGTAGATCTACAATAAAGTCCATAGAAATGAGTCCACATGGACGCGTAGGCATCCCAGTTTGGGTTAACAACCCTAAGGGTTTACCAGACGGGTATTTAGATCTGGCGCAAATCGGACAGGCTTTGAGATATTTCTTGATGTCTTCTTTTAACTCAGGCCAGAAGAACATTCTAGCTACGAGGTCAAGGGTGTTGTGTACTCCTCTTTGGCCGGCTGTTGGTAGGTCGTGACACCAACTAATAATCTTTTTGTGCCAAGGGCCGGCAGGAATGTACAGTAGGTTGCCATAAAACATTAAGCGTTCCTCTCGGTATAGTTCCTCCCTCGTTGGCCTAGAAGTTTTGGCGTTTCGGACGTCAAAGCGGTCTTGACTTCTTGAAAGAAGGAATTAACAAGTCCCAGGATCGTGTTCCTTTTAAACATGTTTTCCCGGGGAAGGGGGATACCATCGCCAGAAGCATCCTTCTAAGACAAAGCATCAGCTACCCTATTGGAGGTACCGGGTAGGTAGGTGATATGGAAGTCATATTGGGCGAAAAAGTAGGCCCAACGAGCTTGTCTCGAGTTGACACAATCCATGTTTTGCAAGACTTTCAGATTTTTGTGGTCCGTTCTTATGAGAAAATGATGCCGTGATCCCATGAGTAAATGTCGCCAATCTTCACAAGCCTGTTTTATACCGAGTAGTTCTTTCTCCAGAACTGAATAATTCAGTTGGCTGGAAGACAGGGTCTTTGAGAGATAGGCTACTGGATGTTCAACTCCCTCGTAAGATTGTAAAAGGACCGCCCTTATGGCCATAGCAGATGCGTCAGTCTCAACGATGAACTGCCGATTTTGGTCAGGATGGCGAAGAATGGGAGGGGAACAGAAAACTGCTTTAATTTACCAAAACCTCGTTCTTCATCTGTTGACCATTCGAAAGAGCCTGTGTTCTTCCTGAGTAGTTTTGTGATGGGAAGAACAATCTCCGAGAAGTTGGGAATGAACCTCCTGTAAAAATTGGAGAGTCCTAGTAATCTTTGCACTTCCTTGACATTGCCAGGAGAGGACCAACTGAGTATAGCAGTAACCTTGTCGGGATCCATGGAAATTCCTTCTCCAGAGTGAATGTATCTGAGATAGGGAACAGATGAGACTGCAAAGATGCATTTCTCGGGTTTGACCAAGAGTTGGTACTGTTGAAGGTGCTACAGGACCTGTTTGACATGAAGGGTATGTGTTTCCAAATCTGATGAATAGATTAGAATATCATCCAAGTAGATAATGACTGTCACCAGTAGCAGATCAGAGAATATTCAGTCCATAAACCTCTGAAATATAGCCGGTGCATTCACCAAACCTAACGGCATTACTCTGTATTCGTACAGCCCGAACGGGGTGCGGAATGCAGTTTTTCACTCATCCCCTTTGGCAATACGAAGCAAGTGGTAGGCATTTCGCAGATCAAGTTTGGTAAATATGCGTGCCCCTTGTACGGCCTCTATAATCTCCGAAATAAGCGGCATGGGGTAGCGGTCTCTGATGGTAACCTCATTAAGGCCCCTGTAGTCTATGCATGGCCGCAATTCGGTGGAATCTCTCTTCTTGATGAAAAAGAGAGAAGCTCCTGCAGGAGACTTGGAAGGCTGTATAAGACCATTTTGCAAGTTGGCATCCAGATAGTCCCTTAAGACCTGTCTCTCCGTTTCGGTTAAGGAAAACATGCTGCCAAAGGGAACCAGGGCATTAGGTTCCAGGTCCAGAGTACAATACTCTGGTCTGTGTGGAGGTAATGTAGCGGGTTTCCGTTCCTTCAAGACGTCTTGATAAGGTAAACAATATTGTGGTAAGGCGTGAATTCCCACATGATCGCTTGTTAATACTGTCATGGTTTGGTGGTCATCCTTGTTTGTTTCTGGGAAACAGTGTAGTCTACAAAACGAAGAACAAAAGCTCAACTGATTAATGGTCCAGTTTACCTGAGGATTGTGTTTTCGGAGCCAGGTAATTCCAAGTATGATAGGAAAGTGAGCAGCTCGTATGATATCGAATTTAAGGACTTCTGTATGTTTAAAGATGGTGACTCTGAGTTCTTCAGTGGTATGGGTTATAGGTCCCGAAGAGAGAGGAGAACTGTCCACTCCCTCTACCTTCTGATCTTCTTTGCAGACTAACCTGTGTAGGCCCACCTTTTCTGCCCATAGAGTGTCCACAAAGTTTCCGGCAGCCCCACAATCTAGGAGAGCTAGAGTCTCTATGGATCTGCCGTGGATGTCAATGAGTACAGGAATGACCATCAATCTGGAATCCTCCAAAGTGTTTGGAGCTGTTATCGAGAGGGAAACGTAGGGACTAAGTAGGTTGCATGTAGCCCCTCGGAACCAGGTCCCTACTGGCACCAGGGAGTTTGTTTCCCTTTCGTCTGGTTGGAACCTCAGAGCAATCTTTAAGAATGTGCTGATCGGACCCACAATAAGCACAAAGTCCTTTCTCTTTTCTCTGTCTTCATTCTGCAGAAGAAAGAGGCCCCTGGTAACCCCAATCTGCATAGGTTCTTCGTGGGAGTGGGAGGAGTGGAGCAAGGGCGACGTAGAAGCCATAGAATCGGGAAGGTTTACTGCAGGGCGATGTCTGTGACATTCAGCTCGGTGTTCCTGAAGTCGATATTCTATCTGTAATGCAGTCGATAGTAGGTCTGCAAATGTAGGTGGTCGGGTAGACCTTGCGAGCTCGTCTTTGATTTCCTCCTTTAAGCCCCTTCTGAATATGGCTTAGTGAGCTTGCTCAGGCCAACCCGCCCCTGCAGCCAGGGTTTTGAAACGAGAAATGTAGGCCAAAACATCTGAGGATTCTTGTCGAACATCCAACAAGTCCTTGCAAGCAGTGAAAGTAAGTTCAGGCCTCTCGAAGGTCTGTTTCAGCAGAGCCTGGAATCCGGCAAAATCATGCAATATGGGGTTGGCGCTGGTCACCAATGGGGTGGCCCACGTGAGAGCATTGCCCGTCATGTTCGATATCAGGAATCCAACCCTAGATTGGTCGGTAGCAGAAGCGTGAGGTCTAAATTTAAAATATACCACATAGGCTTCCAAAACTTCCTTAATATTCTTGGGAGAACCATCAAATTTTCCCGAAGGGTGCGACATGATTGGTAGTTCAGCGGGCGGAGATTCGTGAGCAGTGGCTATTTGCTTTAGTACTGCGTTCTCTGCTTTAAATGTCTGCAACTCTTGCAATTCTGTCTAGGTGTGGACATGCTAATATTCACAATTCTATCTAGGTGTGGACATGCCAACATTCACAATTCTATCTATGTGTGAACATGCTAATATTCACAATTCTATCTAGGTGTGGACATGCCAACATTCATAATTCCATCTAAATCTGGACATGCTAATATTCACAATTACATCTAAGTGTGGACAGGCTAATAGTCACCATTCTATCCAAGTGTGGACATGCCAATATTCACAATTCTATCTAGGTGTGGACATGCTAATATTCACAATTCTATCTAAGTGTGGGCATGCCAATATTCACAATTACATCTAGATGTGACGCAGGCCAACGCTCACAACTTTATACAGGTGTGGACATGCCAACATTCACAATTCCCTCTAAGTGTGGACATGCTAATATTCACAACTCTATCCAGGCGTGGACATGCCAACATTCACAATTCCATCTAAGTGTGGACATGCTAATATTCACAATTCTAAGTGTGGACATGCTAATAATCACAATTCTACCTAAGTGTGGACATGCTAATATTCACAATTCTGTCTAAGTGTGGACATGCCAACATTCACAATTCCATCTAAGTGTGTACATCCTAATATTCACAATTCTATCTAAGTGTGGACATGCTAATATTCACAATTCCATCTAGGTGTGGACATGCTAATATTCACAATTCTATCTAGGTGTGGACATGCTAATATTCACAATTCTATCTAAGTGTGGACATGCTAATATTCACAATTCTATCTAGGTGTGGACATGCTAATATTCACAATTCTATCTAAGTGTGGACATGCTAATATTCACAATTCTATGCTAATATGGGAGGTAAGAGAGTGGCAGGGGTTTTCTGGAGTAGAGTGATTACTCTACTCCCCACCCATGCCACACTCACGGTTTTTGTTGGTGTCTGTTAGCTGCTGGCTTCCTTGGCGTCCCCTGCGGACACCTGCAGACACATTTTGGCTCCATCCTTTGCCTCGGGGTCCTTCGCCGCAGGGCTGCCCTTGGATGTCCTTGAAGTGGGGTATGGGGACCAATCCGGATGGATTGGGCGTGTTGAGAGGCGGGCACAGGGGAACCAGGAAGTGGGTGGGCTGGGGAGAGGGACCACGCGCCGAGTGCGCTATGGTGCTTTTAAGCACATTTGCAATATTGAAATTGCTGGGCTTAGGAAGGTGGGAGTCAGGAGACCTTACCTTTGGCCTGGGTCACTGCAAATGGCGGAGAACGCCGGCTGCAGACCCTCACCACGACCTGTTTTTTTTTTTTAATATAAAAAAAGGACCAATCGGGACAGTGAGGAGGTGGGCACAGGGGAACCAGGAAGCGGGTGGGCTGCGGAGAGGGACCACGCACCGAGTGTGCTATGGTGCTTTTAAGCACCTTTGCAATATTGAAATTGCAGGGCTTGGGAAGGTGGGGGTCAGGAGACCTTACCTTTTGCTTGGGTTACTGCAAATGGTGGAGAATGCCGGCTGCAGACCCTCGCCACAGCCTTTTTTTTTTTTTTATAAAAAAAGGAACAATCGGGACAGTGGGGAGGCGGGCACAGTAGAACCAGGAAGCGGGTGGGCTGGGGGGAGGGACCACGTGCCGAGTGTGCTATGGTGCTTTTAAGCACCTTTGCAAAATTGAAATTGCAGGGCTTGGGAAGGTGGGGGTCAGGAGACCTTACCTTTGGCCTGGTTCACTGCAAATGGCAGAGAACGCCGGCTGCAGACCCTCACCACGGCCTGTTTTTTTTTATTTTTTAATAAAAAAAGGACCAATCAGGACAGAGGGGAGGCGGGCACATGGGAACCAGGAAGCGGGTGGGCTGGGGAGAGAGACCACGCGACGAGTGCGCTATGGTGCTTTTAAGCACCTTTGCAATATTGAAATTGCAGGGCTTGGGAAGGTGGGGGTCAAGAGACCTTACCTTTGGCCTGGGTCAGTTTAGGTGAAAAAGAATCATATGTGGGGTCACAAGTTGATTAGGCCTGCAAGTTGGGAAAGTTTCACGAACTTTCACCGCGAGAGTGGACTTCTCTCAATTGGGTTGGCACAGTACCTTATAATGAAGAGACAAATGCTGAAGTCATTGGTTCCTTGGTTCCTGGCAGCTCCTGCAGATCTTGCTGTTCCTGAGCCTCACTCATATGGACAAGGGGGAGGACGTTAGGGGTCTCCTGCACCGCACGGGATCGTCAAAGAAAGCAAACAAGATGGAGTCACTTCAGTTCCAGTAGCTGTAGATTCAAGAACACAAGCTGGTTTCCCTTTCCCTGGTTAATCCTAACCAGCCTTGAGAATGGTATCCAGATGTCTTTTATGAGCTTCTCTGTTGAATGGAGTTTGGCAATTCGGACCTGCAGCAGGGCTTCACTGGGCAAACCAACGGTCCAGGAGTTGCAGCAGCCATCATCTTCCAGCTCCTCTTCAGTTCTTTCGTTCCAGTGGTCGACTCTGCTTCCAGTTCAAGAGACTCACCTTTTAAACAGTTCTCTCCCTTTCATTCCAGCCTAGCTGTCACTCACCCAGCAGAGTGGCTGTCCTTGACAGACAATCACCCAGCCAATCACACCAGAGTGCATTTGGGTCTCCTAGGAGACTAAGCACAGTGAGTTTCGGGCACATCCCTCACTTTCTGCCCACTCCAGACACTCAGACACCAGAGGCGGTCTTCACTCCTGAAGCCCGCCAAAGGCACATTAACAAAGGGACCAAACCTGGTTTGGCATGCAGAGACAAACACTAGAAGGACCTTTCCAAAAAGAAATGGCGAAAAAAGAAGAATGGGACCTACTTAAACAAAGGGGCTTCAGGCGCCATCTTAAAAAACATGGCTCCCATGATTTTTAGCTACCGGTGTTCGCGGTTGGGAGAAATCATGGTAGTTCGTTGTAAAACCACTGCCACCAGGTTTTTCAACAGGAAAGGGTGGCATTTGACTGCTACATGAGTATTTAGACACAGGGGATACTATGTAACCCGTCCAGCACTTCATTGTAAGATGGTGTGTGCTGGGTCTATGAATTTAGAAAGACTAGTAAAGTCAATTTCACTTCACATTCTTTGGGAAACAGTAGTTATCCCAGAGAAGGTATTCAAACCTTTGGTAAGTCTAACAGACATCCCTGCGTCACTGCACAGAAGGTGCTGTGGAACACACATGAAAAGATGATGCCTATGGAGTTATCTAAAATCCAATATTCAAAGAACACACGTGTAAAATACACATGAAAACACATGAAATAGTGGGAAAAAAGGCTCACACTCTTTCCAGCTAAAAAATCAAGTCCTCAAAATCCAGTAAAGTTGCTGGGAGTCTCTAAGATGAAGGGAATTAGCACATTTTTGAGAATTCTCCCGAACATGGGTCACCTGGCCAAGAACGAATCTGTATGGTGAAAGAACAGCCTTGAAAACCTCTCTTCCGCGGAAAGGGAAACATCTTTATAACAAGGGCACTTATACACCATCCTGATAGGACAGGCCAAGGAGGAAAAAACACTGGTTATGTTAAAAACTACCAATGGGTCTAAGAAACCAGTGGTACCTCTGAAAACCTTTGAAGCCAGGGATCTGACTTTCTTCCCCACAGCCGAGACAGAGAAATCTGAATTCCTAGCTTCTGATACCGAAGAAGAATACCGAAAATGACCTATCAGAGGACAGAAGATCCTTTCTATGGGTATCCTGGATATCAGGAGGGGCCCCCTGACTATTTCACCCAGTAGAAGAAAGAAAAGATCTTCTTCCCATACCATCCATCCAGAGGCCAGGACATGTTGTCTGCCCGGGTCGAGAAATACCTTTGGTCTGGATATAATACCACCTATATGATTCCTTCCACCATAAAAGGAACATTTATTTGGGCCCAATTAGTCACTGGGTGTAAGAAATCAACAATACGACCATATTAACTACAGGTGGGGTGGTGGAAGAAAATGGCATAAACAAAAGTCGGCTGTGTGCATGGCGACACCCGTGAGTACCATGTAGCTGATCTCCCGGTTATAGTTATGGGAATAGAGACTTGTATAACAACGACGATAATTCCCAAATTACCTGTCCCATTCATCCTTGGAAGTGAACTGCCCCAATTCCCACAATGGATCTTACAAACAGCAGAAATGGAGCTGAAAATTCCAGCACTATATGAGTTCCGCACTGAGAAACGGTGCCATGGGGAGACATCAGTGAAACTATTATCTTCCCTAGAATGAGAAGCTATACAATTGAGTGGAAGGGTATGTGGTGAAACCAGAGGTTAGGCCCCCTTTCACATACAAGAAAACATTGCTCACATCCCAAAAAATCACAAGACACTTCAACCAAGCTGTATAAAGAAAATAATACCAATAATAAAAGCTGCAGGTACGAGACAAGGAGGGCACAGCAGGAGGCACAAAACTACATGCAAGATTCTAGTTTTTATAGAATGAAGAAAGGACACCTGGCCATAAACAAAAACACAAACTGGACCCAGTTCAATGTAGTGTAAGCAGTTGTGGGAACAGAAGTGATAGTTGCAGTGGTTGTGGTGGTAGTGGCTGGAAGAAGAGAAATTGTATTAGGACGGAGTTAAGAAACCTGTATGAATTATGGTATTTAAAGAAGGAGGAATTAAGGAGAGATGGCAGAAACCAGGGCTGGCTGAAGTGGTACCACAACTCTAGGACAGGCAAAGTAGCAGTGCCTGAATGCCGACTAGAAGCTGGAGGTCTGACCAGCTGGTGGGGCACAGTGAGGAGTGGACACAGTAGAGAAATGTGTCACCGGTCTCCCCAATACCAGCCGTGTGAGTGGATGCAGCGACTAGAGTAATACCCTGTGGAGCCGGCCGCTTCTCTGATATTTCCGGAACTATCAACTACGGGCAAGTTATGGACTTCCGACTGTTTCAGGGGAACCCTTCCTAGGGGGAAAGTGGAGTGTCTGTGCTATGGGTGAATACCCAGACCAATGTGGGCGGCGTTAAGCTAGGAAGCAAAGAGGTTATGGACTGCTCATGGTGAGCGCTTACAACAAAAATGTGGAAAGCAGGCATCAAAAAGGAGCCTGCTCCTAAACCTCTGGTGGGCATAGTAGCTTGGAGAAAAAGTCTGAAGTGTCTTCCTTTACCTGTGTAGAAGTAGCAGCATCACCAAAACCAGAGAGAGGAACACAAGAAAGGAAAGCTACCTTTCACCAATTATATATAAGCAGCAGACACGACCGGGTGAAAGAAACACAAAGCACGCAGGTTTCATTAGTTGGGGCGGGCAGCGAGACATGCAATGAACAAGACAGGGCTCCTGGGGACTGCAGTGATTAACCAACCTCTCGTGAACCACAGTGACATGTACCGGTGCAGAGGGTGGAAGGAAAAGGGGCTGCATTTAGAATGAGTGTTAAATGACAAGTTCTAAAGAAAAGGATATGCCAACAGCTATGTGTGGGGCATAAATGCATTCTCATTAAAACACAACCCTGATCTTCCTCGTCCCAGTGACCTTGGAGCACAGTAATAATGGGCAGGTCAAACTATCAAGTCCACCTAAGACATAAGAAATAGAAGTTAATTAATTGTTTAGAGACAACAACGCTGTGGAAAAACTAAACCCACTTAAACTGTAAATCGCTATTCTTTCTCAGCCTAGTATGTGGGAAGAGGAAGAGAAATAATTAGCAATAAGACTTATGCAATTCTGCTAAAGACAAAAGAACAGTTGATTATACTATTGAAATATTGTCCTCATCCAAGAAGAGGAAAGTCCAGGGGCGGGAATTGTCCCCCGGGCATTATGAAGAACCTGTAATAAGACCAAGGAAGCGAATGTTCTGCTTGGCACTAAAGTTGCATCATCATACCAATTAGCTGGAGCTGTGTACACAGTGAAGAATAGCTGCTGCAAGGGGGCTAACACAACCTATTATTTTCCCCTTTAGTAGCTTTGGACAGTGTTAGAGTGTGAGGGTCAGAGTAGGTTTTGGACACTGGACTGTGGCCATATGTTTACACATCCTGACAACAGTCACCTTAGTTAATTATGTTTAGACAGGCAACCCCTTATAGAGTTAGGGATAGTGCAACCTTTTTCCCAATCCCCATATTATTTCAATAAATGTACTTGTGAAACCACTAACGTTGTGTCTGTCTCCTTACTCTGGTGCCTCACAATAGTTACTGGGCAGCCCATGGTTATTTTCAAACTTTGTCAGTTGCAGAAGCGGCTGCTGCCACAGCCTGTTTGCATAGAAGATTACCCTGAATTACTGATTCTAAAAGTCCACTGTAATAGGCCAGCTGTTTGTGCCCCATGGATGTGCGTTGTGTAAGGAGAGTCTAGGCCATTGGAAGTTAAAATAGGTGTTTACAATCCTGGGGCAATACTGATGGCATTGTTAAATTCCTGAAAACATGTAATTATGTCTCCTGTCCAGGTGATTGTTCCCTTAACCTTGTATGCTTCCTTCAACCCTTGCATCAAGGGTTTGGTGTAGCTGGATCAGTCAACAATCCATAACTTGCAATAATTTCACAGACCTAAAAACGGTTTCATTTGATTAACAGTGGTTGGTTGGGGTGTGTATTGCACTGTGGCTGCTTACTCTCCTTCCTGCTGAGGATATTATTTACCCTAAGTATACTACCTCTCTGGCAATCCTGCAATTTCTCTTTATCTACTTTGTATTCATTTTCTGCAAGTAATATCAAAAGTGTCACTGAATCATACCTACATTGTTCTTCCGTGGGACTGCAAACCAAGTAATCTACATATTGAATGATTGCGCTTGCTACTTGTATGTTACCTAAATCCGTTTGTAATAGTCTGTTAAAAACACTCTGGTACTCACAGCACCCCTGAGCTAATCTTGTGTGCTGAAATCTTTAACCAAGGTAGTTAAATGCTGTGAGATATTTGGAATCTAGATTGAATGGAATGGAGAACAACTCATTCTTGAGATGGATCACAGTAAAGTGTGTTGCTTCACTGAGTATATTAAAAACAATTGTAGCAGGGTGGGGGGCCACTGGGAATTCTGCCTCTACAATATTGTTAAATGGGCACAAGTATTGCATCATCCTCCAGGATGAACCCTTTGCTTTTTTGACAGAGTGAATAGCCATGTTGTATGGTGACTCTGATGGTTGTATTATGCCTTGTTGCCATAATGCTACAATGGGGTAATGGATCCATTCATCTGCTTCCCTTGACATGGATTATTGCCATTACTCTGGGTAAGACTATGCTGTGCTAAAGCTTGATGTGAACTGCCCCTATGCTCCTCAAAAAATCCAACATCTTGAGGGTTACTGGTCCATACATTACTGGGTACCTTCTCCATATCTTCCTGTAAGTGTGATGGCAGTGTTGCAGTAACATGCATAGTGTGGTGTACCACTCTATATTAAATCATAATTTTGCATTGTATGCACATTTCAATAATCATTTCTCCTGTGTCTTCGGTGTCCTCAGACCACTGTTCATCAGATACGTCTTGCAGTGGTTGTGTTGGGTCAATGCACAAAACTGTGCACCATGCATCCCCTTCCTCATCTGCCCCTAATAAATTACTCTATCCTTTTTCTGCATCAATGCTTCCACATCTAATGTGATGACTGTGCCTAGGGAACATTCATGAGGGTCAGCTGACCTGAATAGAAATTCTCCTAGCACCTGTAATGTGTTGTCCTTCATTCCTGGCACCCATCCTAACAAAACTGTCACTCCATAAAGAAACACATCTCGATTTAGGGGTACTCCTCTTGTGGCACTGTCACTCTAAAGCACTCTTATTACAGCAGCAGACCTAGCATTGTATACAACTGGAGTTGAGCACACTACGCCTTCCTCAGTAAATGCAAAAGTCATGTTTAATTTACCCAGGAGGTCCCTACCTTAAAGGTTAACTGGAGTGTCCTTGGAGTACAATAAGGGAGCTGATACTTCTTGTGTACCCACTGTGATGGGCAAATCTTCAGTGAAAGGAAGGAACATATTTGCCCCAGAGAAACCCTGTGTGTCCTTTAGCTTACCTAACAATGGAAATGTTCCTTCCCTAATACAGGACTTTGTAGCTCCTGCGTCAACCATAAATGTAAATGTTTTGTTTCCTATCATCACCACCCCCCCATGGGGTTCCACATCCGGGTCGGTATTGTCTGACAGAACTGGGCATGCCAGAGGGCTTTCCTATTTGGGATAGGTTAGTGTTCCAGGAAGCAGAAAAGGGTTGCCCCCTGAAAAGCTTGCTCCATTGTAATGCATCACTTTACCTTGTGGTAGAGGATTGTTATCCCATGGCTGGGTAGGTATCTGTATCGGCATTTGCATGGGGGTCTGTGGAGGTGGCTCTTCCACATATGATTTTCTGGCATTCTGGGCTTGATAGTGAATTTGCTGTATAGGTGGTAGGTACTGAACCTGCTGTTGATGTGATGGGGCGGGCATGGGACCTGAGGCACATGGGTAAAGTGGAGGCAACATCTTTGATGTCAGCTGATAGGTGAGTGTAAACACCGACCCACTAGGATAGGGGCATGGATCATAAGAATAACATGGGCTGCTCTAGAATTCTCATGCAAAACGCAACCAGACGTGGACTCCCTTCTCACTGTGCTCAGAGAGGCACAGCTTCACCTCACTGATGAGGCCCAACAAGGCTGAAACACATGTATGGGGTTGCTGTTGGTTCTCTTGTTCAGAGAGGAATTGCCATAGCATTTTGGTGCTGGACTGTCCATGTGGGCGGGCAAAGACTGATATGCAAATGGATATTTTCCATCTGTGAAAGGTACAGTGAGCAAAAAGTGTGTGCTGCAAACTCTCATCTCAGAACAGGTTATCATGCCATGCTCTTTCTGGAGAGGATCGCCTGCTACCTTTTTTGAAATATTTGCAAGGTACATGGGGTTGGTCACCCTGAGTTACCTGGGGGGCAACCAGACGTGGACTCCCTGCTCACTGTGCTCAGAGAGTCACAGCTACACCTCACTGATGAGGCCCAACAAGACTGAAACAAGTGTATGGGGTTGCTGTTGGTACTCTTGTTCAGAGTGGAATTGCCACAGCATTTCGGTGCTGGACTGCCCATGTGGGCGGGACAAAGACTGATATACAAATGGATATTTCCCATCTGTGAAAGGTACAGTGAGCAAAACGTGTGTGCTGCAAACTATCATCTCAGAACAGGTTATCATGCCATGCTCTTTCTGGAGAGGAGCGCCTGCTTCCTTTTTTTGAAATATTTGCAAGGAACTTGGGGTGGGTCACCCTGAGTTTCAAAAGATAAGTGGGCACCACAAGGTAAATTCACTTTAAGCACAGTATTTCAAAAAATAAGATGTAGTCAAAAAGATCAAAAGGAATCTTGCAGGAGCTGGCTGTGATGAGTCTGGAGACACCCTGACTCGGGAAACATGTGAGGCAAGAGACTAGATAACAAGCTTAGTCACACAGCCTCTCTCCGTTGCACCCAAACTGGGCAATGTAATTCAAAAAAAGGTATTCTTCCAATGTATAAATATGCTCAAGGGAGCAACTTATATTCAATTTCACAATTCATTCTCAAAATAAATCCGAGTCTTGATGAGGTAAGTAATGATTTATCAACAAAAAATTTTCAGAGGTCGAGCACTAATTCAATCTTAGTGAGGGAGCGGCTAACACATCTCATGGTGAGTGCAGACTTAATGTGCCAATGCATTTCGGAGATCTAAGCTCCTTCATCAGGGCAGGTCTATATAATAGTAATTTTAAAGCAAATTTCAACATCACAGAATAATACAATTCAAAACAAAATGTCAAAACATAGGTGATGATGCCAAACAACATAGAAATAAGCAGTCATAAAATAAACAATGAAAAAATAAAAAGCAAATAATGAAATAAGAAGCACATACCAACACATGGGTGTGTTCAAATAACATTGAAGTGCGTAATGGAAAAAAAGCAAAAGAAAAGGAACAGTAAATTGATGCATCAACACGGAGAAATGGTGGTAAATTGCATGTAAGGAACGTAAAACAGAAAAAATGAGGACAAAATGTACCTCTCGAGTTGTGTGTAGCCAAGGGGTTAAAAGGGACTGTTTCAGTTGCTGGCGTGTGCACAAAGAACACACGCGATCCACAAATGGACAGTTATGCAGTGCCAATCTGGGGATATAAAACCTGAGTGAATGAACCAAATAGGTATACAGAATACAGTATTAGGGCATACCTGCGCGTGTAACGCGGCAGTTCAGACAGCTGTCTGGACGCCGCTTCGCATCCCCGGGTAATGGCTTTGCTAAGGAGATGGTTATAAATATAACCACGTGACCGCATTGCGTCTGGGGAAAAGCGCGATGCGGATGATCTCAAAGCACCTCTGCATGTGAGGTTATGAGGTACATAATTGACAAAAAAGGATTTGTGTGACCTAAGCACGGTCATTGGGGAATACTAGAGATTATTGCGAACAAAATTAAAATTAAGGAAACACAATAAACATAGAAGAAATACTAATAGAACCAAACTGATGAAAAACATGCAAAAAATACAGACAGAATATAGACATAATGTTACATGTGTATGACAAACCAAAACTGTGTGGAATACACAGTTTGAAAGCAATAGATGATTAGGAAAATTTCGACCCTGTCGCGGGTAGTGGCACTCATTGAATGCCACCTCGGGTCCCAGACTCTAAGTCCGGGAGTTGCAGCAAGGGTAAAAGTGTGATAATCCAATGGCTAAAGTAACATTAAACAGCTAGGGTTTACTACATATAAAACATGGTACATGGGAGTGCTGAGTCCACAGCTGGAAATTAATGGATGATTAGAAAAATGCAACCTTGACGCAGATGGTGGCACTCATTGAATGCCACCTCAGGTCCCAGACGGGAAGTTCGGGAGTTGCGACATGGGTGGTTGCATGATGACCAAACGGCTAAAGTTACATTAAACAGCTTGAAAGTGCTACACACAAAACAAGGTACATCAGAACCCTATTACAGCAGTGTGAGATGGACACATCTTTTGTCCAAAGGTCAGTAGCGTTAAAATGCAGAAAGCCTTGAAAGTATGTACAATCAGTACAGAGAAATATATCAGATATTAGATATAACAGTGATAGTTAATTTCTTCATTGAGCCCGTTAGGATGAAGGCTCCCCAGTTTGTTGATCCAAAATGTTTCTTGTCTGTTGAGCCGCAAGCCCAAATCTTCATGTGGATTAACTTTATTCAGCACTTCTAAGATCAGGAACCTGATTTGGGTCAAATTATGGCCTTTTTCGCTCCAGTGGCAAGCCACTCCTGAATTGGGATTTGAATTACGAATAGAGGACCGATGTTCGTACCAGCGTACTTTTGCTGCTCTCGTGGGTTGACCTACATAATATTTCCCACAGGAGCACTTGATGCCATATATAATGTTTGCACTGTCACACGTTCCAAAGGTCTTCAGGACAATTTTATGGCCTGTGCGCGGATGGTATACAATGTCTCCCTTAATTACCAGATTACAGTTTGCACAATGTAGACAGGGATATGTCCCAGTGCGTTGGGTGATAGGTTCCTTCATCGGGGGTCGTGTACGAACCAGTTCATCACGCAGGTTCCTGCTCCTCTGGTATGCGAATACCGGAAGTTGGTCAAATAAACTCTGTACCCTTACATCATTCTTAAAGATGTTCCAATGTGTTTTGATGGAATTTTTAATCTTGTTGCTTTGGATGGAGAATCTGGAGACGTATACAGGTGATTTGAAGTCTCTTTGAGATTTGGCGGTGTTGGACAACAAGGTGTTACGGTCAAGGACATTCACTCTCTGGGATGCTAGATCTAGTTCTGTTTTTCTGTATCCACGTGCTAGAAATGTTTCTTTAATTATAGATTGTTGAGATAAGCAGTCCTCAGGATCACTCACAATCCTCTTGACACGCAACAATTGGCTATTTGGCAAGTTTCTGAGTAGGCTGGGTTGGTGAAAACTCAACCGATGCAGTAAATTATTACGATCCATGGGTTTCCGGAACAGTGTGGTGCTGTAGCCTGTCTCGCTCTTCATTATTTGTACATCAAGAAATGTGATTTTGTCTTTGGATATTTCACTGGTAAACTGAATACTTTAGTCAATGCTGTTCAAATATCCAGAAAAGTTGTTGAATGTGGCTTCAGTGCCTATCCAAATACCAAAAATATAATCGATATAGCGTGACCACAGATGAATATTCTGACTCCATTCTTGTTTGTTGAGTATGTGATCCATTTCAAATTTGTGCATGAAGCCGTTTGTGTAACGCTCACCTGACTCCCACGGAGGCGCTGGTCTAGTCTGGGTTGCTGTGGCCTCTTCGAGCGTGATGCGCAGAACTCGGAACACCGACTGAACAGGACCCTCAAATCTTGCGTGTCTGGCCAGTAGGAATATCCTTCTGCAGATGAGAAAGGGGATTAACAGTCTGCAGAATAGTGTGCTTGCTCCCCCCTACCCCCTTTGTTCTTCTCTAACTTCCTCCGAAATCCCTGGTTGAAGCTCACCTTATGGTTTGAAAGGATGAACTCTCCATCCTGCTTCTGGTGCAGGGGTGTGTGTTTGTCCAGTTACTTCACTGGTTTTCAGAATGGCGCTGGCAAAATCCACTTGACTTTTCCGAGCGGAACGCCGTAAGTATGAAGATTACAAAAGTTCAAGTGTTGAGCCTCCTTTTCTGTTGCCTTCCTAACCTGTGATCTGTCCTTTATTTCAGGTGCAGAATGAAGGCGATGCGTTGAGGGATTGAATTGCCGATGGTAAACTCAGGTGAGTTGGCGATGGGGGCGATCCCTCTTAATATCTTTATATTCCTCCAGTAATGTCTTTTGTCCTTTCCCCATAGGGGCCGGGGTGCGGTACCTGCCAACGAAGCGGCGCCGACCCGAAATGAGGAATGGTCCACCAACAGAAGACCGATAAGTGTTATGGCGGAAAATTAGGCTTTCCTCATATGTTCCTTCTGCTCACCTTTTTTCTCTTCTTCTCTCCCCTATGCGCAGAGATGTGGCGACCGGTGCAGACAGTCGCGGTGGAGCCAGAAGAACTCCCGAGGACAGGTGAGTGAAGCGCGGCACTGCAGCGAGCAACGCGGTGCTTTTAAATGAAAGTATTTTCTCAGGAACGCTGGCGTGAAGGTTCCGGATGCAGGTAAGAAGTTTGATAAAATTCTTGGTTTTCACCTTTCTCTTCTCTTCTTTCCTTACAGGTGTTCCAGGATCGAGGCGGGCGTGGCTGGAGACCAGATGCAGGAGCAGACACGGTGAGCGTTCACCTGCTTGGATGCAGAACAACGCGAAGCGTGAGCTACTGTCTGGGCGTGGCTTAAATAGCCCCCAAAGTAGTTCCAGGTAAGTATCCTTCCCTCGCCACGCCCGAGTGGCAAAATAGTCCCAATGAAAAAATAGTCCCTTTCAGGTCTCAGGGAGGCCTGAATCTTGCAGCATGGTCTACATCAGGTAAGTGCACAAAACACCTTCCTTTATGAGCCTGGCGCCTATGGCGCCAGGACTGATGTCCAACATGAGCCTGGCGCCAACGGCGCCAGGACAGAGTCCAAAGAGCCCCTATCAGGGACCGCTGGGCTTTAACCCGGGGGCATGATGCCTGCTCCCGGGGGTGCTGGGCCTGGCCTGGTGCTCCGGGGGTAGGCATCATGACAGTTTGCATAAGATGGTGCCATGGTGGCACCCATGGATGTCCCGGAGATTTGCAGAAAGAACTTGTTCTGATATTGGAAATAAAAATTCTCCGCAATTAACTGAAGGAGGGCCAGTATGAATTCTTTTTGTGCACGGACCTCTGGTGTTTCCAATAATAACCATTCTGCAGATTCCATGCCTAGATCGTGGGGTATGGAAGTATACAGGCTTTTGACATCAATAGTGAACAACAGATGATCTGGTTGGTAGGTGGTGGTGTTGAGCTTCTGTAGGAAATGAGTGGTGTCTCTGATGTAAGTGGAGGTGTTCTGGATTAATGGTTGGAGAAAGAAGTCGATATACAATCCCAGCGGTTGGATAATTCTGTCCATGCCTGCGACTATGGGTCTCCCTGGTGGTTTGGTCACATCTTTATGGATTTTGGGTAATGTGTAAAAATTTGGAATTCTCAGGTAATTATTGTTCAGGAATTTGCGAGTATGTTCATTTATCCAGTAAAGTTCCATAGCCCTATCGAGTAGCGTTTTGAGGTTTTGTTTGATAGACACGGTGGGGTCATGGTCCAAGGATGCATAGATGGTTTGATCTTTTAATTGCCTGGTGCATTCAGCATCATAGTCAGTGGTATTCATGATTACTAGCGCAACCCCTTTGTCAGCTGGTCGTATTGTTATATCCTTGTCACAGTATAGATCTTTGCAAAATCATGCAAAATGTCCCCTCTTCCCAGAGGACCAATGCTTTCCTTCAAACCTGGGCTCCAACCCTCCAATGCCACCCCCTCTTTGAAAACCTCCCCTTCCCCCCTGCAAACCTCCCATTACCATTCTGTTGTCTTTGTAGCCCTTGGCCCATTACGGCACCTGCCTGGGTCGTGCTGCCCTTCTGTGAGGCTAGTAATCAGAGCGCTTTCATGCTAAATAAGCTTATTCTTTCTACATCAATTTTGCCTCTGACTTTTGTGTTTTTTCTGCTATCTCCTTCTGCTTGTCTTGTCGTCTTCTACAATTTTGTACTATATGGGCATGATTTGGCCCATGCTTCAAAGCCAAGCACCTTATCTAAATCCTTCTGCACTTCCTTGGGAAGTCCCTTACATAACATTTGATAGAATATAGCCATATTCTTGTCCCAAGCTTCCTCTGTCTCCACTCACCAAATCTGTTAAATCAGGTTAATATACAGGGCAGGGTCCTCATCTGCTTTCATGGTCCGAGCCATGATCAAATTTATGTCAAGTGTATCTCAGTAGGCTAACCTTAAAGCTTTCCATACAAGTGCTCGGCAGTTATTAAGTGACACTCTATCATGATCATCACTGTTCATATGTACCCATATATAACCTACCTTTTTCCATATGTTGTCTGCCTGCCCTCCCAACAGTGCAGCGAACAAACTTGTCATGTCCCCCACAGCTAACATGATCCATGCTGTTTGTTGTTCTTGTGCATATATCAACTTGCCTGCTCCTACTGTGAGCGAGGGTAATGCCTTCATTAAGTTGTTGCGACCCACGAGTGGCCAGAACACATAGGGCCTCATTACGACATTGGCGGTAGCCATGCTGCTATTGGCGGAATGGCTGCCGACGAAATCGGGTCCGGGTCTGGGTTCCCAGAATGTGGAATTACCGTGCCATTCCGAGTTCGGAGGGCCTGGTAATTCCTCCCTCCAGGAACCCAGGCCCGGACCTTCCCCATTCCCATCTGAGCCCCCATAGGGCTCAATGGGAATGGGAGAGGGTGCAAACAACGGGCCGATTATGAGCGGCCCGTTGTTTGCTCCCTCTTCCCCTCGCGAGACCCGGTAAGGACGCCTGATTTGACCAGGCGTTACTTACCGGGTCCCGCGAGAAGAGCTTGTAATGAGGCGGAATGGGTTTAACGGGTCCGCCTCCTTTTGCGGAGCCCTTTAACCTGTTCCGTCTCAGTCGTAATGAGGCCCATAGTGTGCTCTGTCTAGTCCCTTATGTAACAACAGGGCCTGTGCCCCCTTCTTAGTTGTCTGTGGTATTCTTTCACTTCTCTTTCCTTTTGCCAGGCTCATCTGGCCCTGCCACATCCATAATCCCAGAGCCCCATGGTGTCCCTGCCCTCTGCCATGTTCCTTCATCTTCCACCTGTTCCTCATCTGTTGTCCATCTCTCTTTTGTGACCTCCACTTCTCTGTCGGTATCTACAGAGTCATAATCTACACTGTGGGCAGGGTTGCCTCACTGAGGTGAAACCTCTGGTTGTCCCCCAGAATTGGGGTTTTCCTCACTCGTCACTACATGGATTTCTCTGATGACCCTGCTAACTATCTTAAAATGAATCTCTCCTGCCCTCCACTGATCTGCTGCGCTCTGACCTTCCTTTTAGCCCTTTGTTTCTCATGCTAGCTCCTCCTCAGTATTCTTTTGTGCTGCTTCTAATTATCTATATGCCTTATCTTTTACTTCCATAAGCAATGGGTCTTGTGTTGTATTGATACACCACACTGAGGTTTTTTGTCTGGGCATGGTGATGGGTGCATACTGAAGGGTGATGTACCCTGCAGCGAGCTGTAGATAGAAGGACCCATATGCGAGCGGGGCGGTGATATGATATGACATGTCATTTATAACTTGCCTGCACACAAGTGTTTCTAGGCATGACAAGGCAAGGGATGGAAGACAGAGGGAAAACAAGACAAACTATCTTACTAGACCTTGTGTCATTCAAATTGTACAAGTGAGACAAAGCAAAGTGCAGGGGAGAGTAAGAGGGGGAAGTGCAAGTGAAAGGAAGGGGGAAGTACAATGAGGACAGCATGGCTCTGAGTAGGTGTGGCCAGGCAGCGCGGCTCTGGGTAAGTGAAAGAAGGCAGGGGACTGTAGAGGTTACAGTTAAAGCTCCTGAGTATGTGGTAGGCCTTGAGGCAGTGCAGTGGGGACTGAGTATGGAGGAGCCTGGTACCCAGTGAGACTCTGAGGGTAACTGTCCTCTACAGCCTTGGCTCTTACCCCTTCTTCCTCCCCACTCTCCTCACCTGTCTCGTAGTCCTCCAATTCTTCAGGTTTGAGGTGGCGACGTGTGCAATAATCTCTCAATTCTTTAGAAGACGTTTACCTACCACGAGAGGAAGCCACAGTGAATGCTTGAAACTAGCAGTCCTGGGGCTCCTCTCCCGTAGACAGGCGGCAAGGGAAAAAGCCCCACAGGCAGAAAAAACCCTTTGCACGCAGGGAAACACGAGTTCCAGGAGTCTTCTGATATTATTGATAGGAGGTTTTCCACGGGTTGGAGAAAGGAGATCTTGTAAAGGGAGATTGTGGCTCAGAGGAGGAGGAAAACAAAAGCCGCGAGAAGCAGCGGCAAGAAACTCTAAATGCAGAGATGAGGAGCGGAAAGAGTGACTCGTTCCGGGAGACCTGAGGGAGCAGAGTAGCAACAGGACTGCAAGGTAGGTAGCGAGCGGGAAGAAAAGAGAAAAGAGAGGCGGCTCGCAAGGAAGCGATCCGAAAAGGAGTAACAGAGCGGTTTAGGAGCAGTGAAAGCAGGAAAAACTAGCGTCATTCACCCAAAAGTAGCAAAGCTGGTAACTAAGGGGTTGAAATGCGGCAATCGCTGGGAGAGGAGTGGAGAAGTACCTCCCAGCGACCGCCATCTTGGATGACAACTAGACCGACAATGTACGTATGATGAAACAACGTGCTGGGACTACAGCCTACGCCGGAGCCACCAACGCGGAAGCAACCGCCAATTGGCTCGGCGGCGTATGACAGTATGCCCGCTTCCAGTGCTGAGCACTCTGGTTTTACCCGGGAAAAGTCGATAAAATCGACTTAACAACCGAGGGGCATGTATGTGGGAAACGGGTTCCCAAGAGTCCTCCGACACAGGGTATCCTTTCCACGAGACGAGGTATTCCAAACGTCCCCTGTAATATCTGGAGTCACGAATGGCAGACACTTCGTATTCCTCTGTATTATTGGAACCCGGGATAGTCTGTCGGGAACTGATCGATGGTAAGAGTCCGGGACAAAGGGCTTGAGAAGAGAAGAGTGAAAAACAGGATTATGCGACTGAGAGTGGAGGGTAATTTCAACCTGTAAGAGCCAGGGTTAATCTTGGATAGGATACAAAAAAGGTCCCAAAAAACGAGGTGAAAGCTTAGAAGGGTGAACCCATCTCGGTAAGAATTTAGTAGAGAGCCATACTTTGTCCCCTTTCTTCCAATCAGGACAGTCTTTCCTATGTTTGTCTGCCTGTTCCTTATTCCGTCTCCTACTCCTCTCCAGACTGTGTTTGGCAGTCATATGGGCCTTGGCAATGGACTGGAGTACTGCTTCAGCTGTGGGAGAATTGGTAGGAATGGGAATAATGGAAAAAACTATTGAGTATGTACTCCATAAGTACAAAAAATTGGAGTATTCCCAATGGCTGAGTGTGTGGAGTTGTTGTACGTAAACTCCGCTGTTGGCAATAATGACACCCAGTTGTCTTGGTATTGGTTGCTGTAGCATCGCAGATACTGCTCCAAGGTATCATTTAGTCGTTCCGTCTGGCCATTAGACTGAGGGTGGAACCCAGAAGAAAGAGCTCTTTCAATACCAACTCGGGAACACAGAGCCTTCCAGAAGTTTGAGATGTACTGACTGCCTTGGACCAAAATAATCTTGTCTGGTAAGCCATGCAGTCGGAAGATATCACGTGCAAATGTCTCCGCCATCTTGGTAGCCGTAGGTAAGCCCGGTAGTGGACAAAAATGTGCCAATTTGGTTAAAGTGTCTATCGTCACCATAATGCATGTACAAGAATCAGACTCTGGTAGATCTACAATAAAGTCCATAGAAACAAGTCCCCATGGACGCGTAGGCATCCCAGTTTGGGTTAACAACCCTAAGGGTTTACCAGACGGGTATTTAGATCTGGCGCAAATCGGACAGGCTTTGAGATATTTCTTGATGTCTTCTTTTAACTCAGGCCAGAAGAACATTCTAGCTACGAGGTCAAGGGTGTTGTGTACTCCTCTTTGGCCGGCTGTTGGTAGGTCGTGACACCAACTAATAATCTTTTCGCGCCAAGGGCCGGCAGGAATGTACAGTCGGTTGCCATAAAACACTAAGCGTTCCTCTCGGTATAGTTCCTCCCTCGTTGGCCTAGAAGTTTTGGCATTTCGGACGTCAAAGCGTTCTTGACTTCTTGAAAGAAGGAATTAACAAGTCCCAGGATCGTGTTCCTTTTAAACATGTTTTCCCGGGGAATGGGGATACCATCGCTAGAAGCATCCTTCTAAGACAAAGCATCAGCTACCCTATTGGAGGTACCGGGTAGGTAGGTGATATGGAAGTCATATTGGGCGAAAAAGTAGGCCCAACGAGCTTGTCTCGAGTTGACACACTCCATGTTTTGCAAGACTTTCAGATTTTTGTGCTCCGTTCTTATGAGAAAATGATGCCGTGATCCCATGAGTAAATGTCGCCAATCTTCACAAGCCTGTTTTATAGCGAGTAGTTCTTTCTCCAGAACTGAATAGTTCAGTTGGCTGGAAGACAGGGTCTTTGAGAGATAGGCTATGGGATGTTCAACTCCCTCGTAAGATTGTAAAAGGACCGTCCCTATGGCCATAGCAGATGCGTCAGTCTCAACGATGAACTGCCGATTTTGGTCAGGATGGCGAAGAATGGGAGCGGAACAGAACAACTGCTTTAATTTACCAAAACCTTGTTCTGCATCTGTTGACTATTTGAAAGAGCCTGTGTTCTTCCTGAGTAGTTTTGTGATGGGAAGAACAATCTCCGAGAAGTTGGGAATGAACCTCCTGTAAAAATTAGAGAGTCCGAGTAATCTTTGGACTTCCTTGACATTGCCAGGAGAAGACCAACTGAGTATAGCAGTAACCTTGTCGGGATCCATGGAAATTCCTTCTCCAGAGAGAATGTATCTGAGATAGGGAACAGATGAGACTGCAAAGACGCATTTCTCGGGTTTGACCAAGAGTTGGTACTGTGGAAGGCGCTACAGGACCTGTTTGACATGAAGGGTATGTGTTTCCAAATCTGATGAATAGATTAGAATATCATCCAAGTAGATAATGACTGTCACCAGTAGCAGATCAGAGAATATTCAGTCCATAAACCTCTGAAATATAGCCGGTGCATTCACCAAACCGAACAGCATTACTCTGTATTCGTACAGCCCGAACGGGGTGTGGAATGCAGTTTTTCACTCATCCCCTTTGGCAATACGAAGCAAGTGGTAGGCATTTCGGAGATCAAGTTTGGTAAATATGCGCGCCCCTTGTACGGCCTCTATAATCTCAGAAATAAGCGGCATGAGGTAGCGGTCTCTGATGGTAACCTTATTAAGGCCCCTGTAGTCTATGCATGGCCGCAATTCGGTGGAATCTCTCTTCTTGATGAAAAAGAGAGAAGCTCCTGCAGGAGACTTGGAAGGCTGTATAAGACCATTTTGCAAGTTGGCATCCAGATAGTCCCTTAAGACCTGTTTCTCCGTTTGGGTTAAGGAAAACATGCTGCCAAAGGGAACCAGGGCATTAGGTTCCAGGTCCAGAGTACAATACTCTGGTCTGTGTGGAGGTAATGTAGCGGGTTTCCGTTCCTTGAAGACGTCTTGATAAGGTAAACAATATTGCGGTAAGGCGTGAATTCCCACATGATCGCTTGTTAATACTGTCATGGTTTGGTGGTCATCCTTGTTTGTTTCTGGGAAACAGTGTGGTCTACAAAACGAAGAACAAAAGCTCAACTGATTAATGGTCCAGTTTACCTGAGGATTGTGTTTTCGGAACAAGGTAATTCCAAGTATGATAGGAAAGTGAGCAGCTCGTATGATATCGAATTTAAGGACTTCTGTATGTTTAAAGATGGTGCCTCTGAGTTCTTCAGTGGTATGGGTTATAGGTCCCGAAGAGAGAGGAGAACTGTCCACTCCCTCTACCTTCTAATCTTCTTTGCAGACTAACCTGTGTAGGCCCACCTTTTCTGCCCATAGAGTGTCCATAAAGTTTCCGGCAGCCTCACAATCTAGGAGAGCTAGAGTCTCTATGGATCTGCCGTGGATGTCAATGAGTACAGGAATGACCATCAATCTGGAATCCTCCAAAGTGTTTGGAGCTGTTATCGAGAGGGAAACGTAGGGACTAAGTAGGTTGCATGTAGCCCCTCGGAACCAGGTCCCTACTGGCACCAGGGAGCTTGTTTCCCTGTCGTCTGGTTGGAACCTCAGAGCAATATTTAAGAATGTGCTGATCGGACCCACAATAAGCACAAAGTCCTTTCTCTTTTCTCTGTCTTCATTCTGCAGAAGAAAGAGGGTCCCTGGTACCGCCAGTCTGTATAGGTTCTTTGTGGGAGTGGGAGGAGTGGAGTAAGGACGACGTAGAAGCCATAGATTCGGGAAGGTTTACTGCAGGGCGATGTCTGTGACATTTAGCTCGGCGTTCCTGAAGTCGATATTCTATCTGTAATGCAGTCAATAGTAGGTCTGCAAAGGTAGGTGGTCGGGTAGAACTGGCGAGCTCGTCTTTGATTTCCTCCTTTAAGCCCCTTCTGAATATGGCTTACTGAGCTTGCTCAGGACAACCCGCCCCTGCAGCCAGGGTTTTGAAATGAGAAATGTAGGCCAAAACATCTGAGGATTCTTGTCGAACATCCAACAACTCTTCGCAAGCAGTGAAAGTAAGTTCAGGCCTCTCGAAGGTCTGTTTCAGCAGAGCCTGGAATCCGGCAAAATCATGCAATATGGGGTTGGCGCTGGTCACCAATGGGGTGGCCCACGTGAGAGCATTGCCCGTCATGTTTGATATCATGAATGCAACCCTAGATTGGTCGGTAGCAGAAGCGCGATGTCTAAATGTAAAATATACCACATAGGCTTCCAAAAATTCCTTAATCTTCTTGGGAGAACCATCAAATTTTCACGAAGGGAGCGACATGATTGGTAGTTCAGCGGGCGGAGATTCGTGAGCAGTGGCTATTTGCTTTAGTACTGCGTTCTCTGCTTTAACTGTCTGCAACTCTTGCGACATGCACTGAACAGCTTTCCAGAGTTCCCGGATCTGTTCCTCTGCAGACATTCTGTCTTCTTGGCGTTGCAATCTGTCCCCTTCAGCCTTGGCTCTTACCCCTTGTTCCTCCCCACTCTCCTCACCTGTCTCGTAGTCCTCCAATTCTTCAGTTTTGAGGTGGCGACGTGTGCAATGATCTCTGCTTTCTTTAGAAGATGTTTGCCTACCACGAGAGGAAGCCACAGTGAATGCTTGAAACTAGCAGTCCTGGGGCTCCTCTCCCGTAGACATGCGGCAAAGGAAAATGCCCCGCAGGCAGAAAAAACCCTTTGCACGCAGGGAAACACGAATTCCAGGAGTCTTCCGATATTGTTGATAGGAGGTTTTCCACGGATTGGAGAAAGGAGATCTTGTAAAGTGAGACCGTGGCTCAGAGGAGGAGGAGAACAGAAGCCGCGAGGAGCGGCGGCAAGAAACCCTAAATGCAGAGATGAGGAGCGGAAAGAGTGACTCGTTCCGGGAGACCTGAGCGAGCAGAGTAGCAACAGGACTACAAGGTAGGTAGCGAGCGGGAAGAAAAGAGAAAAGAGAGGCGGCTCGCAAGGAAGCGATCCGAAAAGGAGTAACAGAGCGGCTTAGGAGCCGTGAAAGCAGGAAAAACTAGCGTCATTCACCCAAAAGCAGGAAAGCTGGTAACTAAGGGGTTGCAATGTGGCGATCGCTGGGAGAGGAGTGGAGAAGTACCTCCCAGCGACCACCATCTTGGATGACAACTAGACCAGCAATGTACGTATGATGAAACAACGTGCTGGGACTACAGCCTACACCGGAGCTGCCAACGCGGAAGCAACCGCCGATTGGCTCGACGGCGTATGACAGTATGCCCCCTTCCAGTGCTGAGCACTCTGGTTTTACCAGGGAAAAGTCGATGAAATCGACTTAACAACCGAGGGGCATGTATGTGGGAAACGGGTTCCCAAGAGTCCTCCGACTCAGGGTATCCATTCCACGAGACGAGGTATTCCAAACGTTCCCTGTAATATCTGGAGTCACGAATGGCAGACACTTCGTATTCCTCTGTATTATTGGAACCCGGGATAGTCTGTCATGGAACTGATCGATGGTAAGAGACCGGGACAAAGGGCTTGAGAAGAGAAGAGTGAAAAACAGGATGTATGCGACTGAGAGTGGAGGGTAATTTCAACCTGTAAGAGACAGGGTTAATCTTGGATAGGATAGAAAAAGGTCCCAAAAAACGAGGTGAAAGCTTAGAAGGGTGAACCCATCTCGGTAAGAATTTAGTAGAGAGCCATACTTTGTCCCCTTTCTTCCAATCAGGACAGTCTTTCCTATGTTTGTCTGCCTGTTCCTTATTCCGTCTCCTACTCCTCTCCAGACTGTGTTTGGCAGTCATATGGGCCTTGGCAATGGACTGGAGTACTGCTTCAGCTGTGGGAGAATTGGTAGAAATGGGAATAATGGAAAAAAATATTGAGTATGTACTCCATAAGTACAAAAAATTGGAGTATTCCCGATGGCTGAGTGTGTGGAGTTGCTGTATGTAAACTCCGCTGTTGGCAATAATGACACCCAGTTGTCTTGGTATTGGTTGCTGTAGCATCGCAGATACTGCTCCAAAGTATCATTTGGTCGTTTCGTCTGGCCATTAGACTGAGGGTGGAACCCAGAAAAAAGAGCTCTTTCAATACCAACTCGGGAACACATAGCCTTCCAGAAGTTTGAGATGTACTGACTGCCTTGGACCAAAATAATCTTGTCTGGTAAGCCATGCAGTCAGAAGATATCACATGCAAATGTCTCTGCCATCTTGGTAGCCGTAGGTAAGCCCGGTAGTGGACAAAAATGTGCCAATTTGGTTAAAGTGTCTATCGTCACCATAATGCATGTACAAGAACCAGACTCTGGTAGATCTACAATAAAGTCCATAGAAATGAGTCCACATGGACGCGTAGGCATCCCAGTTTGGGTTAACAACCCTAAGGGTTTACCAGACGGGTATTTAGATCTGGCGCAAATCGGACAGGCTTTGAGATATTTCTTGATGTCTTCTTTTAACTCAGGCCAGAAGAACATTCTAGCTACGAGGTCAAGGGTGTTGTGTACTCCTCTTTGGCCGGCTGTTGGTAGGTCGTGACACCAACTAATAATCTTTTTGTGCCAAGGGCCGGCAGGAATGTACAGTAGGTTGCCATAAAACACTAAGCGTTCCTCTCGGTATAGTTCCTCCCTCGTTGGCCTAGAAGTTTTGGCGTTTCGGACGTCAAAGCGGTCTTGACTTCTTGAAAGAAGGAATTAACAAGTCCCAGGATCGTGTTCCTTTTAAACATGTTTTCCCGGGGAAGGGGGATACCATCGCCAGAAGCATCCTTCTAAGACAAAGCATCAGCTACCCTATTGGAGGTACCGGGTAGGTAGGTGATATGGAAGTCATATTGGGCGAAAAAGTAGGCCCAACGAGCTTGTCTCGAGTTGACACACTCCATGTTTTGCAAGACTTTCAGATTTTTGTGGTCCGTTCTTATGAGAAAATGATGCCGTGATCCCATGAGTAAATGTCGCCAATCTTCACAAGCCTGTTTTATAGCGAGTAGTTCTTTCTCCAGAACTGAATAGTTCAGTTGGCTGGAAGACAGGGTCTTTGAGAGATAGGCTACTGGATGTTCAACTCCCTCGTAAGATTGTAAAAGGACCGCCCTTATGGCCATAGCAGATGCGTCAGTCTCAACGATGAACTGCCGATTTTGGTCAGGATGGCGAAGAATGGGAGCGGAACAGAAAACTGCTTTAATTTACCAAAACCTCGTTCTGCATCTGTTGACCATTCGAAAGAGCCTGTGTTCTTCCTGAGTAGTTTTGTGATGGGAAGAACAATCTCTGAGAAGTTGGGAATGAACCTTCTGTAAAAATTGGAGAGTCCTAGTAATCTTTGCACTTCCTTGACATTGCCAGGAGAGGACCAACTGAGTATAGCAGTAACCTTGTCGGGATCCATGGAAATTCCTTCTCCAGAGTGAATGTATCTGAGATAGGGAACAGATGAGACTGCAAAGATGCATTTCTCGGGTTTGACCAAGAGTTGGTACTGTTGAAGGTGCTACAGGACCTGTTTGACATGAAGGGTATGTGTTTCCAAATCTGATGAATAGATTAGAATATCATCCAAGTAGATAATGACTGTCACCAGTAGCAGATCAGAGAATATTCAGTCCATAAACCTCTGAAATATAGCCGGTGCATTCACCAAACCTAACGGCATTACTCTGTATTCGTACAGCCCGAACGGGGTGCGGAATGCAGTTTTTCACTCATCCCCTTTGGCAATACGAAGCAAGTGGTAGGCATTTCGGAGATCAAGTTTGGTAAATATGCGTGCCCCTTGTACGGCCTCTATAATCTCCGAAATAAGCGGCATGGGGTAGCGGTCTCTGATGATAACCTCATTAAGGCCCCTGTAGTCTATGCATGGCCGCAATTCGGTGGAATCTCTCTTCTTGATGAAAAAGAGAGAAGCTCCTGCAGGAGACTTGGAAGGCTGTATAAGACCATTTTGCAAGTTGGCATCCAGATAGTCCCTTAAGACCTGTCTCTCCGTTTGGGTTAAGGAAAACATGCTGCCAAAGGGAACCGGGGCATTAGGTTCCAGGTCCAGAGTACAATCCTCTGGTCTGTGTGGAGGTAATGTAGCGGGTTTCCGTTCCTTCAAGACTTCTTGATAAGGTAAACAATATTGTGGTAAGGCGTGAATTCCCACATGATCGCTTGTTAATACTGTCATGGTTTGGTGGTCATCCTTGTTTGTTTCTGGGAAACAGTGTAGTCTACAAAACGAAGAACAAAAGCTCAACTGATTAATGGTCCAGTTTACCTGAGGATTGTGTTTTCGGAGCCAGGTAATTCCAAGTATGATAGGAAAGTGAGCAGCTCGTATGATATCGAATTTAAGGACTTCTGTATGTTTAAAGATGGTGACTCTGAGTTCTTCAGTGGTATGGGTTATATGTCCCGAAGAGAGAGGAGAACTGTCCACTCCCTCTACCTTCTGATCTTCTTTGCAGACTAACCTGTGTAGGCCCACCTTTTCTGCCCATAGAGTGTCCACAAAGTTTCCGGCAACCCCACAATCTAGGAGAGATAGAGTCTCTATGGATCTGCCGTGGATGTCAATGAGTACAGGAATGACCATCAATCTGGAATCCTCCAAAGTGTTTGGAGCTGTTATCGAGAGGGAAACGTAGGGACTAAGTAGGTTGCATGTAGCCCCTCGGAACCAGGTCCCTACTGGCACCAGGGAGTTTGTTTCCCTTTCGTCTGGTTGGAACCTCAGAGCAATCATTAAGAATGTGCTGATCGGACCCACAATAAGCACAAAGTCCTTTCTCTTTTCTCTGTCTTCATTCTGCAGAAGAAAGAGGGCCCCTGGTAACCCCAATCTGCATAGGTTCTTCGTGGGAGTGGAATGAGTGGAGCAAGGACGACGTAGAAGCCATAGAATCGGGAAGGTTTACTGCAGGGCGATGTCTGTGACATTCAGCTCGGTGTTCCTGAAGTCGATATTCTATCTGTAATGCAGTCGATAGTAGGTCTGCAAATGTAGGTGGTCGGGTAGACCTTGCGAGCTCGTCTTTGATTTCCTCCTTTAAGCCCCTTCTGAATATGGCTTAGTGAGCTTGCTCAGGCCAACCCGCCCCTGCAGCCAGGGTTTTGAAACGAGAAATGTAGGCCAAAACATCTGAGGATTCTTGTCGAACATCCAACAAGTCCTTGCAAGCAGTGAAAGTAAGTTCAGGCCTCTCGAAGGTCTGTTTCAGCAGAGCCTGGAATCCGGCAAAATCATGCAATATGGGGTTGGCGCTGGTCACCAATGGGGTGGCCCACGTGAGAGCATTGCCCGTCATGTTCGATATCAGGAATCCAACCCTAGATTGGTCGGTAGCAGAAGCGTGAGGTCTAAATGTAAAATATACCACATAGGCTTCCAAAACTTCCTTAATATTCTTGGGAGAACCATCAAATTTTCCCGAAGGGTGCGACATGATTGGTAGTTTAGCGGGCGGAGATTCGTGACCAGTGGCTATTTGCTTTAGTACTGCGTTCTCTGCTTTAAATGTCTGCAACTCTTGCGACATGCTCTGAACAGCTTTCCAGAGTTCCTGGATCTGTTCCTCTGCAGACATTCTGTCTTCTTGGCGTTGCAATCTGTCCTCTTCAGCCTTGGCTCTTACCCCTTCTTCCTCCCCACTCTCCTCACCTGTCTTGTAGTCCTCCAATTCTTCAGGTTTGAGGTGGCGACGTGTGCAATGATCTCTGCTTTCTTTAGAAGATGTTTGCCTACCACGAGAGGAAGCCACAGTGAATGCTTGAAACTAGCAGTCCTGGGGCTCCTCTCCCGTAGACATGCGGCAAAGGAAAAAGCCCCACAGGCAGAAAAAACCCTTTGCACGCAGGGAAACACGAATTCCAGGAGTCTTCCGATATTGTTGATAGGAGGTTTTCCACGGGTTGGAGAAAGGAGATCTGGTAAAGGGAGACCGTGGCTCAGAGGAGGAGGAGAACAGAAGCCGCGAGGAGCGGCGGCAAGAAACCCTAAATGCAGAGATGAGGAGCGGAAAGAGTGACTCATTCCGGGAGACCTGAGCAAGCAGAGTAGCAACAGGACTGCAAGGTAGGTAGTGAGCGGGAAGAAAAGAGAAAAGAGAGGCGGCTGGCAAGGTAGCGATCCGAAAAGGAGTAACAGAGCAGCTTAGGAGCCGTGAAAGCAGGAAAAACTAGCGTCATTCACCCAAAAGCAGGAAAGCTGGTAACTAAGGGGTTGCAATGTGGCGATCGCTGGGAGAGGAGTGGAGAAGTACCTCCCAGCGACCACCATCTTGGATGGCAACTAGACCGACAATGCACGTATGATGAAACAACGTCCTGGGACTACAGCCTACGCCGGAGCCGCCGACGCGGAAGCAACCGCCAATCGGCTTGGCAGCGTATGACAGTAACAAGCATCCAGCTGGCACAGCAGACAGGTAGGTCAGCAGCGGAGGGAGAGAGGGAAAGCAGAGGAGAAAAGGAAGATCTTGAGCTGCTTCCAGAACTTCAGGTCGTCCAAGTCAAGTTTGCGAGGGGCAGGGAGGCCATTTCAGATGGAGGCACCTGCAGAGGAGATAGATCTACCCCCCACTCACTGTCTGGAGAAGTGCCTGACCTTCAGAGAGTTGGAGGTAGCTGAGCGAAGGGCTTGGGAAGGAAGCTATTTATGAAGAGAGAGTTGGATGTAGTGCATGCCCTAGCCCCAGAAAGCCTTGTGGATGATGCAGAGAGTCTTCAACCTGATCCTAGCAGCCACCGGGAGTCAGTGGAGAGATTTCAGGGCTGGAGACATGCAGTCCCTGGGCTTGAGGCCAAGGATAAGTCTTGCAGTCTGGTTCTGGATTAGTTGTAGAGGCCAGAGAGTAGAGCAAGACAGAATGAGAAAGAGGCTGTTGCAGTAGTCCAGCCTAGAGAGAACCAGGGCTCTGGAGACGATGAGCTTCTCGGGAAAATAAGAAAAGGAAGAATGCCTCTGAGGAGGTGCAGCGGGTAGTGGGCCTTCTTGGCAAGGTCCGTGATGTGTGGGCAAAAGGAGAACGTCAAGTCCAAGATGACACCAAGGATTTTTGCCTCACAGAAAGGTGAAGGAAGAGGGCCCACGGAGGGTGGCAGGAGTGAGAAAGGAAAATCAGGAGCAGGGGTCCTAATGAGAAGGATTTCCATTTTACTGGTATTAGGCAGAGATCTTTGGAGGTGCACCAATCCGGAATCACGGATAGACAGTCAGGAATGAGAGAGAGAAAGGAGGAGGCTGAGGGGAGCCTGAAAAAGAGCACAGTGTTATCCGCATAGCACAGAAAGTTAGAGGAGAATGTGGAGATCAGGCGTGCCAAAGGGGCCAAGTAAACATTGATGAGCCATGGTGAGAGGTTAGCACCCTGGGGAACACCACATGTGGAGAGAGAGGTGGTGGAATGAAAGGACCCAAGTTGGACCTGGGAGGGTCGGTCCAGGAGGAAGGAGGTCAACCACTCTGGGGCCTGATCCATGATGCCTAGGATCTCACAGAGTCGATTGATCAGGATGGCGTGATTGACTATGTCAAAAGCAGAGGAAAGGTCAAGGAAGATGAGGACAGAAGGAAGGCTGGAGTCAAGATTAGAGAGCAGATCTTCACAGGTGTTCAGAAGAGCAATTTCTGTGCCTCTGGCTGCTCTGAATCCAGACTGATGGTCATGGAGAAAACCAACAGATTCAGTGTGTAGAGTAAGCTGGGAGATGGCCAGCTTTTCCAGGAGTTTGCTCAGGGAACGGGTGATAGAGATCGGGTGATAGTTTGCAGGACAGATCAGATCGGATAAAGGCTTTTTAAGGAGGGGGTGGACAAAGGAGTGCTTGAGGGGAGAGTGGAAAGATCCAGTGGAGAATGAGTGATTGCAGAAATTGTCCAAGGCTGTAGCAAGGGTGTCAATGGGGTACTTGATGGTTCTGGAGGAGCAAGGGACCACCTGTTTGGATGACACATTCACAGATCTGACTTGTCTAGAAACATCCTCAGGTGTTGTCAGAGAGAAAGAGAGAAATGAGGAGGAGAGGGACAGGTGGCCAGAGGGGAGCCGAGAGCGTTAGAGGGATAGGAGGAGCGTGAAGACAGGATGTCCTGGGTTTTAGTGGTGAAGTGAGAAGCCATAGCCATACAGAGGGCCTGGGAGGGAACAGGAGAGGTGGAGACTGCAGAATGATTGGCCAGTTTTTCGCAGATTTTAAAGAGTTCTGCTGTGTTGTTAGAGGGCGCAGAGACTGAGGCTTGGATGTGGACTCTATTCTAGGACAGGTTAGTGAATCTGTAATGCCTTTGCAGCAGGCCAGTTTGTCAGAGGATGTGCTCGAAGCCCTCCACTTCCTCTGAGCCACACTGCACTTGTGTTTCAGGATGGTGAGGTTAGAGTCATATCAAGAGTTGCACTTGAAGGTAGGCTTCAGATGGATTCTTATGATGGAGGCAAGGATGTCCAGGGTGTTGGAGATAGAAAACTGCAGGTTAGAGAGGGCTGTGTCAGAGTGTGAGGCAGCTGCAGGAGTAAGACGAACAGAGAAAGTTGTTGCAAAGGCATCCACTGACAGATGCTTCCTGTGACGAATGGCCGAGAAGGTAGGTGGCAATTGTGGGTTTGGCATTGCCTGAGGGATAGAGAGTTTCAGGTGAGAGGAAAGCAGAGAGTGTTCAGTCCAAGAGATAGGAGTGGTGAGAGGGTTAGAGAGGGGAATACCTGAGCAGATGAGAGCATCTGAGTTGTGTCCTAGAGAATATTCGGACTAGAGGGTAGAATGGAGAGAGTGCGTGTCACAGAGGAGGGATTAGAAGCTTTCAGGTAGATGTTGAGGCCTCTGAGGAGAATGTGAGAGGTAGAGGCAAGGAGATAAGGTAGAGGCTTACCTACGGCTACCAATCTGGAATCCTCCAAAGTGTATGGAGCTGTTATCGAGAGGGAAACATAGGGACTAAGTAGGTTGCATGTAGCCCCTCAGAACCAGGTCCCTACTGGCGCTGAGGGAGTTTGTTTCCCTGTCGTCTGGTTGGAACCTCAGAGCAATCTTTAAGAATGTGCTGATCGGACCCACAATAAGCACAAAGTCCGTTCTCTTTTCTCTGTCTTCGTTCTGCAGAAGAAAGAGGGCCCCTGGTAGCCCCAATCTGCATAGGTTCTTCGTGGGAGTGGGAGGAGTGGAGCAAGGACGACATAGAAGCCATAGAATCAGGAAGGTTTACTGCAGGGCGATGTCTGTGACATTCAGCTCGGCGTTTCTGAAGTCGATATTCTATCTGTAATGCAGTCGATAGTAGGTCTGCAAAGGTAGGTGGTCGGTAGACCTGGCGAGCTCGTCTTTGATTTCCTCCTTTAAGCCCCTTCTGAATATGGCTTACTGAGCTTGCTCAGGCCAACCCGCCCCTGCAGCCAGGGTTTTGAAACGAGAAATGTAGGTCAAAACATCTGAGGATTCTTGTCGAACATCCAACAAGTCCTCGCAAGCAGTGAAAGTAAGTTCAGGCCTCTCGAATGTCTGTTTCAGCAGAGCCTGGAATCCGGCAAAATCATGCAATATGGGGTTGGCGCTGGTCACCAATGGGGTGGCCCACGTGAGAGCATTGCCTGTCATGTTCGATATCAGGAATCCAACCCTGGATTGGTCGGTAGCAAAAGCGTGAGGTCTAAATGTAAAATATACCACACAGGCTTCGAAAAATTCCTTAATCTTCTTGGGAGAACCATCAAATTTTCCCGAAGGGAGCGACATGATTGGTAGTTCAGTGGGCGGAGATTCGCGAGCAGTGGCTATTTGCTTTAGTACTGTGTTCTCTGCTTTAACTGTCTGCAACTCTTGCGACATGCTCTGAACAGCTTTCCAGAGTTCCTGGATCTGTTCCTCTGCAGACATTCTGTCTTCTTGGCGTTGCAATCTGTCCTGGTCAGCCTTGGCTCTTACCCCTTCTTCCTCCCCACTCTCCTCACCTGGCTCGTAGTCCTCCAATTCTTCAGGTTTGAGGTGGCGACGTGTGCAATGATCTCTGCTTTCTTTAGAAGATGTTTGCCTACCACGAGAGGAAGCCACAGTGAATGCTTGAAACTAGCACTGCTGGAGCTCCTCTCCCGTAGACATGTGGCAAGGGAAAAAGCCCCACAGGCAAAAAAAACACTTTGCACACAGGGAAACACGAATTCCAGGAGTATTCCGATATTGTTGATAGGAGGTTTTCCACAGGTTGGAGAAAGGAGATCTTGTAAAGGGAGACCGTGGCTCAGAGGAGGAGTAGAACAGAAGCCGCGAGGAGCGGCGGCAAGAAACCCTAAATGCAGAGATGAGGAGCGGAAAGAGTGACTCGTTCCGGGAGACCTTAGCGAGCAGAGTAGCAACAGGACTGCAAGGTAGGTAGCGAGTGGGAAGAAAAGAGAAAAGAGAGGTGGCTCGCAAGGAAGCGATCCGAAAAGGAGTAACAGAGCGGCTTAGGAGCCGTGAAAGCAGGAAAAACTAGCGTCATTCACCCAAAAGCTGCAAAGCTGGTAACTAAGGGGTTGAAATGCGGCGATCTCTGGGAGAGGAGTGGAGAAGTACCTCCCAGCGACCACCATCTTGGATGGCAACTAGACCGACAATGCACGCATGATGAAACAACGTGCTCGGACTACAGCTTACGCCGGAGCCGCCGACGCGGAAGCAACTGCCAATCGGCTCGGCGGCGTATGACAGTAACAAGCATCCAGCTGGCACAGCAGACAGGTAGGTCAGCAGCGGAGGGAGAGAGGGAAAGCAGAGGAGAAAAGGAAGATCTTGAGCTGCTTCCAGAACTTCAGGTGGTCCGAGTCAAGTTTAAGAGAGGGGCAGGGAGGCCATTCCAGATGGAGGCACCTGCAGAGGAGATAGATCTACCCCCCACTAACTGTCTGCAGAAGTGCCTGACCTTCAGAGAGTTCGAGGTAGCTGAGCGAAGGGCTCGGGAAGGAAGCTATCTATGAAGAGAGAGTTGGATGTAGTGCATGCCCTAGCCCCAGAAAGCCTTGTGGATGATGCAGAGAGTCTTGAACCTGATCCTAGCAGCCACTGGGAGTCAGTGGAGAGATTTCAGGGCTGGAGACATGCAGTCCCTGGGCTTGAGGCCAAGGATAAGTCTTGCAGTCTGGTTCTGGATTAGTTGTAGAGGCCAGAGAGTAGAGCAAGACAGAATGAGAAAGAGGCTGTTGCAGTAGTCCAGCCTAGAGAGAACCAGGGCTCTGGAGACGATGAGCTTCTCGGGAAAATAAGAAAAGGAAGAATGCCTCTGAGGAGGTGCAGCTGGTAGTGGGCCTTCTTGGCAAGGTCCGTGATGTGTGGGCAAAAGGAGAACGTCAAGTCCAAGATGAGACCAAGGATTTTTGCCTCACAGGAAGGTGAAGGAAGAGGTCCCAAGGAGGGTGGCAGGAGTGAGAAAGGGAAATCAGGAGCATGGGTTCTAATGAGAAGGATTTCCATTTTACTCGTATTAGGCAGAGATCGTTGGAGGTGCACCAATCCGGAATCACGGATAGACAGTCAGGAATGAGAGAGAGAAGGGAAGAGGCTGAGGGGAGCCTGAAAAAGAGCAGAGTGTTATCCGCATAGCACAGAAAGTTAGAGGAGAAGGTGGAGATCAGGCGTGCCAAAGGGGCCAAGTAAACATTGATGAGCCATGGTGAGAGGTTAGCACCCTGGGGAACACCACATGTGGAGAGAGAGGTGGTGGAATGAAAGGACCCAAGTTGGACCTGGGAGGGTCGGTCCAGGAGGAAGGAGGTCAACCACTCTGGGGCCTGATCCATGATACCCAGGATCTCACAGAGTCGATTGATCAGGATAGCGTCATTGACTATGTCAAAAGCAGAGGCAAGTTCAAGGAAGATGAGGACAGAAGGAAGGCTGGAGTCAAGATTAGAGAGCAGATCTTCACAGGTGTTCAGAAGAGCAATTTCTGTGCCTCTGGCTGCTCTGAATCCAGACTGATGGTCATGGAGAAAACCAACAGATTCAGTGTGTAGAGTAAGCTGGGAGATGGCCAGCTTTTCCAGGAGTTTTCTCAGGGAATGGGTGACATAGATTGGGTTATAGTTTGCAGGACAGGTCAGATTTGGATAAAGGCTTTTTAAGGAGGGGGTGGACAAAGGAGTGCTTGAGGGGAGAGTGGAAAGATCCAGTGGAGAATGAGTGATTGCAGAAATCGGCCAAGGCTGTAGCAAGGGTGTCAATGGGGTACTTGATGGTTCTGGAGGAGCAAGGGACCACCTGTTTGGATGACACATTCATAGATCTGACTTGTCTAGAATCATCCTCAGGTGTTGTCAGAGAGAAAGAGAGAAATGAGGAGGAGAGGGAGAGGTCGCCAGAGGGGAGCTGAGAGAGTTAGAGGGATAGGAGGAGCGTGAAGACAGGATTTCCTGGGTCTTAGTGGTGAAGTGAGAAGCCAGAGCAATACAGAGGGCCTGGGAGGGAACAGGAGAGGTGGAGACTGCAGAATAATTGGCCAGTTCTTTGCAGATTTTAAAGAGTTCTGCTGTGTTGTTAGAGGCCGCAGAGACTGAGGCTTGGATGTGGACTCTATTCTAGGACAGAATAGTGAGTCTGTAATGCCTTTGGAGCAGGCCAGTTTGTCAGAGGATGCACTCGAAGCCCTCCACTTCCTCTGAGCCACCCTGCACTTGTGTTTCAGGGTGGCGAGGTTGGAGTCATATCAAGAGTTGCACTTGAAGGTAGGCTTCAGATGGATTCTTATGATGGAGGCAAGGATGTCCAGAGTGTTGGAGATAGAAACCTGCAGGTTAGAGAGGGCTGTGTCAGAGTGTGAGGCAGCTGCAGGAGTAAGAGGAGCAGAGAAAGTTGCTGCAAAGGCATCCACTGACACATGCTTCCTGTGACGAATGACCGAGAAGGTAGGTGGCAATTTTGGGTTTGGCATTGCCTGAGGGATAGAGAGTTTCAGGTGAGAGGAAAGCAGAGAGTGTTCAGTCCAAGAGATAGGAGTGGTGAGAGGGTTAGAGAGGGGAATACCTGAGCAGATGAGAGCATCCGTGTTGTGTCCTAGAAGAATATGTCGGACCAGAGGGTAGAATGGAGAGAGTGAGTGTCACAGAGGAGGGATTAGAAGCTTTCAGGTGGATGTTGAGGCCTCTGAGGAGAATGTGAGAGGTAGAGGCAAGGAGATAAGGTAGAGGCTTACCTACGGCTTCCAATCTGGAATCCTCCAAAGTGTTTGGAGCTGTTATCGAGAGGGAAACGTAGGGACTAAGTAGGTTGCATGTAGCCCCTCGGAACCAGGTCCCTACTGGCGCCGAGGGAGTTTGTTTCCCTGTCGTCTGGTTGGACCTCAGAGCAATCTTAAGAATGTGCTGATCGGACCCACAATAAGCACAAAGTCCTTTCTCTTTTCTCTGTCTTTGTTCTGCAGAAGGAAGAGGGCCCCTGGTAGCCCTAATCTGCATAGGTTCTTCGTGGGAGTGGGAGGAGTAGAGCAAGAACGACGTAGAAGCCATAGAGAGGTCAACCCATTCAAAGAGAAAGAGGGCAACCTGGCCAGGTGACCTGTAGGTGGTGGCTACAGTCAGAGAGAGGCCAGGAGAGATAGAGAGCCTGCAGACCAGGCATTCAAAGGAAGAGTAGGCCTGCATTGGAATAACAGAAACAGGGACCCATTCAGGAAAGATCAGAGCTATCCCACATCCAGGTCGGTTGGTTCTGGACTCAGAGAGGATCTTGTAGACATTAGGGAGGAGAGTGTCAAAACGTGCGATGGAGCTGGCCGTGAACCATGTCTCTGTGAGAGTGAGAACATCCATGTCAAATTCTTTGATGAGGTGGCAGATGGCAGAGGATTGTTTGACAGCAGAGCGACAATTTAGAGTAGCGACATGGAGCAAGTTACCACATTTGAAAGACTTCTGGGGTGGGGTACCGGCTTGAGGAACACCCAGCAGAGGTGGTAGAGGGGCACGAGAGTGGGCCGAGGTGGTAGTGTTGGGTGTCTTGACCCACGTTCAAGTTATTATGTTGCAACATTTGGTGCTGTGGGCTTAGAAAATCCAAGATGGCGGAAAAGCCCACATTTGCGCCAGAATCCAGAAGAATCACGCAGTTTTGCGCACACCAAAATGGTCCCCTGACCTGCCACCCACCAGTGCAAAGAGAGATGGTTCTGTTCAAAATCCGTTTTTATTAATGTCAAAAATTGCTAAGATCATGAGCCCGAAACCACCAAACAAAAACCCAACTCTGGTTGAGTGTTCTACTTTACTCTACTGCAGATCCACATCAATGCCATGTCAAGCAAGGATCATATACTATCAAGTAAAATCCTTTCTTTTTGAAATGTATTAATTCAAGACAGCTGTCAAAAATGGGTGCAGTACCATTGCAAGCCACTGACCGGAGCTGGCGCTCTATAAATCTCGACAGGAGAGCTGTCTTGCAGAACTGTGCAGTGAACAGAAGGGGGTCTTATGTAATTAAAAGTTCAAAAGACTTGCTTTTCCTGAGAACCATTAACACCTCAGAGACACACACAACAGCCCAGGATATCACATGGCCCTGTTGATTGAGAGGGAGGAGTTTCCCCTGCAGCCTGCAGGACACAACACAATAGACCCTTTCCATTCAATGGGGTATGCTGATTTTGGGTGTGGACTGTAAACAGTCTTCTGGAGGAAGGAGAGGCCTGTGATCTTTGACTCACCAAGCTTCTGGGGGCAGGCCAGACTGGATTGTGGATTCATGTTGCAGCAAATATATGTTTAAGTTAAATGCTTCTGAAATCTTTTATTAAGCTCACAGAAATGTACATTTTGGGGTTCCTTAAAATGGAAAATTCCCTTACGATTTGAGACCAAACTCTACTTTGTGCTGTGTTGTGGGACCGAACCCCGCTATTTATTAATATTGCAGACACTGTGTTTAGGATAGAGACATATTAATTTCCAGTAATATGCTCAGGGAAGGGGTGCAGGTCTGTGTAAATTTTGAGGAAAAACCAATATGGCGAAAGTCACTAAAAAGCACAAAATGTTGTCATTTCCTAACCCAAGCTCTTAGAAAGATCAGAGTTGGGCAAGAGTGTATCTTAAATTAATCTTGGATATGTGTATGTAATTTCAATGACTTGTGTACCTGGGAAACCTGTTAGTTATGAAAAATTAATTTTCTAAGTAAAAGCAAAGGGACGTTTCTTCAATAGATTGTTAAATGATGACTCACCCTGACACACTATCCATTCTCAAATCAGGTCACATAGAATCCTTGACCTATCAAATCATGAGAGGGTTGGGCATGCAGAATGAGCCGACCCACACACTTTCAAAACACATAAAAAGAGACTGCTTTGGACAGGCAAGACACTCACTTTCCATTTTCTTGCAAAGCATTTTGCGGGACCAGACACTATCCAGAAGGACCATCTCCAGAACTTGTAGCATTGAGGCCTGAACCACCAGCTGAATCCTTTTTTAGCAGGCCTCAAAATCTTTTGCAAATTATTCAAACAGCCGGGCGGAGCTGTTTGATTCTACCCAGAACCCTGTGCCAGTACCCAGAAAGCAGTACTGTATCCAGACCAGCAGAACCAGAGAACCAGTACCAGAAGCCGCCGGAGTCCAGTCCAAACCTGACCAGACCTTGACGGCCTATTTCAAATTTATAGTGTGAGTACTAAGCTAGAACTGTGCCAGAAACAATCTCTTAGTCTAAAATAATCTGATTTAAAACATTTGAACCTGTCCAGAACTGCATCATAGGAATTGTGTGTTCATTCTGTCATTTCAAAGCTGTAAAAGTGTAATTTTTTTCATTCTGAAGTTTACTTTAATTTCGAGAAACTACCTTCACAAAATTGTGCGTATCTTTGAAACCGCGTGTGCTAGGAACGAGATTTCACTTTAGTTCTTCTTTAGTTTAGTTCTTCCGTAATTGCGCTTCACGCACTCGGAAAAAGTGCCGCAATTTGCAATTTGGTCGAATTAGCTCCTGTGAAAATAGCCGCTTTTGCTTGAATTGCTAAAATTCGTTTTCAACCTGCTAATCCCTCATTGAGCATTGCCAGTGTGACTTGAACTAATCTTAAATAGCTATCACCTACCCTGAACCTCCTATAGGGAATTAAAATCATTTTTTGCATATGTTCCATTCTTTGCAAATCACACTTAAAGTATTTTGCCTGTGTTTTAAAATCATCCCTGTGATCTAAGCTTGCTAGGGGGGGACTGAACTACATTGAAGTCACTTAACAGTAGCAGAAGGTGGCATAGTAGCCAGAGAGGAGGAGGAAGGTTCCAGAGAAGCGTCAGAAGCAGGAGGTGGCAGAAGAGTCAGAGAGGTGCTAGTAGGAGTAGAGGGAAAAGGGAGGAAGTTGATAAGATGCGGGAGACACCTATTGAAAATGAGGAGATTTGGCTGAGGGCTCTGGACTAAGACGGTGCCATTCAGATAGACATTAATGATTGTCTTGGAGGAGTGGAAGGAGTGCAGAAGGACCTCCCACCGAGTGCCACCATTTATGGGTGAGAAAGAGATAGGAGAGAGAGCTGAGACCATATGAGTGGTCCATAGGTTTGAGAGCGAACAACAAAGAGAATGTCTGTTAGGGTCTGTCTGGTGGAAGCGCTGATGTGGGTATCAGCGATAGGGAGGCCATGGTTGGAGCCCAGGATATGCCTCTTGCACTTTTTCCTACCAGACTTAGTGAGAGGAATAGTATAGGAGATAGCGTAGCAGTTTGAGAAGATAGGAGAGATTGAGAGACCCATAGAGGGTGCGAGGAAGGGAGAATATGGGAGGAGAGAAGCACAGCCCAAAGCTTAGCAACACAGGAGGCAACAGAGGGGAGGATTCACACAGAGGGAGGCACACAGGAGGCAACCAAAGGGGAACGCAGGAGCAATGTGGACAGAAGACCGCTGGGGGGGTACTGTGAACACACCCAGATTTGACTTTCCTAAAAAGAGGGTTAGTTTCAACACAAACCTCAATGCAAAAACACCCAGATTTGACTTTCATAAAAAAGAGGGGAAAAGGCACAGTTTCAACCCAAACAGCAATGCAAAAACACCCAGATTCGACTTTCCTAAAGAAGAGGGAAAAAGGCATAGTTTCAACACAAACAGCAATGTAAAAACACCTTAATTCTACTTTCCTAAAAAAGGGGGAAAATGCCTGGTTTCAACACAAACAGAAATGTAAAAACACCCAGATTCGACTTTCCTAAAAAAGAGGGGAAGGCATGGTTTCAACCCAAACAGCATTGTAAGTGCACTTTCCTAGAGAGATGGCCAGGCAACACCGTTCATATGAACTATGGAGTAATTAGAGGGTGGGTCAGTTCAGTGGGGTGCAGTGATTGCTGCCCCCTTGACCCACCGCACTTAGTTTAGTTGTCACACCAGGTTGAACGGCTGTAGGTTTATTGCTTCCCCGGCTGACACCATCTGGAACTGCTTCTGTGGAAGCTGTCCTTTGTCTTGGGGTCCTACGCAGCAGCGGGCTGCAACGAGCAGTGGGGCTGCCCTACTGGGATCATTTAGCTTGGGCTGCAAGCAGAGGCTTTGCTAGGGGGAGGCTGGAGGGGCTGTAGTCCTGGGTTTTTTGGTTGTAGCCCTAGATAGAACCTCAGGGGCTACAACCAAAAGGCTAGAAAGCCCCAGGTCCCGATATTCACAACATTAGTTTAGCACCTGATCTTTTCCTGACCTAGCAACACCTCTGGATGCAAGCCCAACCAGGAGTCAGGGGAGGGAGGAAAGAGGGAGAGGACAAGGGAACCAGGAAGTGGCCTGAGAAAACCCGTGAGGTGGCTGGGCACAGTTTGCAGACAACAACGATAAATTGAGTAGCTTGGTGAAGGAGCACAAAAAGAAAACACCACTCATTCCCTGCAAAAGTAAATAAGCTGCCTGGTATTCGGCAATAGAATCAATGGGCTCACGGGACATGGGCAGCTTCCGAATCAGGAGTCGGGGGAGGGAGAGAGCGGGAAGAGGACAAGGGAACCCGGAAGCGGCTCTGAGACATGCCGTGAGTGGGCTGGGCACAGTTTGCATGCATTTAAGTAGCTTGGTGCTGAAGCACAAGAAAACAGTCATCATAGCATTCCCCGCAAAAGGTGGAGGTGTGTGCATGCTGGATCTGTTCTAACCTTACTTTCATCAGGGGTGTTCTGCAAATCTTCTAACATTGTCCATAGTTTGAGTATGTCCTGCCTACTTTTTACTTTCTTTCCTTTATATGTTGATATTCAATAAGTGTACATATGCTCAAGTATTGCCTTGTAGTTCGTGCCCCACTCATGACAAGATTTAAACATGTTTCCCTCAGTGCCCTGAAAACAATCACAATGGTACTTCAAAATGTGCTCCTTATACCACATCAAGAAGAGACAAGACAACCAAGTGCTCTCACCATACGTGACCTAGAAGACACCCATCTGCTAAGCACAGTAGAAGAAGACCGTAAGAGCAAAAAAGACTGCATGAAAGAACTTGGGATCCAGAAGGTAGCCATGAGTATCCCAGACCTCAGAAACAAATCTAAATGTACACCTCAACTCTTCTCAGAGAATTACATTGATACGTTCCAACAAGCTGTTATCAATGACTTACACAGATTGGAGGACCAACACAATCACAAGAAAAACAGTAAGGACAACCTCTCCAAAGAAGAACAAACCATACTAAAAATATTGCGGGAAGAAAAGAACATCATAATCAAAGACGCCGACAAAGGTGGAATAATACAATATATTGTAATAATGGACAAAGCGGATTATATCAAAATGGCAGAAAACCACCTCCAAACACCATGCAACTATGAAAACCTAGAAAATAATCCACAACCAAGAATCCTGAAAGAACACCAAGAACTATTAAAACACTACCAAACAGAAGGACTCGTAACAGATGAAGAACATGACTTTCACAGAACAGATCACCCGATCATGCCAACCCTCTACTTTCTGCCTAAAATTGACAAGAACTTTGATAAAATCCCAGAAGGTAGACTGATCATGAGCCGAATAGGAGGAATTACTGAAGCACTTGCAAGATATATCATCACTGTTATACAACCACTAGTCACCAAGATACGGACATACCTCAGAGACACCATGCATACCTTAGCAATACTTTCACAGATCAAATGGGAACCAAACATTATAATGGCCACATTAGACATAAAGGCCTTGTACACATCCATCAACCACGAACTGGCTATCACCAGTCTGGGCTATCTTCTAACACATCAATCAGCATCACATCTGGAACAAGTTGAGATGACAAAAGAATTTCTTAAATTCTCATTGACTAACAACGCATTCATCTTCAACGATGAATACTACAAGCAAACGAAGGGGATTGCTATGGGAGCCAGCTATGCTCCAGCACTAGCCAACTGCTTCATGCACTCGTATGAACAGAAACACGCAATGCAAGAAACAAAATGTACTACTCTAATTGTCAAATGGGCATGCTATATAGACAATGTCATCCTCATATGGAAAGGAACACCGGAGGAACTAAACCTATATGTGGACTACCTAAACCAAAACAGCTATGGTATTGAGCCAACTAGTCATATCAGCGCTGACCAAGTTGACTTTCTGGACCTAAGAATTTCAATCAAAGACAACAAGATAATCACCAAAATCTTCCGTAAACTGACCAAGGTCAATTCATGATTACATGCAAAAATCTGCCACAGGAAAAGTGTCATCTGTAATATCCCACAAGGGGAAACCATTTGAGCAAAGAGGAATTGCAATACTCAGGAACATTTTTCTGAAGAATGTGATCTTCTGGACTAAAGATTCAAATGCAGAGGCTACTCTGACAAAAAACTCACAAAAACAAGAAAGCGTGCTACTACCATCGAGAGGGAGACATTACTTACTCCCAAAACAAAGAAGACGGCCACAGAATCAACAATACGATTTGTAACCAGATATAACACGGACAGTTATGAAATAAAAAAAATATTACCCAAACACTGGGACCTGCTACTAATGGATGAACACATTAGACCCAGTCTGAAAGCGTACCCAAGCCAATCGTACAGCAGAGCCCCAACACTAAGAAGCATACGTAGTCCATCTTTTCTGTCTGAGAAAAACATCTTGGCAAAAGATTGGCTCAGTAGTCAAATAATAATTGGCTTCACAAAATGTGGAACCTGTTCCATATGCAAATATGCTACGCAAACCAAATGTGCAATATTCAAAGGCTGCCCGCCATTCAAAATCATGGAACACGTAAACTGCAAAACAAATTATGTAATTTATGCACTTATTTGTGTAAGTGACAAATCCTACATAGGGAGTACCATCCGAGAAGTACGAACTCGGATAAGAGAACATATAAACAGCATTCACTCCAAGGACCAGAAGCTACCTTTAGCCAACCACTGGAAGAAAAACCACCAGATGGAAGACAAGAGCCAGATAAGATTCATTGGACTAATGACAGTAAAGATGGGAGCAAGAGGAGGTGACAGAGTACGAAGGCCGCGACAGGAAGAAGCAAGACTCATCTGCCGCTACAGAGGTGTCAAGAATGGCCTGAACAGTGATCACGATTTCAATGTGTTTTTGTAAATAAAACTCTGTACAACATGCCCTCCATCCACTCTGCTCTTAAGGAGACCCTGCCAACAATATCCGGCAGGCCAGACCATCTCCAACCCAGCCTCGATGTCCATGGTATGACCATAGGTCAATTTTAGCAATCCTCTACCAGGGACTACCACAGCATGCCAACTGCGTGCCTAGACAGTTAGGTCATCCCATCTCCTACAAGCTGTCCATCTGGTAGCCAATCCTCTGCCAGATCGCCCACAACACACCCCACCCTTTGAACCAATGCTACGCATATGGAATTACGCCTAGAGATCAAGACTCATATGCTCACACCATGCCACCTAGACTTAACATGACATATGTGATGCTCATCACCTAATACGTGCCACGTATGCATATTCTGGCACTCTATGGCATTCCCTCAAACATAGCCATTAGAAAACGAACTAACAGGTGTACAACAATCACATTCCTTGATTCACCACGGCATACGCATGTGCGGCCACCACATCTGCCACCTCATTCGCACATGCGTATGAGGGAACCGCTGGCATATTGCCCAGGCGCACGCACGTCACAACAACACACGTGCACCTATACTCCCTTCACACATGAACACGAGGAACCACCTGCGACTCGACATTGCGCATGCGTGCTAAATATATCTCAGTTCACGGGCATAGGCACACAGCACTGACAGAACAGGACGCATGTCACGGACCACCAGGTAAGAGCTAGCAACCAAGCCCAGATAATCCAGCCTAATTAGGAGGCTCCCTTACTTTCCTCCGCTTCATGCACAGCCCAAGAAGCACAGCCTTAACTAATCACTCGGCTGCCACACTTACATAGGAGACGGCCACCACTTCTCAACTTGGTGCACCACTGCACAGTGCTACATCGACACAGATATCTCAGAGCCCCGGGGAGGGTCTGTAATAGATAGAGCCTAAGGTAGACAGGTGTATCACCCCCACCAACCCCGCACTCACCAGCACAATTCCCTAGTTATTTCCAAACTGGGAACCTCTAGCATGTGAGACAGCCCCAACACTGGCGGCCACTACATGCTGCACCTCACCACACAGCCTTTAGGCACTAGCCCTATCAGGGCGACAAGGAGATAGGCAGAGCACCGCCCCACCCCAACACGCAGAGCCACTAGTACACAACTGTACACCTGCACCATGATTCAATTAGACACGCGATCCTGGCAATCACAGGGACATTGCACACACATCTGTGTTGCAACACACATCATGCCATGCCATCAAAACCATGGCCCACACTCATTAACATGCTACCAGCAACCCGGCCCACCTCCCTCAGGCACCATCCCACCTTATAACTTGTACCACACAGTACCAACTGACCAATGGCAACCATTTCCTACCTCCACTCTCACCCCCCTTTTTACAGAGCCCAACAGAAGCCACTGTATATACAGGACAAGCTATCCATACCACTCTACCAGGACCCCCACAGGGGGCACCACATCTGAACCAATAGGTAAGAGGCCTACAAATTCACACATGACTGAATTGGAACCCACCAAAACCTCTTGCTAACCTTTTCTCTCCCTCCTTCTCTCTCCTTCTGCCTTAACATCGGCTCGTTATTTATTGAATATATTGTATTATTTATAAAATGTATGATCATTTCCAAACACACCACCATCACCCAACACCACTCACTTTGCACTCATGCAAATATTTTATGTCACAATAATGTCACAATGTATCACCTCACATGGTTTTGAATATGATCAGACCTACGGGTCGAAACACGTGTCAGCTGACAACATGGGGATACAAGAGCCCCGGATTTACTGTAAATGTGTACTACAAATTCAAGAAGACCTAACCATTTTCACAAATAAAAGCAACATAGTATCGCAGAAAACCGCGTGGAAGAACACTTTCTTTGAAGTACAAAAGCAAGATAGCCAGGAAACCCCCCCTCCTTCTTATACCACATCAACGCTGCACAAATATGCACCAATGGAGTACTCATACGCACTCTCAAATCCAACCTTATCTTTAGCCTAAATATTCTGAGCAACGGTCGAACAGTGGGTTACTTCACAACATTCCCAGTACTTCAACAAAACTCCTCCCCTTTCCACACCCATAATGGAAACCCTGTCCCTCTCAAACCACACATTCACCATATCACAACCCCTATCCACACATTGGACAACTATCGCCCCCACTCATATATTCTTAAATAATAACAAAATCATCAATAAAAACACACATTTGCACACTGTTTAGACCCTTCCTCTGCCACATTTCTCTTGATACAAGGGAACAAAGCCCTCTTCCTGCCCCCTCCACCGCCAGGCAGAGGGATACCGGGTCCTCTATATACTGGACCGTCACCTTAATTACAGCACTGTATTTTCTCATCGAAGAGGCGAAATACCATTTCTCTTTTATCACTACTACTCTACTATGACGTTATCTTTCCCCACGGCGGTGGAGATTCACCTTCCTGCTACTCAAAAATTACATAATATTACCATGTGGCCTTTCCTCATGCTCATACAAACTACAACTTCCACCAGCCTCCTGTTTTTCCTGCAAGAGTCCACTCACGTTTTAAGTGTTCTTGCAAGCACAGTTGGGCGCAGCGCCCTGATCCACGGATCTGGCATGCCTTCTGGCAAAACAGTGCTTGTGGATCTCTTGAGAATGTGCAGACGGACTGGCCACTGCAGACAGACACTGCAACCCAGGATGTGCAGCCGGGAAACCCCCAGCCTCACGGAGGATCTAGAAACACATCAGGGTCACCAAATTCTGTAGGGCAGACCCAAAAACCAACTGATAAAAAATCCCCCCTGAAGGGGTTAATAATGTCTCACTGCAGAAATGTTTCTGAATGTCCCAGTATTTGTCACTGTGAAGTATACACACAGCTGCAAACGTCTCCAATTTCTGAGGCAGGTTAATTAGTTACTTTTAAAAATATTTAGAAATTGTTTTGTCAAGAAGGGCAGGGACATCATTAGAGCCTTTCCACAATTTCAGTTGTAAGGGGCTAGGAGCCTCAAGAGGGCCCCCAGAAACTGCCTCATATTGCCAGTCAGCAGTCTCATACCACAGAAATATATTTCTCTCCATATTACTTTTGTTCTGGGGCTTTAAATGTGTGCCTTGCAGTGTTTGTCCTGCAAGCTGCATTTGCGGGAGCCCTTGCGGCCGTAACTTACCTTGTGGTATAGTAAGAAGTGTTATCACCTCATTGCCTTTCACGTCACCATACTTTTTTAAATATTTGACAATTGATGTGTCAAGGGCAGGGATGGCATCAGGGCCGTTCTAGCTTTTCAGTTGAAAGGTGACATGAGCCTCGAACATTTTGGCACTCGTTAATGGTTTCTCTGACCTTGCAGCTCTAATCCTTTAGCACACATCTATCGACTCCTGTCTGAGAGCACGCTGCACCCTTTTCAAGCTTACTACTCTATCTCTTTCGGGAACAAGGTGCTCTATAAAATACACAGTTGTGGCACCGTTCTTGGAAATGAATTTGAAATATTTATTTGTTCAAATGGACCAGCTAAATTTATCAGTGGGGCCACTACTGCTCTAATCCTAGCTCGACCGCTTGGCAGTGCCCCTTACCAGGCCCTGCTCTCATAGAGTTCATCCTTCACAGCTGCATCACTAATCTAATTACCTAAAACCAACATTCCATCCCCAGCCCTTGTGCACTGCTCAACCTAAAACACTTAACTTGCTTTCAACGTGTGTGTCTTGCTCACTGGGGGCGGGGGGATGAATATATTCTAATTAAGTGGATAAAGCAAAAAATCCAACGAGTGGCCTAAGTCTGTAGCTACTGTATTTGCAAGGCCTAATCCAAAATGGCAGTGCTTTTGCTACTGCAGCACACAACCCTTATGTTACTACATCACTACAATTTACCCTATCTTGCGCTTGGACACTTCAGCCACCTTTTACCAAAGGTCAAAAGTTGCTCTACATCGCTAATAAAACCAAAACACTAGATGTTCAACACGACTAGCTACAAAACCTATTACACATGCCCTAGCTCTGACCTCTACCTATGGTACGCAACATTATCACATTGGCGCTCCTTTTTCATAGTATACTGCTCTATAATGTTTTTTAAAGTGTGTCAAAATGTAACTACAAATAACATTTTGTGCAGAACTGCCAATCCAAAATTATGACACTAAAAGACCAACTTTCTTTGTTAATACAATTTTAACAGCCTAAAGCTCTTAGCACGGTTGGGGCTTTGCACCTGCATCCCAACAGTGACAACCGCAGTTTCCAATTGTCTCGCCAAACAGAAAAAGGCGGGCAGGATGGATCATACTTCATTTACCTTGTGGGAGTGTTAAGAGGAAGAGGGCAACATCACATCCATCCGACCCACCGAAACTTGTCAAGAAAAAAAGGTTAAGGGCATGATACAGACATCAAACTAAGATGAAGCACGTTAGCCCTAAAACACACAAGGACGGAGATATCTTCTGAAGAGCAATTGCCTTCTTACATGGTTCCTACGGGGAGTGTGTGAAATCGAAGCTTCATCTCTTCAGCATACCACCGACCCAAACAGCACTGAGAACCATTTATTCATGGATGAGTCACCCCTAGCAGCAAGCCTCCATAGAATTATTTGTATCAGTGTCGACCAACATGTATCTGGTTTTGAGCAACACATTGTTGCATCTAATCTGTAAAATAACAAATGCTGATGGCACCAACCTCACCGCTGGTGCACAAGTGGCTACAATCGCATACCCCATAGCCACAAAGTTCATCCAGGTGGGCATAACACTGGCCGATGGAATGATAACATAGAGTGATAATATATATGCCTACATATCCTATAAATAGAGCATATTAAATCATAACCCCAATGCCTTGGCAAGTCTCTTTCATCGAGAAACTGTGGGATAGTTTGACGCCACTGCTTTAGATTGATTTATGTATTTATTCATTTATTTATTGTGCATTTGTTAGGTGCTTATACATTGTGTTTCAAAGTGCTCACAGGGCAACAGGGAGGGAACAGGGGATAGAAACAATGAATACATTGGAAGATAAAGGATAAGTATAAGTATAATTGGTTATTTATAAAGCGCTTAATACCGAAGAGGGTTCTAAGCGCGTACACGTGTCGCTCTGCATCGTCTTGCTTCCAAGACAAGCACATTTTCACTGAGCCATACTACCCATGCCATAACGATGTACCTACTAGGCCTTGTGAGCATCCAGAGCACGCAAGTGCGGAGAGAGGAGAGGGGAAGAGGGAGAGGGGGGTAAGTGCTGTAATGCCGTGCTTGTGAGTGAGAAGCAGGCGTAAGTGCCCAGAGTTGGAAGTGCCTGGGAACTTTGATCTGTAAAAAATAAATGGGTAAATGCAGGCCTACAGTGGTGAAGGCCAGTACGTGCCAAGGCAATTGCTGTGTGTAGACGGAGGCTGGAAGTGATTGGGTGTGGGAGGCCAGGGTCCTGAAGGACACATAACGACCCTGTTCACCAATCACAGAGAGGGAAGAAGAGAGGGAGGGGGTGAAAAGAAATTCTTGAGAAGCTGGCGGAATTTGAGGAGATCCGGCTCAAGACAAAGAGGAAGGGGGAGGCTGTTCCATAAGAGGGATCCAGCTGGGGAAAGAGATCGGCCTCCGGCCCTCTGTTTAGCAAAGAGCTTGACACACAGAGAGTTGGTACCGGAGGAATGTAGAGGTTTTGAGGGAAAGTATTTAGTAAGAGCAAGTTTCAGATAGCGTGGTCCCTGGCCCGGGCAACCTTATGGATGATGCAAAGGGATTTGAACTTGATCCTGGCAGCAATCGGGAGCCAGTTAAGAGATTTTAGGGCAGGGTAATCTACGTGTTCACCTTAAAGTGAAACTATCCTGAAACACGTATTCTTTCTCTCTCATCAGCGCAGATGCCAAACTTTACAAGCTAGTTTTCATATCGACTAGTTAATTATTTAAATGTATAAAGATCACCCCAACCATTAGATTAGCATATCAAGAGGCTTTGCAAATATCTAATGTGAAGTATCCGGTGCAGATGTTAGCTCTTAAAGTCTTCAGCATTCCTACCGGTAGCTGGGGTACAAGTCAAGACAACCTGTTCCTGGGGCTTCTCCAAATAATCATTATGGGGATTGTTGAAACAGTGTCATTCACAGGCACATGTGCTCAAAACAGCTTTGACTTCTAAAACTGTATCATGAACTATGCAGCATTGCATATGGATGGCATGGCGTCTTGATCCCAGCCAAAGCATATGCACCCAACTTTGGAATTGCAAACATAATCATGGAGTATATGGGACCTGTGTCTATTATGGGGAAGCACATGCATGATGCAGCAGTTGCATTCCCATGTAATGACTATGCCTATGGCTAAACTCTACTGGCCTTCGAATTAAGACCCGACAATGCATCATCAGGCCATTTCACCTATTGAGGAGTGAGAAGTTAAGAGCTGATATAAAGTTTGAAAGAAAGCTAGTAGCTATGCGCTCACTTCTAGTGTGAACTGTTTTCTACAGCGTTCTCGAGATCAACACGTAGCGAAACATACTCTTTGATATGTAATGAATAGTCTACAGATAAAAGGATTCCTGAGTATCAATAGACACAGCAAGAAAACATTTAACTGTGTGTATGCTCCACAAAACTACCCAGAAGTTGCCTTGTTAGCCTGGTGCTGAACACTGATCTGCAGGCATTGGATGGAACACATTGGATGGCTATGTGGCTGGAGGGGGTTTCGCTAACAGTGTTTTACAGCTTGGCACACTTTCCGCAACATCCCATATATACTGTTGTAGTAATGGATTACGTGAAAAGCATTGCAAAGTACTTACGTTATACCACTGTGCCAGTTAAAACGCCGCATTACATGGTAGGCAGTAAGGGTTTTCCGGTACCGGTAAGGGCACCGGTACCGGTAAACCCTTACCGCCTTACTACGAGGTCCCTTTGCTGGACCCGACCTTAACGGCTGGTGTAGACCAGCCGTTAAAGTTGGGACCCGCAAAGGGACCTTGGTGCTAATTACGGTACCGCAATTTGCGGTACCGTAATTAGCTCCTTCCCCATTCCCATTGAACTCTATGGGGCAAAAATGGGAATGGGGAAGGGCCATGGGGAAAGGGGGAATTACCGCGCCACCAACTGTGGAATGGAGTGGTAATTCCCCTTTTCTCCTTGGTGGTACTGGTATGGTACGGGCGGCAACCATGGTGCTAATAGCACCATGGTTTACCGCATAACGTGTAATGAGGCCCAAAGACTCTGAAGCTATTACAAACAACCAACACTGTGGCCCTCATTAAGACTCCGGCGGAACCATGGTGCTATTAGCACCATGGTCGATGCCGGAGTCCGCCATGGCGGAATGGGGAATTGCCACCCCATTCCAAGGTTGGCGGGGCGGTAATTCCCCATGCCACCATGGCCCTTCCCCATTCCCATTTTTGCCCCATAGGGCATAATGGGAATGGGGAAAGCGGTAAGTACAGTACCGCAAATTGCGGTACTTACCTCGAGAGTCCCTTTGCGGGCCCCTACTTTAAGGGACCTAGTAGTAAGGTGTTAAGGGTTTAACGGCGTCAACACCTTTAACGGCGCCGTTAACCCCTTAACGTCAGGGTCCTAATGAGGGCCAGTATATTCTTTATCAGTCAAAAGTCGGAATCACAATCGCTGTCGGCTGGTTTAAAAATGCACTTGAGAAATCGCAAGCAAAACTATTAAATGGTGGTGACAACATTTGTTAATAATAATGACATTACACAGCGTGTACAGATCTTACAGACATTTTATCATGTGTCAGAAATGCAGATGTGTGTGTTCTATTTAGTGGTACCTTGTACGAATAAAATAACTTTTTTTTAAAAATCAACAAGTATTGTTGTTATTATACATAGATGTGCCAACATAATAAACATCCAGTCCATTGTATTACTTGTGAAAATATGTACTTATAAAAGACATGTTTAATACAGAAAGCAGACAATGGGGGTCATTCCGAGGTTGGAGGTAAGTAACTGTCCCTACCGGCATGGCGCAAATAGTGTGTCCGTGTAGGCACAAGCCTGCTAATAGAGGGCTATTACGACTTCATGGGCACGAGCTTTGCGCCATGCCAGTAAGGGCATTACCGCCATGCCGTAAAAGGCCCGAAAAAGGCCCTTAGCGGCATCATGTATAGCGCAGATTGCACTACCGGCATGAACCCATGCGGCATTAGCGGCCACCGCTAACAACAGTCACCGTAAATAAGTGGAACCGGAAGTAGCGTCATCGCACAGGAACTGGAAGGAGCACCGCAGCCATCTTTAAAAACACAATCCATTGCCATCCTGCAGTCAGGACCTGTTGGTTACTGCTGTTCGTGAAAACTCATCCTCGAACATACCACCATGCCTAAGGCTGTAAAGAAGGGCGCCTCCTGCGAGTGCAAGGAGCGCTTCAATGAAGATGAGCTGGCCATGCTAGCTGAGACCCTGCAAGAGCATGCTGACTTCGTGTTTGCCCAGAGCATGAAGAGGGAGGCCATTATACGTAAGAAAGAGATCTGGGCACTTGTGGCGCAGAAAGGAAGCGCAGTCGGGAACAACCCACACACTATAAAAGACTGCAGGAAGCGGTGGGACGACTTGTGGCTGCGAGTATGCGACATACTCTCTGCCAACAGGAGCCAGGCAATGGCAACAGGTGGAGGAGCTAGCTCCCCCATAAAGCTGCCCCGATCGGAGGAGATCTGTGCTAGCCTGATTGGAATGGAGGGCATAGAAGGTGTCAGAGACATGGAGGTGAGTGTCCTAAGAAAAAACTGGAATGCAGAGTCTGATGAAAATCCACCAATATGTCTGTCCAAAGAGGCAAGCGATGGCCCAACACACACACATTCCCAGCAAAGTTGTCGGACGCATCACAGGCACATGCAGTTGCCTGCAGCAAGGCAATGCAGTACCTGACACATACCACACAACAATCAAAATGGCATAAGTCACACTGCATGCAGGCCCCAACAATATACATGTCACATACCATACGTCTTCCCCAACATGAGTGACCCCGATGTATGCCTGCATCACCTACCCATGTAGGAAACAACGTGATCATCCAAACTAAAATGCCTATTACCCTCGATTGTGTAGATGATCAATTGTACAAATGTATGTATGATGCCTATCAAACCATCACTCATGCCGTCCCTCTCTTCGACCCCCACAGGCTCACACCATGACAGCAATGCGCAGGACTCACCCTCACAGCAAACCACACCCCGGAAGAGAGCCCGGGATGAGGCCAACAGGCTTTCCACCTCAAAGGGCCAACCCAAGGCAGGCCGTGTACCACCATTGAAACCACCTCAAGTTGCCAGGGCACCGGTGCTGCCAAGGGCCGTTGAGGCGGAAGCACCAACACCTGTCGCACTGCCACAGGAAACAGCTGAGGCTCCACACTCGGCAGAGTCCAGTTCGTTTGGGGAGGTGACAGCCACAGCACCCCAGGCAGAGGAGGAGGCACATGAAGAGGTGTGGGTGCCCGTGGAGGACGATTCCTCCGAACTGCCCCACACACCCAGTTCACTGCCATCCCCCCAAATCACATCTCTGGAGTCCGACCACGGCACCACCGCGGAGCAGTCTGGCGGGGAGTTAAATCAAGGGGCCATGAGTCCCATAGTGGAGAGCAGTGAGGCGGAACATAAGACCCAAGCACCGTCCACCTCCACAGGTGCACCGGCAGGGCCGCAGACTTATGAGGAGCTGACTGCCCTTGTGCGGCAGGTCGTGGATGACAATGCCCAGGTAAGGCAGGAGTGGCAGGAAAACATTGCGTCTCTAGGCAAGACAATTAGTGACAATACCGCCTCCATGGGCAAGATTTTTGCAGACAATACTAGCTGGCTATGTGAGGAGGTATCCGCCCTGTGGCAGGTACTCAGCCGCATCGCTGATGCCATGGAGTCAGAACGTACGGCATCCCAGTTTGAGCAGGCGATCACACCATCGTCATCAAGCTCAACCCAGACCAGCCCACTCCGCAGTTCGTTTCGCACCCTGCGCTGGCCGGACATGCCGACACCAGGTCCAGGGAGTGCACAAAAATAGACTGGCCAGCCTGATGAAGGCATTAGACACTTGTTGGGACATGTGTGGGTTGAGTGTGGGGGGAGGGGGGTGAGGGTGTGTGGGGGAGTTTTGGGGGTGAGCGGGGTGAGGGAGTGTGGGGGAGTTGTGGGGGGGACGGTGTGAGGGTGTGTGGGGGAGTTTTCATTGTTAATTTCAATACACCCGTTGTGTCAAAAGCAAGACCTGAGTGGACATTCATCATTGCGCATGTGTCATTTATTCATATACAGTGCATAGTGTGCATGTACCCCCACGCCCAGTGCTCTCTGTCCAACTATCATGTCACCCTCTGCAGCCATGTGTGTCAGTAAAATTGTGCAATCACTGACTGACCCAGAGCACGTCCCTCCTGTGCATCGACACCACAATGATGTGCAGCCACTTCTTTTTCATCCCCTCCATCACCACCAGGTGGTTGCAGTTCAATGTCAGGGGGCAGGGGCACGTTGCGTCGGATACACATGTCATGCAGCATGACACATGCCATGATCATTTTGGCCACCTTCTCATGCCTGTAGAGGAGTGCCCCACCCAACGGGCTAAGGCAGCGAAACCATACACTCAACAGGCCAAAGGTCTGCTCAATGACCACATGGGTATGGGTGTGGGATCTATAGTAGTCCTCCTCGTGCCTGTTATTTGGGTTATCGGGCAGGAGTGAGGAGCCACGTCATCAAGGGGGGGGCCACTGTCACCTGCACGGGTGGCAAAATAAGGTATATGTCAGTCGATTCATGATGGACAGCTGTACTAGTCACATATGCCGGCAGATTATTGTTGGTCACATGCACATGTCCCTGGTTGGATGCATGCCATTTTTAGGCCCTCAATGTGTCCTGTACCATGGAATAATGGTGTGGGTTGCATCTTCAAGATGATACACGGTGTGCTCTGCCATCTTGTTGCTCATGCATTGTGTACGCATACAGCTGTGTCCGTGTCCATTTAGTGATGTGTAGTGTTCTGTAGGGTTTGCTGATGGGGAGCGTTGGCAGTAGGTTCTGCAACGTAAGGCATTCAGTGCTGATTTTTTCCATGGTGACATGCAGAATTCCTGTGGTTGATCCAGGATATCGGGCACAATGATCTTGCTGGCGTTGCATACCATCTGCCCCTTGATGGAGTGGTATTGCTTGCGGTTGCGTTACACGACCTCCATCGCATGTGGGACCACCAACTCCACGTGGGTGCAGTCAAGGGCACCGATACAATTTGGCATGCCTGCCAGTGCATGGAGGCCAACTTTTGTTTCAAGAATCTCCTGGGGAGTCCGTGGTAGGGATATGTATTCCGTTTTGTGCTTGAGGAGGGCATCCAGCACTTGTTTCAGGATGCGAGAAAATAAGGGTGGTGATATGCCATGCATGTGCCCCACTGTGTGCTGGTAGGTGCCTGTGGAAAGGAAGTGGAGCACATACACTGCCTTCAGTAGAGGGGGGATGGCGGGGCATATTTCAATGAGGTTGACAATGTCGTCATGTATCATGTCCACGATGATGTTGATGGTGTCCCGGTCCAGACGGTACAGGGTGTGGTTCTGCTCCGGGGTTGGGTTGAAAGGACTGGCTCTGATGTTTGGAATTGGCGGCTGCCTGCGTGGTTACGCTGGCTGCACTGGTGGGGCATACTGGGCCTGTCTCACCCTCCTTCTCCTGCTGCGTCTCTTCTGTGATGCCTGCTGTTGCTGCTGTTGTTGTTGCTGGTGTTGTAATTCAAGCATGTCCTCCAGCTCAAGTATTGAAACTACTATTGGAATTATCTTGGTGTGGAAAGGGGTGTGGTGTGTGGGTGTGCTCCTTTTGTACAGGCCCATACTCCATTGCCTCCACCTGTGCTGATTGTGTGCGCCTGTGGCAGTTGGGAACACTGCACATTGCATTTTAAGGTTGGTCAGCGATGCCAGTATTTACGGCATGCCGGTATCCACTACTTGCGCCTTCATGATGCCGGTATTTGCTTGTCTGCCTGACTTGTGATTTACTCCCTTTAGCGGCATGCCGCTATTGCCGGTTTGATGGGTCGTGTACCCGCGCCCATGCCGCTATTAGAGGCACCGTTATTTACGGTGCCGCTAATAGCGGGTTGGCAGTTCGGAATAGCCCGGAACGGTAAGCGATGCCGGTAATCCTTTACCGGCATCGTTTTTCCCTTAACTCCAACCTCGGAATGGCTCCCAATGTATCAGTTATACTTAAAACAATAATTTTAATACATATAGGATAAAAAGGCAACAGTTATACTTATAACAGTCTGGCGGGGAGTTAAATCAAGGGGCCATGAGTCCCATAGTGGAGAGCAGTGAGGCGGAACATAAGACCCAAGCACCGTCCACCTCCACAGGTGCACCGGCAGGGCCGCAGACTTATGAGGAGCTGACTGCCCTTGTGCGGCAGGTCGTGGATGACAATGCCCAGGCAAGGCAGGAGTGGCAGGAAAACATTGCGTCTCTAGGCAAGACAATTAGTGACAATACCGCCTCCATGGGCAAGATTTTTGCAGACAATACTAGCTGGCTATGTGAGGAGGTATCCGCCCTGTGGCAGGTACTCAGCCGCATCGCTGATGCCATGGAGTCAGAACGTACGGCATCCCAGTTTGAGCAGGCGATCACACCATCGTCATCAAGCTCAACCCAGACCAGCCCACTCCGCAGTTCGTTTCGCACCCTGCGCTGGCCGGACATGCCGACACCAGGTCCAGGGAGTGCACAAAAATAGACTGGCCAGCCTGATGAAGGCATTAGACACTTGTTGGGACATGTGTGGGTTGAGTGTGGGGGGAGGGGGGTGAGGGTGTGTGGGGGAGTTTTGGGGGTGAGCGGGGTGAGGGAGTGTGGGGGAGTTGTGGGGGGGACGGTGTGAGGGTGTGTGGGGGAGTTTTCATTGTTAATTTCAATACACCCGTTGTGTCAAAAGCAAGACCTGAGTGGACATTCATCATTGCGCATGTGTCATTTATTCATATACAGTGCATAGTGTGCATGTACCCCCACGCCCAGTGCTCTCTGTCCAACTATCATGTCACCCTCTGCAGCCATGTGTGTCAGTAAAATTGTGCAATCACTGACTGACCCAGAGCACGTCCCTCCTGTGCATCGACACCACAATGATGTGCAGCCACTTCTTTTTCATCCCCTCCATCACCACCAGGTGGTTGCAGTTCAATGTCAGGGGGCAGGGGCACGTTGCGTCGGATACACATGTCATGCAGCATGACACATGCCATGATCATTTTGGCCACCTTCTCATGCCTGTAGAGGAGTGCCCCACCCAACGGGCTAAGGCAGCGAAACCATACACTCAACAGGCCAAAGGTCTGCTCAATGACCACATGGGTATGGGTGTGGGATCTATAGTAGTCCTCCTCGTGCCTGTTATTTGGGTTATCGGGCAGGAGTGAGGAGCCACGTCATCAAGGGGGGGGCCACTGTCACCTGCACGGGTGGCAAAATAAGGTATATGTCAGTCGATTCATGATGGACAGCTGTACTAGTCACATATGCCGGCAGATTATTGTTGGTCACATGCACATGTCCCTGGTTGGATGCATGCCATTTTTAGGCCCTCAATGTGTCCTGTACCATGGAATAATGGTGTGGGTTGCATCTTCAAGATGATACACGGTGTGCTCTGCCATCTTGTTGCTCATGCATTGTGTACGCATACAGCTGTGTCCGTGTCCATTTAGTGATGTGTAGTGTTCTGTAGGGTTTGCTGATGGGGAGCGTTGGCAGTAGGTTCTGCAACGTAAGGCATTCAGTGCTGATTTTTTCCATGGTGACATGCAGAATTCCTGTGGTTGATCCAGGATATCGGGCACAATGATCTTGCTGGCGTTGCATACCATCTGCCCCTTGATGGAGTGGTATTGCTTGCGGTTGCGTTACACGACCTCCATCGCATGTGGGACCACCAACTCCACGTGGGTGCAGTCAAGGGCACCGATACAATTTGGCATGCCTGCCAGTGCATGGAGGCCAACTTTTGTTTCAAGAATCTCCTGGGGAGTCCGTGGTAGGGATATGTATTCCGTTTTGTGCTTGAGGAGGGCATCCAGCACTTGTTTCAGGATGCGAGAAAATAAGGGTGGTGATATGCCATGCATGTGCCCCACTGTGTGCTGGTAGGTGCCTGTGGAAAGGAAGTGGAGCACATACACTGCCTTCAGTAGAGGGGGGATGGCGGGGCATATTTCAATGAGGTTGACAATGTCGTCATGTATCATGTCCACGATGATGTTGATGGTGTCCCGGTCCAGACGGTACAGGGTGTGGTTCTGCTCCGGGGTTGGGTTGAAAGGACTGGCTCTGATGTTTGGAATTGGCGGCTGCCTGCGTGGTTACGCTGGCTGCACTGGTGGGGCATACTGGGCCTGTCTCACCCTCCTTCTCCTGCTGCGTCTCTTCTGTGATGCCTGCTGTTGCTGCTGTTGTTGTTGCTGGTGTTGTAATTCAAGCATGTCCTCCAGCTCAAGTATTGAAACTACTATTGGAATTATCTTGGTGTGGAAAGGGGTGTGGTGTGTGGGTGTGCTCCTTTTGTACAGGCCCATACTCCATTGCCTCCACCTGTGCTGATTGTGTGCGCCTGTGGCAGTTGGGAACACTGCACATTGCATTTTAAGGTTGGTCAGCGATGCCAGTATTTACGGCATGCCGGTATCCACTACTTGCGCCTTCATGATGCCGGTATTTGCTTGTCTGCCTGACTTGTGATTTACTCCCTTTAGCGGCATGCCGCTATTGCCGGTTTGATGGGTCGTGTACCCGCGCCCATGCCGCTATTAGAGGCACCGTTATTTACGGTGCCGCTAATAGCGGGTTGGCAGTTCGGAATAGCCCGGAACGGTAAGCGATGCCGGTAATCCTTTACCGGCATCGTTTTTCCCTTAACTCCAACCTCGGAATGGCTCCCAATGTATCAGTTATACTTAAAACAATAATTTTAATACATATAGGATAAAAAGGCAACAGTTATACTTAGCACACCTTCTTGGCATTGTGTTAAGGGGACGTGCCCCTTTAAAGTGTTCTGGTCAATCTCAGAAATAGCAGCCACCAAATTCGTCAGAGGCTGTGTCTAGAATGGCCTTATGTTGCTGGATGGTGGCGTATAAAAGCATTTTTAGCAGTGCAATGTTTCTCCATATGCATGCAGACAGGGTGTTTTCCTGATGTTTTAGATACCTTTTTAAGTCTGTAGACAGCAGGTAGATCAGGTGGTAATATATCAGTGCATCTATAATCCTCTAGAGTGGTTGTTTTTAAATCAACCAACAGATAGCTGTAGAGTTTACTTTTAGCGTCTTCCAAAGCCTCCATGAAGAAATGCATTTTAGATGGGTTCATCTGTCGTGCAGATGACACCCAGCTCATCTTCAGACTACCCCTGGCCTCCTCCTCTACTTCCCTCATCTTTGACTGTCTGTCTGCTATCCAGGAGTGGTGTGCCGCCAATGACCTTTGCCTTAATGCCAGTAAGACTGAGATTCTCCTCATCGGCACATTCGCTGCCTCCTTTCCTGTAGCTCTCTGGCCGGCCGCTCTTGGCCCTCTTCCTGCTCCCACCTGTGAGGCTAAAAACCTCAGGGTCATCTTCAACACTACACTCTCCATCTCTCCTCACATCTCTGACGTCTCTAAGAAGTCACAACTGCACCTCCTTAGAGGTATTCCTCCTTTCCTCTCCTTCCCCCAGAACTCACTGTCTCCAGAGTTCTGGTTCTCTCTAGGCTGGACTATTGCAACAGCCTCTTTCTAAATCTTCCTGCTTCTACTCTCCGCCCCCTGCAACTTATCCAGAACAGGACTGCAAGACTTGTCCTCGGCCTCAAGCCCAGGGATCATATCTCCCCAGGACTGAAATCTCTGCACTGGTTCCCTGTGGCTATGAGGATTAAGTTCAAAACCCTCTGCATCGTCCACAAGGCCTTCTGGGGCCCCAATACCTTCAACTCTCTCTTCCTAAATACCTTCCTTCCCGAGCTCTTCACTCATCTGCCTCAAAATCCCTCAGGGTGAGTCGCTTTTCCAAGCAACTAGTTGGTGGTAGATCTCTTCCTTCATCTGGGGCCTCCCTCTGGAACAGCCTCCCTGCCTCCCTTAAACTTGAGGAGAATCATCTTCGGTTCCGGAAGCACCTCAAAACCTTTCTCTTTGCTTCTGCTTTTTCTCCTCCTCTCCCTTGCTGACTGCCTGGCCGACACTGTTATTGCACTGGTTGCCTGGCCGCCCTCTGATCCCGGGCACATGTCCGCTCTCCCGCCAGTCGCACCCCTGCACTGCCCCCCTTTTAACCCTGCACTTGGGGACTGTTTCTGTATCCCTACAGTCCTACTACCAGCACTCCACACCTGATGTCTGCACTTACCTTTGCACTTGCCACTTGCTGGCCATCATTTTACTTATTTTCTTATCCCATGTACTGCACTGTCCTCCTTCCCTTCCCCCTGCACTCTCCTCCCTCCCCTTCCCATGCACTTGCGCAATCTGAATGACACTTGGCCTAGTAGGATCGTTGTCTGTCTTTCCTCTGTTCCCCTTCCTTGCCTCGTTGCGCCTTGAAACACTTGTGTATAGGTGTGTTATAAATGCCATATCATATCATATCATATCACGGCTAATTATTGTTTATCATGGGTGCTTTTAAATAACTAGCATTTTTTGTTATAGATCTGTTACTCCATCCCATCTTGAACAACTTCTGATTATGTTGCAGTGATGTGAATGCTAGGTGAAGGCTTTTCCAGATCAGCACTCTGACCACCCTCTGTCATCAAATCGTCCATGATGACCATATTCACCATACCCTTTGTTGGTAGTAAGTGATCATTGTTGAGATGTCTGGCATACCTTCTACAAATCTAAGGTGTTTATAAACTGGGGTTGTTAAGTTGCAGAGAGAGACTGTTAACAGCTGTACAGCTGTACAGCCAGACATTGCTGTATGTGTATTTGCTAGAAGATTTCTGACAAAATATCTCTTGCTGTAGCTGGAAGGTCCAGTCAGCGCACACTCAAATGTATGTAGCTGGTCTCCATTGTTGTAGGGATGTTCAAGCCTCCTGCAGCTAACATCCTTTTATTAACCACAACGCTGAGAGTCTTCTGTCGAATACTTTCCCATTCCCATTGTGTTTCATCATGCACGATGCACAGCTGCGTAACGGTAATAGCCCTAGGGTTGTTATGCGCATCTTAATGTGTATATGGATGTATAAGATCTTTCAACCTGTCAATATGTATCTCAGCTGTATTGTTAATCTCCAGCTGTATGCCTTTCACTTTCATACTGACAGTCCCTAGAGATGTGTGACAGGTGTATGGTTTTGACCCTGCAGATAAGACCTCCACAATGTACTCGCCAGGGGCTAATTCTGAATTTAGATGCCATAGGCAATTGCTGGTGGGTGGATTGACACCAGGGGCGCTGATAAAGACAACACCATCAGTATCATTAAACAGAACCCTCTCTTGAAATAGTTCCATCAAACCATACAGCTTAAAATGCGCGTGAGCTGTTGGGAATGCGGCTATGAATATATTGGTACCGTCCGAAGTTGTTGGATATTCCCACAGCGTATCGAAAGCACAAACAAGCAGTTTCATCATCTATGAACATGAAGCTACTTAGGTGATAAGAATTATTGTATAAATAAGCATGAAGCTCATGGGGGTCTGTGATGATGACTGTGTTTGACAAATTAACTATTACTGCAAACTTGCTCCAAAGCAAATTAAGAAATAGTTTTGCTTTCAACTGCCGAGCAGGGTTGCCCTTGATTTGTTCAATACGCAACATATGCCCTGATGTTTGTAATAATCATCCACGTTATGCCAGTAAGCCAAAGGCCTTGTGTTTCTGCCGGAGGAACCTTCAAATGTACTCACAAAAGAGCAATAGGGGGATTGTTTTAAAATGCCATTTCTTGAGTATGCGCCCCAGTCGATAGACACATTTTAAAGCATCCTGTAACTCGATCGTACACCAAGTGCCTGTCAACACCAGCTCTTTATCCGCGTGTTTTCACCCGGCCTTTTTTCGTCAGGAGGCACGTACAACAAAGCGGGAACAGTAGCTTGCCTCCACATCTATAGGGTAACACAGGTAAGTAATGCCCTCTGGGTGGATAGACCTCATACCTGATAAAAACAAAACACTGGTCTATATCTCAAAAATTGTCTCTTGCGGTATCCCAGAGGATATGTTTTTTCATTGTTCACCGCCGGGTATAGATTGTTGAAATCTAAATAGTGTATTTGCTCACCCTCTGAGATGAGATGGTGTAACTTTAAAGTATTTGTATGACCTTCATACAATTCATCTCAGGGGTGAATGGGGTCTGGCAGTTTCTTCTCTTTAAGAAAACTACCCACTTTTGGGTTGTTTTCTACCATTGTGCGCTACACGTATGTTCCCAAATACCGAAAACGCTGACTCCTTGACTGGATAGGAACATTTGTTTCAAAAGGGTGCATCTATACAACTGCTCGTTTGAGTGTTGAAACCCCGAGCTGATTAAAATATGTGGCACCCGTGATACAAAAAACAATTGATTTCAAAGGCTGTTTCCACACCCTTAACCAAAGCATATCTATCCCGCCAGTATTTACTGTAGCTTTTCTCACTGCTACCAGTTAGGGTGAACTGCATCACAATGTTTTCTGTCTCTGCTATAAATAAGAGCCATTGAATAGCCACTGTGGAATAATGTTTCAGGGACCCATGGTATAAATCCTGGGGCAGCAGTGCAATTGATCAAGGCTTCAGGTACAATTGTCTGTAGATCTGCATACAGCAACTAGCCACCATGATACTTTTAAAAGGATCGACATATGACACGTGTAAGCTCACCTCTATAGGTGTTTCCTGATGGGTCGTTTGAATGATCCCATTCCTGAACAAATTACATGGCTGTGTTAAAATGTTGACCTCTTCTTTACAGTACGCGTTTAACTCCTGGCGAGAGTCAAATATGCAGTGCTCGTTTGCCTTATACGATGTCATGATTTGGAATTTTCACTAGATATCATGTACTGAATGTCATATTGATTGCGGGCAGGATCTGTCCTACATAGTTTTGATTAGCCACTTTGCACTCATCTCCTAAGCACATGCGACAATGATACTGACAGCTGTGTTTATTTTTTTTTGTTGAAAATATGGGACAATGCTTACAGAGGTTTTTAGCACCTAGGATGTTTTGTAGATTATTTATACCACAGCTGTCATGATGTAAAACGTACAACATATCTTTTGCTATTTTATTCGTTAGCAGGAAGTATTGATATACACCTCTGTTGAAGTACAATATTTTGATGGCTCTAGCGAAATACCACTCAAAGAGAGACAACAGTCTAAAATCTACAGGTGTGTCCATCAGAATACTAAGCTCTCTATGGGCTTTCAATGCGTTGTCATGTTTATCTGCATATGTACAACTCCACGGTTCAATTAAACCTAAGAGACTAGATCCCAGACACAGATTTAATGGCCTGTGATTGAATTCTAATAGCCATATGATTTTATATTTTATAATATAGCTGTGAATGAGTTTGTTCAAAGGTTTGTAAATACCTCCAGAGCAGGGTTTGACAAGTACCGCAACAATTCTTAATGGAGATTCCAGAAATTATAAAAGACAAAAGACATTGCGCATGGAACTCGTTGTAAATAATGGTCTAGTTAAACCATCATAATCCATGGGTATTTGTATGAAAATGTTGGGTTCAACAGTTTCTAATACAGGCCTGGCCAGTGTTTCTATGGCTTCTGTTATAACATCTAGCCCTTGTGTAAGGACCGTAACTGATCCAGGTTTGCAATTCAGAATTCCTCGCAATACTCAATGGCTGTGAATGTTTTATACGTCAGTTGATATGTCTGCACCCTTTCCAAGTACACAGGTGCACCAATCTGTGAGGTTTGGGGTTGTGGCACGCTAGTCCGATCACGTCTGGATATAACCAACCTGACCTTTTTGAAGATTTTAATTAACTGACTTTGCTGGACTCTGGATCTGCACCATTTCAAAGATCACTCAATGTCTTCACGGTCCATCTGATTTGGGTATCCTCCCCCACTTTGTTGAAATGTATTGACTGTAACAGTGCTGGTGTTTTCAACTTCACATGTTGGATCACTCCTGTTACATTGGGTGCTGCTCAAATGCAAGCATGCTCTAGCAATTTCCTGGTTGTTTAAAAGATGTGCCTGTTTTGTAATGGGCCATTTCATTTTCAAATGTGAGATATTTCCTGTTGTTAGACCCTGTTACATCTGATGGTTCTGATACCTCTTGAGCCCCACTGCCCCTGGTATTCTATGTTACACATTTTGAGCATTGCATGTTGCGCTATTAGGATAGCTGAGCTGGCTTGCCATGGATGTCCCACAACTCCCTGCCCTTAAGGCTGTAGTGCTATCATCCAGCTATTTTATTGATGTAGAAATCTATTAATGTATTAATGTAGAGATGACATGTTCCAGACTGAAAAGAACCCCTGATATCAGGTTCCACCAGGTTGCGTTTACAATAGGGCTTCAAAGTTGTCATGACAGCCAGCATGTATTGGTAGCTCTGTTTTAAGGTGGGGGCATCTACAGTTTTTTTGTGTTCTTTTCTTTCTTGCTGGAGTTGGGGGGTTTCACATCATACTGGGCCCCCATGTATGATGGATGTTTACCTGCATACATCGGTTGGGTCATCTATAGTGATGATACTAGCGTTAATGCCATTTTGAAAGTTAGCGTGCCCACCTGTCGATTATCACACACCCCATCCATTACATTAACACTGCCCTTCTGAGTATCAGCATCACTATCAATGTTTGCATTTGTGTCATTTACAATGGTGCTACTGATGACACAACCATTTTATCACACACATAATATGAAATATTGGCACAGTTCTTTACAGTTTCAACATCAAGATCATAATGCATGCTTGTGTGTTTACTGCTTGTACTCGGGTCATTGACAAGTGTTTCAGGGGTCAATTGGATGAGATTGCAAGTAATTTAACAAACCTCCTGAGTAGATATATTAATATAGGGATGTAACTCATCAGCCTTCAGAACACCCAGTGCTGCATCTATACCATTAAACTGAACACCCTCATTAACAGGCCTATCACAATCCCACACAGACACATCCTCATCCTCCCTTTGGCTGATGTTTTCATACAGAGGGAGATCAGGCTGATATGGGTAAATATAGCCTATATGTTCAGGAGAATGATTGACCTGGGATCTGGCAGTGTTATTGGATGGGTTCATTGAGGCATTGACAAAAGTATTTGCAATAATTTGATCTTTACATTTACTGATATTATTTTCTTATTCACAACTAATAGCTATTACATTTTGCCCATTAGTTAACAGTGTAGACTTTGTTATATTGCTCCTACTTTAACATGTTCATTTGTAACATCGTTCTGTACCAGGCCCTGAGGCTTTTGCCGTTTGTGAAAGTGGGAAAATAAACATGTGTTTGTATCTGCACACCCAGCTCATTCTTAAGTTCCATTCTCACCAAAATCAGCTAAATGCACTTGAAGGGTTGTTTTAAGCCCAAATGATTTGCCATCCTGCATGATGGCACAGGGCCTGCAAGCTGTCCAAACACCCTTCCTACACATCCAGCAGTGGGTTGCACATGTAAAGGAACTGGTGACCTACAAAGATTGGGTATTTTGATCTTAGGACACTGATCAGTGCTTGACATTAAAACATCCTCTGTCATTTTAAAGGCCCCGGCTCCAGGGACCCTTTATGAAATAAGATTGCAACCTGCAGCACCCAATGATGCAGATCGGTCCCCATGGAAAAGGCACTCTGATCCATTGTAGGGGCCCTGGCTCCAGGGGCCCTTGGTGTATCAAAAAAGCAATTCTGATTTGCTGTAGCATTTGCCACACTGTACTCTTTTAATGGATCTAGGATTGCGCACAATGTTTCATATTGTTAGCCCCAGTCTGTGGATTCCCCACTGATCTTTGTGCAGTCACACAAATCAAATCCATTGTAACTTTAAAAGAGTACAAGAGAATTTGGATTTGAAACACGCACTCAGCATGTCAATAAAACAGTTGTCTTAAAGGTTTAACATTGCTACAGACTAATAAAATAAGGCATGACCTCTGGCTATTTTATGGCCGTGCAGCCCCATGAATGAAATTCATTGTAACTTTAAAGAGAGTTTAGATTTAAAACACACTTTGAACATGCCTATAAAACAGCTATCTTTAAAGGTTTAACATAGCTAGACTACAGACCAATAACATAAGACAGACATCTGGCCATGTTAAGGAACATTCTGTTATGCATGCTCATAATAGAGCTGTCCAGTAGAGCAGTGGTGCTCATGTCTTGCAATTATGTCCATTAACGTGGGCAGCTCCAAGCCTTGTCTGGTTTATGTGCACCAATGCTGCGTCGTACACAGTTGTCAACGGCTCCGAAGGCTTGTTATCTTCACGGACACAACACGACTGCTATCTCCATATGGCAATAGCAATGCCTAAAGAGAAAAAAGAGGGTTTGGATTTTATAAATACAATCTCAACATGCCTATAGATCAACTGTCTTCAGAGGTTTAAAGTAACTATAGATTAATAACACACCGCAGGCCTGTGGCTATCGTAAGGATTATTGTCTTACCTATACTTACAGGAGGGCTTGCCCGTGGGTCAGGCTAAGTCAAGCCTTAGAAGACTGTTCTGTAGAGGGGCTGCCAATTATGTTTTATCTCTGCATGTGCTCCAGCATGGGGTCATGTTCTGAGTGTGGATAAGGTGTTGTTCTTCAGAGGGTCCAGCTCATCATTATCACCATGGACCCCCCTCAACTGAAGACTCAGTGTGCCCAAGTCGTCTTTTAAAGGCTATGCTAATGCTCTGTTAAGGGTTATCAGATTCTGCCCACTTGAGATACAAGGGGTAGCAGTTGTGCTGTCTCATGCAACCTTCTGATGAACCTCTGGCACAGCTTGTGCTGTTTTAAAGTGGACCCTGCCCTGTAGAGCATAAATACTGCATGTTCTGTTACTTACAGTAACATATAAAATACGCTTATTAAACAAGCCTACAACCAATGTTGTTATACTTCAAATGCCGTTAGACACACACATTTATTGACAGCTATCATATATATAATTATATATATATTACATATATTATATATATTACATATATAATTATATATATATTACAAGGCTGCTAATTATGGATAAGTTGCTCAACTCATGGAAAGAGCACTTTGTGGGCAGTTTATAACTTTTGCGCTGTTGCACGAATCCTCACCAAACTTTGCAAATAAAACGTATATGTGCACCTCCGAATGATTTTGCAAAGTTTGGTACAGTTTTGTCCTCGAGGGGCAAAGTTATATGGAGCAGTCTGAAACTTTTTTAAATCAATAAAACAGACATAATGTAAATATAATCTGCTTGTGCCTACAGCCAAAACCTCTGTATGGATTTTCACCAAACTTGCACGAGGAGCGGTGGCTTGGTCCTGAAAGCATGCTTTTGCAGATTTGGTGCAAATTCGTCCAGTAGTTATTTTCAAAAATGGCTAAAAAGTAGGTAAGAACAAATTAGTTATATATGGGTCCGGTCCACTGACTCGTTTCCTGATTCGGAGTCCACGGACGCCCCTGAACCAATCAGAGGATGGCTTGGTGTCTGCGGTCGTCAAAGATGCATGCTGATTGGATTTTCAAAAATGTGAGATGCATCAACATTTTTGTAACGGTTGCCACATTGGATCCGATGATCACCACCATTGTCCGTGGACTGTGCAGTGAGAAAAAAGTCTAGAAATTACATTTGGGGTTATTGTATGGCCGGAAGAGGGCCTGGAAGTACTGCCGAGTCTGCGGTCAGTATTACTGTCCACGGATGTCACTGGGAGTGGCAAGGTTCAAGGTGAGTCTTGTTATTTGAAAGGGTATTGTACATACTTGTTATATGGTTTAATTCTATTGTGGTGGTTGGCTACAGTCACTATATAGTGTATAGTGATTGTAGGTACTTTAGGGGGAGTATATCGTATTTGTAGCATGGTCTTAAAGAAGATAATTTAAAACCTTTAATTGCATATGATTGTACATAGTCTTACTTTTTTGACCCTCATAAATAGTACATTCTATATACTATGTTTGGTAAAACATTAGTGTGTGGTACACTGCTGTATTAACATGATATAATCGTGTACATACAGTTTTTGGCATTCATATAGTTTTAAAGAATATACATGTTACAGAATACATGTGTGTGGTAGCATGGATATATTATGTGAGTGTAAGTGTGATAGGATGTTTCTTTGTAGTGCGCTGTAATTACGGGTATGCTTAAAGTAGTTAGATACTTGTTTGCGTATTCTAACAGTAGCAATGACTGTGATGTATACAATAAGTATATTTATGTGATGGGGAAAGGGTAATAAACTAGTGATAGTAGAATGTGTTGAGGAGCTAATTACAGGTTAAGTGGCAATAACCATATATGTGTATATTTAGAGAATGTGTTTTAAAATATTACTTTAAAATAATTGTGTGCATACCTGTACTATGTTTTGTTAAATGTAGATATTGTTGAATCGGCAAATAGAAATATTCGAGAGTTTCACAGTGTTCTTTTAGACAGGTGGCTGTGATTAACAGGAGACATGCAATCTGAGAGTTCAAGACTACATTTGAAGTGTTGAACTGAGAGGACAGGGTTACATGTAGAGTCTTTGGATGTGATTGGTGGATGGATGTGCGACTGTTCGAAAGGAGCGAATGAGGGAGGGTTACAAGCATTAAAGTAAAAAGAAGAGAAGGGCTGCCGTGTGCAATGGTGTTCACATGCCATCTGTGACTTCTAAGGATGCCTGGGATGGATAGGGGACTGTGGAGACCACGGACAGTCATGAAGGTCTGTGGATCACAGTCCCTATTGTATGCTAGAGAAAAGTATTTGGGACAGAAAACATTTTGTCATTTTTTCTTTTTCTCTAGAATACAATTGTCCATTATTTCCCTTAGCATAGTACAACATTCTAACGGAAATTTTGGAGAATCTTAATGAGTCTAACTACTTTACTGAAAAATGTAAAGCAGATGGAGTTGATTAAATATTTTTTGGTTCTATTTTTTAACTGTGAAAGGTGGCTCCGAAAGGAACCCTTTTTTTGTGTTTTTTGATTTTTGCTTATTTTTGATTTTTTTCCTTTTTCCAGCAGAGGCAAGGAAATAAGGTGGGTGAGGGAAGTGAGAGAAGGGTCATCAAGCACAGATATGGAGTGGCAGGTGACAGGGGAATATGTTGGGCATGCCCTAAATCTTAGGAAGGAGGCAGTGTTTCTCATGCTCCATGACCACAGCCTCGAAAGCACTTTGAAACTGCTCCCGCCTGCAGAGTAGTGTGTCACAGTATATACATAGTACTGTTGTCCTGGAAAGATATGCATCTACAGCCTCTTTTATGCCCTGCAAGACAGCTGGTGGGATCATATGTCTGACAAGAGTAGTATGTGTGGTGGCAGTAGTAGTTGAGGAAGATGAGGTAGAGGAAGACAGCCTACTACGCTCTGAGAAATGAACAGCCTTTCTCAGAGCACCTGGGTGGTTTGAGCGGCTGTGGCGGTGACTGTGGCGGTGCATGGAGGTGGTATCAAAAGAGTACTGCCTGTGTTGTCTGTGACTGAGTATGATGCCACACTCAACAAGGGCAGCCTGATCCATTGGTACTCCTCGTATGGTTTTAACAAACAACCACACCCATGATTCTCTTTGGGTACTGAAGGTAGGCTTTTCCTCATCTTCCTGATCCTGCTTGTTGATCCTCCTCTGCATCATCGTGCCTGATAATAAATCTTAAATAATGATCGGGATCTACTTGGTGTTGAGATTACGGTTGATGAGATCAGAGGGGCGATTTCGGCGTTAAATACAGGCAAATCCCCGGGTCCTGATGGCCTCCCCTGTGAGTTTTATAGGATTCTCCCAAACTCAGCCCTGGAGCTCTTGAGAGATGTGTTTGTTACTAGTAAACAGATTGGGACGCTACCTAAAAGTACTAGTCATGCGTCTATTTCGGTATTTTTGAAAAAAGGTAGAGACGGTAATCTCCCGGCCAGTTATCGTCCGATAAGTCTAATCAATACAGATAATAAGATTCTTGCTAAGGTCCTAGCTATGCGCCTGGAGCACTTATTGCCTACTTTAATCGGGGAGGAACAATCGGGTTTCATGAAAAATAGACGTACATCTAGTAACATCAGGAGGTTATTGCTTACTATGGAAATGGCGGATAAGACGAACTGTGATGCCGCTGTCCTGTCGCTTGATGCAGAGAAAGCGTTCGACAGGGTGAATTGGGATTATTTATATTCTATACTAAGGAGGATGAATTTGGGTGAGGAGTTCATCTCTTGGGTCGCGCTTCTATATTCCAGGCCGACTGCTGCCGTTAGGACTAATGGAGTGATTTCGGAAGCTTTCAGATTGGAGCGCGGCACGCGACAGGGCTGTCCTTTATCGCCTCTGTTGTTCATTCTAGCAATGGAGCCTTTAGCTGTTGGCATCAATCATGACCCAGATTTGCACGGAGTGAGTTGTTGGGGTGTAACTCAAAAGGCGTGGCTTTATGCGGACGACCTATTATTGGTACTGAAGAACTTGCAAGTGTCCATACCCAGTTTGATGAGGCTTTTGTCTGAATTTCAGGATTGTTCAGGCTATAAAATTAACCGTCTGAAATCGGAAGTGTTGCCTCTGACGAACAGATGTGACAAGACCCTGGTCACGGGGCAGGGGTTTAAGTGGTGTGAGGACCGCTTGCGTTATTTGGGAGTATGGCTGACGTATCCTCTGTCCAAGATGGTAGATGAGAATATGAGTGTGGTTATTCGAGAATGTAAATCGGATTTGCAGAGGTGGTCTTTGCTAAATCTTTCTTTGTGGGGTAAAGTCAATGCCCTGAAGATGAACACAACTCCTAAGATAAACTATATATCTAGTATGCTTCCTTTGAATATTAAGTGCTGTTATTGGAATGATCTGGACCGCCTAATTCAAGAATTTTTGTGGGACAAAAAGCCACCAAGACTTAGTCTATGGAAGTTGCAGCTTCCAGTGCATTTAGGTGGACTGGGGGTTCCAAATTTTCGGGCCTACCATTTGGCCTTTACTGCAAACTCGTTTGTTCCGTTTTTAACTAGTGATTTGGACAACTGGGCGGTGGCAGAGTCGTGTGCCTATGGGCCACTGGGACCAACAGCCTTGTTGACCACTAATACTAAGATTCAGGGTGGTGATTTGCTGGTGACGTCATTTTTGCGCAAGTCTTGGATTGCAGTTTTTTCATTACTGGGTCGGGATGCATTCAAGTGTAAGAATGCCTCCATTTGGTTGAATCCTAAGATTAGGGACAATTTGAGGACAGTTTTTTGGCCTGAATGGTTTCTGATGGATATTAAACTGGTTTCGGATTTGGGAAATGATGAGCGGTGGTTGACGGCGGCGGAGCTGAGAGAGAGATGGAACTTTGAGGGTTTATCGGACTCTGCATATAGACGGCTTAAGCGAGCGGTTGGTGAGGTTGACTGGTCCGACTCTTTGGATATGAGCGCTTTGCTGACAGATTCCAGTAAGAATTGTGGTGGTCTTGCCAGTCGGCTTTACAAGTTAATGGTGTCAAATTTTCGGAGCAATGACAATTTGCGGCAAGTATGGAGTGAGAAAATAGGATCAGAGATCGATTTGGATGATTGGCAGAATATGTGTAGTAATGTATCTTTGTGCTCTCTGAATCTAGGTGAACCGGGTATATTGGTGCCCCGAAACATTACATAAAAGAGGCATGTCCGACGATTCTAACTGTTGGGGGTGTGTCCAAGCAGTTGGGTCATTGGAACACATGTGGTGGGATTGTGTGAGAGTCAGAGATTTTTGGAGTGAAATTTGTAATGTGTGTGACAGGATTGTAGGAGGTGTGCTGGACCTTAATTTTAGGACAGTAATCCTTGGTGATGTTTCCGGGTTGGGTGATGTTAGCTCAGCTCACAAGAAATGGATTTGTCGTGCATTCATTGTGGCCAAAAGGCTGATTCTCAGAGGGTGGAAAGGGCGGGTCTCACCTTCCTATGACGAATGGATACAGGAAATGCATAACCTGTCACGGACAGAGAGATTGATATACAAATTGAAGAGTAAATGTTCAACATATGAGAAGATTTGGAATGTGTTTAATGATTTCTTTTAGTTTATTTATAGATTATTTATATTTTATGTCTCTTTTTGGTGCACTTATTATTTGATGGCTTTTGTATATATTGCTGTTGATGATTCATTGTATATGTTGTATATAATATAAATAAATTAATAAAAAAAAATAATAAAAAAAAAAAGAATGTTGCTAGGAGGTGGGGAATTGCAGCGTTTTCACAAGAAACTTCCTAGATCAGCTGAAAATGCAGTTTCAAAATGTCTGCGAAGCACAGACACCAATCGCAGACACGTCATTATGCCGGACGGGCCCAGTTACATGAGGACGTCCGTGATGGTGTGATGACCTCTGCTATGGTCGGCGGTGGGAGATGCAGGGTGCATGTGTAGGGGTGTCTGCAATCAGGGGACTTATTAAAAGTGCATCACACAACACCGGACACACCTGGACACAGAGCGTCACACCCGGACATCATCAGTGTGAGACCGGATCCCAAACATCCCTGCGGTTCGTGCATTACCAATTAGGGGTTTAAACAATATGTATGAAAGAATGATCTAGGAGATATTTATAGTATGCAAAATGATTGTATTTTTGAACGGGATGGTGTAGCGGAATAGATATAAGGAACTTGTAGGAAATTTTCGGTGCATGGGAAAAAAACCTATGAAATTCTGTGAAAAAAATGTGTTCAAGGTACGTTATGGTTAAGTTGCTTTAATAAAAGCCTAGGAAATTCAGTGAAAAAACGTTGTTCACGGGACTTTATGGTTCCAAGTAAAATTGAAAAAAAACAGAAATTCACCAGTTATGGTAAGCTAACAGCCATACATCATGCCACCACCATACACTGCTAAGACTAACACCCAGGACATCAAAGATGGCATCACAAATGTCATTGATGACATCAATGATGACATCACATATCTGGGCCAGTTGTTTTTGTTCACTGACATAGTTAGGCCAGTTGTTTTTGTTCACTGACAGTGAGAATTTCAAAAATTCATAAAGGTGCTATAGATCTAGACATTACACTTGTCATATGTTCTTTAAGTACTTTCCTTATGGTTTGGCTCCAGCTCATGGTGCACACACATGTGGCAATAAGGAGGCCTCAAACACACAATTCATATGTGTGCATAATGATCAATTCTAATGTTGTTGTCATTTTCTGGTGATGTTGCTTCTTTCTTCCTTACTTGAATTTCCCTGTATGTGCCTCAGATTGCTATGTATTGTGACTCTGCATACATATTGTTTCTACTAACACAAGAGTGTAGTAAGTCTCATATTGCTAGCAATTAATTCCAAGTTTAACATTAGTCAAAATTCTGAATGGGTAGCATGTATTATTATATTGGCCAATAAAACCAGATAAAAAATTCGGTACTTCTCTGGTACATGCTGCACCCATTGCATATGTGTATATATTATTAGGTTCCTTTATTAACAACAACACTCCAATATAACATTTTGTTTAAATGAGTACATTTTTTAATACATTAAGTAGTTTCCTGATCACCACTGACATCTTGCTACCAGCATTATAAACACAGCCCCTTGTATGGACTTTTCATGAAAATGTATTTCATATGTGATGTCATCAGGGATGTCATCAATCACAGTTGTGATGTCGTCTTTGGTGTCCTGGGTATTAGCCTTAGCAGTGCAGAGTGGTGGCAGGTGTTACAGTTGCTTAGCGTATCATAACTGGCACATTTCTGGGGGTTTTCTATTTTACTTGTAACCACAGCGTCCCTTTGATAACGTTTTTTCACTGAATATATATATATATATATATAACAACAGTTATAAAAGTTATGTATAACTATAAAGTGTATTTATCTGTTGTGAAATAGATAAATATATCTATCAAGCCTGAATACATCCTAAAGTAGTGATAGGCACCCAAATAGCTCAATATTACTGTGAATTGTGTCCGATGATAGCAATAGTATGTATTCAATGTGCACTTTTTTATTTTATAATTCAATATCAAACTGATGTGGTCGCTCTCAAAGATGTATTTTTATAATATTCTTGTTAAATTTATATTCTTATCAAATTTATTTCCAATGTACTTCACATTTATTGGGGTTCCAATCAAATTTATATCAAATTTATATCAAATGTATTGGGGGTCATGAAATGTGTTAGGGTCCCTTCCAAACTTATATAAAATGTATTGTATTTAATGGTGTTCTTATTAAATTAATATCGAATTTATATACACATTTTTGTGGGTTCTTATCAAATGTATTGGGGTTCTTATCACATTTATATCGAATTTATATAAAATGTTTTTGGTATCATTAAAGTTATTCTGGTTCTTATCAAATGTATATCAAATGTATGTGAACAATGTTGGGGGGTGTTGGTGTTCAAATAAATTTATAGGGGTGCCAATAAATCTGCAAGACTTATCCTTGGCCTGAAGCCCAGGGACTGCATCTCTCTAGCCCTAAACTCTCTCCACTGGCTACTGATTGCTGCAAGGATCAAGTCAAGACCCATTGCATCATCCGCAAGGTTTGCTGGGGCCTGTTACCCCACTACATCGAACTCTCACTTCCTAAATACCTCTGTGCTAGAGCCCTTCGGTCTTCAAGCTTCAACTCGCTGCAGATCAGACATTTTTCCAAACAAGAGAGTGAGGGGTAGATCTCTCTTCCGCAGGTGCCTCCCTCTGGAATGGCCTCCCTCCCCTCTCAGACTTGAGACAGATCTCCTTAAGTTCCGGAAGCTTCTCAAGACCATCCTTTTCTCTTCTTCCTTCCACCTCCCCCTCTCCCTCCCCTGCTACTGCCCCATTCTGCCTGTTTTTGACAGGCTTCCTGGTTCCTTCTGATTCATCCAGGGCATCATCCCCTCCTCGACCAGCCTACCCCTGAGCTTGGTCTCCCCTCACCCCCTAAGCTGTACCTGCCTTACCGGGCTCCCTCAACCTGCACAACCCTGACTGGGCCTGCACTCCTTTAGCCCATCGAGCCCTGCTCCTTGCACATAGAATGTGGACTTTCTTTCCCCTCTCTGCATACCCCTGGCACTAGCCCACCAGACCTCCTCTTAGCCCGTGTCTAACACATGGGCCTTTTTAACCCCGTCCCCCACCAGCTTTTGCACGCTTGCCACTATGACCTGCACTTCCTTTCCCTGCTTAGCATTAGCGCTTTACGCTCTGACCGGCACTTTACCCCCCTAACCCCCACACTTCTCCCTACTGCACTTTCATGATCTGAATGACACAAGGCCTAGTGGGACCATTTTTGTTTTTCTTCATCCCTGCCCCCCCTCCAACCCCTTTGTCTTGTTGCACCTTGAAACACCATTTGCTGTATAGGCGCATTATAAATACCCAATAAATAAATAAATAGATAGATAAATAAATAAAATTAATTGGAATTCTTATCAAATGTATGAAACATTCATATAAAATACATATATCATTTATTGGGTGGTCATGAAGTTTATTGTGGTTCAATTAAATGTATAAGGGTTCAGATACATCTCTATCAAATGTTATATGCACTACAGCAAGGCTCTTATTGAGTTTATATACAATGTAAATAAATACATTTTATATACAATGTAATAAATACATTTTTGGGGGCATTACATTTATAGGGGTTCAATCAAATGTATAGTGGTTCAGGAGTGGGGGCACCTACCACTTGAAACACTTGATGAAAGGTATCCCACTCCACTACTCACACACACTATATAGCAACACTGTAGACTCTACCAATTCTGCTTTCATCCGGGTGGCCATATATTTCAAATGTCTTTGCCACCCTTGTGCCATGCATGCAACTTGGTCAAACACATTTTCTCAAACAAGCACACAGAGACACACTTTCATCTGAAGTTGGTACCCTCCCACTATGGTACTGTCATACTGTAGCCCCCTTTTGGCTTTATGCACTACTTTGCTCCCTGTACTACTTGCTTACACTGCACCTCCATGCATCTCACACATGTATATTTCGAGCATGTTATCCGTATAATTTACCACTCTTATCAGTATTCAGACCATCCAAGCCCACATTGCTTCCTATGTCAATAAGTGGCAAAACCAGTTGCTGAATGTGTGTCATAAATTGTTCAACATGCTTCTTGACCTCTAAATATTTCTCACACACTCTACTTGTCAGGTCTGTTCACAGAGGTCTGAGAATTTGAACATCTCTTGTTCAGCATTAAATACTGTCACTTCACATAAGGATTTGCTTTCAAATAGCATATTTGGCTCATATTAATGTTTTCTGGGATTTGGCACTGGAGAGCTCATCATTAGGGCTGTCCCCTTATCACAAAGGTTTCAAGTTCAATCTCTAAAAATATACGCTTCCGTGGTCCGTTACGAAACCTAAGATTTCCTGGTAATGGTAAATAAATGTCAAATTTTGGGGAGGTACAGATATGTAGTATAATTTAGCGTGTTTTGGAGATCACATTATTACTGTGCTGTGCTACAACAAGCCATGTGTTGCCAGGATAACATATGGACATGTATATGAAGACAGGTTATCTATTTTAAAAGCATTATATGAAGACAGGCTATCTATTTTAAAAGCACACAATTTTTTTCTCATTTTTTTTCTAAATACCTATTTAAAAGCACACATTTTCTTTTCTTCATTTGAAATGCCTCACTTACAGGAGACACATTAGATACTTGATTAATTAACTTAACTAACAAATACTAACACGATTCTAACTGCTTAACATTATAATGTGTTCTCCATGTGCAAAATGAGGCAGGCTGAGATTAATTTTTAAACGGGCAATTTTTCTTTGCCCTGTTCACTGTCTTTGCAGGAAGCAACATTCAAATGCCAGGAAATCAGTTAGATACAGTTGCTTTCTGTAAAAAGTGAGTTATTGTTGAGGAAGGAGGAGGCAATAATCTACGTAGATGTAGGGGAGGTAACAGAGGTTTTTTGGAGTGTCTCTGACAGAATTACAAAGAGAAGACATTTTGCGGAGTTGCAGTGAGGTCGCCTTCGTTCTGCTGCTGTGAGGAGCTGGACCACTGACCTTCAGAGACTGGGGTTTCCTAGTCACTTGGCACCGGCTTGAGAACTGCATATTGCAGATTGAACTGCATGTTCTCGCTGGGTGCTTTAAAGAAAGAAAAAAAGAGAGCCCTGGGTCACTGCTCAGAGACGACAAGCCAGGAGATGAAAAGCTACAAATAGCTGGTAAATATACAAATGGAGTGAGATTGTGGTGACTGCCGGACGAATGATCTACTATTAAGCAGGCAGTGTAGCAATAGGGAATTCTCCTGTGTTTAACTGCCACATTATAATGTTGCAAGACACATGATGTAATCTCTCTTTTTCTTGTTGAAAATGTAAAATGAAATTCGTGGTATTATTGCATTTGTTTCTCTTATGTTTATTTCAGAAAGGATTGTCTCACCAGAATGGTAATGTATCATTTTGAAATGAAATTGTGATAACACACGGTCTGCCTAAGAGTATTCTTGCTTCTGTTCTTCATTTGGTGCCTATGAAAAAAAAGAAAAATACTCTGTAGGGGAGAGAATGATGTTTAATGTGCCAAGTTTCTTATACAGATGAAGCAATGTCATGAGCCATTATAAATAGTTGTGCGCGTGATTCCACTCAGGGTATGAGTGTCTGGCGTCTGAGAGGAATATAATGCAATAGTCTGCTGAGCATATATGAATCAGCAGAGAGAGGCCTATGAAAACATAGTCTCACTAATGTAAATAAATTAGTGATAATACCACATGTTATTGTGAATACTCTATGGAAACATAGGGCCGCATTACGACCCAGGCGCTAATGGGTTAACGGCGCCGTAAAAGGCTGCAGCGCCGTTAACCTATTAGCGCCTAATTACGAGGTCCCTTTGTGGGACCCAACCTTAATGGCTGGTTTTACCAGCCGTTAAAGTAGGGACCCGCAAAGGGACCTTGGTGCTAAGTACGGTGCCGCAATTTGCGGCACCGTACTTAGTGCCTTCCCGATTCCCATTGAGCCCTATGGGGCAAAAATGGGCATGGGGAATTATCGCCTCGCCAACCTCGGAAAGGGGTGGTAATTCCCCATTCCGCCATGGCGGACACCGCCATGGACCATGGTGCTAATAGCACCATGGTCCTCCGCCTGGGTTGTAATGAGGCCAATAGTCTCACTAATGTAAATAAATTAGTGATAATACCACATGTTATTGTGAATAATTTATGGAAGCATAGCTCACTGGTGTAGATAAATCAGTGATAACAGCCATAGGTGGCACTCCATATGAAAATGTGGTGTTTCTGAATAATGTAGAAGTCTGAGGCCTCTAGAGATAACAAGAACAGTCTAAACAAAAGAAAGGGGTTTTGTATGTTGGGGCCACAAATAAAACAAAGAAATTATGCTCACCAAAATACCACCAACAAAATGTATTCCACTATAAAGCCAAACCCAATCTGAATACAAGGAATAGTCACTGTCAAATTACCATTGTTTTTGGCAGTAAGAAAATACCGCCAAGCCCCAAGTTTATACAAAATACCCTACAGAACCACGGGTGCATTTAGATTCCCTGAAAAACCTTCAAAAGTAAAAAATTCTATTTAGATTTGTATACCTTTTCTAGAGTATGTGACTTTCCTTTTAAGCCTTTAATTTTCCATCTTGCATCTGTTCTCCTGTTTTTCCTTTTGAGTCTCTTCTAGCCTCTTACCTCTTCCCCTTTGCTCTTTCGCCTTTTCGGTCCTAGGACGTGCGGTTCCAAAGTTACAGAGGTGTTTGTGAAGGTAGATTTTTCAGAAACAAAGTCAAGATTTCAAAAATGACAGATGCGCTTTAAAGATTAGAAACAAAGATTTCTTAACACTAAAGAGTCTATGGAGCTGCAAACTACACGACAGCCGAGCCACCTATCCATAGGTGCCTTCCGGATGGTTTCTGTCTGAACGAGACAATTGCCTTTCTCCAGAAAATATATATTAGCGCCAAGATGATTATTGCTACAATTATCAAAGATTATGTAGAGGAGAGAAAAATTTTGGATAGTCAACAGAGGTTCTGTAATGCAGTTCTGGACAGATTGAAATGAATGGAATAGAATTACTTTAAACTAAGAGATGGGTTATCTACAGTTCTAGACTGGATACTCACTCCTATGGCTTGGGAATGGAGTGGGCCCCGTCAAAAATCTGGTCAAGGGTTTGGCTGGGATTCTCTCGCCACTGGACAGGTCTCAGTTCTGCTCTTAGCACTGCACTGCGGTCTGCGCGGTCTCTTGGACTGGATCTGACGGGTTCTGGATACAGCTCTGCTTTCTGGGTCTGGATCTTGGTTCTAGCACAGGGTTCTTGGCTAGAATAGCAAAATAGCTCAGCCTGGCTGTTGAATGTGAGTGCCCCTTGGAAGTTTAACGGTTAGAATCAGGTTGCTAGGTTCTGAAGGCCTGCTGAGAAGGGTTCAACTTTTGGGTTAGGCCTCTCTGCTTTAAAGTTCTAGATTTTGGTTCTAGAGACTCTGTATGGATATTGTCTGGATCTGGTCTTCTTGCAGGGTCCTTTGCCAAAAAATCAGTTGAGTAGTGGAAAAAAGTGTGTGTCCTATCTGTCCTCAGCAGTCCCTATTTATGTATTTCCAAAGTGGGTGGGGAGGCTGATTCTCTATGCTCAACCCTCTAAGGATCGAAAAGGTCAGGGAATTCCCTGTCCCCTGATTGGAGAAAGGATCAGCGTGTCATCCTGTGTCATCTTTATGACTTAGGGGAAAACACTCCCCTTTGTCTCTGTACAGTATACCTTATTTTTCATAAAACACATATTTACAATATACACAACATGTTAATACTACATAAATCACATGACAGATTAACTAAGGTACATTTCTGTTCAACTCTCATCTTCCTAAGAACTTTGGTTCAGAAATGACCACTTTTTGCACTTTTGGTGGGTTTCTCAATATTATTTCTGCACCAAATTTTAGGCATGCATGCACACCCCATCTGAGCACAATTCTGTAATTTTTCTGGTTCATGGCATAAACACAGTAGCTACAATATGAGTAATTCCGGGTTTGGTCTCAGAGCATCTCACAGAGTCCAGCAGTTTTTTGTCATTCACACCCAAATTAGCATTTTCTATTCAGCCCAAGGATTCCTTTGTCTGCACTGAGAGCAACAGACCAGGGTGCCCCTCCTAGTTCCTATTCACAACAGCCTGTCAATCTTTTAGCCAGGGGCAGGAGGAAGTCTCCTTTGTCCAGGGAGAAGGTGTGGAATTTGTTTGAACACAGTGTGGGAAACTTTAACTCTTAACCCAATGTCCACAAATTGTCTTTTCTTATAATATAACTCACATTTTTAACACATACATTAAACAATTTCTTGCTTCAAGCCTTTTCAGAATAGGGTTTTAAATTGTATCCACCTCGTAGGCTTCTGATAGCAAGTCTTTCTTTGGCATAGTTTGAGTTCCATGCTCAACTTTACCCAAAATGGTTTTAAAACGCCAGCTTCTGGTAGAGGTGAGTAACGGTATTACACCCATTTTTGACAGATTTCTTCCAGCAAGCAATCCTCAAAAGTATACTTTGTTCAGATATGTGTATACTTCTGTGGACCTTATATTTATGTAGATTCTTGCAGGGGAATGATGTTGACCACCCAACAAGGAGGTTGGATCTTTTTGGGTGGTTTGTAAGCCATGATTTCTACAAATTTTACACCAAATAAAAACGGATTTTTGAAACCAGCTCTGTTTCTTTTGCAATGATTTTGCTCTATGAGCAGCCAGATGATGGGTTTTGGCAGTGGTCTCCTGTGTTACCACTGACATAGGCAAAAGTAGATGGTGGCCTATTTTTCACGTTTTCACTGTGCACCTCCTGGTGATTTCTGGCGAGCAGCATGCTTTCCGGCAGCCATTATGATGTTTCTGCTGCCAGCAATGCACAGTGATGTTGCAGGGCTTGGATTAGTGGGTTGAGACATCCTACATGATTAAATAAAGAATAATGTGTTCTTACAAGCATGACAAATTTTGTTGTTGACGTGGCTACATTTAAAGGCGTGTTTCTCTGTCTCTGGTAGATAACTATGGTGGAAACATTTTTTTTTTAAATCTCTCTATTGGGTTTTTTGTGTTTCTTTTTAGAAATCGGTAGATGCCATTCAGAGGTCACTTAATCAGACAACCATTGCGTCACAAACTGTAACTGAGCCATCAAAAAATAGACATCAGAGTTCAGTACCAGGAGACCTCCTGAGTGATAAGGCTCCTGCAGGGTGGTCATAGCTACTCTCCATTGGCCCTTTACCCAGAGTATGCTTTCATTCATAGTGTCCAGTTTGCTACTTTTTAGTACTTCATACAGTACTTTTGTAAAGTAATAGAGAAGCCTGGGGAGCACCACCATTTTGATCAATGCAATTCTACACATGAGCAATAAAGGCCAACTTCTCTATCTCCACAGAGGCTCCAAGTTGTCCAATGCACATCTTGGAAGTCTCTTTGTTTCTTGATACCAAGATATGTTAACGTATCTCGCTCCCATACTAGCAGAGTAGGTAACTGAGTCGGAGAGCAAAGGTGTATTTACTCTAGGGTTTTGTACATATAGTAGCATGTCATCTGAATACATGGAAACTGCGTGTGTCTCACTACCAACTGTTTTCCCTGTGTATACCATATCCCGCCTAAACATGCATGCCAGCGGCTCCAGGGCAAATGCAAATAAAGAGGGGGACAAGATAGTAAGCGCCCTGTCCTCACTCTAGCTGAGACTGAGGTATAAAGCAACCCAATTCAGCACCAGCTGGAGGGGCCCAATTGGAACTTCTGCAAGATGGCCCAGATCCATTCCCAGCATACAGAATTGAATGCCTCTTTAGCATCCAAAGACACAATGAAGATCCAAGCCCTGTGTGTGTGCTATAACACGATGCAATCACCCCAAGTTAGGCAACGTGTTCCTAGTGATCATAAATCACGCCTGTTCCGAATTAACCAAGTCACCACTCTCTTTGCAATCAGAGCAGTAAGGATCTTCAAATCTGAGTTCAACATTGACAGAGGGTGGTACAATTCCATATCACGAGGATCCGTGCCCTATTAAGAGACTGGCATTATCAACAGATGCCAGTTTCAAAAGCATAAGAATGTTAAAATTCAAAATTGTTGAAGTGGATAGCTGTGTATTCCCAGTAAATTATTCAGTGAAAATTAGATTTCAAAGTCAACTTTTTACCCTGTGCTTGGGACGTGCGTATGGGAAATATGTGCATACCAGATGGGCAGAACTCTTTTTTTATATATTTGATGGTTCTGCTTGTTACATACCAGACACGGGATAAAGTAAGATAAAGATAGCTGTAAACATGGCAATAGTAGAATTCTTGTATCGCTGTTAAATGATAATGAACATAAGGTTCAATGAAATTAATATGTGCCATGACCTGATCAATAGTAAATGGTAACCGAATGGGACATCTGGCCAGAGCAAATACTTGCACTACACTGCATTAGTCCCCAGCCATGTTGCTACATCCTGCTGAATTCTATCAGCAAGTGGTATTGCTTACGTTCGTCTCTCAACGAGATAGGTGGGGGTTTTGATGGGGACAGTATGCTTTATTTCCTCCCTCTGATTTCTGTGTATTGTCTGCTGCATTTGACCAGCAAGAGATATCGTGTCTGTGGCGGGGAGATAAGTAAATGCCAGCAAAGCGTGTATACCATTGAGTAGTCAATTGACTGAACACAGGGCAGGTCTTGCATCTATTGCTTGCAACACACTCCTATTGAAAATCCTGCCTAAACCAATATGCTACACTATTGATTTGTGTTTACTGTGCTCTCTATAGGATGTAAGTCAACCTTTAGCATAGCTAGGGGGGTCTGTTGTCATATGTTTACCTATTTTTACCATCTGCATTCGTCAAGCAAGAGACAACGTGCCTGGGGCAGATATGTGCATGCCATTGACACGTGTATCCTTTTGAGTACATGTAGCACACTCTGTGGAACATCCAGCAGAATCAATTTAGCTACTGCTTTATCATTTTCAGTTGTCTCTAGATGGTGTGTTTCAGCCACAGCCAGGATGGTATGTTGCCATATATGTATGTGTCTTTACACAGTCTGCATTTGATAAACTGTGGGAGTCAATATTTGCAAGTTGTGTAATCTTGTACCCCTTTGAAAATGGTTAGGGTGAGGTGTGGGCCGTAGTTCCACAATCTGAGACCTGAAACCCAACCATGGCGTAACCTCCTGTTTAATTCAATGAGCAGGTGCTATTAAGAAGAGTGGTATGTGTCCAAGCTATGAAAAATGTGCGCTGATGCAGGATTGTACATTTTCTACTTCTTACATGTTTTGACTGTCTATGCAAATCATAAGATGTCATTTGTATATTTGCACAGTGGTGTGAATGTGCATATTGTTAACTTACTCAGATGACTCTATACCTTTGACAAGAATATGGAAAAAAGAGAATAATGCACACAATTACTTACATTTATAGATCAGGCTATGATGCTTCATGAAGTGGCATAGTGCCATCGATAAAGAGTTTCCGTACAGCGGGATGGGACTTTTTTGAAATTCTCAATTTGAAGGGATAAACGTAGACACAACTATGCACCACGTGATAACAGAATATTATAGTTTGAGGTATCTTGGTTTGGAAATTAATCGTATTCTTTGTGTAAACAGTGGAGGAGACAATGGCAGCATGGTACAATTGTGAGAACTCACAGGAGAGTCAGCAATTGGATTATGTGGTTACTTGTTATCATTGAAAGTGTGTTAAATCATGCTTTCATGTGTGCAATGTTTCAAATTGCCATGTGCAACACCTCAACATTTTGTTGGCATGTTCAATTATCTCACTGTCTTGATACAGCTAATATTGTTTTTAATGGATAAACATTCTTTAAATGATGCTCCATGATTATGCTCAATGAGATTTTGAACCACAATTCACATTGTTCCTACTTCATCATGATAGTTTAGCCTGCATAACTTCCTTTTTACACGTTAATTGCTTAAAATTACATTTCAGTGTACTTTTACAAAGTAGTCTTTTTTTTGTTTCGGTATGGGGTGCATGGTGCGTACATTCTTTGTGACCTTCAACAGGCCAAACAGAAATGCTTGTACTATTTGAAGAGGACTTTATTTATTTATGTATTCCTTTATTTGTTTATAGTTTATACACATGTTTACAAAAAGAACTATAAATAAAATCAAAGACAGTTCACATTTACACATTTACACATAATCCTACTTAAAACTTTCTACCTAAAAGTTAATTTCCAAAAACACAGATCTTTGTCCACTAAATCTTTACAAAATCATTAACATTTTATTCTATTTTACATACATTTTAAAAAAATGATAAAACTAGGAACCTCAAAGACAATGATTTACCATGTAGCATCCTTAGCCATAACAGGTCTCTCAATATACCATCCTTATTTACAAATTCCCCAAAGTACTGTATTCTAATGGAAATAAGTTCTGGACATTCAATCATTAAATGACATAATGATTCTATCTCGCTGGAATTTTTACATAATCTACAGGTGCCATTTTCAGACTCCTTTTGACACCTTATGCATTTTATCTCTTTTGAGGACAACACATTCATTCTAAATATCATAAAGCTTATTTTGACCTTCTTACATGGGAATTTATTTATATAGTCTTCCATTTCTCCTGGAATCTCTTCTGGAGATAATATATGTGCATAAATTCTTGTCTTAGAAATTATTAATCAATTTTTGTCCCAATCCATACCCCTGAGTATTTTTTTCACCTTATTCGGGTTAATTTTCATCATTTCCATTGACACACCTAATTCCGCCAGTACATTTCAACATTTCTCCCTTAACAAAGTTCTTAATATATCCCTCTGTATTCCTTCCAAGTTGTTCATAGAGAGTTCCCTCTCTTGAGATTTCACACTTACAAAGAAGGCATCATTTCTTTCATTGAGTCAAATTTAAGATAGATTGTAGCCCCACTTCATACTTTATTACCTTTAACGGCACGCATTTTGGCAGGAAATATAGTATAGATCTCCATATCCTACTTTCCACTACTCTGTATTTCACTTCCAGGTTTTTTGGCCAGAATTCTAACCCATATAGTATGGATGGTAGCACTTTACTTTTATAAAACTCTCTACAGGGTGTGAGAGAGAATTTTCCAAATTTGCAGTCTACCTGCTTCATTTGATTTAGCATTCCACTTACTTTTGATTGCAGGTAATTTACATAAAAAGTTTTACTATACTTCAGCACTACGGAATATTCCAAAAATTGAAAGTTCACTTTCACTGCCAGGATACTATTTTCCCAATTCCAAGTGAATTTGCGCTGCACCTTCTCATTCCCTTTCGCTACCTTCATTATAACCGTTTTGGCAGGATATATTTTTAATTCCATTGCCAATTTATAGGTCCCAAAGGCTTCTTTTAGTCTCTGCAAACCCACCTGAGTGGTGTCTATTAAAAGAAAATCATCAGCATACGCTGCCCAGTTTACTTTAAGTCTGCCAATTTTTGGTGAAACGAGGGTGTTAATATCCAGCACCCCCCCAACGTAATCGAGGTACAGATTGTACATTGTGGGCCCCAGAATAGACCTTTGTCTTATTCCCCTGTCCGTTTTACACTCTTTAGTTAATAGACCTTCAGAATGTAATCTTATTCGAATTTTGGTGTCATTATATAAATAAATAATCATGCTCAGTAAACCTTTGGGCATTCCGTAATGATCCAATTTCTTCCATAATATATTTCTATTTACCTAGTCAAAAGCTTCGCTCAGGTCTATTGACACCACATATATTGGGGATTTACTAGATGTCCAGGCATGCTTCTGCAAACAACCCAGCAAAAGTCCACCACGATCCGTACCAATACCTTTTCGGAACCCTATTTGTCTGTAATCCATAATGTTGTTTTTTTCACTCCATTAATGTATCCTATCTAATACCAATGAGACAACATTTTTAGAGCCTGCATCCATAATACAAATGTTCTGTAGTTGGAGGGTAACAATATAGACCCTTTCTTGAAGATCGGGACCATATATGATCTCGTCCATGAATCTGGAATATTATGTGTATGTACAATATCTTTGAATTCAATGCATAAAATCTTTGCCCACAGCCCTGATGTATGTTTTAGCAGTTCATTTGTTAATTTGTTTGGTCTAGCTGCACTTGATGGATTGAATTGCTTAATTGTTGCCTCAATTTGGTCCACAGACACTTCCAGATCCCATTCTAGTACTAGTTAATCATTGTAAGGACTTAATTCTTTGCTCTTAAAATTCTCTCTTACATATTGCATCCAAATGTCCTCTGAGATAGGATTGTTCAGACAAAGGGCATTTTTTTCTTCAGATTCATTAATGAGCTCCCAAAAGGCCCTAGTTCTTTCCGTTGGATGCTGTCTAACATCCTTTCACCATCCGCCTGTAGCACTCTTGCGTGTTCATACTTTAACCAATTTTTAAACCTTTGTTTTAGGAGCCTTATCATTTCTACTTTTTCTGCTCCTTTTTCATTTGATCTCCATATTTTCATGATCGCCCTTTGCAGAGCATTTTTCTTTTCTCTTATTTCTATATTAAAGACATGTTAATTCTTTTTGTTGGGATTTTGATTATTATTCTCTTTCTCTGTTAATTCCTCAAGATTTAATTCTAAGTATACAGGGAGTCCTTTGGCTGAGTATCTATCAACTTTATCTTCTAATGTACAGGATTCAAACTCTTTTAGCATTATTGTGTTAAAGCACTTCACTTACTTACCAGACCTTTGGTGTTAAGGCTTAAGTTCCTTACATTCTTGTCCTACTTTTCCACATTCATTTTAACTTTACTCTTCTTATCCACAGGTTCCCTGTGCCAGTATAATTCCAATAGTAGCATGGCATGGTCACTTACATCTGATTCTTTGACGTTGTATCTCCTTATTTTTGAGAACACGTTGCCCGTCGTGAATATAAAGTCTATTTCTGAGGCAGATCCTCTTGCTGCCCAAGTAGGTTTATCATTATGGAGACATTACGTCATGGGAGGATAGCTCAGCAGCAACATGCTCACCTTGGAAGCAAGACAATATGACGCAGCACAGGTTCGATCACTGGGTCTGCGCTAAGAAACCTCTGGGTATTAAGCGCATTATAAATAACCTATCATATCACTTAAGACAGCAATTCTTTGCCCAGTTTAGCCACATCCCCCCTTTCAATTTCTTTCTGTTCCCCTTGTTTACATGGCCATAGTCTACCATAAAACTCTCCATTCTACATCATTCATCTAAATTGCAACTTGCATTTAAATCCCCTGCCAGAATTACTTACCCCTCTTCATATTGCAAGAACCAGTCCTCCTGTTTCTGATTTAATTTCCTTAACAGCCTATCCAGGTTCACATCTGTTGTTCTGTATACATTTACTAGTAAAATAGCCTCCATTCCCTTCCCCCCTTTCACTTGCCACCCTCTGCCCAGAATGTTATTATTTATTCTCCATTCCTCAAATCTTAGTAGTCCCTTCCCCATCTTTATGAATGTGGTAATACCTCCCTTTGGTCTTCCTAATGCTCCCTGAGTTGCATTTATACTGAGCGAGTCGTATTCGTCCCATGTCAGATTAGAAGTTGACCATGTCTCTTGTAGTAACACTATATCATTCACTTTTAATTCTGCACATATTTTTCTGTTGGCTAGAAGATGTTTGTTCCCCCTGGAGTTCCAACTTAGAATCTTCCATTCACCAGTAGGTCTAAAGGGGTTGACTCAAAGCTCTTATTTGAGCAATTGAGTCTTTTAATGCCTGAGCTAGCCATCTTAACTTTGGGTCTTCCGCTACATTCATTTTTTCTGTACTCTATTCTTGATTTCCTCTGTCTTTCTCTTTCAACTCCCTTTCTTCATTCTCCCTACCCTCTCTCATAAAACTCACTTTATCACAGATCGAGACATCATATCCGTATTTGTGAAGACTTTCCGCTTCCTTCATCATAATATTTCTCACCAATGGAGAATTTATTATTAATCTTACATAATCATACCTCCACCGATGAACAAAATCTACTAATTGAATGTCCGCGGAAGAAATTAGCCTAAGTTCTGGAATTGCATCAAACTATTCCACTATTCTCTACCTATTTAATGGTATGGTCCTCCTTCATCAAACAGATACTGCAAAATCAGGCCTGGTGCCTCTGGCTGCTTAGGTGTTCTTAATTTCATTTTAGCCAGAGAGTGCCTTTCCTTCCCCCCTCCTAAATTGTTCACGTTCCCCTTTTGTACATTTCGCTCTTTCTCTGTATCTTGACTCCCGTCCCTTCCTCCCTCCTTTTGATAACTATGTCCATCTGCCAACTGCCATTCCCCCTCCTGTTCATTTCCAACATGTCCTTTCATCCCCTGGCTATTTCCCTGTTTTTCTTTTCCTTGAGTATTTCCCTAACTATGGTCTTTATTTATTTAGAGTGCCTCTTTTGGAAAGGTATTTCATCACTTCCCATTCCGGTCCCAATAGCCGTGATCCAGTATGAATTGGACCTGGTGTCACTGGGAATGTATGCTTGGTGGACAAAAAATCTGTTGTGCCATAAGCTTGTGAAGCCACCAAGAAATTCAATATTTCAGAAGTTTGTGAATGAAATCAAACAATTTAAATCAGTATTTGGCTTAATGTATTGAAAAACTAGAACTATGGGGGTTAGACAGTCAGCAAGTCCTAGGCAATCCGGCCCCATTTTAGAAGCACCTTTGGCTCTTGGATTGCCACCAAACGCGTGATACATTAAAAAGCCTTAAACGCTATCTGGAATTGGATTTCTCCACAAGATGCTAGAAGCATGTGCATTATATTTCACTCAATTTCTGTCTTGGCAGTTTGGAATTACCATCCTGAGATTCCGATTAAATCTACTGCCAACACACAAACATTGTTTACTGTGGAAGAGGGATCATTGTGACAGTAAAATGTGCTGCCACTGTGGCAAAGAATTAGAGACGATTAATCATCTGGCAATAAATTGTTAAGCTCTTGTAGCACGATTTGCGCTACGAGCCCTGGGTTTTTTTGTGGAGACAATTGGTGGAGGCTGTATCCTTTTCATTATGTAAAGCTCTACACACACTTCTACACAGAACGGATGCAATGGTTATAACGGATACAGTAGACGGTACAGTTGGAGTTGATGAAACAAATGGGGCGGGGGAACAGATGGCGTGGGTCGATCTGATGGAGTAGATGGAACAGATGAAGTGGGTGGAACAGGTAGAGTGGACGAAACAGGTATAATGGATGGAACAGATGGAGTGGATGGAACAGATGGAGTGGATGAACAGATGGAGTGGCTTAACAGATGGAATGGATGGAACGGATGGAGTGGTTGGAACTGAAGGAGTGGATGGACCTGAAGGAGTGGATGGAACAGAAGGAGTTGAACGAAAAGTTGGATTGGATAGAATGGATAGAGCAGTTGGAATGAATGGAGTGGATTGGAGTGGATGGAGTAGATGGAGTAGATGATCAGGTGAAGTGGATAGAACAGATGGAGTGGCTGGAATGGATAGAACAGATGGAATGAATAGAGCGGATGGAACAGATGGAGTAGATGGAACAGATGGAGTGGCTGGAACAGATGGAATGGATGGAACGGATGGAGTAGATGGAACGAATGGAGCGGATGGAACAGATTGAGTGGATAGATCGGATGGAGTGGATGGAACGGATGGAGTGGATGGAACAGACGGAGTGGATGGAACGGATGGAGTGGATGGAACAGATGGAGTGAATGGGAAGGATGGAGTGGATGGAACAGATGGAGTGGATGGAACAGATGGATCAGATGGATCTGATGGATCGAATAGAGTGGATGGATCAGATGGAGTGGATGAATTGGATAAAATGGTTCAGATGGAATGGATGGATCGGATGGAATGGATGGAACGGATGGAGTGGATGGAACGGATGGAGTGGATGAAACGGATAGAGTGGATAGAACGGATGGAGTAAATGGAACGGATGGAGTGCACAGAACGCACGGAAGAGATGGAGTGGATGGAACGGACAGAGTGGATGGAACGGCCTTACTGAAAACCACCATATCACACTACCACACTTACTCTCTCCTATACACCACCACTCAACTAGAACACAGCGATACTATGACACATTCGGTATAGCTGTTCTCACACTAACACCTGCCTCTTACTCCTCAACATCCTAATTAAGCACAGCTAGCTGAGCACACACCGCTAGCCTAAGCTTCTCCTCAGGCCTAACACAGCCAGAAATCAGTCTGAGTTTCAACCCTCCAGAATTAACACATATTCCTGATCTCCCAAACACCACACCTACCGCTAAGAAGCAACTATCATGCAAGTGCCACAACAGCTGCACACATATCCGGTGCACCCACAAACCTTTTGACTCTCTCTCTCTCAAATGACTTGAACTACGGTTCCCGAGGGCGTTCAACCTACCAGCGCTTTGAGATCATACCAATGATACATAAGGCGCTATATAAATGCAAAGTAACATAACATAACATATGATAAAATTACCAAATGAACATTAAGATAGACTGTATTAATGAATCTTGCCTTTTAAATTGACACCAATGATTTTGATTACCAAAATAGATGAATGTTCTAGGTAATAATATATATACTATGTCAGAAATATGGAATGTTGGTTTTAAGCGACAAAGTGAAATGTGTTTGTAATTGAAATTTTGGAAATCATTAATTGTTGTTAGTGTGTAAGGTCTTGTAAACCAACAGCACACATAATAAATAAAAGCTGCTTAGATATAACAAACTACTTATTTACGTGTTTTCATACTTTATTACACAAACCAACCTCACCACCCCACACTGAGATTGACAGGACCACCATTGCTTCAGAGGGAGGGTGTGGAGTAGCTACACCTATTTATGTGTTGTGACATAATTAATGATCAAACGCAAATGTTTTGTAAACCAACAACATGCAAGGTATGGGATGCAGACTGCTATGGAGAGGAAAGGCAACATGTCAAATGTGTTTGTTCCAGATATTAAATATAAAGGGATTTCTATACCAATTTTAAAAATAAGAGTTCAGTATGTTATGTGTAAAATTCGAACATCAGCCAGGTAATCACACATACATAGTGTGTTTATTGTGCAGTGTTGTGGGTGTGACAGTAATAAAGGCGGTAAAACACATTGCCAGAGTGTGATAATTTTGGGAGATAATATGCATATAGTTTTTGCTTGGGTACATAATACTACCAGTTTTCAGTAGTATTGGCACCGAAAGTTCACCCATATGCAAAACATTCGATTTTTCATTGTTTTTTAATTTTTTATTTGACTCATATTTAGAGAAATGGTTAAAGCAATAACAAGAAAACCTTTGACAGAATTATGGTTATTCTAAATGTTCATAAAACACCCACATGTTGACCAATAACAGTTGCATGTCCTCAAATGATATTTCCTGTTTTTCAGTCATTTAATGACTTTTGTTCAATTACACTGGCAACATGCCAGCAAACGTGAAAGGAGATGTTTCAAGTTTACTAAAGAGAACTAGACAAAGTGCAAGCAGTCAATGTTTGCTGTGTTACAAAGGAAACTGTTACATGCCATAATGAGGCACACATGCCCCTCCATGAGGATGTGCCTAGGGTCTGCCCAACTGGTCTAAAGGGGTTGGATTCAGAGTCAGACGTCGTTCACCTTTGTGGGGGGCATCAGATCCCACACCTCAAAGGCTGAATGGGGTGTTTGAATGGCCAAATTCCATTGGGCCTGGCCCTAGCTGCTACAAAGGGAAATATGCATGCCATCGTATCCTCACTTTATGCCTGTGTTTGACTGCACTTCCCAAGAGAAACTATCCCCGTGGGCCCTGGGATCGTTTCGGATCCCTCTCAAAGCCATGCTCTTGTACACTGTTTTCCCCCATTGAGGATCACTTCCACATGCTTCAGTAAGGTCTCTTCTACTGTGCATCCTTTCAGTAAAGGGCATAAGCCTTTGATCCCTCTCCTTGCACTGCCGGCCACTGAGTGCGTGTATTTTGACTACAGTAAGTGTAATCAATAGGCCTGAACACACGTCTCTAAATCTTACTCGTGTTAGTTGACAAAGCTTTTTAAGAATGGGATGGGACTCTGGGCATTAACAAATCCCTGAGAAGCTAGTGGTTTGCTTCTGAGACTCATGTGATCATTCATCAACAAATCTGAAGTGGCGAATGACATCACAGATAACAGGTTTATTCATTGGGTTCACTCAGACAATATGGGCCCTCCCAGGTTATTTGTCTGGTTTCTTCAGCCAACCATAGCCCATGAATCTACTAAAGGAAGTTTGTCTCCATATTTAAGGCCCTACTCAATCCCTCTTCTTAGTGGATTTTGCTAAACTGTGAGGGAAGGAGTAACACAGGGCATACTCACGGTTGAAGGATGTTTGGTGAGTGATCAAGGATTTTGGAGAGCTTTGGAGGAGTGTTTTGTGTTTCTTGTTGGTCCCTTTTTCAATATCTTGCAACGTATTGTGTTTTAAAAAAAAAAGTGTGTACCCCTTTTTCTAAGTGTTTGCCCAGTGTGTGTTAGTGTCTTGTGTTTGTTTCCTTTTATAAAAATGGAAAACAAATTTGCTGTTTCCTTTTGCATCTCTCCCCTTTTGTGTCCCTTTACAAAATATAACAGAAGTTTCCCAATGTATTTGTTTCCCGAAAACACAAAATAGACATTCCTCTCTGTGTGTTTGGCTGTATTACTTTATTGTATTGTATTATATTGTAGTATTTGTAGGTTGTGTTTGTATATTGTAGGCTATGGTGGTAGGTTTTACTTGAAGACTGTAGCTGTGTTATTGTTTTGTGTGTCCCCATTTTATTCCTTTGTTGACTTGTTTGCCTGCTTGGGGTTCTGCTGGTGGTGCTCAGGCTTTTCATGGTTATAAGGTTCAATTGGTTCACATGGTTACCAGCCTTTGTGACTATTTCAATTGTCCACCGGCTGTCACTTTGGAAGGGTAAGAGGTATAAAGCTGAGAGAAAGGAGGAGGAGTTGCATTTCTCCTCAGATTAAGAAGAAGATGATTTAAAGGAGGGAAGGAACCCTTTGCTCTTTGCTGGTGCTGGTTCCTAAACCCAGGCAACAGGACACTGCCGAACCACAGAGTCAGTGGGGGAAATGGAGGCATTAGTAAAGGCTTGAGGAGTGGGATAGGAGTCATGGCCCTTACAAGAGGTCCTGGCAGAGACAAGCACAGAGGCAGGGGGAGGGAGGACCATATGAAGCTGCCCCTTCTGAGTGAGTAGTTGAGAAAGCAGGCATGCCTGCTGTGTGGCCACAGCAAGCATTTAGGAGGAGTTGTTAGGATTGGGTCCTGGTTGGTTGGAGGCATAAAGGAGCCAGCCAGCAAGGCAAGAGTGCAGCTGCGGAGGTGGGGCAAAAAATCTCGTAGGTGGCTCTGGGGAGGGACAGTCTGCTGATGTGCTCCACCAGAAGATGGCCCCACCTAAGGGTTAGGAGAAGGTGATGGGGCAGGTACAGAAAAAGGTAATGATGGAGGAGACTCTTATTACGGTACCCCCTCACTCTTACATTTCAGGAATTAGCTCAAGGACCTTCTCTTAATGGAATTATTCCTCTCTAACACACAGGTCCACATACCACCCTTCACCAGCTAACCTGAGTCTGGGTGATCTGCTCCAGCTGTTTCCTTCCCTGCTTGCTTGTCAATCCATTGCTGCAAAATTGCTGCCATTCCCCACCTCAATGCGTCCCTCAACTTGTCCCCCTCTGGTTTGTGAAGCACTGCAGCAGTAAGGAACAATGTCTTCTGTTCGGCACAGGATGGTTACCGGGCACATGTGTGCTCTGATGCCAGTGACCTTGCAGCCACCACATAACTCCACCACCCCCCTCCAGCAGAGGTGGTGAGGAGGAAGCGATTCATAACACATCTCAGGGTGCATCACATATGAGAATCGGGCACAGTGTGACTAAACCCCACACTCATCCATCCTGTACAATCGGAAGGGACAGTGGCAACTGTGGCCACCAGCAAGCTCCTTTTGCTGGTGCCAACCACACAAGTGGTTTGGGGAAGTGTGTCAGCGCTGGCAGCACACATATTTTTGGGCAGGGCCCCCTGGATGAGATCATGCATCATAGGGTCAGCTACTGAGGGCTGTTGGCCAAAGCTGGGAATTTGGAACGTGCAGTGGTGGTGGGCAACTTGAGGTAGCATTTGGAGCTTTACTATTCTTCTGTCCTATAGTTGTTGTGAAGTGGGGAATAAGGGAGGGGGAATAAAGCAATCATGGTGGGACCTTACCTCAGAGGGGACTTCCCCACTCCACAGAGTGGAAGCAGCATGTGGGAGTGTTTGAGAACATTAGTGGGTGTTGCACCCTGTGAAAGAGCCTGCAAATGATACAGTGTAGCTATGCCATGTGAAAAGACCAAAATACCTTAGTGGGTGGTTGTTCCCTGTGGAAATATCCGAGAAAGGCTGGCTGAAACCTGTGAGAATTACACAAGATCCCTAGTGAGAGGCTGCACCCTTTGAAAATACCTGTTAACTTTAAAGGGTGACTGTGCACTGTAGAAATGAAATTCTTTGTCAAGTGCATGATTAGGATTCAAAAATATTAGTTGCCATATAGCCAATGCAAGTATCACTCAGGTCTACTATGTTGCCATTGAACATATATTTTTTCTAACCACACACCACCAAACAACCCTACGTTTTGGTGTCTAAGGGGTGTGTCTGAGTAATAGAAGACTGTCCTGGATTGCACACTTGTGGGAGGCAGACTATCTCTTCTACAGCAACTCAACTTGAACAGGTGCTGCTGCCAGATGAACCAATTGCTCTACCAATTGCTGTACCAATACTGTATCAGGTCATCATGCTTCCCAAGGGTTCCATTAGATTGACATCAAGCATCTGCAGCAGCTGATGGTCTGCTGTCTGTTCATGATGACCCATTTGCATTCAAGATACCGGAGTCAATGAGGTGGGTGTCTGACAGATTCTCATCCCCATAGTAGGGTTCTCCTGCACTGCTCATTCTCACATCTTTCAACAGGTGTTGGTGATGTACTGCCCATTGATACAACTGTCGTTCATGAGTTTGATATTCCTGGTTCACTTGTAAACATTTGGGCTGGTCGTTGTTCTTCCTGCTGCCAGAACTTTGATTCCAATAGATACACTTCCGGAAGCATCCTTACACATTTGCACAGTTCCTCTTCCTAGTGATGCTTGCTGTGAGTCCACATCTCTTGAGACATGATGTTGAAAAGCTTCAATTATTACTTGGAACTGAGGGTACAAAAATGAAGCCAGCAGATACTAAATGTTACCTTTATATCCAACCGCACGTGGGTCATCCCAAACGTTTGAAAGCAGGTCCCTCCCTAGCTTTTGCAAGGGTGGAGTTAATCGTGGCGGGACTCCCTTTCTCCTGCGCACCTCCTCTTTTCTTGTTTCCGAATCTGACCAGCAGCCTGGATCCTGGTTTGTCGAGGAACCATCTCCGGGGTTCCCATTTATTTGTAAGAATTGTGGGGATGACAAACACTGGATCAGTTGGACGCTGGTAGGGTTGGTGGTCCAATGGTCACTGTTGAGCGATTTGATAAATGATATGGTCCAGTGAGGTCATAGTCATTAATTTGTTTATTTCTGGTTAGTTAGCACCAAAGAAAACATCATTGTAGAAATGAATGACAAGTTTTTGACATGGTAACTCGATACACAGCCGACGCGCGTTTCAACCTAAGTCTTTTTCAAGGCTGTGATTTGGTGATGTTGTGATGTGCACCGTGAAGTGACATAGTGATACCCATTGTTATTTATTACATATATATTCCATTCAATATGCATGTATTTAATAAATAGTTTCAGTAATGAGGAAAGGAAGCACATTGTGGCAACAGATTGGTAATTAGCAAAACCCGTGATCGTGAGTGGTGGTGACGGGGTGAATAACAGGGCAGAACATATAACAATTGATAGTCACATTTTGGCATGACGAGATGTATAGTTACAGTTAAAGTAAAATTGAGACAGAGTAAGAGACAATGTACCAAGGGAGACAAAGGAAAAGGAGAGTCAATTAGTTGAGTCAAGGGCCAAAAGAATTTGGTATGACAGCCTAGTTGAAGAAATGTAGAAGAAGCGGAGTCTTACCCAATTGAGTTAAGGGGTGGCCTTCAAATGCTGGTCCTCCCAGATAAGGGTGCTAGGGGGGCTGGATAGCCAATCTGAAAAGTAGATAGATAGGGTTCTCAGCAAGGATGGGACCCATGGACGAGTGGCCGATGTTAGATAGATATCAAGCGGGAGAGGTAAGGGTGCTAGGTTGTAGTAATTAGGCAGGAGGCTGGGAAGGGACGTCTATGAGGGGGCGTCTGATGGGAGGCTTACCGTTGGCCGGGTCCGGCGAGTAACTCTGCCAGGTGCAAGTTAGTGGTTAGATCTGAAGTTCTGATACGACTGGTCAACTCTCAATGATGGGGGTAGGGAGTTCCAGAGTTTGGCCGCTTTGAAAGGGAAACTGTTGACTCCGACCGTAGATAATTTAAATCTGGGAATGGACAAGCAGTCTCGGTTTACTGTTCTGGTTGGTTTTAAGGATATGATATGATATGATATGATAATATATGATATTTTATTTGTATCGCGCTCATACACAAGTGTTTCAGAGCGCGACTAGGCAAGGGAGGGGAACAAGGGAGAACACAGCACAACATAAAAACGATCTTACTAGGCCCAGTGACATTGAGAACGTGCAAGTGCATGGGAAAGGGAAAAGGGAAAAAGTGCATGGAAGGGGGAGAGTGGAAAGTGCAGAAGCCGAGGAGCGCAGATAAATAAAATAAATAAAAAATTGAGGCAAACTGTGGTAGTGCAGCCAGCAAGTGGCAAGTGCTGTGTTTAAAGCGGCAGACTGGGTAAGTCTGAATAAGTGCAGAAAAAGAAGAAACATGGGGGGGCTATATGGGTACAGATACAGTCCCCAGTGCAAGGGGTGGCCAGGAGGCAGTGCAGGAAGGTGGCAGGGTGAGCAGGTACCTGGGCCCAGGGGACAGAGGGTGGCCAGGTGCACAGTGCCAAGAGAGCAGATCAGCAGGGGAGAAGGGGGGCGAAGGCAGAAGCAAAGAGGAAGGTTTTGAGGTGCTTCCGGAACCGGAGATGGTTCTCCTCAAGTTTTAGAGTGGCAGGGAGGCTGTTCCAGAGGGAGGCCGAGGATAGAGATCTACCCCCAGCTTGTTTCTTTGAAAAACGACCGACCCTGAGGGAGTTAGAGGTACAGGAGCGAAGAGCTCGAGAGGGGAGGTATTTGCAGAGGGATAGCTGAGGTATTTTGGACCCATGCCCCAAAAAGCCTTGTGGACAATGCAGAGGGTTTTGAATGTAATCCTTGCATTCACTGGGAGCCAATGGAGAGATTTCAAAGCTGGAGAGATACAATCCCAGGGCTTGAGGCCAAGGCCAAGTCTCGCAGTCCTGTTCTGGATAAGATGTAGAGGGTGGAGAGTAGAGGCAGGTAGATTTAGGAAGAGGCTGTTACAAAAGTCCAACCGAAAGAGAACCAGAGCTTGGGAGACAGTGAACTTCTGAGGCAAGGAGAGGAAAGGAAGAATACCTCTGAGGAGGTGCAGTAGGAAGTTTGACTTTTTAGAGACATCAGAGATATGAGCCGAGAAGGAAAGTGTGGAGTCAAAGATGATGCCAAGATTCTTAGCCTCGCAGGTAGGAGTAGGAGGAGGGCCAAGGGAGGCCGGCCAGAGAGAGAGGGAAAAGGATATAGATGGTGTACCGATGAGGAGGATCTCCGTCTTGCTGGCATTCAGACAAAGATCATTGGCGGCACACCAATTTTGAATGGCAGTTAGGCAGTCAGAGATGAGAGAGGGAGAGGAGGTGGCTGAGGGCAGCTGGAAAATGAGTTGAGTGTCATCAGCGTAGCATTGGAAATGTGAGCAGAAAATGGCAATGCAGTGAGCGAGTGTTGCCAGGTATTGGTTGAAAAGCCAGGGTGAGAGGTTAGACCCCTGGGGAACCCCACAGGTGGAGATGAAGATAGATGATAGGAAAGACCCCAGTTGGACCTGGGAGGGTCGATCAGAGAGGAAAGAGGTCAGCCATGCCAGAGCCTGATCAGTGATACCCAGATTATCACAGAGACGATTGAGCAGGATGGTGTGGTTGACCGTGTCGAAGGCAGAAGAGAGATCAAGAAGGATGAGAGATCAAGAAGGATGAGGACAGAGGAAATGTTAGAATCAAGGTTGGAGAGCAGATCTTCACGGATATTGAGGAGAGCGGTTTCCGTGCTTCTGGCCGCTCTTAAGCCAGACTAGTGGTCTTGGAGACAACCAACAGAATCTGAATGAAGGTTAAGCTAAGAGATGGCCAGCTTTTGCAGGAGTTTGCCCAGAAAGGGGGTAATGGAAATTCGGCGATAGTTTGCCGGACAGGAAGTATCAGCTGTGAGTTTCTTGAGAAGAGGATGCACAAGGGAGTGCTTCTGAGGGGAGGGGAAGGATCCTGAGGCAAACGAGTGGTTGCAAAAATCAGCAAGGGCAGGTGCGAGGGTGTCAATGTGGTTCTTGATGGTTTTGGAGTAACAGGGATGAACCTATTTTGACAAGGCGTTCATAGATCAGACTTGTCTAGCGACCTCGTCAGGGAAAAAAATAGGAAAGGAAGAGAAGGATGGTGGGGGGTGCTTAAAGGGGGGTCTCCAAGGAGTCTGCTGCAGGGTTGGCAATCTCCTTGCCGATTTTAAAGAGTTTGACCGAGTTGTTGGATGCCGCAGAGACACGGGCTTGAATGTGGGCTCTCTTCTTAGTGCGGACAGAGAGTCGGTATTGCCTTTGGAGCAGGCGACAGACCAGTTAGTCAGAGGATGAGCAAGAAGACCTCCATTTCCTCTCAGCCGCCCTACACTTACGTTTAAGTGTAGCTAGGTCGGAATCATACCAGGAATTGCACTTGGCTTTGGACTTCAAGCGGATCCTCAGAGCATCAAGAGTATCAGAGATGAAAGAGTGGAGAAGGGACAGGGTTGTGTCGGGGTGTGAGTCAGCCAGGGGAGTCGGAGGGGGAGAGAAGGTGGCAGTGAAAGCCTCAGTTGACACACGCTTCATAGGTCGGATGTCCGAGAGGTAAGTGGAAGTGTTGGGGTGTGGTTGGCTTGGGGGGAAGAGAGTGAGAGATGGGAGGAGAGGAGGCAGTGGTCACTCCAGGAGAGAGGAGTGGTCAGAGGAATAGAGAGGGGAGGCCAGGGGAGATCAAGACATCAAGTGTGTGTCCTGCAGAGTGTGTCGGGCCAGAGGGGAGGATAGAGAGGGAGAGGGTATTGCAGAGGTTGTGAAAGAGCAGCGATGAGGGACAGTGAGAATCAAGGTGAATGTTGAGGTCACCAAGGAGGAGGAGTTGAGTGGTTGAGGCCAGGAGGGAGGAGGAGAGGTTGGCCCACTCAGAGAGAAAAGAGGTGATTTGCCCGGGGGGATGGTAGAGAGTAGCAACAGTAAGAGAGTGGCTAGGAGAGATTGAGAGCCTGCAGACAAGGCATTCAAAAGAGGAGTAAATCTGAATGGGAATGATAGTGGCAGGAATCCACTCAGGAAAGATCAGGGCTACGCCCCCTCCAGGTCGAGTGGATCTGGGTGCGAAGAGGATCTTGTAGCCCTCAGGGAGTAGAGTGTCAAAGCTTGTGACAGAGCTAGCCGTGAACCATGTCTCCGTAAGACCGAGGACATCAAGGTCCAGTTCTTCAAAGAGGTGGCAGATGTCAGAGGAGTGTTTGACAGCATAGCGAGAGTTGAGAGTGGCAAGATGAAGAAGGCTGCCGGCCTTAAAGACCTTCCGGGGAGGGGTACAAATCAGAGGTACGCCCTGCAGAGTTTTGGAGGTAGCCTAAAGAGTGGCAGAGGAGGAGGAAAAAGTGGGTAAGGTAGCCAGGGAGTGAGAGGAGGGGACATCTGGAGATGAGAGGAAGTTGATGAGGCGAAGGAAACACCTATCGAAGAGGAGGAGATTGGCCTGAGGACCTTGGACCATGACAGTGCCATTTAGGTAGACATTAAGGATGACTCGAGGAGTCAAAAGAAGCCATGAGGACATCCCAGCGAGTTCCACCATTAATGGAAGAGGAGGAGACAGGACAAAGCACAGAGATCATATGGGGGGTCCATTGATCCGGCAAAGGAACAACAAAGAGGATGTCGGTGAGGGTCTGTCTGGAAGAGGCACTGATATAGGTATCAGCGATGGGGAGTCCAGGGTTGGAGGCCAAGATATCCTTTTTAAATTTCTTTTTTCCAGACTTAGTGAGAACGGAAGGGTAGTTGATAGAGAAGCAGTTGGAATAGATGGGAGAAACAGAAAGCGCCATGAGTGGAAATGAGAAGAGGCAGAGGGAGGAGAAAGCAAGTAAAGCAGTATTGAACAGTCACTGGGCTAGCAGGTTACAATCAATGGCCAAAAGTTAAATGCAGAAATACACAGAAGTTGAACTTTCAAGTAAATGCAAAAATACACTCAGTTCGACTTTCAAGTAAATGCAAAAATACAACCAAGTTTGACTTAAAAGTTAAATGGGAAACCAGTAGTTAAGGAATTTAGAGTGGTAGTCAGATGGTAGAGGTGAGAATAGATAAGCTTCACATGAGAACATGACAGGAAGAGTTGAGTACCCTCTGAGAAGGAAGTACAGGTAAATCAAGGAGGGAACTAACCCAAACAGAATATGGTAAGAGAGTCATGGCAGTCCAATAGTCCAAGGAAGCAGCCTCAGTGACAATGAGGATTTGGCTGTTGCAGAATCTCATGATGCAGCCTGTGAAGCAGACAGAGAAGCTGACAGGGACCTTAGAAAGTAGACCTTTGAAACAGGGGCCGACTGAAGCCTGCCGGTCCCCCGATTGGCTTGAAAACAAAGCCAAAAGCCAATCACTGCAGACGATGGAGGAAAGCACTTTAGATACACAGCCTCATGCAAACAAGGAGGCTAGGCAGCCATGATGGAAAACCTCAAACACATTGTGAGGCAGCAGGAAACATCCATTTCATTGAAATTAGTCAGTGCAATTAAAGCAGCAGAATGTTAGAACACGCTGCCAATTTGCGCAGTGTAATTTCTGAAATTTAAATGTTTTGACAAATGAAAAAAACACTTTTTTCTGATTTTTCTTTTTTCTTTTTAAAAGCTTTTTTTTCGTTTCTGGTGCTGCAGGGACCATGGCAATGCACCTACGTGGTGCAGAAAGCATCCGTGGGCCCAACAGATCAGGAAACTTAGGAAGAGTGGGAGCTTCAGAAAGACCTCGAGCTCCGTAGGATGTAGAATGTAGAATCTCTCCGAAAGGTATAGCGGTGCGGCCTTGTTGAGTGATTTGTGGGTGAGTGAGGCAGTTTTGAGGAGGATTTTGTTGTTTGTCCGGAGCCAATTGTTCAGTCGTCTACTCTCAGCAATGTGCTCCCTTCTAGAGATACCTAGGGCTGCTCTAAGGGCATTATTTTGTAGGATGTGTCTTCTAGTAATGATGGATTTATTGGCTCCTATGTATAAGGCATTGCAATAGTCCAGCCGTGACAGGATGAGGGCTCTGGCCAGAATAATACAGCTATTGTTCGAGAGAAATGGTCTACCTGTTCTGATAAGTTTGCACATGTACGCCGTGGAGGACGCAAGTGTGCTAACTTGTTTGGAGAGGGATAGGGTAGAGTTGAGGTAGAAACCTAATGTTTTTACCTCTTGGGCCACCTTTATGAGATTTTCGTCAGTTATCAAAGATGAGTAACTGGATCCTAGTTTTCTTAAGTTAATTGAGGTACCCAAGATGATAAGTTCTGTTTTGTCATTATTCAGGCATAGACCATGCATAGCCATCCATGCCTGGATGATGATGTACACTCTGTTCACCAAGGCCAAATCCTTGTCATAATCCCCTGAAAGTGGGAGGAGGATCTGAATATCATCTGCATAGTTAGTGTAGTTGATACCAAGATGATCCAGATCATCGAAAAGGGGCTTCGAAAATATGTTGTACAATTTGGGTGAGACACAGGACCCTTGTGGCACACCACAGATGATGGGTGTGGAGTCGGCCGCAGCTGAGGGCGAGAAGACCCTCATTGTTCTTTCGCTTAGGAAGGATCTAATCCAGTTTATAGCTTCTATAAAGAAATGTGCTGCGGTGTCGAGGTGGTTGCAGAGGATCGCATCATCTACCAGATCGATTGCAGCTGAGAGGTCTAGGAGAAGAAGCAGAGCCGATTTGCCACTGTCTCTAATTTCATCTACTTGTGACTTGAGGTCGATGAGGGCAGTTTCCGTGCCATGTTGTGGACGGAAACCTGACTGTCTAGTTCCTAATAGGTGGTGTTGTTCTAAGTACCGTTGAATTTGCATATATGCCACCTTATCTAAAAAAATTTGCAAGAAGGGGACAGTTGTAATAGGCCTATATATAGTAGGTGTTGAGGGATCTAAGGTGTTTTTTTTTTTTAAGAGTGGTAGTACCCATGATTCTTTAAGGTTCTTAGGGATGGTACCAGATGTGAAGGAACTGTTCATAAGCTTGGTGATGAATGGTGAGAGGTCTCGGGCTGCGTCTTTAATAAGTTGTGCAGAGCAGAGGTCACCCAGGCAATTGGATGGTTTAAGGGATAGAATGGTTCTTTCCACTTCGATCGTCGATACTTTAGAAAAATTAAATCATGAGGGCTGAGTACAGAGAGAGGGCTCATGAGATTTAGGTGTATGGGAAGCATTAAGAGAGTCTTTTTATTTAGTTTTGTAGGGTGGAGACTTTGTTTGCTAATGCGTATTGGATGTCTGTGCACCATTTTTTTATCTTTGGTACAGGTTTCAGGTATAGCAATGGGTGTCTCTATTTCTTTAAGAATGGTGAATAGCTATTTCATGTTACAGTTAGCTTGGGAGATACGGGTGTCATGTGATTCCCGTTTGGCAAGGCAGATTGCTTTTTTATAGAGTGTTGACAATTTGGTAAGCTTAAGTTTATTAGCTTCCGAGGGTAGTACTTTCCAAGTCGCCTCACATTTTTTTTTTCCTGCCTTAGGTTTTTTAGGAATGGGGCGAACCATTTGTTCAAGTGTTTTTTTGGCTTGCTTGGTCTCAACTTGAGGGGGGGAATCTAATCTAAGGAAGAGGCCATCATTTTGTTGTATTCATTGATTACGCTTTCAGGGTCAGTATTGTCAGGCAGTGAGTTAAGGGTGGGGAGAATGACAGGGATAAGCCTATCTGCTGTAATGATTTTATTTATTTCTTATTAAGGTAGGTGGAGCCCTGGCGACAAGTATGGGAAGGGGTCTGGTGGTGGTGAGCGTAAAGGAGAGCAGGTGGTGTTCGGTCCACACTAATGGAGAAGAGGAGAGGATATTGGCGTGGCAGTTGTAGTCTGCTACCCAGTCTAGTATTCGCCCCTTGTTGTGGGTGGGGTTTTAATTCTTTGGGTCAGGACAAGGTCTGTTAAGATGTTTTCTGTAGCCAATGCAGATTGGTCTATCGGGTCATTAAATCCCAGGTTGAAGTACCCCAAAAGAAGTACTTCGTTGAGTTTTTGAGGTTATTGGAGAGGAGAGTGTAGATATCTTCCTCATATGTCCCAATTATGCTGGGAGGGCAGTAGATTAAATGTATGTTAAGAGTCTGGGAATTGATCAGTGGTAGTTTGACTGTAAAGGCTTCCCAGGATTGAAGGTCGAGGGGGGGGCTAGTCTCATGGAGAGACTACATTTGCAAATAATAGCAATACCTCCACCTCTGGTTCCTATTCTGTCCTGTCTTAGTATAGTGTATCCGTCGGGGATTGCTAACATCAATAAGGGGCCTGCTGCCGCATGCAGCCAAGTCTCAGTAATAGCGAGAAAGTCTAGGTTTTCACTCAAAATCACATCAGCAATCTCAGTGGTGTGTGCCACTAGAGATCTCACATTTATTAAGGCTCCTTTAATGGGTGTGCTGGTAGGAATAGTAGATGCTAGACGGGATGTGGGATGGTCTTTAAATTTGTTTTGTTATAAGGTGGGGTTTTTAATTTCAGGACAGCCGTTGACAGCTGACTTGGTATTGATATGAGTTGAGTCAGGTCGAGTTTTGATGGTCTTTTCCATGTACAGGTGGGTAATGATCTGATAGGAGGTTCATATATTTTAGCTAGTCTGGCTCTCAGGCGAGAGTTCCTGGATTCTGTTGTACAAGGATTGCTGAGGAATGGACTTTGAGGGTTGTACATGCCTGAGGGACGTTTGGTTGTGAATCCATTAGTTAGAGCAGGGTATGTCCTGCTTGCTAGGTCATCAGCTATTAGTGTATAGGGCATAACGAAGCAGAGTGTGAGACTTAATGTGAAGAATGGGATACAGGTGAGCTGGATGATGGCTGTATCGGGCATACTGAGACCTGACTATGGGCTTCATTACGAGAACGGCGGTAGCCATGGAGCTGTTAGCTCCATGGCTGCCACCATTCCGGGCTCTGTTACCGGGTTCCTGCAATGGGGACTTACCAGGTTACTCCGAGATAGGAGGACCCGGTAAGTCCTCCATGCAGGAACCCTTCCCCATTCCCATTTGAGCCCCCATAGGACTCAATGGGAATGGGGAGGGAGGTAATAATGGGCAGATTACATCTGGCCCGTTATTGCCTCCCTCTTCTCCTCGCGGGACCCGGAAAGCACGCCTGGTTTTACCAGGAGTGCGATCCGGGTCCCGCGATGGGAAGTTTGTAATCCGCGCTCCGGAATGCTGTACCGGCCCCCTTCAATCCGGGAGCACCAGGGTCATAATGAGGTCCTATGTGTTAGCTGCAATAATCAGTTGGTGGTATGGGCGTAGCTTGTGTACATTGGTGTACTGTATGGGTCCCGGAGTACAGTCAGGCATAGTTGGTTGAAAAAAGCAACACAGGGAATGGGTACACCTCTACTTCGCTGACAAAGAGGAAGAGACAATTATAATATACATGAAAAATGTCAGCGGAAAAGTTAAGTTAAAGAGGAATCCGGCAAACGGACAAGGAGAGGGGCAGCGAACAGGGGCAAACAGGGGGTATTGGCCTTGTTATTTCCTTTGGATGGCCGACTCTTCCGCCTGCCGGCAGATGTAAGGGATTTAAATAGGTATTTAAATCCGGCGGCGGCGCGCGTTGCAACGCAGAGGACGCTGAGCCTCGTTTTCAGGCCACATCACGCCCAACATTTTAGATTTCAGTAATGTCGGCGCATGTGGACTTGATTAAGATGCAGGCTCAGATACATGTGCTGTTAAGGCACACACACGGGAGGCACACTGACCCACGGCAGCCTGATGGACCTGGTGGGTGGGGGCGCATGGGCCTTCGGCAAGCTGCTGGTCCTGGTGGGTGGGGGCACACGGTCCTTCGGCAAGCTGCTGGTCCTGGTGGGTTGGGTGAACAAGGGCCTTCAGCAAGCTGCTGGTCCTGGTGGGTGGGATGGAGGGGGGCTCCAGCCCTCCTGCTCCGATGAGATGTTGAGTGTGAGGGGCAAACAGGGGGTATTGGTCATTGTGTACACCTGCTACCCCTTGAGTTACTCTGATACACCTTTGGCTTCTGGATGAAGGAAAGAAAATCCAGTGTGCTTTGCCAGCTACATAGCCAATGCTCTCACCAATGGTCCACACGTCCATGGTGAAGTGAATGTTTTTCCTAATGGACTGCTGTTCTTCCCACCCTAATGTAGTCATAAACCTGTTGTACATTTCGGTTACCACTTAGCAAAAAACTTTTGTTGGGAATATCCCAGCAATGATTAATATGTTTCTCATAAGGAGCTAGAATCCAGTGTTTTCCACAAATGAATAGGGGGATCTAGTTCCAAAATAACAGCCATATTATCATCTATCAAACAATGTCTGTCATTGGAGTTGTGATATTTCCAGCCAACCTCAAACACTTCCATAACTCTGCCCTAATGCAATGGGAGTTGACTGGAACTGCTACAGACTGTCGGGGTGCATAGGGTAGAGCTTGGTGTGCTACTCCCAGTACCAAGTACTGGTGCAGCTGATGTTTTTTTCAGGGGTAATAGTGTGGATTAGCTGAAGCATTTTACTTGGCTGATGGAACAAGACTATTTGGATTTCATCCCATGTCTGTGCATGAGAATGATGCATGCACATTGGACCACATTGTGGTAGACATGCTTTACCCTTCCTTACCTCGGTACACTGTTTTCCAGCAGAGCGTGCATGTGGAATATTTGGTTGCTTTTTATTTTCGGTGAAATACTGATTCATTAATTAATCTTTTTTACGCGCTTAATCCCGTCCACACATTTGACTTGGGCTAACAGCGCAGAGGCAGATTCATGTTGGCATGTGGCGCTGGAGGTGGTGGTGGTGGTGGAGGAGTTCTGGGTGCCATGCACTGATAAGAAATGCTTTCTGTTCTTCAAGTGGAGCTCTGTTTCACAAAGAGGATGAAAAAAGGTATGCAGCAGACTTCAATTAATATTACAGCCTTTACATCTGTGGTGGTATCAATGTTCTCTTCCACCTGACTAGCACTGCTTTCCAGCATCAATGCTTGCTCCTGACTAGGCTCTGATGGAGCACAAGCCTTGGCTAGATCAACGTGATCCATCCTATCCTCATTACTGTCATAGCCAGTGAAAGAGAGTGACAGATGTACAGACTTTGGCTTTTGAGTCTCCTCTGATTGTTCAGGTACACAGCCTGTAACTAATCCCTGGTTTTAGATATGTTCTGCATACCTCCTGCTTCTGCACAAGATTTGCTGTGCGGAACTGAAAGCACAACCTCCTCTGTTGATCTTGTTGGGTGTTCCTTGGCATGGTACAATACCTATGCATTGTCTTGAACTGATGCATGTAGTGTTAAATGATTTGTGACAGGACAGTGGGAAGTGGGTTGTATAATTCCCTCAATTGACCATGTGCAATTCTGGCCATCCTGGAAGGCTTTGCAAATGCTGCTTCAGGAGTGAAAAATCCACGAGCGTCATGTCTCCCCAGACACAGATTTGTTTCGGTGCATAAATGGTATTCCAAATATTTCCAACTGTTTCTTGCCATCCTCCCTAAATCACTGCTGCTTCCTCAAAGGTGAACCAGGCAATCATGGCTCACCCACAATCTGCCCACTGGAACTCACAGCTCCTCCCACTCCTCCTTCCAGGTGTCACTGGATGGCAAGTGTCATGACCGGTTGTGTCAAGAGATGGGCACTAACTTTTGTGTTGCCTGCCTCCCTGAATTGAATCCCTGCTGCTCCATCTCAGGTAAATCAGTTGAGTGTGACTATTTGGCATGCTGCCCTCAGGGATGGCTCCTCTTGCTCCTCCTCCCTGGTGTCATCTGATACAAGTGTCTCGCCCACTCGCGTCAAGTGGCCGACACTAACTTTTGTGTCCCCCCTTTCATAATCTCTGCCTATCCCTCCCAGGTAAGTGAAACTATCCCACAAGCTGACCTAAGAGGTTGCAGGCTCCCTTTCAATCCTCTGAGGCGTCAGCCGATGGCTGGATGCTCGACTCAAGAAACAGACACTGACTGGTGTGTTGTCCACCTCCCTAAATCTCTAGAGAGGGCACTTGTGTTGTTGAACCATTTCACACAGTACTGCATAAACATACACTACCCTAAATCTCACTCTTCGATTGGGTCCCAGTTGCCTTCTAACTATTCATACCTTTCGTCTTATAACTACTCTAATTCACCCTACACTTGCATATAAGTCTTAAAGCCTGCCTCCAGCAACAAACCCCTTCCTTCCTCTCTGAAAGCTGCATGAGACTGAATGGGAGCGTCAGCGACATGTCCTCCTTCAAATCATGTGCTTGAACTTCAGTCAAACATTCAAAAAAGTTTGTCCAAGGTTCGTCCTTGACAAATCACCCAAAATATTGGTAATTTGGGTTTTTGGCAGTAAACTTTGTCAAAGCCTAGCATTCAATCACATACTGAGGATGACTACCGAGAGTGAGATAGACAGATCTCGAGACAGCTAAGTAGACAGTTATCTTAAATATATAACATAAAGTTGGAAAGAGACAGCATCAGTATACATTAAAGATAAGCTCTTTGGATAAAACAGACAGCTATTTTGATATTGCCACACTTTGCTATTGTTAAGACGCCAATGCCCCATTTGTCCGAATAGGTGTACATAATGGTTTCTGTGGCTGTCACTTCTGGATCTGTTGGAGCATTAAACTGCTTCTCATTAGTTGGAAAAAGTTGCACCATTATATGCCGTATTACATTGCAGACACTCTGAAACATTATCCTCGGACTATTCCCAATGGGTGTTGAGGGGAAGTGCACAATTCCTAGACATAATATAAGGCTCCAAAGTGCGACAAGACACCAAATATATGTCGAGAGCAATTACCACCTCTGGCGTACCATCTGCGAGCGATCCATTAGGTGCACAGACAGAAAACTGGAAGTGCCTCACTGGTGCGAGCCATTCTCATCACTTCCAAAAGGGTTTTTGGCACAGCAACAGAGGCTTATCATGAAAAATGTGTCTACAGTAAGAGTGGGAAAACAGTCGACAGTGTTTAATATACAGTGCTATGGGCCTGGGATTAGAGAGCTGGCGACGCACAGGGCTTCTTGTGCTTTCTGGAATAGCTGGTTAACCAAAACGTTTACAAATAATATCTGCGGGCACTTTTGCCCATACATAAATAGAAAATCAATGTTTTGAGATACACCAAGCAAGAATCAAAAACTTTACAAAACTGAAATGAGAAAGAGTATGTAGAGGTTGGATATAACCAATTGATTAAACGAAGGAATAATCATCACTCACCAGCTGTTAAGGCTTTCAGCGCTTGTTCTAGTCTGTTTATTTAATCTAAATACAGACCTACAACACATTAATAAAACGTCAATCTGATTTTGGCTGCCAAAGAATGCAAATAATTACGATGTACTGTTTGCTCCATTAGGAAGCGTTCAGGCTGGTCCCCTTTGAGACTTAAAAACAGATCTCTAACTGCAAGTTCTATCTACATTTTACTTTTTTCCTCAGGATCGATTTGATGGCGGCTTTTGAACTCTTTCCGGCCACTCATCCGTCACCTACAGTGAGTGTGATAACACACTTGAAAACAGTACCCGTTCCACTAATTGTTTCAGTGAAGATTGCCCTGTTAATGGTTCAGTTGTTTAAGTTTTGGCCTGCACATGGTGCATCCAAAATCTGCAGGACTGCAATTTGCAAATATATTTCCGAATCTAGGTGTGACGTGGCGAGCATGAAAAACAGAACTTCTGCATACGCAGACGGTGTGTGATGGGGGAGTGATAAGCTTGTGGCACAGAAGGTGAAATGGAAATGAAGAAGCATTCTCAGAGGAGAAAATCCGGTGTTCATTTACCATGTAAAAGACTCCCAGAAATGTTTTTATTGTCTGAACTTTCACTTGTCCAAACATGTCAAAACTAACTATGCTCACAGACAACACACACGAGCTTCACCAAATTACAACCTCGTCTTTCATCCACCTTCACTCACCACATGTTCACCAACTCTCCAAGACTAAACAAAAGCTTCAATCCACAACAGAGTAGTGACAGTGTTAGACCACTTGGGGATCAACTTGCAAACCCATCCTCTGGCTAAAACACCCAGCTCCTTCCCATCCACATGAGAGCCACCCATCTGAAATAGAACGCTTTTGGGGTATGAATCACCATCCTGTAGGAAACACACTGACACAGATGGCAGTTGTTCCCGGTTCTACTCCTACCAGCACAACATCTTTTCATACTCTGTCATACTCCCCTAACCAACAGGCCCTCTCTTTTTAAATTTCAGATGCACGTGACTGTATAGAGACCATGACATTGATAAAAGTGCATGTACACATGCCATTAACATGACATAATGGAAAAGAGAAAAAATGTAAAAGTAACAGGCACTCTTTAGTCCTGCATAGGAAAAAAGGTCTTCTCTGACCGTTATATCCCTGCAGATAAGGTGAAGGACTAAACGGATGGAAAGAGTACTCTCCCAAAGGTCATCCATTTTTGAAATGTCTGAAGAAGAGGTTGTGGGAAGGATCATAGGGATAGTTAGTTGCACAGTCTGGACTGTCAAGGAGATTACCATGGAAACAGCATTGAGGGAAGCAAGAAGCGCACACTAAATGCGCACAATCTTGTGGCAGATACACGTCGCAAGTAGACTGCTGCTTCGGTATCTGCGAAAAGGGTGTGTATGAATCCCAGATGTCAGTAGAAGTGAGTGAATGGAGAAGGGGTGAATTTGGGTCCGGGCTGGCAGAAAGTAGAAGTGGCGGTCAGAGCTTGCTGCCTTGGAATACACAGAGATTTGGAAGGGGATGAGAAACATGTGGGGGCACCGTACTGGGATTAGAATGGCACGGTATGGGATTTCATTGGAGAAATCATATGGTTGATAAACAGGGGGAAAATGGGCATCCAGGAAGGGGGAAGCACAATTGGGGGAATTTTTATGAAGTGAAAGCCATAAACAAGCTTTAATTCGAAAAATCCATTTGATGGATTGTCATTTGGCAAGGGTGTAGAAGCCCTGGCGTTTTAGATTTGTATTATTTTAATTAAATGTTGTGGTCATTCTCTGAAAGAATAATCTGCTAATCAGATTCCCCTTTCATGAGCTCCATGCAAAAAGCATAGTTTACACCTGTGCACTGCTGCATCAGTAGCCTGATTGCAGTGTCTGCCCTACAGTAGCACAGAGCAGGTTCCGGATACAGGTGCCCCCTGGAGATGGAATGGATCTCCAGTAAAACCAAAGCCTTTCTCACCACATTGAACCCAGTAGTTCGTACATGTTATATACTTCCCAAAATATATCAAAATCTAATCAATCCCACATGGAAAACAATTGGGGTAGCAACTGGTTGTTTACTCCAACCGTTGGATACTTATATTGATTACTTTCTGCAGCCTGTAGGAAAAGAGGGCTCTGAATTTTAGCTAAGGCTCAGAATTTCAACACAAATGTAAAGTGAACCCACTTTTCAACAAGAGTGTGAGACAAGAGTTTGAGACTCAGGGCTGAATCTGGTCTGATTCAGTATTGTGGGTGCTTTGAAACATACAAGTAAAAAGGGGGGGTTGAATTTAGCACTGCATAACTGCTGATGTTATCATGACACACCACACCACAGAAATATGGACTGAGTTCACTGACAAATAAAGCTAACATTTTCTAATTCTACTAATAACCCCAAAACTCTAATTTATCCCTGTGATGCTGGAAATGCATCAGAGGGACAGGGCCTCTGAATCCTTGTCCTTTTCTGCCTTTTATCGTGTGTTCTGTTATGTTTTCTGCCCAGGAGTCCATTTGGGACTCCTGGCAGTGCAGCTCTCTCTTTTGGTTTGGTGAACAGACCCATGGGATACCCTTATGGCACCCCTGGGTAGGGGTACAACCCTGTGCCCCTAGTGTATGTTTTTGGGCACCTGTGGGTGGCCCACAGAGCGGGGTATGGGCTGGTGGCAGCTCCATGCTGAATTGGACAGGTGCTCTGGGTGTCCTCCATTTTGGGATACCCAGGCCCTGCCATTGGGATCAGTTGATTCCTGATAGAAAACAAGATGGCCCCTGTGGCCTCTTACTTTCTATTGCCTGTTGTCTTGTTTTTCCCAAAGTCCTGGGAAGCCCTGACTCTGTCCCTTCCCCCTGGCTGGCTGTTGGGTGGAAGTTCCATATATGGTGTTGTTGTGAAGGCCCAGCTAGACTGACTGGAGCCTTCCCTTTGACTGTATGTTGTGGGTACCTCCTGTGGGTGGGACCTGGGTGAATGGAGTGTGTGACCAATATGCACTTCTTGTTGTGGTTGTCTGGTTTCTGGCCTGTGAGACAAAGACTGAGACAGCCCTGCCCGAAACTGGCCTGAATGCAGTGTGTAGTGTTGAATGGCTGGGTACTTGTCCCAATCCACATTCCTTGTTGTGAGTGTCTGAAAGGGAGGAGTGTGGCCTGAATGCACTGTGTGCCTGATTGGCTGACTGACTGCATGAATGCCCTTCTGTGTGATTGGCTGCTGTGTGTGTGCCAGCAGTGTGGATGAGAGACAGAATAGTATATCTGGGGACCTCTCACCACTGGAAATTGTTCAGAAGCATTCAGAAGCTGAGTCTCCACTCAAGAGTAACTGGATTTGCTGATCCTCGACGTCCAGCTGGAAGAAGAAGACTTGCTGTGGCATTTGCTTCGACAGAAACTGAAGGTTGTCGAAATCGTCGAGGACTGACCCGAGAGAGGACCTGGCTAGGCGCCCTCTTCCCGTGCTCCGAGGGACCATCGAGCACCGCTGAATCTTCGCCGAAGCGCCCTGGAAGTCAGACCCTCGAAAGGCTGCCGACCCGAGACGGGACCGCCGAGGAGATCGAAGTGAAGCACCCGGACATCGACGCCGTCGAAGTCCATTGCCGTCGACCAGGGTTCGCAGGTCTGTGTAACCGCTGGAGGCCCGTCGAAGTTGTGTTGCCCAGCCGTGGGAACCACTTGACGCCGTGCCGCCGACGACCGGAGCCGTCCGCTCCTTGCCTAAGAACATTTGAATCGAAGGACTCTCTCGACCGCATCGTCGACCGCTTTTGTCCTGCCGGAGAAAGTCGAGGACGACCAACGCGCCGAGGAGAATCCGCCGGTGGGTTTCCCGCCACCTCACGACCCCAAAGACTCGAGCGACTCGACGCCCTTGCTGGGCCACCGTCATTCACAATCTTTGCGGTCCAGAACTAGTGTCGCCGAGGTGCCCCGCACGCCTCTTCCTCGCAGGACGCCGACGTCTCGACGCCGACGAGCACCGCTCGGATCGAAGCCTGCCGCCTCATCGACGCCGTTCTACCTTGTTTGTTGTCGGACGTTCGACGCCCCGTGTCTCCCGCTTGAAAGGGGAGGCATTCAAGAAGGGCCGTCGATTCCCCGACACCGAACACCGAGTTCTTCGACGCTTCTCGACGCCTCTCGACGATCCGTGACTCCTGCCTTAAAGGGGGTCATTCAAGAAGGATCTGTCGACGCCTCTCCGAAGAACTCGACTCCACCAGGTACATTGGGGGGGTAAAAACATTGTAGGAGAGAATAAGGCTATTGGACAATATATGGACTGGGCTTGTGTTATATCACTTTATTTTACAGGTTGCCCAGGTGGGGGGATCTCCACACAGAACTGTGTCCAGTAGCTAGGGCCAGTCTTCTGCCTATTGTTTCAACCATCTTTTATCTCTCCTCTCTCTATTGCTGGTTTCCTTCTTATTGATCTGTGTGCCATTTTGACAGTATTGTGAATGCACTTTAATGAGGTCTAATATTAGTGGTACCACTTTAGAATTGTAGATATTTACCGTTATTGATTCTCCTGAGCACAAAGTGCGTTATTGTGATAAGTGTACATAACCTTTGAATATTAATTATATAAAGACTGTGTTTTCAGTAATACAGTGTGTGGACATTCCTTTGTGGGGGCTTTGGGGATACACTGTACTTAAGAACCAGCCTGCATCACCTCCTGAGAAGCTAGGCCTTGATTGCTCGTCCATTGCTACCGTAATAGAGAATCTTGGCTGGGGTCCTCTGTGCCTCTCCTCTACCATATAGAGAGCGGAAGTACAGACCCCCCACCGGTCTTTACAAGCTGGTGGCCAGCGGTGGGATGCTTATGGTTTTAAGACTCAGTGTATAACCGTGCCACTTACAAAATATCCGCACTTTTGTTAGATTAAGGTTCGGGTGTGTTCCAAATAACTGCATTACAGGCAATGGAGCCCATTGCAAATGGTAAATTGACTCGGATGAGCTTAGAGGCTCTCCAGAGTGCTTGTGAAGCCAGGGAGTTAGACTTTGTGGATAAGTCTAGGGCTGAGCTGATAGCTGCCCTGGTGGATTACCAGACTGATGGTGAAACTCTTGAGGAAGGGGGGGATGCAACCAGTGAGGACTCTGCCCCTGGGGTTGTCGCTGAATCTGTTTCTGGGAATGCCACCATTCCTGCTGCCTCTGTTCCAAACCCCAGCAATTCCATGGAACTTGAGTTATTAAGGATGAAGTTAGCCTTTGAATATCGCAAGTTGGAAATAGAAGCTGAGCTTAAGAAAGAGGAGCTGGCACAGCAAGTGGAACTCAAGAATAGGGATCTTGCGCTCAAAGAAAAGGACACTGAATGTCAGAGAATCCAGTTAGAGAAAGCTCGAGTGGAGACTTCAGCTAGACCAATTGAGAGTGGCAGGTCCCCAGCCACCATGTTTATGAAAGATTTGGTTGGTGTGTTTGTGGAGGGTTCAGATATCCTCCAATGGATTGAAGCGTTTGAAATGGCTTGTGCAATTCATGATGTAGATAAAAGAGATTGGGCTAAGTGTTTGTTAAGCAGAGTGCCTCAAACCGGGTATGACTGTATTCTGAAGCTGAGTGTGGAAGAAAGGGGTCAGTACGAGTGTATGAAGTCTGCTTTGATTGCCAAGTTTGGCAAGACACCTACCCAATACCTTAAAAGGTTCAGGGAATTTAAGAAAAGAGAGAATGTGTCTTGGGTTGACTGGGTGAGTACTGCGCACATGAACATGATGGGGTGGATTGATGGATACAAGGTGAAAACTTTTGTTGAGTTGTCCCACCTCTTGTTTTTTGAGCATTTTTCTGAAGCCTGTTCACCAGAGCTGCGTCAGTATGTGGCTGACCAGAACATTTTGGACCCCTTTAAGCTGGCTAGGTTGGCTGACAAGTGGGTCTCCCATCGGGTGTCCCCTAAGGACTCCAGTGGGAAGGACAAGGACAAAGAAAAGGGGGCCTCTCAGAAAGCTGAGGAGTCCCAAAAGCAGTCACAGTCGGGTAAACCAAAACCTTCCTCTCCTAAGACCCAAAAATCTAGTGGGGATAAGTCCTCTGTGGGTGGGAATAAGAGTAGTGGTCCACCTGCTGCAAAGCAGGTTCCCAGTGGTTCCAGTACCGTACCCCGCACTCCTGGCACTTGTTGGGATTGTGGGGCTCTGGATCACAAAAGGGGTGACCCCAAGTGTAAAGGTAAGGCACTTGGAGTACAGGCTGTCAGCCTGACCTACCCTTACCCCGTGTCTGAGGTGGAGGCCACTGTCCTCCCCTCCTCTACAGGAATCACCTTTGGTGCTCCTGTAGAGATTTCCTTAGTGTCCCTTGGGGCCTGGGACCAGTACGCAGAAGTACTGGCGACTATCCCACAGAACACCCGTAGGTTTTTGAGAAGTGTCCTCTTGAATGGCCAGCCTTCTACTGGTTTGAGAGACACTGGGGCAAGCATGACAGTGGTGGACAGGACCCTGCTCAAGCCAGAGGACTATGAAGGTGCTCCTCTGCAAACCACCAGATTAGCTGGTGGGCCTCCCAAATTATCACCTGTAACCTTAGTCACACTCATGATTGGCGACAAGACAGCAAAGCTTCCTGTCCTGGTTCAGGACAATGTCCCTGCTAACATTCTGTTAGGAAATGATCTAGTAGAGTTGGGGTTGATCTCGGATGGTCTTCCCATGACTGCTGCTGCAGTCACTAGGTCACAGGTGACACCGGGTCTGGCTGTGAGTCAGGTACCCGAGCCAAAGGCGAGGCCTAAGGCAAGAAGAAGGAAGACTAAGAAGGCCACCTCTGTGGAGGGAACACCTTCTCTTCCTGCTGTTCCGACAGCACCCATTGGGATCCATGCTCCGGACGGGCTGGGTCCAGTGGAAAACCCAAACTCAACTCATGTGGGAGAAGAGGCAGACGACTCTCCTGTGGGAGAGGTTCTTAACCCGGAGGAGCACCCCGACCTTCAATGCTTGTTAGCTGAAGGGGGACCCTCCCGGGCAGACTTCTGTAAAGGACAGAGAGAGTGCCACTCTCTCGAGGGTCTGAGGAAACAGGCCCTGTCCCAGGCACAAGGTGAAGTGCCTAGGACATTCAAGATTTATTGGGAGGGTGAGCTCCTTGTTAGTGAGCCCACTAAGCCTGAACCTGGTGCCCGCAAGAGGTTGGTGGTACCCCAGGTTTACAGGCCCTTCCTACTGCAGTTGGCGCATGAGGTGCCCTTGGCTGGTCATCTTGGGACTAAGAAGACTAAGCAGAGGCTCTCTGCCCATTTCTACGGGCCAAGGATGGGGGTAGAGGTGGAGTCCCACTGCAGGACCTGCCCCACTTGTCAGTTGTCTGGCAAGACTGGAGGCAGGATCATTGCCCCACTGCAGCCATTACCAGTGGTTGGCACACCATTTGAGAGGGTGGGCATCGACATCGTCGGTCCCCTTGACCCTCCCACTTCAGGTGGACATCGGTTCATCCTGGTCTTGGTAGATCATGCCACCAGGTACCCTGAGGCAATACCCCTTCGGACTGTTACTGCCAAGGTGGTTGCCAGGGCTCTCCTGGGCATTTTCACCCGTGTTGGATTCCCCAAGGAGGTTGTCTCTGACCGAGGATCCAACTTCATGTCTAGTTACATGAAAACCATGTGGAAAGAGTGCGGGGTAACCTACAAGTTCTCCACCTCTTACCACCCCCAGACCAATGGTCTGGTTGAGAGATTTAATAAAACTCTCAAGGGCATGCTAGGTGCTTTGGAAGAGCCCCTAAGGAGGAAATGGGATCTCCTCCTGCCATGCCTGCTGTTTGCTTACAGAGAGGTACCTCAAGAGGGTGTTGGTTTCAGCCCCTTTGAGTTACTCTTTGGACATCCCGTGAGGGGGCCCCTCGCCTTGATCCGAGAAGGCTTGGAAGCCACCCCTCCAGGTCCCGCCAAGCAAGTGGGGGACTATGTGTTAGGCCTCAGGCGGAGGATGACACAAATGATGGGTCAGGCAACAGCAAATCTCAAGCCAGCCAGGAATTGAACAAGTACTGGCATGACCTTAAAGCTTTGCAAGTGGATTGGACTCCGGGACAGGAAATCCTTGTGATGGAGCCTACCAAGCCTAGAGCTTTGGCAGACAAGTGGACTGGACCCTTCAGGATCATCTCCAAGATGGGCGAAGTCAATTATCTGGTTGACATGGGAGCCTCTGGGGTAGCCCCCCAGATATTCCATGTCAACAGGCTCAAGCCTTTCCACAGGCGAGCAGAGGTCTCATGTCTCTTGCTAGCTTCAGGGCAAGAGGAGGATGAGAGTGAGCCCCTTCCTGATTTGCTGCATAGCAACCCTCAGGATGGCTCAGTGGAGGGAGTACAACTCTCTCCCGATTTGACAACAGAGCAGCAGAGGGCCTGCAGGGCTTTGCTCCAGCAGTATGCCTCTCTGTTTTCACTGACACCGGGCCTTACACCGTGGTGTAAGCACGAAATTGACACTGGTGACAGCGTGCCTGTCAAGAGCAGGAGCTATCGTATGTCAGATACCGTCAAAAACCACATCCAGGCTGAGGTCACCAAGATGTTGGATCTGGGTGTTATTGAACCCTCAACCAGTCCCTGGTCCAGTCCAGTGGTCCTTGTCCCCAAGGCAAGTTCCCAGGCGGGTACCAAGGATTGGAGGTTCTGTGTGGACTACCGAGGAGTCAATGCCGTCACCAAAACTGACGCGCACCCATTGCCCAGGGCTGATGAGCTCGTGGACACCATAGGTGCTGCCAAATTTGTGAGCACCTTTGACCTTACCTCAGGCTATTGGCAAATAGCTCTGACGGACCATGCCAAGGAAAAGACGGCGTTCTCCACACCTGAGGGACTCTACCAGTTTAGGGTCATGCCTTTTGGGTTGAAGAATGCCCCTGCCACCTTCCAGAGATTGGTCAACCATGCGCTCAGTGGGCTGGAAGCCTTTTGTGTGGCTTACTTAGACGACATTGCCGTCTACAGTTCCACCTGGGAAGAGCATTTGACACATCTGGATAAGGTGTTGCAGGCCTTGAAAAGGGCTAACCTCACTATCAAGGCCACCAAGTGCCAGATAGCTCAGGGGAAAGTTACCTATCTTGGTCATGAGGTAGGAGGGGGTCAAATCCAACCTCTCTCCAGTAAAGTACAGGACGTACAGAACTGGGAGACTCCCACTACTCAAACCCAGGTGAGAGCCTTTTTGGGCCTCACTGGGTACTATCGCAATTTCATGGCAGACTATGGAACCATAGCTGCACCCCTGACAGCTCTAACTTCGCCCAAACCGCCTAGGAAGGTTAAGTGGACTGAAGACTGTCAGAGGGCCTTTGATGGCTTGAAAGAAAGTCTGTGTAGGGCACCTGTGTTGTGTGCGCCTGACTACAGCCGACCCTTTATCGTCCAGACGGATGCCTGCGACACCGGAATTGGAGCTGTCTTGTCCCAGTTAGATGACAAAGGGAGAGAACATCCTATCATATTCATCAGTAGACAACTCAAGGGTAGAGAACTTAGGTGGGCTACTGTTGAAAAGGAATGTTTTAGTATAGTTTGGAGCCTTAGGCGTTTTAGGCCCTACCTTACGGGGTCTACCTTCAAGGTCCAAACAGATCATAAGCCCCTGAAGTGGCTTATGCAGATGAAGGGTGAGAATCCGAAATTGCTCAGGTGGTCCATTAGCCTGCAAGGGCTAGACTTCACCATAGAGCACAGACCAGGGAAGAGTCACGATAATGCAGATGGCCTTTCCAGAAGGTATGTTGACCGTCTGGATGAGGGTGTCTATCCCGTGGGAGATTAGACACCCTCCACCTCAGTCTGGGGGGGGCGACTGTGATGCTGGAAATGCATCAGAGGGACAGGGCCTCTGAATCCTTGTCCTTTTCTGCCTTTTATCGTGTGTTCTGTTATGTTTTCTGCCCAGGAGTCCATTTGGGACTCCTGGCAGTGCAGCTCTCTCTTTTGGTTTGGTGAACAGACCCATGGGATACCCTTATGGCACCCCTGGGTAGGGGTACAACCCTGTGCCCCTAGTGTATGTTTTTGGGCACCTGTGGGTGGCCCACAGAGCGGGGTATGGGCTGGTGGCAGCTCCATGCTGAATTGGACAGGTGCTCTGGGTGTCCTCCATTTTGGGATACCCAGGCCCTGCCATTGGGATCAGTTGATTCCTGATAGAAAACAAGATGGCCCCTGTGGCCTCTTACTTTCTATTGCCTGTTGTCTTGTTTTTCCCAAAGTCCTGGGAAGCCCTGACTCTGTCCCTTCCCCCTGGCTGGCTGTTGGGTGGAAGTTCCATATATGGTGTTGTTGTGAAGGCCCAGCTAGACTGACTGGAGCCTTCCCTTTGACTGTATGTTGTGGGTACCTCCTGTGGGTGGGACCTGGGTGAATGGAGTGTGTGACCAATATGCACTTCTTGTTGTGGTTGTCTGGTTTCTGGCCTGTGAGACAAAGACTGAGACAGCCCTGCCCGAAACTGGCCTGAATGCAGTGTGTAGTGTTGAATGGCTGGGTACTTGTCCCAATCCACATTCCTTGTTGTGAGTGTCTGAAAGGGAGGAGTGTGGCCTGAATGCACTGTGTGCCTGATTGGCTGACTGACTGCATGAATGCCCTTCTGTGTGATTGGCTGCTGTGTGTGTGCCAGCAGTGTGGATGAGAGACAGAATAGTATATCTGGGGACCTCTCACCACTGGAAATTGTTCAGAAGCATTCAGAAGCTGAGTCTCCACTCAAGAGTAACTGGATTTGCTGATCCTCGACGTCCAGCTGGAAGAAGAAGACTTGCTGTGGCATTTGCTTCGACAGAAACTGAAGGTTGTCGAAATCGTCGAGGACTGACCCGAGAGAGGACCTGGCTAGGCGCCCTCTTCCCGTGCTCCGAGGGACCATCGAGCACCGCTGAATCTTCGCCGAAGCGCCCTGGAAGTCAGACCCTCGAAAGGCTGCCGACCCGAGACGGGACCGCCGAGGAGATCGAAGTGAAGCACCCGGACATCGACGCCGTCGAAGTCCATTGCCGTCGACCAGGGTTCGCAGGTCTGTGTAACCGCTGGAGGCCCGTCGAAGTTGTGTTGCCCAGCCGTGGGAACCACTTGACGCCGTGCCGCCGACGACCGGAGCCGTCCGCTCCTTGCCTAAGAACATTTGAATCGAAGGACTCTCTCGACCGCATCGTCGACCGCTTTTGTCCTGCCGGAGAAAGTCGAGGACGACCAACGCGCCGAGGAGAATCCGCCGGTGGGTTTCCCGCCACCTCACGACCCCAAAGACTCGAGCGACTCGACGCCCTTGCTGGGCCACCGTCATTCACAATCTTTGCGGTCCAGAACTAGTGTCGCCGAGGTGCCCCGCACGCCTCTTCCTCGCGGGACGCCGACGTCTCGACGCCGACGAGCACCGCTCGGATCGAAGCCTGCCGCCTCATCGACGCCGTTCTACCTTGTTTGTTGTCGGACGTTCGACGCCCCGTGTCTCCCGCTTGAAAGGGGAGGCATTCAAGAAGGGCCGTCGATTCCCCGACACCGAACACCGAGTTCTTCGACGCTTCTCGACGCCTCTCGACGATCCGTGACTCCTGCCTTAAAGGGGGTCATTCAAGAAGGATCTGTCGACGCCTCTCCGAAGAACTCGACTCCACCAGGTACATTGGGGGGGTAAAAACATTGTAGGAGAGAATAAGGCTATTGGACAATATATGGACTGGGCTTGTGTTATATCACTTTATTTTACAGGTTGCCCAGGTGGGGGGATCTCCACACAGAACTGTGTCCAGTAGCTAGGGCCAGTCTTCTGCCTATTGTTTCAACCATCTTTTATCTCTCCTCTCTCTATTGCTGGTTTCCTTCTTATTGATCTGTGTGCCATTTTGACAGTATTGTGAATGCACTTTAATGAGGTCTAATATTAGTGGTACCACTTTAGAATTGTAGATATTTACCGTTATTGATTCTCCTGAGCACAAAGTGCGTTATTGTGATAAGTGTACATAACCTTTGAATATTAATTATATAAAGACTGTGTTTTCAGTAATACAGTGTGTGGACATTCCTTTGTGGGGGCTTTGGGGATACACTGTACTTAAGAACCAGCCTGCATCACCTCCTGAGAAGCTAGGCCTTGATTGCTCGTCCATTGCTACCGTAATAGAGAATCTTGGCTGGGGTCCTCTGTGCCTCTCCTCTACCATATAGAGAGCGGAAGTACAGACCCCCCACCGGTCTTTACAATCCCATTAATAATATTCAAGGCAGATCTGTCCATAGCCCTGTGGTGCAAAATATTGGTGCAAAATATTGACGACAAGCCGGTTCATTTTAAAAGATAATAAATGTGCAGGATGGAAGCTGCATTTGCAAGGAAGATTTGAGAGAAGTGGGGTGGAAAGTTACGCTGTTCAAAGTAGCTCCACTGTTCATTTCAGAGCAAAATACCAGTGCAGAGATGTACCTCTTTGCTTCCATTTTCCTTCTTGCTGCATCCCAGTCAAAAGAGGAGGTTGATCACCTGCCTTCTGGAACATTCCAGTGGGTTCTGAACAGTGGGAGGTGGTATTATTAGCACATGGCTTCAATGTGAGAGGCAGGTATTATTCCTACACTTTATGTACATTTGTTGGCAGTTCAGACAGATGATTTAAAAAGGACTCTTTCTTGGGAACTGTCTCTCCTACTCTGCGGCTGGCTCTGGGTGGTAGTGTGCTGCATTCGCTGGCAGGCAGGCTGGCTGTCTTTTCTTGGAGGATTTCGCTGAGTGTCCTGCCTAGAGAGGAGAGAAACAGATAAAGAGAATTTCAGTGCAATGACTGAACAGCTTGAGTTGATCGGAAGTAGCACTTTGAAGTCCGAGGACGCACAGAACCCAGTGCCCTTTTTGGTGAGATGCCATTGAAATTGAGGTGCATGTCTGTCTGCTTTGTGAGTGTATGTTACAGGGAGTTATATTCTGAGGCGCTGCTCAATGCAGTTGCTATATTTCATGGGTCTTTAATAAGTGCATTGGGCAGACAGTAGCAGCCTAGACATGTGTGTTCATATTCTTAAATGTAGACAGTTATTTATGATGTGTTTCATGTGTTTCATGTGTTTTTCACTGCCCAAGTAGCAAGCTTTAAATATAACTGAAGGCATTGAGCTGTGCAAAGCAAATACTATCTTTCCTTTTGATAACCATGTATTGAACTGCAACGTGAAAAAGGGTGCTTGAATCCCATTGTGGTGAAAAGCTTACTAATCGTGGAGCAAGCAACTGCAAATGAATTGTATTTGGGGATATTTAATTTTCATTTTTGAATCATAGTGAAAACACTGCACATTACACGTTTTGTTTTTTGTATTTTGCATAATTCTAATCTCTTATAAAGTACATGAAGAAAGAAACAAGTTAGCCTTGGTTTACTTATTATGCGTCCTAGTTCCTTATGCTAGTATACAGACAGACGTGAAGCAGCTAGTAATTGCATTTTGCCGTAGGTGGTATCCTCATATTTTCCACATGTGACAAAAATGGTCACTGTTAATTGGGTCCAACTCAGGGGCTGTTTATGTGAATAACAGCATTCATGAGCAGTGTGACTAAAGGACCATGGTTCCTAGTGACTTTTTCTAATGCAATATTTTCGAAATGTCATTTTGTCAGCACACAATTGGCAAAATATTTTGTTCTAATGTTTTTTTTTTTTTTTTTTTTAAATGGGGAGGTTCCCTCCCCAACCCCATTTTTTTATATAAACCACTTTTTTTACTCGCAAAACCACCAAAATACATATAAAATAAACAAAAATCTGATTTTATTTTCAGCAATTTGTTTTCGACAAAATGGCATGTCGAAAATATTTTTTTGATAATTTAACTGTATACCAAGGACCATATGTGTTCACCCGCTCATGGGTGAAAGAAAAATGTTGAAGTATTTTACCACTTTTATATCTGAGAACATTGTGTACTGTATCAGATGTCATAGTGACATCTACTATGTGGGGGAAACGTCAAGAAAAGCGAAGATCAAATGGAATGCGCATAAGTCGTGCATATGCAACGGGAACATGAATTCAGCACGACACTTTAGAGAACGAGGCCACTCGATCGTCCAGATGAAATTCCAGGTCCAAGAGGCTCTCAGCACCAATGAGTTCATTGGGATATTGATCAAAGAAGGGCACAAAGAGATGCTTTTTGGGTACATAGACTGTATTCCATGATTCCCAATGGAATGAACAACGAATTCAACCTACACTGCTTTTTATGAAGCATGGAATTTTAAATTGAAACGGACTAACGGTTTGCCTGATAAAGTCAGGGATTGCATCTACAGGGCAATGGTTCAAATGGACATGATGAGACCAGAATAATGGGATCCACGTGTGGCCATCTGAGAGTTTCACATCAAAGACTGATGATGGTTGCACTCAATTGGCAGGAGTATTTGGAATGTTTATGCTAATGAGTGCCACAATGTAGAAGATGATGGCATTAAATGGGTCTTCTACTACCTTCATTTGAAACCTGCTGCAATGTACTATTACTCACCACTTTTTTACATTCTGGAGACTGTCCTCCACAGAGTTTGACCATTTGAGAGTTATCTAACTCAGTGTGCATTCCAAAGCATTTCCATTTACTTGATGGGAATGCGAGTAAGATATGGGGGACCTCGTTGTTTGTTTAAGATTCACTACTTGGTTGCACGACTCAGTACAGAGATACAGGTAATGGCATGGTTTTTACTATGCTTTGCAGGGTAATTAGTTGCAGAGCATATATCAGCACGTAGTGTAAGAAGTGGGTACTTTGTTTCCCATTTAGTAACAATGAATGTCCTCACGTATGTGTACATTGTGTAGATTGTTAATATTGTTAAAATTACGAGCCATGTAGCAGGCCAAGTCCACTCATAAGATGTGTTTGGATGAGATGAGGATGGCATTATGGCGTTTGTTTGGAAATAATGATTTAGCTAGGTGGTCAGTATTCTTTGAGCGCCGTCGCCTTGACACATAGGTACATTCATTTAGTAACTAGGGATTTCGAAGTCCGTTTTGGCACAGTATGCATTCTATAGGATGGACACAAGTTAGTTTCTGCTTTTTCATTGTTACAGATTGCAAGATGGTATTTCAGTACATGTGCATCACTCCCCACCAGTGTGGGGAGCAGTTAGCCGTCTGCTCTTTTGCAGAAGGTAGGATTACGAGCACGTACATTTGCTAGTTACACTCACCTGGAGATTATGTTTGACCTCATATTTCCTTTTCATTTGTAGACCACGTGCTATGTATTAGAGTGGTTGCTTGTAGAGAAGGTACTCAGCGCGATTGGCAAGCATTCTGTCAGGCTGGTTTCCTACTTTCCCTAGCTGTGGGAAATATGAGATTTGCATTGGGATTTATGGAGTCACTTCTTACTAAAGCTTGATAAACAGTAATGATTTTCTTTTTCTTCTTTTCGCTCTCTTCTTTTTACTTATCCTTTACTCTCTTCGACACTTGATCACCAATCGTGATTTGTTCATTGCATTATTAACTCGCTAAGGGTTTTGACTGTTAAAAATGTTGTCTGACTTATTCCATCATGCATTAACCTCAAACACAATTGATTCATAAACATGAGCATTGATTTTCTTGTTATGCAAATTGCTTGAATCATACTACCACGTTTTGTGGGTTTCAGTTAATCATGGTGGTGCCGGAGTACGCTTCAGATCAGCCATGTGGTGTAGGTGTACAGATGATTTCAGGAGGGGGATGTTATGCTGAGTGAAGGAACTCCTTGGAGGTGGTCTCATCTGTCCTGCAAAACCTAATTGAGCTGAACAAAGCTTGTGCTGATAAACTAATGCCAGATTCCATTCCGGAACTAAGTGGGGCGCATAAAATACCTCAGAAGAGACAGTGGCATGATTTAACAGACACAAACTGTGATACTTGGGGTGTTGGTCTCTACAAGCGTGCTAGAACAGCAGAGGCTGAGACATATGAGGAGTCCTCCCAGTTTTCTGTGGGAAAAGTGGCTGAATCCCAGAAAAGGCTGGCTAAGCCTCCCAATGAAGGACAGGGTATAAGGTTGAGTCGGCCAAACCAGCGGCCGCATAAATCACATAGTGAGGATTCAACAGATGACTCTTCATCAGAAGACTCTTCTCTTGTGGAACGTCCATTTCCTAAAATACGACAGAAGCGTTATGCCTCAAGGCAAGCTGCACAGGAGTCAAGGTCAAAAGACAATGGGAGCGAGGCAGCACCTTGTGTGCATGTGCCCACTAACGAGTTACTTCCATCACTGACCGCCACCATGGCAATATCACTAACGCCGTTCACCAAATTGTATGAAGCAATAAACGACAATGTGAAAGATCTGTCAACACTAATTGCACTCATGAACTCAAAGGTATTGCAATTAGAAGCTTTGCATAATGGACAGAGAAATGTGCAAGAAAACATCAACCAGAAACTGCTGATTGGCCTTGCTGCAGTCAAGGAAGCAAAACACAACGACATGATTGACAAGAAATTATTTGCAGAAGTGGCAAGGGAAGCGCTTGCTCTCTTTCATAAGCCACATAGCAAAATAGGTGGCGATCCACCAGGAGGCTGTGCAGTTCTGCCGATGCCACAGTCTGAGCAGTCGGCAGCCCGCGACTTATCGCAAGAGAGTGTTTCAGCTGCAGTGTTAGTAGCATCTGAAAGGCAAATTAGCCAGCACGATCTGATCCAGGATGCAAAGATCGTAAGTATAAAAAATTCACTCGAGTCGTCGAGTGAGGCCCCTGAAATAGTGGTCAAGGGGATTCACCAACAGATGGTAAGTGAGGTAGTTGAGCCACGGGCAGATGGTGCCCAGGTCAATGAATGTAGCGATCCTGATAGCATGCTAGTGACCTCTTTTCACTCTGCGTTCTTACAAGCAAGAAGCGCGGCAAATTTGGGACAAATAGGCTGCCAAAGTGCATTAGGGTCAAGCTTGCCGCTGCCTGTGCCTGAAGAGTGTACAGGTCTTACAACAGATGCTGCCGAGGGGCCAAAATCTGCGGCCTTGTTTCCCAAGAAGCAAAAAAACATGCGAGTCGTAAGTTGAACAAACAAAGAGGTGCCCGCAAATTTCTACGCAATATTAATGTGCTTCAGATAGTGGATGAAGCCATCTCCACTTGCATGAATCCTGTGGCAAATAGGGATCAAGGCAGCAACGTATGCCCAGAATCGATGCCCAGTTCTACGCAAGTAGGTGCCAGCCAGTTGACTGAAGATGAAAAGGTGGTCCAGGACGAGTTGATGAATTTGTCAGTCTACGAAGATGGCGAAGACATTGTAGGCTGTTCGGCGCCGAGTGGTATTACTGTCCCTTGTAATCAGAAGGTGGCGCTGAAGGGACAGAACGTAGATGTGGCTATGATGAATCCAACCTCGTGCAATCCATCTGAGAGACCTGACCAGTCGAGCGAAGTACCTGGAGTGGACCACGGAAGAAGCTGCATTATAATCTTGCCTGAAGTGGTGGGGATAAAGGAGGACCAGACTGTCTTTCTGAGTCCGGTGTTTTACATCTTACAGGAAAAAAGAGAGAAGTTATCCAGTGTTCTGCAAAGTCACCCTCCAATGAAGATCGCATCAATGGAAAAGGACAGTTTTAAATCTAATTCAAGCCAGTCGAGGTCTGAGTAATGGTGCCCCAGCTCAGCCATTAGTGTTGGAAGAAAGAATGATCTGCACTAAAGGGCAAGTAGCTGTGCGCTCTACATCCCACGCCTCAACGGTTAAATTGATGTTGGAGAGAGTGGAGTCACGAGATAAACTAATCTTGAATCGTACCAACGTTGTAAGATTGCTCCATCATATTCCGCATTTACGTTCAGTAGGATCCAAGGACATAGAAATTGTGGAATTCCCTGATGAATTGTGCCGTGACAAGGTCATTCTACACATTGAATCCAATATTATCGCCAACGCAGTTTTGGAGACAGGGGAAGACCTTCTGTCCATGGGTTTTGACATTTACAAAATAACGGAAAAGGTCCTTGAGAAAAAATTCGAAAACATTGGTGCTACAGGAACCAGGTTAATACCACAAGAGGACTTCCAGTACACAACAACGAGGAAGCAGCAACCAGAGAGTAGAAGATCAATCTCGTGAGTGCAAAATAGTAGAACGGACTCAGGTCCCAAGAGAGTACAACTGTGTGGCGAGGCTAATAAGAGATTGGAGTTTGATCAAGAAGTGAGTGTCAAACTGAGGCCTCTCGACAAAATTCAAATTACATTTAATAGTGGAAGCCGCCTGGACGAAAGTGTGCCTAGTGCAGGAGTTGTCTCGGGGGGATCTGAAAACACACAGGATTGGAAATGGCTGGCCAAATCATTGAATGAAAAAGCACAAAGCTAACGTCCACTGAGTGGAAATTCACAACTGTGCACGTTTGCGTCATGGAACACTCGAGGCTTTCTTCATTTGTTAAATACTGATTGGCTGCAAGATTTACATCTGCTCTGCCTCCAAGAAACATGGATGTGTGAGATGCCAGTCACCTCCGAGTATGAATGTGCCTTAAACCCAGCAATCAAGGCAGTGAAGGGGCGCCCGATGGCCGGCTTGTTAACCATGATTAAACGGTCATCGGGTTACCACCTAATAAAATCAACTAACTTTACTCCTTATATTCAAGTTTCGGAGATTGGCAAAAAGAACTACATAGGGAGGGAGACAGAAGTAATTCAAGTGATCAATCTGTACTGGAACCATCAACATACTGGAACCTACCCCTTCATCGACCAACTAACGACGATCATCGACAACTTGCTGGGCTTGAATAAAAGAGGCGGAATCATTGTTTGTGGCGACTTAAATATTGACTTCACCAAGTCTGTCAACCCGGAGAAAGGCCAACTTGCGAAAGATTGTTTGGAAGAGCTAAATGCAAGAGGCTTTACAATGTTGAATGGAAACACGCAAGGCGATATCCCGGCGAGAGCAAGGTGGCACAGAGAAGGTCAAGCGTCAATTATTGACTACATTTTTACAACTAACGACCTGCATGCCAGGATAACATCTTTCAAAATTGTACCCATGAAAAACAGTGACCACGAAATGTTGCAATTAAATCTTCAAGTCGATGACACTGACCAAGCTTGCAAGTGGGTACCTAAGGTGTTGGCTCAATCAAATCGCCTAAGATTAAGACTGCAGGAACATGAGGTGCTAACGCTCTATAATCAATTTAAGGGCTTGCCGGAGGAGTTAGAATACGCCTCATTACTGCAACAATTTAAGGCCAAAAACATTGGTCTGAAACAATTGTCACTTCAGAAGACTCATCACTTTGATTTATCAGTGATGCAACGTAAGCGTTTGATGCGTGCCGAGATACGACGAAATAACCAAGGCCCGGTGATGGAAAGGAAGCCGAAAAATAGAGCTACCAAGAACTGGTTAAAAAGTCATAAATACCAACTTCACCAAAATGATGCTGAGGATATGATGAAAACCCTCTCGAACAAGAACAGCGGTGAGTTCAGGCGCCTAATTAATAGATTGGAAACATAACAAGAAGCTCTACAAAGTTGCTTGGTCTCCGAGGTAGAGTGGGTTAAACACTTTATGACCCTATATAACAAAAACTCGACCAATGAACCCCTAAAGGTGGTGAAGTCTTCAGCATGGGATTTGCACTTCTCAAAAGAGGAAATTTGTGAAATTATTGTGAAAGCAAAAAACTCTTGGGCTCCTGGACCCGACAGGTTAACGAACTTCACAATTAAGCAACTCCCAGATCTCTGGGCAGACTTGTGCCTTGACTTGTTTGAGAAAATCAATCTGCAGCAGCAAACACCAGCGTCTTGGAAAACAGGGATAATTGTCCCAATTTTTAAGAAAGGTGACAGAACATCTCCCAAAAACTACCGGCCAATAGCCCTGTTAGACGTCTTAGGTAAGATCTATGCTTCAGTCCTACAAAAAAAACTAATTACCTGGGCCCATTCTGCAAACAGAATCGACGAAAGACAAGCAGGTTTTGTAAAATATGTGGGCTGTTCCTTGAACCTACTTATTTTAAACCTGCTAAAGCGGGAAGCGCTACGAACGAATACTGCAGTTTATCTTGCCTTTGTGGACTTCTCTTGTGCTTTTGACATGTTTGATAGAGAGCTGCTGTGGCATAAGTTAAGATTGTGGGGCTGCCCTGTTGGGTTGCTATCAAAGAGCTACATACAGATACGTCAATTTCTATCTGCCTGGATCAAACGGGTACCCTGTCGTCACAGATTCTAACACATAAGGGGGTGAAACACGGATGCCCGTTGGCTTCAGCAATATTCAGCTTATTCATCTCAGACATCGGCGAGTCGATAAATGCGTTGCGGTCCTTTCCACCTAAGCTCCACCTTTCCAAGATAAGTTGGATTCTATACGCTGATGACTTAGTTATTTTAGACGTAACCCCGATTGGGTTACAAAGAAAATTGGAAGCAGTCCAGGAGTATGTGGCTATGAACAACCTGAAAATCAACATAGCTAAGAGCGAAATTCTGGTGCTGCACAACATGAAGAACAAACAAAGGGCAAAAGATCTGAAGTTCGCATGGAGGTTGGGTCCCGAGACTCTTCGCATTACAAACAGTGTAAAGTATCTGGGTATGACATTAAATGCCAGCATTTGCGACGCTCCCTGGGTGCATGATTCAAAAAGGAAATGCGGTCAACTTGCAAACCAGGCACTAATTCTGCATAAAATGTTTGGTAAATTCTCCTTGCAACCTTTGAGAAATTTTTACGAATTGAAAGTTGCACCAATATTAACATTCGGTGCAGAGAATGCGTTGGGTTGTTCATCTAACCATTGGTCTTCATTAGAACATGTGTTCTGGACCAAAGCCTTAAGTCTTCCTCCAGGTATTTCAACTGCGTGTATAAGATATGAACTGGCTTTGATCTCTTTGCACGCACGGATTAGTTGGAATTTACTGGCACTATATCGAAAAACCAGACCTGAAGAGGAAATTTTGCAATTTCGTGTATTACACAACATACCATCCGACGGAAGTGATATTACTTCCTTGTGGGTAAAACGTTGAAAAGATCTACTGCTGGAATATAATATCAGTGTGGAAACACTCCAAACAAACCCCTTAGCTGCAAAAACCAAGATTTGGCGAACAGATTGGGAAGTAACATGTAATGAGAGATCTGCCGCCAGAGCTATGCGAAATTCCCCGGCTGAGTCTAGAGGATTTAATGTGCTACAAAAATACCAGCAGCGATTTCCGAATCCTGGAGCGCGGAGACTGTTTCTGTTGTTTCGTTTAAACGCTCTACAAATCAAGGATCAGTCCAGTCATTGGAACGGAATCGCTTAAACATCTGGTTTTGTTTTGCCCGAAATTGAGGGATGAGCGAACTGTCCACTTGGCACGCTGGAATGAAGACCATCCGGCGCTGGATGCGAATGACTGGTGGGGGCGAATGTGGAATGGCACCGATACAAAGCTAATATTGCCCTTGACATCTTTTTCAGCATGTATTGAAGAAAAGCTAAAGGTCTGGCAAGAAAAATAGGAAATGAGACTGAGTTCGTAAATAGGATGACCAGGATCGATTAAACGAATCGGCCTAAGAAGATGGGGTGGTGTGGTAAAGAACATGTTTGATGTGGACGGGGGATTTGTTGATTTGTCATTTGTGTAACATTTTAAGTCAAAGTCAAACAACTTTATTCGGCCTAAAAAAGACCATCAAAGTACAGCCTACTAAAACATTTCTAAAAATGAGGGTACAATTCTGATACAGAATTACAAAGAATCAGCAACAAAGAAAACAACGTGGCAGAGCAACCAATCCACCCCCTCCATTGGAAGCCCTAAACAAATCTTTGACCCAATAACCAGGTTCCACCATCCCCTTTCCTCCGGCAAAACCCAAGGCGCCTCGGACCCAAGGCAGTCAAATTTGCCCCTGAAAGGGGGTTAATACTGGGAAGAACTCCTGAGGGACACGCATGGGCAGGAGTAAGGAATAAGCTGGCCCTAATGTCACTTTTCCTTGGCCGCCCGGGGCCATTGCATTTTTCCACTACGTCCCTTGCCGTATGGGTGTCCCCAAAGACTACTTTGACAACATCTGTAATGGCTGAAAAGTTGGACAGTCTGATACATTTCAGCAAGGAGCCCTCGGATTCAGCCCCACATTCCCCAACAGCCCTCAACCAGTGAAGGCATTTGTTCCGTAGAGCATCCCTTGGTTCTCTGGAGGCAGTGGATAGTTTAGGGACTCCATGAAGAAACACAGTTGAACGGCCACAGCCCTCCGAGGGGTAACGCCCCAACAAGAGCCTCTCCTGACCCGAGTTAGGAGCGGTTTCCTCCCTTCCCACTGAACACATGTTGCTCTGGGACCCCCGGGGGTGAGCAATGATGGTAAAGGATTACCCCCCGGGGCTAGGGACTCCCATCGTGAAGGTGGCACTGAAGGAGGAGCCACCTCTGGCTGTCTCCTCAAGGAAGGTGGGGAAGGTGGGGATGGGCCGGAATGTAGGTGATATGTCCCTTTGCCAGAATCAAAATTCAGCCCCCCTGGCCCAGCCTCTGCTACGCACATTCCATCCCTCCCCACAACTCCCCTCCCCCTAACTTCCAGCAACCCATTGATCAAAACAAGTAAGAGGTTTTTGACCTCGGCCATCTCAGAACGGAGGTAATGACAGGAGCAGCTTGGTGGAATGGCTGATGCTGTGGATACTGGGGCTTCCATGAGAGCATCAAGCTTAGATTCATTCCCAACACTAGATGGAAGACTAGACTTCACTTCTGTACCCAAACCCGCTGAACCCCACCCCTAGAGGCCGAAGGCAAAGACATACAAGAGAGGGGTGGACGATCCTCAGAGAGAACCAATGATGTATGCAGGGCTGATAAAACAGAGTTTGGGTATGATAAGGGCAGGAAAGGGGCTGAAACTGGTAGAGGGGCTAAGGGTTGAGCCAGCGAGACATGCCCTCCAGACAGATTCAAGATGCCCTTGGAGATCTTCTCACAACCATTGGCCAGGGTATCCAGAAGGACGGCTGTGGCGACTGAGTCGAGTCCCCCTCCTGGGGTTAGCAGATTTGCAGGAATCCTTGATTTGTCCGAGAAGGGGCTTACCAGATGCAAAAAAGAATGAACAGAAGGAGAAGTGGGAATATTGCCAAAGGTAGACCCAGAGAGCCGTGTTGAGGTCCCCACCTGCGGTCCAGACTTACAGGGTAGCAAGGGTAACTTGGGTGTATGAGCCCCGGGGTCTCCCTCCCTTACGCATGCCGGGGCCAGAGGCAGTTGGACAGGCGCTCCATCCATACCACGGCATGTGGTATCTTCTTTCTGCATAGCCACCGGAGCTTTGCTCAACAGGCCCCCCCTCCGCCTTCTGCCCAAAATAGGCTTCCGATCTCGCAATGGAGCCAAGGGTCCCTGTAGTGTAGAGAGGAGTGAGGATTTAGAGAGATAGAGGGGGGAAAAGGGAGATGAAATATCTCCTCCCTCCATGGCTTTTGAGTCAAAACCTCGGGGCGGGGCAACCATTTGCGGGTCAGGTAGGAGGAAGCCTTCCGGATTAGGTTACCAACTGAAGAGATCACGCCTCGCCACCCTGCGTGAGAATCTTGTTGTGGGCTTGGCTGTTACAAAGTACTCTGAGGGAAGGTTGGCAGGAATGGTGGTGGCTGGCTTTTGCTCACCTTAAAGACCCACGGTGCAGTCCAGGTTATTATAGACCAGTCAGTCTGGCCCCCCACGGATCCGCGAACACCCTGCGGGCCGCAAACACCCGCGCCCTTTCTCCCGCGGGCTTCACCCTAGCGGGTGCAGGCGGTGAGCAGAAGTAGTGGGGGGGGCGTGGCTTCTGTATGGAGGCCCTCCTGGGCCAAACGAAACACCCTGCAGGCCGCAAACACCCGCGCCCTTTCTCCCGCGGGCTTCACCCTAGCGGGTGCAGGCGGTGAGCAGAAGTAGTGGGGGGGCGTGGCTTCTGTATGGAGCCCCTCCTGGGCCAAACGAAACACCCTGCGGGCCGCAAACACCCGCGCCCTTTCTCCCGCGGGCTTCACCCTAGCGGGTGCAGGCGGTGAGCAGAAGTAGTGGGGGGGCGTGGCTTCTGTATGGAGGCCCTCCTGGGCCAAACGAAACAGCCTGCGGGCCGCAAACACCCGCGCCCTTTCTCCCGCGGGCTTCATTTTAAAGGTTTGTGTTTTGAACCAATAAAACAAACAAATAAATAAAAAAAATAATCACGGTACACTATCCATTATCAGAATGTTGTCATTGATCCTTATTGGCACATTTCTCCATTCTATATGTTCTGATGTATTTAAACTAATGATCTGGGCTTAGTATGGATTTATTTTGCTATGTCCTTGGATGTATGTACACATTTCCATCCATTGATCTTATATGTGGGGTCTTTATGACTACATGCTCACGTTGTTATTGAACATTGAAGATTCTGCCCCGATGAAGGACTTTTTAGACGGAAATGAATTGGCCAGGTGGCAATTGCCTCAAAGATTGCTGATTAGAATGAAACACTTCTCTTCTCCTCTCTGCATATGAGTGTGTTTTTATAATTCATTTTACGATGTTTATAAGGTCAGGAATACATGCATGAAAACTTAAGTAATGTTATCTATCTTTGCTGGCTAAACAAAGGGAGTTCTGCCTTCACTGTTCGCTTTTTAGCCTTGGTCTTGTTGTATATTTATGAGTGCCCTGTGTTAGGCACTTTTAGAGGATGTGCACCCCACATGTTCACAAATCATTTATTATCTAACATATTTAGACATTATTAAAGTAGAGCAGTGACAGCTCACCTCTTTCTTTGCGTACAGGTGTCCTCTTTACAGCTGAGGTGACAGCCAAAGTCACTGCAGCACAGGGCTGCATTTACGACATGCACCCTTGTTCCAAAATATCAGGATTTCGATTGGCCCATGCTGGTGGCAGGGTCAATTCTAAAAATAAGCCGTGCCCGAGATAGGACATGGCACTGTTAATTATCATTGCAGCCAGATCAAATTGATATCACATATGTGCCAGCTCATAGGCCCAGTTCAGCTATGAAGATTCATGTGTATTCTCCCCAGACAGGCTGGGCCTTGCCCTACTGGCAGGAATGTAGACTGGTGGGATTGCCTCTCTTTGTTCCTTTGTAAAGGCTAGTAAAACCCTTTCCCAGTGACAGACCCTCAACATGAAGCAAGAATCAAAGGGTGCATCCATTCTAAAGGCCTTTGATCCTATTGAGAAGGGAAGGGGTGTGGTTAGTGTAGACAGGGAGAGATTTTCAAGTCGATGGAGGATTCAACCATCATGTTTCTCGCTCCTTCTGCCTCTCCTTCCTGTACCACATTTCCTCTAGTACATAGCACCTTGATTGCGATATCAGAAGGGCAACGTCCACTTCTTTCAAGAAGAAAGGCTAGCTTTAGGCCAATCACCTGTTGACTTTTACCTTTAAAAGAAGGGGTCTACACCAATGAATCATCTTTTGAAGTCCAACCTTTCAAGAAGCTGTCAGTGAACCTCTGTTGGGAGAGTTGATTGCTCCTTAATTCTCAGCCAATGAGGTGAAGATTGTGTTTCCATGGAGGATGCAAGCTCCATCCCCTAGCCATCCCCAAGGGACAATTGGGGTTGAACCTCTTGCACCTGTTGCTAAAAAAAGGCACACCTCCCTTCCAGCCACAGTAGTATCCAGCACCTCATTGTGTTGAAATACCCCTGCAGTTATGTGCCAGCACTCCACTGTTTGATAGCCCAATAACAAGAAACCATCTTGTCCCTGAGTCCCTGGAGTGACATTTGTGATGTCATCTTTATGTCCTGGGTGTTAGTCTTAGCAGTTCACGGTGGTGGCGCGTGTTATGGTTGCTTAGCTTACCATAACAGTTATGTCATACCTGGCATATTTCTTCGGTTCTTTCGGTTTTACTTGTAACCATAACGTCCCTTTAACAATGTTTTTTCATTGAATTTCATGGGTGTTAGGCAGAATCATATGCAGTACCCTTTGGGAACACTACAAGCAATTAGGACTACAAGTGTCAGTACAAATTCACCTTTGATACAAGTCTGTACTACACAGTAAAGTGGTAGCGATGGCTGAGCAGCCAGACTTACCTCAAGAGTTGAGTTAGCAGTAGAACAAGTTACACTTAGGACTAGCAAATACAGTGATTCAAATATACACTTACTCAAGGTTTCATGGTAAAGGAATATACATTTATTTACACAGTCAGTTTGAAACATTACACTAGCAAGAGCATCTCAATATCAGGCACTGATATACTACAAATACACAATCAATAAATTACTGAACAAGTTCAGCTCACCTTAAGTGGGAGCAAAATGGCACTTCGGATACTTTAAAAAGGGGTAAAAAGACAAGGTTATAAGAATAGAGAGCCCAAATACTTTCATAGGCAGGGTAAAGGTTTTCAGTAAACTACAACCAGCAGTTCAGTTCATAGGCCTGGGCCAAAGTCAATGGTTCATAGTCTTTGTATAGGATAGCACCATTCTGGTTGGAACGGCTTAAGTCTTTGCCACAGGAATTTAGAAGAATTGGGCTAGGCGCAAACGTTTGACAAATGTTTAGGGAAGGACAAGCCTTCGAAGTTGGGAAAGTTCCACAAACTTTCTCGATGGCCGTAAAGATTTCCTGACATGGTTTGCGCAGTACCTTTGTGTTGAAGAAGAGCTGTAGCTGAGGCAGTTGTTCCTGGCAGTTCGAGCAGATCTCGCTGTTCCTGAGCTTCAGTCATAGGGACAAGAAGGAGGTCATTAGGAAGTTCCTGCACTGCCCAGGGATGAGGCCACAAGCTTAGCAAAATGTCAGTTTAAGATGTTAGTGCCTTAAAGTCCTCAAACTGGTATCCTTCCCGCTGGCTATCCGGTTTTCCACAGCACTCTGCAGAAAATTCGACCAGGAGGGGACAGTGTCCAGGCAGTTTACGAGTTGGTTGTTCCCAACAAACTAAAGTGAAGAAGTTAAGCTTGAAGGGCTTCTCTGTCAATGGAGTTTCAGGCAATTCGGACCTGCAGCAGGGCTTCACCGGTCATCCAGGAGTTGCAGCAGTCCTCTTCCTTCAGCTTGTCTTCTGTTCTTTCGTTCCAGTGGTCGACTCTGCTTTCCAAGTCCCAGAGACCTGCTTTTAAACAGTTTTCCTCCATTCATTCCAGCCTGGCTGTCAATCACACAGCAGGGTGGCTGTCCTTGCCGGACAGCCAGCCAATCACACCAGAGTGCATTCAGGTCTCCTAGGAGACTAAGCACAGGGAGTTTCGGGCACCTCCCTCACATCCTGTCCACCCCAGTCACTCAGGCACCAGAGGAGGGCTTCAGCACTGAAGCCCACCAAAGGCCAATGAACAAAGGGACCAAACCTGGTTTGGCATGCAGAGGAAAACACAAGAAGGACCTTTCCTAAAAGAAATGGCAAAAAAAGATGACCAGAGTCTGTTTTTACAGATAGGTCTTGGGTGCCATATTGAAAAATATGGCTGACCCGGTTTTTAGATACCTTTGTTCGCGGACGGTAAAAATCATGGTAGTTTGATCTAAACCACTGCCACTGGCCATTTAAAGAAGGTAAGGGTAACATTTGACTGTTACATGAGTGTTTTGACTCAGGGGAAGCTAGACTACCCCTCCAGCACTCTATAGGAAGATAGTATGTGCTGGGTCAGTAAATTTAAAGAGACTAGTAAAGTCAATTTAACTTTACATGCTCTGGGAGACAGTAGTCAGTCCCAGAGAAGGTATTTAAAACTTGGTAAGTCTGAAAGACATCCTCGAGCCACTGCACTAAAGCTGCTGTGTGACACACAGAAAAAGATGATGTTTATGGAGTTGTTTTAAAACTCCATAACCAAAGAACACAAAAGTAAAACACACATCAAAATACATGGAAGAGTGGGAAAAAAGGCTCACACTCTTTCAAGGTAAAAAAATAAAATCCTACAAATCCAGCAAAGTTGCTGGGGGTCTCAAAAGGTAAGGGAAGTTAACACATTTTGAGAATTCTCCCTAACAATGGGTTTTTACCAATGCATGCTCGTTTCCTACAACTTACTAATATCATACTTACCCCAATATAGCAACACTCTATATACTTTCCCACTGTTTTTGCATCCGTTGACGTCTGCGAACATCTGACGCCATTGCGGACCTTCCAGATGGTACCACGTGTCCATGCAACATGATGACGTGTCCACGAACGTGTCCACACTTAGCAATCCCAGGTCCGTGCTTTGAGGACATTTCCAAACTGCATTTTCTACCGATCTGGGATCTTTCAAGCTCAAAATTTACCCTTGCACAGCTACTACACCTAAACATACTCAGTATCCTTTAACAATATAGTACAAAGCACATACTTGGAAGAATATTAGGAAAACTGCTATTTATCTTTAAAATGGCATCATCTATTGCCATCGCTCCTCCCCAGGAGCCACCACCACCACCCGCTGGAGGACCTACACACCAAAAAACACACAGTACTTCCAAAGACAATGAAGACGACCAAGAACATGAGGTAGAGGAAGTGCCTACCTCTAGCACCCAGAGGATCATGGGTGTGGCAGTTCTTTACAACGGTTGCAAATGTACCAAAGGCTAAAGCTACCAAAGTCAAACACACTGAGTGCAACTTTGTACTCAGTCACGGTATATCTGGACAGAACTCCTACGGGACCACCTGCATGCACTGCCTCACCAAATCCAACAACTGCAATGCTCTCAGAAAGGTTGTTCGTTTCTTAGCAAGTAGTAGGCTGTCTTGCTCCACCTCATCTTCCTCAACCAATACTGTAACCACACAGCCTACTTCTGGGGAACTCAAATTCCCAGCAGGTACCTTGCAAGCAATACAAGAGGCTGTTCATCCATGTCTTTTGAAGACAACAGTCCTCTGTATATATTGCAACACACCACTCTGATTTGGGTGCTGTAATAAACGAGCATGAGGAACACTGCCACTACCATAGAAGTAACACATGCGCAACATCTTCCCCTGTCCACCTCCCCCTCCATATTAGTGCTTAGAGCCTCTTCCCTCCTTTCCCTCCCCACCTACGTTCTAACCTCACCCGCAAAAAATATAACACATCAAACAACAACAAAAGGAAGGTTCCTTTAGGAACCACTTTTCACAGTTAAAAAATAGAACAAAAAAATCTTGTAGACTCCATCTACTTTACATTTCTCAGTAAAGTACATCAACTCAATAAGATTTTTCAACATTTCCATTAGCATTTTGTGTTATGCTAATGGGAATAATGTGGCATTCATTCGATAGCGGCCTGGCAGCCCACGTTATTGGCCCAAGTGAAGCTAGGGTGGATAAAGAGGGCTTTGGACTGTTATCTTCTGTTCCAGCCCCTGCAATGGGGGATGAAGATCATTAGCATCCCGGGTTTCGAAAGCGGTAACCCGGGGTGCTAAAAAAAAGAAAGGATTTTTCTTCCTGCACCAAGATGCCTGCGGCATGCCGTTGTAGGAAGGAAAATCCTTTTCCAAGATGGCCACCATGGAAACGGAAGGTGGGGCTCCGCGCAGAGCCCCTGCTCCCTTTCAATGGCAGTCTGCAGAAGGCAAAGAGAGAACTCTAGGACCATATTACCATGAGCAAAATGTTTTTTCCCTTTCAAACCTATCCCACTTTCCAATAACTTTAGCCAGTCCCAGGTGGACATGGCCACTTTAACCTCAATGTCGTCCCTTGTGGTCATGGCCAGTATCCAGATCGTCTGGGTCATGATCTTATTACCTTATGCATGATCCGGACAATCTGGCCACTGCCCATGGCCACAGGCTGTACCTCAATCACCAAAATTATATCACTATTTTTGAACCTACATTACGACACTTGCAAAAAATAAAACACAGGCACATTTGCAAAACCATGCTTTAAGGTCCTTGCCAATGCTCCTTACAAAGTCTCAAAATGTATGTACACACAATAGTCATATAACTTAGCCCTCACTTGACAAAATCCATTCAGACTTTACATAAACATTAGGTTGGGTCTATAATCTTTCTGGAAACGTTTGTCACATTTGTCAAATGGCAACAAAGTTATAAGCCATTTAATAATGTTGCGACCCCCACCTCTAATTTAGCCCCCTCTTGGTAAAATCCCACCAAACTTTACAGAAACATTTATCTCTAGATCTTAAATGATTTTGCAAACATTTGTGTAGATTAGTCAAATGGCACCACATTTATATTCCTTTACAATATTTTGAGACCTCCCCTCTAATTTTGCCCCCTCTTGACAGAATTCCACCAAACTTTACATAACCATGCAGACCTAGGTCTAGAATACAATCCCAGTAGTTTCATTGAGTGGCGCCAAAGATATAAGCTATCCAAACCCTGTAATGCAGAAATAGGCATAGATGTCCCTGAACATCTGAAATATTTGCGAATATTACAGAACCGTACCTGAACATCCTGACTGTTCGCGGACTTTATGGGGTAGAAAACACCAATTTTCTGGCTTCTTATGGGGAATATCCCATCCCATCCTCATCACCCTCACCTCCCCAGAGATTGTCTGATAAGTTTGACAAGTGCAATGTTTTTTAATATGTTTTTTTCACCATGTCTGCGGACACCGGCCCCTTTCCGTGAATCCAACATGGCAGGCATTTCCAAAAATCTGACACACTTCACGCTTTTCACCATCCAATCAGTGTGCACATCCCATGTTCGCGGACATCATGTCGCCCTCTAGGCCAATCGGATGCCCGTCCGTGGATCGAACAGGGAAATGGGTCCGCGGACCCAACCCAGATATCCCGCATTTATTTAACCTACTACTTTTGTGCCATTTTAAAGAAAACTCTTGGATGGAATTACACAAAAAAGCACGCTTTCAGGACCAAGACGCCGCTCCTGCTGCAAATTTGCTGAAAATCCGTTGAGCGGTTTGGGCTGCAGGCATGAGCAAAATCTTTTTTCCATTGTGTCTATGAAAAAAACTATTTTTTGGGATCCCCTATAACTTTGCCCCCCTTTAAAGAAACCTCACCAGACTTGCCAAAAGAAATTCAGAGTGGGCCATATACTTTTTTGCTAAGTTTGGCAAGCATTTGTCCAGTTGGAGCGAAGTTATGAGCCGCCCAAAAAGTGCTCTTCCTATGAGTTGAGAAACTTAACCATAGTTACACTGCCGCTACCGCAGGCCATGTAATAGAGAGCTGTTGGACTCTTTGTGGTACTTAATTCTGGACACAGTGAAAAAAGAAACATAGAGGTGTACTGTTCAGGTATTCATTATAAGAAGACTACAAGCTAAGGGGGTCATTCAGAGTTGGGTGGAATTTTTAATAACGCGGAAGAAGGTTAACAGGTCTGCTGGTGGTATTTCTGAAAACTCACCCTACTCAAAGTTTACCACCAGCAGAGGTGGTATTACTGAAATACCTCCAGTGCTCTTTCAGAAATACCACCTGCAATGGCGGCAATGTAAAAAACATATTTTAACATTGTTTTCAGCCATTTTCAGCATTAATGTGAAAGGAGAAATGGATTATGTACAGCAGTTGCTCATAACACTACAGTTAATTTTCTTTATGCACCAAGGGTAAATTCTGGACCTTTTGTGCATTGTATGGGTAAGGTGGTGAGAGGAGGCAATCAGAGAAGCCCACCTTTCTACTCACTCATTATGGCCCTTGGCAAAACAAACAACACTCTATTGAAGGGAAGCACCTGTGCTTCTGTTCTGTGCAGTACAAGGAAAGATTAAAGCATTTGGGGCCAGTTTGGATTTCTTTTCTCCACCTTCAAGAAGGAGGTAAAAATAGGTGGATTTTCTACAAAATGTATACCTAAACTACAACCGCCGGTATTCCCATGGAATACCAGTGATGGTATTTGGTCAAACCCTGGATTGAGTGGATGGTAACAGCAACAGTATTTGGCAAATTCTGATGATTTTACAGTAAGCACCCATCGCTGAATGACCCCTAAGTCTGTGATCATTTTCCATTGTCTTGACCAGAACACATCTATTATGTGACCAACAAAAGACACACATGCAAATGAACACCAGATTCAGATATATAGATACAAAGTCACACGAAAACAGATACTTTACTTTTCAAACCTTTATTCTGCATCAGCCTTTTATGTACACAGAATACGGCCAATAAGTACATTTGTGGCAAGCAATGAAAAGTTAAAACCATGATAGAAAAATATTAAAATGAGTCTCTGATAAAAGTAAAATACATTTAAAACACTTAAACACAGCTCACAAGTAACAGTGTCAAAAAGAGAGTGTTAGCTATTCAAGATAACTCTGGCAGAGCAATCTAAATGTGCTTTTGTCTGCATTGCTACACACGTGTAAACAACATTCACTCATGTGAATGTAAGAGGTTGATCTTGTACTTTAGGTCATTACGTTACAATACCAGGTGGCTGGGAAGTGAACTCACAAAACAAAATTCCGAGTGAACAGAAGGCCCCGTCAGGGATGCATCCACGCTCGCTTTTTATTGTGCCTCTACATCAATTCTATTATTGACAGGTTGATGGAGGTAAGTACAGACCCCCGAAAAATGGGGAAGGAACATATTCCTGTTCTCCTCGTCACAGATGATGCAGTCCTGTTGTCTACAGCACTGATGGGACTGTGCCGTGTACATTTTCAAAGTTGAATGTAGCAAACTGGGCTTGGGGATCAATGCTTTAAAAACTAAGGCTATGGTTTTCACCCCTAAAAGAGGTGGGACCAAGCCTTTGGATTTGAAGATGGGGGACAACATCCTCGAACTGGTGGATTGATATTTGATATGACAACCTGGGGATACGATTAACAAGTGGGGGACGATGGGAGAACCAGGTTTTCAATGCCAACACTGTGTTGCAGAAAAACAGCTGGGCATTGAAGGCTTATTATGCAAAGCACGGTTGGGGTGTCATAGGACCGGCTCTTTTGTACCAGGCACAGGCCAAGGTGTCAGTAATATATGAGGCCGCGGTCTGGGGTCATGCAGATACATCATCTTTAACAGTTACGGAGAACACATTTTTTAAAGCAACTTTGTTGCCCCCGCAAAGTACCCCAACTAGCACTATCCGCATGGAGTGTGATCTACCCCCTATTGGCGTAGAAATTGCGATCAGATCACTTTATTATTGGGTACGCGTTTGGGGTAATCAGGAGTTGGTGAAATACTGGGAGGTATTAGACCATGTATTGTCGTTGGCAGGCTGCCAGAAAATCGGCTGGTTAGCCCATGTCAAAAAATGGCTGACCCAGTTGGGACGCTCTACTTACTGGTATGACCCCCGATCTATGGAGGGAGATTCAAAGGGCAGGGTGAAGACGCCCTTCTAGAGATACAAATTGACCAGAGTAATGACAGCCACAGCAGCCTTGGCCACAGGGCCCACCTATCTAGCTGTGAACCAGCTGCAGGGTTTGGAAAGTTATCTGAACATATTTAAGCTAGCATATGCTCATGCTTTATGCATGTGCCTGCGTTTAGGCTCCCTACTAGTGCGGGACCACACAAGGAACTGGGGTGGGAAAGGAAGCCTCAACTGCCCACTGTGTGGCAATGGTGTGGACCATCATCCACTTCCTCCTTAAGAACATCTTAAGGACCTTAAGGATCTCCGAGTCAGGTATTTGAAACCTTTGTTTCGGTTATACCATGTTCTAACAGTTCGGGATGTGCTGCAGTTTTGCAAGATGACCTCAGATCTGAACGTGGTCTATTTTATTTGCAGGTACATTCATAGAGCTTGGTTAAAAAAGAAACAAAACAAAAAAAAAGAACACCTATACTTTACACTGTCACAAATATACAGAAAGAAATGGCAGTAAAAGTCTAAATTATCCACAGCGCTTGTACAGTAGCTTGCAAATAGCAAAGAGGCAGCGGGTGTCAAGGAAGTGTGGGTGTACTGCCAGTACACTACCACGTTAAGGAGTAATAGACTGAAGGGTTCCAAAACACACTGTGCCAAAAATGCAAGAATTTAAATACAGTAATGTATTGCGAATGCGGCAGAGGCTGGGCGCTGGGTCAAATCTTGTTGTTTTCTGTCCAGCGCCCAGCCTCTGCCGCATTCGCGAAGCATAAGAGTTTGCGTTGGCAATGTATGCCCCTACGTTTTGCATTGGCAATTTACGCCTCTACGTTTTGCAATTCAAATCTCTACATCAAGCCTCAGATGAAGAGCCGGTTTTGGCTCGAAACACGTGTCAGGCTGACCGATCAACTCAAATAAATACATTACTGTATTTAAATTCTTGCATTTTTGGCGCAGTGTGTTTTGGAACCCTTCAGTCTATCTGTCACAAATACACTCACCTTTTTTGAAAACATACATAATTATAATAGGCTGCTCTTGCTCCCTCTCCATCACCAGGTTCAGGGCATATGCCCCTTGCAGTTTTCTCTGCTTCTGTAAGTTGAAATATGCAGCCGACTTTCCAAGAAAGTACAATTTATCAGCACAAAAATAACACATCCCTTTGTTGTCTTTTTCTCTCCCTTGTCCATATGCAGACCCCATAACCAATTACCAGCAATACCCCAACAATGGCTTCTCGCCATGTCTGGCAGTCTTACTGGCAAATCTAAGTAGTCTACTATCTAACTGTAAGCCAGAGCAATGGAAGGTTGTGAGGGGTAAGGAATGGGCTTGGTGTGATGGGCAATTAAAGGGTGTGCATAGCAAGGAGTTGGTGACTGAGAAATGAGGCCAAGGGAAGGAGGTGTGTGAAAGGTAAGGTTTGGGGACTGAGATAATAAAGGATCGAGCAAAAGAGGAACAGAGGTCTGAACGTTAATTGTAAGAAACAAGGGTGCATTGAGAATGTGGTGCAAGGGAAGAACACCAGTGGATGACGGGTCAGGAAAATAGGGTAAATGAGATGGAGGGACACATCTGGAACTGTAGATCAGCAGGTTGACTATTTCAGACATGTATATCTGACCTACATGCCTCTATAAACATATGTTTCAATTACTGCTTCTCTTGTATTTATTTTGGTTGCTTCATCATATGACTTGGTGCTTTGTAGGTACACACAATTGTACAAACTATAATTACAATTACAGTATATGTTATTTATAAATATAATCTTAGTCTGTTTCTCAGATGTATTTGCCTCAGGATACAGCCAATCTAAAGGCTTCCCCCTTGTAGAAACATTGGTACTTTGAAAACCAGATTTATTGAACAGTATAGTGGTTTAGCCCTGGAATAAAAACTTTGCAGAAAGCATTATTTTTGTTTCTAACATTGAAGATGGAATAGTAGAGGATGCAGTTGCCTCTGTCATCTGAATTGGAATCTGTGGAACCAGTGCAACAGGGCTCAAATCCCCACCTTCCACACGTCATACATTATGTGATCCTGAGCAAATCACTTTTTATCATTGTGCCTTAGGTTCATTAACTGTCTGTAAAGAAAGCATCACTTATATGGGTTTATACTCTATAGTGTTAGTCAATAAATAATTATAATTGTAACAGTTGATGTTCAGCAAACTGGTGAGGAGGCAGGATGACAAGTGAGGCTGTTATGTTGTGGGGGGTACACACGATGCAGGTATGGGTTTTGTGTTGCTGGCTGGGGAAGCAGGAAGCCAGGTATGGGTCTTTTGCCATGCCAGCTAATGTTTGGCTCTGAGACCGAACCCAGACCCCCTGGTTCAGCAATGGCACTACTCTACCAATTAATTCTCTAGCTTTACCACCTCTTTAGATTGTTCAAAAACAAAAGATGGGCTGGAATGGGAGGAGATGTAGCTTGCTGTCAAATTACGAACCACAACATAATAAAAACTGGGCTCAAATCCCAACTTTCCCATTTCACCAATTATATTATCCTGGTGAAATGATTTTACTTTTTGGTAAGTGGTTGAATTTCCAGGGATCTGTGTCTCATATAAATCTGAAACATAACTGAAAAATATGTTGCCTAAAAGGAAAGTATTCTCAATAATGTCTATTATATATACTTGAAAATGTGTGGGATGGGGAGAGTTTGGTATTGAGTTTACTTGTTCTGTAAGTTGGGGCCACTACACTGTGAACTGGTTTATAGTCAAAAAGTCGAAAAAATAATGTCGAATAGCAAAAATATTGAAAAAAAAATGTCGAATGTAAAAAAGTCGAAAACACATACATATAATAGGAAAAGTCATAATTTCGAACAAAAAATGTCGAAAAAAAAAATGAAAACCCAAAACACTCTTTTTTTTTTTTTTTTACCCAGATAGTAACATTTATTATGGGGGGGTCCCCCCCAACCCCCCCATCCCAAACCCCTACCCCAACCCCCCCCTCCTCCCCATCCCCCCCACCCCCATAGATATACCTTTAATTATTTAAAAAACCATCCCAAACCCCTATCCCCAACCCCCCCCATCCTCCCCATCACCCCCACCCCCCATGGAAATACCTTTAATTATTTTTAAAAAAAAGTTTAATAAAATATTTATTATTAACACATAAAATCGAAAAAAGTCGAAAAAAATTCGACATTTTTGTAATTCGACATTTTTATTTTCGACATTTTTACTTTCGATATTATTGTATTCGACATTATGACTGGACACCCTGTGAACTTGGGCCATTGCTCTATGGGCCAGAAAAGTGCACTTGCGCCCAGACCAACCCTTGGCAGTCCTCCCAGGATGTTCACCTGCACACACACACACACACACCACCCCCCCCCCCACCCCCCCTATTACCCATGTGGCCTTACAGCCACTTGTCCACATAGAACACTTGTGCCTTGATAAGATTCTGTGATAACCCATCTATGTACAAGTCATCAGCCATAGTGATACTAATGCATTTGCCAAATGGTTGTTTGGACATTGTACAATTCCTTACTACTATATTTCAGCGTGTATCATGTCACTACCTTATCACATTGTCAGTGTTGTGAATTGGTTCCTGTTTCCAGAACATGCACACAAGCACTTTCCATGTATTAGATACATGTGCATTTCATGTGGAGCATGGTGTGTTCTAGCACTTTGAACCATCTTTTTTGCTAGACAGGATTACAGATAATGATCTCAGACCAAATAATCAGACAGACTCAAAGAATATGGAAAAATACTACTTTATTCTCATTTAATAAAGCAGGAAGAACTCACATGCATCAGACTGATGAATGCACACCCACGCAGTAGCTTGGTTACATAAAGGTCTTTACATAAAGGTCTTATACCCCAATAGGTGTCATTTATGATGTCATTCTATGTGGCAAAATACAAAACCTATCAAAGGAAGGGATTGGTTAAGTGAACATATCTACTTATAGAACATATAAGGATTAGTGCATCATTTGGTCTATGCAACATTGTATGCTAGGTTGTCCCTCAAGCCCACTGATTGGTTGGCATACTATCCCAACCTTGGACTTTCCGCTCCTTAGCAGCACGTACGTGAAATGATACTTAGGTGTTTGAATCCCGTCAGACTACCTTCCATTTTCCCAATTAGTCCATCATTTCTCATCGGCAGGCCTTAAGCCAAAGTCCTCCTTTAATAGTTCACCTTAATGGCTGCTCACTGTCCTGAAAATTTCAAGGGAGTTTGTGCACACCACTATCTTCATCTGAGGATCTAATGAGTAGCCTTGTTCTCTTCTTCAAAATCACGTGTCAGCAGGCCACAATTTGTCCATATCAGCCTTTTATTTACTGCTATTTGATTTAATTATGGATGGTGCTGTTGCTCCTCTTGGCATCTAGAGACTTGCTCACATGAACTTTGTACACATTTAATTGACCAAAAGTTGGCTCCTGCAGATATTTTCTTCTTCTATCTGTGTCAGAAGTCTCCTCGAAACTCAACATAAAATTACAAAAGAAGTCAAAACGGTTTGTATGGGGGTGTAAGAAGTAGCACAGTTTTATTCAGGGTCCCAGATGCAGCTGGGACAGCAAGTTCAAAGAAATCACGGAACAGAACTGTGTGAAAATGCTCTGTCAAAGAGACACCCCTAAATCTAGAACTTTTATACAATGCAAAGTAATTAGTATTCGTGATCATGCAAAATGAAATAATCTCCCAAAACAAATCTGAATGGTGTTTGCACTGTTGAACCCTTATAGAAAAGTATACATTATGTTCAACAATTGGGTCCACAAACCTTCCCATACCGCCATCAATTACAATATGTGATGTCACAATCCACCCCTGATTCCCACAGCACCAAGTTAATTCATTGAAACATTTGAGACAACCAGAGGAACCTTAATCATCTGCCCTGGTCGCCACATCTCTGTTCACATGAGAAGCGCTTACCACCATGTCACCTTCAGAGCCTTGAACAACGGATGTACTGATACACAAATGTTGCATATCAGGGACCATCTGACCTTTTTCCCAGAGAAAATGTACTACATGGTAAATGGAAACCGCTGTGGTTCTTTTCGGTTCCACTAGAGAATCATATTTTACAAGCGAATTTTGAATTATAAAATGGACATGCATTCATAACTTGTTGGCAGAACCTGCAAGCTCTAATCTATGGCCTCGAAAAATAACAACCATTGTATACTTCTTTCATTACTGGCCAGCCAGAGTGGCTTTTAACGCACACAAAAGGCAAACACACATGTTCTCCTAAAACAAGCTTTTAAGGCCTATTTACTGCATTTCGTTCTACCACTAAGTTTGATTATACTTACCTGTTTCCCTGTATTTATGAATTTGTTGTATTATGAATTTTATTTAAAAACATCAGAATGAGCCTCTCCTCTTTCACAGTGATATTCTCACAGATGATAAGTGCATTCCTTTGAACTGCATTGAACTTGTATCAACCAGGGCTTGTTCTGGAATGTATCCTTCACTATGAGGACCGACTAATCCTCAATAGAACCAACGTAATAAGACTCCTCCACCACATACCGGCCCTAAGATTAATTACAACAGACGACCTGGTGATCGTGGAATTCGTCGAGGAAGATTGCACTGACAAGGTAATCTTGCATACAAGATCAAATCTGGTGAGACAACTACTACTGTAAGAAGCTCCGCAATTAAGACCAATGGGTTTCGACCTACAAGAAAGTGATGGAGTCCTAAAAACCGAGGAGAGAGTAAAAAAACATTCGGTGAGACAGATCAACAGAAAAGATAGAGAGATCAGTAGTGTTACGACAAACAGAACAACATTAGCGAGAAGGGGAGATCAGAACACACAAAGCTCAAACAATAGAATTCAATAACAAGGAGAAGAAAACGAAGCAGCAATGTGGAAATGGTTGAAAAACATGATTGATGACAAAACAAACACCCAATAACATAAAACAGTAAAAAGTGTGGGTTCATGGAGCCTGGGAAGTTGGAACACCAGAGGCTCTAACCACCTTTTTACTAATGGAGCGCTTCAAAAAGAGAAATTCAGTGTGTTGTGCCTACAAGAAACATGGCTGTTGCAACCACCGACATTGGAAGGATACGTGGTATTGCTAAACCCAGCAGTCAAAGGTCCAAAAGGTAGACCTATGTCAGGCCTATTGATAGCCATCAAAAATGACCTGGACTGGCAAGTGCTGGAGGAGAGAAACCCAAACTTACTCATCCAGATGGTAGTGTTACAGCTGGATAAAAAAGCCAGTAAAGTACTAATACTGATCAACATATACTGGAATCCGGCAAACTCACTACACGAAAACCTGCCAGATGAAATAGCAGAATTAATCGATGAACAGAGAGAAAAGTGGATTGATCCAATGTTCATACTGGTAGGAGACTTAAATTGCTTGTGCCTGAACAAGGACGACCAATCAGAGCATGACATAATAACAGCTTCAACAAAAGAAAAAAGAGGAACAATGTGGAACCGTATGGTACAATCAAGGGATTGTGTAGTACTGAACGGAAAGGTGAAGGGGGACAGACCAGCAAAACCAACCTGGAAGGGAACACAAGCTGTAGAGATCCTGGACTATATTTGCATCTCAAGCAATTTGTCAGATAACATCCAGACCTTGGAAGTAATCCCAACAGTAGAAAGTGACCACAACTTGTTAAAACTGACGTGTAAAAACATCAGCAATAACAAGACCGGAACTTACAACCCGAAGTTGGTCACAGACCAAAAAGGTACTAAACTAAGGATCAGACCAGAGAAAACAAAAGAACTAAACCATAATTTAAAACAAATGTTCTCGACGCTTGAAAACGAACAAGGCCAAAAAAAGATTGACTACACCCCGCTTTTCAGATCATTTGTTACAGAAAGGAAGCTCGGAAGTAACCATCAAACAACACCCCACCAACACCAGTATGACAGTAGTATACGAGAAAAGAAAAAAGCATTAAGGAGAGACATCAGACGACTAAAAAAAAGTAAATACGACAACTAGAGTAAAGAGATACATAAGCTAAAACAAAAATACAGAAACTGGTTACATTTACATAAGAAGACTTTGCTAAACCAGGGCGCAGAAAGAATGCTGGGAAAAATAAGAACTAAAAATACAGCTGAAATCTGGTCAATCATCAACGAAGTGGAGAAGCCTCAAGCAATAAGTCAAATGAACCCAATTAGTGCTTCATCATGGATTAAGCACTACACAGAGCTGCAAGGAGAAAGTTACACTGACCCAAAGCGGAAAGCAACGACAAACAAAAATGAGGCAATAATAGATATCAGTATTGAGGCAATTGAGAACTTCCTAAAAAAACTGAAAGACTCGAGAGCCCCTGGACCCGACGGGCTGACGAATGTAATACTGAAAAGTAACACAGGCGAATGGGCTTAATTTCTCCACCTTCTATTTAATTACATATTAACAACAGAAAAAATTACGGATTCCTGGCGAAAGGCAGTAGTGGTGCCCATTTTTAAAAAGGGTCTCAGAACATCAGCAGACAATTACAGACCAATCGCATTACTAGACGTGGTGGGGAAGGTCTTTGCGTCTACACTACTGAAAGCATTAGACCATTGGGTACAGCAAAGTGGCGACGTGATCCTTGGCAATCGGGTTTTGTGAAAGGGAGAGGCACAGCACTTAACATCTTTCTGATTAACTTAATGAAAGCCAGAACACAAAGGAATAAAAACCAAGGAATCTACATTGCGTTTGTAGATTTGTCAAAGGCTTTCGATACCATAAAAAGAGCTAAACTATGGAAGAAAATGGAAGGCTGGGAATGTCCACAGTTACTGGTGGAGAACATCAAAGACTTGTACATGGATACAAGCATTAGAGTCAGAATGGACACAGCGGGTACATTAACAGACGAAATTCAGATAAAAATGGGCTTAAAACAAGGATGCCCGCTGGCTCCGGAACTGTATAACCTGTTTACATCGGACCTGGAGGAGTCATTTGGGTCCACTCGCTGTTTTCCACCAAAAATAGCAGGAACGCCGATTGCGAGACTGCTTTACGCAGATGACATCGTCCTGATAGACCAAACCCAAATCGGCTTGCAAAGACAACTCACAACATTACAATCGTACGTGGACTCAAATGATATGGTAATAAATCCAGAAAAATTGAGAATTCTGAAGTTATGCCCAGGAGGTAACAAAACAGAGGGAAAAAACTTGGATGGTCTCTGAAAAACAAAAAAATCTTGGAAGTTGAAGCATTCACGTACTTGGGAGCCTGTATAGACAATACGAAAAACAACACGCCAAGAATAGCGGGGCTAAAAAGGAAAGCAGCCAACCTAGCTGCCCAAGGGAGAATTCTGCGTAAAAGATAATGCAGATTCACCTTATCACCTCTAATATCCTTTTATAGGATGAAAGTGGTGCCAATATTAACATATGGGGTAGAATCACCAACCCCCCTACAAGCTCAAACATGGTCAATCCTGGAGGGCCTGTTTTGGAGGAAAACTTTACAGCTGCCCAAATCAGCCCCAATACAGCAAATAAGGAGAGAGCTGGCATTGACATCGCTCTAAACAATAGCGGTATGGAAGATGTTAAGCTTCTACCGAAAATGTCTTGAGGAAAATACCACAGGAGGATTTGGGGTGCTGAAAAAAGCCCTAAAAGACCAATCTGACACAATCTTAACAGACTGGCAAAAGAAATGTCGAGGGATCCTAGTGAACCTCAGTGAGTCAGAGGACGATTTATGGATCAACCCAGACAAAACTAAAAAGAAACTATACATGGCAGACTGGACTGAAACCCAAGAAGACAACCGCAAATACAAAGGTTACGAAAACTTCTGGGCTCAACCACGAAAACTGAACCAGATCCCAAGCTATCTGACTCTATTCCCTAACTGGTACTTCCGAGACCTTTTTCTGAGATTCAGATTGAACATTTTACCAACGGGAGAAATACTACAAAGAAGAAAAAGGTTGGACATCCGGGAGAGCTGCAGAATGTGTAAAATAAAAGGAGGGACAGAATCTCTGAAACATCTCACACTTCAGTGTACCGGTTTAAGGAAAGAGCAAGAGCAGTGCTTAGGGGACATCATTAGATGTCACATGACAAGGAATGTCGATGAGTGGTGGAGGACTCTTGTAGAAGGAGAAAAAATGAAAATAACACTAGCACTCTTAAGACTAGTGATTCTAATCCTCAAGAAACTAGAGGCGATCAACAACATGACCCAGATACAATAAGGTGTTACCAAGCTCTGCTATCAGGATACTGCACATCAAACTGAAGACATATCATGGAAGAATGGACATGTTCAGGTTAAAGTTTTCAAATATGTAAACCATATAATCTGTTTAAATAAAAATAAAAAAAAATTGAACTTGTATCTTTATTACAAATCGATGAGGAATGTGCCACATTCAGAGCTTATCCATGTAACTCCCTTTGTGCTCTGTACTTATTCTTTAAAATAGCATCCTTAATTCTGGGCCAACCTTGACTCATCGTTGATTCTGCACACAAAGTTATTCTTCCATGTCTCCTGATTCTACAGTCTTGGTCTGTCTTTGAGGTGGCTTGGTTGAATTCGACAAGAGCCAGCATCCATTTTTCTATTATGGCCGTCCAGGCCACATTATATATTCCTCTATAGCAAGCTTCTATATGTTTCCTTTCCACCGTTTGTTACTGTGTATTTACAGTTATTGACTAGTAAGTTACTTCATCTTCTTTATTCACAATTACTTTAGCTTTAGGTACATGTTTCTCTGAGTGCTTCAGTTACATTGTCACTCTTAAGTATTTTCATATTGTTTCAGCATAGGTTCATATATCTCTGGGAGGATAGCAAAGGGACAATACACTCGCCTTGGAAGCAAGACAACATGGAGCAACACAGGCTCGATCCCCGGGCCCACTCTTAGAAACCTCTGGGTATTAAGCACGTTAAAAATAACCAATTATATTTTATAATCATGACATTATTCTGCCTTAGTCAGATTTCACGTAACATTCCATGATGTCCATAGGTGCATGCTGACATCCTTCCATGTAGTATCCTTCCACACTTTCAGTGCAAGTGTACATTCTATATGCTTTCTGAGTACATAACCTCTTTGATACACTCCATGCAGTATGGGAGCAATACAGGGAGTCCCATTTACTGCTCTTCTCTGATTATTCCAGTATGACACTGTTGAGGGGTTCAAAAAGAGTGAGAAAGCGTCTACCTGCTCCTCTACAATGGCAAAGACACTTACGTCTAAATTACAAATAATGCAGCTTCAGCCATAAAATGAATAGTCAAAGTGCATGCCAAATTTGCAGTAACAGGGTGTATGTGCCAAAAATGTTAGCACTGGCTCAGGCAGGTGCTGTTCTTCTATACACAACACCAGTGTGGATAGAATGATAGTGACCTGTTGCATGCTGCACAACATTACGTGACAAGCCCTATATATAGAGGTGCATGATGACCTAGACCTTGAACCACAAGCAGTGCCTTCTTTAGCAGTAGATTACCAGATCCTGGTGAGGAAGACTGGCAACTGGCGACCCGCAACCTGAGGGACACCCCGAGTTACCTCCCCTGACTGGCGAATCTAGGAAAAAGGTATCCTTTGAGGTGGGGATCCCGGGGTGCAAAGGGTGCAGTCTGCAATCAACTACATCTTTCAAGTTGTGATGGCACATGCAGTGCCCATTCACATGTTAGAAGAAAGGACCTCAAGACATCTTAGCAGCCATTTTAAGTGTTGTCTGTTACCATGGCAATGCTCACTCAACGCGCAAAAGACAATGCAGTTGTTTAAGCACATTAGACTGCGAGCGGTCAGAGGCAGAAAGTCCACACACAAAAGAAAAATTGGATAAAATATGCAGTGCACATCACAGTTTAGTAAAGGACCTTGGATAAAGAACGCTGCACATAATAAAGTTTAACTAGAACATTACGCATGGAACACAGTGCACAACAACCACCAGCAAACCGGATAAACATGCAGAACACTCCTTCTCCATGTCCGTTCCTTGCCAATCCTGGCAGCCCCACCACACCATGGGAACAGTGGATAGACACTTTCCACGTATACCTAAGGACATTTGGTGGGGGAAAGTTCAAATGACGACTTAAAGGAAGCCACTTTATCAAATTGCATTGGGTTAGAAGGACTCAGGATCTTCCATACCCTCCCTGACTGACCGAGCAGTGATGAAGCCGGGGACTCCAGTAGTACCGGCACCAACAGACGCTATGACATGGATCTCTACAAACTTGAGAAACACTTTGGGAATAACGTGGTTCTCGAGAGATACCATTTTTTTCAATTAAATAGAGCAAAGGGGAGTCAGAAGATGCATACATAGCAGCCTTAAGGGGACTTTAACAAAATAAAAATTCACATGCATCACTGATGAGTATTTAAGAGACCATACTGCTGATCCCCCATCCAACAAAGAATGTGACAAACGAAGGACCCCAAGCTAGATCAAGCTATCAAAATGGCTAGAACGATGGAATTAGGTGATACATGCATGAAGGCAATACAATCAAACAAGTACAAATTGAAGATGATGAGGACAATGAAGACGCGGTAGTGGCTTTGATTAGAAAAATGGCTACAGTAGCATCCAAGATGAGACCATCTGATAAAGGAAGGAAAGAGAAAGGCGACAATGCCTCCATCCAGAAGGCACAATGGAGGTGTCATAATTGTGGACAGAACAGAAACCCCAATGGTGAAAGGGAGTGACCAGCGAATACAGCAGAGTGCTTTAAATGTGGCAACAGTGGACACCATGGAAGAGTTTGCAGAAATAGATTTAGAAGAAGAATGGGTCCCAATTCTAGACCAATTGAGGAAAGTAACTGTATGGATAATACCAACATCAGAGCCTGGAGGCAATAGGTAGCCTGATCAGTCTCTTGACTGTATCGAACAGTGAAGAGGAGCAAGTTGTACAGATTCTGACAATCCACTCTGAAGTGAAGTGTGGGCCAATGGAACTTGTGAAAATTAACAACATACTTTTACGTCTGATGATAGACACTGGATCTCCGTACACAATGGTGGATGTTCACACATACGAAGAGGAACTGAATGGTCGATTAGGAGATTTGAGAGTTACCAACATCAGAACCACTGGGTATGCCAAGAGCCCAATTAACAATATGGGATACAAATGGATCCATCTTATCTTTCAGGACAGGGAGACATATTGCAAGTTGTACGCAGCAGAACATGGGTCCTCTGTAGTAGGATGGGAGGAACAAGTGGCTCTCCAAATTAAGATATACCCCGGTGAGGTGACACTAATAGTATGCTTTTCAAATCAAGATCTTCTTTCTAATGAAGGCTTGGCAAAAACATTTCCCCTTGTATTTAATGACAAAATTGGAATGCTTAAAGGATTCAAACACCAGATTGTATTGAAAAGAGGTGCCAAACCCATTGCACCCGAAGCAAGGAAGATCCCTGTGGGGACAAAATATTCAGTGCAAAAAGAGTTGACAAGACTTTGCGAACAGAAAATCATTGAGCTCATAGAGTCCTCCGAATGGCTATTGCCCATTTTAATTGTGTGCAAGCCTGTTCACTCCATGAGGATGTGTATGGACCTTAGAGACCTTAATGCCAACATTTTACATTCTATTCTAAATATAAATGAAATGTTAACAACAATGAAGCCAGCCAAATACTTTAATACAATCGACTTGTCATCAGCATATCATCAGATGGCATTAGATGAAAGCTCAAAACATGTAACATCATTTGTTACCCCTATTGGAGCTTTTAGATATCAGTGCATGCCTTTCAGTTTAGCATTGGCTGCAGCTGTCTTTCAGATATTTATGCAGCACCTTTTTGGTGGTCTTGATGGCATGTATTATTTCCAGGACAACATTCTCATTGCAACATGATGGAGGACGAACATGATGCTAAATTGTTGGGCGTCCTCCAAGTAATACAAGAAAAGGGGCTTACGCTCTGGATTGACAAGTGTGGAATTAAAGTAAAGGAGCTAGCATGCCTGGGACACACTCTCAATTAAGAAGAAATTAAACCAACAATAAAATCTGGTTGAGACCATATTTAATATGCCATCTCCCGCCACTAAAGACCAACTGTGCAGTTTTTGGGATGGCAGAATACTATTCAAAATGAATTTCCTTTCATCCCAAATAGTACTTGGAACAGTACTGTAACAAGCCCAGAGTGTAAAAGACCCATCTATTTGCTTTGTAAGCGAAAAGCCATTTCCCTGAGTGCACAACCATAGAAGAACGACTTGCTCTGAAGTAAACCATTTGGGCAGTAAAGTAGTACCCCTTAGGGAGAAACATTGCCATAGTCACCAATATTGCACCCAGTGTAGCTGTTGAAAACAAAGCTTCCAATAGAAGAATACTGTGATAGTTCCTGTCACTGCAGCCCTTCCACCTATCATCTCAAATATGAAGTGGTACGCTTCAAACTAGGTGCAGACTTCCTACCACTCTTTCCAGTTCCCTTTTTAGCTGAAACAAAGGAGATTTGGAAATTAAGGGGGAGCTATGTGGCATGGCCAGGCCGTGGCATGAGGGCCAAGGCCCAACCTCAATTACCCTGAGCCAAACCCGACACATTAAATGCAGGGGAGGGGATGGGAGTCTAGTCTAGTAGCAGCAGCTTCTGTTTTTGTGCTAACAGGCATACTGATCACTGTGCTGATAAGTGGACAGGTGCAAAACCCTAGCAGGGATCTCTACCTGGTTGCCTGATACAAAGAAGCCAGTGCACATTTAAAAGATAAATAAAATAAATAAATAACCCCATTGAAGATTATAAAGCATTAGTCAGAAGAAGGGATTAAGTAGCCACACTAATGGCAACACCACTTAAAAACCATGACCTTTTCTAATCTCAGCCTATGTGGGAACATGCAACTTTCAGATAACTTATTTTGTGCATCCTCTCTCTACACTGTAGTTCGTGTACATTGCTTATTGGGTCGATTGTTTCTCTTTTGCCCTTGCTTCAGCAAATGTTCAATATGATAGGATGCACGTCTGAGTTCTATACCTATGCTCGGGTATGACTACCTTTGTCAGAGAGTTACTGATCCATTTCCTGCATTTTTACTACAGCATGTCATACACCATCCCAATAGCTGTACATTTTAAAATGTGTTCTGTACATATGCTAGAATACAAGTAATCTCATCACGGACAGCTAATGCTCCCCTTAGAATGTCACTTCATTATTTCAGTTTGGATGACAGGTGTAAGGGGACTTTAAGGGCTTCCCACATTTATTTTAATTGCTACAGATGCAAGATCTCAAGCTATCGGTTGTGATTATGCCGAAGAGGTGTGTAAGGGGGAGGGTGACCATATAGTCTTGGAGTTTGTGGATCGGGGGGACACCAAAGTTGTCTCTGCCCAGGCCATATAGTATGTTTAGATGGCACTGACTTAAACAGATCAGACACAAAGGCACAGGGAACATAGGAAAGACCAGGAGATACATAAATGAATAGAGCCCCATTTGCACCAGGACTCTGATGCAGTTTGGTTTACTCCATTAGATAAAATAATATAATTTCACCAATTTCTGTGGCTTGCATGTATTCAAATGGTGCCTGAGCATAAGAGTAAACATCTTGTTGCAAATTGTTTCCTTCCTCTGTAAGAAAAGCATGGTATCAAACAGTGAAGACAGTCACAAGTGATCACAGTTCAAGGGTGTTTATTGAACTTCAATGGGTTGGATCAACGCCTATCTAACCCTAAATCTACGGATGCGAGCATGCTACCACCATCAAAGTAAAAATAACACAGTCCTAGTGGAGTCTTGTCAAAATAAAAAGGGCATATACTAATAAACATATTGCAAATCCTTACTTCTAAATACAAATGGAGTAGGAAAATGATGTATGCAAAAGAAAGAGTGTTCAAGAAACAATATTTCAGTACAGTTGAGTGATAAGTTCCCTTTCCCCACATTTCAGCATGGGACAAGGCGTCACACTGGAGCGTGGAAAACACTCCAGCTTCTTTGAGCATCAGGATGCAGTTCAAGAATCAAATAGGATCTTCTGCAATAAAGTCTCTCATTCTCTACAAGTCTCTCGCTCGCAGAATGCTACGGGTTACCAAAACAAAACTTAAAGTCCTTCATTTTCAGGTATAACATTCACTTTTGGTCTCCCTCAGCAGGGCTCTGACCCTCTTCTTACTACACAAATTCTCAACGGGTCTCCCTCCATTGGGTTCGGACCCTGTTTTGACAACTCAAAGGCACAATGTGTCTCCCTCAGCCAGGCTCAAACCAACTTGTGACTTTAAACCCCAATAGGCCTCCCTCAGCCGCGCTCGGGCCTTGCTAGGGTTCACTTTAATGAGTAGTTCACTTATATCGAAGACTTTCGATTGTGCAAAGGATTTTTCTCAGAACCTTGCATGACAACTTGAATTTTCTCATACCAGATTTTCATTTGCAATATCGTTATTCAAATATCAAAGTTTTGCTGCTTTGTTTCTTTGTAGGACACCTTTCACCAGAGACCTTTGATTGAGCACCCACGCGGTGCTGGACCACTCTGCAAACTTGTATCATTTGTTTCGCTCATAAAATGTTCAACACACTTATCAGTTTTCTGTATTTTACTCGTTGTCTGAGGATGCATTGTTGCTGCACGTAACCTTCATCTAAACACCAGTACGTCCTCGTACAGTTCCTCCCGACTCACCGGCTGTGTTGAAGGTTCTGCCTTCAGCTTTGATCCGGGAGCCAAGTACAATACCACGGCAGCTTCTTTTCCTCACTGACTTGGCCAGTCATGCAGGAGGGCCCCAGGTATCTCGGACACACAGAATAGGATTATCTTGCTTCACGTCCTGGTTTCACATGTGCTGCTTTCAAACCCTCAAGAGTATAACGATCACTCGTCGAAAAGCTCATGGGCATCTCCCTCCTTTCTCTCTCTTCTCAACCGGTCATCTGTCTCCATCAGTTCAGCTGCGGCCTGGAAGAAAGTGTGCTCTCGTGCTCTGCCTCTTATCCATGTGGAAAGTTTGATGGAGATCAGGTGCGAGTCGTTAACAGTGATTACCTGACTCTGCCTGACCATGGTAATGGGACATGTCCGGTACATTGTTTCGGTACTAGTCTGTTTTCTACCAGAGTGGGCTGTCTATGTAGCAGTGTTGGTGAAGGGAAGGGGAGTCCCCAGATATCCTACCTGTTAGGGTGGGTCAAAGGGATTATGGGGGAGTACTGCATCTTGCCACAAGGTGTCCCACTCCCACTCCCCAAGGGCCCCTCACCCAGGTGATTCTCCTGCACTGGTCAACCCCTAGGGTCTGGATCTAATAGTGATGGCCATGCACTGGCCACCTGGATGTTAGATCCTTGTAGACTAGCGATGAGACAACCACTGGTTTCTCACACCTCTGACTGAGGGATGTTTGGATGTTCACGCTACAATGTGCAATAAAGCACAAAAGCTTCACATCCATGTTAAGAGTTTTTTTCAACCTGGAATTCTCAACTATGAAACAAAGCACTGTAAACATCTACAGGAAGACCACATTGCTGAAATAAACACAAATTAAGGCCAGTAATATCTATGTTATTCCCAGCTCGGACCAAGCAGAAGGCTTTGATTGACATCTGTCGGAAGGGTTTTAATTGGTGATTTACAAATGCCATTCGTACTATGCATAGTACCATAAGGTTTGCTTGTATCAAACAATGTCTACAAGCAGATGACTATCACATTGACTCTTCCCGGTTTGACGTCAAAGAAGCACAGTCATATATGGGGCAGTTGGCAGAGATCTTAAGTTGTTCCATGTCAGGTGTGGCATATTTTGAAGAAACAGGAGTTTGAATGACTTGCCAAAAAATGAGTGATCCAGTAAAATCATCAAACGAAGGTGGCTAGGGTTTCAAGAGCGATCAAGAGCAGAACAAGCCAAAAAGTGTAACTAGTGCCCCAACAGTAGTTAGCATACTGTCCGTGCTTAGAGTTATGGCTAGTATCATAAATAAGGAATTCCATTAGGGCTGCCTGCTGGTGCTACAAGAATAGCATCCGTTGATTTAGCAAGCTCTCGAGCTATCACATTCCTGAACAACTAGTTCATGAGACAAATAGGAAGCACACTTAAAATGGTATGCAACCTTCTTGAGTCTTCTAGTACCCCCACTGATGGAAATATGTCCCTCCAAAGATGTCTGGCTCTGGGAGTATGATCCAGGCACTTCATGTCTAGCACCTCCACTCACAAAGCAATAGAAAATCCAGCAGCCTGCTTTCATATTCATCCATTCCTATGTGACTGCAGTGAGAACAGAAATCAGGCATCCAGCATGGCCAAAACCACCTCGTTGCCAACATGAACCATTCACATCTGTTTGTGCTTATGCAGTCCTGGTCTTTTTCTGTGCATTCTGGGGCTCTTGTAGTTCACCATTTCCCATTATAAAACTCAAACTACAAGTCCCAGAATGCAAAGAAAAAACTAGGATTGGAGAAACACCTAGAGATTGGAATGGGTCATGTTAGCAAGTATGCAACCGGGGCAACTGACTAGATTGTAACAGGGTGTGAATGTGTACGTACCAGTTGTGATCAGACACAACAGGCTGACAATGTACACTGTGAGTGTGCACACCCCTGCTAAATATTGTCTTGCCAGGGATATGTAACGCAAATAATTTCTTCTAAGTTATTATTGGTAACTTGAGGTAACTATTAGCAGTAGTCCATGGAAGTGTACTTCTGTGGTGGATGGAATTCTCATAGCATAACTCTGAGTCCAAATAACCGGACAGACTCAAGAAGACGGCAAATAACTGTTTTATTAACAATTCTCTAAAACAGGGAGCAATAACGGACATCTATGGACGCACGCTCATTCTCAACAATCTTCAATTCCAGAGCAGCCTTTATAATTTTGATGTGCGTCACTGTGACGTCACCCTACATTGCAAATATCAAAACCTATCAGGGGTTGAGATAAGTTAAGGGATACATCTAGGTATACAATGACATATGTGTTAGTTCCGCAAGTGGCTTCCTCCTATCATATGGGCAGCCTGAGACTACTTCTCAATACGCAAAGCACAAGAAGTACATCTTACTCAGTTGCTGATTGGCCCTTCAAGCCATATAGTCCATCATTATAAGGACTCCTCTAATTGGTTTGGCACGCGTGTACCCAACCTTGGACATTTGGTTCATTAGCAGCACGTAAGCTAAGAAACCAGATGTGGAAAGAACACATCAGACAGCTGCCTTGCCACCCAAATAGCCCACCATCTGTCACCTCCCATACCTTGAGCCAAGATCTTTTTCTTGTAGTTCAGCCTTGAAGAATGTTCTCTTCCTCAGAATTCGATAGGAGTGAAATTGCTCGCTATCTTGTCAGGAGTTTAAGAATAGATCCTATTTTCCGCCTTTCGGTCACGTGGTGAGAGACCACGATTTTGTCCATTTTGAAAGTTTTTCCATGTCTTTAATTGTTCACAACTTAGCATCAACAGTGTTCTTTCATGCACCTAATCTAACTAATCTAAGAGAATGTATCCTAGGCACACGTCTTCTTTGATACGGGAATAGCTGACTTTGCTGAGCCCGTCTTGACTCCAGGCCAGACAGCCTCCACTGGTCTCTTCCATGGATTTCTATTCTACTGCTGCAGCCTCAGCTTTTCTCTTCATAATTGTTTGCTTATTATTTTCACAATGCCGACTTGCATTTTCACTATAATTGCGGCTTCGCCTGCATTTTATTTACTACTTCAGCAAGCCTCTAAGACGACTTTATCTGTCTAGCAGTTCAGCGTATGTACATCAATGGTGCTTCTTGTCGTTTATCTTCGATTTGCATGTGCTCCTTTCTTTTTGCATTAATCTGTACTTTATTTCTTTGGTTTCATTGTCACTTCTTCAATATTTGTGCATTGTCTTCAGTGTATCATCTTGTTTCTACGTCAGTGACATCCATGCTTCATTGTATCACATCTTCTCATGATGTCACTAGACCTCCTGCTTGGTTCTGTCTTATATTTCCTCAGGCGTTGGTTCTTGCAGTTTTTCTACATCTCGAGGATACATTTGATATGGTTATCTCAATGGGAAATGCCTCAAAATACTTGCTGCAGTATTGGCACTATAGCAGGTGTCAGGCATAGTACAGTCTCGTGTTTCCAGTAAATCGGAGGTGAGGGGGCGGGGTATCTTGATGACATATATGTATGCTTCTCAACGACGATATCAACATCCTATGTACTTTTTGGAATGATATACTTACCTAAATACTTGGATAACGAATTTAAAATAAGACCCCCTCATGGGAAAATGAAAATTGCTAACAGGTAGATCAAACCAACTTGGTTAGATGTTAGTTTCTTAATCATATAGTACACCACAGTGTAATAGTTTGAGACTAAGTGAAATAATGTAATGAGATTCGTTTGTTCTATTTTGAACATTTCTTGCTGATGCTATTTTAAGCCAGCATAGACTATAGAGAGTATAACATAGAAAGATGGGGCCGAGAATAGAGTGGTCATCTAACTCTGGGAGGAATATGCAGGGATGTAGACCCCTCTCTCCCCCTGCAAGTCTCCATGTTTTTTGTAGCATGTTTTGAAGTTCCACCGATGGGGGCCTAAGTTATAAACCTACTGAATGTTCCCATGCACTCAAATTTTTCTCTGTTTCTCAGAGCATACCTGAATTTATGTAAACCTGCTCCTGGGACTGTCATAGACGCAGACTCTGCAGACACCACTGTCAAATGTCACTGTTATTATTTCATTTAGGGGCATATGCAACCAAAGTGAGGCATGCCCTTGACAACCCCAGGGGCTCAGAATATTTGGTTCCCTTCAAAGAGTTATGTAGATCCAAGTCTGCAGGCCAGATCCCCCAGTGACTGGACCTTGCAACCATATATCCACATGTTTTTCCTTGAAAATCCTATATTCTACCACTCTAGGTCCTGGGTCTGCAACCTGCGGCTCTCCAGATGTTTTAGACTACTACTCCTATGATCTCTTACCATTGAATACCCTGGATTGGGTTGATGGAAGTTGTAGTCCAAAACACCTGGAGAGCTCAATGTTGCAGACCCCTGCTCTAGGTCATGCTCTGGGGCATGTGTCACGGAACTACTAAAATGTTTGCAGTGTAGGATTCGTAGAACTCTGTCCTGATCTGCATACCTACGGTGACAGATGGCAAAAAAGTCACTCTAACATGTGCCAAACATATCCAAGTATTATGATTTTAACTGGATCCCCAAACTGGGAACCACATTTTCAGTATAGCTGTGATTTTTTTCGTTCACTTTTCGGACTTTTTGTAAAAAAGGAACTCATGTCAAATTTGTAGAAAATAAAGTGAAATTTCCAAGCTGTCCTGGACACCATTAGCGCAAATCCATCCAGCAGTTTTGCACTATGCGGGAGTGAAACATCCCTAAGATGTTTGAATTTGAGCTTTTAGGAGGAATATGTGTGCTCCACTCCCTATACCAACAGGCAGAAGGATCACATTTGGCCTGTTGCAGATGTAAACTTGTCAAACCTTACTACTACAAAAAAAGAAGAAAAAAATCACACAATTCATGAATTCTAGAATCCATAACAGGGACAAGTCCTTGCCATATACTTTTAGGCCGGCTATTTGTTAAGTTGGGTCCCTGGCCACAAATGACTCAGACATTTCTGGTTGAGCTGTTAACTTCTTTACTGGGTTTAAAGTACAGCAGCTCCAGTTCATGAAGTCCAACAGGTAAGGGGAACCAATGACACCCATCAGCATCCTCTCTCAGGGCTTACATCTCTCCAACTGACAACCATGGAACACTCTCATAGGATAACATTCTCTGCTCCACATTCTACCACAGCATTCCACTCACTTGCACTAGATGCAAGCAAAGCAAGATACAACACTATTCAAACAAGCATAGAACCCCAAGAACAAACAAGAATACTTAGCCGAAGAGAAACGTTTTCAAGAAGCGGCACAAAAATAAAGCGCCCAGATGTGAGAGTGTTCATTTTAAAAGGAGAAATCAGTGTTTAAACTCTCACATGCGAAATTGTAGAAATAAACTCCCACTAAATAAGCAGTTTAGGGGCCAGCGCAAAGACTCACTATTTTCATTACCCCGCTATGTTGGCAGAGATGCTGAACTGGGATTACCCTGAAAACCCCAGTGTACGTTTCCATGCTGATGTATGGCATATGTAATATTTTTAGACGGGCAAGATCCTAACTTGGAAATTCCACTAACCTGCCCTGGACGGTATGAATATGTAATTATGAAAAAAAGGCTCGGGCTGCATTCCGTCTATCTTGTGTGATGTCAATGACTAACCCTTTTTTTCAGTTGGGAAAACATCAAACATGAAAGATTGTAATGAGAGACTAGAAGTCAATTTAGGCACAGTTCATCTTTTCATCTTTGCATTCATGTCGGTCTTGAAGAGAAGGATGAACGTTAACATTCTGATAGCACTGACTCAACAATGAAACGAATTCTCCAACAAAGTAGTAATCGCTGCTCTTTGAACACATGCAATAACTTTTAAAAAGCTTCTCAAAGTGTCAAATATCCGAGACAGCCAAGTAAAGTAAAGCACTTCTGCTAATGGAGATTCGGGAATGACTGGGCCTGATTTACAAAATCATTTTTAATGGGCTCATCCGATTGAAAAACGCGTTTCTAAATCAGACCCACTGTCTCTAAACTCTACCTGGAGATAGCATTTGGCCTGACAGGATAGTCCAGCTGCCTCTATTGGCACACGTGGGGCTTTCAAAAATGAATAGTGTGATCGTTCGTCTATTTTACAACAAAAACAATCAACAATGCAAACAAAAGAACTGTGTCACATGAAATGAAATGTGTTATTTTGATAGGGTTTGTCCAACGCGCTTTACATAGGGTATTTTACATGTATCGACCAAACCAGGTTGGTACTCATTTATCAACCTGGAAAAGATGAAAAGCGACCCGCAGATCACACACATCTTACCGGTTCATTAAAATGGAGAAGAGGAAGAGTTTAAATCCATAGGTTTCACTGCTATGTACTGGCAGATAAACATTTACATAGATTAGTTGAAAGGGAAGATGAGTGTGTTCTCGACTATGATATGCATACAATGTGAGGCTGGACAACCATACATTTGAGTAAGCACAGATGATATGATACTTATAATAATAGCCAGAGGTTTCGAAGCACGGACCAGGGGATCAAGCCTGTGTTGATGCGTGTCGTCTTGCTACCAGGGAGAGCACGTCCCCGAGACAGGTGCAGTTTGCACTTGCGTATTTGCCAAAAGTAAAATAGCCAAAAGTAAAATAATGGTTTTCTCTCAGAAACCCCGACCCAAAAAACATACTTGGACTCTTTCCTCTAATCCGATTGATCAAGTGTCGTCGTATAAATATTTGGGCCTTATGCTTGATGACAAATTGAAATGGCAGCTCCACTGGACAGATGTCAAATGGAAATGTTCATTATCGGTTAATACCCTAAGTGCATTTATCGGCTGCAATAATGGCTATTGTGTTTCAGCTGTATTGTCCATTTATAATGCTAAGATCTCAGCAATATTATCTTATGCAATAGCGATTTGGGGCAAAAAATATAGGAAGGAGCTTGTCATTTTTTAAGCAAAGCTATTGCGAAAGCTTTTTCGTCTTCCTCAGTCTGTTAGTATTGAATACATTTATCTCAAATTCAACATCGAAGGCATTTGGACCATCTATATTGCGCAATGCGTATTATTTTTTGAACGCCTACTTACTGTGCAAACAGATATGATTATCGCGTTCCCTATATGAAAGCCTATCTGGGTCTCGCTGATAGAATTCCAATTGGAACAATTGGCATTTTAAAACAAACCCATAACAAATGGCTCCACTAGGGTTGCAATACGTATGTTTTGGGCAATATGAAGGTTTGGCTTAAGAAGAAACTACGTGAAGTAGCATTTATAGCAAATATGGTCCATATTGGAAGCCTGGCCTCAACTCGGGACTATTGTAACGAGATAATATCTAGGGTATATCAACCATCTTACTTAACTGCTTACCCTAGTCCTTATATCTTTCGCAATTACCTGCTGATCAAATTTAATGTTACAGTTGTATTATCTCCCAAGCGTTGGAGTAATTACTCGTTGTACCAACACACTTATTGTCGTCTTTGTGGCACTTTAGTTCATGAAACAATTTTCCATATAATTATTGAATGGGAATGTTTGATAAATCTCCAAATTAAATATTTTAAAGCCTACAATAATTCAGTCATGTTAAATGATATACCTTCCTTATGGTTGGCTTTTTTTGAAAGTAAATGACCCAAACCTAATGTATTTTATTGTCTGGTTTTATTTGAATGTTGTTAACATTTTTAAGTGTCTTGTATAAGTTTTGAGTCATCTTGTTGACATTTTATGATGTATATATTTTATATTTGACTTTCCTGTTAAATGTTATACAAAGCCTTGTTGCTATATGTGTATCAATAAACTACTACTACTACCTTATTTGAATTATCCATAGGGCCTCATTCTGAGTACAGCATTAACGGAATTACCGCCGTTATTCTACACCACCATATTCATTGTTTGGCGCGAAAGCACCTGGAAATCCTCCATCTATTCGTTTGACAGTTCCCCGCACTTAACCTCCAAGAAATGTCTGATGTACCGCAAGAAGGACATTCTGTAAATCCCAATGGAGTCATATGGGACTCCATAATAAACAATTGACAGTCTCACTTGTAATCATGACATTTTTGCGATCCCAGCTGGATAACTGTACATTTGTGAGAGTGCAAATTCAATTTGTGCTTGCGCAATTGCATTAGAACTAGCCCAATTGCATACACCGATCCTCACTCTTGAGTACGGGAGTAGCAAAATTACTTCCACACACAGTGCACTTCTAGATTGGCTGGAGATTTTCCCTCCACGTAACGTCTGAAAAATGTGGTATTTACTGCATGCATAGATACCACATCCAGTAAATATTTCAAATCCCACTGGAGTCCTATTGAGCTCCTTGACTGGCGATTAACAGTGATACCCTGCCACTTGTGCTCTTGCAAATTTGCTGCCAATAACAGTGGTGATAACAGTGTCAGAGTTTCTGCTATTTACCACGAGTAATTCCGCTAAACTCGCAATGAGGTCCAACGTCATTTGCATAGGCACCAATACAATTTTGCACCTGCAAGTGCTATTAAGTCTCTTTAAACTCAAGGGGCTGGATTTCCAAAAGAATCACAGACTGAAATGCATTCTTGACATGCATAAACAAAATTTGCACAATTACATTGCAGAACACAATTGCAAATGGCATTTTTGCTAGCACTAACACCACTGCACATGTCAAACGATGTTTGAGTATGCGCAAATAGCATTTGACGCCGTGCTCTAAGAATCTGGATAATTTCCTGTGTTTATCCATCAAGATTGTACATTATCAGAACAGAAAATATCTTTAGAAATATTTCTGGTCCAGGTGTACGATAATGTATATTAGAGGCCATGCAATAAGGGGTCCAAAACATGTTCTCTGCTGACATAAAACATAGGCTGAGCAGCAAAAAGCATATGCAAATCATGAATGGGTGTGAACAGCACCAGCTAACAGTCAGGATTAGCATCATGGGGTCAGTGTGCACTAGCTCACACTCGCTCAACACCAGATGCTCACCCAGTGCCCCAGCAAAGCTTGGGCCTTTCCCTCCGAAAAAAACATATAACCAAGTGACATCACACAAACCACACAGAAACGTACCAACACTCAGTACAGAGATGCTTCTAGCATGCACCCATCATCACCACAGGGTTTACACCTACCCGCCCCCAGCGGTGTATCCTACAGGACCAATTTAGCTTACTTAACAGTTCATTAGAACACGCCTAAACACAAACAGGTTGCAAATCCCGGATCATGTGGGACATGTCGTCAATTTGTTTGTTCTTTCAGGATTGTGAAAGTTATAAGCCCTACTGTCATGGAATTAGATCTTCCTAGTCAGTGACATTATACAGAAGCAGAATAAACCTTGCATAAATGTCTATGGAAAAATATAGTATTAGAATGTATACATTATGTACTATGAAGTCCAATACAATTCTAATTGTGATTTACCTGGAGCTTACCTCTCTTAAATCATTCAGTAACGGCAGGTAGTCATGGATTGCTGGAACCGTTTATATAGTGCTCCACAAACGTAATTTATCTTCAGGCACTTGAATAAGTGGTATTATCACAAATTTAAGAGGTGGCACTTTTCTCCCACGAAGGAAAAATGTTGAGTGGCCTTTGAGTGTGTATTTGTTCAGTGGGTATATTTACCCATGAACTGCAGGTCTCTAGACGGGAGCTTAGCCTACTAAACTTTTTAGTCTAGACGTAGGTATAGCCTTCGCCTACACATAAATGGTAGCATAGCATATTTTCACTTTTATTGCACAGGAGACTTACACTAAGGGGTGCGTTTTGACTGAGATGGAATTACAGAAGCCAGCATGAGTTTGGAAGTGGGGCAGGGCATGAATTGGGGACTATGCTTGATGGCCCACTAGTGAGGCCTACTAACACCAATCTGCTCTTTACAAATTCCTAGAGTGTATCATATTTCATTTTTTCTGTTAATGAGCATAGCTCTCTTTCTCACGAGTGCCTCGTCTGCTACATGATGACGACATAATTACGCAACAACTTTACACGTTTCATAAGACTAAATGGGGAGTCAATGCATTTACAAGATATGGTCATATTCCATACTCTTCATGCAGATTCCTGTGATCACAATTTTCTTTACCACCTTTTGAGATTTTGCCTTATCTATTTGATATACACGCTGCATATTTCCGTAATATCAACTATTTATCACACAATTACATCATAATACCGTGATGACGCCACAGGTCTGTGGATCTCCTGCGAATTTGAGTTGCAGCACACATGTAAACAGTACGTTTCAATTACACTGTTTGTCTTTTTGGCTCCAGCTAGCAAGAGGGGCTTTGCTACCTGTTGAGACCAGGTAAGGCCTGTTTGGAGTGTATACTGTTGTCCTCTTTACCCATTGGTAGATGTAGGAATCCACACAAAGAACTTTTTTCTCATTTGCAGACATTACACAGCCACGCTAGTGGCTGTGTGGTTATGGTTCCCATAGGAAGAGCACTTTTTGGGCAGCTTATAACTTCGCTCCCCCTGGACGAATCCTCACAAAACTTTGCAAAAAAAAAGTAAATGGCCCACTCTGATTTATTTTGCAAAGTTCGGTGAGGTTTGGTCCAGGGGGGCCAAAGTTATAGGGGGGTCCCAAAACTTCTGTTTTTCCCATAGCCAGAATGGGAAAAAAACGTTGCTCATGCCTACAGCCCAAACCACTGGACGGATGTTCACCAAATTTGCAGCAGGAACAGCAGCTTGGTCACGAAAGCGTGCTTTTGTTAATCTGGTGTAAATCTGTCCAGTAGTTTTTTTTTTAAATGACCGAAATGTAAGGCAAAAAGATTAGTGGTATCTATGTCCGCTCCACAGACACACTTCCCTGTTCGCTCCGCGGACAGGACACAGATTAGCCAAACGGCGTGCGTCATGTCCGTGGACATGTGACATGCTCTCCGATTGGCTGGGGTGAAGCGTGAAGTGGGTCAGATTTTTGGAGACGCCCGCCATCTTGGATTCTCGTCCGGTGTCCGCGGACATCGCGGTAATACATATTAAAAAACACAACATTGCACTCGTCAAACTTATCAAATAATGTTTGGGGAGGTGAGCGGTGATGAGGATGGGATGGAATATGGCTGCAAGAAGCAAAAAAAGTGTTAACCGAAAAACATCCGAACACGAAGAAAGCATGTAGACCACGCTCACGCAGTAAAGCGCACAACTACTTCACCCGCTTTTGACATATACCGCACCAGTCAAAATGCGCAGACACTTTCTTTTTCAAACTCGCACGCGCGCCTCATCCGAACACAGACACGCGTTGAAGAAAACACGCAGAAATGATGACCGCGCAAAGGAGTTAACGGAAAACACGCAGCAGTGAAGACCGCACACACGCGCTGTAGAAAACACGTAGCTGCAAAGACTGCACACACCCGATGTAGATAACACCTAGCTGCAAAGGCCACACACACACACTGTAGATAACACGTAGTTGAGAAGACCACGCACATACATTGAATGAAGCATGCACACGTGTCGAAGGATGTACGTAGCAGTGTATCTTTTTCAAACTTGCACGCACGCTCTTAACAGATGAATCCGAGCTCACACGTGCCTTAGCATGCACACGCGTTGAAGAAAAACACGCAGAAATGATGATCGCACACAGGCATTAACAGAAAACACGTAGCAGTGAAAACTCCACACACGCGCTGTGGAAAACACGTAGCTGTGAAGACCACACACACGCGTTGTGGAAAACACGTAGCTGCGAAGACCGTGCACACGTGTTGTAAAGTGAAGAGGGACCTGTATAGAACCCCGCCTTCCCTTTCCATGGTGGCCATCTTGGTAAAGGATTTTCCTTCCTACACCGGGATGCCACAGGTGTACCGGTGTGGCAAGAAAAATCTTTTTTTTAGCACTCCGGGTTCCCGCTTTCGGAACCTTGGGTGCTAATGGCCTTCATCCATTTAAAAGGACGTTATGGTTAAGTTGCACTAATAAAAACCTATGAAATTTAGTAAAAAACCTTTGTTAAAGGGACATTATGGTTAAGTTGCGCTACTAAAAACCTATGAAATTCAGTAAAAAAACTTTGTTAAAGGGACATTATTTTTAAGTTGCTCTACTAAAAACCTATGAAATTCGGTAAAAAAAAACTTTGCTAAAGGGAAGTTGCGATGCTAAAAAGCTATGAAATTCAGTAAAGGGACGTTATGGTTCCAAGTAAAACCGGAAATCCCCTGTAATTTGCCAGCTAAGCAACCATAACTCGCGCCACCACTGTGCACTGCTAAGACTAACAACCAGGACATCAAAGATGACATTACAAATGTATATTTGTTGTTGTTGTATGTTTGTGTTTTGAGTGCAGTAATCCATAATGTAGTAAGTGGGTTTTATTAGGTACTAGTTAAATGTTTTACAGTATGCAAAATCTAATAAGAAAACATTTATAATTGTAGTATTTAACATGGCAAGATTATTAATATTGCATCTCCATCATGTCTGCTGCACACTATGCCTATGTTACTACATGTGTACATTGGTATATTGGAAAAAAAAACTTGATAATACAATGCTATTTGGATTAATGCATTGCTTAATGCACCACGTACCTCATAATATTTATTCCAATGATCCTTGACAACTGTTTTATTAACATTACAATAAGAATCCCTTGTACAGACTTTTCATGAAAGGTAAATGCACATGTGATGTCATCAGTGACTGCATTGATAGGCCTCTGTCCCGCTATACGGGTGTCTCAAACTTAGTAGGGCCTCTGTGCCCAAATTGCATTGTGTGATCCTAAACTGCATTGATAGGCCTCTCTCCCACTATACAGGTGTCTCAAACCTATTAGGGCCTCCGTGCCCAAATTGCATTGTCTGGTCTCCAAACTACATTGATAGCAGGGCCTTCTGTGCCCAAATTGCATTATGTGATCCCAAACTGCATTGATAGGCCTCTCTCCCACTATACAGGTGTCTCAAACTTAGCAGGGCCTCTGTGTCCAAATTGCATTGTGTGATCCTAAACTGCATTGATAGGCCTCTCTCCCACTATACAGGTGTCTCAAACTTATTAGGGCCTCTGTGCCCAAATTGCATTGTCTGGTCTCCAAACTACATTGATAGCAGGGCCTTCTGTGCCCAAATTGTATTATGTGATCCCAAACTGCATTGATAGGCCTCTCTCCCACTATACAGGTGTCTCAAACTTAGTAGGGCCTCTGTGCCCAAATTGCATTGTCTGGTCTCCAAACTACATTGATAGCAGGGCCTCTGTGCCCAAATTGCATTGTGTGATCCCAAACTGCATTGATAGGCCTCTCTCCCACTAAACAGGTGTCTCAAACTTAGTAGGGCCTCTGTGCCCAAATTGCATTGTGTGATCCCAAACCGCATTGATAGGTCTCTCTCCCGCTATACGGGTGACTCAAACTTAGTAGGTCCTCTGTGCCCAAATTGCACTGTCTGGTCTCCAAACTATATTGATTGCATTGTCTGATCGCCAATCTGCATTGATAGGCCTCTCTCCCGCTATACAGGTGTCTCAAACTTAGTAGGGCCTCTATGCCCAAATTGCATTGTGTGATCCCAAACTGCATTGATAGGCCTCTCTCCCACTATACTGGTCTCAAACATAGTAGGATCTCTGTGCCCAAATTGCATTGTCTGGTCTCCAAACTACATTGATTGCATTGTCTGATCGCCAAACTGCATTGATGGGCCTCTCTCCCACTATACAGGTGTCTCAAACTTGATAGGGCCTCTGTGTCCAATTTGCATTGTGTGATCCCAAGCTGCATTAATGGGCCTCTCTCCTACTATACAGGTGTCTCAAACTTAGTAGGGCCTCTGTGCACAAATTGCATTGTGTGATCCCAAACTGCATTGATAGGCCTCTCTCCCGCTATATGGGTGACTCAAACTTAGTAGGTCCTCTGTGCCAAATTGCACTGTCTGGTCTCCAAACTATATTGATTGCATTGTCTGATCGCCAAACTGCATTGATGGGCCTCTCTCCCACTAAACAGGTGTCTCAAACTTGATAGGGCCTCTGTGTCCAATTTGCATTGTGTGATCCCAAGCTGCATTAATGGGCCTCTCTCCTACTATACAGGTGTCTCAAACTTAGTAGGGCCTCTGTGCACAAATTGCATTGTGTGATCCCAAACTGCATTGATAGGCCTCTCTCCCGCTATATGGGTGACTCAAACTTAGTAGGTCCTCTGTGCCCAAATTGCACTGTCTGGTCTCCAAACTATATTGATTGCATTGTCTGATCGCCAAACTGCATTGATGGGCCTCTCTCCCACTATACAGGTGTCTCAAACTTGATAGGGCCTCTGTGTCCAATTTGCATTGTGTGAATGCAAGCTGCATTGATGGGCCTCTCTCCTACTATACAGGTGTCTCAAACTTAGTAGGGCCTCTGTGCCCAAATTGCATTGTCTGGTCTCCAAACTACATTGATAGCAGGGCCTCTGTGCCCAAATTGCATTGTGTGATCCCAAACTGCATTGATAGGCCTCTCTCCCACTAAACAGGTGTCTCAAACTTAGGAGAGCCTATGTGCCCAAATTGCATTGTGTGATCCCAAACCGCATTGATAGGCCTCTCTCCCGCTATACGGATGACTCAAACTTAGTAGGTCCTCTGTGCCCAAATTGCACTGTCTGGTATCCAAACTATATTGATTGCGTTGTCTGATCGCCAATCTGCATTGATAGGCCTCTCTCCCACTATGCAGGTGTCTCAAACTTAGTAGGGCATCTATGCCCAAATTGCCTTGTGTGATCCCAAACTGCATTGATAGGCCTCTCTCCCACTATACTGGTCTCAAACTTAGTAGGATCTCTGTGCCCAAATTGCATTGTCTGGTCTCCAAACTACATTAATTGCATTGTCTGATCGCCAAACTGCATTGATGGGCCTCTCTCCCACTATACAGGTGTCTCAAACTTGATAGGGCCTCTGTGTCCAATTTGCATTGTGTGATCCCAAGCTGCATTGATGGGCCTCTCTCCTACTTTACAGGTGTCTCAAACTTAGTAGGGCCTCTGTGCCCAAATTGCATTGTGTGATCCCAAACTGCATTGATAGGCCTCTCTCCCACTATACAGGTGTCTCAAACTTAGTAGGTCCTCTGTGCCCAAATTGCACTGCCTGGTCTCCAAACTATATTGATTGCATTGTCTGATCGCCAAACTGCATTAATGGGCCTCTCTCCCACTATACAGATGTCTCAAACTTGATAGGGCCTCTGTGTCCAATTTGCATTGTGTGATCCCAAGCTGCATTGATGGGCCTCTCTCCTACTATACAGGTGTCTCAAACTTAGTAGGGCCTCTGTGCCCAAATTACATTGTGTGATCCCAAACTACATTGATAGGCCTCTCTCCCGCTATACAGGTGTCTCCAACTTAGTAGGGCCTCTCTGCCCAAATTGCATTGTCTGGCCTCCAAACTACATTGATTGCATTGTCTGGTCTCCAAACTGCATTGATAGCAGGGCCTTTGTGCCCAAATTACGTTGTGTGATCCCAGACTGCATTGATGTGCCTCTCTCCCGCTGGGCGGGTGTCTCAGGCTTGGTGGGGCCTCTGTGCCCAAATTGTGTTGTCTGGTCTCCGGGCTGCATTGACGGGCCTCTCTCCAACTGTGCAGGTGTCTCAAGCTTGGTAGGGCCTCTGTGCCCAAATTGCATTGTGTGATCCCAAACTGCATTGATGGGCTTCTCTCCCACTATACAGGTGTCTCAAACTTAGTAGGGCCTCTGTGCCCAAATTGCATTGTGTGATCCCAAACTGCATTGATGGGCCTCTCTCCCACTATACAGGTGTCTCAAACTTAGTAGGGCCTCTGTGCCAAATTGCATTGTGTGATCCCAGACTGCATTGATGGGCCTCTCTCCTGCTAGACGTGTGTCTCAAACTTAGCGGGGCCTCTGTGCCCTAATTGCATTGTCTGATCTCCAAACTACACTGATTGCATTGCCTGATCTCCAAACTGCATAGAGTGTATTTGGTGATCCCATACTGCATTGATAGGCCTCTCTCCCACTATACAGGTGTCTCAAGCTTGGCGGGGCCTCTGTGCCCAAATTGCATTGTGTGATCCCAAACTGCATTGATAGGCCTCTCTCCCACTATACGGGTGTCTCAAACTTAGTAGGGCCTCTGTGCCCAAATTGCATTGTGTGATCCCAAACTGCATTGATGGGCCTATCTCCCACTATACAGGTGTCTCAAACTTAGTAGGGCCTCTGTGCCAAAATTGCATTGTGTGATCCCAGACTGCATTGATGGACTCTCTCCCGCTAGATGGGTGTCCCAAACTTAGCGGTGCCTCTGTGCTCTAATTGCATTGTCTGATCTCCAAACTGCATAGATTGCATTGTTTGATTCCCAAACTGCATAGATTGCATTCTGTGACCCCATACTGCATTGATAGGCCTCTCTCCCACTGTGCAGGTGTCTCAAGCTTGGCAGGGCCTCTGTGCCTTAATTGCATTGCCTGATCTCCAAACTACACTGATTGCATTGCCTGATCTCCAAACTGCATAGAGTGCATGCTGTGACCCCATACTGCATTGATAGGCCTCTCTCCCACTGTGCAGGTGTCTCAAGCTTGGCAGTGCCTCTGTGCCCTAATTGCATTGCCTGATCTCCAAACTACACTGATTGCATTGCCTGATCTCCAAACTGCATAGAGTGCATTCTGTAATCCCATACTGCATTGATAGGCCTCTCTCCCACGATACAGGTTTCTCAAGCTTGGTGGGGCCTCTGTACCCAAGTTGCATTGTGTGATCTCCAACCTGCATTGACGGGCCTCTCTCCCGCAGTGCAGGTGTCTCAAACTTGGCGGAGCCTCTGTGCCCTAATTGCCATTGTCTGATCTCCAAACTGCATAGACTGCATTGTTCGTTCTCCAAACTGCATTGATTGCATTATCTCAGTCCAAACCTGCACTGATAGGCCTCTCTCCCACTATACAGGTATCTCAAATCTAGATCACCCGCAAACTGTGGGGGGCCTCTCTGACTAGGACCTCTCACACCACAATGCGAAAGTCCAAGCTGCACCCTACTAAGCCAACCTCCAACCAGCAGACACCCTACCAAACCCTAACAGCCTGCTCACTACAATGTACCCCACTCAGGCAGACGGACAGTAAAGAGAGCCATCGATAACAGCCAACTTAATAACCCTTACCAACTCCTTTCCCCACCTAGGACAGCGACTGAACGAGTCCCCAACTCCAGCTGGAATACCACCTACAGACAGAGCCCAAACTAGTAGCGGACACCCCCTCACCCGCCACTACACCACAAGACCACAAGACAACCAGACCAAAGCAGGACCAACTAGACGTCACCAGCTAAACAAACTCTCAATCTCACAATGCCGCGCAAACGACCCATCCCAAGGAAAAGACGAAGAGATGAAAGAACAAACACTCCAGAACAGCAACTCAGAACAACAACCATAGACTGGACCCCGACAGACAAGAACACAAACCGAAGCAACTCTGAGAGAAGAGAAAAATCCCTCTACCTAAATCCATACCTCACAGACAACAGGCCACCACGGCAACCCAATCCAACTTTGCGCAATTTTCGCCAAAGAAAAACTCATCACCACGGCACCTCCTATACAAATACTGTGGAGCGACCATCGCATCATCCCATTTGTGAACACTCTGCCTACCCAAGCCTACATTCAACATCTGAAACTCACAACCACCACAGAAACACGTCAAAGAAAGCAATCTATTCGAACAACTGGAATTAACGAAACCCTCAAGTGCAGAACTAGAACTAGCGGACCTAGACGGGAAAGCAGAGATTCTGCACAAATGGATCGTGGATACAATAGACAAAATTGTCCCGGAAAAACCATTCACCCCATCAAAAAAAAGAGCAACGGCAAAATGGTTCACCCCACTATTGAGCGACATGAAAAAGGCAAACAAAAAGACGGAATTAGAATGGAGGAAAGAATACAACCCAGAAATAAAACACTGTACTAGAAACAAATCCGCGCATACAAAAAGGAAATTCAAAATCAAAGGGAAGACATTACGATGATAGAATCAACAATGCCACCAACACTCAAAAAGAAATGTTTAGCATCATTGAAGAAATGAGAAACCCACAAGGCTGCGATAACACCCCAATCCCCTCAGAAAAACTATGCAACGACCTGGCAGACCACTTAAAAAAAAAATCAATGACATCCGTCAAACCATACAAAAGCGACCAACCAATCGCAACATACAACCCAACGAACCTAACACGGAACCACAGCACAAACTCTGAGGCTTTCCTGAAATATCAGCAGAGGCATTCGCAATGCTAGTACAATGAAGCAAGAACGCAGGATCACCCATGGACCCATGTCCCCCAGACATCTACAAATCAATCCTCGCACAAGGATCGCCAGCAGAACACTACAGAAACCTTCTAAATCTATCACTATCAACAGGGACTGTACCGAAGATCTTCAAATCAGCATACATCAAGCCACTCTTTAAAAAGACAAGTGGTGATGTAGATGACCTTTCCAACTACAGGCTGATCTCTAACATCCCCTACCCAGCAAAACTTCTAGAAACCTACGTATATAAACTAACCCAAGAACACGTAGAAAAACACCACCTTCTGGACCAAGCTCAAATCGGTTTCAGACCAGCGAGAGGAAAGGAATCAGCACTACTATCCATCTGGGACGACCTCAAAACTAATGCAGATACGAACACTATCTCAGCCCTTATCCTGCTAGACCTCTCCGCAGCCTTTGACACAGTTAGCCACGACACCCTGACCAAAAGACTAGAAGACATGGGCATAACAGACACCATCACTACGCTGGACCAAATCATTCCTAGCAGACAGGACAGACACCGAATGGATCAAACCTTTCAAATCCACTCCACGAGTTAACAACTGTGGAGTGCCACAAGGATCCTCACTATCTCCACTATATTTCAACATCTATCACACTCCGGTCAAAAATACAACATTACATGTTACAACTACGCAGATGACACTCAGATCATCTACAAAATCAAATACACCGATGCCGACCATTCAACCCTAATCGACTGTCTAAAAGAAGTCTTCAACTGGATGGATGCCAACCAACAACCTGAAAATCAACCCAGGAAAGACAGAAATCATGATCGTATCCAAAGACCAAGAAAAAGAAACCACCATCTCATGGCCCACGGAAATGGGAATCACACCAACACCATCGAAGGTAGTAAAAAATGTGGGAGTCCTAATGGACAACACCCTAACCCTGGAACCGCAAATAATTGCAACAGTGAAAAAATGCTTTTTTCTCCTCCACACGGAAAGCAGAATTCTACCTTTCCTCTCCTTCACGCACAAAACACTCACTACCGTCGCCCTAATCATGTCAAAAATCGACTATGCAAACAGCCTCTACCTCGGAATTCCAGAAAACCTCCTAAAGAAACTGCAACGGATCCAAAATGCAGCAGCAAGACGACTCCTCAAACTATCCAGAAGAGACCACATCACTCCAGCCCTAAAAACACTACACTGGCTGCCAGTAACACAACGCATCACCTTCAAAACAATGTGCATAACGCACAGTGCAATTAGCGTACAAGGAGCAGAATTCCTACAAAAGAAAATAACAGTCTACAAACCAACGAGACCCCTCCTATCAAGCAACAAAATCCGCCTGGAACTCAAACCATACCTTAAGAAAAAACTTGGAGGCACCTCCTTCTACCACTTAGCCGCAAAAACCTGGAACAACATCCCAAAAGAAATAATAAACACTGAAGATCACCTAAAATTCAGGAAATCACTAAAAACCTGACTCTTCAACACAACAGACTAAGGGCCTCATGACACGGTAGGCAGTAAGGGTTTACCGGTACCGGTATTTTACCGGTACCGGTAAATCCTTACCACCTTACTACGAGGTCCCTTTGCGGGTTGGGGATTTTAACGCCTGCTTTTTGCAGGCATTAAAAACCAACCCGCAAAGGGACCCAGGGAGCTAACTACGGTACCGCAATTTGCGGTGCCGTAATTAGCGCCTTCCCCATTTCCATTATGCCCTATGGGACAAAAATGGGAATGGGGAAGGGCAATGGTGGAAGGGGGAATTACCGCCCACCAACCTTGGAATGGGGCAGTAATTCCCCTTTCCACCAAGGCGGCGCCAGTATTTTACTGGCATGAACCATGGCACTAATTGCGCTATGGTTCTCCGCCTACCGTGTAATGAGGCCATACATCTGGAAACCAAAACCAGAAAAAAGACGACTAAGCCAGAGAGGACACGGACATCCCCGACCCGAGAGGGTAGCTCCCATGGCACCTGGACAGGTGACGCCGGATGGATTGGAACACAGGCGGCACACACAGACTCTGAGTCAACTACCCCAGACAATCCCACCAACACTATCGCCTGCCCCTTAGTTACCGCCAGGTACCACAGTAGCATGGAATTGTCGAGATATTGGCTATCACCACATTGACATAGGCAGGTGCACTGGCCACAGGAGTAGTAAGGGAGGATAAGGGGAGCTATGAGAGAGCATGTTAGAGGTGGGGGCCAGAGGAGTAAGAATTCCTGTCTACCAGTCGTACCCAGATCAGGACAGAGCCACATCAGGGGAGACTATGCAAGCCGAGCGCCTCAATTCAGGATAGAGACGCAAACTAACCAACCCTACTAACAATTTCCCTTTCTGCGTACACCTCTCAAACTCCAAACCAAACACAACCAAAACCTACAGCACAACAAACCGCACAAACTTCACTACATTGCAACAACAAAACAAAAATACACATAGTCTTGCACAACAGTACACAACGACTACCGGCCGCGAACACCCCAAGCCCAGCTAACAGACCCACCGGGCTGAGGCCGCCAACAGCACATCACTGCTCTCTTGTACTTTCCCTGCTTCCTCCCACTAACTCAACCTCCCCTCCTCTTTCAGAGCCGCCAGAGTGCCAGGGGACCACTCCGGTGGTGATAGTGCGCGGCACAAATGTCCTTTAACATTAACATTAACATTAACATTAACATTAACATTAACATTAACATGTCATCTTTGATGTCCTGGGTGTTAGTTTTAGCAGTGCACAGTGGTGGCGCGAGTTATGGTTGCTTACCTTACCATACTAGCAAATTTCAGGTTTTTTGCGGTTTTACTTTGAACCATAACGGCCCTTTTAACAAAGTTTTTTTTTACTGAATATACATATACATACTGTGAATTTGATGTATGTTCACTAGGATTCCCTTACTTTATATACATGTAACATAGAACATGCTGAATCCCCAGCTAGTGATTTTGATATCCGCGGACTGTGCATATGTCCGTGGACCGACACTGAAATGGGGGATGAAAGCCATTAACAACCTCGGTTCCCACAGCGGAACCCGGGGTGCTAAAAAAGAGCATTTTGCTTCCTACACCGGGACACCTGTGGCATCCCAGAATAGGAAGGAAAATCCTTTTCCAAGATGGCCACCATGGAAAAGGAAGGCGAGGGTTCCATACAGGGCCCTCTTCGATTTCCATTGCAGCCTGCAGAAGGAAAAAAGAGAACCCTTTGACCATATTACCATGAGCACATTTTTCTTCCCTTTCAGATCTATCCTAATTTCGAATAACTTTACCACAAAGCCAGTCCCAGGTGGACATGGCCACTTTAATCCTATGTTTTCTCCCTTGTGGTCATAGCCAGTAGCCAGATTGTCTGAATCATGACCTTATTCAATGAACCAGACAATCTGGCCACTGCCCATTGCCACAGGTTACCCCTCATTCACTAAAGGTATACCGCTATTTTTTTATAGCTAGATTATGACACTTGTAGGTCCTTGCCAATGCTCTTTACGCAAGTTTGCTACAAATCCACCCTTGTCAAATGAATGCACACACAATCGTAATATAACCTAGCCCCCACTTGACAAAATCCATTCAGACTGTATGAAAACATTTATATCTAGATCTATAATCTTTTTGCAAACCTTTGTGTACATTTGTCAAATGGCACCACATTTATAAGCCTTTACATTATTTTGGCACCCCCCCTCTAATTTAGCCCCCTCTTGATAAAATCCCACCAAACTATGCAAAAACATTTATATCTAGATCGATTATCAGTTTGCCAAAATAAGTGTAGATTCATCAAATGTCACCTCATTTATAAGCCATTACATTATTTTGGGACCCTCCCTCTAATTTTCCCCCCTCATGACAGAATCCCACCTAACTTTGTAAACTCATTCGCAATCAAGTCACAAATATACCATCCCATCCTCATCACCCCTCACCTCCTTAGAGATTATTTGATAAATTTGACAAGAGCAATGCTCAGAAAATATTGTTGTTCCGAGGGTTCAGGCATGTATTTTTATACATATGTTGATCAATCGCACAAACATTTCCAATGCACCTTATCTTAGTTTTCCTCTTTTGTACACATGCAAAATCTAGACACAGGGTGTGGCCATCTTGTGCTAATTCTACCCATTGGTGCATCAGCCTAAGGCAGCAGTATTCAAACTGTGGGGTGCGACCCCCCCAGGGGTCTGCGGGTGCATCACTGGGGGGGCCCTGAGAGCTCAGCATGAAATCTAAAAAAATATATGTATATTTTTTTTGTTTTGTTTTTTTTAGATTGGAAGAAATGGGCAGAGTGGCTCACATGGTCGGGCTGAAGCATGAAACTGTCTCAGGCAACAATGAAAAAGTGGATCACAGTTGTAAATGGATATTCATTCCTTTAGTCACAGACTGGGCCTCATTACAACTATAGCGGTACGGTAAAAACGGTGCCATTAAGCTACCGGCACCGTTGCTACCGTACCGCCATAGTAAAAGTTGTGCTTGCGGGTGCCGACACCCTGCCAGGTATGACCTGTCAGGCTGTGCGGCACCCACGAGCACAGCTCATCTTATGCACTGGCACCGTTATTAACAGTGCCGGTGCATCCGAGCTCCCCATTCCCATTGAGCCCTGTGGGGCTCAAATGGGAATGAGGATCTACCGGTACCGGCACCCGCAAAAGGGCAATTATCAGGTCCTCCGGCATGACCCGGTAATTGCCCATTCGCGGGTGCCAGACCAGGATGCAACTCCGGTGGAAGCCATGCCTGTTTTACCGGCACAGCTACCGCCAGGGTTGTAATGAGGCCCATTGTTTCAATAGTACCCAAAGGGGTGCTTTGTGTTAAAATGTAAGTGAATTGTGATATATTCAGCAACAATGGTCAAACTTACTAACTGCATAGTTAAGTAACTCATCAAACTGGTCCACATTGGCCAAAATGGTGGCCTATTTTGACTGGCCCACACTAGCATTTTAGATTTTTGGTACAGGCATTGCCCTATAGCACAGTCCGAACCTGGCGGCTCATCCATTATGGAGGAGCTAAGGAGCCAGCCCAGTGAAACAGTGAGCACTCCCTCAGCTGCTTTTTCCAGATGATGGAGTCCTACTGGGCTGGCTGAACTGTCTAAGGGAAAACTGTTTCCCTTTGACAGGTCAGTTTAGTTCCCCAGCCGCACATGCTCACTGAGCCATACAAGTGCTAGGGTGTTTTGCTTCGCCAGCATTGCATAGCTCATTGAAAATGCTGGCTGGGGCACTGCATGTCTGTATGTCCGAGGGGGAGCTCCTGCGCCTCCTCACACATACGGACAGAGCAGCCAGCGGCAGGGTGTTTCAGCACCCACATGCAGGCCAATAAAGAAGGTACATTTATGTTAATTGTTTTTATTTAAACATGTGTATGGATGCGTGTATGCTTATGTTATGAGTGAATGTATGGTGATGGATGCTCGTGTCAATGATAGAGTGATTGCTGTATAAATGTGCAGCACCTTGCATACACACGTAATCATGTTCATCGTGTTAGGCCCAGTGGGGCCTAGGGGACAGGGATGGTATCTTTTTACTGGACATCTATTGTAGATGTCCAGTAAAAAATGTCATGCCTGCCCCTTGGACCCCCAGCACCAATTGCAAACTGTTTGGCTATTTACCAATTTTATTGTTAACAGTATGCTCTACAATGAAACATTTTAACCCATTATTTAAAAAACATTCACAGGGTGAACCCCCCCTCCCCCGAATCCCCCTTTATTAGTTCTGGCTCCCTCACAATGGGCGGGAACCATTGGATAGTGGTAGGAGCAGAGTGGGGAGAGCCCAGGGTGTGTGATGGGGTGCAGACAGACCAGGGACTGGGTAGGAGTGGGATGAGGGAGCCCAGTGACTGTGATGGGAGCAGGTGACATAGCGCAATATATACTGTCCATTTGGCATTTCTGGGAGGTCCCGACCTGCTTATGTTTTGCTCAGGGGGGCCAAATTTGAAGATCACTGGCCTAAGATGAACTGCCTTACAGCACGAAATCATATGCCCCGCCCCTGAGCCTTACATCACCAAACCTAGTGATATTGTCTGCCTTTCTCTGTGACGTTCCTGAGCAGCGTACCCAAACGCGCCCAGTCATCACCTACGTGATGTGACGCAGAACCCGAATATCAACACACAACTTCTCACAACACAGCACGGCACAATTCGAAATACTAAACCATACTTTAAAAGAAACAACAAGACTGTACAATTTGTAAAGTACTTTTATTTCACAATAAACGCTCTGGCAACATCCGTCTATTGCCATATTCAATCAAATTTGAAATTTCTTTCTTCGCTCGTGATCCAAAATGTTTATCGTGAGTCACGCATTGTTCTTTTTGCGTACACAAGTTGTTAGTTTTGGATAAAAGAAGCACTTGGGTCGCACAGTGAATTCCAGGGCTTGTGCATCAACTTGAGGCTAGACCACCGTAAAGGATGTTATGTTGCTCCAAATCACTAGCACAGCGTAAGGGCATATCTGCCCTTCCCGATCGTCCCAAAAAACTGTTAAACACATCCAGTTGTTCACAAGTAGCTGGAGCTGCCGATTAAAAAATCCATCAGTTGTCATCTGGAATCTATGACCATCGCAAAATGGCAAAATGTACCTGTTTCGGAAACATAATAGAAATATGTCTCACTAGCCGATCTTTATTACAATTTGCTTCCGAGAACATTGGTATGTAGTATGATCAACTTTAAACGGGATATGAAAGCTGACGCTACAATTCTATGTGCTCATGCATGGCATTTTAATTAAATATTAGCATTGAACCTGGGAGAACTGAGTAGTGGTCTACATGCATATCAATGCTGGCCTGCCCATCTGGACGGTAAAAAAGAACATTACACACAAAGGTTATACTTTTGTTTCATTGTAATATGCCACACAGAACAAACAACTACAATGTAACCCACAAATAATGCTCAGATAATGATAAGTTGATGCTCGTTCGAGTATAAAATCATCCAAAATTAAACTTACATTACATTCACGATTTCCATTCTCTTGGCGTAACTCAGACCGTAAGGCAGACTCCATTTGCACCAACAATTTTTCATAAACTGAATTTACATGTTCCTTAGTCCACTTTTGGATACATAAACTTATCATGTCTTACATTATAACAACCCTCCTTCATTCAATTCCTTTCGGAATCGTCCCTTTCTCTCAAGGTCAAAAAACAATTGAACCTTATACTGTGTGTCCGATGCGTGGGTTTCCTGAGCTCGCAAACAAAAATTCAAAGCTGGTGACCTTCACTCAGAATCAAAATACATTCTTACTTTGCAACAACTTGTCACACTGCATCAATGAGAACTGCAATTCTCATGCACGTGCAGGGCGGTCTTTGCATCCGGCAGGGCAGGTGGCTGCCTGGGGTGCCGACTGTAGGGGGTGTCAGTCTGACTCCATTATTACTTTAATTACATTTTGACACAGACATGAATAGCCCTTTCGTTGCCACCCTATGGGTGTAGCACAACAACATCAATTTATAAACAACAAGCATCATTGCAAAGTTTCCTTACCCCTTAGCAGTGGGTACTGTATCACTTCTCTGCACAGTGCTTTTAGCCTGCAACCTTCACTCATTTTCAAGTTGATTTCATTATTTCAGTGACAACACAGATGGTGAGGCAGAAACGTAAATGGTGGACTTGTAAACATAGATTCTAAGTCAATCAACCACTTCTTCCGGTCCTCCACAGGACTGTTCACAAACATCCTAACTGTTCGCACTTTCGCAACAAAAAAACACCAGTTTTTTGCTTCTTGCAGCCATATCCCATCCCATCCTCATCACCCCTCACCTCCCCAGAGATTATTTGATAAATCTGACAAGTGCAATGTTGTGTTTTTCAGCATGTTTATACTATGATGTCCGCAGACACCAAGCACATGACAGGTGTTTCCATAAATCTGACGCACTTCACGCTCTTCACCATCTAATCAGGGGACACATCGCATGTCTGCGGACATGACGCGAGCCAATTAGCCAATTGGTGTCCTGCTCATGGAGCGAACAGGGACTTGTGTCTGCAGAGCGGACATAGATATCACACATTATTTGTGACCTACTTTTTGGTCGCGACCGGACAGATTTTCACCAAATTTACAAAAGCTTTCGGGACCAAGCCGCTGCTCCTGCACAAATTTGGTGATAATCCGTCCAGTGGTTTGGGCTGTAGGTGTGCGCAAAGTTTATTCCCCATTCAGTCTATGGGGAAAAAAGAAATGTTGGGATTCCCCTATAACTTTGCCCACCTTGTACCAAACCTCACTACAATTTGCAAAGAAATTCACAGTGGGCCATATACTTTTTTTGCAAAGTTTGCTGAGGATTCGTCCAGGGGGAGCGAAGTTATAAAATGCCCAAAAAGTGCTCTTCCTATGGGATTAGCAACTTAACCATAACTACACAGCTACTATCGTGGGCTGGCTGTGTAATATATATATATATATATAATTCAATGGAAAAACTTTATTAGAGGGACGTTTTGGTTACAATTAAAACTGAAAAACCTCAGAAATTTGCCAGTTATGGTAAGTTTGCAAACATAACTCACGCCACCACTGTGCACTGCTAAGACTAACACCCAGGATATCAAAGATGTAAAAAAATTGTAGTACCAAGAAAAGAGCAAGGCCCTTTCGCAGTCTGTGATGTCCGTGGACAGCGCGGAAGCCCACTGACAGCTAAATTAGGTGGTGGCAGCCTCTAAACCATTGCACTCTTTTGCATGAGAAAGTGGTGGCTCTGAAAAGAGCCTTTTTGATTTTTTGGTTTTAAAAGTGGGTTTCAAGTTTTAAAGTAAAGTAGGCAACACCTATTTCAAAATGCTTGCTATATTTCCAAAAAGTGCTTCAAAGCATTTTGGATATTTGGCAAAAAAAAGCTGATTACCACCATCAGTCAGATGTACTCCATCTCTGCAGAAAATATTTACAGTGTCAAATTTAATATTTTCACTATGGAAAGACATCATGCCAACATCTCCCAAAAATGCACACACAGCCTTGTTGACATTGCGACTGGCCTTCTCCATTTGCGGACCAAATGATCTTGAGCGCATCCAAGTCTGTCTCTGGGCAATGCAAGAAAAAATCAGTCTGGAACGTTTCCTTCAATTTCCCAAATTTCTCCTTCATTGCAAACTGCAGTGAAATTCCACTGACATACCCTAAACTGATCCCGCCACAATGAACAATGATTATGTCTGGATGTTGCACTGTAACCAAATTGACACCAAATGGGAGCAAGTCCACCCATTTCATGCTTCGCACTCCATACCACTTCACATCCACATGATTAAATCCAAGCTGTTCAACCAATCCACACTGCTTTGCATACACCTGCAACCAAATGGATCCACGAGTCCCCCAAAATCCACACACTCTGCCCCCTGAAAGACATAACCATAGCCATAGACATCTGCACTCCTCTGAGCAAACAGACCTTCTGCCACACTCCCTCCTTGCATACCACATTCAGGAAACCTTATTGGTCAATCCCCTGGGCTCTATAGTCCAATTTCCATGCTGGCCAGCCTCAAAAGCCCCAGATGTTATACTTGCCGTCCGCAGACTACCACAGTGTCTGTGGACAGTTTGTCCAATTCGGGGGGGGCTAAACCCAACGTAAGGCAGTTACTCTTTAGTGGTGGCACTGAAAAGAGCTTTTTTAAAGGGGTTTGTAAACAAGCACCTTTTCATCATTTTTGTTGGGCTTTTTTCTTGTTTTTCCTACTTACAGGCTTACATGAACCTCTTCAAAGCATTCCTTACATTGTAAAGGAAAATGGCATTTCCAATGTTTGACAAATGAATGCCATCTGCAGCAAACAAAAATCACAGTCTGAGAATGAATGTTCTCATTCTCAAAACAGAACATCCCACACTACACAAAAAAATAAGCTATGCTTCTGTTCACAAGACACCTTCCTGTATCCATCCTGCTGAGGACAGAAGACATTGGGGCAGTTCCATAGTGCACTAGGTGGTATTTGAGAACATACCACATTTGCACATGGAAAAAGCAGCATTAGTGCCACCACCAATTCCTTCAGTGCATTCTCCAAACTTACTGCACTAATTTACCCCAAATGCAGTCCTCCACAGTGCAAAACAAGAACATCTGGAGTATTAAAAAGTGTCATATCTCGACAAAGTGCAAGCACACATTTCAAATTGTGGCCAGGCACACCACACCACAAAGCCTCCACTCCCTCAAATCCAAGGTTGGCAGAGATGTCACTTGTCTTTGTTTACCTCTGCAGATCAGTCACAAAGCAATCTACCACCATCCACACACTGACTCTCACCATCTCTGCAACCACAGCCATCTTCACTAAACACAGCAATCAAAAAACAATTACCCTCTCTGCCTATAAAGCACAACCAGAAAACCTGATTGGCTTATCCCCACAGTCCTCTTTCCCTGGCAGACATCCTGGAAGGACCCAGATGTGGCATGCCCAGTCTGTGGACTACAGTGTTGTCCGCTGACCCCGTAAAACAGGACAGCCCTTCTTGCCTTTGCACTTCACTCTTTGCAGTACTTTCTCATTGGCTACAGTTAAATAGCCACACACCCATCAACCAATCACATACAAGAACTCTACATCTAACTCTGTCATCTCAGTTCAACACTTCAGATGTAATGTTGAACACTCAGAGTACAGGTCTCCTGTTTTTCCCAAGCACCTCCATCAAAAACTACTGTGAAACTCTCCAAGATTTCTACTTCCAGATACATCCACATCTGCATCTATCAACACAAAGTACAGGTATGCATATCTTTTTAAAATTACATTTCCAACTCTTTTATAAATGCATATCAACAGGGTTCCTACCTCTTACCCTGCATTAAGCTATCTCATTTGTTCCACCTCCTGACATCAAATGGCACTCACTTACAATGCTGTGTAGTTGCACACTTTTCTTTTAGTAAAGATGTTCATAACCCTTTCAAAACAGATATTTGCAAATACAGCACTGTCTGTGTCTTTTTTTGCAAAACAAAAGAACACCTAATTTGAAACATTCCCACAGCATGTTGAAGTGCAAGATCCTGTGTGAAACTTCCATATACTACCAATAAATGCATGCTTACCCATATCACCCATTGTAATGTACAAACTGTTATTTTCTTCTTTCATTCTATCACTTTTAAAACCCCTTCTGCCACTAACAAAGCTGTACTAAAACTCCCAAAATGCACACGCAAAACGAAAACTGTATGTATGTGACTAAAGCATGGCATGTACATGGAATGAAAAATTACAAAATCCAATGCATCTAAAACTATTCATTTCAACACCATTGCACGGAGTACATTTACAACAGTGCTTTGTGCAGTTTTTAATAAATAAATTAAACTAAATGGAAACGATTTCTCCACCATATGGCAATAGCACTCAGTGTGTGCAATTTCATTAACTTTCCCACACATGCATACTTGCTACCTAACATTCTGTTTTCTAATCTGTACATGCTTCTCGTCTTATTGATTTTTCTCTGCATACTGGGACTTGCAGTGCACCATTTCTAATACAAATAGTACAACAACAACTCCCGCACTTAAAAACTCCAGCTCCGTAGTGCACACTTATCACAGGACCACCACCCCCATTGCCAACGTTGCCGGTGCAGCCATGTCCCCATTTCCAAACAGTGCTATGCAGCTCCACACAAATACAGACAAACATTTTCCACCACCTGCATTTCCAGGCCAACATGACCTGTAATGACCTAGTGACACTGGGAGGCTAGCTGCCAAACATTTTTTAGGAATCTGGTGGCAACCCGTCTGCAGCAACAGCAGAGTTACAAGCATACTTGTAATCACGTGCAATGTTACTAACTCTTCTTCCCAACAGCTCCTCCTGCAGTGCAAAATAATGTCTTCTTGTACTACAATTACTTTGCCATTAGCACACATACCCACTCTTTTTCTTCTTTCCCAATTGGAGTGAAGAACAGCCTCCTGAAAGAGAACCGCCTCTCTCTTAGAAGACAAGAACTGAAGGAAACTACTCTTCACATCCTACAAAGTAAGTGCACTAGAGTAATAGTATTTTTCCTGTTACTTATACAGTGCAGCAGTTTACTAGCCTACTCAATTCTATCTAAACCAACAGCATTACTTCACTCTTACTGATTGCACCTCAACAGGTACACTCTTTCTATTTTCATCTGAACACCAGCATCGTAACACCCACTAGTATCGTAAAAACATCGTAATATCCTTCTTATTCATGCACAGTACACTATTTTATGCACTAAACCAAGCCCTTCACACATCTACACACACAGCTACTCTTACAACCTTCTCAACCAGAACTAACAGGCCATTGCACAATCACACAGCCCTCTACTTATGTCTGCCTCATATTCACAAACTCATTCACAATTCACGCAAATACATTGCACAACGTTCAAACCCACACTTTTCTTTTTTCTCCAACAGACAGAACAGAATGCCTACTAAAAAGAAACTCTGTAGAAAACAACAAATAAATAGAGCAGATAAAAGTAAATGCATTCAAAATACTCATCCACTGCAAGCAGAATTTATAGCAAATGTTCAAACGAAAATGCTAATACAGTCAACAAAACTGAACCACCTAGCACTACAAAAAACTAGGCCCACTCTTCCAAAAAGCAAAAATAAAAACAAAGATATAAACAAGAATAAAACTACTAATGGCACTAGAACTACATCTACCAATGTGAACGTAGCCACAGTTAAGCATTGCAAAAAATTAATTTTACAAAAATGTTCCACCATAGAGTGCTTCAAAATCTTAAAAGAACAGCAGAAAACTCACGCTCAACCCTTAAAAATGACTGCAGAAGACTAATCCTGGAAGCTTTCATTGACAGCACAATGCTCCTCAAAAGGAAATTGTTTATATTAATTTTATCCAGAATAAAACCACTAACAACATTAATGAGTAAACTACAAAAATGTACTTCTAAACATACACAATGTCAAGATATTTGCAAACTTCTGTGCAGGTGAATAGATTCACACAAGCGGCACAGAACCATATTTCAATGAAGAGGCATATAAACAAGAGCAGAAAAATCCAATTGCCATACATAGTAGTAGCCAAGGTTATGAAATGGTAGACAAGGTCATTATGATACAAGAAACACTCATTGAAAAAATGTCCCCAACAAACTTACAATCAACTCTTCATTCCACCAAACCAATATGCCCAGTCTAAAAATGGCCCTGCACCTCAATGTGTAACATACGGAAACAATCCTTAAAATCATTATGCCAATTCCTATCGTAATTAGCTCCCTGGGTCCCTTTGCGGGTTGGTTTTTAACGCCTGCAAAAAGCAGGCGTTAAATCCCCCAACCCGCAAAGGGACCTCGTAGTAAGGCGGTAAGGATTTACCGGTACCAGTAAATCCTTACCGCCATCCGTGTAATGAGGCCCAATGAGTACTACAAATAAATAAACATTGAAAAAAACCTAAGGGAAACCGATGAAATAATTCAGGATTCCTCACCAACTCGCAAATTTGAACTTGTAGATCCTATTATAGCATCCAATATTTTAGATCAGTATACAATTCACCCACAGCACTCCAAAGACACCATTAGACAATCCACTAGATACATATTCAAGCAAAGGATCTCCAATCAGCATGTAAAGGAATGACTATCCCCTCCCCCTCAAACTGATTGTAGTGGAGATAGACCGACTCCCCCTCCAACTGAACATAGATAACTTGATGGGGTGATCAATGACTTTAAATGTTGTAGATATCAGAATTGTAGTGCCTTAGAGAGAAGCGCTTTAAAGATGTATCCATGTTTATGCAGTTAGAATGTCTTAAATGGTAGAAGACTTGTTAAGTAGTACATGCTAAGTTTATTTTACTAAAAAAACTAGACTTGAATCGGACCAGGTATCAAAATATGACCGGAAATAGGGTGATACACCATTTTGCGGTAAGTCAGGCATGGTCAGGTGAGCTCTAAAATGGTGGACTGCTGTGAATCAAGAGTTCATCTAGGGGACAAAAGGTGGGGGGAATGAGTGGTTAGAACCAGTTTAGACTAAGTCCAAGTGGCAAATAGGCCTGTGAATCACAAGTAGAAGAGGACCAGCACATTGATCATGCCATATCATGTCATATAAATCAGAGAATCACAGACTAGAAAGGTGTTGCACCTGTGACCAGACCATTACCTCACCTCCCTAAAGAAGTATTTAAGGATGGGTGAACCTAGTACTTTTAACAGAGTCCAGAGATGTTCCTGATGATGTGTCCTGTGTATTGCCTTTTGGAAGAAATAAAACCTGATGACTTCTTGAAACCAGCCTGAGTGTCCTGCTTGCTCCAGAGTCTCTTTTACACCAGAGAAATGCCAAGGCCCAGAGAGTGGGGATGGTAGGACCCTCATGAACATTTGGCAAGCTACAACCAGGGGGCTCAATTTCTTCAAGCCGAAAGAATTCAGACATATCCTGGAGATATGCGTAAACTATACTATGGGGGTCTGGGAGAGGGGATGAGTGGGGGCAAACTGCAGATGCTCACACCTCAGTAAGGCAAAGGGATCTCCCAGACCGTAGCAGCATGGCAGAGGGCCTTGGCACTAAGCTAGTGAAAGGTGCTATTTTATTTCAAGAAAAAAATCAGATTGCCTTTTTTGGATATTTCCCAAGAGAAACTTAAATTGAGTAATTATTCGGGGGTCTTAAAAAAATATTGAATTAATTATTTAAAAATGTATTCTCGGGAGATGCACTTTAGGAAATTCAACCAACTATCAGGCAGAATAATTTATAAAAAATATACAGTTGTGTTAATAAGCATCAATTTAAAAACCAAAAACAAAAGCAATCAGTAGTTCATCATACATTGCATAATGTGTAAATTACAAACAGACCAGACAAAAAAGAGTGCACAGGGAAAAACTTGCGGAGGTCAACAACTACTTCTGCTGTGTATCAAGGCTAGAGAGTAAAGCATGTCAAGCCTTATGGTTGAGACTAAATTTCAACTGTTAAACACGTATGTGCAAAAATACAATTTATCCATTCACTAACACACCAATGCATTCCCATTCAACCCAACGTGTTTCATTCCTCACACACTTCTCATAGAATAAAATCAAGGGAAATTCATCAGGTGCACTAATTTGCTTGTGAACAATGTGCAATGTATCGTATCGATAAAGTCACAATAATATGACTTTAGCTCCAACTATGCTGACTGGATCGGTGACTTAAGCGTCCAATTCGAAGTTATCTAGTTTGAACTCCAGAAACTAAGTTAACTTGGTCGAGAGAAAAGGGGTGTTCATACCTGAAAAAGAGACGGGACATGGGTATAAGTTAAACATGATGTCCATGGAGACTAAACAAAGTTAGCAAATCAGTGGTGGATTGTAACAATTTAACATTGTCCACCTCTGTTTAATAGTCTAAAGCAGTAAGGCTCTGGCTTAGGACAACAGACAGTGGAGACTGTCACACTAAAATCACATGAGTTAATACTTCAACAAGATTGGACACCATGTCCCAATGTAGTGAGAAAAAGGAATACATTTAACTTGATTCAGGGTTCAAGTTGACATATTGCTGCCCACAACGGGGTGGACAACTATACTCATCATACGTTACCCCAACATAAGAAGATCATGTAAATGCAATACTATGGCTGGCATCTAGCAACACACCTTGGGGAACACTCAGCAAACTCTGGAATTTCATGGATCGACTTCGGGAACGGGTGCCAGAATGTCCCTCGGAAAATGATGTTGAGAAGAGTTAACGACCCCAGTGGGTGGACGAAATCGAAGATTCGAAGTCTGAACCTGAGGGCAATAAAAAGCATAGTGCACTTAGGTTTGGTCTGGGCAAGTAACTATTTCAAATAGCATCATAGCAGACAAAGGGTCTACTCTATATTTACCTCACCAGGTACTGGAAGCAAATGTTTCAAACAAGATGTGTGCTGATCGGTATCAATCGGGCAGCTTGTTGTCTGACTCGGTGGAACTGTTGAAAGATCTGGCAAAACACAGTACCACAATGTCAGACTGAGATAAAATGGTAGCACAACCAAATAAGCAGAGATTAGGGCATGCAAATCGACCATAGGTGGTTGGAGACTGTGTGCCTCAGAGTGACAAGCGTTTGGTTTAGCTGTTGGTTCACAGCCGGTGTATGATACGTCCAAACAATGTAGCGTTCAATATCATCAGCCTAGGCCTCTTACGTAATGCGGACTATCTGTCAAAAGCAAAGTCCATGGATAAATAACTTGCAGACATTGCTAGAACAAAATGTAGTTAGCACCCCGGTGTTTATGCGAACACAAGGTTCAGCATAGAGATTCAAACTGGTCTAAAAATGGTGCTGGGGAGAGTGTGTGTGAAATACGTAAAATGTACCATCTAAAAATGATGGCAGAACGAGAACACCATGCCATCCTTTGGTCACTGCTCGGTCAGGTCGAGCTTTGAAGCGTCCGGGAAGTCGCCTCTTCCTTGCACACATCAATGTAGCAAAGGTTAGATTTCAATTGGGTTGATAACACCCGGCACACGGTTGCATCACGCTACGTTGCTAGGCAACGTGCATGGCAGGAGTGGCCGGCTGGTGTTCTGACTTAATTTGCTCAAAAAATGTTTTGATATTAGTAGTGCCTAATCTTAATTCCAACCTGGCAGCATAGTACTTAAGTGCCTCGACATAACGTGCAGCCACAGCTGGGCTGTGTAACTTTGGGTTGTTGAGTGTTTTGCCTGGTATACTCATATAAACATGAATATAGGCTGGCTGATCGCGGGTGGGGATGTTGTACGCAGTTGTGTTGATGTGAAACTCGCCATTTGATTGAAACAGCGAATGGTTGGAAAAACGTATTTTCTTAAATGACAAAAAGCGGTAGTGGATGTGTTTAAACCACAAAGCTAGTCCGTGTCTGATGGACAGAACGGAACTACTAGCTCAAGAGAAAGAAATGAGGGAATCACAAAAGGGTATGGCCACAAATGTGAGTTGACTGACCCTGATGGTATAATGGTCAGAAACCATTAACATCAGACTGTCCAGTCCAGTTTGTCGTTCAGACCATTGATCAAGGTTTTTGCTAGATAAATGAGTAGCAGTTTTTTGTCCCTATTGGTATCGGGCTGGGGTTGAGTTTCCAGATCACCGTCCAAAGCAAATCGTATAGTTTGTGGACATTCTCTACCCAATGGTCAACCAGGGGGGCATTGTGTATTCGATTGCGGATGCAACTCTTATGCTCACTTATACAGATCTTGACCTTCCTTTCTGTTTTTTCCTATTTACAGCTTGTTGCATGGGCACCAAATCCCATAGATTACCATTGATGAGTTGCAGTTGGTGAAGTTGTTTTGCTTCCAAAGTTTCCTGAGACCCAGGTCAACTTAATTGCTTTTGCAGGTCAAGCTGCAGCATACACAATTGCCACAAGGAAACTGGGCAATTTGTTTTGGCAAACCCCGCTGTTCTGGGAGCATGGTCTGTTTGGCCAGACTTTGGCTGACATTATTTCTGGAGATGTGTTCTTTTAAGCACGAAGGAGCGGCCTTGAGGAAAATTCTGCCAAAGTTAAAATTGGCTCATGATAAAAGAGTGTCAAAAAAAGAGGAATTTGCACATTGCTGGAAAAATAATGAAACAGGCTTTTGTATACAACAGCTTGAGAAGGTCAACGCTGATTAAACAGAAACCTTGAATGGTGTTTTATCAGTGAATCAGATTAAATGAGAACGAGTTTGGAGCTTCACAGTTTCCCTTCCTAGAGAAAGGGCGAGCCGGATCACAGTATGTACCTTGACCCCAGATGGGCAAGGGTAATTTAAGGTACAAACTCCTGAATTTTGACTTCTAATGCTGAGAAGTAGATACGTGTACTAGAAAAAAGGGACACATTAGCTACAGAAGACAGTAAAGGTCTTCTAGCTGTTATTTTTGGAGAAATAAAAAACTGATGACATTTGGTCAAAGGTAAGATATTTGAGTATTTCCGTGCATGATGGAGCACTGTTCAAACTTGTAGGGTGGCAGTCTGGAAAGCACCTAGGATACTGTATCCAGACATGACAGATGGGAGAGCCATCAACATGCAAAGGGCTGTCAGAGTTTGTGCCAATGCAGCCTGGGTAATTAGTGGGCCTGGAAGTAGGGCTATGATCAGAGATGCAGCTGACCATCGTGCATTTGTGCAGACTACTGCAAGAGAATTTACAGAAATATAATGCTAGGGAAATGAAAAAGTGGAATTAGTGATACCCCATTGAAAGGGCAATGCGAATAGTGGAGACAGATCCGGTTTAAGGTATGCAGCATGTATGCCACAGGGGAAGAAACAAAGGCAGCTTGTCAGGCTATAATGGGTTTGCTCCATGAGGAAGAGGTTGTCAGAATAATCAGGGAAGCGTTCAGAATAACCAAGGTGGGTTTCAAAGCATACAGGAGAATAGTCAAAGCATACAGTAGGGGCACATTAGGAGACCTCCTGCAAATTGGATATGCAGTATGTTAGAACATTTTACACGCATATGTAGGAGCCAAGGATTTGTGCAGAATGGAGAAATCTCGAGAGGGAGGATAGCACGCCCCCTAGTGTACAGCTCACAAATCAAGGAGGGGCTTTGATGAATGAGAGAAAGAATACTGAGTAGACTCTGATTCAAGGATGCTCAAACTATACTGAGGAAATTTCTTGTTTGCCATATGCAAAGTGAACTCAATATGCACATGCAGAGACTCATAATAGGGTGTGCCTCATAAACACTACAGGGGAATTTTTGGACCCAGTAATACGGGGTCACTCCCCTTGTGACTAAAAGATGACAGCCGCTGAGTATGCCATTATGAGGGCTGACAGTACGGTGATAAGATGATTTTGTGACGTAATGTATTAAACATGTAGGGTTTTTTTCTGTTTAGGAAAATCTGAGGGTATGTTGGTGTCTTCAAGGGCTACAGCCTATGAGGGGGTTGTGTTCAAACTGGCGATCAAATAGCCATAGAAAAGAGAATTTCGCCATGGGTGCAGCAGAAAGCACTGTCAGAAACTGAGCAAGCTCATGGTTGTTTGCATTTTGAGAAATTGTATGATGAGCCCTCGAGAGTGAAGGAAGAGATAGTGGCAGTGGGGGAGATTCTCTTTTTTTGACGTTTCTTTGAGAATCAATCAGGGTCATAGATTTAGAGATACAGGTGAACCTAGGGTAAAGCACACAACTAATGTAGATGTTTGAGGTATTGACAAAACGTATGCCTATCATCTTTTGTCACAGGCTGATGAATTAGTGGTGCTGATTGTCGTGCCAGAGAAATCTTGCAGACCCAGAAGTAATGTTGTACAGTGACCCCACCCATGTGTTGTCGGCAGTACACGCAAAACTAGCATATTGGAAAAGGAGGGGTGACCTCCGAGCGGGCGACACTCCTGTGCAGCATGCAGCGTTATTGAAAAAACCCATGGGAACCAGCATTACAACTCCCAGTAGTCATTATAGTAGGGTGATAGGATACTCACACTTTCTTGAGTACATCAATAAAAAAGAACCATGCCGCAATGAATGAAAGAAATGGTTTGGTTTGAATAAAGAAGAATGTGTTGTATTTTGTATAAGTAAAGTGCATTGTATGCAAAACAGATTTACTGCAGAGTTCAAGTACAAATAAGCCCACATGCAGATTCAGCAATATGCAAATACAGACTACATAAAGGCACACAGGAATAAAAGGTGTTAGTCTAAAAAGAAGGAAAGGAACGCATTCACAGTAGAACGGCCTCATAGGGTGACCTGATGCATTCAGAATTGTTAGTGGCACTAGGTTTAAAAAGGTGCCAAAAATTAATATGGCAAGGGGAGAACAAATTTTGCCTAGTGGTAGATATTGGGACTGTATGTCCATGGAGCAAAGACAGAAAGGGGGTGAATGAATATTTGAAGATTGAAGGTGTTTTTGAAGACTATAAATGTAATTTTTGTTTAGTGAGAAATTAGCAGTCTCTGGAGGAGATTGTGTTATGACACATTTTTTGTATATGCGTAACAGGCATAAATCTACTTTTTTTGTTAGCAGCAAGGAACCAAAATGTAGGTTAAGAAGTAACTTGACGTCCTTGCCAGTACCCAAATTACTTTTTGTCTCTATTTTGATTCTTAACAGAGAACAGGAATCCCTGGTAAAAGACATCCTCTTCTGCTACGGATGCACCTAGAAGACTGAGAACACGATAGATAAATATATTTTAAAAATATATATTTTTAGTTTATTATGTATTTCAACTGTCTCTATATGAAGAGATGTATATATTGTATATAAAGAGAAAGCCCAGATGACATAAGGGCAGAGAAAAATTAGATAGGCAAATATATTTATTGCCTAAAAATATATGTTTAGTGTAAACAAATCAGGTTCCAGTAAACTGGGTTTCTTGTGTTAATATCCCCGCAAAAATATCGCCACACAAAAATATTGCCATGTTTGCTGTGATATTAAGCCAAGGAACATGCAGGGGAAAACCTTGCAACCCTCATAATTTTTTTAATGGATCTGGGGACACCCTCACAAACCCCGGTCCCAATAACCCCATAAATTATCCCATGAATAATATCGCCTATGTCCTTACCCCACGACCATATATATGGCGATATTATTGGTGGGGATAATATTACCTGATACCGTAAGCTGACCATATATAGTAAGATAAAAGAAAGTATACACGAAAGGGAGAGAATTAGTAGCTTTGATACGCAATGAACAGCAATGGCTAATGTAGTTTCTCTAGGAGGCAGGGATGACCAGAAAATGTTTTAACATCATTTTTCTGGGAGGCAGGGACATTCACAAAATAAGATGAATGAAGTTTGTTTTAGAAGGCAGGTGAAGTCTGCCAGGATACGCACACAAGGTTTTTAATGGGTTGGGTTGACGGGAAATGTACTGATAATAGAGGCATACTTATTTTACAAAGAAAACTCACTCAGTTTTATATAACAGATGGACAATGAGGGCTCTATATAACTCAGAGAATTGGTACACTATAATCACACGAGGAGAGAGAAGTCCCAGAGGAACCCCATTAAACGCCCTGTTTGAATAACCCTTTGAATGTGTCTGCAAGAGACTCCGCCATCCTTGTGTTCGCTTGCTAAAAATGCCCCCTCTTTTGGACTTATTTGAACAATTGAAATGAGTGCTTTATGGAAAAAAGAGACACTAACATGCGACAGAACTACTGGCCTGTGTATAAAAGGGCCTAAGTACTTGCTGCAAGGCAGCTCCAAAAAGGAGGACAAATCGTCAGGACACAGACAGTCCACGGATGCCAAATCAAGATGAGTCAGGTGAAGACAGGCGAGGGGAAGATATATTCATGTGAAGAAAAATACATTTTGAACACTAATGATATGCCTGGTCAACAGAATGGGAGCAAGGTAAGAAATCGTCATGGATGGGAGTTGCAGAAAGAATGTGGAATATGAGCTACAATATGAACAAAATGTATGCAGAAAAAGGGATAACGGGTCACCACAAAGCTTGACCAAACTCTCGAGTGGCTGTAGAAATATCTGAGGCAAATAGTTAGTTTAAAGTAAAAACTGGGGAATGGAGGTAGGACTTAAATAAAAGAAAATAAAAGTAATGTTTAGGGACACATACATGTTTATAGTAGGAGAGTATAATATGTTAGTACTGATGTTGTAGAAATGTGTTAGGATATCTCTTAGATTAAAGTAAATTTCTCTAGAAAAAGGTGATTGGGTCTGAAATGTGTAGGTACATTGAAAATTGAGGAGGGTGGACATGGGTGTAGTTGTAAGTATTGAGTAAATGACTAAATACTATACAGTGGGGCAAGTGAAAAGGAATGCCTATCCCCTCCCCTTCAAACTGAATATATTGGAGATAGACCAACTCCCCCTCATTCTGAACGTAGATAACTTGATTCGGTGATCAATGATTTAAATGTTGTAGGAATCACAATTGTAGTGCCTTACAGAGAAGCTCTTTAAAGAATTATCCATGTTTATGAGGTTAGAATGTCTTAAATGGTAGAAGGCTTGTTAAGTAGTACATGCTAAGAATATTTTACTAAAGAGCTAGACTTGAATTGCACCAGGTATCAAAATATGACCGGAAATAGGGTGATCCACCATTTTATGAAAAGTCAGACATGGTCAGGAGATTCCTAAAATGGTGGATTGCTGTGAGTCATGATGAAACCAGTGGAGATCTTTTTTATGAAGAGTTCATGTATGGGACAAAAGGTGGGGGGAATGAGTGGTAAGAATTGGTTTAGACTAGGTATGAGATAGCTTGCGAATCACGAGTAGGAAGAGGAACAGCACAATGATCATGCCATATCATGTCATACAAATCAGAGATGGGTGTGCCTAGTCATTTTAGCAGAGTCCAGAGATGTTCCTGTTGATGTGTCCTGTGTATTGCCTGTTGGAAGAAAAATAACCTGATACCTTCTTGAAACCAGCCTGATTGTCCTGCTTCCTCCAGAGTCTCTTTTTCACCAGAGAGTGAAAGGAAAGGGGGAAGATATGATTAAAGATGCACACAAATAACAGCATCAGAATATAGCTGTTTATGAATGTATTCTGAAGACCACAGATTCACACAAAAAACGTTGACTACATATTCCTCCTACTGTTTGAAAGTGAAATAGCAACTCTATGTTATGGAGAAGCACACACATTGAAAACTGGTTCAAATTTCTTTTTTACATGTCTGCTACCCAACTACTTCAAAAGATAAAAGACAAAGATGAAGTTTTGCAGTCAAGTATCACAAATCTCTTTCCAAACATGTATGGTACAAAGGAATACTGGTTCTGACGTCACGCTGATGTACAGTGTATGCTAAGGAACCACCCACATGGTTTTTCACTTTGAGTTGTGCAGAACATGCATGGGAGGACTTGCACGACTTCCTATGCATAGCAAATCGAAACAAAAAAGGGATAAACCTAAAAACACCAGGATAACTCTGCTCTTTTGACCCTGTAAATGTATCAAGATACTTTAACCACTGCTTTATTGTAATAAAACCATTCAACCCCTCTGAGAAGTACAACCCTTCTTTTGGAGAAAAGAATATCAATCCAGAGGAGCACCACACATCCACATGCTTTTGTGGATAAAAGATGCTCCTAAATTTGGTCATGACAGTGCGCTTCCAAAAACATAACTGTGGCAAATATTGCCGATTCAGATATAAAAACAAAAGTAAATACTATACCAAATGCTGCTTTTCTTTCCCTTTACCAGTTTCAGCAAACGGACAAGTAAACAACTTCATGTTTTCTGTTAGATACAACACATACTGCATTAAAAGAAATAAAGCTTCAAAGTACATCAATAATTAGAATACAATTATTGCCCTCTTGTGGAATGCAAATATAGATATTCAATATAACCACTGCTCTTGCAAGATATGTCCCATCCTACCTAACCAAAACTTAGAAAACAGAGCTAAATGTCCTCTGGGTGACATATCATCTGACAAAACACTGCCACAAAAAATGTACAGCTTCAGCACAAACATGCTCTCCCATACAGAATGTGGATGCTACGAAGCTGCAGACTGTTTAACAGGCACAGTCTTATATGGCTAATCTAAACACATAGTCTGGCTAAGCCTTGGTCCTGCTGCATCCAAAAACTGAGTGCTGAAATCGTACCAAGACATAGAAACAATAGCCAAAAACAATCCCAGCAGCCAGGACATTTTGAAACACTATTTTTAGACACATACTACCCAAACAGAAGTAATGCTTTAGAAAACATGTGCATGCACCACATAGCCCAACATTTCTTCTACAAGAATAATGTTACACCATATGAAAAACATGGAAAATACATAGTCAAAACTTGTGAAGGCATGTGAAGGCAGCCTTGTCAAACTTGCCAAACACAGCCTAATTAATCATATCAAGTTATCATTTAAAACTCCTCAACATAGAGAAGTTTACTACATGTTCCTACTCCAATGTTTTCAAGCATGGAGAAAAGAATAAGATTTATTGCGCATTCATGACTCATTTGAAGCTGCATTCAATTCAAATGAAAGCGTTATAACACATGTCAATTTCATGCAACACAAAGACATGTTGGACAATGAACGCCAACAAGAGGAAGAAGTGCAGGCACAACTAAATTAAGACACTCCTGAGGGCAGTCAACCTTCTGTTACAAGAAGCCAAGAACCACCTGCAGAGCCACTCATAGTAAATGAAGCAAAACTAGCCATGGCTTAAGTAGATAACACATGTTTCAATAGGAGCAATCAGAAGAAAACTTGGCACTGTTCAAAGTACAATGCACTGGTGAGCAGCTTAGTATTTTCCTAGAAGTCACTAAAGAAACTGAACATGGTTTGCAGCATGAAAGTAAAACTTGTATCTGTCAAAAGTAGAAACCTGTACTCCTCTATGTAAGTGGTGAGGCTGGTTCAGGCAAACCATTCTTAATAAAAAATCATAAGCAAATTCCTGCAAAAGGTAACAAACAATAATCTTTCAGCTGTTGTAACAGCCCCCGCAGGTTTAGCTGCCTACAACATAGGAGGTGTTACTTTGCACCAACTACTGCTCCATCCAGTAGAACACCAAAACAAATTAGAGGAAAATACATTATTGTTTTTGGAGACCTCCTATAATTAACACCTGTGTAAGGTGAACCTATTTTTAAAACCTTAGGACACAAACATGGCTGCAACACACTTGGCAGCATAGGAAATGTAAATCTCTGGCAACATTTCCAATACAGAGGTCTAACTCAAAACATGCGTCACTCTGCAGGCCTCACCTATGCTAACATTGTAAAAAGCATTAGGAATGGTCTTCTTTCTAAAGATGCACAATCTATCTTAAACAGTAGACTCATCCATGTGCTGTATGAGCATGAAACATCTGCCCCTGATGTCATGGAACAATTATCACAAAGAAATGTAAAATGTATGTCCTTAATGACAACCCTAGCAAGCTGTACCCAATTCAATGAGACAATATTAAAAAGAGAAATGCAACCAATAGTGCATATTAGCTCCACAGACAAACTAGAAGTGCACAGCATGACACTACCTATGTGTCAACAAGCAACAGCACGACTAAATAGTTTAGGAAAACTATCTCCAACACAGCTGGTTTGGAGAAAATGTTAACACTCTTTTTAAACTGCAGAGTCATTCTGAAACGTAACCTTGACGTGGAGCAAGGTTTAGTTAATGGAGCAATTGGTACAGTTGTTGGCTTCCAGACACATCCACATGCCAACAACAAGTTGGTCAACATCCACTTTGAGAAACTTTCAGAAGTTGAAAGGATAGGACACTCAACAGCACCATTCCTACTTATCAAAGACATGTATGTATGCAGAGAACAATTCTCTCTGTCTCTTGCATATGCAGTCACTTTTCACAAATCACAAGGTCTAACCCTAGATCAGGCATTGGTTGACATTGACAGCACAGTCTTTAAAGAAGGTATGAGTAAAGTAACACTGTCACATCTATGTATAATTTAAGGACTATTTCTAGTAAATTTTGATGCAAACAAAGTCAAGGCTGACATTCCTTGCATCGTAGAGTGCAACAGACTACCTGCACTCTACACACCCCATCTCGATATGTTCCCTGTTCCTCAATATGGTAAATTTGTTAAAAGAAAACAAATGCAAACAGAACTTATAAGAGATTTCCCAACAGTACCATCAAAGAAACTAAAAACAACTGCTAAAGTTGAACAACCACAAAAGTATCTAGTTCAAACGCAAATGCACATCCAACAGCATAAACAAAGAGAGGAGGTCTATATCTACAATATTCTGATGCCCTGCGCATTTTATGATATCTAGCTGAGTAGGGAGTGCAAGTGCTGAGAGTAACCGTATTATCAAGGAGCCATGTTGAATTTTCGTACCATGTGAAGTCAAGAAACCTCTTTCTGACCAAAGTCTACCAAAGTTGTGAACCACCCCAAAGGCGTACTGACTGTCAGTATATATGTATACTGTAAGCCCTTCGGAAAGTTCACAAGCTCGGGTCAATGGTATAATCTCTGTGGCCTGCGCAGAGTTATGCGTGATTCTCTTGGTTTCCACGATCGTGCTCAATGTAGTGATTGCATAAGCAGCTGTGGATGTACCATCGGAAGTTTGAAGCAGGAGCCATCGCAAAACAGCTCCCCTTGTGGATTGTTCAAAGGAGTATCTTTCAGATGGATTCTACCCTTTGTCTCTTGTTCGGTAGGGTAAAGGCAGCCATGTGACTCTTCGTCACTGCAAGCAGTACCTTGCAGGAAAGATAAAAGTTCAGCCGGATTAAGAACACAACACCTCTTAATTTGTATATGCGGTGCAAACAAGATCAATTCATATCTCGTTAATTGTGCGTAGGTGAGGTGTTGCGTTTGTGTTCTGTTTAATAGAACATCTACAGAGTGAGGTACCATCTGGGTTAAAGCATGGCGTTCGACCATTCCCTCGCTCTGTTTTACAGATGCAGCAGCAGCAGCAACAGCTTGCAAACATCTTGGCAAAGCACATTCTACAGGATCAAGGACGGAAGAAAAGTAGCTGCGCGGCCTATTCTTCCCTCCATGTTCCTGCGTTAATACAGCCAAAGCACATCCATCACATTCATGCACATACAACACAAAGGCCTTTTCATAGTTTGGTGTACCCAAAACTGGTGCCGAACACAATGCAGTCTTGAGCAAATCAAATGCTTGCTGGTGTTCCAAGTTCCACGGCAATGGCAAAGAAATGCCCTTCTTCGTCAAAGCCAACATTGGTTTAATCACTAGTGAGAAATTGGGGATCCACTGCCTACAGTAAGAGGCCATTCCTATCAAGGCTCTAACTTCCTTCTGCGTATTTGGGACAGACATGCTAGAAATTAGTTTTATCCGTTCAGACGTCAACCTTCTTCATTCCTTTGACAGGAGATAGTCTAAATAGGCGACCTCCTGACAACAGTATTGACATTTTTTAAGTGAAGCTTTATGTCCATGTTTAGCCAAATGAATAAGCAACAACACGGTGCCCTCCTTACAAGCGCTCTCTGAGTCAGCAGCTAAAAGCAAGTCATCAACATATTGAAGCAGTGTACAAGTAGAGCGCAACTCAAGGGTATTGAGCTGCTCTTTCAAAGCCCTACTATAACTACTCAGACTTTCCCCATAACCTTGCGGTGCATGAGTGAAGGTAAACGAACGTCCCCCTAAGGTGAACGCAAACAGGTATCTACTGTCTTTGTGTATAGGAATACTAAAGAAAGCGTTCTTTAGATCCACAACACTAAAATGAGTAGCTGAAGCCGGGATCATAGTTTATATTGTTGTCACATCAGGCACAATTGGAAATTGTGGAGCAACGATCTTATTGATGGCACGTAAATCAATTGTGAAACGGAAATGAATTGAATTATCACCTTTTTTGTACACGGGTAAAATCAGACTATTGCACAACCTACCTGCAATTTCCTCAATCTCCCCTCGTTGCACAAAATTGGAGACGATGCATTTCAAAGTTTGCTCGCCATCGACCGAGATCTTATACTGTGGAATACGTGGCAGCTTTACTCCATGTTTCAAGACAATCTTAACAGGTTCAATTTGCAAGACACTGACATCATTATCATCAATAGCACACAAACACTCTGGAACATCACTGAATTCCGGTGGCAAAGGTCTGGTCAAGAATTGAGAGACAGAAAGCTGCTGTGGTGAAATCGTCAAACGCACTCCATCAGAAGAATAATGAATTACCGCATTTAATTCCTTCAACAGATTCCACCCCAACAAATTCTCTCCACAATTCGTAGTCAAAAGAAATGGACAGTGGTCCGTAAATGGACCCAAGGTGAAGGTACCGGTGAAGAAACCGGACAGACAACTGGTGTGCCGGAAAACCCTACAGAAACATTGGTTTGCCCTGACAGTGGAATGTCTGGTACCTGTGAATGGTCAACTGAACACTTCGGCGCCCCGGTATCTATCAAGAATGTATGTTTCCTATTTCCCACTAACATATCAACATAAGGACCTTTCTGATTAACGGGAATAGGCGTTGGTTCCAAACCCTGTTTCAGGCAATCCTAGCGAAACAGAATGTCGTCAAAAGGAAGTTCTTCAGAGAGGTAAGCAGCAGAATGATGATCAAAAATGTTTCTCTTATCCACACTTGATGCCTGATTGTTCTGCGAAAAAGGTTTCTGTGAATCCTGCGAAAACTGACCTCTACCAGGACCCCCTAAACCTGGGCAACCTCTGGATCGTCTACCCATATTTCCAAATGCGTTATTTGACCTCTGCTGGAGGATCGGGCATTGTGTACGCCAATGACCCTTTTGTCTACAATATGCACACTGGTTAATGTTTACAGGTCGCATTTCCTTGTGGAACGTACTGACATCTAAATTGTGATTTACCCCCTCTAGGGCCTCTAACAATTTCCTGCAATAGAACTTTCGTCTTTAAGTCTCCTTTTCTCTTTTCAACTCTTTCTTTTTCGTTATTGACACGATTCTCACAGTACTGAGCCATATGCAATACTTCTGACTGAGACTTCGCCTGCCAAGCGCTCTCGGAGGACATAATTTGCGACTGGATGTCAGGCAGAAATCCACACACAAATTTGTCCACAAATAATCTTTTCCCAGACTCTGTGCCTAAATCTTGTCCACTGAAATCTGAAAATACCTGTTCGAACCAATTGAAGAACTCGGTAGCACCCTCAGGCAGTAAGCTTGTCCCAAATAATCCTGTTTTCAGGAATTATAGTTTTCAACTTCGTAACTATTCTGTCAGGTAAAGTTATTATTACCTGAGGCGGTGTTTCGCCAGCTGGCCTTTCTCCATCGAGTCTAACCATGTTAGTCCATGTATCTCCTAGCGCTGGTACATCATCTACATTTCTAATCTGTTTCCACAATTCGACAGGCAGGAGTACGGGAAATAACAAATCGATATCACTTAAGGTGAATACTGATGATTGCAAGACAGACTCTATTTCTTTGTAGAACCCTGTTGTTTCTTCCTAATGTCAGGAAAAGATTGCTTGATGGTGTTCACTTCCTGTCTCGAGAACGGGACGTGAACAAACTGCGACACATAATGTGCCGCAATTTCATAGGCTTGCACACCCGTTCCGGGATCCGCTGGAACCTCGACTTTCGGGACAAGTGTCGGAGGGACCTCTCTCATAGGCAACTGAGAAGTAGGCAACTCTGAACGCTTACTAAGCAACAGAGCCAAATCGAGTGCTAAAGCAGCTGAAGAACTGTCAAACGAAAAAGCCCTTTTATAAATATTCAATAACTCTTTGGGACAACAAATCTTCTTCTTTACACACTCATCCTGTAGGTACTCTACCATTACCTGTATCACTTTCCTCTGCATTTCTGGCATATATTGACTATATGTGTCATATACTTCTATGGGAGTTATTGACATATTTGAGATCCATCTAATCGCATCTTTCCTACAAATTCGTGTTTCCTCAGTTATCGATTTTCCACAAGGAAGGAACCATTTCTGTAAAAAACATAATGTCCAAACTATCACCATCTTTATCATCATACCGTAACCTTTCCAGCTCCCTTCGATACTCAAGAACCCTCTCAACATGCTCTAGCACTTTCTCTGCAGTATCTCTAGAAAACGCTATTCATATCCCTCAACCCTTGTGGGAGATATATATTATTTAGCCTGGTCCACATTACACGTAAATGAATTCCTAATCCTTCAATAAAAACGTTTTTCTCAGGAAGATTGCCTATATTAGAAAGTGTGGTGAAAACATTAGCTTGCTCACCCTTCTCCATGCAATGCTTAGCCCACGCAGTTAACTCACGTTTTTTCTCTAGAGAGACAGTATTACGAGCTACAACCCTCGATCCCGCTCCCTGATCTACTACAAGCGGCGCAGAACCACCTGGAAGAGGGAGAGTAGGCAAGTTTTGAACATCAGAGAACAGAGGTGCTATTACTGTTACAGCAGGCAAAGGTGGAGGAATGGGTGGGAGAGCAACGACAAGAGGAGGAACAACAACTGGAGGAAGAGGAACAGCAGGAGGAACAATAGGAGGAATGATAGGTGGAGCAGGAGGAACTATGTGAGGAGGCATAACAACAGGGAGAAGAACATACGGAGATAGCAGTGGCACCAGGCCTTCGTTCATTTATTAGTTTATCGATAAGTTCATCAGAAACATGAAAGTCTTTAGAAGGGTACATTTTCTGAATCCCAAGTGAAAAAGCTGTATCCATATTCCTAACTGACTCAGACTGTTTATTTTGGTCATACAACAACGCTTTTTCAGCGTTCGTCATATGGCGGCGCGCATGCTTTTCTCTACTCTTAAGCTGCTGCAAAGCTTTTTTCTTCCAATTCTGTAATACATCAAATGCTGCAGGTCTAGCCTTTTTCTTCAATAATATAGATTCTAAGTATTCAATACGAGGGATTTCAAAAGTACCATTTATTGGCCACTGAAGTTCGGAAGCATGTCTAGTTTGTCTGTGCCAAATATCATTAAATACTATACTACCAATGCCGTGCTTAGAGTACATAGTACACGCCGGCGACCCCTCCATTGGGGCTGGTTGTACAAATTCCAAAGACTGTCCTTGCGGAATAATGCCCTGAAGCAGGCAGACAATTTCCCAGGCATATCAGAATACTGGTGTTACCTGGTCAACAATTGAACTTGCGAGTGCAATACACCAAAACAAATTATCAGGATACTTAAGAATCGGGTCACGACTCACCTGATCAAATCCTAAGGATATCCGATCGCATAACAAATTTTTCTAACAAAGATTTCCTTGTGGTTGGTGATTTCGGCAAATCTGCCCGCCTCTATATATGGTACACAGATAGAACATGGTGGACATTTCGGTCAAATATGACGCATATCGCACTTTTCATCAACCAATCAGTGGGTGCATAGAGTGTCTGCAGACATCGTGCCACCCTCTGGACCAAGCAGAACCCTGTCTGCGGAGCGGACCCAGATATCACTAATTTATTGGGACCTACATTTTGCCCGTTTTAAAGAAAACTACTGGACGGATTTACACCAAATTTACAAAGGCATGTTTTCGGGACAAAGCCACCGCCCTGCCACACATTTGGTGCAAATCCGCCCAGCAGTTTGGGATGTTGGCATAAGCAAACATTCTTTCCATGCGTCTAAGGAGAAAAAAAAAATGTTGGGACCCCCCTATAACTTTGCTCCCCCTTTACGAAACCTCACCAGACTTGCCAGAAAAATTCAGAGCGGGCCATATTCTTTGTTTTGCAAAGCTTGGTAAGGATTCGTCCAGGGGGAGCGAAGTTATAAGCCACCCAAAAAGTGCTCATCCTATGAGTTGAGCAACTGAACCATAACTACAGGACCGCTACCGCAGCCCCTGTAAAATATATATATAGATATATAATTTGCTGAAGCTGTCAAAATTGTGTTGCCAGTAGACAAGTAGATTGATTTCTGATAAGAAGGTAAAGGCATTTTCTTCACTTTTTCCCTTCCACTGTTAGGTTATGTTTTTAAAACATTTTATATATCATTTAGTGACATATTAGAATAGACCCATCACGCAAATTTTTTCATTTTCCCAACAGGTGTTAGATTATCTTTTGATGCATGTCTATTGCGCAAATGAATTCTGTCACTTCCGTATTATGAATGGAACCTGTTTTGTGGGCACGTCATCGCAGTGCTCGACAGAGAATCGGATTCTGCTATTGGAATTCTGTATTATGCTTTTGAATGTGCTGTGCTTGTCTTCTCTTGAACACAAAAGCCATTTAGTTTTGTGTTTTTAGCTGATGACCCCGCCCCCGAACCCATTTTTAAATAGTCCCCCCTTCTCACTTACCTCATTGCGGCAGCAGCACTCGCTGCTGTTACCTTCTTCCTCCTTCTTCATGCGTAAGGCTGCCATGGAAAGGGAAGAGGGGGTCATATGGAGCCCCGTCTTCCTTTTCCATGGTGGCCATGTTTGAACAGTCTTTTCATTCTGTGAGCGGGATGCCGCGAGTCAACTCGTTCACGGAATGAAAGTACTTAAAATCACCACTGTCCCAGCCTATGGGACAGATGCTACTGGCTAATTGCGTTAAGCTTCGCCCAGGCCTTTAGCTCAGGCCGCCAGACCGTTACCACCTGTAGCAGCCCTTGTTTGCTTTGAACGTCTGTTGGGCAGCATTTCTGCATTTCCCTTTTAAAATAATTTGTTTGTTGTGAAATAATCACAGTCGATACCACTGAGGAGAGGGATGTGTGGTAGAGGGTCCTTTCAATATGTCTTTTTCTTTCTTTTTTTCAGTGTTGTCATTGATGGAAGCATCAGGTGGTGTGAAGAAGCCAATTAAGGATAGGCAGTTTCGTTTCTCTTCCTAGTGATTAGCGACGCATAAAGTTTGCATCTTGTAGTACGGGTTTGAGATTTGACAGTCCGCTCTGCGACATGACATGAAAACGTGCATAATTGATTGCCATTTCAGGGAAAGTCCTCTTATGTGGAACTGAGCCAGTGTCCCCAATCCATCTACAAAGGTACTCACCTTTAATACAGTTGCACTGCTTTGCAATAAAGCAAATGAAAAATTTCACCATTGCCTTCATGGAGCCTCCAGTGGTGTTGTAGTGAAGTCTGTGGGCTGTAAGTCTGAGACACATAGGTTGCTCGGCTCTGTTATTACCGCAATTAGTATATATATATATATATATATAGTACATGTGGACGCGGTAGCGTCCATGTAGTTATGGTTAAGTTGGTGTTTCCATAGGGAGAGCATTTTTTGGGTGGCTTATAACTTTGCTCCCTCTGGACGAATCCTCACTAAACTTTGCAAAAAAAGTATATGGCCCACTCTGAAAGTTTGGAGAGGTTTGGTCCAGGGGGGGCAAAGTTATAGGGGGGGTCCCAAAACTTTAGTTTTTTCCCATAGACATAATGGGAAAAAACTTTGCGCATGCCTACAGCCCAAACCGCTGGACGGATTTACACCAAATTTGCGGCAGGAGCGGGAGCTTGGTCCCGAAAGCGTGCTTTTGCAAATTTGGTGTAAATCCGTCCAGTAGTTTTTTTTAAAAATGACCAAAATGTAAGGCAAAAAAATGAGTGATATCTCTGTTCGCTCCGCGGACGGACTTCCCTGTTCGCTCGCGGACAGCGCCCCGATTGGCCAAGCGGCTTGCGTGATGTCCGCAGACATGCAACGTGGTCGCTGATTGGATGGCGTGGTGCGTGAAGCGCGTCAGATTTTTTGTGGCGCCCGCCATCTTGCATTCGCCGACGACCGCGGACAGCGCGGTGGTACTTGGATTCAAAATTGTATTTCCTGGAGTGTGTTGGTGTGTAAGAGTGTTTGGGGAGGGTGGGGGAGTATGAGGTTCAATGTTCTGTTTTTTTTATGTGCTAGACACTTTTGTTGTGTTTGATTTGTCTGCGGACAACACAGCTGTTCTGAGATTTTCTATATAAACTAAATGGTGGGGTGTTCCGAGGACGGAGTATGTGTCCGTTTTGTTCGTAAGCAGGCTAAAATTGAGCTAAGAACACTTGCGGTGTCCTTAAATGTTGGTACATAAACAAAATGGTGGTGTCCTGAGGACGCTGTCCGTATTGTACTCTGGCAAGTTGAATGTGTTCTAAGAACACTCGCGGTGCTGAAATGTTTGCAATTAAACAAAATGGGGGTGTTCTGAGAACGCTGTTCGTATTGTTCGTTGTCAGGTTGAAAGTGTTCTAAGAACCCTCCTTATGTCCGCTGACATTACAATTTCTTATGGACCTTACCCGACTTTTTGTCCACTAAACAAACGATAAATCAGGCTGCTGTGCGCTGACCTTATGTGATAATCCTATCATTTGCCCCATCGACCTGGCTGACCTGTTTTTGCGACCCTAAATCATATCTCCCGCCCCTAAGCCTGACATTATCAAAGCATTCATATTCCCCGGCTCTCTCCGTGATGTTACAGGGTGCATAGCCAAACGCACCCAGTCGTCTCCAGCACTACGCGACTTTACACAGAACCTGGAAAACAACACACATCATCTCACAACACAGCGCGCCACAATTCGGAATATGAAACTGTGATTTAAAAGCAAACAGCAAGATTGTACATTTCGTAAAGTACATTTATTTGACATCAAATGTTTAGAGAATATTCAGCAATTTGCATTTGTCTTTGCTGTCGATCCGCAAAAGTTCATCTTGACTCACGCCCTGTTCCTTTGCGCTACACAGGGTGTTGGTTTATGATAAAAGAAGCACTATGGTCGCACTGATAATCGGAAGGCTGTTCCAACAACGAGGCATTATGGATTATAAAACACTAGCATATTAAAAATGGCAGTACACGTTTAAGAAGCGACAAAAGAACAACCTAATCATTGTGGGGTTTATTTAAATACTAGTGCATTTGCATGTGAATGTATGCATATGGATGTAATGAGTTTGCATCTGTGCATTCGCGACTTTCGTTACAAAAAAAGGGGGGAGCTCAATGAGAGGCTATAACAACCATGCCCTCGGCAACCACCCATCATGCACCTGGTGAATTATGCAAATTAGGTTATGACGTCATTTAGCTACTTCTAGCTACTTTTATGACGGCCAATAGGTACTTTTCTTACTAAGGAGTTGCCAACACTGCTCCTACGCAAATTCATACAGAATCCGGAAAACAACACAGATCATCTCACAACACAGCAAGCCACAATTCGGAATATGAAACTGTGATTTAAAAGCAAACAGCAAGATTGCACATTTCGTAAAGTACATTTATTTGACATCAAATGTTTAGAGAATATTCAGCGATTTGCATTTGTCTTTGCTGTCAATCTGCAAAAGTTCATCTTGAGTCACGCGCTGTTCCTTTGTGTTACACAGGGTGTTGGTTTCTGATAAAAGAAGGACTGTGGTTGCACTGATAATCGGAAGGCTGTTCGAACAACGAGACATTAGACCACCATAACGGTTGGTATGTTGCTTCCAGCCCTAGTACCGCGTAAGAGCATATATTACTCCTTGGCGATTGTCCCATAAAATGGTGAGGGTCATGAAGTTGTTTACTAGGAGCAGCACCTGACAGTTAAAAAATGCGTCGGCCGGGGTCTGAAAATCGTGCCATTGACAGTAGGGAAGGATGTACCTGTTTTAAAAACATAAATTAGTCTCACGAGCTGATCTTCATTAAAAATATTATTATTAGGGACGTGAAACTATTTGCTAGCAAGGATAGTGCAACGGAGTATGTTAACTTATTCCCACCAACCCACCCTCTCTCCTCTGCCTTTTTCAGAGCGGTCTGAGCGCCAGCGGACCACTTCGGCGGTGATAGTGCGCGGTACAAAACAATATTCCACATTGAACAAACAAGTACAACTTAACCAGGCTTTAAAGCCACGCTATTGTTATTATATTCTGGTATAAAATAATTTAAAGTGTTACTTACATTATATTGGCATTTTCCATTGTCTACACGTAATGCAGTCCCTAAATACCACTCGGTCTGTGCCAACGATCTTTCTCATAGTGATATAATATATAAAAGCGGTTTCGTTTCAGAAATTTCATCCTTATCGTCTCTTACGTTTTTGCACCCCTCCTTCAAAAGAAGTCTTTTGGCACGATCCCTGTCTGTCAAGGTCAAAAAACAATAGAACCTTATAGTGCGAGTCGTGGGCCACTCCGGCCCGCGAGCAAAAAATGGAAGCAGCTGACCTTCACTGTGAACTACTTTGCAACATTCTGTGTAAAGCCCTCCCTGAGAAATTGCTTTTTACACTCCATCTTTGTATATTGTCTGCGTGCTAATGAAAAAAGTTTGTGAAAGGGAGTTTATGGTTAACTTGCACTACTAAAAACCTATGAAATTCAGTAAAAAACTTTGTTAACGGGACGTTGTGGTTAAGTTGCGCTAATAAAAACCTATGAAATTCAATAAAAAACTTTGTTAAAGGGACGTTATGGTTAAGTTGCGCTAATAAAAACCTATGAAATTCAATGAAAAAACTTTGTTAAAAGGGACGGTATGGTTAAGTTGCGCTACTAAAAACCTACAAATTCATTAAAAAAACGTTGTTAAAGGGACGTTATGGTTCAAAGTAAAACTGAAAAACCCCTGAAATGCGGCAGTTATGGTAAGATAAGCAATCATAACTCGCCCCACTGTGCACTGCTAACACTAACACCCAGGACATCAAAGATGACATCACAAATGTCATTGATGACATCACTGATGTCATCACATGGCTGCTTCTCCCTTTTTTTCCTTTACTGACATATCTAAGCCACATAGTTTTCTTCAGTAACAGTCAGGAAGTAAAAAATGAAAAGGTACTATATTTGTAGACTTAGGGTCAAGTCATATCATATGAAACATATATATAGCGGAAGACACAGGCTTGAAAGAGAGCAATCCTTTCTGTGCATGAAGATAATCATTAGAGTTATCAGCACTTTCTCATAGTTTTATTTCTATTACCATACCTTCCCTGCATATGCTCATATTTGTATACATTGTACTCACACTCCTTTCCTTACGGTTCACTGACATCATTTGATACACATGCATACAGTAAGTAGCAGCTTTGAAACAGAGCAATCATTTATCTGCATAAAGATAATCAGTTAGGTTATGAACGCTTTCTGCTACTACTTCTGCTTTTTTGCTTACTTCTCTGTCCCTGTATATACTCATATTTGTATGTGTTGTTGTCTCTTTGTGTTTTGTCTGTAATAATGTAATTATGTATTAAGTGGGTTTTATTAGGAACTTATTACATGTTCCACAGTACGCAAAACTCTAATAAGAAAGCAGTTATCCTTTCATTATTCTACATGGCAAGATTATGAATATTTCACCTTCATCATGTATACTGCACACACTGCCTAAGTTTCTGCATGAGTTGCTTAGTATACTGGATAGAACTTCATTATAGAATGCTATTTATATCAATGCATTGCTTAATGCACTAATTAGCTCATGATTTTTATTCAAATGATCCTTGACACTTTTTGATCAACATTATAAGAATCCCTCCTACAGAGTTTTCATGAAAAGTAAATGCACATGTGATGTCATCAGTGATGCCATCAATGACATTTGTGATGTCATCTTTGATGTCCTGAGTGTTAGTGTTAGCAGTACACGGTGGCGTGAGTTATGGTTGCTTATCTTACCATAACTGCTGAATTTCAGGGGTTTTTCGGTTTTACTTTGAACCATAACTTCCCTTTAGCAAAGTGAATTTGAATATATATATATATATATATATATATATATATATATATATATATATATATATATTATTCAGGGGAGGCAGCGGTGAAACAACAACCTGGCTCAAAACACAAAACAATTTAAACATTTTATAAATTGACATAAAAAGGAAAGAGTAAGACACAGATGGTGAAGGAAGTAAAATAGAGATAAGACCCACCCCTCTTTCCCTCCCCTCTGCCCCCTCCCCTCTCCCCCTCCTTCTCGAGGTACCTGTTGTTCAATTGGGAACTGGGACTTATTGTGATCCTGGCAATAGGCTGTCAATGAGTTAATGCCTTGAGTGTTCTCCTATTTGTTAAAATGCTTCACTTGACCGCAAGGTTGTGCACATCGGTCGTGCTCGTTAGCTTGGTTGGGGTCTCTTAATGGCTTAGCTCGATACAGGGTCATTTGTCGCTGCAGGCGGATGTGAACGCTCACTGCTATGTGGGTGTGCTTGTGGGGGAGGTTGTTGCAAATGCACAGTTTGCTTCCCAGTACTCTAAGAAGGGGAGCCATTGCATGTCGATATGTGTGTGTGTTTCCTTGAGTGCGGCTGTCAGGCTTTCCATTGCATAGATGTCTTTAGCTTTGTGCTGCCAGTCTTTCTTAGTAGGCAGAAGGGCTCCCTTCCACTTAATGGTGATACAGACACGTGCTTCTAAAAGTAGAGTTCTGGGAAAGTGAAGGAGGACCTATTGAGTGCTCTTCTACTTTTTCTATGCCAAACAGCTCTAGGAGAGCGGTGGGTTGTCTATGAATTCCTTCTATTTCAAGGTTCCAACCTAGGATCTCCTTCCAATAGGTCTGTACTCTTGGGTAGTCCCACCACTGGTGACAGTATGTGCTAATTTGTGTGCACCCTCTCCAGCAATAGGGGCTGGTGCCGGCGTACATTTTGGCTAGTCGATGAGGTCTGAGGTGCCATTGAGAAAGAATCCTGCATTTATGCATTTTGTATTGAAAAGCTGTTGTTGACTTCCAGACTGCTCAGTATATTGCCTCGCTCCCTATCAGATTGTGCTCCCACCCCAGTGTTTCCTCCCACTGAATTTGGGTGCGGGGAATGGGCAGGTGGCCTCTTTCTAGAAGTGCTTTGTACATCTTGGCAATTAGGCCTTTGGACTCCGACTGTGTGTTCAATATGGTTTCGAAGGGTGGGAGGGGGAGGAGCAGCTGTGTTTTCCACCTTGAGTCAGTGAGGACTCCTTGCAATTGCAGGTAAGGGAGCGGCTTGATTTTGAGGCCTTGCTGCGCTTCCTCTAACTCCTTTCTGGTCAGGAAGATTCCTTCCCTCCACATCTGGCCCGCTCTGATCAGCCCTTGCTCATACTGTGGCTGAAAGCGGATTGGGTCTATGAGGAGGTCTCTAATGGGGGGGAGCCCGGATCCAACTGACGGGTGATGGCCAGGAAGTTACTCCTGACAAAGTAGGGTTTCCCTTCTTCCAGATCATCCATAACACTCCCAGAACTGAGTGTTCACATGTTTTGCATGGGATGGCTTTTTTGGTTGCCCAAAGCCATTCTCCCAGGCTGACCGGAGAAAACAGCCCATTTTCTAGGTGGACCCACTGCTTATGCTTTGCCTCTTGGATGTGGTCAACCAGCAGTGCTGTGCTGCTCTGAAATATTCCTGAAAGTCAGGGTATGCTAGGCCGCGCTTTTCTCTGGGGAGGTTTAACGTGTTGTATGCTATGCATGGTTTCTTCCTTTCCCATAAAAATGCAAGTAACATTCTTTAACTACTGCCAGGAAAGCATCTGTCAGGGTTATTGGAAGGGATTGGAACAGAAAAAGAAGACACAGCAAGACATCCATCTTTATTGCTGTAAACCTACCCGCCCAGGACAGGCCTAGCCCAATTCCCTGTGTTGTGTCGAATGTGTGTCCACAGCGGCTTGTAATTTGCTCGGTACAAATGTAATTGTTTTGTAATGGTTGTACCCAGATATTTAAATTCATTTTGCATTACCTTCAGGCCCCAGTGTTCTGGGTTAGGATCTGGATGTGCATCACCATATTTTAGAGTTAGGGCTACTGTCTTGCTTCAGTTGATACAGAACCCCTAGAGTGCACCGTATTCATCCAGTTTGGTCAGGAGTGCCGGGAAGTTTTGGGAGGGGTGGGTTAGAAAAACTAGGACATCATCTGCACAAAGGGCCAGCTTATATTATCTGCCAAATTTCTGAAGGCCAGTTATAGAGTTGTCATTCCTAATCATCTGGGCCAGGGGTTCCATAACCAGGACGAAGACTAGCGGCGAAAGGGGGCAGTCCTGCCTGATTCCTCTGTAAGCTTAAATGGGGGGGGTTGCTATGCCATCCACTACCACTGTTGCATTTGTATTTTATAAAGCACTTGTGCCCCCTGTACCTTTTCCAGGATTAGATTAATAAAACTCCACTCCACTCGGTCGAATGCTTTTTCTGCGTCGACTGAGAAGAAGGTGAGGTCCGCATCGCGCAGGTCCAGAGCTGCCATCAAGTTATGCATTTTATGGACATTGTCCGAGCCTTGTCTGCCTTGCACATACCCCACGTGGTCACTATTAAGAGTGGGAGGACCCTGCTTAATCGCTTGTCCAGGATACTGGCATATATCTAGGCATCAACGTTTAGTAGTGAAATGGACCTGTATGAGCCACACTCCAGTTTATTCTTATCATACTTTGGAATTACTATTATTTTTGCCTCATTAAATGAAGGAGGGGCTTGGCCTGTCGACATAATGTCCTTAAACAATAGGGTCAGAAATGGGGTGAGGGTGCCTTTTCCTTTTAGCCTCTTATAGAAAGCCAGAGTAAAGCCATTCTGTCCTGGGGCAGAGCCTGCTTTCAGGCTTGAAATAGCATGGTCTATTTCCTCCCTTGTTATGGGGATGTTGAGCTGTTCACGGTCTGTGGGCTGTATTGGGGGAAAGGCGATTTTTGCCATGCAATTTTCCCTGCTCTCAGGGGTGGGATTACTATCCGAAGTATATAACTCTTTGCTTTCTTAGCTGGAGGCTAGGAGCGTGTCAACTTTATCACCTTTCTCGTAATACTTTTGTTTGATAAATCTAAGGTGGTCTAGTGCTTTCCCCTGCCAGAGTTCCTTCAATTCTTTTAGCAGTTCCCTTATTTCCCTTAATGTTTCCTTTTCTCCAGCTGTGTCTGTTGCTAGTGTGGCCTCTTTTTCACTAATCAATTTCTTTAATTGGGTTTCTTTGAGCTGTCAGATCCTTTTAACTGAGGCACCCTGGCTTATTATGTGGCCTCTTTTCGGAACCTTAGCAGCTTCCCATACAGTATTGCGAGGGAGATCCCCAGTTTCATTTCTTTCGAAGAACTCTGTTATCTCTGAGTCCAGGGATTCTCAAAAAAGTGCATCTCTAAGGAGCATGTTATTACATAGCCAGCGTCTGTCTATTTGTTTGTGGGGACCCAGTTCAAGGCCTACTGTTATCATGCCATGGTCTAACCACCAGACTGGTTCTATGTTGGCGCTCCTCAGGTAGTGCTCTAGGTCTCCTTCCAGGGGAAAGTGGTCTATACGGGTAAAGTTGTTGTGCAGGGCTGAAAAGAATGTGTATGGTTTCTGCCGGGGATGGCGGGTTCTCCAAGCATCAATCAGCAGGTGTTTGTTCAGTAAGGTCTGGAAAGCTCCCGTGTCTCTCGGGCGGACTGCTCCTTCCCTCTAGGACTTCCAATCTAGTGCTGGGTCCATGATCACCTTAAAATTATCTCCGCAAATCAGGGAACCTGCCCTTTCCTTATCTAACAGTGTAAGGAGGTCTTTGCAGAAACTCAGTTGTTGGGTGTTGAGGCCGTATACCGAGCACAGTGTGACTTGTTTCGTTCTAATGGTGCCATGCAAAACTATACATCTTCTGCTTGGATCTCTGTACATTTGTGATTGAGATAGCTGTAAAGAACTGTGATATATGATGCCCACTCCCCCTTTCTTGTCTGGTCCTGAGGCCCAAAGCACTAACGGTAACAAGAATTCCTCTCTATGTTTATACTTAGTTTCCTGGACAAACAATAAGTCTAGCTTTGATTGTTGCAACAACCTTGTCAGCATTGATCTTTTCAGTGGCGAGTTGAGACCTTTAACATTGAGAGACCCTACCAGTACAGCGTCAGCCAGGATTAAAGTGCTGTAACATAAGCGCCGGATGCAGTTTCTGGTGTGGGTGCATTGTCTTGCGCTCAGCTGCCGTGTATCTGTGTGCCTCCTGTGCATTGCTGTCACTGTATAGTGTGTGTTCAGGCATTTAGATATTGAAATCCAAGCTTGGATACTGATATCAGAACTTGCATGAGGATTATCTTCCTCAGCCCTCATTTCCACCGCAACAATCGCACCCTATAGGTCTCGAGATTCCCTCACCACTCCTTTCTCGCCCCTGAGTGAAAAGGTGAAGATAGGAAAAAGAATATGTAAGAGTGTCTTTGACTGCGGAGACGCCCTAGTGCTCAGCATAGGGCCACACTACGGGTGTCTCCCTGTGAACCCACACTTTTAAACTTTCTAAACTTCTGACCATAAAGAGGGTCGGTATGTCTCCTGGCTCAAGTAACTGCCAGCCCGGCAGGTTGTGTTTGTCAGAGTCCTTAGTGTGGAAGGACACTAGACTCAGATCTTTCTTAAGTCTCCTTCTGCGTGGTCTAATCAGCTCTTCAAGTTTCCTTTTCTCTTTATTTCTCCTTCCCTCTCTTTGGGACTGTGTCTGTTCAGTACATACCTTGAATTAGCTTATTCATCCATAGGAGGGATTCAGCCTTTTGTACTTTCTCAACCTCTTTGATCGCCTTCTTCTTGAATCTGGTCCTAGCAGCTTTTGTGCAGGGTCTGATGAAGATGGCATTTCCTCCCCTTCTCCTGTGCTGTTTCTCTCTCTTAATCCTTTTAGCACTTGCATTGCTTCCTCTCCAGAAACGACTCTGTATTCCTCGTCTGCATAGTCGAAAAAGAGCGAGAAGGGGTGGCCCCACCTATACATTCAACACAACTTTATTCGGCGTGATAGCCATGAAAGTAAATATAACAATCACAAATTTACAATACAAAACATATCCAGTATTTGAAAATGGGAAAAATAAATAACATTATTAGCAGGGTGATCGCAGGCGACCTGGGTCCTACAGTATCCCCTTAGTTGGTCAAAACGAATTCAAACAAAACCCTGCTGTAGTTAATGATGCTTACGGAAGAGCCTGTTAACCCTTTTATGCCTCAAAGGGATGGCAGTTCCACCTGTCAACACTGAGCCCAAAAGGCTGGGTCCTTCGGGGCAGTAACACAGTTCGATTACACTGTTTTGGTGTGGAGTGCGAAACTTTTAAGCTTTCAGTACTTTCCTGACCACTTCATTGTCATAGAGATTTAGTTCAACAGAATCGTCTTTCCCCCATTTGGACATTCTGGCACAATTGACATTGTCATCCTTAGTCAAAATGGGCATCCCCCTGTAGTTCTCAAGCAGTGGAGACTTTTATTGAGTAGTGCCTCCCTTGGTTCTGGTCGGTTTGAAAGTGGTTTCAAGACTCTTTGCAGTAAGATAGTCCTGGTGTCCTGTGGCCTATCATACTTGGTTCGAGCAGGATGTGAGTTTAAGGGTGTAAACCTTCCTGGGGTCACAAGATTTGGGCAGCCCTTATACGCTTGATGGGCTGTGGAAGGTGAATTGGTGACCCCTCATTCATTTTTACTTTCACAGGGTTAGGCTCTGTGTTTTCCTCTGTGGCGGTAAGCAAAGGAGGGTGGGGACCCTTTCAGAGTGAGGGGCGCAAGAGAGGGATGTGGGTTGAACAAATGGGAGTGTTCGGCTGAGGCTCGGCTACAGCAGCTGCACTCATTACTGATATGGAAGGGGAGGCTGCCCGAGGGTTGCCCAGAAATTGGCAGATCTTTGGGATCAGCAGGTGAGCATCCCCGAAAGCTATGGATGCTGTGGGTGCAGTGGCCTCATAGGAGATTCCTGGCACGTGCAGTATAGTTTTAGCAATTATGGCTTTCACTTTCAAATTCCTCTTTAGCCACTTGATTTTCCCTGTGGTGCCTATAGGAGGGCTCGGGCCGAGCTCAGGTCTAAAGAACACGAGTGGTGTGGGGACTGGGATCTCCCCTGTGGCTTGACAAAGAGACACTGGCATGTTGAAGCCCCCAGGGAATGACACCAGAGATGAGCAGAGTGGAGCAGAGTAACACAAAAGGGGTATTAGTTCCTATGTTACCTCCTTTGGAGTCAGCCAGGAGTCGTCCAGGAGTCAGGATAGTCCAGAGGTCCTCCAAATGGCCTCTCACCACCTCACCAAACACCTGCGGTGCCAAACACAGTGCCTTTGTCCCGCCGCGGGCTTCACCGATGTGGGGTCAGGGCCGGTGCTATAATTCCTAGGGGGCCTGGCCATAAATTGGGTAATGAGATGCCCTAGGAGACCACTACAAGAAGGCAAAAAGGTTCCAAGAGTTCCAGAGGATAGCTCACCACCCCTCCAGAGTACTCATAGTTTGTAACATAGTTTGTAGCATAGCAGCCCCCCCAACATGGAGGCCCACCACAATGGCTGGCTCACCTCAAAGTCCAGTCCAGACCAGTCCGGTGGGTCAGGCCCCCCCATGGGGTCGCAACCACCCCAGCAGGCCAACAGCACCCGCGCCCTTAACCCTGCGGGCTTCACCCATTCGGGCCGGGGTCTGCAGTAAATGAAGGCAAGGGGGTGTAGCAAAAGGTACGGTGCCCCTCCAGGGACCAGGAAGCAGACAGTGGGCCACCAACACCCCGCGCCCTTTACCCCACAGGCTTCACCCGTTCGGCCGGGGTCTGTAGTAAATGAAGGCGAGGGACTTGGCCAAAGTTCGGTGTCCCTCCAGGGACCAGGAAGCAGACAGCGGGCCTCCAACACCCTGCACTCTTAACCCCGCGGGCCACCTATATCTTATGCTGCGTTCATGCAGCCAGGTGGACAGGGGGCAGCACGCTCGTCTTTGGGAAAGGGTAGCGGCGGACATATCTTGATAGATCTTCACTGTGGAGTCCTCAAACTCTATAGTCTCTTGTTCTCCTAGTCGCACAATTTCAGCTTTTTGCCTGTAGTGGTGGCATTTTGCTAATACTGATCTCGGTCCACCTGGCAGGCCACCCGCCCAGTGGACTCTGTCAAACTCCATTACAGGATTTAGAGGTGAGGTGAATAGAGAGTTTACCAACGCTTTCACTTCTCTTTCTAAAATTGTCAGGGTCTCGTCTGCGGTCTCTTTCAGTTCTTGAATACAAATGTTTGACCTTCTTTCTCTGTTTTCTAGGTCATTGACCTTTGCTTCTAGGTCAACATTTCTTTGCTCCAGGTCCTGTAGCCGACCTTCTTTTTTCATCTCCATAATATCCGTAGATTGCTGGTAGTTCTCCAGTGCTTCGACTTTATCTTCCACCTTGTGTACCCTTTATTGTAGTGCATTGACTGTAGCGGTCATATTGTTGTTTACGGACTGGATTTCTCCAAGTGGTCTCCTCCTGGGATGAGTGAGACCTCTTGAGATTGGGAGGCTGCCATGGCAGTGATTTTGTTCTTGCAAGGAGAAGGCGGTGTGAGGTGAGTTTTTATAGTGCAGTCCAAGCCTACTTTCCAAGTCCAGTCTAGGCTTGGGTTTGGGAGGGTAGCATTTCTCGTTCAGGCTTTGCTCATTTACTAATGGGGCCGGACTGCACTGTTTGGCCCAACACCCATCTTCAGTCGGTGTCTGCCGTCTCTGTGGCAGCCCCACTGTATGTTCGTGGCTTTCGTCTTCTGAGGCTTCCTTGACTTCAATCCCTCTAAAAGGGTAGGCGAGCCCTTTTAGTTCTGGCATTTGTATTATGTTGATTTTGCTCTGCGGTTTCAAAGGTCAGTTTGGGGGGGTGTTAGGCAGAATTATATGCAATACCCTTTGGGAATACCACACACAATTAAGACTACAAGTGACAGTACAAATTCACCTTTGGTACAAGTCTGTGCTACACAGTAAAGTGGTAGCGATGGATGAGCAGCCATACTTATCTCAAGAGCAAGTGAGCAGTATCAATAGTTACCAAAAGGACAGCAATTACTATGATTCAAACAAACACTGACTAAAGGTTTCTGAGTAAAATAATATACATTTATTTGCACATCAGTTGCATAAAGTAAAGCAGTTGAAAAATCACTCTTAACACACCATACCACTACCAATAGATTCTGGACAAGTTAAGCTCAAAAATGAAGTGTGAGCAAAATGGCACTCCAACAATTTAAACAGGAAGGGAAAGACAAGGTTAGATACAAATTGAGCAGCACCAACAGGTAAGTAAGCAGGGCAATCTAGAAAGAGGAACTACAGATATGGTATCAAATCACAATGGCTTAGTGCCAAATTCAATAGGTCAAAAATCTTTTGCTCAAGATCACACAGTTCAGGGTAGTTTGCGGTTAAGTCTTTGCCAAGAGTTCCGGATGAAGTTGGTTGGCAGAAAAGTTAGTTTAAAGAGTAGAGAAGGACAAGCCCTTGGATTGGCGAAAGGTTTCACACACCTTCACCACAGGCTGGACGGAACGAACAACCGGATTTGCACAGTACCTTTAAATGGAGAAGAAGCTGTAGCTGAGGCGGACGTTCCTGGCAGGTCATGCAGGCTCACTGTTCCTGAAGCGACTGGAAGTAGGAAGACTGGAGGGTCCTGCACTGCCCAGGGAAGAAACCAGCATCTGAGCAAAGCAACAAATAAAACCCAAGCAGGGTCCGACCTTCCTGGCTATCCGGTTCACTGTAGCTCTGTACAGAAAATTCGACCAGAGGAGGGAGTCCTGGCTTGCAGTTTGAGCAAACTGGTTGGTCCCACCAGCTCTGGGGAAGAAGATTCCTGGTAGATCTTCTCTGTCGTTGGAGTCTGAAGATTCGGACCTGCAGCAGGGCTTCACCGGGTGGTTCAGTCGTAGTAGGGGTCCTCTTCTGTCAGCTCCTCATTGGTTCTTTCGTTCCAGTCGCGACTCTGCCTTTCCAATCCCAGAGACCTGCTTTTTATGCAGTTTTCCCCCATTCACACAGCCTGGCTGTCAATCACAAAGCAGGGTGGCTGTCCTGGCGGGACAGTCACCTAGCCAATCAAACAGGAGTGCAACTTGGATTACCAAGGGAACCCATGGCATGGGTTATAAAACCCCTCCCTCACATCCTGCCTACCCAGACTTTCAGGCGCCTAAGGAGGACTTCTGTGGAAAAGCCCACGAAACGATGGTGAACAAAGGAACCAAACCTTGTTTGACGTGCGGAGTAAAACACAAGAAATACATTTTCAAAAAGAAATCTCGAATAAACCCAGCCGGAACCGTATAAAAATGTATATGGTCCAGCAGGATTAAGTCAGAGGCTACCAAGATAGCCTAATACAATACCAAGGTTATTTAAGATAATCGCGGGGTCGGAAAAATAGGGTAGTTACCACTGCCACCAGCCAAGTCTTGATGAAAAGGGTACGAAACAATGCTCCAAGAGAAACATCAAAAAGGGATGAGTATTAACCCTTTCCAGTACTCTATGTAAGATAGTTTGCACTAGGTCTGTGGAATTTTAAGAGACTAATAAAGTCAATGGCAACTTTACATGTTCTTGGAGACAGTAGTCAGTCCCAGAAAATGGAGTCTGAGTTGTGAAGTCTACGTAGTTCCGTGATCTCTTCAGTCTTCGTGTTTCTGTCGAGCCCTGATGCTTGTGAGCTGCGGTGCATTATAAATATATAAATAAATAAATAAAATAAAATAAAAGACAACCCTGTGTCACTGCACTGAAGGTGCTGTGTAACACACAGTAAAAAGAAGATGCCTATGGAGGCTACACAGTCTATGAACACAAGAATGTAAAAACACACACAGCAAAACACATGTAAGAGTGGGAAAAAAGGCTCACACTCTTACCAGGTGAAAGAAATAAATCCTAGAAATCCAGCAAAGCTGCTGAGGCACTCAGTAGTTAAGGGAAAGTAGCCATTCTGGAGAATTCTCCCTAACAGGGAGCGCATGTGTGCACACTTGGAACTTTGTATGGGAGTTCCCTAAGTTTACTTTATTCCTTTTTTATCTCCTAGACGTGAAGCCCAGGCTGCCTGCTCCTGGCAACTACTTCTTCCTTTATGTTAGAGGGGAAGGTGCCTCTAGGCTCAGTGGGTGCTTTGTGGCCCCTCTCGCTGTGTCATTCCCTGCTGGGGTGCTCTTTAGGTGGGGGACCGAGCCCTGTGTCTGCTGGGTCGCTGGTGGCCTATGATTGTGCCTTACCGCGTTTCCACGCCGCTGTCCGTAGCTTTCTGGGACTCACAACGCATCTTTACTGTCTTTGGTTACGCCAAATGGTAGTTCTCAAGGCCCACTCTCTCCGGCCCTATTGAAGTGCTGTAGTGACCGCTCCCGCGGCATGCATAGGGATGCAACTTTTGTTCTTTTTCCCAGGTCCAGGGGCACCCTTATGGGTCTGCAGGTAACTGAAGCCGCTCTTCCCCTTCGTACAGGGTGCTGGGTCACGTTATGTGATTCGATCACCTAACAACATGTTCCAACTGTTGGCTTTTGTGGCACTGTACCTTGGCCTCGGAGGGATGGGGGAGGGGGAAAGGAGGGGTGCTCCAAACGCTACTGTCTCTGTGGTTTACAACCCCCCCAGATCAACTCCTTACCGAGTTAATCTATGCGAGGAAACTGTGGTGCTGCGTGGCTGGAGCTACTCCTCTGTGTCCCAATACATGGTGCTCCGCCGTCTCAGATGGTGTCGGAGGGGCACCCATTCTCGTCTCACTGCGGCCTTGCTTGGATTCACTGGCTGGTTACTCTCTAGGGTTGTGGAAGGGAGTGTTGAATGGCGTTCCCAGCATGGCCTGTGGATGCTGTTGTGGGCCAGCGAGCGATCGCTCCTCTGCCTTCTTTCAGCTGTACTGGGCCGATTTGCACTCTTTAAGCTTTGGTGCACGGCTTCACCGCGCTGTGGCTGCTGGGCTTCCGAAGTGCTGCTTGTGAGGGCTGAATCTCAGGCTATTCTTCACTGATTCTCATCGGGCTTCGGGTGGATGATAGCTGATCCTTTATTTCAGCTACACGACGGCTTGAAACTGCTCACGGGCTGGGCAGAGCGCAGTTAAACTGCCATTGCTCATGAGTTCTCGAGGAGGCTGGCATTTAGGCTTCCATCTTGCCTGCATCCCCTGGTGGTCCCGCAATTAGTATTTTTAAAAAAAGTATCTTGAAGACTCGCAGAACGGCATCTGCCCATTATAAAATGTGGGCATATGTGGTCCACTGCTGTGTCTGCGCGACTCCTGCACTGGCACCACATTTGTATATACATGTTTCAATTTAATGGTTTAAGAGTGTGCTTCACTGTGAAGAAAGCACTTATACTGTGTTTTGGCTACTGATCTGGGGCCAGTTTATTGTTCATCATTTTTTTGGAATCCAAACTAAATTGTACTGTTCAATGCAGAGCAATTCGTAAAAGGGAAGTTTGCTCAGATACTGTATTGTCCCAATCGATCGGGCTTGTATTTTCAAGCATACTGTAATCGATCTTAAAAAAATGTCCTCCTCATCTTACCTTAGTTTTCGTCACATTTACACGTGCGAAAACAACGGGCTAGGCACAGCCATCTTGTGTTAATCGTACCCATTGATGCATCGCCCTAAGTTCAAGTGCCCTCGCAAAGTTCAAATGCCCTTGCAGCAAGAGTATAGATTGCCCACCTTGCAAACTGACATAACTTTTCCAAATGATGTGTTCCAGCTATTTTCATGCTGTTCCTGGACAGCGTAGCCAAACATACTTTGTCATCACCCACGCCATAACGTTACCTAACGTTTCCTAATGCAAAACCAGGAAGATAAACACACACATCCTCTCACAGTGCAAAACTTTTCTTTCTTTTCACAAATAGGAGAAGAAAACATTTATTTTGAAGAAAACAACAATAGTCTGCAATGATACAAGTTCCTTCATTTTTCACAAAATACTCAAATTGGAAGATTATGTCTATGAAAAAATGTATATATTTAGCCAATAGATGTTATAGCTAGCAAACATTGCATGCTTCTGAATGTTTTAAAAAACGTTCCTCATGAAACACTGATTGCGTTCAGCGATCAATTAATCCCTGTGTTTCTTTTCTCTGATATTCCTTGTGTCACTATGTTGCAACGTTGATCTTTGTTGAGCCCACACGGTGTTCCATTGATCAGAAGATAAGGGGTTGTCAAACGCAATGACTTCACATCAGCTAATTTTCATATCATAAGCACTGACAAAGTTGCTCCTTATTGCTGCTACCGCTAAAGGACAGATTGGTCTTTGGCGATCATCCCACATAATGGTAATCATTGAAGGGCTGTTGATTATTATTGTCCAATGTTGATTGAAGAATTCATCAGACGGGAGCTATAAACTATGGAATGCGCAGAATGGTAGAATATAGCTATGTAAATTACAGAATTCCAGTAGCTGTTTTATAATTGAATATACACATTAACATATGTTAGCTAACAAGTTATGTTATAATTCAGTACCAGACGAAAACGAATAAGCAACACCCACAACACACTGAATGAACACAGAGATGGAAAGATGGCGGAGTAGGTCACACCATGACATGCACAAAAGTGCACAGAAGTAGTCAGACCACCAAAGGGAGGGAGACCCGGGTTCACCCGTTTCCCATAGCGGCCCCAACCAAAACTAAGGACAGAGATAGTAACGTTGTGGGATGTATTGACCCACTTTTGCATTGCTATGCTGCGGCACTGTGTTATGATGGTGCCAGAAAACAGCATAATGTCCGCAAAGCCCTTGTGTGTGCCAATACCTCTGAAAATCACGCTTTGCAAAGCACAAAAAGATGGCTGCTAATCTGCCACACATGTTGTCAGTGGTGGATCAGAGCTCTCACTCCAGAAATATGTCACTGGGCTCCACAACAAGTGAAAATGGAGTACAGAATGAAAAAGCAGCATGTTGCTAAATGGAACCCCAAAATCTTGCTTTAAATCCTTTTTTCTTATTGCTGAAACTTCAGAATGCTGCTACAGAACACTCTCAAACATCCAAAATTCTTGCTGGGTGCTACAATTCACTTAGTTTAAGAAATCATTGTGAACTTACAAAGTCCTGAAAAGCTAAGAGCATAAAGAGATTTCCACAGCAAAAGTGGCCTGTCTGTGGATCTGTCAAAAATCTCTGTGTGCAGTACCCTGGGCCGCCTGAATGACAGCTGTCAGAAGCCTGCCTGATTAAACTTTAACATGTATAAACTGAAATAAAATGTTTGCAATCTAAGAGGCATGTAACTGAGAGTAACCCATATTGTAATTGTTTTGATCCCATGGTTTAAAATCTTAAATGAGAATTTTAGCTGTAAATTGATACAACAAGTCTGTTTTAAGCTAAGGAAAAATTTGACAGAATTAACAGTTAAATTAAAACGGGCTGAAGCTACCAAACTGGAATAACAGGTTTCCTCACAGAAGGAAGGTCTTTCCCCCCAGCAGGAAATCACACAACAGCGCTAATTATGGGGTAGGAAAGAACCTGGGCTCCAGAGGCATGAGGAACAATGACCAGCTGCAACTAAGGAAATGCGAGGTGTGAGGACAGACTGCTTCTGGACTGAAGGGAGAAAAAAAGAGGCGGACCCAAACAACCATCTGTGGCTGAACATTAACAAAGAGCACATCTTAAAAAGTCGTATAACTTACTGTTTAGAATTGTGAAAAATATAAAAGTAACAGATTTGTGAATCTAAATTTTGGCTGCATATTTCAAGAGGCGGCAAAATCGTGTGACATGTTCTGGAAAGAAACAGCAAGAAATGTGATTTTACGCAGAATGTAGTTCTGCTAGAAGTATGAAACTTTATACACTTATTCCCATGTTAAACGCGCAGACTTTTGCTCAAGAATTGGACATTGTGTTCCTGATGAAAAGGTCAAAATGCTGTAAAAAGCGGAGACACGATCCCACAGCTACGGGATTTTGAGGGGTTAGCTGCTATGGAAAATATGTAATATGTATATGTCATTGTTATAGAGGTTGCACATGTGGAAATATGTATTGTGCCAAAAGTAGATTTTGTGTTCTAGGGGCTAGGGGTGGATTCTCAGCCTCATAGAATCACACCATAAAGGTGACACACTGTTTCTCTCCTCCTATCAAGGCAGAGAGTAGACTCTGACCCAATCACCTGTCAAAAAGGGGAAGCTTAGGATAAACCTGCCCACACACCCCCTTATCATAGCATAAATAGAGACAGCTCACCACACAGAAACACAGACAGAGTCACTCACTATCCGAATGCTGGCAGAGCACCCTGCTGCTGAACTCTACATCTTCATTGCTCCAGACTCCAGAAACTTGGCAAAGCAGAAAGGGCCTATTGCATAGCTGAACCGTTCTCAGATAGGCCTCAAATTCTAGAACAGAATGCCACAAACAAAGGGGAAGCATCAAAAGACAGCTGGGCTGTGATGTACTGCTTGCCTGCTGAAAATAAGTATCATCAGAGCCAAGAAGGGCAGATCCCATCCAGTCCTGTGCCGTGCTGTGACCAGAGGTCCTTGCAGATCCAAACCTGTCCGATGTGCCCCGCCGTCTGTCTTAAACCAGATCCAATCCCCCTGACCAGAATTGACGGTTCCATTTAAAAACATATCCAGTGAGTATCTATAGAAAGAATTGTGTCACTGTCATATGTATTTTGCTTAGTCAATCCCTATCTTAAACCAATCCTATCTTGTAGTCAGAACCTGTATTGTTAGGAGTATTTTTGAATTGTCTGAACTCTCGATCCAAACCATCCTATCTTCCTCCACAACTAGTATTGCTAAAACTATATTTACACTTATGTTTTCTCATTTGAAGAAGGCGAGTTTCCTCCTCAGGCAGTCATTCTGATCAAGTGACTGTGTTCCTGTGTGGTATTCGTTTTGTTCATAGTCATCCTCTAGTGCAAGAAACCCTTTTGTCATTTTAAAAGTGCATTCGTGTTTCCATTCTTGCTTCATCTCGAAAAAAACAACCTCTACTAAAACCCCTATAACCCCCTCATTTGTAGCTAACATCCACAGCTTTAAATCGCACCTAAAACCGCATTCCAAATCAATACGGTTCTCCCTTTATCGCTATTATCGCGCAGTGAGAATTCTTATACGTGTAAAACAACTTTTGATTGCGACTTACGACTTGAATTTTAAGATTTCAAATTGTTTCTTAGCATTAAATCATTGCTTGTGTTTGTGTGCAACTATCCAAAGCGGCTTCCATAAGAATGTATACCGATTTCAGCAACTTTGACCATATTTGGTGTTTTTGCCCAGTCTATTATAAGGATAACTTTAAAATCAATTTTGAGAGCTTGACAGTCAATTCCGTTTTCTCTTGTGTTTGAAAGGGGGAAAGTGGGATTGATCTTCTGTTTGAATTCTGCCATTCCTGAATACCTGCTCTCTCCTCTTATCTCTTTACATTGCCTATTGGGGGGTTGATGGGTGGGCAGGGGGAACCTTTAACCACAGTGCTATCCAATCTGAAACCACACACAAGTATTATTTTCTGTGCTGAATTGTTTTGCTCACTACTTACTCCTTGTGTATTAAAGTGATCACTCAGTGTTACATCACGCCATTGGTGATTGTTGTGTACATATTAAGACATATTGTGATAAAATTTTAAATACATAATACATCTTTAACTTTGCAAACCATCCTTATTCCTGGTTCAGTGTGACCAGGGGGGTTCCAGGAGAAGGGTGTGATATGAGTGGTATATCGTTCAGAATAAAGAACTTTTAGACAAAAATAAATAAGGATTTCAGTTGTGCACTACATGCTAGGCATTGACTTGGGTGTATGCCGGATTGAAATCACTTACAACGTCTTATGTTGAACCACAGACAGAGGGCATTATAATCCAAGTAAAAAGAGTGCCGAGTGAACAGATAAACCCTGTGACCCAGGGAGCCCTAGTTCACAGGGAAAAGGTTCTGCCCCCTGCCGTAACGGTGACCAGGGATGCAATGGTGGCTGCACACCAGGATATGCCAGAGAACAAAGTAGTGCAGATATCTTTAGCCTGAACACAGGTTGTGGGTGCCCGTGTTGGAGGAGTCATCATCACGATATATGCTATCTAACAACACACAACTCTGCACAGAATGTATGATTGTGAAAGCCACAACAAACCGCAAGTACAACACTCGGGCCGTTATAGCTTGCAGTATAAATATCCTTCAACATAACATAAAGTACGATGTGCATTATTTTCGTCAAAAAGTAAATTCGTCCATCACATAGTCAGTCATTAAGGGCACAGCACACATGCCATTTTCAATTGCCCACATATTATTTAAAGTTACACGTACATAATTTCAGGGTGTTCTTTTGTCTCATTGTCAAGCTGAACAACCGTTCCGAACAACAGATACCAGAAATAGAAACTGAAGTTTCGTATGTCCACTTGTTATCAATTCTTTGTGGCTATTCGACACATTGGGCCTCATTAAGAGGTGGGCGGTAAGGGATTACCAGCACAGGTAAGGGCACTGGTGCCGGTAATCCCTTACCACCCTACTACGAGTTTCCTTTGCGGATCCTCCCTTAACACCTGGTTTTTCCAGGCGTTAAGGACGGAACCTGCAAAGGGACTCTGGAGCTAATAACGGTACCGCAATATGCGGTACCGTTATTAGCGCCTTCCCCATTCCCATTGAGCCCTATGGCTCAACCAAAACATCTTCTCATGTCTTGTGTAACATGAATGGTAAATAAATGTGATCTACCATGTACATGCAACCCAAACCAGGGCAATGGCGGGTAGTGAGTGTGCTAGCTAATGGTCAAGCAGCTGTATGGGCAAATGCAGTTGGGTACTTCTGCCTGGTAAGATTGCTTGATTAATACGAACCACACAACTAATAGTTACTGTTCTGTCGATCCTTGTTTGAATTTAATTTATTTGAATTTATTTTTTTGGAATGTTTGTAATGTGCCCATATAACTAATTGTGTTTTAAGGTGCCACAAAACCAACAAGGGGGTGGGGTGGTTGGGACAAGGGAGAAAAATAACAATAGCGGTCCTACCTATTAAGCCATTTTTATATTTGAATCGTGCAAGTGCATTAACAAGAAGTACAAGGAAATGGGGTGGGTGTGAGTGCCAGTTGGCTAAATGTGGAGTGCTGGAGTGGGAATGGAAGTATAGGGTAAAGAGAAGAGCGTGCAGGGGAAAGGTAGGCCATGTGTGGAAGTACCAGGGATTGCATGGGTTGCAGGGCATGAGGGTCATCCAAAGGGGCCCATTCTGATAGACAAGAGTACTTCCCATTTGGTGCCACTATTAATGAGCAATGAAGAGAAAGGGGAGAGGACAGAGATCATGTGGGTAGTCCGTATGTCCTGAGAGGGAGCGACAAAGAGGATGTCTGTGACAGTCTGCCTGGAAGCAGCAATGATGTTGTCAGCGATGGGCAGGCTGGGCAGGGATTATTCTGTATTCACAATAAATTCGAACACTATCAATATTACATCTTGCTTCTGTTGTATTGTAAATATTCAAAGATGTAATCGTATTATTTACAGATGATTTATGATTTATCGTAATGAACATTTTACACAGATTTTTTACAAACATTTAGAGAATCGAAAACCAATGATATGACATTTGTATTCAGAGTGATCAACAGTACATTTTAAGTGCTGAACTCTCATGATGGAGTTAGATGTAGTGGCCTTGGATGTGATTGGTGGATGGTTGTGTGACTGCTTAGCTGCATCCAATGAGGGAATGGCACAGAGAGTGATGTGAAAAAGGGTATAAGGGGCTGTGTAAGAGTTACGCGGTCCGCGGCTGTCCACGGACAGGGCGTGCCACATCCGGGGTTTTCCATCAAATGCAGCATGGAAAGGGGACTGTAGGGATCAGCTAATCAGATGTTGAGGTTGTGAATTTGTGTTGAAAGAGGGTGTGTGTAGTGAAGATGGCAGAGGTGGAGAAAGTCAGGGTGTTGGTGCTTGGAGATATGTCTGTGCATGGTTTACAGCAGTATGCTCAATGCAGGCATGTGGCAAACAATTATGATGTTAGAGGAGTGGAGGTGGTGTGGAGCATTGTGCCTGAATGCAATGTACAGGGAATTGTACATGTTTGTGAAGATATGGGCAGGATGAACAGTCCCCATGTGGTAGTTTTGCACTATGATGCTTTCATTTTGGGCTATGTCAGTGCCCCTAATTTGTTGGCAGATTTGGAACACTTGGTTCAAGCAGTAATGAACATTCTTCCAAATGCTAAAGTAATTTTTTCTGGATTACTAGCTAGGGCAATATGGGACAATAGTTCTGTTTTTTGTCCTCAGCAAAACATTGCTTGGTGTGCAATCAACCGAGGCATGTGTCCTTTCATGCTTAGATCTGGGTATGCTTTTCTGTAATAATGAGAATATTGATTCCAGTGATGCTGTTTATTTTAAAGAAGATGGCATTTCCTTATCTTTTTTGGGAAATGATATGCTGTTTTAGAATGTAAGGATTGCTTTGGAGAATGTTTTGTGAAGATTTTAGTAGTAATAGTAAAGTAAGAAGAAAAAAACCCCCAAAGAATACAAAATAACAGGTGTTTGTCAAGCATCTGCAAAAAACCCCCCAAAAAATGGCTCTTTTCGGAGCCAACCTCAAAGGGGAAATGGGGCACACTATTTAAATTTACATTCACCACGCTCAGATTTTCGATATGTCTGCGGACATGGCGGTAGTCCACAGACATTGCGTATTACATACAGGGATTTGGGGGTGGAGAGGCATGCAAATGAGAATGAGCAGAGCAAGGGATTGGTCAGTAAGGTTTACTGGGTGTGTTGTGTAAGGAGAGATTTTGTCAGAAAGTCTTTTTCCTGAGAGAAGAACAGATAGCTATGGCTGTGTGTTTCAGAAAACAGATTATCTGGATTTTGGTAGACTCATGGATACATTGGTTGGAGGTGAATGCAGAACGCTGTGGAGTAGCTGTAGATCTTGGATTCCCACATGTGGAAGTGCACTGGCATGGAGTGCATGCAATGACGTGGCTGGACTTGGTACCTCTCTGTGCTACTTTGGAGACAGAGCATCATCCAGACATAATTAAAATTCATTGCGGAGGGAACAGTTTAGGACATGTGTCTGGATTTTCTTTACAATTTGCAATAAAAGAGGGACTTGGGAAGGTCATGGACATGTTTCCAAATTCCAAAGTAATTTTTTCTCGTATTGCGCAGAGACAAATATGGCTGCATTCTTCTTCATTTGGTCCACAAATGGAGAAAGCGAGGCGCAATGTCAATAAGGCTGTTTGTGCCTTTCTAAGAGATGTTGGCATGTCCTCTTTTCACAATGAAAATATTATGTTTCGTAGCACATACATTTTTCGCAGAGATCGAGTCCATCTTACTTATGCTGGTAATCAGATTTTTCTGAGAAATGTACACAATGCATTGTGACCTTTTGTGGAATAACAGCCATCCATATTGCAGTAGGTGTTGACTATTTCAAGTTTTTCAAACACAAAACACACCACCAAAAGGCTCTTTTCAGATCCACCACTTCCTCCCAGAGAAAAGTGCAATGGTTTTGATAGGGCAGCACCTTAAAATTTTAGATGTCCATGGACTGTCTGCAGACTTCTAAAAAATGCACAGGGTCCTGTTCAATTTATTTGACACTTCTGTTTTTAGACTGTGAAAGGTGGCCCTGAAAAGAGCCTTCTTTTTGGATTTTTGTTGTTTTATATTGTTTTTGTTTTTTACACACGACACACTAGGAGAGGAAGGGAAAGGAGGGTAAGGGAGGGACACCAACAACGGGGATAAGAAAGGGCAGTTGGAGAGATATTTAGGGTGGGCCTTATTTAGGTAGTGGGCAGACCTTCTCATGCTCCTTAACTGTAGTCTTGAAAGCACTCCAAAGACTCTTCCCCTGCAGATTACTGCATAGCAGTACATACACAAAACTGTGACCCTCAAAAGGTAAGGGTCAACAGCATCATGGATGGACTGTGAGGCAGCTGGAGGGATGCGCTCTCCCACAGGAGTGTCTCTTGTGGTGAGAGGAGCGGAAACGGAGGATGTGGTGAGGAACTTAACCTACTACGTTGATCACAAGGTACAACCTTGCGAATGGCCCCACCGTGGAACGACCTTAGGTGTCGCTTCATAGATGTCGTACCAACACTGTATGAACCAGGCCCCCCATGACTCAGCACCATTTTGCACTGGTTGCAGGTGACCTTGTTCACACATGCTTTTGGTACGTCACCATGAATGGTAAACAACTGCCACACCCAAGACTCACAGCGAGTGCTGATAGTAGGGACTTCCACTACCTCATCCTCGTCATCCTCTTCATCCTCCTCCTCTACATCCTCGCGCCTGTTCCCCTCTTCAGGCCCTTGGGAAGGTGGTGGAGGGGGTGCGGGTGGTGCTGAGACAGATGTAGCACCAGCTGGAGCAGCAAGCACTGATGCCATCAGGTATGATGGAGAGCAGCAAGAGCAGGCAAAATCTGGAAGATTAGCAGCCAAAGTAGACAATGCTCTGTCAGATAGCCAGAAGCACAATGAGGATGAACTCTGGGATGTGGCCTTTTATAGGGGTGCGGGTGCGTGCTCCGCAGACACCCGGGCTGTCCGCGTAAAGATCGAACACACAAAAAAGGCTCAAAAAGTTCCAAAAAGTATGTAGAATGTCAGGGTCATTGTCTGGGACATGTGCTATGGTGAATTTTGATTATAAAATACTTTGGATTGCATGAAAAAGTACTTTTAAAATGTTCAGGGACCCGGACACTGTCCGCAATTCAGGACACACGCTCAGCGTGGGTGCGGTCACATGATGACATGGCGAACATGTCCGCGAAGGGAACGGGTATGCACAGGACACCAAACGGACGGACAGGAACGGTTGTGCGCATGCACACGGGTGTTCTAAGGACAGTGTTCAGGTCCTGAAAGTAATTAAAAGTGTGACACAAGTGAGACGGACAGTTACGGACAGGCGCGATGTTCATAGGACTTACAGGTGTGGTGCGCATGTGCGTAGATGTTCTATAGTTAGTATAATTTCCTTAGGACACCTTCATTTTGGATAATTGCGGACCTCCCGGACACCGTGCACGTTCTATGGACAGTTTAATTTTGCTTGCGTACAGTACGGACAAGTATAGTGTCCTTAGGACACCTCCATTTTGTTTGATTATGGACATCCCGGACACCGCGTGTGTTCTTAGAATAGTTTCACCTTGCCTGTGAACAGTACGGACAGAAATAGTATCCATAGGACACCTCCATTTTGTTTAATTACGGACATCCCGGACACTGTGTGGGTTCTTAGAACAGTTTCACCTTGCCTGCGGACATTACGGACAGGTATAGTGTCCTTAGGACACCTCCATTTTGGATAATTACGGACATTCCAGACACCCTGTGTGTTCTTAGAACAGTTTCAACTTGCCTGTGGACAGTACGGACAGGAATAGTTTCCTAAGGACACCCCCATTTTGGTTAATTACGGACATCCCGGACACCGAATGTGTTCTAAGAACAGTTTTGTTTTGCTTGCGTACAGTACGGACAGGTATAGTGTATATAGGACACCTCCATTTTGTTTAATTACGGACATCCCGGACAACACGTGTGTTCTTAGAACAGTTTCATCTTGCCTGCGGACAGTACGGACAGGTATAGTGTCCTTAGGACACCCCCATTTTGGATAATTACAGACATCTAGGACACCTGTGCTGTCCGCGGACATCTTAACTGCCTTTTAAAAAAAATAAGACACAAAGGACTGAATTAAAACACAAACAATATTTTTTTAAATTATATACAGATGTCAAATTTATGAAAGAGAGGGGGAAGCAGAAACTGACACAAACACAGGGGAATTGGGGATTTCAAGAGGATGAATAGGAGGAGATGAGCGGATGGAAGTCTCATGATAACGTTTTTCTTGGTGGGGAGGGTTTGGGGATAATTGACTGGGATATGGAGAGGGGGGACAGGTACATGTGAGACAATGATATTTAATGTGTTCCTTTATGTGGTCCTTCACAAAATGTTTCAAAAGATTGACATTTTCCATGAGCATGTCAATTTTTTGTTCCATGCGCTTCAGAGTATTTTCTAATGTCTCGTTTGATGTATTATTTTCAATGTTTGTATGGTCTGTTAAAAAGAAATATATATGTTAAGTGCACATCAAGTAATGTTTATTAATTTGGTTATATAGAGAAGTGTCTACCATTAGTATCACTATCTTCTTTTCTCACGTGGGAAATTTTCCTCAAGCCATTCTAAAGTACTGGATATTTCTTTGTAAAAAAAAAGTATATTACTTTTATTGTATCTAATACAGAAAGTTTAGAAATATATAAGAAAAATGAAGTTTACTTACTAGCTTCTGGTAAATTGTGTTCTTACTGTTCTGTAGGTATGTTGTTGCTCCTAATTGTGCAATTTCTGTGAGGTAATTATGTTGGAAGCATATCTTTTTTGTTTTGGTATATTCCATTTTAGTACATATGGTATTTAAATGGATGGTTGATGTTTTAGATATATAGGTTCCACTTCTTATTTATTATTGCATATAATGTGTTTGTGTGCTGCTTTTTGAACTTGTGCAGTGTTCATATGGCATTATAGAACAATACCTGAGTTTTTGGGGTAGTGTTGATGTTGTCCGCATCCGTCCGCGGACATACGATCAGTCTGCGGACATCAAAATCACTAGCTGGGGGTTCAGTATGTTCTATGTTACATGTATATAAAGTAAGGGAATCCTAGTAAACATCTATCAAATTTACACTATGAATATGTATATTCAGTAAAATAAAATTTGATAAGGGGAGGTTTATGGTCAAGTTACGCTAATAAAAACCTATGAAATTCAGTAAAAAAACTTTGTTAAAGGGAGGTTATGGTTCAAAGTAAAACTGAAAAACCCCTGAAAATCGCCATTTATGGTAAGTTAAGCAACCATAACTCGTGCCACCACTGTGCACTGCTAAGACTAACACCCACGACATCAAAGATGATAACACAAATGTCATTGATGACATCACTGATGACATCACATGTGCATTTACTTTTCATGAAAAGTCTGTACAATGGATTCTTATTATAATGTTGACAAAAAGTGTCAAGGATCATTGGAATAAATATCATGAGCTAATTAGTACATTAAGCAGTGCATTGATATAAATAGCATTCTAGTATGCAGTTCTATCCAGTATACTAAGCTACTCATGCAGAAACATAGGCATTGTGTGCAGCATACATGATGAAGGTGCAATATTCAATATTGCCATGTTGAATAGTGAAATGATAACTGCTTTCTTATTAGAATTTTGCGTACTGTGAAACATGTAATAAGTAGCTAATAAAACCCACTTACTACATAATTGCATTATTACAGACAAAACACAAAGAGACAACCACACAAACAAATATGAGTATATACAGGGAAAGTGAAGTAAGCAAAAAAGCAGAAGTAGTAGCAGAAAGAGTTAATAACCTAACTGATTATCTTTATGCAGAGAAATGATTGCTCTGCTTCAAAGCTTCTACTTTCCCTATGTATGTGTATCACATGGTGTGACTGGACCCTACAGAAAGTAGTGTTAGTACAATGTATACATGAGCATATACAGGGAAAGTACAGAAATAAAAAAAAAAACTATCAGAAAGTGCTGATAACCCTTCTGATTATCTTCATGCACAGAACGGATTGCTGCCTTTCAAACCTGTGTCTTCCGCTATTTATATGTTTCATATGATGTGACTTGACCCTAAGGGAATTACTGTAAGAACATACTTGAAGGATAAGTCTACAAATATAGTACCTTTTCAATTTTTAGTTCCTGACTGTTACTGAACAAAACCATGTGGCCTAGATATGTCAGTAAAGTAAAAAAGGGAGAGCCAGGCATGTGATGTCATCAGTGATGTCATCAATGACATTTGCGATGTCATCTTTGATGTCCTGGGTGTTAGTCTTAGCAGTACACGGTGGTGGCGCGAGTTATTCTTATCATAACTGGCAAATTTAAGGGGTTTTTCAGTTTTACTTTGAACCATAACGTCCATTTAACAAAGTTTTTTTACTGAATTTCGTAGGTTTTTAGTAGCGCAACTTAACCATAATGTCCCTTTAACAAAGTTTTTTTTACTGAATATATATATATATATATATATATATATATATATATATACACAATAACAAGGGAAAGCAATATAAAGAAAGGAAAGGTAAAATGAAAACATTTATGCATATTTAACACGATTACATCGCCAAAAATAAATAAATAAAAATACATTATTCAACAATAACATTGCAAGTGATATACCATTACATTATTTGTTTAAGTTGATACAGTGTCCAAACATTGGGTAACATATTGAAACTTGCTTGTGAACAATTTGTGAAGACAGCTACAAATCATTTAAATCTGGAAGTCAACCTCTCAACAAGTTCAAGTTTTGGAGGACAAGGCCTTTTGCAATGTTCCGTGGCATAGTACGGGCTGTGGAAACAAAATCTGGAGCTATTCCATGCATATGCATGACCAGCAGAGTCAATGACAGATCTTTCACAAATGTAGAATCCATTTCCTGGAATATTGGCTTGGCCACCCACTGTTTGTTTCGGTTTGTGAATGCCATGTGGTAACGAGGCATCCCGAATATTCCTTCAGTTTTTGCTTGTTCCGTCCCAACGTTCTCGTTGTATGGAAGTACAGCCAGTCTTGTTCTGGCCTCCATACAGTCTATGCCGAAATTTAAACTTTTTGGCATGTACTTTAAGCACATATTATGGATCACCTCAAATCTCCAGTGTGGCAGAATTCAGTGAGTCCCTTCAGGTCTCTTGAAAGCGCGTTGTCAAACACAATTTTCTTGAGTGCTGCATGAGGAGGGGAACCTGACACTAACCACGTCTTCTCATGATCCTGCTCCTTAGTCAATGGCCCATGTTCACAATCATGGAAATATTTGTTTTTTCTTCAAGAGATTGTGTTGGAACAATGGTCCAACAATGAACGCCACATTTCAAAAAAAAAATTCTACAGAACCATTACACGTTTTTGAGCCCCACCAAAGATGGTTGCTGATAGACTGAGACCATTTTAAAATGAAATGTTTTCTGAAGCCAATTCTTTACAAGCAGCTGCAATGTTTTTAGAAATGGACTTTGCAATGTGCCATGAATCAAATTGATGATATATATATGTGGGAACTGCTCTCGCATGGCTATCAGATCTATTTGCAGTCCCCAGATCTATTTGCAGTCCCCAAGTGGTAAATGATGCTCAATATATGTAAAACACATGACTCGAAAAAATGTTGGTACATATACAGGCATTACCTGATTGAAGATGAGAACATAGATGCCAATGTCATCACATTGGAGGAGTGGACGAAATACATTTCCCAGCTGTGTTTTGTGGAAAATAAGATGAATAAAATAATAAAAGAACTAGGATAGTGACAAGATGACATTCTCATATGGTATGGTTTACATCTTGGAAATTATAAAGAACATGAAATCTTCAAGAGCCCCCAGGCCGGAAAGGTTGGCAAACATTGTCATTAAATGGAACCCGGAAAAATGGGTATCTATTTAACTAGAATAGTTCACTTTGATGTGGAAAAAGGGAAAAATACCAGATAGTTGGCGTGAAGCCAGATTTGTTCCACTGAATATAAAATTGAATAGAACTTACCCCAAAAATGATTGCCTTCTTGCTACGGCAGATACCAGCGGCAAAATATTTTGTTCACTCCTTCTGAGAACCATTAATCAATTGAGTAATGGAAATAAGCTTTTATCCCTACAACAAACTGTCTTTAGGCAGGGGTACAGTACCCTGGATAACAGATGTTTGATTGATTTTATGAAACCATGTTTCTCCATGCCAACAGACGCTGTACATTCAGAAACCTGCATGATGACCAAACTCACTATTTATTTACTTTCCATGTCTTGAAAGTGATAAGTGCAGTATTTAGCGGAAGCATGACCCTTTTGCCAGCTAGTGTACAGTCAATTGATATCTGTTTTAGCTCTCAGGCCTGGCTAATGGAAAGGAACAAGAAATCCTTCTGATATTTGTAGTACTGGGTTTTAGCAAGCCACTAAAGTCCCACAAATTGACAGAAACTTGAGATGTTTATGAGCGTTGATCTTCTGAACAGCAAAGCAGATGAACAAAGTACATTTCCAGAAGGCACTTTTCCAATCAACGATTGTGCTGTCCATGAAAATGTATTATGGTGTTGGATATTAGCTGGCCTGGATTTTCAGGTTGGTGCCTTTGACTACACAAGTAAAATGCACCAATGCTCCCCACATATCCTCCTATGTAATTTATGATCACTTTTTAATTATTTGTATAATCTCTAGCAGGCAGCAGTCAAATGCAATGTATTTGTGCTCCTCTAATAGCCAATCATCCTGCAGTACTGTGGTTTGTGATTCGATGGTGGTGGACAAGTCCCCAAAGTAGAACTACTGAAGTCAAGATGATGAGCAGATTTGTCAATCAATTGCGAAGATACTTAGTTTATTTGGGGCTATGATATTTCCGCATGAATTGGAGAAACAGGGATAATTTAGTGTTTCAACTGTGGACATTTTTTAGAGGGTGTAGATTGTGTCGACAGGTCTGCAAACAATTCCGATGTATCTTCTGTGTCTTCAGTTTCATCTTGGTGACATTTCTGTGGTTACCTTCCTTGGCTCGCTGGTGACATTACATTAATTTTCCAGACTCTGGACATCTGCATCACGACTCTGAATCTCGACTGGACCATGATGTGCCTCAAAAAGTAGTTGCTCCATAGTAACATCCGTTGGGCAAGCGACATCATTAGTTTCTGTTGTTGTCTGAGTCTTTAAGCTCCTCTTCCTCCGAGGCCTCTAACAGATTGAAATCAAAACATGCTCATTTTATAGCACACGTTCAGAAGATACGATTTACTAACTAAAATGTAATATGAGCAAAATATCCACTCTAAAACATCTCCTAAACAAACAGGTTTTTTTCTTTACCCTTGTTTTCTTTATTTGCTTTGAAACAGTGGACTTCGATGTGCCGACCATAAGACCAAGCAGAAAAAAAGCATTTTTACAATTTGTAAACCGAGCAAATTTCTTTTCCACTCAAAGAAACATAGATACATAGCTACAAATAGAACCTACTTTACGTACGTACAACATTGCAACCTATTGAAAACGGCATGCCAATCAGATGTGTTGATAAATGATATTTCAGATTATGTTATGCATACCTCTGGTCTATGTGTCTCTTCAATTTCGACTACTTCAGCGGTATGTTCCTTGGACACAAATTTCATTAAAAATAGTTAATTGTCAAGCACATTTAATTGTACAATCTTCCTTCTCACAAAGTACTTCTTGACAAAGTTGTTTTAAATAATTGTTGACCTAACATGATACGGTTAGTCGTTGTGATACAGTTTGGAAATTCTTAGCAAGATAAAGTCTAACTTGTGCTATAATTGTGCTTGTGCTATATTTTTTCTTTTTAATCTATTCCGCTTTGGGTAGGAAGTTAAAGGTTATTAACAAAAACTAAAAACATACAAGGTTACATGCATTTCAGTTACAAATTATGTTTTGGGGAGGTTTTACTTTCATTGTTGCATGCCAAGGTTGTTGATTTAATTTTTTGCACTTTGCAGTATTGTACATTTAAAAATAATAAAACTCTTATGTTCATTTTAAACCAAATAAAGTAGATCCACAACTACCAATGTAACTCAAATTCTAACTCTGCGTACCTCATACTACATACCGGTTGCAAATGAGGAAGGGATTGTTGTTGAAGTTCCGGCATCCCCTATAACATAGTAATTGTTTTAATACGGATGTAAAAGCAAAATTAAAAAGAAAACATCAGATGAAGACGAAGGTCCATATTGAGAGACACTCCTTATTATACATTATAATCTTCATTATGTTTCAATTCGAAGTAGGCCACATGCAATTATTGTTCAGTCGCATATAAAGGATTAGTACAAAATAATTACTTGACAGGTGTGTGAGGTTGCTGTTGACTCCTGAATAGTGATCGATGATGATTCTTGCCCCTTCATTTTATGTATATACTGACCCTCCAGCTTATAACGATTTTGCAATCCTGCAAAATGGGGTGAAAAACAGCGGTTTTTGCAAAAAAACATAAAAACAGCTGTTTTTGCAAAAACACCCAAAAAATGCTGTTTTGTAAAACAAAAACAAAAAAATCAATGGGCAGTTTCTCTACTCAAGAAATGAAATGCGCAAGCACATCTTATCACTTGGGCAAACAAAAAAAAGAGCAGTCCAATCCACAAAGCACATCTGAATGGATGCTTCTTATATGCACCCATTCAGATGTCATTTTTAACCCCTTTGTGCAAATCAGGGGGCGTGTCTGCGCATTTGAAAGTGCAACCCAAATTGACAAACAAGATGCACTTTTAAATGTACAGAAATTGTAGGCAACCCTATGTGCCCACTTTGAATAGGTCCACGAGGGGTGCCACTGTGTTACAGCGTCTTTAATGACCCTACTGACTCACGCAATATATATTTTTTAAAATAATTTTCTTAAGTGACAGCTGCCGTCTCACTTGAATTTCTGTTTCCCAAATGGAATATAAATGTGTTTTTTTGGGTTGCATTTTACAGTAGCTGGACTCTCAAGTTCCAGTCATGGTGAAATGCATGGGAAGCCTGTCGACCATTGTCAGGAGAGCGCTTCCACCACCAACGTATTTAAGGTGGCTGGCCAGCGCATCATTTGAGCTACAGCTCAGTACTGTGGAAATGCGCAGGTCACCTTTGAGAATAAGGTGGCTTGCTCATTCCCAAAAATGGGTTATCTAAAAACAGCACATTCTCTGCTCTATTTTTAGATGCCCCTTTTTCTGAGCAACTCAGCCAAAATGTGCTGTTTTCAAAAAAATTTAAATGGTCACAATATTATCAGAAAGGATAGAGAGGGTGAGCGATGGGTGAGCTGTGGAGTTGTAGGCAAGACAGCAAAGGGAGATCAGAGGGACAGCAGTGGGTCAGAGGGGAAGCAGCGGGCAAGAGAGCAAAGCGGATGCAGTGGGCAAGAAATCAGAGAGGTAACGGAGGCACAGAAATTGGAAGGAGCATGAGCTATGGTGTAGTACTGGGCCAAAAGCAGAGAGGGATTGGACGGAAAGAGGTAGTAAGCTTCAGATTGAGAGCAAGGATGAGGGAAGAGTGTGATAGAATGGGAGAAAGGATGCAAGATGCAGTAGTAACACGCAACAATAAAAGACTATACTGCGGGAGGAATTGGGTAGTGTAAGGTGTGAGTTGGGAGTACGATTTGCAGTTGGGCATACATGTGATGGGGAATTGATGAGATGTTTGAGGTGTGTTGGGTGAGAGAGGTGTGTGGGTGTTTGGTTGATTGGAGAACATAGAATGGGAATATTTTCAGCATTTCAACTGATAATGATTAATACTGTTAATAATATTAAATAGGCATGCACATTAAACCAAAAACGTACCCAAAACGAACACTGTTTTGGCAAGCCAGGGACATCTAGGACGCTTCCGCTTAAATGGATACAAAAGATACATATAATGACACCCTGGTTCTCTTATAGCCTCGCACACAGCCTCTTGCCTGCAATGTACCAATCTTGCACCCTCCAGTCAATACAAATTTTGCTGCAAAAATGCTGGCATAAATAAGGGTTTATGCCTCAAAATTTGCCATTTCATGCCGCAAAATTTGCCATTTCATGCCGCTAAATCCTGGAGGGTCTGTATTTAGTCACAAAAGAGTCCAACTTTAAAGGTACATTAGTGGCAATTTGCCAAGGCTTCTGGGGTGACACTTTTTAGTGTAGTGGGATGCGTTGTACATATCGTCTGAGAAGTGCATGCCGCAGATGCGGAATCGATTTATCCTCACGTCTTCCAAGACATCTTTGGCTCTGCTTTCAATCTCTGACAATGGAAAGCTGCAATTTATTTATTAAATCTAAATCCTTTGGGAATACATGCAGGACTGTGCCAGGAGTTTTGACATGGCTCACAGTAGGGCAATCAAAAACGATACATGAAGGCATTCTCGAAATGTCTGTAAGATCTGTTAAAGAAACATAAATAATTATTCAAATTAATAAAGTATCACTGTGAGCAAAGCAACAATCACATAGCTTTGTTTGTGAACGTTGTTTTAAATTTAAAAAAAATCTGTAACCTTGTCTATTTGTCACAGTGATCAAATTAGTCAGAACTTGTTGTTATACTGCAAATTGTAACATATTATTAGTCCATTGAATAAACTTTGAGCCACCAAAAGAAACCATGCTTTGAAAACATGGACTACGAAACATTACATTGCTCTGCAATGAAATGGGCTAATTCCAGAGATAAAAATACATTTTTTTTCGATAATGGTGAACACTTTGAAATAAATTAAAAAGAGAATGCAGTGTACATTGGGTATAAAGCAATAGAAACTTTCCAATCAGCGATCGATGAAACTACAGAACATAATAGTTGACAAGTATATCAATGGCGATATACCTTGTGTATTGCAGAGATGTTCCCTAGTGAACTATCAACGCGTTTATAAAATCTTAGAAAAGTGGGTGTGTATGTGAATGTGTGACGTGTTCCTTGACACCCATCAAGCCTCAATGCCAATGTTTGACATCCTCATACCAATCCTCTCAGCCCCCTCGGGAGTGCATGGACATAGGCGCAAACTTCCAATGATGCAAGAAGACAATGGATGGGCATGAGGCCTGCGCAATAGGCCCAGAATAATGTTCAAGAGATACATATATATGTTGATTGCAGGGATAGGGTCTTCAAAGGGGAGACTGGAGAAACCGGTTCTGGGGTGGCCATGTGGACAATAATCAGTGTGGTAGATCCCTTTGAGGTGTATATGGTGTTTTGAACCTTGAGTGTCCCCATGCATCCAGCTCCCTCGGGAGCCCACAGTCATAGGTATGAATTGCCACTGATACTGAAGGGGTGGATGCGAATGAGGGATGAGGTGAGCACAAAATGCCACCAAACTTCTTTCATGAACTTCCCAGATGGTTGCACGTGTTTTTGCCTTACTGAAAAATTCAAACAACTATACATATTAACTCTTTTTTTGTAATGAAGATGACACAAACAAACTACAAATTGATTTGATGTGGTTGCAGTACTGTGTGTAAGAATCCTTTGTACTATATGCTACCACTGTAGTATTTCACCCGAATTACTCGAGCAACACAGGCAGGTATTACTTGTGGAACGCTGAATCAAAGCCTTCCATGAATCCACGCATGATAGGCCACAAGCGCACCTGTGAAATAGAAACAGAAATATTTTACTAGAATGAACCAGATAACTGTACTTATTTAGTTTGATACGCCCCCTCATTTGATGGCATTGTTACTCTTAAAAGTACCTTTCAGAATAAAGTACTTGTGATTTGAAGCATCGAAAAATTACAAATATGAACGCCCTTTGAAGCAAGAACAGTTCTGTATCTAAGGAAATATTGTTTTTAAGTTCAAAGGGAAAGAAACTTAATTGTTCAGATGTTACATCTAGTGGTGAATACTCTGGTTTTACATTAGCACGAGAAATGTATTCAAATTACAGAAAAATACATTTGTTGGTGATTGATGTAAGTTACAATGATGTAGGAGAACAAGATCAAATGTTAGCTGTCTCAATTATTAAACATACTTCAGATCTATAGTAAACTTACTTGCTTGGATTACGAGGACATCACGACTCTCATCCGATTCCCCATTGTTTCTGGTTATTTCTCTTTTAATAATTCTTCCTCTGAATATTCAGGCTCATACTCCCATTCCATCTAAAAAAGAGGTGGTAATTTTTGCGATTAGTGAATGCCAGACCCTCAAAAGGTTATTGGATGATCGAGATATTATCTTTAAACTGGCAGCCAGGGGGCTGCACTAGTATTAATTAATAAAGCCGATTATAGGGAGGAGGTGGAGAGACAATTATTGGTTCAGGAAACATATATAAAGATCAACTTTGATCCAACAAAGTGTGTGCACTCATACAAGAAGTCCTAGATAAAGCAGAGAGCAGAGGGGTTATCTCTGACAGGGCACGTCAATTCCTGGAAAATACACACCGATTATGCCTGTCTTTAACATTCTCCTCAAAATACACTATACTATAGAAACCTACAGGACGCCCCATCATCACGGCAACAGACAGCCTCTTGGAGCCACTAGCTAAATATCTGGACAAGGTCTTACAGCCACTTATACAAATTAGCGCCACCTATGTAAAAGAGCCTATGCATTTCCTGTCCCAACTAAATAATGTATGTTTCATCAAGGAACTTATTAATTACCATGGATGTAACCTCATTATACACCAATATAGTACATGAGGCCGGCCTGGATGCAGTTGAATGTCTGTTGCTTCAGAGACCTGCAAGGGGGACAAGGTGTTTGTGCTCACATTGCTAAAATTGATTCTTATTAACAACTTTTTCTATATTCATAGACAGGTTCTTCTTACAACTCTCAGGCACAAGCATGGTTGAAGCTATGGCTCGAGTTATGTCAATGCATGTATGCTCTATTTGGAAACCAAACATGTATCAAACTCACCGCGATCGTTACAGCATCTATTGGTCTTAGTCCGTTACATCGATGATGTATTTGGCATATGGACAGACCCAACAGGGGAACTGGAGGAATTCTTTAGAATGATGAATGGCATGCACCCACAGATTAACTTCACAACACAAACCAGTGACAATCGAATCAACCTCTGGATGCATAAATCTACTTTCAAGATGACCAGCTGAACACGAGAATTTTCACCAAACTAACAGATAGAAATAGTCTGCTATTGGCTACAAGTTTCCATCCACAGCGCACTATTGATAGTGTACCGCTAAGTCAATTTCTTAGATATAGAGGAATACAGGAGACAAGCAGGTACACTTGAAACCAGGTTTCTGGAAAGAGGCTACAACTGCTCTTCCATCTCCATTATAGCAAAGAAGGTAGAGGAAGTTGATCAGGAAACCCTACTGACACCAAAATCAACCAAGCAAGAAGGCCAGCTGGTGTATGTAACAACACACTCCCTGCAGAGTAATATAATTTAAAAAAACATTAAACAGAACTGGCCCATGCTCCAAATGGACCCCCAGCTCCAAAGTCTGTTCCCTCGAATACCCACGTTTGCATATAGAAACAGCAGAGAGAACTGCGCAATAGCCTGGTGAAAGCGGAGCTACCCCGGTATCAAACACGTAAGGTTGCTCATAAAGGTATGCAACAGTGTCATAATTGCCAGCTCTGCAGTAACATCATCACAGGTACGAGTATTAATCAGCCACATTCAGGAAGGACCATCGAGCTTGCACATTCATGTACATGCGACTCCATCAATGTGGTGTATGCATTAAAATGCGGAAAGCCAAACTCAGGTTGAATTAGCACAAGTCAAACATTTGCACAAGGAATTTAAAATCTCCTGTTGTCACACACTTTGTGGAGGCAAGACACAGAGTAGCACAATTGAAGTGTGTTATCCTTGAACAGGTGAAAGTGAGAAGTAGAGAGGGATCTACACAAGAGGCTACTACAGAGAGAGATAGTGTGGATAGATCTGCTCAAGGCATGCATTGTGAATTTGATTTGATGTGCTTTGTTTGAATATACAATTAAACTAGGAAAATGACAGGTTACTAGATTGGGAGTGGACTCCTACGCTTAATCCACGAGGATTATTACAAATGTACATACATGTTCCTGTCATATATACAGCTTGTCTGTCAGTAGGATGACACTAGAGTGTGAGCGGCGCTTGCAGAGCCGCAAGGGAGCTTGTGTACAGCTAAAAAATGCCTCCTGGAGATCATGGTTACAAAATAGTTTCAGTGACAACGTAGACTAGTACACACTTCACAAAGTGTTGTCACAGTGGTGTAATAGACCAGTACACACATACTTAATCTTCAAGCGAGCTGCTCGTAGGTGAAATGGGCTCAGCAGCAAGACTGTTTTTTTCTATCTGTAGACACATTACTTCCCAGGGACATGTGTCTTTCAGTAATCTTTCTTAGACCTCACAACTAAACCCTTTGATCTTATCTGATTTACCCTATGGTCTGAGATCAGGCCCGAGTCACCTGTGCCAATTTACAGCTGGTTGCCCGGTGCCCGGCTCATCCTACCTTACAAATAACCTATGGTCTGAATCAGCTCTATACCCTAGCATTGAAGGTGGTGCCAGTGTTGCACACTGCCCCGCACATCCCTTAATGACCTAATAGTCTCAGACCTCACTGTTCGAACTCAACTAGCATTAGAGTGGCTTGCCTAAATATGTTACATTGTCAGGTAAGATGGATGCAAATGCATGATTGTTTTGCCATCTGCAGATATGATATGATTGGTTATTTATAACACACTTAATACCCAGAGGTTTCTAAGCGTGGACCCGGGGATCGAACCTGTGTTGCTTCGTGTCATCTTGCTTCCAAGGCAAGCATGTTGCCCATGAGCTATCCTCCCGAGACACATGAGGTCGCCTCCCAGGGACATGTGTCTTCCAGAAATGAACATTAGATCTCACAGCTAAACCCCTTGATCTTTATTTGTTTTACTTTATGGTACGAGAGCGGGCACGAGGCACCTGAGCCAACTGACGGCCGGTTGCCCTGTGTCCTGCTCATCCTACCGTATAAATAACGTTTGGTCCCAATCAGCTCGCTACCCCAACATTGAAGGTCGTGCTGGTGTTGCACACGGTCCTGCATATCCCTTAATGACTTAACAGGCTCAGTCATGGGCCTCTACACCACATTATAAACACATGGTTGCTATGGCGACCTGGCTGACGATCAGAGTATGCTCCGGAGCAACAAGACCCCACTGTCCAAATTTGACTAGGCGTTTAGCGCACTAGAGTGGCTTGCCTAAATATACCACACAGTCATCCGAGGATTCTTTATGAATATTGTGGTCTAATCTATGTTCATATAGGCCCCACAGTAATATGGCAGCCTTGGTGATCGCTGCAGCAATAGGCAGGCACATGGGCGACATGACACCGGTTTATACACAGACTATGTGAGCCGCGCTGATCGCGGATGTTCGACTCAGGAGTCTGTGTTACACAACTTCGGTAAGCACTGATTTAACATTTCTGGCTTTACGAAACAGACGTAGATATGATGTCTAATGTTAACACGGAATGATCGGTAATTCTGCACTTAGTAAGTTAATGCTTGTTGAATGTTTCTGTGAACATGAGAACAGGCATAGATATTATAACTAATGCCTTTAAGGAACAATCAACAATTATGCACATATTCGTGGGACATAGCGAGATGGCTTACCTTAAGCCTTCCAGCAATGGAGTGCCACGGTAAATTACTCAGACACCCCTATGAATTTGATTGTACTACAACCGCTCCGTGTGGGCATCCATCCCGCAGTGTGTGGGGGCCTCTTACCCCAGCAGGGGAGGAGGCGACACTCCACTTTATATACATTTAATGCACACACATCCATGTGCTGCGAGTGTATTGTGCCAGAGGCACAGGTATTGTGCATCAATCTCATTAATTAAGGAACACTGAACATGAGATAGTATGGGAAAGATTGGGGCTTTTTAGAACCGACTGTCCATGCGCTAAGGTGTTTATTGTAATCCAAATGCGTCACAGTTGAGTGTGGTGCAAATACCCCTTGAGTGAACCAGTAAAAGAGAAATGCTCCACACTTCAGAAAACTGTGCCACAAATAGTATCAAGGCGAAAGAGAGTATAAGAATATTTATTGCGTTGCCCTCTGGGGGCATTTTGAGCATTTTGAGATTTTTGGATTAAGTTTGATTTGTCTGAAATGAGTAAGTAATATGTATGATCTAGCACAGCAGAAGAACTGGGAAATGTTGGACTGGGAAGATAGCTTAACAGAGCAGAAACAAGTCATGGAGGCTCAAAACGAAACACACTGATATGAAGGATATGAAGGAAAAAGAAATTCAAATGTTATGTGATCAGAAAGGGTTTGATTACACTTTTCAAGGAACAAGGCGTCTTGGCATTTTAATGGAGACACATCAATAGATTGCGCACAGAGGACATTGACATGAGACATGCATTGGCGTTATGAAAAGGGGCGTATGCGTCTAGTGATTCCAGTTTGAGGGGGGGCAATTTATATTCTTGCCACAATGGCATTTGAACTTAACTTCACTTAACTTCCACCATTCAGCAAATCACAGCAGAATTAAGAATTAGAAAAATCACCCCAATCCTTTCCACTATAGACTGCGGACACTTGGAACAGGACATTATTTACGTATGTGTTAAGCATACCCCATTTCGGTTAAGTAGGCTCGAACAGTAATGTCGTCCACAGTTTTATAATCTGCAGGAACTACAAGTCCCAGAATGCCCACATTAAACCAAACAGCACTGGCCATAGGAATCGCAAACTGATTGGGCTCTTTAAATATTGTTCATACTACAAAGACAGAGTGGATTTTACAACATTATTATTGTAGTACTGTATCATACATGTTTCCTATCTAATCAAAACTCCCAGAATCGTAGCCCATGGTAGTGCATCATTAAAATAGCTCAAGTTTTTTAAAAAAAGACGTTGTGACCCTCAATCATACCGTGAATTGATGACAAAAGCATAATCATATCCAAAAATGAAACAATCACATTTCTTTTATAAGGATTCTACCAATTGAATAAAGTGCGAAGGTCAAATAAGTAATTGGGCCTCATTACACGGTAGGCGGAGAACCATGGCGCTATTAGCGCCATGGTTCATGCCGGTAAAATACCGGCACCACCTTGGTGGAAAGGGGAATTACCGCCCCATTCCAAGGTTGGCTGGGCAGTAATTCCCCCTTCCACCATTGCCCTTCCCTATTCCCATTTTTGCCCCATTGGGCTCTATGGGAATGGGGAAGGCGCTAATTACAGTACCGCAAATTGCGGTAGCGTAATTAGCTCCACTGGTCCCTTTGCAGGTTGGTTTTTAACGCTTGCAAAAAGCAGCCGTTACATTCCCCAACCCGCAAAGCGACCTCGTAGTAAGGTGGTAAGGATTTACCGGTACCGGTAAAATACCGGTACCGGTAAACCCTTACCGCCTACCGTGTAATGAGGCCCATTGTCTTTTATAAGGCATGAGCACACATATTCCATCACCATGGCTAGCCGTATATAAAGGGTGCTTTAAACTTTGAAATTTATGTCAACACTTGTTATGCTTAGCAAAAGGTAAGATGACACACTTACCCTTTCCTTCATGGAGCTTCCACTGGTGTTGCGGTTAAGTCTGTGGGCTAGAAGCTCTAGAGGCCCAGCTCTCACACAACCACATTCCTTTTTTTTTTTTGTATTTGTCATTAAGACTCGGGAAACGGCTTGCACCCTCTTTAAAATATGGGCAGCAACTTATGGGCTGACTAAGCGGTATGGCTCTATCTAATGTTGGCTCAATGTCAGGTTTCCCTTTTCAAGGCACATGAACCCAAAAACTGGAAAACAAGGTTGAAAGCAACCCTTCTACCAACGTTCATGCTAAAAGCAATGTGCAAGCCGAAACAGCTTGTGCCCAATAATCCCATACCATAGTGCATTCACAAAGACGAACACGTAGCTGAAAAAACATAATCAGCTTCAGTGCTATGTGCGCAAACTCGCGCAAATCAAAGCCCTTGGCAGCATTGGAAATTCGGCACGTGGGACACAAAACATAATCCAGCCAAGGTGTATTCACGAAAAGCACTGCCCTCATTGTGGACAGGTATGGTTTCACTCTGTATTTTGCCTTGCTAAATGGATGTTACTCACATACGGCCCGATTTATGGAAAAGTGTGCATAGATCGCACAAAGCCTGCGTGCCGAGATCGACTCTGGGTGGGCCTGCGCACATACGTTTATCTGCGTACTCTGCGTATTCATGGATTTGACACTGCAAAGTAAGCCTATGCGCAAGTCGCAGCCGGAACTCCGCAGACACACCCTCCTGCAAAGCAGATACAGCCACTAATACCTACCTGTGCACTGTCCTCGGGCGCAAACTCATGCCCCCACTATAATCCTGCATGGGTTTCCCCTGCAACCAAGCTAGCACCCCGGTGGCAATGCGTTATGTCCCACTATTCACAGCAGCTCATCAACATGCGTACGATGTATTGTAAAAGTTTACATTTCCTGTTAAGTATGCGTGCTAAACTCTGTAAACCATTGCTGCACTCCGCTACAATGCTTACGTGCACCCTTCACTTCTATCAGAACCTCGACTGTGTGCATGCACCCCTAAATCCAACATGTGATCTTACTTCTGCACAGTGATTCCTATGTGCAAGGGACTGTATGCCTTCCTTCGGGTGGCGGTTACATCGAGAGCTTTGTGTGGTCATTACCACAATGTGAGGTTGTGCGGTCAAATCCATAAATATGATTTTACCTGTGCAGTTGTGGGCGTGCGATCGCCTCGCAGGGGCCATCGTTCAGAATGCCCACATTTTCCCTTGTTCTTCCCCATTTTGCAGGTTCCGCCCCTACTCCGGTTTATGCATAGCCACATCCACGCTCTGTGAGGTGTCTCTCGCAAGGCACTCGGCTGCTTGCAGAGACGTGCCAAACCTGTGCAAAGTCTCTGCAGAGTATGAAAAAGTCCTGCGCAGTCAAATCCATGAATCGACAAACGGGGTTTCACATGCGATTTGACGCACAATGTCCCGAATTACTGCGCAATAAATTCCAAGGCCCATAGTATTGCCTTTTTCTGTTTACGTTGTTTACAGAAACTGCCCTGATGATGCACCTAGTGTCCGAAATGAATTGGCCAAGGGTTCTGCCACTTGAGTAATGGTGAAGAAGATGACACCAATAAAGGACATGTGTATTTCATGAATATGGCGTACTCTCAATTGATTGAATTCCAGTAGTTTTTACTACCATAGTTTAGCCAACACTGGTAGTGTTCCATCAGCTTTTTTAAATTCTATATAGTGCCCCAATAATTCAACATTCACATGTGTCCATTGTTCCATCTTTTTTAGCTCTTTAATTTGATATGTCTGTTATGCAGATGAAACCCAAATCTACTTTGGATGTGTTTTCCAGTGGCCTCTCTGTGATCATGCTGTGAATGCTCAATAACACTGGTAAAACTGAAATTAAATTCTTTGGGTGGCTGACCTCGCTGTTTCCCCCCATTTAACATCCTGTTTAAGGATAAAGTGAAGAATGCATGTTTTCTAGATGCCTGGTCATTTGGCTGCTCAGTCATCTGTTAAAGGTGCCGTCTTCCAGCTGCAGAGACTGAACATATCCTTCATTTAATTCCTACAGCCTATAGTGCCCATGTCATAGACCCTTCAGAGCAGGCCCAGCTCCAGCATAGAAGACCACCACCTGACCCCCCCTAGAACAGAACCCTTGCCAGTGATGTTAAACCCCACTGTAAGAGGATTTGGGGGTTTAAAACAAGGGGGATTTCTCCCTAAACATCCTGCAGCAACTTTAGTGTGATTGGCCAGGTTTTTTATGCTTGACCTGAGCAGTGAGTTATGCCCCACAGCCATGAAAGCACAAATGACCAGGGAGATGGAGGACCATTTACACCTCTAAGTGAGGTAGCATACTTGCTCAACCAGGCTTCCTACAACTATCTAGCAAGATTCTGTGCTGCTTTTGTTTTAACTCCCGGATCTGAAAGACAATAATCGAAAAACTAAAATGTCTTTAGCTGTGTTCACCCGCTGCAGCCCTTCTGCTTTGTATCTTATGACTACCCTGATTACAAAATCGAATCTAGAGGTCTTTCACTAGCTACAGCCATGCTGCTTTCTGCCTCATGTGTACCCTGATTGCAAAATCGAATCTAGATTTATTTCACCCGCTGCAGCACGGCTGCTTTGTGCCTTAAGATTGCCATGTCAGTAAATACCAGCATGTTTACGTGCATCAACTACGCCCTATGTATGCATGCCAATGTAGCTCCCTATAACACGTGGAGAGGCTTTACCAGTATGTCTACTTGCACCAACCTTGTCCTATGTATGCATGCCGATGTAGCTCCCCGTAACGTGAGGAGAGGCTTTACCAGTGTGTTCACTTGAACCTATTATGCCCTATGTATGCATGTCTGATGTAGCTCCCGTAACATGAGGAGAGACTTTACCAGTATGTATTTTCTGCAGATTCTCGTATCAAGTACTTAATGTAACTAGCGCATATATGTTTCAAGGTTTTGTGCACTGTAAACAAATGACAAATAAATGAATAAACTGAACTGTTCATCTTACCTACATTCCCAGCATCACAGACACATGGTCGCTATATTCTCAAATCGAAAATCACAAGTTGATTTCTGTAATTTAAAGTATGTTTTGCTTTTGGGAATATAACTGTTATTCCCATCATGCTTAATAAAATGGTTAACTGTAACAAACAATAAATGGCAGGTGATGTTGCTTGCACATGGGAGAGTGTAGTAAAATCAAAAAGTGATAGATGCAACGCTTTAAATTAAACATTACCACTGTTGTTGCTCTGGGAAGCCTCCCATGTTGTATGTCTTAAGTATCTCTTTGTCATTACAAAAGGGGACACGCTATTAGCAAATGAGCCTTTGTTCCACCACCAAAAGGTGCAGTTCAACCTCAACTGCTAGGACATGGCCCCTCTGAACTGGAACACAAGCTCACGGCAGGCATTTTTAGGCCTTGTGGTCTAGCAGTTTGGGCAAAGCTGTTCCCATTAGTGACAGGGCGAAGGCTGATTTGCAAACAATGGCCTCTAACGCTGTCCAAAGCAATGCTGGTGGTTATGATTGATTCAGAGACTTACACCCACATGTTTTTTAGTTTTGGCTGTTAGGTGTAAGCAAGAGCTCTTGCACTGGAACACAGATAGGATGGAGATGGTATGTTGTAGTATTGAGAATGTTGGGGGAGATTCCAGTCGAATGAGCCAGTTGGAGGGAAGCTGAAGGAGAAGGAGAGAGAGAGAAATGAGATTCATATCAAGAGATTGAACGTGCTGTGTGTTGGGTGTTGGGTCAGGATTAAGTTACTGGTTGTGTTGAGGGAGAATGTATGTCAATGGTAAAAACCAATTGTGGTTGTGGAGGTGCTGTGACAACAAAGGAGGTGCTGTGAGAACAAAGGAACAAATAGTGTGGAACAAGGAGAGAGTAATGCTAGTGACAAGAGATGTGGAAAAACGCAGGAGGTGGAATGGTGGAAAAGCTAAGAGAGGTGGTAGACGTGATACTCCTTTCTTTGGGAGTACATTTTTCTTGGCAGAAAATACAGATGTCTCGCTGACGACATCAAGGTTTGGAAGAAGCTACTGAAGACCAAGATATTTCAGTGATTATGCTGAGTTGTAAGAGACTGCAGTCAAGAGGAACCTCAAGGAGATGTTATGTGAAGGAAAGGGGATGTGTAGTATTGTGGTATCCTGGGGTACAGAAAATGTTGGGGGAGATTCCAGGATCAAATGGAGAGAGGAATGCTAGCGAGTTATATGGAGGGAAGCTGAAGGAGAAGGCGAGAGTGACGACTTTCATATCCCCACTTACCCTGTATTCCTTTTAATGTATGTAAAATAAAGTATACTTGTGAGACCAATCTAGCGTTCACCTATACTTCAAGTGGTTATGAGGGTACTCACTAGAAGTGTGGCGATCAACAGAAGTCCACAGTCTGCAGTGGAATCACAAGGTGAGAGCGCAACTGTGACTGCCACCACGGCAAAGGAAAAAAAAAGAGGGACAGTGAAGCCATAGAAAGCAGCTCAGGTTTATGCTGCATATATATATATTTGTTCACTGAGAAATACGGAGGCCAAGGCAATAGGATGTTAAAGGAAATTACCCTATGATGTGACCCATCTTACGTAGCATGCAGCCATTTTAAGGGGTCTGGCATCAGCACAGGCTCCAACAAAGCCTCCTCCTCGTCCCAGTATTGGGTTTACTTAAAAAAAAAAAAAAAAAATATATATATATATATATATATATATATATATATATATATATATATATATATATATATATATATATATGTATATACATATATATTTTTCATTTTCTTCACGCTTCAGTGCTAAATAACAAAACATTGGGACCAAAATAAAATAATGAAATATAAACCATCACAAATGTACAGCAAACCTTATTGAAGTTTAAACATTCAGAGAATTACAAAAAACTATTCATGAATAAATTACCCAGGTAGGACAACAGTAAATTTGGAAATTTCAGGTGTGCCACCACCCAGTTGACATATCAGAACGACTTCCCAGAGGAGCGTGGGAGACATGTCGATACACAGTGTTCCTGCGCCTCCAATGTTTTTGCCTGAAGTTGAGGAGCCTACACTGCCATGGAAAAGATGGTTTAAGACATTTGAACACTGTGCCAAAGTAGTATGTGGCACAAATTACAGCGTGGACAGAAAAATATCTTTATTTTTACACTGTCTAGGCCCGGCTGGCCAAGAGAAATTTGAAGATCTACCTGACCTTGTTGCTGATGAGTGAGGGGATATGAATGTATATGAGAAGTCCATACAGAAAATGAATAAACATTATGCGAAGAAAATAAACACTATTTTAGAACAATATAAGTTTGGAAAAAGAATACAGGATGAAGGAAAGAGTGTTGAACAGTACATCACAGCTCTTAGGAAATTGGCCAGAACGTGCAAATTTGAATAACAACTAGAAGAGAGATTGTTCAGCAATTTATGTTAGAATGTAACAGCAGCAAAGTATGAGAAAAACTGTGGACAGAAAATGCTCCACCCCTAGATACGGTACTCAGGATGGCCAAGGAGGTTGAACACACAGAGAAGTGTGTGAAAACTTTGGAAAGTAGAGTGAAGAAAATTGCAGTCAGGGCAAAAGCAGTAAATACTGTGTAGCCAGTCAGTGATAAAGTGATTACAAGTGTGAGTAATCAAACTAGAAGGAGAGGAAGCAGTAAATATAGAGATTCAAGATTTAATAATGAAGGGAGGTTCAACAGTGAGAACAGAGATACTTGAAAAGGGATGAACAAGGGCAGAAGACTCAACACTGATTATCAACCCTGCGGTCGAGATGGACAATGAGGAAGACGACAGACCAGCTCGAGAACATGCTGCAGGTGTGATAGCCCTTTTCATTGGGCTAACAGTCCGGATTGCCATGCTCTAAGGATCATTTGCAGAATCTGCAGTCGAAGAGGACACCTGGCTAGATGCTGCAGGAGTAGGAATACTGCCATAAGTTGTATTGGAAGCTAAGACAGTGATGAAGGCGGAGATTGTGTCTCGGCGGCAGTGGGAGAAGATGAAGATCCAGATAGTCTGAAAACCACTGTCATGGTCAATGGTCACCCGATAGTTATGACGGTAGATTCGAGAGCCAAATACACACTAATTCCTGAAGTAACATGGAAGAAATCTAAACCAAAATATTTACATGAAGCTGATATTAAACCAAGAGCTTATGGTGTTGTGGAAATTGAACTGTTTGGATGGTTCATGTCAACCCTAGCTTTCAAGGATAGACAGGCCGAAGGAGGCATTTACGTCTCAAATAAAGGGGCATCTCCTCTTCTCAACTGGACTCAACAAAGATTGTTAAAGGTCTGACTTGATGCCAATGCAGCAGAAATTATTTTTTAATAGATGTTCCTGAGGTGAACGAAAAGAAAATACAAACTGAAATATTCAAGTATGACATAGGCTCTGTAAAACGGTTCACGCAACGCATATTACTTAAACAAGGTACCCGACCAGTGGCACAGAAATTGCATATTGTTCAATTAGCAATGAGAGATGAAAAATAAAAATGCAATTTAAGAAGTTGGAAGAACAAGGGTTTATTGAAAGCATTGATGCACCCAGAAGAGCTCTTCCAATATCTCAGGAAGCCATTTGGACTAATTTCAGCGGCTTCACTGTTTGAAAAAATTATGTACTGTATTCTGGATGGAGAGGTGGAAGTCATGTTCTTTCAGGATGATATTCTGGTGTACAACAAGAATGAAGAAGCACATAACAGAAGGCCAGAGAAAGTATTCAAGAAGTTGCACCCTGTAGGTTTGACTCTGATTAAAGAAAAGTCAAAAATCAATAGGAACGAGATTGAATATTTAGGACATGTAATCTCCAAAGAAGGGATTGCACCAAAGAAGGATCTGATGGATGCAAAAAAACACATTATCATGCCGAACTGCAAGAGCACATTTTTTAGGTATAGCTGGATATTATTTATTTAAGGATTTGCCAATCACATCATGTCTCTAAGGAACATGATGAAGATGAACAAGAAGTTAATTTCTGATGAAGAATGTTAAAATGAATTTCTATACATAGAGGAAGCTCAACTACGGCACTGGCTTTACAGAATTATGAAAGAGGGATATGCACAGTGATCACTACAGATGCCAGTAATTTGGGACTAGGAGTGGTTTTTATACAGTTCCATGAAGGAAAGGAGTACATTATAGTGTTTGCACCTTGATTGGTTAAAGGAACAGGACAAGCTTATGTAACTATTGAGTAGGAAGCACTAGCCATTAGATGGGCTGCAGACAAATTCAGGAGCTTTGTCTCGGGAGTTAAATTTGAGTTATATACGGATCACAAACCGCTGTTGGAAGTTTTCTCAACAAAGGATCTGGAAAAAGTATTGGGCAGGAAAAGGAGATGGGTAACTAGACTACAAGAATTTGGTTTTTCTGTGACATTCATCCTGGGGGTGAGAAACTACACAGGAGATTGTTTATCAAGAATGACAAACAATATGGACCCCAAGGATGAAGATGATGATCAGGAAATGATTTGTGAAATATATGATGCAGCAATATCGAAACAAGAGTGGTATGAAGCAATGTTGAAGGATATGAAGAGGTGTTTTGTGACCAATAGTTTGTAAGAAGGAGTATCAAACAAGGAGAAGATGCAAAAGGCAGGAGTAGAAGGCTTCTGGAACGTGAAGGATGAACTATGTGCTAATATTGACCCTCCTGCTCTTTACCTGTGCCGTACTTCCTTGCCGAGCCATGGCTGCATCCCGCTTTCGGGTTTTAAAGCAGCCGTGACTCGTGTGTATACGCAGCTTTGGAACTACAATTCCTAGACCATCTTGGTGATGTCCACCAAGCGGTCTGTGGTGGTCCGTGAAGGGCCGGAAGAGAGGAAGTTGGTGAAAACAACTCCTGAAATTCCTCCTTCATCATGGGGATTGCAGAAGTACTGGCTTCTATTGCTGCAGTTACAGCTATCTTTGACTGCAATAAACCTGTTTCAGACCTCAGAAAAACAGTAACCTTGTGTAAAAGTGATGAAAATAGCCATTTTCAGAAACATAGTGCCTATACAGTTTCAGGAGATATCTCAGAAGAAAAGACAGATGGTTTAGTATTAAAGGAGGCTGGGCGGATTTCCGATTTGGGTAGTACTCTGGAGGGTTTACCGGATACAGAAAATAATCAGGCAGCCCCTCTCCTCTAAGCGAGTCGTTCTTCATTTATGAGAACGATCTGACCCAAAATGGCCATATTTACAAAGTAAACAGGGTTCATGACACAAAAAAAGGTAACTGCAATCCCCTCTGTGTCCTTTTACTTAATGCAAGATCAATGGTGAAGCACGCCATTGAAATAGCTGATTATATAGTTGAGCGGCAAATAGATTTAAATTTGCAGTCATAAGCGCCAAAACTTAATCATATGAAGCACGTATTCAAAATGCTGAACATGACATCAAGGAAATGTTTGCAATTCTCAGAGAATTGGAGAAACCTGATACTATCAGGATGTTATTAATAAGTATCAGATGTGGTGCACTCAGATTCAAGAATCAATGATAACCAAGACAAAAAAATAAAAAACGCCATTGAACAAACCTTTTATTCACAATTCAAGGTCCCATAGGAAAATGTAGCCACTACTTTGCAGTCCATACCCAAGTTCAACTTCAGGAGCATCTCAGAAGAAACACTTTGCACTGCACTAGCTAAACTTAAGCCGTCCACCTGTAAAGGGGATCAGTTTCCAGCTACAGCGATTAAGGCCTGCTCTGAGGTTCTGATTAGTTCCATTACAAGGATTGTGAATGCTTCATTTAAAGAGGGTAGGGTTCCCACGAGATTGAAGGGTTCTTGGATTACCCCCCTTGCTAAAGAAGCCTGATCCCGACCCTAATATTGCCACCAATTATCGGCCTATTTCCAATTCCCCCTTCATCTTGAAGATAATGGATAGAGTGGCTTACAAACAACTCCTTTGCCATATAAAAGACCACTCTATCCTTAATGAAGGTCAGTCGGGTTTCCGACAAGGTTTCATTACCGAATCAGCGTTGCTGGAACTTAAATCCAACATGATGACTATTATAAATGATGGCAAAACAATGTTGTTGATGTCCTTGGAGCTATCAACCGCATTCGATTTGGTGGACCACCCCCTCTTCGTGGGTAGACTGCAGAAGGTAACAAACTTTAGTGAGCAAGCACAGAATAGGATGCAATCTTTCCTAGGGATGAGGACTGTGCAGGTTTGTAGTATGCAAGCAAAAGCGGACCCTATCTCAGTTAGCTATGGTGTTCCACAAGGGGCTTCACTTTCCCCGGTCTTATGCAACCTCTTTACAGTCCCATTCTTTCACATTCTAGAAGTAAAAAATATCTGTTTTTTAAATTACGCCGATGATTCGCAGTGTCTTATTCCCCTAACAGGCATCTATGAGAAGGTTGCAATAGTAGTGTCAGAGGTTTATGACCTCAGACACAAGTGGATGGACATGAGTGGCATGGCGTTGAATCATGGCAAGACAGAACTAATGATTATTGGCTCTAGATCCAGACTTGCTAAACTTGAATCAGAGTATAACTAATTTCGCATAGCGGATTATGACATTCCGACGAAGGAAAAAATTCAAATTCTAGGAGTGATACTCGACCAGACTTTGAGCATGTCTGCCCAGGTCGGCAGCCTGCTGTCAGCATTGGCCTATTATATTAGATTGCTTTCTCACATCTGCCCATTTCTATCCCAAAAGGGATGTGAAATAATTGCTCGAGCCATCATCTAAATTTGATTATTGCAGCTCCCTTCTCATAGTAGTAGTAAAAACTGAACTCGCCAGATTCCAAATGGTGCCGAATAGTACCATCAGACCGATCATGGATCTATGTAAGTTCGCCCATGTGTCGGAGGTCAAAAGAAAATTACACTGGCTACCTATTGCGCAGAGGATAGAGTTCAGGCTGCTTACCGTCACTTATAAGTCTCTGATCGGATACTTCCCTGCTTACATCGCCAAAAGACAAAAATATAAACCAGTGGTGTACTCCCTTCTCTCAAATTGTGAACAAAACCTGCACATTCCGTAAACGTCACTGGAACTGGTTAGAAGGAGTGCCTTCTGGGTGATTGCCCTGGCGAAATAAAATGCCCTGCCTTCACATTTGTGAAATTGCCTGACTTTGTAAGTATTAAAAAACATAAAGCACTTATTCAAATAATAATGAGTGCTTAAATCTCTTTTACCCTAATTCTCTGCTATTGACTGTCTTCAGCACGCACATGCCTGTGGGCCCCTCTGGTTGCACCTTATAAATAGCTTGTAATGTAATGTTCAAGATGGCGGTCTTATGCAAGGAGATAAGTTGATGCCACCTGAGGGATTCAGAGAGAAGGTAATATGTCTTGGGCATGAAGGTCATGAAGGAATTGTAAAGACCAAGTGCAGAATAAGGAGTACTTATTGGTGGCCAGCATGTGACACACAAATTGAAAGGAGCATCAGGAACTGTATCCTTTGTATAAACTGTGATAAAGGGTGTGTGAGTGAAAAGTATGCAATGGCACTTATAGATATACCGTAGAAAACATGGAAGAAGATAGCCATTGATTTACTAAGGACTGTATGGAGTGGGGTATGTCAGACATATTGCATTGTGGTTATTGATGTGTTGACAAGATGGGCAGAGAAGACAATCACCCCACATGTGACAACTAAAAGGGTGATTGACATTTTAGAACAGTTGTCTGAGGTATTGACTGATAGTGGTTCAAAATTCAGGTCTAGAGAAATTGAATCTTACCTTGAGGAAAGATCCATTGTCCACATCCCAGTGCCATATATCACCCCAGACTAATAGCATTGTGGAGAGGTACAATAGAGGGATTAAGAAAGCCATTAGGTGGGCATGGTTGAATGGGAAAGTTTGGAAGGAGGTTGTGAGAAGAACAATGGTGGCCCATAGGTTCACACCGCATAGCACTACGGATGCTTCTCCTTTCGAGCAAGGGAAGGAGGGTAAACACTAAATTGTTTCCAGGTTGGTTGGGTTTTGTGGCAGATATAGATATGAGGTTGTATGAGGTGAAGGACAACATCAGGGAGAGACAATTAACCAACAAATTGCTGCAAGACAATAGGCATTTCAAGAGAGCGAAAGTGTGTGTTGGGTCAGGATTAAGTTAACGGTTGTGTTGAGGGAAGATGTATGTCAATGGTAAAAACCTATTGAGATTGTGCAGGTGTTCAATCTTGCTGTGAGAACAATGGGTCATGTATTGAAACAATGACATCTGTTGTAGTGGTTGAAACCAAAATGTAATCATAGCCCTTTGTGATGACACGTGTTTCGACACTGCTTTGTCTTTATCAAATCTGGGTAAGTCCTCATCTTTATCCAAGTTGGATTCAAATTCGATTTTCCAAATTCTTATGTCAATTCCTGGGTTAAATCCCACCTTTACGGAATATCTTGTCTCGCGACGCGCCAGGTTATTATTATTGGATTGGCTAACTGATAAAAAGGGAGGTGGTTTTGAATGACACATGAGGATTTAGAAAAAGACTTGCAGAACGAAAAGGGGGGGGGGGTTTCACTCACCCATTGGCCCAGGAGCTGACAGCTGTCTAAAGAGGATTTGTTCCTGCCACTCTTTTCTTATGACTGACTCTCTCCAGAAAGACTGGCAGAGGGTTCATTCCAGGTGAAAAGGGTGTGGACCAGATACAGAGTTCTTCTGTCTGACAACTAGATAGGGGTCACATGCAGTTCAAAACACACACATGATTAAAGATTTCTTTGGTAAGTTGAGTCAATTTGAGGAACATGCTGATGAGTGAATGCTTGATATTAGATAGTTTAGAGTGGGCAAGTCATTTCATTTTTAGGTGCTGCACCATGACATTTTAAACGTGTATGTAAAACTGTGTTCATGTTTTTCCAAGTTTTGTTTCGATAAAATTCAGATGTGACAGAAGCCCGTGTTCTGCCAATTTGTGTTCTGGAATTCAAGGGCAATGTTGGCAGAACTCTGGGCGGGCATTATTGCAAATAGAATGTTTTGTAACCCATTGCAGGAAAGGCTTCGCTTATGTTTCAATTAGAATGTGGATGCACATGTCATTCTGTGTAACTTGCATATTTCTAACTTCTGATAACGAATAATAATTGAAAAAAAGGTTAATTAGCCCCAGTGTACTTATTCTGTGCTCAGCTTTACTGAGCTGTCATACAGAGAGATGCAGAACATGTGGTAAAATATAAAAGGAAAATGAGTCATTGTAAATTGTGTTACTCTGAGAGGCTCTGAATGAATGTTTGTGTTTCATTTATATCGTAAATATATTCTGAGATGCAAGCCAAAAGGGTATAATGTGGTATTGTAAGTAAGCTACCATGCAAAGGGATGAGTTATTTGTTTAGAATGCACTAAGTCCAGTATTTGATTACCATTAGTGATTCCGGTAAAAGAACAATGATCAGGCGGTACTCTGAAGTTAGGGCCACTATACCACAAAGTACCAAAAATACCACTATATGACAAAAATACCACAGATATCAAAAATATAGCCAACAAGTTCTCTAACAAATCCCTTTGCCTTAATTCTGCCACTTAGTGGAATTCAAACAAGCAGCCTGATCAGATGTTCAAGTAGTCTTAGGGATAAGAGTCTCTCCTCTGGTCCTAACAACCTGGGTTTGAATCCATGCTGCTTAAAGCAGTCCCACAGAGTAAACCAGAGTAAACCAATTGAAGGGTGCAAATGGCTTGTTCCGGATCCAGGAAGACATTTCTTTCTGGATCATGGATCATGGATCTGGGAAATCTGCCTCAATGGGGGTCATTACAAGTTTGCCGGTCCGGGAACGACGGTACCAGTAAGCTTGCCGGTACAGTAGTTCTCGGACTGGCAAACTATGAGTCTGCTTTCGGGTTCCATTACAGCCGCTAGGTCTGACCTGGTGCTGTACCGGCACCCGTGAGCAGAGCATGTCGATGCACCGGCAGCATTCTGAATAGTTCTGGTGCATCCGACCTCCCCACCAGCCCTATGGTTCTCAAATGGGAATTGGGAGCATTCCATTCCGGTGCTTGCAAATTGGCAATTACTGGGACTGGCAGGGCCGGAATGACCCGGTATTTGCACAGTCACGGTGCCCCCCTGATCACAAACAAGGCCCATCCAGATAAAAATTCCTGGAGCCGGGCCTGCTCCATAAAGGCCTCTATTTCACCAAAAGATCTTTCCTTACCCACTCTTTCTCAGGGGCAAGGTTTGCAGGAAGCACAGATGGGGTTAAGGGTTTTCTGAGAGTTATCAGTTCTAAAATGGTTAACCAAATGAGCTAAAGTTCAATTTCAACACAGATTCATTTATGAAAAAGTTGAAAACACACGTCTTTTCCTTCCTTGTTAGCCGGTAGACTTGCCTTATTACACTGCAATGTGCTCAAATACTGATGGTTGGTTCCTTGAAGGCAGTTACATCTGCCTGCCGGAATGTATCTAACTAAATGTTTATTATTAGTCCAGAATGAAGGAATATGTGATATGACAGAAACAAACATAAATGAAAATATGGGCTACTGGCAATGGCTTCCAGTAGCATTCAAACAACATTTAAAGACGGAACGCCAGTGATGTAAGCCTCATGTATTCATGGAATACATGTGACTATAAGCCATCTTTAAAGAGGATGGTCTAGCATCTCAAATCGATCTATTTACATTGGTGGTCTTGCAGGAAACACGGCTACTCAATGGACATCCAGCCAACTAAATGCCTAAAACCGTGCAGCAATATGATATCCCATGCTCCACCCATTTGCCCGTCAGAATGTACTAACGAACACTATGGTGCCTCTTCTATGATAACGAGTCCTCCAATTACTAAAATTAAGGTCTGCCCTTTACACACTCCTGCCACAACTTTTTATCCTAAACTCAACGGGCCACAAATAATTACCACTACAAGACTGTGCCCTACCCCACTGAGAAACTGGAGATTTGGCCTCAGAACCCAACATTACCTGAAACCGAAACACTTCACCAATAAGACAAGCTCAGCAAGAAACACCCCTGTAGACAAATACCCTAAAACACAAATAATTGCAAAATGGCTAATAACTCACCCAACGCCATTAAATTGGGGCTGATCAATGCAAGGTCTATCCAAGCACATGCCCTTGACATATTAGATATCCTTACGACCCAGTACCTTCACATCATGGCTATAACAGAAACCTGGCTGAATCCCACATCAGGCCAATCCTAGAACTAAGATTAATTAACAAACACTATCTACCACTGGCTGAATTACTCACCATCAAATGATCTACTTCTGCCACAGCCACTATTACCATGCATCTACATTATCGCCCTCCTGGTGGCACTACTACTTTTGAAAATGATATATCACAACTACTGTCCAACAATACTAAATGTAAGTCACAATTTATAATCTTAGGTGACTTTAATTTAGGTTTAGATGATTCAAAAGACGTGAAGGCCTCACCTCTTAAGGACACCTTGTCTGAGCTTGGGTTCGCTCACCATATAACTAACCCAATGCATAATAAAGGCAGTACATTAGACTGGCTAGCGGACCTCAATTGCTCCATCAAGGTACTGGGCAATACACCATGTGCCCGGACGCACCATAATCTTATTACCTTCACTATTCACAAGGCTATAGCCGCCACTACTCCTATCAAAGCCCCAGCTTTAATGACAAGAAGTAAACGTAACCTTACCTTAGAAAATCTGTTACTGTTACTACTCCCCGTAACTCATCCTATTATCTCCGAATCGGACCCATCTTATCTAGTGAATCTATATAATGAAACAATCCTCAAAGCTATTAATACTATAGCCCCTCTTAAACTACAGAAATCTAAACCACAAGCTCATATGAATAAATGGTATACACCACACCTACAGTCTCTTAGAAAAGTGAAACGTACAGCAGAAACTATCTGGAAAAACTCCCCATCTGCACAAAATAAGGATATCTTTATTGCGGCCTCACTTAACTACAAAACAGCTATTATCCAAGCTAAAAAAGATAATTTTAATGACCGTATAGTCAAAGCCAATTCAAGTACTAAAGAATTATTCAACATACTAAAGGAACTTCAATCACCAGCCCCTATGCCTGACCCTTGTATCAAGGATACCCAATGGTGTACCAATATACAAAACACGCTCCAAGATAAATTACCATGCTACTCAATAAAATAAACATGAAAAAAGACCTCATCAACAATACCTTACCACAGAATCTACCAGCCTCACCCACAATCGTATCACCACAATATAACTTTAAACCTTTGCAAATGGATGGTTTGAGCTTACATATGTAAGCTCAAACCATCCAGTTGCAAAGGTGATATCTGCCCTGCTACCCTAATTAAAGAAGCTGCAACTACACGAGCTCCTTTCATCACTGCATGCATTAATGCATCATTTGCCTCTAGTATTGTGCCCACCAGCCTGAAAGATGCTTGGGTACTCCCCCTCCTAAAAAAAAAAAACACATTGGACCCTAACAACCCATCCAACTACAGTCCAATCACAACTGCCCCATTCCTGTTGAAAATATTTGATCGGGCAACCTATCTTCAAATTCAGCAATACTTGGAAGCAAATAAACTACTAGGTCTAAGACAGTCAGGTTTCAGACATAGACATGGGACAGAGACAGCACGTATTGACTTAAAGAATCAGATGCAGGCTTTAAAAGACAAAGGTAAATCCACCCTGCTTTTACTACTGATCGTTCTGTGGCATTTGACCTGGTGAATCATGATATGCTATGCAAGCACCTATCATCTGCTGCATATTTTTCCAATCAAGCTAACTCATGGATCAAATCATTCCTTAGCAATAGATGCTTGAGGGTCTTCGCTCCATCTGCTCCAGCCTTACCATCGCCAATCTCTTGTGGTGTCCCACAAGGTTCTTGCGTGTCACCAATGCTCTAAAATGTTTTCACCAAACCTCTATGATGGTTGGTAACTTTAATGCTACTATAGGTATGTCATACCGAGGACACAATGATAAGGTTAAGCATATTTCGCAACCAGTGCTTAACAATAGTTCAAATCGCCAAGGCATACCATGGGCCACAATCATTGATGAATTTGGGTTAACTAGATTGAATGAGAGTTGTCCAGCGATGCAAAGCTAGCCTTCGCACACTCAGATGGGCGGACAACATCAACAGTTGACTATGTATTCACTAACAATAATGGCCTTCTCGGTACCATTGACATGGCTATTGTCTATCGCCATGAGAGTGACCACTTCCCTTTATGTGTATTATTGGTGCCCATGATCACAAAGCATCTACCAACTATCTATGACAAAAAGTGTCAAATTACCTTGAATGAAACGAACAATCTGTGGCATGATAAAAACATTTTCTTAGTAAATCAACAAGTTGTAAAGACTGTTCCAAGTTTTATTAGGCAATATGAAGATAGCACTAATGAGGCTAATATCGCTGAGCTATTCTCTGCCATGATGATCAGTATTGGCACTAAAAATTCTGCAATAAGGTCCTATACTTCAGCCTTGCAGAGATTGAACAAGGCTCGTGGCAAGTGGCAATTATGTGACAAAAATATATCAGCAGCTCAGAAATTGCTTCCAAAGTCAATTGCCACAGTGATAAGCCTTGCGACACTATATAGCAATACAGGCGTGATTACAACATATATTCAGGTTTGAGAAAAAGTGTATCAAAAATGGTTGCAAAATCATAAGAAACTCTGCGAGCTAGAACAGTGGAAAACAATTGAGATCCTTGCCACACAACAAAATAATACTACTATACGGGAAGTAATGCGTGGGGAAAAACATCAATTGCATATCTGAGGGTCAGTGGATTGAGCATATAAAGTCTGCTTTGGGATCAAGTGTAGAAACCGATCTTCCCTTTCCCCTGCCAAATGTGAAATGGTGTTATGAAATCAGTGTATTGGATATTGTAACTATCATTGAAAAGCTCAACAAGTCACAAGTCACCCTGATGGGGTGTGCAATGAATGCATTATTAAAACTCTCCCCTGACCTATGGGCCCATGCACTGTATATACTTTTCAAAGAAATAGGACATAGTGGTCAGATTCCTACAACATGGCATATGAGTCAACTGTTGGCCGTGTATAAAAAGGGTCATGGGACAACCCTGTAAATTATCGAACATTAGCAATGTTTATAAAATATTTGCTTGGGTTCTGTTGGCTGAATTAAATAATTGGATCAAAGCTAAGAATATCCTGCTGCCAAACCAGATAGGATTTAGGCCCAAGGCAAACACGATGCATAATATATTGATTCTGACATCGGCTATCGAATACTCCTGAAAACAGAAAAGGCGTAATGTTTATTGCGTCTTCATTGACTTCAGTGCGGCATTTGATACTGTAGCCCGAAATAGGTTATGGAGGACACTTAGTGAATGGGACATTCCGCCAGGACTGTTGACAATGTTAATGTTGCTCTACGCTGAAACCAAAGTTTGCATTTGACTAGATGGCAGGGGTAAACTTTCAGCACCAATAGATACATGTAGAGGAGTTAAGCATGGATGCATTGTGGCAGCAACCTTGTTCAACCTATTCTTGGCTGACATGTATATGCATTTTTTGAACTTGGCCATCAGTCCAGTAACGGTTGGCACAGCAAAGACAAGCTGGCTGGTGTATGCAGATGACCTGCTTCTGTTAGATCTTAATGCCAGTGGTCTACAAAACCTGTTAAAAGCCTTAATGGAGTATGCCAAGTTAAATGGACTTAAAGTAAATAGACAAAAAAGCAAAACTATGGTGTTCAGTGTAAGCAAAGCCCCAAAACACTACAGTTGGCAAATTGAGAAGACTGAACTAGAACAAGTTAAAGTTTACACCTTTCTTGGCGTGGTGATTGATGAAAAGCAATACGTATGAAATCCGTCAATGCAATAAGTTCATTTATAGGAAAGAAAGTTGGGATCTCCACGCAAGCAATTTTGACATACTAATCTGCCAAGGTTCTGCCACTATTGTTATATGGCTGTGAGATTTGGGGGCATAATTACTGGAAAGTCCTCAACAAATATGATGCTTGGCTAGTTAGGAAATTATTCAGAATGCCAAAAAACATAACTATTGAATACATTTACTTGGAATTTGGACTGAAAGGAGTTGTCATTGAATGCCTGTGAAAAATTGTTATGTGCTATGAAAATGTGATATTTTTGGATAATGATACGATCATTGTATCATACATGCAAGCCTATTTAAAAACCGATCAGTACCTTAATAGTGGAACAATAGGAAAAATCATCAAACAGCATAAGAAATGGTCAGTAGTCTATGTGAGTTCTTCTGATAGTATACCTCACAATAAGTTCAAAGTCTGGTTAAAACAGAAATTGCAAGTATAAAGCCAGGAGTCGCACTTGGTTGGACTTGTGACTAAGAGGTTCAGTGCGTGTTATTGTGAGTATTGGCAGACACAGACTTCTAAGCCCCTCTACGTAACTGCATGTCTAAACTCTTATATATTCACAAATGATCTGTTAATGAAATGTAAATTCTGTGATACCCTTGAAGTAGTAGGAGTAAGGCTACAGAGATCTCGTAATGATAGACCGTGCCGCCTACGTGGGTGCAATGTGGCGGAGACTCTAGAACACTTGATTGTGCATCGTGAAAGTCTAATAGAGATGTGCACATCCTTTTTAAAAGCATATGATAATACAGTTGAAACTAAGGACACATCATTGATTTGGTCATGTTTTATTAAAGGAAATTATATGAATGTTATGTATTTTATGGTGAAATTTTATTTGAAAAAAATTGTTGATTTTTAAAGTTTTGCTATAAATTAAGAATTTTAGATTGAAGTTTTAGAGAGTTTCATATTCATTGTATGTATGGCCACGGTCGACAATTATGATCACTGAATAATCAAACTGTATGGAAATATGTTGGTCAGCACATCCGATTTTAAATTGGAATGTAGTAGTGTATGTGTAATTTGTAAGTTTTGTGTTTTATATAAAAAGCCGTTGACTAAAGAGTATATTACCAATAAATGAAATGAAATTAAATTAAATGTTTAAACTCACTCACTCATGCAACATTTGCACAGTACATTTCTGGCACTGGCCTGCTTGCAAACAAAACTGCCATTATAGAATTTGTAACCTTCAACTGTGCCAGACTTTCCCTACGGTGCAAACATGGTGGTCCTTGTCCCGTATGTTTGGCACTTGGTGGTCCTAGTAGAATGCCATAAACCCTCTTCTTCTGAGAGGAGGAATCATGCATTGTACTCCGTGGGGTGGAAGGAAAAGGGTTGATGCAGTTCTCCCGGCTTCAGGGTTGGTGGTTGTGTCCAGGAACAGAGAGCCAAGCCAGCCATACCTAGCCTTTTAGAGTGGACGGGGTCTATCGGACACTACAAGGGTAGGTAGACTGATGGTTTTTACTCACTTTCCTGGTGGCACCCAGGCATTCCCTCAATTTAAGCCCACTCTCAAGGCGTTGGCAGAGGCTGCACCTCTTTCTTATTGTTTCTTCATTGGGAGAAAAGGATCTATGTTACCAACATGGAAGAAATATGTAATGATTTGCAATCACGAGGGTCCATATGAACATGGGAGACTTCATCTTCACCTCATACACATGATCGAAAAAACACCCTATTACTTCTGTCAGTATTTCACTCTTTTTGCAGCTCTCCTTTATTTCGTTTTGTTTTTTTGTCTTCCTTTGCTCAATTTAAAATCACTTCCTTTCTTTTATCCAACACTCTGGGCCTCATTACGAGTTTGGCGGTAGCCATGGAGCTACTAGCTCCATGGCTACCGCCAAACCGGGCTCCGTTACCGGGTTCCCAGAATGGGGAATTACCAGGCCATTCCGAGTACGGAGGGCCCGGTAATTCCTCCCTCTGGGAACCCGGGCCCGGGCCTTCCCCATTCCCATCTGAGCCCCCAGAGGGCTCAATGGGAATGGGAGAGGGAGCTAACAACGGGCCCATTACGAGCGGCCCGTTGTTTGCTCCCTCTTCCCCTCGCGGGACCCGGTAAAGACGCTTGGTTTTGCCAGGCGTCCTTACCGGGTCCCACGAGGGGACCTCGTAATTTCGCGGGATGGGTTTAACTGCCCGTTAACCCGTTCCGCGAACCTCGTAATGAGGCCCACTGTCTTGAGTTGCAGTGGTGGTGCATCTCTTGATTAGTTAGCATTAGAAACATGTACCCAATGCAGTTCTAGGCACCAATTCTTTTGAATTATAAATGGCATCCCTGCATGCCAAGCACATGCTGTGGCAGGTTGAAAAAAACAGACGGCTTCACCACCTCAGAAATAAGTGCTTGATGACTAATGTTTCCATGATACTATCCCAGGAGAACATATGGATGCCATTGATGAACTGTAAGAATTAACTGCAACCTCTATAATTAATCAATTCATCTCGCCTGTCCATGAATGACATTTGAACAATAACGTGGAATTTCTGAGTTCGTTGTCCAATTGCTTATTCATGGTATCTTAAAACCTGTATATATTGCGCAAAACCACATCTTTCGAAATGGGATTGCATGTTATGTTTCTCTGTGCTCTTTTCTTCATAAAGTATGACAATAGCATAACTCTGCCAATGTGTGGGCTGTACATTTTTTTGGCAAAACAGTGGTCACATCCTGGTACAGTAATATTGCAAGAATGCTTCAAAATCTTTTCCTAGGGTTGCCGCCACATTTTTTTAATTCTGTACTAATTCGAATGTTTGTGAATTGCATTGTATGAATAATGTCTGTTCTATAAAAAGAAAAGCACATAAATAGCGATGCGTAGAACATCATTTTGTGCGAGAAAATCTGTCCTCTGTAATCAACAGACCACTTTGAAATAGGGCAATGCCAGCCAGTACAATAATGTTATTTACCCCTTGTGACCCATTCCACAGGCCTGTTTCTAAGGCAATAATTCTTGACAACACCAATCAGACATCTGACAGACACTCATATTTTAACAAAGTTGTTGGGAGATATGAAAGGGCATCACTCTTTGGGCTTCGCCCATCCTGGTGCTGGTTGTTGCTGTGGTGCCACAACCACCCTGTAAGGTCGTGCCGAGCGCAAGAGCGCATAATCAAAATCCAGGCCAGGAGACACTTGTGGCAAAGGCTCTGTAAGGGCACCGCTGTTGGGGCAATTAGGGGATGTGGAGGCTCATTTGCAGCGAAGGATACCACAACGCGGCGAATGTGGCTGGCGTGGTAAGAACAAATTATCAAACTTTCCATTGTAAGGATCCCTGGACGTTGCCCTTAGTGCGTTTCACTATAACACTAGAGCAGGATTCCCTAGCGTGGCGGGCGTAACATTCTCTGTGGCGCTGACAACAAAAACGGAATTGCTACGCACACGGGGGAGTTGTACTAAAGGTGCCCCCCAAGCAATTGTGTGCTCCCGCAACTAGGACGTTTCCTGTTATATTAATTGTCAAGCAAGGAACCATTTGAATATAGGGTGCATTTTAGTCTATTTTAATTAGCTGCAGGTTGCTGCACATTAAACATTATAGGAATTGTACAGTCACATTTTATTGATGTATTAAGCCATGCATGCACCCTGCACTTCATAACCAAGTGCAACAGCCGGCCCTTAAAGCCGTATAATGGTGAAAATGAAAGCTACAAAGTATCCCCATGAACCAAAGCTAGCAAAGGTCCTCAGTCATCTGCAAGCCAAAAGAGGCGGCGAACATTTTGATTGGAGAGATAGGGATACAGGTGGTGGTAGTGTGGAAAACCTAGCAGGGAGTATCCTCAAACTCCAAAAACTAGCAGGGAACCTATTAGGAAGAGTCTATATGGAGCCCGCATAACATTCCCTGCAATCGGCCAAGCGCCCACCTCCCAACTCTTGCCCTTGTCTCACCTGTTGCAATCTGGCATGCATGCCATGAAAGATATGCTTAGAAGGCTATTATGCGATTTTGAGACTGTGAAAGGGAAGTTGGCTAACTGTAAGATAACGCAAAATATGAATTGATGCAGGGAGCATAGAGACAACGATCTCAACTGCACTAACAGATCTGAAAGGTTGAGCACTAGTACTGGCAGCGCGGGATACACGTCCCTCTCCCAGAAAGTGGATGAATTGCAAAACATTCAGGTTAAAAGGACACTAAACAAGAGCACGTGATAGCCCCTCACCTACATACACCTGGGAGTGGTGTATGGCATGTGGGGAAGAAGCAAGATAATCGAACATTCAGACCATTAACAAGTTTTTATACTGAGAAGGGGGAGGAATGAAAGGGAACCTCCAACATATAAACTTACTAGGAATATAGTCTATATAGTAAATGTACCTAAGCTAATTCCAAAGGCTATCAAAACAAAGGAGATGCTATTAGACAAAGCTATATATTGCATACGACATGGACGGGAGTGTTAATCAGTGATACGGGATGATATCCAGTGCTTAATTTGTAAAAAAAAAGAAGTGCCATGGCCCCCAAATTCTTGGCTCACTAATGCTGCTCCCGGCGGTATGGTTCACTGCTAGATTGGCACACCATCAGCCCATCACACGGCTGCTGATCCATGTCACATGTTTGGCGCTACAGCAACTGCTGACATGGGCTAGTAGTGGGATTGATGTGGAAGGAACACACATATCCATCTTTGCTATTACACAACTTATTTTTTACATGTAATCACTGAAAATACCGTGGGGTTAACTACATTGTTCAGGTTGGCATTATCTTGCATTCTGGAACTTATAGTTTACCATTAAAGCCACAATGATATTCTATTGACTTAACTTTTACCTGCTGCCATCTGGCTTTATTATTCAATTTGTGTTTTTTTTGTTTTTAAGTAAGCTCTATAAGACATTGCTGTAGATTGCACACCTTGAAATCAAACTATTTGAGCCAAAAATGGTGATCCTGGTCAGACCCTTCCACTCCCATCTGTCTGACCATCCCACTCAGGGCCGGTTCTAGGACATGCCGGGCCAAGTGCGGCAAGTTAAGTGTGGGCCCATTAATCTATCATGGGACATGGCATCACAGGAAGTTGTGTTACAGCCAGGAAGTGAGTGTTACTGACCTGCATAATTTGAATATTGCCTCTGACTGGGAAATTCCAGAAATTTAAAATGAACATGTACAGAGTAAAGCATTTATTTAAAATAGGTTTTGCCTATAAATTGAGAGCACAATCCTAGAGCACTGCCAAGGAAGCCTACCACTAACCAATCAGTCTTGGCCATGTAAGTTCCATCCGAGAGGCTTTTCTTCAGATTCCCCTCGTCATCTATTCTCCCCACAAATTGCTTTCCCTTTTTGAAGACCAGTTCATTGGTATTCTAAATAAAATTACTAGGAGTAATACCACAGTTCTGGCTTTAGGTGAATTCAATCGCTGGGCCGAGGCTCCTGTCGATACACCCACTGCATCATTACTGGGTGTACTTGTGGATATTGGCTTTACGAAATGGTCCTCTGGCCCTACACACTCTGCTGGACACACCCTTGACTGGGTCCTCTCCCGCCTTCTCACTGTCACAAATTGCATGGTATCTCCCAGTTTTTGTTCTGATCACCATTTTATCTCTTTCTACATTAATATTCCTAGGCCCCCTGCTCGGCTTGATACCAATCCCAGACTATGTATTCAGTTCAGGAATTGGAAACATGCCTTCGCACAAAAAATTATCTTCCTTGCTCAGATTTCGCCAGGGCTTGTTTGAAAAGTCGGACGAGCTAGCCAGTCATCTCACCGTTACTTTGGAAGGTGCTATTAACAATTTAGCCCTCATTAGAACTCGAAAGATGAAGAGTGAAAATGTGAATAAAAACTGGTTTAATGATAACATTCTCCATATTAGGCAGGAGAAACCGTCTGCTGAACACCGCTGGCGAACTAACCCCTCCCCATCTACCTTGGCTGCTTACAAATTGCTAATTAAACAATATAAAGTAGCCATTGAAGAGGTCAAGACAGCTGCTTATATAGACAGGATCTCCCAAGCCAAATCTGGGTCCACAAACTTTTTGCCTGCCTTAAGGAATCTAAGAGCAAACCTTGTCTAGTTCCTCGTCCAGTAAAAAATGAGGGCTGGTGTCAATCTGTTCACAATGCCTTTATTGACTAGGTTACACTACATCCAAACACCATTGAACTGTCAAGGAGCTCCCTTGGCCCTACTAAAGAACTCCATGTTGACTTCAGTGAACCTACTCCCCCTGTCACCCTTGAGTCACCTATTTTTGCATTTTCCCCATGCACTGAGACCTATATATTTCAGATGGTCTCTCATATGAAGCCCACGTCCTGCCGGGGTGATGTTTGGCCATCTAACCTTTTTGCTACTCTGTCCGTGGGTCACTAAATATGTCAACCTCTCTTTTCTAAGAAGGCTCTGTTTCCTGTCTCCTTAAGGAGGCTTGGATTGCTCCCCTCCTGAAGAAGGAGAGTCTTGACCCCATTTGTGACAGATAGCTATCGCCCTATCACAAACGTGCCATTCCTCCTCAAGATCCTGGATAAGGCGGCCTATTCACAAATCCAGGGTTGTCTGGAGCAAAACAACATCTTGGGTACCCGCCAGTCTGGTTTTAGAGCCTGTCATGGTACGGAGACAGCCTTACTATAGCTCAAGGCTAATCTGCTTAACATCATAGATCAAGGCCAACCTGCAATTCTAATGCTTTTAGATCTTTCTTCCGCCTTTGATCTTGTCGATCATAATATACTGGTGGAACGACTGCAATTCTTAGTTGGCTGTTCCGGTTTGGCATCTTCATGGATCTCCCCCTTTCTGGGGCCACAAATGGCTCGAGTTGCTAGTGGGGATGCTTATTCCAGGCCCACTCCCATTACTTGTGGGGTGCCGCAGGGGTCATGCATTTCACCGCCATTGTTTAATGTCTACATTATTCCTCTTTTGGGATTGGTGGACGACCAGGGTGTCCAGTATACTAAATATGCTGATGACACTCAGGTTATTACGAAACTCCCCGGACAATATGCTACAGACCTAGCCAATCTCAATAAGATCTACATCGCCATCCATGAATGGATGGCCATTAACTGATTGGCATTAAACACAACTAAAACCAAACTCCTCATTGTTGCTACTGCTCCAAAACTAAAAACACTGGCACCAGAGTATTTGAGTTTTACTATTCTTAATGCTGTCATTCCTGTGGCAAAACAGGTGTACATCCTCGTTGTTACTTTTGACACTGAGCTCACACTGAAGCAACATGTGGCTCAGGTCAGGAGCTCTTGAGGCTTTGTCAACAAGTTGCTCGGTAACATTCAACCTTTTGTGTCCCAGGATAATGCTGCTATTTTTGCCACAGCCCTAAAAAACTTGGACTAAGTTTATTGCAACAGTCAGAGAGACTGTTCTCAGGCTATCCTGTCTTCCCTCCAGGTCACACAGAATAGCGCAGCTCACGCCATTACTGGCTTGTCTAAGCGCTCACACATCACACTGGATAGACGAAATTTGCTCTGCCTTCCTGTCAAGCACAGAGCTCTCACTCTGACACACAAGTGCATTTTGGACACAGCACCTAAATATCTCTCCACTCGACTCAAACACTTCACCAACGTTAAGATCCAAGAACCAATTTAGACTGGTGCAGCCCTGCTTCAGACTGGCCACTGCAGGCGCCCTAGCTTTGACATGCAAGGCCCGGTTGCCTGGAATTCTCTTCCTTTGACTCTCAGAACCGTCACTACAATGCCCGATTTTAAAAAAAGGACTAAAGAAAGTGCTATTCAACCAGCTCCCGACTAAACAGCTTGCTTTTCATTGTCTGATTCTACTGAGCTATTTCGGCCCTTTTCCACCCGTTTCTTTCCTATTGTTCTATGTGCACCCTGAGACCTGTGAGCCTGTGGCGCGATATATAAGAATTCTAATAAATAAATAAATACTTAGCACCAAGGTCCCTTTGCGATATATAAGAATTCTAATAAATAAATAAATACTTAGCACCAAGGTCCCTTTGCGGGTTGGTTTTTAACGCCTGCAAAAAGCAGGCGTTAAAGGGCCTCTTTACGACCTTGGCGCTAAGGGATTACCGGTACCGGTAAGGGTACCCGTACCGGTAATCCCTTAGCGCCTGATTACGAGGTCCCTTTGCGGGTTGCAGACTTTAACGCCTGCTTTTTGCAGGCGTTAAAAACCAACCTGCAAAGGGACCTTGGTGCTAAGTACGGTGCCGCAATTTGCAGCACCGTACTTAGCGCCTTCCCCATTTCCATTGAGCCCTATGGGGCAAAAATGGGAATGGGGAAGGGCCATGGCGGCATGGGGAATTATCGCCCGCCAACCTCGGAATGGGGCGGTAATTCCCCATTCCACCATGGCGGAGTCGGTAAATTAGCACCATGGTCCAACGCCAGGGTCGTAATGAGGGCCAAAGTCTCCAACCCGCAAAGTCTCCAACCCGCAAAGGGAACTCGTAATCAGGCGCTAAGGGATTACTGGTACGGGGACCCTTACCAGTACCGGTAATCCCTTAGCGCCAGGGTCGTAATGAGGCCCTCAGTCTCTAATCAGTATCATTAACTCCATAGATCTTAGTTCTGTACTTTAGGCAGACAATCATTTCATTACTCGTAAGGTAGCGCGCAGGTAGAGTAATTAGGGCAGCTGAAGGAGGGCATCAGCCCAAGCCTCAGATTAAAACTGTCCCCGGGACAATTTTTGAATTTGAAGTGCGTCACAACGGGGTAATACACTGTTGTCTGTGTGAAAAGTACAAATCCCCTACCAACTTCCACATTCCCGAAGGAAATTTTTTATTGGAGGCTGGGGTCCCATATTGGTTTTGCAGCACAGACCCATTGTAAAACCGTTCCAAAGCCACACCACATTCGGACCACTTTGACGCCAGTGATATACACCATACACCTATGTGTCTACCCTCACTAACACAAACGAGTGTGCATGGTTCATGCAAGCAAGATTAAACTCTCTGTGGGAGGCGACATTCAAAGAAAGGAATGGCAAAGCTCATGAAACCGAAAAACATGCTTTTAATAATAATAATTTTTATTGTGATTTAATTCAAATATTAGAACTTTACACAAAATATCACATAAAACATAGAACATTACAGTGTACCAAGTGAGTACTGACAACAATAGTTAAACAGCGTTCATAATAATACAAGGTTGAAAAATACAAACTTCATAGAACTTCATATAACTTCATAAAATTTCATAACTTCATGATTCTTTATACTATAAGAATACATGTAAAAATTACATATACAATTAATAACATATTCTAATATTACAAAGGTATACACAAGTCTTAAAAACACATTATCAGTGCATCCCAAGTAAATCATTTCAACATTAAAACAGTATAACTGATCATATCGTTTCAACCAAGCTAAATTAGGTAAGCAGCAATTACTTTATGACCTGGATCCATACTCTATACAGGGCAAGTTGGGAGGATATTGTACATGAGTTAAGACAGTAGGCCCAAAAGGAATCTCCAACAATACTCAAATTTTGTTTCATGCAAGCAAGATTAAACTCTCTGTGGGAGGCGACATTCAAAGGAAGGAATGGCAAAGCTCATGAAAATCGAAAAACATGCTTTTGTCATCCACATGTTTAAGAAACGGTACCACATCCACTGATAAGTTGGCAACCATATGCAGCAAAAATGAAATCCATATTAGGTGAATAGTTGGAACTCACAGAGAGCTACACAGATCTGAACCAACACCAACGTAAGATTTTGAACATACGTTTCCAGGTCCGGAGTAAGATTCTCCTAGCTGTTTCATGCTGTAGGCAAGCATTGGCAATGCCAACAGTTTGAGAGGCGGGTAGGGGTACTTTACCTGCTACTGCACATCTGCAGCATGGTAGGCCTAATAGGCCCCTGCAGGTGCTGCCTTAGCTGCATTTGACCAACCACCAGCGCACAACTCTGGCACACAAAAATGGCACGTGAGTCCTGACGGCCTCTGCTCCAGGCACAGAAGTCACTCCACCATCTCCACACTGCTACTACGTCTGCTGGCAAGGCGAGGACGTAACTTGTTTGTCTGCTATTTCAGAAGTTCTTCTTGGCAAATAAACAAATAATGGCTGAAAACCTGCAGCTAATCAACAAGTTCCTCCAAGGTGTGTGCGTGTAAATTGTTGGATTTTCTTTTGTTGAGGATCAAACTGTCTGCTTCGCAGCAGAGCACTGGGAGCAGTCAGACCTCCCCCCCCCATAAAAATTGCAACAACGTGGTATGGCCGGGCCTGAGCATGACCAAGGAAAGCTGCAGAAAGAGAGCCAGTGCAGAAAAAAACAGTGGCGATGTTGGCCACCAGCAAACACAGGCACAAATTAAGCCTATCATACACTGTTATGTCATCCAGACCCCAATGACCCTGAGAAGGATTTCATCTATATAATAACTTCTGATAATCACTTAGCGGAAGGACTATTATTGTTGGTGTTTAGATCTTATCCACCTAGAGGCGTGAATATCAAACTAAGAGCCCTAGCAACTAATGCTCGTTTGTTGAGTACCTCAGTTCCTCAAAATCCCATCACAATGCCACATGTATCCCAATCTAACACCCATGCAGTGAGACTCTCCACTCTCACTACAGATGAGGCGAGAGGGGAATCTGGCAATGATGAAGGACTAGTAGAGATCGATTGACCTACAGCACACCCCATGTGCAGTCTAAACATTCCCCTATGCCTGCTGCACAAGGGTGATTCTGCTCCTGAGGTGCGCCCTTTTGTCTTGGAATATTACAGGTTTAGCTAGAAACACACAGCATGATGCATGGTGCAACTTCGTAAAATCGTACCAGATTGTTTACTCTCAAGAGAGCTGGTCTTTGTCCTCAGACCCTCTCCAAGGGTATTCCATCGATGATATCCCACTGTAAAGCAGGACAGTAAGCCGAGCCGTGGTCTCACGATATGGGTAGAAGCCCCCTTAAATGCTCCTGTATAGGTAATTAATAGTGGAAATCCAGACTTACAATGATTTTACATCACACTCAATAATGAAAATTAATTATTGGTCTTAAATATTTTCAGTAGACAAAACCCTGGTGATGGTGTGGAGATTATAGAATCGGGCTAAGCACTGACCAGAGAACTGGACAAATAGTCACAAATTGTACCTGCTGACCTTAACCTCCAATGCAAACTGCTTGCTGTAACTACTTGTGCCACCGATGATGAAGATATGGCATGGGATAGCTTCAATTTGGATGCTACACCTGTACAGAGACAGTACACACATGCTTTGGGGACATCTTAGTTATGGCTTGCTTTGAATTTGAGAGCATGAATAGGGAGATTAAAAAGAGATGGTCCAGCCAAGGGGACCGTGACCTTTGCTGGTGGCTGTCAAACTAGTCATATCGACTACATTTTAATTATTTTTGCTTTATTAGCATTGGTGAAATACTTTGAAGTCATAACAAGACCGGAAAGTGATCACCACCCACTACAATTGGTATTATACTCATCTGCTCCAAGTGGATTCCAACCAGAATCTACAAATTAGAAAGTCCTGATTAACGTTACTGGAGATTTAAGGCATGCAATCAAATCAGTTCATTTTGATAGAGATTATGTTGTGCTTACTAAAGTGCTAATACATATAGAAGATGCTCTGACAATTCCCATCCCATCAAATGAGAAGGTCTTGCAGATCTATAATACCATTAGGAAAAAAGTACCCCCTTGGTATCTAAAGCAGGGAATGTAATCAAACATCATTAAAGAATAGAGCTAACATTGAGAATAACCAGCTCCAACTGGCAAGATTCCAGTAAAAACGATTAATTGTAACAAAGAAAAAAGAATATATATATATATATATAACCTATGGAACAAAGCTTTATAAGCTTTTAGAAAATATGATAATATGAAGTTCTGGAAACTTATATCGACTATCGAAAGGGATGATGAGGAGATAATACACTAGAACATATCAGCAAAAGCATGGCACAAGCACTTTAGTAATTTGTATACAGAAACAATAGTACCCCAAATAGACCAGAGGACTATCTCAGAAGGCCCAGTGCAGACACTTACATGTACACTAGAGGATGATACGCAAGCTCTGAAAAGTCAGAAAGGAAATAAGGCACCTGGACCTGACAGACTCTCAATGGACCTGTTCCTTGAAAACTGGGGAATTTGGGCACCTTAGCTCACAAGTTCATTTGACGCACCATTTATCCTGAATGAAGTCCCTAGTTCTTAGGTCAGGTTGGAAATAGTGCACATATTTAAAAAAGGTGGGGGTGGTCTCCCTCAAACTACAGGCCCATCTCACTCCTGGACTCAGTAGGAAAATATTTTGCCACTTGCAACCATGGGCAGCTGATAGTAACTTCATAAACCACCTGCAAGCAAGCTTTCAGTAAGGAATTAATACAGTAGATCAAAGCTTTAGATTTTTCTTGTTGATTGAAAAATATGTCACCCTGAGTAAGATGGATCTATGTGTTTGTTATTGAATTTCGAACCCCTTTTGATTTTGTTCCCCGAGACAAACTATGGAAGAACCTTTGTGATCTAAACATCCCAGACAGCACTTTTATACAAGGATAATAAAGCTAATGTAAGATGCAGCCTAAATGGTGAAACCACAGAAACATTTGGGGTGATGAAGGGGGTGGGGCAAAGATGTGTTCCGGTGGCAACGCTTTTCTCTCTCTTCATAAATGGTGTTATCAACAATATTCTCTCACTTGCCATGGATGCACACTTATTAGATATCCCATTTTAATATCTGCTGAGGACGCTTTATAAATATCCTTGACACTGATTGCCTAGAAAAAGAAAGCAATTTGCATTGTACCAGGATTTTGTATAATGGAATAGGACTGAAAATCCCTGTCAGGACTAATCACTTGTTCTGCCAAATTATGCCTAATTTTCCCTTGATATACATGTGTATGCTTTGTTAATTGGTTTTAGGAAATGGTATTCAATGTAAGGCCGTGTCACAGTATGTCAAGTTATGTTCTGCAAGAGCATGAACTCAGGGCCTATAATTTGCAATACATTTGCTGGGTCCTCCTATTAGACTCTCCAGTGACATCTCACAAACAATCCAAATTGAATGATAGTGTGTCATGGCGAGGTCACAATAGCATGGCATTCTTTTTCTTTACCCCGTAGCGTAAAAGTAAAGTGAAAAGCCAAGTTGTAAGTTATGCATACCTTGTGCGCTATGGGATTGTCATTCTATTTGAAGCTGAGGTAGACACAGAGAACAGGATATACATTTCTGCTGTACAGTACTACTCCGCATTCAAATAGCACCATGGTTTTCTGCCGGTATTTATTTTCATTGTGCTCGAAAACCAATATAATCTTATGGAAATTTCACAACTTTGCTACATGGTAAAAGTGGGTGGAGTCCACAGTGATCCACTGTAAAAAGCTACCTACAAAGTGTAATTTGTGGGTGGCATTTACACCTTTTTCAAAACAGAATTGAAAGGCGAAGAGAAAAGGTGATTTTTCCTGTGTTTGACCTTGCATTTCCACTTTGTTTTCGTATTGATAACAAATGCACAGAGGGGACCATTTGCACGTAAGTGTAGATGGCACGGTCTCCTCCATTGCAATTTAGGCTAGCCACAAAATCACCTCACTTTGTACAGGCATATACTATGCACTAGCACATGAAATAGCCTAAACAAATATACATTGCAGCTAGACACATTGCCAGTTCAAAAACACCATGCAAATGGCAGGTGTACATTATATGAAACACAATGTCAAATTACCTAACATAACATAATAGAACATAACATTATGTAACATAACCTGCCACTGGTGTTAAGCCCTTCCACTGCACCACTACAAAAAACTTGGTTTGGCTATACATTATTGAAACAATTCATCATGTAACCTACAGGTCAATTTAGTATAGGGGTTTACTTATTTTAGTTTGGATTGATTTCTTATGCCATTTCACATGTGATGTTATAGTGATACCCATTTTCAAATATGGCATACATGTAATATGTTTTAAAGCTTTACCAATGCCCTTTAATATACAGTCTCGAAATACAGTCTTGCAGATACCCCCGTTCAAGCCGGAATACCAGGCTGCCATGGTTGGCATATGAATGATAAACAAATGACAAATACCATAAAATGATAAAAAACAAGCTTAATGATAGATTCTTGAATGTGTTGTTTATAAGGTGAGTTAAGCTTGCCATGTTGTTAGATTTAGGTGCAATAACGATTTAGTTTAGCTTAAGCTTAAATGTTTTTTGTAAGCTTAATGCTGCATTTCTATTGTTCCTTACCTTTGATTTGTTTGATGTCTACTATTTTTTTACGTTTTAACTGCAACATCACTTTTTGTACTATTTATGTCAAAACTTGATTTTTGTGTTGCTTCCACATCACCCCTCATAGACGTTCCTTAACTCCAACTTCAGTATGACACTTAAATAAAAGCACGGTTTAAAAAGCCAGTTGAAAATGTAAAAACTACCAATTATAGATGTTAAAAGTATATATTTGCCAAAAATTCCAATTTAATTTTTTTTCTTTTTGAACATTTGTGTTGAGTTTCATTATAAATATTATATTGAACTTAAGTTCAAGTAATGTAGAAAAATATATGTGCTATATGTGCTGTTGAATTGTAAATATTGCATTGTTAATGTAGTACCTTAACATTTTAAGAGGAATAGATTCATTTGAATACTACATTTTTACTGTTATTTTTGCGTTCCTGAAGACATTTTTAACAGTATTATAAATGCAACTTTTATATTGTTTGATATTTCTTTTATTGAAATTTCATCATCATTTAATTGTTACCATAAAGAAGGTGTTTTACATATGCTTTGTAATTTCTAGTAGCATTTGTTGATGTTCCATGGTGATAAATAATTCTTAAGGTTTTATAATGTGTACCACGAATGAACACTTGTGAATGGTGCAATACATTTTAATAAAGTAAGCACAAGTTAATTGGAAAACTGTCTAACTTGAAATGTTTGATTAGTGACTTGGAGAATTTGTGCACACTTGTCTCCTGTTATATTGCTAGTAAACAGGCTTTTAAATATAATATTTGGAACAACTGGAATGTGTATGTTTAATCCATGTTCATTTTTATTTTTGATGCAGTTTGGAAAAATGACAAGACATACAGACATTTTTATATGTATGACATATGGCAATTATTGGCTATGCTCCAATTAACAACTGAAATGAAGACTTGAATGAAGACAAAATCATTTTACAGTATCTTGTTGTTTATTTACAATGTATTTTTATTTGCATGTATGGTTTACAGCAAACCTTTTGCAACATCAAATACACTGGAGAGAAAGTACAATAAAAAAATATGATAACAACACTTTAAAAATGATATATATATTTTTTTTAATTACACCCAGACAATCAAATCTTTCAGTTAAAATTCATATTGTCATCAGCTCAAATCTTTGTTAAGGATTCTAAAACTGCAATGCTCAAAGAAATTTCATATGAATTTTAAATTCGAAACCTGAACTAGTTTGTTCTCAATGTTTCCTAAGAGAAACACATCTCTTAAACAGAAGGTGTCACATTGGGGATAAGCATAGACAGTTGATTACTGAGTATCGTAATGTTACTATTTCTGCCTTACACTAGCAGCATAAACTTTCAACCCTGGTGATCATCGATCTGACACCAAAGGCTTCTTACTAAATAACAGATTTAACCAGAACCTCAGGAGGTCACTTCTGAACTTGTGTGAAGGATGTTTCGATAGGTAAGCAGGGAGCAAGTTAAAAGGTTTAATGTAAAAAAAAAAAGTGATAAAACAGTTGATAGCTTATTAGTTAAGATCTATAATCAATCCAATCTAATTCATAGATTTTACGTTTGGCTTTCAATGAATGAGCTACCAATTCATCCTCAGAGGACCCCATAATAGACAATTGCTTTGACAGCCTGAGACCCATGTTTCAAGAACTTTACATGTGTGTAGTCCCCTTTGCTCATTGTGTTTATCAAACAAAGAGTCTGGGGGAGGGGTTACAACTTTGACAGGATCTTGTTTGTTGTTTGCAAAATAGGTTTGATGTTATTCTTTATCTATTGTTGTGAGTATAGGAGGGCAGCAATTCATCTGTTGTGTTTTGCTGGATGTTTTTTTATTGTTGAAACAATACATTTTCATTTTGTACTATTAAAGGTTTTTGTTGTAACAGTATTTGTAAAATGACATTTACATAACATTTTACAACAATATTGATACAGAAAGTTGGAAGAGATTTTATGTGAAGGATTATATAACTTTTTGAGTTATTATCAGTTCATGTTTTCAGTTACTTATTGTTAAACATGTATTACTATTATGAAAACAAATCTAGCCTCAAGTTACTTGAGAGTCAGATTGTCACTAGGAACTGAGAAATGACTTGATTTTGCAGTAAATAAATATTGGAAAATTCTGTTTGCAAAACGCTGCTTAGGTATTCTCCCTCACAACATATACACCAGCTGATGGACAAAGGATTCATCCATTGTGTCCCTTTGTGGCATTTGAGATGAGGATAACATGCGTGTTTTTTTCTCAAGCCTTTAAATTATAACTTCCACTCCTGATGGTTAAAACCAGTTTAGAGTGCACAAGTATTAAGGAGTAGGACTGATGCAATTCTTATTTCAAATGTTATGACTCACTGTATAACTTGCAATTAGTAATAGCATTCATATCAAAAGCTTGGATAGTAAGAGAGCATCTGCATAGTAGTGACAATGATTGTACTCTCCTTTTGGTTGTTGGAATGTTTTATCTTACTTGTATGTTTTTACTACTATACTGAATTGTTTTATTTATGGTCATATTTATATGAATGTATTTGATTTTTTTACATGTATGCTTTTAAGGCTTTTAGCTTGCATAAAGGTAACTCAAAAATACCATTATACATTTCTTTTGATAGTTATGATTTTACGTTTTGTTTACAATTCTGTGGGGTATTTCAATGCTTGTTAAAGGATTTTCATGTATTGAATGCCATTGGTTATATTCTTGTATGCATGCGATACAAGCTATATTGTTTGATATATCCATGTGTATTAAATATAGTCCTTTAAATATTTGTATTCTGATAAATATTTCAACCAAATAAGCAGGTGTCATTGGAAATTGCTTGAGCATAACATTCATGTATTTTCAAAGCATACTGTTACTCACATTATTTGTTTTCTTTAACGTTACCAAACTTTAGTAGGATATATTCAATACATATTTTGCTGGCATCGTTTTTAAAACCAACTATGTAACCCATTGTTCCATTAACTAAGCCTTCTTCAAATTGTACATTTCTTTTTCAAGTATCCTTGTTTTCCCACAAATATTTTAACAACTGTCAAGGCCCAAAGTTTTGGACATGGTAGATCTGATTCACAAAGTGTTTTTCAATGAGACTTTCCCATTGAAAAATGCTTTGTGAATCACCCCTCCATGTTTTAATCGTTTGATATGTTATATGTACTTTCTTGCACCTTTTAACTTAACTCATACTATTACTGAATTAAATTTAATCAGTTTCAATTTTCTTTTAAAATCTTTTCACATTTAAATGTCTCGCAGTCAATGAAAGTGTACACAGGATAAGCAGGTGTTTTCCTTTTTTTTATGATCATATACTTCTGTTGCTACTTTATCTTTAAGCAGCAATTCAATTAGTTGTGTTTATAATGTTATAGTGAAGTATGTGGTGTAATTATAAATTCAAATTTCTTGAAGTAATTCGGCTAATTGTAAATCTTCACTTTTTCTCATGTTTTCATTTCATTCAAAGTATTAGAAACAACTCAATTACCACTATTTCCTGTTGTTTTTCCACTTGCTCTAGTTGTGATTGTTTTAAAGAAAGGTACACCATTAACCGGTTTTACTGATAACAATGTGTCTAATAAAATGATATGTCTACCACCAAAATTGTACTTCTGCCATTTTAAACTTGCAATCTAAGAAATATGAATGGAAGCATATGTTTTAAAATCATGCTTATTTTGTCAATTATTAATACTTTCATGCTTTTTAAATGCTACTTTCTGTGCTGATTTAGGGTGACTTTTTTGATAGTAAACTTTTTTGCCAAGTTCTTCTGATTACATACATATTTCATGTCATGCTACACCACCAAGTTAGAAGCTGAATGATCAGATAATTCTATTACAACACATGCTATTCAGTTGATGTAAATTTAATTAAGAAACATTTTCCTGCTTGCCCCTTAAAGTATAGCAGTTTATGTTTAAAGTTTGCATGGTCACAAAATGGTGGTTGTTGTAAGAATGTGTGAAGCAGGGTTACTTACAAATTGTTTAGATATTTCTTTTGTTCAAATTTTAATTGACAACTAATTCTTTGAATTATGTTTTCATTTGTCATCTGTTGCATTGTAGAATGCACATCCTGCGTTGCTAATTCTGGGTCATTTCTTTTTAGTGGTTGGCCCAGGTGTTTCAGTTGCCTTGATATTTGAGATTTTTTGGCTCTCATGTATCTTTTGCTAATTCTGTTTCAAGTATCTTTCCTCGCTCGATGTCTTCATCTACCATTTGTATATAAATAATGAAAGCAGGTCATTTAATGTTAATTTTCTTATTTAAAAATCCATCTTCTAAATTATTCTGATTACCTTGTATTTCAGGTTAATCATGTCATTTTTAAAAGAGATTAAATTAACAAAAATAGTACAGTTCTTTTTTCAGGTGAAAAGTTATTTGATATATTACTAATCAACCATCTCTGATTTACTTTTAAAACATCCCTTTTCAATATTTTCTTCAACTGCATATCAATAATTGTAATGTTGAAACATTTCCTAGAAACATGAATGTTCTTAATGATCAGCTGGCTGTGTTTGTCAAGTATATTTTTTTTACAATTTCCTCACTGTTTGGATTCATTATTGCTTACATTTCTGTTTGATGATATGGTTTTAACACCATCCATTTATTTTCTGACTTTGTGTACTATTTTATCATAAAGGTGTATACCTGTTAATCTGTTAGCAGATTCATATTTGCTATATTCCTGATGAGAACAAGCCTTAACCCTTAAACTAATCAAAATCAGATGGTGTACTTGACATTTTTCTGCTTTAGGGTGTAGCAGGTTGCTTTACTAAGCTATAAAAATGGCTTAAGTAAAACTAAATTGCCTAAACTGAAATAAAATAGTGTATGTTTAACTTAAACCATTATTTGGTGTAAGTTGAGCTTCGTAATTCAGCCAAAAACATATTGATTGACCGAGCTAAAAATAAATAGTGTAAGTAAAACAAAATTTACTAAGCTCAATTTACACCAAATAATAACTTGAGTTCTCACTCAAAACCCTTATTTAGCTTAGTATATCAGGCCCGTAAGAGTTTATGTTAAGACTTACATTGAACTGTCTGCTGCACATTGAATATTAGGCTGTGCACCACATACTTAACATTATAGCAGAGTAGTCAATAATGGTAGCACTATTTGAATCTCGCTTTAATAAAATCTTTTTGAATTTTTTTCTTTTTACATAGTATATAATGACTGAATGATGTTAATTGCTAATTGATTCTATCTGCACATTGCATTCAAGGGAAGCCAAATGAAGATCTTGAGTAAAAACACACATTTCTGTGTATGTTTATTTACATTAAGATGTGCATTTGTGGTATTATTATTGTTATTATTATTATTATTATATATGCTTCAAAGTCAATTAATTATTTGCATGCATATTCATCAACACTTAATGCTACAAATTGCATTGGTGGTCATAGGTTAAACAACATATAATTTAATTAAGATACATATCTAAACCAGTATTAAATTGTTCCTTACATATTTACTCAAATGTAATGTTGAATCTTAAAACATGTTCTTTAAATTCTACTTTTAAATTTTAGATGCTGCCATATTACAGTAACGTTTTACTGCATTATATGTATGAGCAACTTTAAAATAATTAACGTTCATTAAAAAAAATGTACATTTGACTTGCCCTATATTCAGAGTATTTTTGTATGTGTTTTATTAAGTTTATAGTGTAATTGGTTAATTAAGGCCTTATACACTTTCTAAAAATACAACATCAAAATGTGCAATATCAAATACACAAAATACACAAAATTACAAATTTACAAATGAATACAAAGGTTATTCTCTTTTGCAAACAAGTGTGCCTCATTTAACATCCTCTGTAAACATTTTGGTGTTTTATCTAATATAATTGGATCGTCGGCATATGACATCCAGCTGATGGAAAACTCTCCAACTTTGGGTGGGTAATTCTTTATACTTTCAAACCTTTCCCCCATATCTGCTACATAGAGATTATACAGGACTGGAGATGTTACACATCCCTGTTGTAAGCCCAAATTTGTTTTAATAGCAGGTGTAATGTTAATTCCTTTGTCTAGGCAAATTGTCATTGTAGTCTCTAAATACATTTGTCTTAGAACATTTAACATTATGGCGCAAATCTTCCATTCTGCTTATTTACTCCAAAGCTTGTCTTCGTCGACACAGTCGAACGCGCTCAAGTAATCAATGAAAAATACCTATAGTTTAGTTGCCTTATTATTCTTTGTATCCACCACAATATGATTCAGCATGACCATGTTATCCAGGGTACTGTACCCCTGCCTAAAGACAGTTTGTTGTAGGGATAAAAGCTTATTTCCATTACTCATTTGATTAATGGTTCTCAGAAGGAGTGAACAAAATATTTTGCAGCTGGTATCTGCCATAGCAAGAAGGCAATCATTTTTGGGGTAAATTCTATTCAATTTTTTATTCAGTGGAACAAATCTGGCTTCACGCCAACTATCTGGTATTTTTCCCCTTTTCCATATCAAAGTGAACTATTCTAGTTAAATAGATACCCATTTTTCCGGGTTCCATTTAATGACAATGTTTGCCAACCTTTCCGGCCTGGGGGCTCTTGAAGATTTCATGTTCTTTATAATTTCCAAGATGTGAACCATACCATATGAGAATGTCATCTTGTCACTATCCTAGTTCTTTATTATTTTATTCATCTTATTTTCCACATAACACAGCTGGGAAATGTATTTCGTCCACTCCTCCAATGTGATGACATTGGCATCTATGTTCTCATATTCAATCAGGTACTGCCTGTTTATGTACCAACATTTGTTCGAGTCATGTGTTTTACATATAATGAGCATCATTTACCAATTGACATTATGAACATCATGCTTATGAGACATGAGCCACTGGGTGATTGTGGAGAGTGAGACACAAAAGAGCGAGAGTGCAACAAAAGCTTAGCGTGCCTTGAGAGTGCAACAAAAGCTTAGCGTGCTTCGTCAGTTAACACACGTTTGTAAACAAGTCTGCTCTCGACTAACAACAACAACGTAATTGCAGGTCAGTTTTTGTTTCCCACTCGGTTCAATATTATTACATAACACAATATTTGCTAGTTAACCATGTGACTTACCTCTGCCAGGCCACTTCTACTGTTATCCACCAGCTTCTTTACAACAGAGATCAAAAATATTTGATTGCACACTGCACATTCAAACACCTTGGGTCACGCTTTCCTTAACAGTGCGTAGGGAGGTTTAAAACATTAACTGCATGAAATTGGGAATGTGAGCATTGCTTCATCCTCAACCCCGAAGCCCCAAACAGTGGAATAGCGACTTTCCAAGCAACTTCCTAAAAGCGGCCAAGCTTATGAGCACGCCTCATTACTGAACAGGCCTTCTGGGAAGGGGGCGGGGCACCAGATGCACAGTCCTTAAAAGTGGAGAAGAATTAAAATGTAGACCACTATAAGGAAGATCCTTAGAAAAAAGCATCCTCAGTATACATGTAAGTCGTTAGTGTATCTGTCCATCCAATTACAACGGTCTGTACTGCATTAATTCAAAGAAGTCTGTTTATTTTCCACAATGTTCTGAAGCTTTCTCACGCAGCGTTTAACAGCGGAACAGACTTTCCAAGCGACTTCCCAAAACTGACTTCCCAAAAGCATGCACGCAGAAGTGCAAATCTCCTTACTAAATATGTCTTCTGGGAAGGGTGGCGGGGCACCAGATGCAAGGTCCTAAAAAGTGGAGAAGAATTATAATTTAGACCACTATAAGGGAGATCCTTATAAAAACCACCTAAAGTATACTTTTAAGTCAATAGTGCATCTGTGCATCCATTTACAATGGTCTATACTGCATTAATTCAAAGACGTCTGTTAATTTTCCATGACGTTCTGAAGCTTTCCCACGCAGCGTTTAACAGCGGAACAGCGACTTTCCAAGCGACTTCCCAATAGCGCGCTTAGATATTAGAGCTAGATATTTGTCCTGGTCTATTATTTAATCTTCTTCATTCTGCTGCAGGAAACAATTGGGTTGAATAAATATCTTCTTAATGAGGTGTCTTCTGTTTGTTTCATTTAAAATAGTTCTATTGAATCACCCATAGAATGTAAAAGGCTGATTGTACATGCTTAATACAATTTTCTCTACGTTCTTGTTCTATCTTTCTTTCATTACTATTTTGAAAGTATAAAGGCATATGTTTGTCAATATTTATACTGTGGTAATGTGTATTGCTTGTTTTAATCCATAATAAACATTGTTGAACTTTATATGCAAATCTGAAAGTTGTTGCCAGATTGCTTTACTTATTGTTGCTACACAATGTATTGATATTACCTTTATGTTTTCAACTGCATGATTAACTTCTAAAGTGTGTCCAATATCATGTATATTTAAAGGCGAAGAATATACTACTTTTTCCTTTTAAAAGATGTGTTAACTCACTAACTGGTCTTTTCACAGATTCGGTTTCTAACTTTAAAGTAGGTTAAAAAGGATGTATTAGTTGAATGAAATATGTTCATATGGTGATTGATTTACCAATTGGCTTTTTTTATCACCTCTGTTTGGTGAAATGGTTAATTGGAGAATCCTAAAGGTGGCTTTATGTTAATGTTGTGTATGCAATCATTTTCTCACCCCCATGCTACCCAGAATCCCAGTGTTTCTATTCTATAATGGCTTTATGGCCTGGTTGTGGCATATTGAACAACTGGGTGTTTCATGGTTATTTTCTAATCAAATACCTGTTTTCTGTATTTCGCCTTCCTCATTCACACATCTTGGCGTGTTTCAGTTTCAGTGGTGTGGAATCAGATCTATTGAATACTTTGACATTATCATGTGACTATGACATGTAAGATAAACTCTACTTAAAATATATGATCACCTTGCAATATCTCCGCCCTAGCACATAGCTATATGAACGTTTGTTCTTTTCAATTGCCCATCCCCTAGGACATTCTTCCAATATGTGCCCCAGTTTCTTGCAGAGACAATAACCTTCAATGATTTGCATGTATGATACAGGACGGCAGGAGTTGATCTTCAATGCAGGTACACATCTAGATGGATCCCAAAGTGCAGCCTTAATCTGTCTAAGCACCCTGAGGTTGTAGTTGACATAGTGGCTAGTTATTTCTCTTTGTGAATTCCAGTGCTTTAACCGGATGCCCAGATCATCCATTCACACCTCGCCACAAAAGCTTTAAGACAATAAAGGTCTGTCCACTGCTCATATGTGGTTACATTCCATTACTGTGTAACTCCCAATATGATTTGTTTCGGTAATAAATGTAACATAGACGTTAATATGGATTTCTACAATATGGCCTAGTGGACAGATTATAGAAGGCTGCCCTAGTTATGATGGACAGGGATACTCTGAGAGGTTAGCCAAACCCAATCAAGGTAAGTGCAGAAAGTGTTGAAGACTTTGTGTCAGGTGTAAACAAGTGAGGTCAGAATCCCACAATGAGTCCGCACAGTGAGGCATACAATAATGTCCCTTAGACAGGCACGTAAAACACCAGAAAAATGAAACATGCAAGTAGTATTATCACACAACACTCAGTTATCAAATATATATACTAGCACCCTAGGTTTGTAGAAATGCATACAATAACTCATTTAACTGAATGAAGGTAAGTAGTGATACAGTAAGTAAAACCAGTTCACAAGAATAATACCATAACTTTATAAATCCAATTCCTATGTTGAATGGGGCCTTGTGCCTAAAAGTCGCAAAGCTTCTTTTTAGTTGAGGGAATAGATGTAGAAAGTGTTCTTGTGGGGGTGAAATATGTTCCAGAAGACATGTCAACAAAATTACAGGTAAGTAAGATTAATTTCCTATCCTCTAGAATAGCTTTTGGATCAAACAATCAAAAAGCGAAGCAACAAAATAAACCTGTCTATTATAAGGTTTATTACAGGGGAGACAGGGGCGGTTGAATAATTTGCGAATACTCACACGCCTGACTCTGATTTCCCCAAGTGACTAGACAGGCTGACTGGGTAGGTTTTCCCACTCTTCGATCCATTAGAAGATACCCAGGAGCTGTGAGTGCAACAGTTCTTCTGGTTGGGTCCAGGAGCTGTGTGCATGCCTTTGTGACAATGAAATGCAGCATGCACCGATGAAGGCCTTTTCAGGACACTCTTCCAAATGGGGGAAGGCTATTTCCAGTAACAGTCACCACACATGGGTGACTGCAAGTGTCTCTCCAGTCGTGGTTGGAGCAGACCTTCTAGGACAGGATCCCTTAATGCTGGGAAGCTGAAACTTGGCAGGAAGGTGACTTGTGGTACAAGTTGGTGAACATGTATGTTCTGGACAAAACTTATAATGACAACATGTCTGTCAAGTTAGACGACTGTAGAGCTGGTCAGATGGTCATATTCTGAGGGATCAGGATGGAGGGATCTTGAGAAAGCATTGAGATTGGTTGGTCCCTCCAGTCCAGGGTTTAATGCACCACAAAGGGCCTTCGGAGCTCAGGTAGCCTAGTAGCGCTTTACCGGGCCAAACTCAGGAAGGGATATCAGGCCTCTTCGGGAGTTGTCCATCGATCTTTGGTCTGCTGCTCTTCTACACATGATACTTGGCTCCAACGCTGATCTGAAGAAATGGCTGCAGGAGTCATCTTCTTATCCTAAATCCTGGCTGGAAGCAAACACAAGACCACCAATGATGAGGATCTGCACCATTCAAAAAGACAACATTGGTCCAATCAGGGACCACTGTGGATTTCACTCTTGCATACCCCCCAGGCTCTCTGGCACCACAGATGCGGACTGGGACCAGATCATTCCACCCACTTCCTGGGTCCACACACAAACAACATGGAGTAGCCTACAAAAACAGCAGCTTTCCCAGGTGAATGCATCACCATATAAGGGATTTCCTGACCTGAGAAGGCAAGAAGAAGGGCATCCATAGAAGATGGAGGGAAAGTTGAGTAATTATGAAGCCTTTCATGCCTCTGAAACACCTAGCTGATCACCAGCAGATTTGTCATTGTTTACCTCTTCTGCATTCACAACGGTTGAGAAGGTAGGTGAGCAACAGGTGGTGTTTGCGCCCTATGAGGACATTTTGCAGGTGAATGAGATTAAGTATGATTCTTCTGTTATCTGTTAGTGGTTTGGTGGATTCTGCATAGCAGTAAAGATAGTTAGCATAATGACATTGCCTGTTTATTGGATGATAGAGTTTTTATGAATGAGTCACCCATTCCTTCATCACAGTCAGCACTGAGGGGGAGGGAACATAAAGTTATTGACAATATTACATTGGTAGTATTGCTAAATATATGCTCACTTGTGTCATGTCCATCTGCACCCACTGTCAACCTATTTATGCTGAGCTTATACCTAAAACACAGGGATTGGTTGGTACCACAATAATGAGGTAAGAATTCTGAGGACGAAAATGCTGAATGGGGAAGGCTGCATTTTGCTGCATATATATGTTTGGGGGTATGGGGAGGTTCTAGGGGGTATCTCCCCACATATGTATGCAGCAAACTGATTTTTTTTCAAATGACATTTTCATCCTCAGAACTTTGTTTTTCACAGTGATCACATAAATCCTAGCAGAGTGTGTGTCAGCGAATTGGCCACAAAGTTCCAGGAAGGCAAGCAGAGATTCTGTTGTTTGGAAAAAAGATTGTAGAAGCTGACCTGATTGTTCATCAAGGCACAATATTGCCAGGTGTATTGTCCTTTTCAGGGGTTCAGTTGAATGTGGTTAATGCAATAAAGTGGCTAAACAGGACAATTTCAGAGTAATGTCAAGACCACATATTGACCCCAAATCAGAGCCTGACTAAAATGAAAGTGCTATGGGTCAACCTTTCTAAAGTTGGCCTAGCAAAAGTAATCTAACAATGAAAAGTCAACATGATGATGAATGATATGGGTGGGGGCTGAATATAGTGTTAGGGCTGGACATAAGAGTTATTCCTAGAAGTTATTGATTGCGATTATTCTTAGAAGTTAGTGTAAGAGGTTGGAGTGAAAAGGCATTAATTGTGGTAATTTGGGGTCTTTTCCCAAACAACTTTATGTTCCATGAATAACACTTTGAAATTTATAGTTTGCTAAATTGGAAACCCAAGCAGTGTTTTAGGGACTCGGGCACTGAGAAATGTGGAAACACTCAAACAAATACAGGTAAGAGATGTGCTTGGTTCTAAGTAACCTTGTTGTAATTTATTAGATTCTCAGATCATATATCAAATTCATGTGCCATGTATCAAAATCTTGTACCAACATAAACGTATTAGAGCATGTGCATATGTTTCGCCCCTTACGGCTTTTTCCAGGCTAATATTAGTATAAATCAAAACAAAGGTACAAACTATCTCCATTCATAATTCACCCATATACCATGGTTTGCACCTCTTTGGTGTCCCTGATCCTCAGTGCACCATACATTACATGGAATTAAACAATGCATATATACAATATATTCGTTTGTATGCCACAGTCCTCCTCTGGGTGTGAGTTCTAAAGAAAGAGAGAAAAAAGACACATGGTTGGAGAAATAGAACGAGATAAGACAATCCATTTTCAAAAATCATTTTACACTGTTGTTGTTTTCATTGAAAAGTGGTCTTAAAATCATGTATTATTAATATTGTTTAACCAATTTGAGTTATTAAAAGAAACCTTAGGTTTATGTCTTACCTCGCTATTTTTTTATTTATATTTATTATTAGGTAGATAGTTAATTACAAACCTTTGCCTTCATATCACGATTATCCCAGTATCCCATCACTTACAAATCTTTACATTTAAAAAAATAATAATTTCCGGAAATGTTGCCAAAGCACAAGCTAACCCAACATGTTCACCAGATTACAAGATCTCCCAACAAGCATCCACATTGAGGCTGCATTTCTTGGCCAGATGTTTGTACAAATACAACGTTGTGTATGTTCTTAACTCTGGACAAAACAGAATCAGTTGTTGAAGGGATTCAATTTGTTCATTACATAACCGACATTTAAGGTATTTTGTACCTAGGTCGTATCTACATAGGGTGGTCTTTGTGTGTAGTATATTTAACCTAGATCTGAGAAACAGCACTTGGTAACTTCTTTAGGAAGGATGGTGTCAGGTTAAAAGAGGATACAAGATTTTTGGAGAGAGAGTTCACCTTAGAATTTGCTCTTCGCATTTCTGTGTCTCTCCAATTATCAGCCCACCGTATTGTTTCACATATTCAAGGCCCAATCTGGGGTGGCACTTTGGTTAGGCAACAGAATGCTAAATTGAGTAGGGCAGTTAGTTGATTGTAATTTGCTAAAAAGGAGTAGCGACTTCCACATGACATTTAAAGACAACAATCCTATCTCATGTCTAATCACTGCCATTGGAACAGCATTTGGGAGATGCAAAATGTGTCACCAGAACTTAAGTCCTATATTTCCCAACAGAATGAAAGACAGGATTAAGCAGCATAGGTGATAGCTGGAATCACTTTCTGATTATAGAAGTGGACTATTGGAAGAAGTGAACATTTTCTGTGCTTCTGTCCAATTATCATTCCCTGAGCAGTTAATTGCTTTATTTTGGAATCCAGATGATCTTTCCATGGGCTTTCCCTGGCGTTCATACTTATCATGGCACCTAAATATTTAATTGATGGAACTTGTCTGAGACAATGATTATTTAAGAGCAAACGCATGTTCTTCGTTTTTCTGGTACTTGTATTCTCCAAGAACAGTATTTCTGATTTGTTGGCATTGATACTCAACCCGTTTGAATTAACATAACACTGCAGAATATCCAATTTCTTCTGCAGGCCTCTTGGCGTTCTATCTAATTAACCAGTTCATCGGCATAGAGGAGCCACCCAGTCATATGCCCATTGTTCTTTGGGGTGCAAGATGTTGTTGGATTAATGACTTTTCGCAGATCAAAGATGAAGAAATATAGCTGTTAGAGGACATCCTTGTTTTAATCCTTTAGATGTAGGGATGTTTTCTGTTAAATGATCCTCTTCGCTAAGTTTGATCTGCAAAGATTTTCCTGTATATACATCTTTGATAGCTGTTAGTACATCTGTTGGACATTTTAAGTCACTCAGCTTCTCCCACAAACACTCTCTCGCAATGCTATCGAATGCCTGTTCTAGATCGAAGCATGCAAGGTAGATTTTACAGTCGCCTCTGAGAGTCTTCATTTTCATAAGGCTTATTAGGAATACGTTGAGATTGCACCAAAGACCTTTAACAAAGCCAGTTTGTTGGCTGTCAAAAGTACCGGTCTTGAACACCCACTCATTTTAAGAGAACGGTTGCAAAGATTTTACCTAAAACATCGAGCAGGGCAATTGGGTGGTAGTTTTTGGGGTTTGAGTGATTGCCTTTCTTGAAGATTGGTACCACCATGCTTCACTTCCACGAAGGAGGAACGTGGCCCCTCTGGATGATCTTTTTAAATAAGGTTTCACAAAATAGGAGAGGCCTTTAAGATTTCATTCATCAGACCTTTGGGGCCCAGGGCTTGTGACCTACTAGATTTCATAATTATGAGAAGAATGTTGTCTTTATAAAAGTTAATATTCCATGGAGTTCGATCAGAGACTAGGGAGTCACCTCTTAATTGAATGAGGTTCTTATAAAGCTTCCCAAAGTAGGTCACCCACAGATTTTCTGGTATTGGGTTTAATTGGAAGGGACAGGTGGGTGGTTTATCTCCATTCAGGAGTTCCTCGTGATCTGAGAGACCATTGCCAGGAGAATTGCTTCTGCATCCTTTTGATACAACAATGATCTGTGTCCAGCAATCCAGTTTTGATATTTCGCTTTCCTTGTTTTAATTTGATGCGCCCTCATAATAATAGGAGCTTTTTGGAGTTCTGTAACTTCTTTTCATAAGAGGTGTTTCTAAACATATCGTCAAAAAAATGTTTTGGTTTAAAATGGGGTCTGGAACTCCTTTGTAAATGTTTTCAGAATATAATCAGGACATGTTTGTAATCTATCCTGTCCACATCTAGTGCTTGCCACGCTAGTAACTCCTCTGTTAATCTCGGGGCATTGTGTGCTTTTAAACGTGGTCAGTTTCTTCCAGGTTCTAATTCAACCTTATGCAATCATTGCTCAGACTGGGTTTTACAAGTCAGGATGCACAATAATATTGTTGGGTCGTGGTCACTAGCAGGAGTCGGCATGACTCTTAGCAAATCAACTCTTTTCCTCATGTTATTAGATACAAAGACATAGTTGACGGTGGCGCTTTGATCCCCATTGTGCCAGGTCCTCACTCCTGCAAGGTCTCCTTGTAAGTTTACTTTCAGCATGTGAACATGCTGAAATGATGGTTATCTCTTCAACCCATTAACTGTTTCGGTAGATGTTAGATTTGTCCCCACATGAGACAGCCTTGACATACTTGTGTAGGAATTTCAAGCAGTCTATATTCATGTCGCAACACAAATGATCATTAGTGGCTCGTGGAGACTTGGGTAGATTTTGTCAATACAAGCCATCACGGTAGAGACAACAACTGATGATTCTGAGCTGCTTGGGTTCCATTACAGGTTAAAAAAAGCCAAATGTTTAGGTTTTTTATTAGGGAGTTTCTCATTAAGGCTGATGATCAGGATGTGCATGAATGGATTAGGTTGCAATGTCAAAACAAAAGAGGTGATGGCTGGAAGGTTTAGAATGAATCTCTGGCATTACTCTGGGAAACCCTCCAGACCATCGTTCTTTGCCTGCCAAGCCATTACAGAAGGGGAAATACATATGCAAATCAGGCTTGGCCTCACTCCCAAAGGGGTAGTACAGCCCGAAATGCCAGGTCACATCCCTTCTGCACGAGACCACAAGCATCCCCAGACATGTTTCAGCCTTCTTGGGCATCATCAGTGAGGAGTAGCTTGGGTCTCTAGGCCCAGCAGGCACGGGACTCACGTCTGGGCATACCCGTCCCACTCAGGGTGACAATAGCAAAACAAAAGAGGTGGTGGCTGGAAGGTTCAGAATGAATCTTAACCTCTGGCATTGCTCTGGGCAACCCTTCAGACCATAATTCTTCGCCTGCCAAGCCATTACAGAAGAGGAAAGACCATATGCAAATCAGGCTTGGCCCCACCCCAAATGAGTAGTCCAGCCCAAACTGCTAGGTCACATCCCTTCTGCATGAGACCACAAGCATCCCCAGACATGTTTCAGCCTTGTTGGGCATCAGCAGTGAGGAGTAGCTTGGGTCTCTAGGCCCAGCAGGCACGGGACCCACATCTGGGCATACCCGTCCCACTCAAGATGACAAGAGCAAAACAAAAGAGGTGATGGCTGGAAGGTTTAGAATGAATCTTAACCTCTGGCATTGCTCTGGGCAACCCTCAGACCATCGTTCTTCACCTGCCAAGCCATTACAGAAGGGTTGCAATGTGCCAATTACCTCTAGTTTTAAGCTATTTGTTATGAAGATGAACAACCCAGTGGAGGGTCTGCCAGCCAAGCCTGTTACGGCTTTGTTGTGATACGTGGGGAAACCATCAAGGAGAGGTGTTTCAAAAAGCCACATTTCGTGCAGACTTAATATCTGAAGGTTTAACATCAAAGGAGGTAAGGCTTGTCGAAGGTGGGTGAAACCCCTAGTGTTCCAAGATCCGATTTCCAATGTCCTACGATCATCATTCTTCTGGCTTCATTTCTGCTTGGTGGAGGTCACAGCTCTTGAGAGCAAATCCCACGATTGTCTGTTATTACTCACAGCAGCTTCTGCTAAATCTTTAGTTCTTGTTCAATTCATTTCTGGTAATGGATTACGACATTTTATGGTAATTCTAAGAGAGTCCAAGTCACTTAACTGGCTATTTGGTAGCACTAATTCTCTGTTTTTTACACATTAGATTCACTTATCTTCACTTGATAATAAACACAACTGGATAGTCAAAGTCAGTCAGAGCTTGAAAAAGAGAAGAAAACCCCATGCGACAAGATTTCACCAGAATAGTGTTCTAGAAAGAATCCAAAATAGTTGGTTCCAATCGATATACTTCTTAAAACAAAATAAAAAAAACGAGTGCCAAACTTGATGGCTTAAATGAGAGTAATAAAGGAAATGAGAGTTTTCTGAGTATATATGATAATGTTACCTCCTATAAGTTCAATGGTGTGCCACCATAGAATGAGATATTGTCCTCATATTCATTATTATTTCAATATTTGGCCAGGTACCCAATCTGGAAAGAAGAGATTTTGAAACTAATTAGTGTCTAAGCAATGTAAAATTAATGGGTTGCTTCACATTGAACCCAACAAACATCCTGGTTCAATTTACCAGTTTAAAATCATTTTTTTGCTCGAGGCGGTGGTGTTCCACGTGTGGAATTGCCACCAGCACTTTGTGAATAATGTTAAATTGTTCTTATTTTGATGTTTTAGAACACCTATTTACGACATGGTGCTCCTTAAGACAAATGTGCTTTTTTGATATTGTAGAATACCTATCTACCATATCACCTAGGAATGTAATTACAATAAGGCCAATAAAAACACTTGATACAAATACAATATCATATCATATATCATAATGGCAGTAATTAGTGGCTACCTATCAACAGATCTAAGATGGTATCTGCAGCATGTTTCAGACTTATTTATGTTGCTAGTGACATCCCAAAGTAGATAACTTTCTCAGCATCCATGTCCTAACTATACCTGATTGCGGAGTTGGTATATTTGGAGCTCCTGGCCAATAACCTAGAAAATTAACATGATTCCGAAAGAAGTCTCAGGATCCCACAAAACTAGTCATGTATTATTGATTATTTTGACTTCCGACGTCATTAGCTCATCGGGCCATAGGATGCAAAATGCATAAATTCCATAATTCAGTCAGTGAAATGATAGCTGACTTCCTTAAAATGCTACCAAGAACATGTACCTTATATTTGGGGTAGATTATGTTCTGGCCAATTGTAATTTATGGCAAGATAACCAGTCTTACGCTAATGCATCCAGAAACGTACATGCAGCGTATAACAATTGTAAATGGTACAAAAGCACATTAGTTCAATTCTATAATTAAAAAAGATAGTCAAAAAGATAGTCATCTGTAAAGCAAAACTATTAGGTTACCTTGGGTCAATTAATGATGAAGTTGGTGATCACTGGGTGGTGCAATAGAGCACATGTTAGGTTGAGCCAACCATGGCATTGACTAGTCTTGAGAAATCTTATGTCAGATAGTCAATAGATAATTCAAGCTTCAAATAGAGTCATACCTTATTAGGTCTCAAAATGGTTTTCTCAAACTGGGACTGTTGTTGGGCTAGTCAGACAACCATCATGATCATACATAATTACACATCCATCACATGATGTATATATATTACGCCATTAAGTGATCTAAATTATTCAGAGCACTATTTAACATCTTGCCATCTCCTTTTACCAATTGGATTTACAGAAAAACCTGTAGTTCATTGTCCTTGTTAAGGCCTTGCATGGTACTTCTTAATTTGCATATACGCTTAACCTCCTCCTATTTTAGGGTCAGTTAACTATCTCCCTATCTTTCACTCATGGGAATATTTTTCACACCAATGATCTTAATCTGTTCCATGTTGTCCATCTGGTGCTCGAATGCCCAAGGCTTTTGTAAGGGCAATCTCTTGTCAGGTATTACGGACATATTAAGCTATTCCCTTGTGAGAAACCTAAGTTCATGGATAGTTGACCCCACATAGAATTTGTCATAAAAACAGATTGCAATTCAAACCACATATTTGGTTCTGCAATTGATCATGTCTTCAATTGGTATCCTTTGCTCATCGCTGGTCACATACGTCTGAGCCTTGTGCATAGCATATTTGTACATCAAGTAGTTCATGCATTTGAAAAAAACCTTTGACTGGCAATCCACTAACAGCACCCTTTTGTATACAATGCTTCTTATTACTCAAACTGGGGCTCAATTTGTTTTTCAATGTGGGATCTCTTGTATACACAAAATCAGGATTGTCACCTAACAACAATGTTGACTGGTGTTTCTTGAGGATTTAGTTAATGTGCTTGTTAGTGTGGTGGAATTGTGTAACTATAGTTATCTTACTATCATCTTTCAACGTCTGCCTTTTAGCGTTTAATAATGCTGTTCTATCCACACCGTCAGCTCTTTTAATGGTATCACTAATAATTATTGAAGAATACCCTCTTTCCAGATATCTTTTTTCAATCAGGTGTTTTTTTCTTTTTCATAGCTACTTTTGTAGCTACTTTGTTTAATACAGCTCCATTTGGCTCCAAAGAATTCCCCTTTCTGCATATTATCAATCGCACACTTTTTGTGACAGCTCTTAGAATGCAGGATCTAGTTTACTTCTGTGTCCTTTTTAAAAGTCCTGGTGCATATCTCACCATTTTCAATTATTTCTATGTGTAAATCCAAAAAAGTTAGATGTTGTTTACGGGTGACCAATATCAATTCTATCCCAAACCTATTGTAGTACATTTAATGACTGAATCCAGTAAGTTCCTCTTCAGTCCATGCCCATAAAAGCAAAATGTCATCAATATAGCTCACCCATGTGTGTGACACATAAAGATAATTCAACATTTGTGTGTACTCAAATTCACGCATAAAAAGGTTTTGCCACACACTTGGTCTGTATGCTCAGAATGTTGATAAACAGAAAGATATTTTGACACAAAGTAAAAGCCAAAAATTCTTTGATCATTTCAACTTGTTTCATAAAGGAGGCAGACTTTCTTATTATAGAAATAGTTTAAGTTTTAAGTGCTAATTGGGGTCAATTGCAGTGTACAGTGCCTTCATATCCATTGTAGCCAAAATAAAATAGCTGTACCCTTCAATACAATTCAGTATATCTAGCAGCTGCCTAGTATCTGTTATATAGGAGTCTAGTTTCAATACTTCTGATCTCATCATAATGTCAATACATGTTGACATATTCTCTGTGATCCAACCGTTACCACTAATGATTAGGCACACCTCTGGCAAGGTCTCAAATGCCTTTTGAACTTTTGGAAGAAAGTATATCGTTGGAATCCATGGTTTTTCACACATGAGGAATTCCTTTTCCTCATCAGTAATCAAATGTATCTCATACCACTTGGAATCTAACTCTCTGAAATTCTATGTAGTCCTTTTCACATAATCCTAATTAATTATGAGTTAGCAGTGTGGTTGTTTGAGGTCTGCTTAATATAATTGATTGGGCTCCCATCCGGGAATTTTTCCAGTAACGACAGTGTAAGAGGATTTAATTTTTAATTAATACTTTTAAAATTGCTTGTCTTCTCTCGTTCTTAGATCGCATTAGATCAGGTTAGGAGCACGTTTCTGTCCCTGTTATAAATACTACACTTTTTTACTACACTCAGAAATGTAATTTTTAATGTTCAATTTGAAGCTAAATTGCGTTGCTCTATTCTGGAGAAGTGGTATGTTTTGCATGTATGTGTACATCAGAATCCTAAGGAGAAAGGAACTTTTGAATGTTTGTTGCATCAGCCCCTCTGAAGTACAAGAGTTTGAATGGCAATAGACTTTGGCACAGAAGGCCCTCATACTGAGATTTGAACTGCATCCTCATGCTATAGAAGCCAGAGACTGTGTTAAGCTCGAATGTGCTGCCTTGTCCCATGCTGAAAATGTGGGGAAGGGAAGCCAATGGCTTGAATATCCTGACATATCATTTCTTGAACACTTGTCTTTTGCATAACATTGATTCGCACAATATTTGTATTTAGAAGTACGGATTGGCAATAGGTTTATTAGTACAAGCCCTTTTATTTTGACAATACATCACTAGGACTGCATTATTGATGGTCGTAGCTTGCTCCCATCTTTAGATATAGGATTAGATAGTCATTTTTCAAACCCAATAGTAGTTCAATAAACACCCTTGAACTGTGATCACTTGTGTCTGTCTTTATTGTTGCCACCATGAGTACCCGATTTGCTTTACACTAGTTGGAGTCATGACATTGTAAACTGATTCATTTTCTACTAAATTGTTTTGTGAAAACCACAAATGTTGACTGTGTAGGAATGGTTGGTAAATTCCAGGCAGGGATTAGAGGTTAGTTTTAGAGCATGAAATTAGAGTTTGGGGCCAGGGGATAGATAATAGGGTTAAACATTGTGCTTAGATTTTGTGGTTTAGTTCCTGGGGGTAGAGGATGTGCTTCAGATTGGAAGTTAGTTATTTATGTTGGTGTTACAATCGTTCGTCCTGCTCTCCCCGATACTAGTGCAAATCCAGCTCCCTCGCACCGTCTCAGGCATTCCACGCACTTGGCACTCGGACACAAATAACCCACAAAGCCAGAAGTGGGGTTGTAAAAGTGCTGTAATGTTAACACACACACCAGGCTCTGGAGGGCTGCATCGACTCTGCCCCCTCCCAGGCCTGGCTCATACTTATGTACAATGCAAAGCTACATATTAATCTCCTCCCATTAGCCGTACGTATTCATAACAATAGTTCATTTCGCCGAAGAAAAGGCAATCAAGTACATTTCGTAACTTCAGATTGTCTTTGCAAGTCAGGCTCTTATCAACCTTGGGACTTGAGCCAGCAGCATCCGAACTCTGTTCATGCCCGTCTCTGCGAGGCCTGCGGCATTCCACAGCTAGCTGGGCTGGTTGTGCTCTGGTGGTTCTCTGCGACATCTGCTTTCATGGCTGTTAGATGTTTAGGCCAGTCCTTATGTCAAATCATTAGGCCAGTGTTCCTGCTTCAGATGTGATGTATCTCGAACCAAAAGAAAGTGCAGAATCAGAAATGTACCACGTAACATGTGCCCACTTTTTTTTCATCTCTTCTTATTTTATCTATCAATCACTAACGAAAACCCTTGCACTACTTCTACATAAGCACATTGTAATAAAACTATTCTTACTCAATAAAGAAGCAGAAAAATAACAAAAAACATTACCAAACTAAGACAGCTTATTTATGTCTTTACTCATCTAAAGCCCTTCACTGTACTGTATTACATAAACACTGCCACCTATTAACCTCAGCCATAATCTACAGTGCATCTAAAACAAACATAACTACATGTCCCGCCCTTTCCAGCTCTGAGCATCCCTGTCACTCTCACATTCAGCAACACCACATACATGTGCCTGTCATGTTTGTTTGCACTGTCCAAGTCAAACTCTCCCTTACTTTCCAATAGATAGTAACCCTCTAGTACCTCCCATTCCCTAGGTGCACCCGCAGTCAGTGTCAGCAGCCACTTGTCAGTGCTTGTCATATTTTTCCCAAGTAGCATCTTCCATGGTGAATACCTGGTCGCTGAAAACTCTCTCAGCAGTCCATGGAGAACAAATGACAGCCAGTCTTGCCACTGTGTGTCTTTCTCATCCATCTGTTTGAACTGCTCCTTCTTGGGCACCTCTTTCTGTTTGTTCTTCCATTGAGCCACACAAATGTCCATGTGCTCCTGCCACTCATCTTTTGCTGTGGGCCCCCAGGCCCTCTCTGTCGGGCACTGAAATGCATTGTCTTGCCCTTTCTCTGCATTGAGAAGCTGAATCATTAGTTCATCCTCTGCTTTCCAAATACCCAGGAGGCGCTCACATTTCCTTTGATCCTGCTTCTTGCTCTTCTGTAAGATAATCTCCACCACTTCAAGCTGTGGCCCCTCCATCAAATGACACTCCTTATCTTCTATGGATGCCATTAGCTCTGGCTGTGGATCATTGTCAGGTGCCACGGGCCACTCTCGCTCAGATGCAGTTACCATCTTTCTTCCCAGATGCAGCACCACTGATTGTGCTTCACCATGCTTTGCTCTTTCCCCCCCAAACACTATTAAGTGACGCTGACACTGACCACCAACTTCATATGTGGGCCTGTCAATGTGCTTCTCTGGTGGACATGCCCTGAAAGCGTCTTGTTGTGATTTGACATTCTCTGGCATGTATTCGCTTGACACTACACCTTTCACTATCATCTTGTTCAATTCCTTGTCTAAGGTGCACACTGCACAGTCACCTGTCCTTCTGAAATTCAGTTTATTTATTGCCCCTTTGTCTGGACATGCCTTCCCCCATTTTGTCAGGACCCCGTTTGCCAAATCAGTCATTGCATCTCTCTCTTCCAAAATGTCCTCCCTCCGGTATCTTCCCCCACTTCCTTCCCTTTCTCGGAAATACATAGAGCCATCCCCACAGCGTTGTGCGTCATCCACCCCAACCCCCAAAGGCACTGGTGCTGGCACCTCACATTCCTGCCCCTCTGTGTGTCCTCTCTCCTCCCCCTCCTTTACTAACACTGTTTTTTTCATTTTCAGCCATGCGTCATCAGCTGCATTCAGAATGTCTGCCCACCCCTTGGCGGATCTTAACCTTTCCTCCACATTCCCTTCAACCACCCTCCTTATCTCTACTAGCAGCTGCCATCTTGTGCCGATCATGAACTTTTGTGTAAGCATTACTTCAAAATCTGAGCGTCTCTGATCACTCTGTACCTTTTCTTGTGATTCAGCACTTCCTCCCTTTTCCATTCCCTTCACCACCCTTTGTAACTGATGTTCGTGGGCAGCCCCAAACTCCTTCTTCCTTTGTACCGACTGGGGGATCACATCCCAATTGTGCAACATGCTCTTCAGCCTTTCCAGCACAGCCCTTGCCCCCGACTTATATGACAGATCTTCACCCGCCTCTTGCCTTGTCAGTGGACCGGCATCTGCCATGTTGCCACTGAAACTGTATTCTGTAATCTGTATTCTTTAATCTCTTTTATTCCTCTTTTATTCCTCTTTTTATTCCTCTTTTACTCAACCTTCAGACAGACCTCCCACTCTGTGCCCTCTACAGCATCGACCCTACACCCACTCTCCACGCCCCGGTGCTCTGACTGTATTACAGGTGCCTAAGAATGCTCTGCCCTATCTTTGTATTATTCCTAGAGTCCCTGAAGACTCCAAATTCCCCAAATTCCACTACCGCAACATGCAACAGGGTCCGCGAAAATGTTTTCACTTACCCGTTGTATTGCTGTTATCTCTGTGCACTTGATGAACAGAAGAGCTCCCGGGTTTCGGCACCATATGTTACAATCGTTCGTCCTGCTCTCCCCGATACTAGTGCAAATCCAGCTCCCTCGCACCGTCTCAGGCATTCCACGCACTTGGCACTCGGACACAAATAACCCACAAAGCCAGAAGTGGGGTTGTAAAAGTGCTGTAATGTTAACACACACACCAGGCTCTGGAGGGCTGCATCGACTCTGCCCCCTCCCAGGCCTGACTCATACTTATGTACAATGCAAAGCTACATATTAATCTCCTCCCATTAGCCGTACGTATTCATAACAATAGTTCATTTCGCCGAAGAAAAGGCAATCAAGTACATTTCTTAACTTCAGATTGTCTTTGCAAGTCAGGCTCTTATCAACCTTGGGACTTGAGCCAGCAGCATCCGAACTGTGTACATTCTCGAAGGGAGGGCTGTTCATGCCCGTCTCTGCGAGGCCTGCGGCATTCCACAGCTAGCTGGGCTGGTTGTGCTCTGGTGGTTCTCTGCGACATCTGCTTTCATGGCTGTTAGATGTTTAGGCCAGTCCTTATGTCAAATCATTAGGCCAGTGTTCCTGCTTCAGATGTGATGTATCTCGAACCAAAAGAAAGTGCAGAATCAGAAATGTACCACGTAACAGTTGGGTTTACTCTAAACTCATTCACAAACTTCTAAACACAAATTCAAATTCTTAAACTCAATCTCCAACTCCATCCTCTAATGTTTAAACCCAACCTCAAACTTCTAACCCAACCCCCAATCAAAACATTTAACCCTAACTCATAAACCTTATGTCTAACCCGCAAACTCTAAAACATACCTGTAACTTCACCTCTAACCTCTTCCAATAAACTAAAGTTCCTAAATCTGATTACTTACTCTAATTTCTAATCTTTAACCACATCCTGTAACTCTAAACCCAGACCTCTAACCCAATATCTTACCCTAACCGCTAATGCTAATGTCTAACCCACCACTCAACTTGAATGCAAACATCTAATCTTTATCCTAAGGCTGTTATCCAACCTAATTCCTAAACCCATACTATAACCTCAGCATTTAACCTCTGCTCCTATTCTCTATTCACGGACTCTAAACACATCCTCTCATTTTGAAGCCAAACCTATAAACCTCACCTTTAATCCTATACTCAAATCTAACCACAGCTCTAACCCTGAAATCTAAAACCAACCTCCAAACTCAACATCTAAACCTAACCTTGAAACCCTAATCCCAACCTCGAGCCTCAACTTCCAAACTAATTCTCTGACCCCAATTCTCTAACACTGACCCATTCACTGGTTTTAGCCTCAACCTCCAACCCTCCTCTCAAACACAAACCTCTAAACCAAGCATGTAACCCAAACTCTAACCTCAATATCGTGCTCTAAATCTAACTTGAGATGCCAAACTCTTACCTCAATGCCTAATCTCTAACCTAACGTTTGATTTAACACCCATTCTTGAATCTCAAAACCAATCTGTAACCCCAACATTAAGGTCTAACCGTAGCCTCTATTCCAACATCTAACACTATCCTGTAAACTCAACATCTAACACAATCTATAATAAACCCAATAGACTAATGCCTAAACTTCACCCTACAACCACTAACCCCAGCCACTAACACGTAACTGCCACCTCTATCACAATCTCTAAATCCTGCTCCCCAGCTGACCTGTAATCCCAAACTATAAAACCAAACTAATCTAGTGAATCAAATTCTAATACCTAGCTACAATCTCAAACTGCACTTCTAATGCCAACCTATAACCCCACCCAATTACTGCAATTTTTAATCTATAACCTAAATTCTGCTCTCCAGAGAACCTATAACCCCACCCAATTACTGCAATTTTTAATCTATAACCTAAATCCTGCTCTCCAGAGAACCTATAACCCCACCCAATTACTGCAATTTTTAATCTACAACCTAATCTCTAATCCTAACACTTGATCCCACACTCAACATAACATATAACCCAAATATTTAGCCCATCCTTAAACCCAAACCCATAACTCTAACCTTAATCCCTTGCCACCAACGGCTAAATCCAAATATTTACCTCTAACTGCAAACCCTAACACAAATCCCTAATCTCTAAAGTCTATCTCTACCACAGCATCTAATGCCAACCTCTAACCCCAAACGCAAACCTATAACCCAAAGCTTTTGCTCAAACAATTAACCTTAAATCCCAGCCTCAAATAATAATCTCTGTTTTACCCATCAATTGGTCACTCAGTGTTGGAAACAGTACAACTGTTTTCCTATCTGGATTTTATCTATGGTGAGAAAACATCACAATTAGGGATATTACACCAATTAAGATCTACGTTTTTTGCAAGTATGGCTGAAATGAGAAAGATTGTTGACAGTTACTGGCAGTATTCTTGTTTACTGCTTATAACGTTTTATAAACAAAGAGTGCTTCCAGGGTAGGTATATGAGTTGGAGATTTTATGTGTTGAAGATTGGAAATAGATGGTATGTTTTGAAGGTATGCTTTGGAGATCAGTACTAAAATGACCTACTTGTGCACTGACATCTGTAATTAGATTTGACTTAGGCCTAAAGTCCATACAAGCCATAATAACATGGGGTTCTTTGCTTATCTATTTAATAGTGCTAATCCATACAACAAATGATTGATATTGTTATGATTTGTGTGTGGCTGTCAACAGATCTTCAAAAGTGATTCATTCATTTGTTGATTACTGTGAAGCAATTCTGTCAACGTTGGGTCACAGTGGTGCTTCTTATTCTATACATTAAATGTTATGGAAGAAACATTTATGATTGGTGTCCCACAATTTAAAAGAATCAAGGGTTATCAGTCATTTCTAGACGTGCTTAATTTGGAAAACAAGGTTTAAGATAGTTCCAATCTATTTATGTAAGTATCTGAGTGCTCAAATAGGATATTTCTTTATGAGGTTTTGTTTACCTTTTGCCAACCCAGGAAGTCCTGGGTAGAAGACAGACTATTAAGAAAAAAACACTCAGATATGGAGAACCTTTAAGAATTATGATCAGGTAGAGACCCTTAAACATCTGATGGCATGTTTCAAAGTTCTCGCGCCTCTTTGAAGTTATGCCATTGCTCGTTTTATACATAAAACTGATGCAGTGCTGCCTGAAGAATTTTGGGTTAGTTTAACATCAAGGACCAAGGTCTCACTCGGGTTGACAATTTTAAGATGTATATACTTTGTTTCTGCAGACTATAAACTTGCATTATTTTAAAGAGGTTATTTTATATAGTAAGTGAAATGTGATTAAATCAATTGTGATTGTGTTTTATATATAGTGTAAAGTTTATTGTAAACAATGACACTATTAATACAATACAAATTAATAGTATTCTCTAAGCATGATTCTGATGTCTATAACCTCTAAAACTATCCCTAACCTTGAACCCTGAATCTATTAATTATTGTATTGATCAACTTATATTATTATTATATATCATTTTGGTAGGTCATCCATTATCATAAATGACCCGTAGCAGTCTCATAGGTTGACTTTTATAGTGACACTATGCCATAATGCAGAGCACAAGAAATCATCAATATGATTGTTTATTAGAGAGATGTCATTTTACATTTATCAAACCCCTTTGTGTATCTTTTTGCTCTTCTTTCTCAGCACAACATTTGCCATTTTTGAGGGCCCTCCCTACAGCCCAGGGACAAGGGATCTTAGTTGTAATGCTACAGTATTTACATTAATCTTTTTCACCATAGGGTTGCTTTTTGTATCTGGTGTGAGGGGTCACAAATGTGAGGTAGACAACTTTCTGAATGTTTTTGAAAAGATGCCATTTTATTAACTCAAAAGTTTGGATAAACACATCCCTACCTTGACCAGGATTTCCAAGCCTAAGATGAACTAAAGGAAACACTGAACTAAAGGTTTCTATCCCTCATACTTATATAGACTCCAAAGCAATAAGGAAATGTACAGCAATTCAACATCAAATATAACAATATAATTCACATCACAATTGCAGCTTCTTCTTGTAACCTGGGTGAACTCCCCTTCCCCAGATTCAAGAAGACTTTTGTTTGACTGTTCAAAAAGGATAAGGAATCCTGGCTCATAACAAAAAGGTCCACTTCAAGTCTCCTTTAATCTAGCTTGACAACACAAAGTTTGATTTCAAAGGTGATTCACAATTGTTTAATAAAGCTTTCCTCTTTCCACTTGTAGTCAAGGTCTTGAGACAGCTTCTTGGTATCAACACTGAATATTTCAAAGCTTCTTTAGTTTCAAAATAAATGTCTTTGTCAGGATATGTTGGCACCATTTTTAGTTTCAGTACTACTTCATCAAAATACTTCAGTGATTTAAGTTTTTCTTCATCATGATCAGTTTTACCCCACCACAGTACTACAACAGCATTTACCTGGTTTACTCTCATTCCAGACTTACCACTACTACCACTCTCTGTTCTGATGTACTCCCTTGCCAGAAGAAGAACACCAATTGTTACAAATTTTCTTGCACCTGGTATCCTCTTCTACCAGTCACAGCAACTATTGCTTGGGTATAGTCTCCTGCCCAGACAGAACCCATTGGCACACAGTTATATGGTCTGGTATACTTCCTTGCTAGACCAAACTACTACTCCCAAGTACTTCTGTGGTGAGGGACAACTTCAAAAGTATTAGCAATGCCTTCTACTTCACACAGTTAGGTTGATGAGCTTATTTAAGGGAAACAAGAATTACACTGATGCTATTCACCACACCTATGTGTTTGCCACGCGCAAGACAGGCAATGCTCTCCTCTTCCTGGACCTCTTTTGTCAGAAGGGCTGCTTTCCTGCCACTTTTGTTCTGCCTCTGTAGTTTTAACTGAATACTATAATAACTTTGTCTCCTTCACACTTCTTTGGCTTTGGCAATGTATGTTTATGCCATTTTAACTTTCTCTACACATTGGCAGTATTCTTCAAAACACATTTAAATGCTCAATTATCTTAGTTTGGCTTGGGTAACACTGGTTGTTTATTAATTGCCTTAATAAGAGTCTCTATTGACTTAGGCAATAGTGGTTTGTATTCTCATTTTGATGTATTGCCGTTAAAATGTATTGAAGTATATGCCATTAAATATGCTGGCATTAATGATATTCCCTTCCTTAAGGAAGACACATACTGCATCTCATCCCACAAAGTCCTCCTGTTGCCCTAGGGCCCTTCTCATCCCAGGTGATCCTCCTGGCTAATACCACCCCTAGGGTCAGGATCAGGAAGCATCTGCCTTTCTCTGAGCACATGAGAGGAGACTCTTGGTAGGGTATTTGCGAGGACTCTGTCGGGGATCATCACATCGGGCAATGAAAAACTGAAATACCTGCAACCCTATCACTCTAGGTCAACAGGCTACTAATTAGTTCAAACACAAGTTGAAGAAACCCCACTTATATAGCTACACTTCTCAAAGTTAATCAACAATTTTGTGTCACAAAACCTACCATTCAAACTTCCATTATATATATTCAAGGAAGACGCTGCGCGTGTTTCCCGCTGTCCGTGCGCCCAAACCTGCTACGCGCACAGCAAAAGCGCACATAGTGCGGCTCACACAACCAAAGTGGACGGAACTGTGGGCGTAACACGCGGAATGGGGAATAACGTGTGAAAAAGAAGGCGTAACTGGGGAAGTACTGCAGGGAACTACACGGAACGCCCACACGCATGCCAACAACCCATATTCATGGATTCGAATACGGGAAACCCGCGCACGGCAAAATACGCACACAGGCGTCAACGCGTCCGCCACACGAAGGCAGGCGGAAGCGTCCCCGCGCACAGTATAAAAGTGCGCGCAAACAACAAACACATATATACAGCTACGATGAATGCCCCATTTGTCACAGCACTGACCGTGGGACACCGCAGGAGGAGGAGAATAGCCAGGGCACGCATTTTCGCACCACGGACAAGCCTTTTTGGGATGCCTGATGACCAGGTCTACGGCAGGTATAGGTTTCCACCCCATATCATCCTAGACCTCGTCAGGGAGTGGGAAGATGACCTGACATCCCCCACCCTTTGCTCCCAAGCATTGAGCCCCTTGGAGAAGGAGCTCAATGTCCTGCATTTTTTGGCCACTGGGTCATTTCAGTCGACTACTGCCATAGTGTGGGGGGTCTCACAGGTCACGCAGTCACGCTGCCTACACCAGGTACTGGCAGGTACTGGTACGCCCCTCAGTCCGCAGGCACATATACATGCCCAGAACACCCGCAGAAAGGCAGGCCGTTGTCCTGGATTTTTTCAGGGTGGCACACTTCCCCAAAGTGCTTGGTGCCATAGATTGCACCCATGTGGCCCTACGTCCACCTAGGGCCACTGAGCACATCTACCGAAACCGCAAGCACTGGCATTCCATCAATGTACAGGTGGTATGCGATGCAAAGGGAATCATCACCTCTGTTTATGCAAACTACCCTAGCTTCACCCATGACAGTTTCATATACAGAATGTCCACCGTGAGCCGGGCCCTGGAAGCTGGGCAGCATGGCGACACATGGCTCCTAGGCAGGGTCGGATTGGGTCATCGGCCCATCGGCCCGTGGCCGATGCAAAATCATGGCTTGGGACCTGGGGGCCGGTTCCTGAAGACCATGTGGGCCGGTTTCGGCCCAGGCATGGGCTTCATTGTGAAGCCTTCACACTTCAGGAACCAGCCCCCGGTGCTGGCCTACTTTAGTGTGGCGTCCTCCCTCAGCCCACAGGTCTGGCATCCGGCGACAGCATGGCTGGCGCCTGCCAGGCCACTTCTGATTGCGAATTGTAACACTTAGTTACACCTATCCCCACCCACCCTGTCTGGGTTGCCGGGCCTGGCCTCGCAGTGCGCACACAGCAGTACAGTCCATTTGCAAGTTGGCTAGTTCCTTTCAACTTTGCAGGTGCCAAGTTACAACATCAAATTGATACACTTACAAAGTTGAAAGTAACTTTGTCTGAGTGCCCTGGGGCTGGGAACTGGGAAATGACAGCGACTGTGAGCCAATGCAATGCAGAACTGCGCGCCTTCAGCATGAAGAGGTCAGGTCAATCCCGTGACCTCTCTTGTCAGGGTATTGCTTGGCCTGGGCATTTTGGGTACACACACAGAGGTAGCAGCAGACTGCAGCAGTAGCACGCCCGCTCTCCACCGCCACCTTGGGCACCTCATGTGGCTCAGCCTCAGGCCGCCCTCAGCAGCAGCCAGAAGGGAGTGTGCAGCAGCCAGCACAGCCAGCAGTGTAGGAGAGGAGCCGTCGTCGGCGTGGTCAAGGACCGGTATCCTCATGCCCCCCCACCCTGTTGCGCTTTCATTCAAGTTTTGCTTGTAGACAATGATTTTTTATAGTATTCTATGGGGATGATGAATACAACATTTTGTATTATGTCTCTTCAGTTAATTACATAATATTATGCCGTTTAACACGTCTTTCAATGTTTCAGCTTGTTGTTTGGCTCTTTGGGCCAAGCCAGACATCCGGCTTGGATCTGGCACGACTCTCCATTTAATTTTATTGGCTTGCCCACCTAAGTGCTAATGTGCATTGCGGTGGGGGTATGGCGACCCAACTACGGGGACTGCTGGGACTTGTAGTCCGCTTTAACTGACTAAGGAGACATGTGAAGTGGCTGCAGGCCTTCTCGCACGATCCCTTTTGACTACTGTTTCATTGTGCAGTTTTTTGCTGTGTGACATGTGGCCACTGGCCAGGCATTGGGCACCCTTTCAGAGGGCCTTTTGTTTGCAACTGCCAACAGATTCAATGCAAGCTGGACAGTAAAGGATCACATGCGCGCAGTCCGCGCACGCACATTTCCTTCAGTGAAGGATTAGTCCATCACTCGCCCTCTGTTCTTCAAGCCACAGCCCTCCGAGTCTTGGTCTGTGCTGTCCAAGTAGTCTGCTGCTCCTAACCCTACTGAGAAGCAGTGTGCTTTACCAATTAACACACATTTAAGAGCCGGTGGGAAGACTGTACATTATTGTCTTCTGCAGCGCCAAGAAACGTCTGCGCTTCACACATGAATAAAGCTATCGGAGTCAGCGGGAGGGATTCACACCATTGTCGGCCGCAGCCCCTAGAAGCAGGTGTGCTTTCCAAATGAATAACAGAATGCACATGTGGCATCACCACAGCGAGCAGAGATGTGCATTGGTGCTTTACAAATGGATACACATTTCAGTGCCACTGGGAAGAGATATGCATTATTATTCTCTGCTACAGCGCCACGAAGCGTGTGCGCTTTACCAACTGACATCCATATTACTCCCAGTCCCAGCGAGTCTGAGCAGGAAAGAGATACACTTTAGTGTCTGCTATGGCGCCAAGAAGCGGTTTGCTTTCACAAATGAATACACATTTTAGAGCGAAGAGATGTCAATTATTGCCTGCTGTAGTGTCAAGAAGCGCGTTGCATTAACCATTAAAAATATATTACATTATTGCCTGGTTCAGCGCCAAGAAGCGTGTGCGCTTTACACATGAATAAACATGTATTCTGCGGGAAGATAGGTACATTAGGCACAGCACGACTTGCAGCCCTGGCCCCTGCAGCTCATAGCACTTTTGGTAGCATGCATGGCAGCAGGTCTCGGGATGGACCGTAGATGGGGTGCTGTTGATTACTGAAGGTTCCCGGCTTCTGCAGTGATATAGCATCAGGCAGGGTGCAATGCACGCCCCCACCTCCCTTACCTTGTACGTGCTGGCCGGGCCGCCTCCTTCACGAGGTACGTACACAACATGCCCTATTGATGACCAGTGAGAGCACCACTCCAAGCACACACAGGAATTACGTCCTGCTTATTTATCCCAGCTTTGTGGTATGGTGACGAAGGGACGATTTTGGGGTTTCAGTGTGTTTGCAATGTAACAAGTTTTGCTCTGCATCTAGAGCTTGGATCCGGCTCAGGTTCCGCAAAAAGACGTTATTGCTCGTCTACCCTGTGGGCATGTTTTAAAGCCTGCCCGTGCTTATGTTGGTTGATATGTTGGACCGCTTACGTTTTATGTGCATCATGGCACACCTTGCATGGTAGTGCTCACTCCTTAATGCTTTATGACGATTTGGTCTGTATGTGAGTATTGGTTCTCTGAATGGATTCTCTGTTGGTTGGTTGGTTGGTTGGTTACATCTTGGTATTGGTGCGAGGACTTTTTGATTGTTTTAGGAAAGGAGGTGTGTGGTGTTCTGACCTTGCTATGTTGTACCAACAGTGGCTGACATGTGGGGTATTTGTGGAATGCTGAGTGTGGTATGTGATACCTGAGTGAGTTGATGGTTGGGATCAGAGAGGATGGGATCATGCAAAAGGTGCTTGCCTTTAAGACTCTTGTCTAACTACCTGTGTATGCCCTGGCTCTAACTACAACAAACATGTATCCCACAGAGTTCTGCCAGATGCTTCCATGCTGCTGCCATGCTTTGGGGAGGATAACACACAATCCTGATGTTATTTGTGATCTGATTCCCTTTACATTTTTAACATTGCTCATTCCTTTAGTTTCCATTTGTATAACATGCACAAGGCTCGTCCTTTTCTTTCCTTTTACTCTGCGAACAATTCTAATTGTGGCCTTATTTATTTTATTTTATTGAGAATTTGTTCATCTTCTCTTGAATCGACTGCTATTCTGCCCTTCTGATTGGTCTAGCGGCCTAGCAAGCTAGCAACTCTTCGCTCAATCTATGATTCTGCTAAACGTGTTCTTTCATCTTTCCACTCACAATTCGAATAATCCATCTCTGGCTTGCTTTTCCTGGCTCCCTTTGATACTCATTTTCTCTATATTGTGTTGGATGCCTCTGAACAGAGCGAGTGCTTTTTGTAACATGTAGACATCTTGAGGTGTCTGTTTTGAGGGCGGCCAGCTGGTTTATGGGATACATAGCCTTCTGTTTTTCGTAAGTAAGCCACGTTGCATATTGTGATAAGTAGATCACAAGAGTCAGAGGGCAGTCTGGGGACCTATAGTTTGGTGAGGAGAGATGTACAGAAGCTGTATGTGTTCCAAGGCATGCTGTGCACTATGAGGGTGTAAATATTCAGTGAGGGAATGCATTCCGACATACGCATCTGCCAGCCCCGTGATTCACCCAGTATAGGTGCCTACAAGTATCACCCGAGAGAACACCTATGGTAATTGGTGACATCATTAATCAGTAGGGAATAATGTATTGAGGGACATGGAATTCCTTGTGCTCTGCACTGTGTCAGTCATAGTGCAGTGTGGGACATGTATTGCCATCGGGAGTTTCTACATAGTGAGGCAAAGTGTAATGTAGGGCATGTTTGAATTTCTGTGTCAAATAAGTAGAGTGCATACTTAGAAATGTAGTCTTGTGGTGCCGGTGTGCTTTGTGAAGGATCAATCATGTGTACATGTGTTTGGGTAACCTAGGCATATGATAGCCACACTTAGCATGTTGTGGAACCAGCTGCACACATGAGGCTGTATCCAACAAACAAGACTAATTGCCATTTGAACTGCATACAAGTACAAAATGGCTACACCTGCCAGTCTTGCACATAGACCCTTGCACACTGGGGAGCTCAGCAAACATCAGTACAGTGTGGGGGCCCTGTGAGAGACCCTCAGATTACCCGCTGTCGTCACATCATATTGCACTATGGGACTTGTAGTCCTGCATTTGTAATCAAATTGTTCAATTTAAAGAATATTGAAATAGGCAACAATGGTTAAAAATACTAGCCGCATAGTGAAGTAACTCATTAAACTGTTACTGGCCATGTTGGCCATAAAATGGCCCACTTTGACCAAAAAAACTGCCCCACACCAACATGCTACGAGGTCAGACTCTAGCCGGGCATAGGAGACCTTCAGCGAATGTCTCCCTCCTCCTACTTTCACATACACTCTGTGTTCTTTGTATTTAACTACATGTTGGTTTTCACCTATTCATGAGTTGTTCTCGATATGTGTTAACGCACTTATCACGCTGTGTAAACTTTTAGGTTTGTGTACTGTACTGGCTTGTCACTACCATGTTGATCACCTTTTTCTCTCTACAAAAGAATACTCTAAAAAACATGCAAAGTAAAACCATAGTATCAGCTAATTAATAAAAAGCTGTTCTACAAAATATGGATGATATATATGTTCATTAGCAGTTTGTGTTTGTTAGAAATGGTGAATGCCCCATTAAATTGGGTGTTCGCAAGGGTTCAAACTATTGTGCATTTAAATTGTATTGCATGCATTTGAATTCTAGAGGGTAGGACCACCCCCCAGTTATAGCTTTATAGGCCCTGCAGTCCTCCCGGTACATGGGCAGCCTCTTTTTGTCTATACCACACCAACATGCAACAGACAGATTAACCCTCCATAAGTTGCATTTTCTGTGAAGTCGTGAATTGCCGCGATTCATGGATCATGGTTTGAGGGCCACTTTTTTGAGGCAAGGGGTGGGCCACTTTTTTTTGGGTGTCGGGCCTATTTCTTGTCCCAGTCCGACCCTGCTCCTAGGCGAGTACAAATGCCCTTGCACATGCATGCATGTCACACACACACACACAAATACACAAACCCCAATAATCACAACCATTTACACCTCCCCAGGGGACAGTGCCTACCCTCTGAGCAACCACATGATGACGCCAATCCGGAACCCCACCACACCACCCCAGGTAAGATACAACGCTGCCCATATTGCAACCAGGGCCATAGTGGAGCGCACATTCAGAGTGCTCAAGTCACGTTTCCGCTCCCTTGACCGCTCTGGCGGGCAGCTACTCTATGCACCACTAGTAGTGTGCAGGCTCATTGTGGCAGCATGTGTCCTGCACAATGTTGCAACACGGCAGGGCGTACCGGTGGACATGGTGGTGCCCCCACATCCCCAACCACAGGCGCTGCCCATGGTAGGGGACAGGGCACATGGCGAGGAAGCCCGGACCCAGCTTGTGGCCACATTTTTCACCTAAACTCCCACCCCTGTGGAGTGCACACAGGCCTGGCACATACCAGGTGACAATCGATGATGACAAAGAGACAGTCAACTGTCACAACCCTACCACCCTGAGATAGTTGCCATGGAAGTGCCACATTGTCTGCATCCCTAGCTACTTAAACACAAGCTATCCTGTGTGACCAAAAGGCACACATATGACATGACATGATATGCCCTATACACAAGTATTTCAAGGTGCGATGAGGCCGGGAGGGGGGAACAAGGGAAGACAGACAACGACACTACTAGGCGAGGTGTCATTTAGATTGTGCAAGTGCAGGGGTAGGGGGAAGGGAAAAGTGCAAGGGGAAGGGGAGGGGAGGAGTGCAGTACAGGGTAAGTAGACTAAAAAACAAATACATAGGCCAGCTGGTGGCAACTGCAAAGGTAAGTGCAGACAAACCGTCGAAGTGTGCTGGCCCTGACGGTTTACCGCCATGTGTAATAAAAGATGACCCTATTTTTTGGGCTAATGTCTTTTTGAGGATATTTAGATCTATTTTTTCAACTAAATCTCTTCCGAGTTCCTGGGTCAAGTTGATTATTATTCCCTTACATAAAAAAGGACCCTGCACCGATCCCAATTCCTTTAGGCCAATTGCCCTTATTGATGTTGCTGCCAAGCTTTTTGCCCTTCTTCTACTTAATGAAGTTGAGAAACACATCAAAACAGAAAAAATGTTAAATAAAGTACAGACGGGTTTTAGAAAAAATATGGGGACTCAGCTGAATGCTTCCGTCCTTGCTCATCTACTTGCGGAGGCTCAAAATTCTGCACATGGGCCGATTTTTATTGCATCACTCGACCTATCTTCAGCATTTGATTCTGTAATTCGTAATAGGTTGTGGAAAAAAATGATAAATCTTAATTTTCCACAAAGTTTGGTGGCGCTCATTGCTCTTTTGCACCAACATACTTCCATCAGAGTACGTATTTCAAGTAAAGGTATTCTAACATATTCTATTCCAACGGCAATTGGCGTTAAACAGGGATGCAATCTCGCAGCAGTGCTTTTTAACTTATACCTCCATGATATTGAAGGTATTTGGGATTCTTCTAAATCTTACTCTGTGAAGTTGGGGAAGATTCATCTCTCATGGTTGGCTTATGCCGATGACATATTACTATTTGATAGTACGCAATCTGGGCTGCAAAATAAATTGGAGACATTTTTGTTGTATTGTAGAAAAAATAATCTTACTATAAATCCCTCAAAATCAAATATCCTGATACTTTCTTTGAAAAAAAAGATTCAGAAGTTTCGGTGGCATTTAGAGTCCTCTATCATTCAAATTGCAGTCCAGATAATCTATTTGGGATATAATCTGGCAAACAATTCATCTGCACTTTTTTGGCAACGTGCGATTGCAGAAAAAGTGATACCTTTACAGAATCAAATGAGAATTATTTGTCGTAAACTTTGTAAATTTTCTCTAAGTCCACTATTTGAATTTTATTCAAAAAAAGTTGAATCTATCATTCTCTATGGTTTGGACATGAATTTAAACGATCTAGCAAGCTTTTTGAATAAACTGCAAGCCAAGCTATGGAAAACAACGTTATGTCTTCCTTCTTCTCTTCCGAATGCAATACTTCGTCATGAGCTAGGTTTAAACTCACTGGCAGCACGATATAATTGGCGTCTTCTGAAAACTTATTTAAAAATGAGTTTCCCAGAGGAAAATTCGCTGTATGAGGACTTTTGTCATATGCTAAGAGCATCGCAGCCAAGATCTATTGCTGACTTTAAGCAGCGTATATTGTCTGTCCTTGAAAGTATTAACATTTCTGCTGAAGATCTTCAAAGCAGATTCCATATTGCACATAAGCGTGTTTTTTTGAATGACTGGGCAGAGACTTGCACCCAAATATCGAGCTACTCTTCTTTTTCTGATTATGCACGTTTTAGGCACGCTCAGGTACCTCGGCAGCAATATCTCATTCTTATTCCGAGTGCTGAAACTCGTTCAGATTACATGCGCTTTCGACTGGATTTACTGCACACGAAAGCAAGAACGAAACATTGGGGCACCAGAGATAGAGAAGAGGTTGATATTAGTTGTAGATTTTGTAAAAAAACTTGATTGCACAGAGACTTTCAAACACCTTTTTTTGTTCTGTACAGTCTTTGAAATGGCGAGAGTAAAAAACATTTCATTATTCAGTACTACTAATACCCACATGGGAAGAGAATTAATCTGGACCCGTTGTATGTGGGGCTCTAGTAATTCCATAATTTTGGCAACGGTGCGATTAGTGAAAATAATTGAGTCCGCACTTTTTTCTCTGTGTTGATGGTAAATGTGTGGTTGGGACAATTTGAGGCCGTTGTTGAGTCCCTGTGTTTCTGCGTTTTATGTTTTTATGTTTGATGTGTTTATATGATGTGATGGGTTTTGTGGCCTTTGTTTAAGTAAAGAATATGTTTGTGGTTAAGGAACAGTAAGGGAATATAAATGTTTGTTTTATGTAAATGTTAGTTTTTAAATAATATGTATTAATGTGAAATGTAATTGGTTGTAATTGTTGTAAATTAATTTTGTAAAGATGCGTTTGCATCAAAAACAAAATAAATAAAAAAAAAAAAAAAAAAAAAAAGTGCAGACAAGTGCTGGGAAGGGGGGGCTGTAGGGATAGAGAGACAGTCCCGCAGTGCAGTGGTTGCCTGGGAGGCAGTGCAAGTGGAGAGTGGCTGGGCCAGGGACCGAGGTCGGTGAGAGTGGCCCAGTTGCAGATCCAGTGCAGTTCCAGTGAAGAATTTTGCAAGGGAGAGGCAGAGAGAAAGCAGAAGCAAAGAGGAAGGTCTTGAGATGCTTCCCGAACCGGAAATGGTTCTCCTCAAGTTCCAGTGAGGCAGGAAGGCTGTTCCAGAGGGAGGCCCCTGCCGCGGAGAGAGATCTACCCCCAGCTAGTTGCTTTGAGAAGCGGATGACCCTGACATGCAAGGTGTGAATCACACACACCTGCAAAACAGGCCATGGCCATCACTGTTATGTCACTCAAACCCTCCCAAAGCACAACATGACATGGCAAGCAATACCCATACACCAACACAGTAACAATAAGGTACACATTGCCATGTCCAAAATGTACAGTGGCATCAGACAATGATGCCTGACATGGAATCAGATGAAATGACTGACCAACAACCTCCCACCCAAAATAAGTAATTTCCAAATGCATTACAAGAGTTAAAGACGTAACATAACAATGAATGCCTGTCTACATGCACATTGTGCATTGCAAAATCAACACTGCAGCTTCTGTGTCCTGTGTCCAACTCCTGCAACACACTGCTCAGCGCACAGCACAGCGAACAGCCATTGTGTGTGATGCACACCCTGAGCATCACATCTAAGCGACAGACCACATCAAAAAGCAAATTAGGCATGTACAGAATCCATAATTGGTCACAGAACATGTGCTGCAGGGACACAGTGGGCACCAGAAGGCAAATAGTGTAAACGTGTATATGCAAGGGTGGTTGTACATGTAGTGCATCAGAGTGCAAGTGTGTGGGTCAGTAAGGACATGCACTCAACATATGCATGTGCAATCAAGTGACCATCAGTGTCCTCTACACATCACATGTGAACATTCACCATGTGTACACCCCAGCATGTCAAACCACAACTATCCCCCTCGCACCTGAAAGGTAAACACAACACATGAACAGGCATTGATCAGCAGAACACAACATGTACATAGGATACCACCATTACAATGTCAGGGTTCCCATCACACTGCAGGGCAACGCAACTATCAACAACAACCCCCCCCCTCCCTCACAAATGACCATGACCCACTGAACAACTGCACCTGGGTCATGGAGCCTTCAACCCTCAATTCCACCTGGCCACAGGATCACCTTTCCCCTTCGTCACCATCTCCCACCTTGTGTGTAAAAAGGTGCCTGCACCCTCAGAGTCCACACTCATTTCCAAAATCACAAAATCCAAACCAGAAAAATGAACCAGAACACCCTCCAGTAGATGACTTGACGTAGCAGTACCTCACAAAGGCCAAGTACTACCACAATGATGTAACAACCAAGGTAGCACAGTAAAACAATGTCACAACAGGATCTGAACCATGTGTGGTACATAACATAGAATGATGCACCATGAACGGATGTGTACTGTCACAGGTCCCGTGTACAGGCGCGGGAGTGTCACGAAACAACCACCCACACCGTGTCCCGGGTGCCTGCAAGGTCAAACTCACACAGGCCTCTGAGACCCTGGTGGGGAATGAGGGTCTGGCATATGCAGTCCGGACAGGTGTTGGCACACTGGATAACTGGAATGAGTGGAAGGAGAGGGGAGGAGGAATGACACATGAAAGATGGGAATGCACGAAAATGTACTACCTGCAAGAACACATACACAATCCAAACAAACTTGGACATCATTGTCATGGCCTTCTGTAGACCAGGCTTAGGAGTGGCACGAACCAACCACCCCCTCTAGGGTTTTGGCGCCTGCAAGTTTGGGGCTTACACAGGCATCCACAACCCCAGCGGGGAAAGAGGGTTATGGAACATTGCTTGGATAGGAACGGGAAGCAGGAACACCGGGTAGAGGGTACAGCGTTCAAAATTGCATAGGATTCCGGTTGATTAGGGGGGAAAAAAACATACCAAATTGAATTACACATTCATCCATGCATTAGTGCACCCCCCAGCAAGCCTATGCAGAGCAGTTTGAAAGAAAAGCAACACTTAGCTCTGGTTTTGAGTGCTGGCCTCCTGCCTGCACACTCTCAGGTCCGGTTACAGGAGCACTGCAATGCTGCAAAGAGAGCCACAGTCAACAACCTGTACGTGCCCATTACACAAAAACACACCACCAAACATGCCCCATAGCAACAAACTACTCTACAAACAGACAATCTGGTGTAGATGCTTCGTACCCATATATAACATTACCCCTGTGATGGGTCATACACAGTCAATGCAGTAAGTCAGCCGCCGGTGGGTGCGTGGCAAATGGAACACCAATGTGTCACAATTCACACTACATGCAATGTTCCCTGGGTAAGCAGACAGACCCATATAGCAAGGCATGATTTCAGAGCAAGTTGTGTACCACCATGACCGAAACAAAGTTGGCAGTGCATTTATCAAAATGTACATGGAAATGAAATGCACTGCACCCGAGTATGTCCCTTGCTGTATGTCCCTGTGAGCTGCCCCTTTCCATGTCTGGGAAGGCTACATGGTTGATACAAGTGCCTCAATGGACCTTGGTGTACCGGAGGGTATGTGCCACTGCCCCTGCAAGTGTCCCAGACAACCTTACAATCAACAGCCATCAGTCCACCAACACATCTGAGCTGCATTGTGTGCTTCAAAACCAATATTCGTCCAAGCTCACCCTCAGTGCTGTGACTAAGCCTGCATGTGCAACTCGCCTGGTGCAAGCTTTGCTGTGTTGTGGCCCCCCTGTGCTGCTCACCTTGCCTGGAGTTCCTTGGAACACGTCAGCAGTTCTAGGATGTAGGTCTGCAATCCCTGTGCCTTTGCTTGTGCACACATGTGCATGTGGGCACCAACAAACGTGTCCAGAATTCCGACGTCCAATGGGCCATGTCTGCTGGCAAAGGTGCTCTGGAGGCTCATCCCCCTGCAGAAAGGGCATGAAACACATGATTAATGCTTTAGAGTCATCTGTGTGTGTCTCTTCAGGCATCTCATTACTTGACCATGTCAGAGAGTTACATCAGAAATCACACCATCAGTCCGTCTTTCACATCCAAAGTGTGGAACACTATCTACGGCATGAATTGCAACAAGCACGTGTACAGTAAAGATAAGAAACATACTACACAATGCATAGCAATGAATGTACACATTAATCATGAAACACCCCATCTAGCAAAAGCTGAACAGTGGACAATAACACCAAAATCATCCCCACTAGGGGTGTAAACACAAGTCACACAGCACCAGACATGCCACAGATATGACAGTCCAAAGCCCTTGTGTAATAGGTTGTGTCACCGAACCATCCTTGCGAGCCCATGGATAAGGGAGGCAGGAGTGTCATATGTGAGTCAAGGACCCCAAGCAGCAAACACATACACAAGACAAGCCTGAAGGGCTCAGCTGGAACAGACAGTGGATGCCTTCAAAAGCCACAAAGCACCGCACTGTCACATGAAAGCACAATAGACAAGCAATTTTAAACTATATTAACTAATTACACTAACTATGGAAAACCTACATTACCTAATTAAACTAACTATCAAACAGAAACTTAACTAACTAAACTAAAAGAAAAATCAAAAATGGCCACATACGACCCGGGGGGGAGGGGAGGCACCCAGGAGGGGGGAGGTACAGGGTGCTGCTCAACATCCACATGCGATGATGCTGAGCCAAAAAAAAAACCTCCATGGGCTCAACGCCTGCACAGCCCGACATATGTGGGAGATAGATGGTCGTCGGAGTCTGGCTCATCCTGGAAAGGAGGACGTGGCACAGTAGCCTGGCCACGCCTAGCCGCAGCTTGCCCCTCGTCAGCAGCAAATCTGCCGGATGGGTGAGCCTGGTTTTGTGTGGCGATGTGACGTAGGTCTGCATGCAGAACCTCACGTGATACACGTGCTTCCTCTTGCAAGGTAGCACGTGTAACACAGAGTTCCTCCTGCAAGGCCTGGCCGGACAACCGCTGTACCTCCCGGCAAGCCTGTAGCTCAGCCGAGATGGTACGCTCAAACTGTGCAAACCTCTCCTCTGCCCGCTGCCTCTGGGACATCATAAGGACACCCAGAGTGGATTTGAAGGAAGCATACTCCTCCCTCAGGGCATCCATGTGCGCGTCTGTGTGAGCAGTAATTGCTTGATGCAGAGACGACATTTCAGCCTGGCGTGCCCTGTCTGAGGCTGCCATGCCCAGCCTGAGCGAGCGGGCCGTGGACCGTGCCGCCTGCTGCTGGAGAAGCACCTGCCTAGCAGGGGGGAGCACAGATCGGGCCACAAGCTCCATGCTCTCAGCGATGTTCTCCATTGCTGCCCCCTGCCATTCTGAATTGGCAGTCATGTCTTGCTCCCACTCAGTATACTGCGGTTGCACGCGGCGACCGCGTTGCCGGGCTTGACCCCTGCGGGACCCAAGGACCGGGGATCCTCGCTGTTTCGGCACCGCCCGTGGCTGCACAACTACATGCCCCCGTCGACGTGATGTCCCAGGCACATCAGTGACTGGTGTGGAGGGTGACCCTGCGTCCTGATCCCCCATGGGCGGAGGAACCAAGACTGTCTGATCCCTCAGTGCAGGTGTCGCAGACAGAGGAGTGTCCACATCAGAATCACTCACCCCTGACACATGGACTTGATGCTCATCTAACTCAACATGGACGTCAGAGTCGTCATCAAGGCTGGAGTCATAGGCAGTCAGAGACAAGATGGACTTTAGCACTTGGTGGTTTTTGTGGCCTACCACCCCACAACCCCCACTAGTGCTGGGTTGATGTAGTGGTAACAACCCTGTGTCTGGCATGACAACACCATCCTGCGCCTCCATTGCGTCATCACCTGAAAAATAGAGAGAAAAAAGGTCACTACACATGTCAGAAGCACACAACACACACACACACCGACAGCAAACGCATCAGGCAGACATGTGACACACAACATATAACCTGGCATGCATGCTGGGTCAACTTTGAATTGCTTCTGTGATCAGACCTGTTGAAAGGTGGCACTTCCATGGAAGTGGGTCTATGCAGTGCAGAAAATGTGTACGCAACTCACTACCTACATGTACAAGGACTCCGTGGTGTGTGCCAGGAAATGTGAAGGCAGTGCAATGTGAAATTCAGGCATCACGTTCATTGTGCATTCAATGTGTACCATATCTAGAAGCCAAGCACCCCTCCACCCCAGTACCAAAGCAGGGATGCCTAGCATGGTATCAAAAGGCTGACCATACACCTGTGTATTGACAGGCAGTGTTGACTGGCATCAACAGCTTAATGTGATTCAAGTGACAACAAATGATGATGGGACAGTAAGCAGGACACATGATGAAAACTCTGGATGCCGCCCATGTGTGAAGAAGACACAACTACAGTTGGACAGAGTCATTGGCCATTGAACAGGCTGAGGCCTGTGAGCCACACAGATTGTCAGACCCTAAACATGTGTGCAACGCAGTACTAAGCCACAGTTGACATGGGAAGGCTGATGAGATGCCATGTAATGTATGTAACCAAGGACTTGTATTAAAGTGATCATCCAGTCATGGACACATAGGGGCATGCATGCAATGCACATGGAGCATGAATGGGCACTCATGTCCCTGCGGGACATCTGACTTATGCACAGTACAAGTGAGATACCCTGCATCAAGTACTAAGGCTGTACCACACGGCATATGTCTGCCAGATTCTGCGCTGGAAGTTAGCATCTACAGACCAGTGCAAAGTTGGAACTGGGGTGCAGAGTGGCGGAGGAGGGGCAATGGAGCATGCCTACATGGAGTCCCTGCATGCAGGCAGAGGAGACATGCATCACAGATGCATTGCATTACTTACACATCAGAACCATGTACACGTCACATGTAGTGGCAATCATGCACAACACATCCCACAAGTGAAACACACACGTCCTCAACAAACACGCATCAACACTCACTGGACTGGGCATCAAAGTCCAGCATCTCTCCCACTCCTTCGACCAATTCAGGTGGTATGAACTCAGCAACGAGTGCCTCATGCGGAGTGAGCTCTTCCTCCTCTGGTGCAAGCCCACCGCCAGTCACCAGAGTCAAGTTGTAATTGGAGGCATGCTTTGCCTTAGTGCTGCGTTTGATGTCATTACAACGCTTTTTTCACTCTTGCGCCGTGCGCACCTCATGGCCGAATGAACTGACATGTTCCACAACATGCTTCCAGTGGGTGTCACGTTGGGCAGCCGTAGTCTGACTATTGGCACCCACTAGCATGTCACGGCTGTGGCTCCGCATGTAGTCCACGAGGAAGTCCAGTTCCTGCCTGCAGAAAGGCTTCTTCCTCGACGTGCAGGAGGTCGTGCTGTGTGTGGGGTCCCAGCCTGTGCTGCAGGTGCAACCTTCCTCCTCTTGGACTGTGGCGCAGACCCTGGCTGGCTAATGCCGCCCTGACCAGTATGGCCAGTGGGTTCGGTGGATTGAGCCGAGGGAGTGGCAGGTGGAGGGACGACCAAAGGCCTGACTTGTGTCAGTGGCAGCTGGGTGCCCTCTAATGGACCCTGCGCAGCAACATCAGCTGTGGCAGGGTCATTGAGCGCAACGGTCCTGGTTGGCAGACTCACAACCGGGGTGTTGTTGGGTGCATCTGCCCCTGCACTTGCCAACACCCGGCTGTTCAGGGCAGCAGATGACATGACTGCCCCAGGGACACGTGTCTTGGTCTGAGCAGCCTGGCCTGCCCCTATGGTTTCCCTCCTGGCCTGTTGGAGATCTACCAAGGGCTCCTCAAGTGCCAACGCAGCCTGCGCTGGCAGACCCTGAGCCTAGGTGGCAGTGTCCACAGCTGCACCTGCTGCTACCACTACCCTTGGGCCCGTGGCAGTCGATGGAACGGACTGCCGGGTCACACGGGCGCCAGTGCCAGATGCAGAAGCTGCATCCCCGGAACCACAGGCAATGACTGCACCAACACATGGCACACCATTGTGCTCAAGTGGCGCACCCCTGCCTCTTCCCCCTCTGTGGCCGCCCTGGACACCCTGGAGTCCCCCTACTCCCTGGTCACCACGGCCACGTCCCCGACCACGCCCGCCACGAGGAGTACGCCCAGCTGAGGCGCCCATCACCTTTGGTGGCCTCCCAACCATGGCACAGATGGAGTAGTGCTGGCACAGATGGAGTGGTGCCAATGGGAGGTGTACACCACAATTGACCTGGGCAATTGGGGTGAAGGGGGTGGGAAGCAAGATGTTAACAGCCCCCTGCACCTGCAAGGCTGTATGTGACCCCGGTGATGTAGTGACGGGTCACGCAACGCTCAGGCACCCCAAAACTGCAGTAAAACCGTGCACGCAACCCTGCAGCCTACATGCGTGGATTCAACCTCCCGCAGTACGCGGTGGCACCCAGTAACACGAATAACGCGTACGCGTGAGACATGCAGGCTACTATGACATCGAAAATGGGTGTGATACACAGGGGCACCCGCAGTGGGAAAAAGAGCGTGTGCGACTCACCGTCTGACTAGCGCGATGCAGAAAAAAACGCGTAGCCAATACCCCCGCCAAAAGAAGAGATACGTCCTTGATAGCTGTGAAGTTGTGATAGCGCTCGAAACAACAGGAAGCAGCAACACATGTCGGTCTCCACGAAAGGCACGTACAGCGAACTGCTGGGCCCGCTCACCTTTAACCCGTGCTGGGGGAAACACCTGCACGCGTCACGTCACTTACGCGCATGGGCCCTTTCCTCGGATTACACGCGGACGTGCAGTTTTTCACGCGCGCTGAAATGCCCATGCACGCCTGCGCCCGTCACGTCACAGGGGCACTTGAGGGGCCTTCTGTCCAATGAAATTGTGTATGCGTGCAGACGCGCTTACGCGCTAAGGGCCTTTCCTCGAATTACACGCTGACGTGCAGAATTTTCACGTGCCAAATCACTCCGTATCAAGCTGGCCACGCGTAAGCACACGGAAGACCACGCTCCTGCCCAGAAGGCCGAATTACTGCCCCCCAGAGCCCCGAGCATGCTCCCACCTGCCATCTGCTGCTGCCTGACTGCCTGCTGCCCACGTGCCCTGCCATTTGCTGCCTGCACATCAGCCAGGGGTGCTGTTGCTGTGACCACCCCTGCTGGAACTGAAGACTCCCGACTGGGATTCCATCGCTCCACAGCCCAGCCCCAGGACCCAGTGCCCACCCACTCCTGCCTCTGGGGTTGTCATGTTGGGCACTGCAACATCTGGCACCACTGACAACCCCCGGCCAGAGAGGCAGAGGGGCACCAGCTTCAGTGCCAGGGAAGTTGGTGTCCTGGTGGAGCAAGTCCTGGGGCAGTATGATGCCCTCTTCGGACGTTCCCGCGCCGACAAGGAAGGACGGACTCGGATCTGGACGGACATCATGACTGCCATCAACGCGGAGGGGGTGGCAGTCTGCGACTTCCAACAAGTCAAGAAGCGCTGGGAGGACTTCAGGTCGAGGACCCTAAACAAGGCCCGGCGCCTCTTGAAGGCAGCGGATGCTAAGGGGCGCCGGGGCCACTTGTCGGAAGATCAGATGAGGGTCCTGGAATGCATATCCCCAGTGCTCCACGTCCAGGTCCTTGAGAGGCAGAACCGTCTGGAGTCGAGCGGTAAGTGTACATGCATCCTGATTGTGAGCTGTGCATGTGGTGATGTTTCAGTAGTGTGCAGGTTGCACATCTGTTTGTATGGGGTCGAGTATGGGTGGGGGTGTACAGGGCCGTGAGGCTAACACATGCGAGGGCTGTAATGTGTGAGACATGGATGGTGCTTGTGTGTGTAGGCTTGCATGCCAAATGCAGCTGTGTGGGCACACATGTTTGGATGAATGTGTATGTAAGTAGACATGTTCGTGATGTCACACATGTATGTTGTTTTCAGCTGCATGTATCAGCACTGTGTACATGTGCATGTGTGTGTATCTGACAAGGGTGCAGCAGTGATGCAACATGGATGCATGTGACAGCGGGATGTGGAAGCCTGATTGGCAGATGTGACATGGATGCCCATCTGAACACTGCGACGCTTGGCAGAGGTGTACACATGCATGCAAGTGTGGTGGGGTGTGTACATGTGTAGTGCACTCCCTGTGTTGCATGTGATGTCTGGCTCACCATTGCCTGCTCATGCTGTTGTATGAGTATGGATGGTGCTGGCAGTTGCGATATGGCTGTGGTATGGCTCATGTGTGCAAGTTGAAATGACATGTGTGTTGGGGATTGTGATGGCATGTCTGAGGTTTGCCAATGTCACTCATGTACAACTGTCATATGTGTATGTGTCCATTGTACAGGGCCTTGATGCCTGTGTTTTATTTCTCCCTGTCTGCAACGTCAACTGATGAAGAGGGCGGAGAAGGTGCTGTGGAGCACAGCGGCGGGGATCCCACCGCCAGCCGGAGATGCAAGGCCCGGCTCCCCTCCCAGGTTGTGATCTCGTCAGGGAGTGAGGAGTCCGGTGCCGCGTCCCAGGCCGCAGCTGCCAAAAGGAGGAGCAAGAGGTGGAGGTTGGAGTTGGACTCCTCGGCAGCAGAAGGGGCAGCTGGGACCCCACAGGGCCCAATGGGGGAAGATGGCACGGAGTCATCCAGGTTGGTGGGGGGTTTGGTGGAGGAGGAGGCCGTGCAAGCAACAGAGACGGGGTCTGGAGGTGGGGATTCCACTGGTGCTAGTGTTGCAGTGCAGGACCAGGGACAGGAGGCAGCACAGGCCGCCGTGGAGGTGCCTGTGTGCAATCCTGTCCCTGATCCTGTCCCTGCATCATCTTGCACCAGCAGGGATGCCTACGTCCAGACCCGTTTTCAGGCAGGGGATGAGCTCACGACAACTGGCCTTCCTCTGCCTGCGGACGTGGCTATCCGGGTCCGGGTTGAGCCTGTCCTGACTGGTGTGGCGTTGCGTCAACGGGCCATGCGAGGTGACCTGCAGTCTTTTCATGAGGAGACTGCACGTCATCTCGAATGGCTCGTCGACCGCTTCGGCCTACTGGGACACGTCACGCAGGCCGGATTTCTCAGTTTGATGGGGCTTGCTACGACCCCCTCCTCAACTGAACCCCCTATGCGCCAGTCGTCCTCTGTGCCATCTTCCCACCCATCAGTCACCTGGGTGCCCTGTGGAGCTGCCTCTGACGGTGCGGCCAGGCTGGTGGAGGAGGCATCCCTGCCAGAGTCGGGAGTCGGACGTCCAGCAGGGGTGGCCACATCAACGACTGCACCCCAGCCAGCGGAGGATGTGCAGGCAGCAGGAGGCAGTGTACGGGCAGAGGCACTGCAGCAGCAGCAACGTGGTGGGAGCCATGATGGCTCGGGGCCTTTGACATCGGAGGGGCAGGCATCGGCCGGAGGGCAGGAGGACCCAGGACAGAAAGTGTCTTCCGTGTGGCAGCGGTTGGGCCACGCCATAGATGCGGAGCGGCAGCGGGTGGAAGAGGCACCGCTCACGATGGTCAGGGCGGAGAACTCCATGCGGAGGGCCCTGAGGCGGGCCGAGTGCCTCGAGTCAATCCGCAGGGGGCTGGAGATGGACAGGTCGACGGCCCTGCGGACTTTCGGGGCCATGGAGGAGGACCGCCTCCGGGACATTGAGCAGGAGTTCGATGATGCCCTGGCCCGGGACATCCAAAAGTGAGCCGTCGGACTAGCCCGCTGCCCTTGTAAATAGTTCTGTAGTTAGTGTTAGGTTTCCTTTGGTTTTGCATTTTTTTTGGACCTTTTGGACAATGGGCCACATTTTTGTATATAGTTTTTTTTGATTAGGTAGTGTTATTAGATAGGTTTCATTTCTTCTGTTGGGATCATGGACCCTGGCTTGTTCATCTGTATATAGTTGACTGTTGGATTTTTATTCTTTTTTACAATTTACCCATGGAGCAATGGCTTTCAATTATAATTTTCCATTGGATTTTCTTTTGTGGACTGTGACTTTGGACACCATTCCTTTGGATTATGATTTTTGCTTTTGCATTATTTCACGGACATGCTGCTTTTTATTTTTTTTTAATTCCCATTTCTGTTTTTTTGATTCAATTTAAGTTTCCTTTAATACATATTTTTTGTTCAAACTTCAATGTGTAGTATCATCTCATTGGTTTCATACATATCATGATATGGGTTTTGAGATTCACTGACACCCATTGGGTGTATGTGAGGGACATGTGTTCATTTCCAAACTTGCAATTGGGGTTCTATCATGTTATTGCCATTTATAAGTGGGTGGATGCAATACTCGGTGGGTGTTTGGCATTTGGAGGCTGACCATAGGGACCAGGGATCTAGATTGTGATGACATGTTGGCTGGGGAACATGAGTTGGGGGCCTGGTGGAGGGTGCCCCACAGTGCTGGGGGGTGGGGGTGGAGTGGAACATGAGTTGGGCATGAGTGGGGGCCTGCTGGCAGGTGCCCCACAGTGCTGGGGGTGGGGGTGCAGGGGGACATGAGTTGGAGGCCTACTGGCAGGTGCCCCACAGTGTTGGGGGGTGGGGGTGCAGGGGAACATGAGTTGGGTGCCTGGTGGAGGGTGTCCCACAGTGATGGGGGGTGGGGGTGCAGGGGGACATGAGTTGGTGGCCTGGTGGCAGGTGCCCCACAGTGCTGGGGGTGGGGGTGAAGGGGAACATGAGTTGGACATGAGTAGAGGCCTGGTGGAGGGTGCCCCACAGTGCTGGGGGGTGGGGGTGCAGGGGGACATGAGTTGGGGGCCTGCTGGCAGGTGCCCCACAGTGCTGGGGGGTGGGTTGCAGGGGAACATGAGTTGGACATGAGTGGGGGCCTGGTGGAGGGTGCCCCACAGTGCTGGGGGGTGGGGGTGCAGGGGACATGAGTTGGGGGCCTGGTGGAGGGTGCCCCACAGTGCTGGGGGATGGGGTGCAGGGGAACATGAGTTGGGGGCCTGTTGGAGGGTGCCCCACAGTGCTGGGGGGTGGGGGTGCAGGGGGACATGAGTTGGACATGAGTGGGGGCCTGGTGGAGGGTGCCCCACAGTGCTGGGGGGTGGGGGTGCTGGGGGACATGAGTTGGGGCCTGGTGGAGGGTGCCCCACAGTGCTGGGGTGTGGGGGTGCTGGGGGACATGAGTGGGGGTGCAGGCTAGTCCCCCGTGGTGTGGGCTGCCTGCAGGGGCCGTGGAGGTTGTGGAGCGAACACCTGGGAGGACCCACAAGGCCAATTCACGTGTAGTACTTCACGGAACCCCTGAAATACACGTACCCTGCTGATATCGCGTGTGAAACTTCCTGCGCACCCCAAGATACACGTACCCAGGACATTCGCGTGTGAAACTTCCCGCACACCCCAAGATACACGTACCCAGGACATTCGCGTGTGAAACTTCCCGCGCACCCCAAGATACACGTACCCAGGACATTCGCGTGTTGAACTTCCAGCACACCCCTGAAATACACGTACCCTGCTGATATCGCGTGTGAAACGTCCCGCGCACCCCAAGATACACGTACCCAGGACATTCGCGTGTGAAACTTCCCGCGCACCCCAAGATACACTTACCCAGGACATTTGCGTGTGGAACTTCCAGCGCACCCCTGAAATACACGTACCCTGCTGATATCGTGTGTGAAACTTCCCATGCACCCCAAGATACACGTACCCAGGACATTCGCGTGTGGAACTTCCAGCGCACCCCTGATATACACGTACCTTGATGGAATCGAGTGTGAAACTTCCCGCGCACCCCTGAAATACACGTACCATGCTCGCACAGGGCCAATCGCATGTGAAACTTCCTGCGCACCCCAGTAATACAGGTACCCTGCTGAATTCACGTGTGTAAGTTTCCGCGCACCCCGAAATACACGTACCCAGGACATTCGGTCGTGGAACTTCCAGCGCACCCCTGATATAAACGTACCCTGCTGAATTCACGTGTGAAACTTCCCGCGCACCTCTGATGTACACGTACCCTGATGGAATCGCGTGTGGAACTTCCCGCGCACCCCTGAAATACACGTACCCAGCTGAAATAACGTGATGTACTTCCCGCGCACCCCAGTGATACACGTACCCCGCTTGCCGTGCTGGTAAAGGGTTAGCGCAGCCCTTTGCGCTGGATTGGGGATTTTGATGCCTTTTCCCTGCACAAGGGGCGTTCTTGGGGGCGTAACTGGTGCTGCTGCAGGGTCACTGCGCCACTGTGCGCCACGGCTGGTTTTGGTGGCTGGAATCCATGAGTACGCTGTGTGCGGAAATGTATTTTGGCGCACGCGGCTGGCGCAGGGATTCGCACGCGCACACTGTGCGCCAGCCGCGTGCGCCACTTGTGCGCTAAATTCTATGAATTACCCCCTTAGTTTTTCCTCTTTATAGATTTAGCTTCCTGACTTTTTCCTTGGATGGGTGGAGGAGGTTTGCCTTTGTAATTTCGTTTTCTCTGCTCCTGTTCCTTTACTTTCTCTTGGAATCCATTCCAGGTTTCTCCTTGCACTTCTGCATTTATTTCCCATTGATTATTAGGTGTGGTGTGCTGTTGTTACTAGCTCCTGTGTGATAGCCTATGTTTTCCTCACTATTCTGTAATCACAATTCCTACTTGCCCCTTGTATTGAGTCTTATGTATTTAGTTATCCTCCCATTGCTGTTATAGCCTTTCTGGGTCCCTGTTTGATCAACAGGGTTTGTGGGCTTTGCTGACATTCAAGTGGTATTTCTCATCCTCGTGAGTACTGTTTTTAAATTACCTTATTCAATACCATCAAGAGTGTTAGCTCCCAGATCCTGCCGTTACTTGCCCTGTATGTGGGCTTAGTGCTGTCAATAACTGTAATAGCAATACAATTATTGAAATTGATTTATCGTAGTAATATATTGTATAGAAATTGTCATTCACATTCTATACTATTATTTTTATTGGTGTGCAGTGATTATATCAAATACAAAACAACTAATGAAAAAATAAATGAAAAGACAACTAAAGCCAAAATAAAACATTTTGAAAAAAACTAAAAATTGGATTGTGAGAGAGAATAGTGGTTTTGGGGGTGGGGAAAAGTATTATAAACAAAAATGGGGGTGCTTTTGGGGGAACCCCCAAACAACGAAAAATAAATTAGTTATTTTGGAATTAGTTATTTTGCATTCGTTACTTTTTATCAATTATTTAATTATTTATAATTGCATGTAACCCTTGTTCCGTGCCCAGAGAAAAATGTTGATACACCAACCATTCTAATACATAATGAAACTGCATTTTACCTAACATTTCCATAATGTACATGTGATTTTACATTATTGATACACTTTCCTATTAACTTTCTCTTGGGCGGTTTGGCTTAATAAATGAATACCTACTAAATTGGTATGCATTTCTCTACCGAATGGTTTGCTAGTGGATGTTTGTTCTCTGTCTTTCTCACTATTTCGATTTGTTCCATTATACTTGTGCTCAATGCTCTAATGTTACTTCCTACATCCTACATATATTTAATTATGGATGCAAATAATTATGTAAATCACGTAGACTGTTTTTAGAATTGATGCCTTATCTTGTAATGTTTTAAATAATAATAATAATAGTATTGGGGCATCGTATTGTAAAGTTATTGCTGTATTCATTTCAAATTTGTAAGCACCACAATATCCACATTTGTAATAGGAGTTTGTTGTAGGTGGAATCCAAGATGCATGGCTAGTTAAAGGTGATTTTGCAAGATGACTTGGATATTATCAATGTGTAGAGTTGGTGCACTTGGAAACATACTGTGCTTTTTTCTCCATATATATGATCACTTCTGTTCCTTTAATAACAGCTTCCAATGTTTGCCATGGTTTAGCTAGAACTCTGAAAATCTCTCCTGAGTTACCAATTTATTTTGTGATGAATCCTATTTGTTGTGTATCTCAAATTACATCTCTCTTTCTAATGGTAAGCAATGTTGTCCTGTCTTGTGCATCTGCTGCAGTCTTTGCTCTGTTGACAATTTACTGGGAATAACCTTGCTCTCAAAATATATAGCTGATATCTGAAACTTGTTAATGGAATAGCTTTAATTGGCTTGTAATTTATCTTTGATCTTATCATTTCCCCCAAGAAGATTTTACCGATTAGGAATCATTTATTGTGTTGGATAGCATTGACTACTGTCGGTTTTCTGAAGGAATGACTGTGAAGTACTCCTTCCTCAATATGAATAACAAGATCCAAAAATGCAATTATAAATTTATCATAAGTCAAGGTTGCTTTAATGTGGACACATTGGTATTTAAGTAATCTTTATAATTTAATAATTCGACCCAAGTTTCATCTCAAGACAAGATGTCATCTATGAATCTCAGCCAAATTGTAATGTCCTTATGAAGCTCCTTTACATCTGTATTCCATACATGATCTCATTTCCCATATACAGATTGGCTCCCGATGGGGGACATTTTACTCTGATTGAACCTATAGTGATGTGCATATAAAACATACTGTTAAACATGACAATATTGTTTTTCAGGACAACATCAGCAATTTGGCAAATTTTGTTTTCAAATTAATTCAATTGCTGGCTCTCACTCTTCATATTTAACATTCATTTATATAATACAGTTGCATTCAATTTTTATTTTTCAGTTCAGTAACTTGTTTGCTGTCATGTGCATATAATGGTAAGGATGCAACTAACTCTGACAAATGGTTATTAGTACACTTTGATAACGGTACTGTAAGGAACCCAATTGCACTTACAATTGGTCTTAATTGTGAATAATTTGTTCCAGTCTTATGTATTTTTGGTAAATGATGACTGTGGGAGGGGTCTTTATCGTGAAATGATGACCTGCACACAAGTTATGGCCTAGGCAAAACCGAGGGCCATACGTTAATGAAGGGGCATTATCCCAAGTCAATAAGTCTGTTAGCACATATGGCAATATAGGTTTTGGAGTTGTGGTTGTAAACTGGAACAATGAGTAAAATTAATGTTCAAACATATTTGTAAATTAAATGTGCTTTTATTTTGTAATATTTAATAAACAAGGGTATCTTAATAAGTTACACATTTTATTGCCAATATGGTTGAATTGGAATGGTTTCAACATAGGAATGCATTAGGTGCAATTAAAAATGGAACAGTTTCTCTATAAGCAAGTGAAAGCTTTTCACCTGTTTTAGCTTCCTCTTTGGTGTGGTCAATTGGGAAATGCAGTGGGAAAATATATCCTCCCAGGGATGGAGTGTTTTCTTAAACAAAATAATACCTTGAATTTGCATTGCTGATTCCGTGTCTGCTTATGAAATTAGAATATTCAGATTGTATTCAATACCAGTACTTATTGACTGAGAGGAGGTCAATAACGATGTCCATGTCTTAATATAAAGTAGCCAATTTTGGATGATCTGCATAAACATATGCTTTCCCTTCTATTAGCTTTCAAGCCATCTAAATGTATTACTTTGTTTTGATAGTTGATTGCAATCTACAAGTTTGGGCTGTCGGTAGAACCTCACGGTTTGCTCAATTGTTTAACAGTGTTACAGCTCCTTTTACATAATCGGTGTGATTCAGAATTACAATTGTATCACGCTTATCAGCTTTTTTGATGACTATTGTAGAGTCATTTCTTAAGGACTTAAGAGCCTGAGGATGTTGAGGTGTGAGATTATCTTTAAATATCCAAACATTATTTTTTTGCCATTTTGGAATCTGACACATTAAGTTCTTTGATAAATGCCTGTTGAAATGTATCAATAACACTGTCCTTAGCGAGAATTGGTATCACACATTGACTCTACCGACTGCTCACTCTACCACTAAAAATGAACAGTATACCTGGTCTAATTCAGTTGTTTTGACTATACTTTAGCTTCTGATGGCTGGTGTGTGTCTCACATCCAGTTCTCCCTCTGATTCTTCTCTCTCCCTGAGGCCCCGGCCTGGTGAGGAAGTTCAAAGTTCTATGCTTTGTGTCTCTTCCTCCTGGAGAATGTTGCTCGGGACCCTCAAACAAATTGTCCAAATAGTTCAAAATGTTTGCTGCCATGTAGAAGTGGCTGGCACTCACTAGCTTGCTTGGTTTGACACTGTAAGTCTTTGTTTCACTCTGGTAGAATGGGATATGGTAGTTACTCCTCTTAATTTGGCGTGAGCTAACAGACCCATCCGGACTGTGGATTCGCTGTTCACCCCCTTGAGAGGTATTCTAAATGTCTGCTCGTCGTAGGCTTGCGGCCACTCTGGCCTTAGGATTCTTGCCTCATATTCAGTCCCTTTTGGGATACTCTCATTATCATCCCCTCGCAGACTTCATTTTGTTTCAATCCCTTTGGGGTATTTTCATTCTCAGCCCTGTGTGGGCTTCTTGTTCTAGTTTCACACTGCTCGGGATATCTTTAATGTCCACCCCACTTGAGTTTGCTCATTTTCAGCCCCTTCTACACTGTGCTCACTGTTAGACCTTGCAGTCTTCTTTGGTGTGTTTCAGCCATCCTCCTGCTTTCTCTATCCGGACGCATATCTGTATTACTATGGCAGTGCTTGTCAGGTGAACTGGCTGCTTCAGCTTCTCTGGAAGTGTGACTCTGATGTCCTCACTGCCTGGTCTTCACACTTGGTTCCTCCTATCTGTCGTTGACAGGACTTCGGCATTGGGTTTGGGGGACACAAGCAAACTGCTCCAGCGAGAGTTGATTTCTTCTTTGGTCAGGTGGCTTGATGCTCTCTGCCTTCCAGTGTTCCAAGAGGTTTCTGTCCACCATGCTTCCAGTGTGCTCCTACTTCCAGGTGACTGTGAGGAATGCTGTCTCTCTTCTGTGCTAAGACACAGACTACTGGACATGTTTCAACTGCCAAATATCCTACAAACATTTGTGCTTCAGTACAATAGGGATGTATGGAAACATCTCTCCTTGGAGATACTTTGTCCCCTGAGGGGATCACCCCCAGTGAGATCCAATATAACCTGTCCGCTAAGGGGCATATTGCATAGCAGGATCACTCCCTAGTCCAGAAGTGATGGCTCCCATATGGGGAGAAGGACACATTCCCTGGATTTGTCACAGTATGTTATGTTAGTAGAGACCTCTAACATTGTTGCTTGGCACAACAGTTAAGAATACCACCCTAAAAATCTATATTTTCTAGGGGACTACAAATCAGAAAAATAATCGGGACATAAAATATATCAACTGTTAGGCAATATATCACAGTGTAGCGAAGAACGAAGGACTAACTCAAAGACTAATGGTATGTCTCAACAGAAGACAGTTTAAGCATTATTTATACAAATGCTCTTTTACATGATTTAAAATTAATAATACAGAGAGGGCACTAAATTAACACGTTTTTCAAGTGCACATTTTTATAGTTAAAGAATTTGGGGCATGTACCGAATTGTGTGAAATCTATTCAACCAAAAACACAGTGGTAATTCTTGTGGAATACTGCGCACAAGTGATAATTTATGGGAGACTCCATTACACCCTAAATTCATAGTACACATAGCATCACTAGAAGGTCATATGTCCACCACATGCCTACTTCTCAACATGGGCAGAGTGCACCATATCAAATATTGAACCACAGCTGTGTTTTCATTTGTATTTCCAGGCCCTGCAGTGAGAATCAGGATGAAGTAGTTTAATCTCGGTGCTGGCATATGTGTGCTGATTGGTGATGTTGAAGGACGTTCCACATGGTTCTCGGGATTCTACATTGATTCTACCATTGGTAGCGATGCAGGTGGTACAGACTCTCACCTCCCATGGTTGTCGTGTAATCAGTTTACACACAATGCTGCTATAAACCTCCACCAAAAATGTTGTTACCCACCTAAATATAGTCATCATGAAATCTATTACTAATCTAGCTTACACCAGTAATGCATAGAAGTGTGCAATAACCTCTACTTGTATATTAATATAGTATCACCTTATCTGTAAAAACCTGGACCAATTAGTTAATACCAGGCTATCAGCAGTTGTTTTACTTTGCAGCGTTTCATCGCTTTCTGCAGATGGAGAGAGAGCACCAAAGAGACCTATCGTGTGAGCCTGCCTTCTACGCTGTGACTAAAAACACCACATGGTTTTACGCCAGCATGACATGGTAATGTTTTTGTAAAAACCAATAGGTTCCTGTGCAATACATCTTGTTTTAGTACCTGATAAACTGCGGTTTCCATAGGAATTATTGCCTGACGTGTATTATTTTCCTAATTTGCATTACAAGGTGTCCTAAAATGTGTTTTGATGATTTCACTTATGTTAGTACTTTTTTTGCACATGTAGGCAGCCCCCTGCGTGTAATGTATTTATTCTACATGTAAATGTTTCCAACAAGTCTTACCCGGGCACTTTTGCACATTATGTAAAGCTGCAATTCTGAGGAGCTGTGAATGGAAAACCAAACGTGCAGAGTTGCCTTAGAAACGAGTGCGTCCTTCGAAACATCGAGAGGGAGAATGATTTGCCAGATGTGCACTATCAGGCTTATCTTTGCAGCTGGCTCGGGATATTTGCTGAACAAATTCCACTTCTGCATTTCTGGGGGAAGGGCGTGACAGAGATGCCACCCACACTAGACTGATTTATGGCGGTTCAACGGTATCAGGTTTCTACCAGACATGACACTGGACGCTCCCTCCCATTTGATTTTCAAACCATAGCCTTGAACTTGCAGGGAATGGCAACAAGAAATGATCGGCCGTACCTACCTGACACGTTTTCTCGTAATGTGAAGCAACTGAGCGGGTAGCTTCACAAAGGATGGATTCTGCTAGGGCGCAGGGGACGCCATACACTGGGGGTCCTTGAAATCCTAGCTTGACTGAACACACACCAAGCTTCCCCTTTCTTCAACGCTACTTTAATTTCTAAACTAATTGCGAACCAATGTTAATTTGTAGCTTAAAATGATTTATCTTATTTAAAATGTTCTGCTAGAAACGTGTTTCTTTAAAAAAAAATATTTAAACTATCCCATTGTTGCATTTTACCTACTTGTGCCAGAGTATTTGATGTAGCCCCTCATACCATGAGGCACGGCTCTGCCAAAGCATGCTTACAAGTCCCTTCCCACGTTGTAACTATATATTTCACCTTATAATTTTTCACTTTGCACTTAATGTGACTAGCGTCGTGATTCCCGAGGGTCTTGGGCGATGATGCAATAAATGCAAAAATACATAAATAAATAAATACATATCAACCAACTCTGAAAAGTAAAGAAAAGAAATCCACAGCAGACATGTATTCTGTGGTTCTGTGAAGATAAAATAAGCAGAACTTGGACTTGTTTTTAATGGTGCTCTTCGCCACCACCACAAGGTACAGAGTCATGTATTTGACAACAGCTCCTAATTTTATAATACATTTGATTTGCGTTATCGTGCCACACACTGTGTTATTGGTATAAGCCCAGGAGTGGCTTAACTTGAGGTCGGGGCAATTGAACTTAGATATGCCACTGACCAAACATGTCTGCAATTATTTTCTAATTGACGATGCGATTGAGGACATGACTAGGAGGGAGACAAAGGGTCTGATTCATGGAATATTTCGCGTGGTGCAAAGTGACTGCACTGGTGCAAAGTGACTTTGTTTTGCGCTAAAAGTTCCATGAATCAGGCCCAAAGTAGCACAGTAGAGGCTGTATTACATTAAGGTACCATGTTGGGGCAATACATTCACCCTCTAGTGATTTGGAACGTAGCCGGAGAAAATAAGAACAGTCAACATAGGTGTGGCATTCTGGTGCTTGGTGGCTTCAGCACGTTCAGGTACGAGGCTAGGTAGTCCTGTTTTTCCCTAGCTCAAATAGAGGTATAGGCATCCAGCTTAAATCAGATTACAGTGCAAAGTAATACACCACTTACCTGAGAAATTAAACATTATTTCACGGGATGGACTCATAACCTGTTTCTGAGCCCCATGTATGATTTTGTTTTGTCCCTGGTATATGTTCCACTTCTTTTATGCCCTCATAAACTTGCTCACCACCTGTTTTCTTCGTTGTGTCATTGTGCAGGCACCATTTATGGGAATGCTCCTGCCATTCTGATTGAAATTGACACACCTGTTCTTCAAATAAATAGAAATACATACACAAATAATATGGAACATATAGTAAAAGCGTCTTCTCGGAAGGCCATTTTTTTTCTTTCATGGAGCTCAGAATCAAGCCCTCGATCGTTTAGTCTATAATAAAGTTATCCCTTTAAGTTTGATTGTTTGTGTGGTGTTTTGCACGCTGCTAACACGCTTAGTTCTGGCTGTTTTGTAATGCTTTGAGACTCCAGTGTCCTAATGCAAAACATCATTGTCAGCCTCTGTGATTGTAGCTGGTATCAGTGTACGAAAGGGCCTATGATTGGAGCACAATCCATAGGTCCCTTATGGCAGTCTTTTAAATTCAAAGGGGTGACCCGTGTTCTTGTAGGGTGAATTAAATTACTCATTATTCATGGAAACAATAAGCATATTGAACAGAGGGAGCAGAATAGGTATAACTTATGGCTTCGTTGCTGCTACATGATGATTGAAAAACAGCTATATGAAAATAATTGTAAAATATCCGAATTTGCCAGCATTTCCTTAAAAATATTTCAATACTTGCCGCTGATGACTCTTTATTTTGTCTCCAGTTAAGCCAAATCAGTGTATAATGTTTGAGACATTGATCAAAACCATTAGAATGTTTCCATTTGACTTGCCAGCATCTGGGAGCTTAACTTACAGAAGTCAATAAATGAAAGGAGTTGAACAGGGAATTATATGGATTACAGTTGCAACCCTAGACACTTCTAAATGATCTATATGCCACCAGTGTGAGGTTACTAGTGTACCGGTGCAGAGAGGACATGACAAAGCAGTTCAGGCTGACTTTTACCTTTGTGAGCAGTGTCAACACTGATTTATCTGCGCTGGTCCTCTGCTGTAAGGAACTCGACCAGCTAAAAGGGGTGGAATTCAAAATAGCTGAGGACAATCCATTAGGATTGAGTCAAAGCTTCTAATCATACCTTGTGTTAAACGTGGCTTCCATCACTTACTGGGAAATAGAATGACCGAAAATGATATGTGGGCTTCAGTGGGGTGTGGACAATCCAGTAAAGTATCAATATCTCTAAGCCCACAGGTGCGAGAGCAGAGCTGGCATATCTGAAAGCTGGACATTTCAGGATCATAGCGTAACATACAAATCCATGGGTGCTCTCAATGCAATCACTAACAACTCCTAGATTTCATCATGGGGTTCATCATGGGGTACTGCTCAGAACAATAGATTTATTGGATTAGGGAAAGAGTAACATTTCCCAGATGATAAAAGAGGAAACATTTGACCATTGATAACTTGTTGGAGTTCGGATGTTTGTGAGAAGCAACCCTAAGCTGTTGCATCATGTTCATCCATCAAACATGACATAATTACAAAACAGAACATATGTGTGGGAGTTTTAAAATTCTTATCCAAGATGCTCAGGTGGGTTGAGTGCGATTTGATCACTGCCTTGAAAGGTTGAGAAGGTGTTGGAAGGGTTCCTCTGCCTTTTGTCAGATGTATTTGTATTATGTTGAATTCTGTTGTTGATTTGCCTCCATGTATCTTCTTTGCTCTCCTACCCTTAGACCATCACAAGGTGTTGGGATGGGCTGTTGTTCTTCAAATATCAAAGAACAAATGTTAAGCAAATGGTAAGAGAACAATTATCTTTGCTGAACCCAACTGGACCTTGCCAACATTGGCTCTTTCAAAAACTGTTCCTTCCTTCTCTCCCCAATGGACACAGTCACTTTTCACAGCATCTACAGACCACACAAGCCCAACATCTCCTTCATCAAAGACTCCACAAACTTTGGTCACCAAAATGTCTCTAATGACTGCTATCAAATCTTCTTCGGTGACTTCAACATCTCTGGCAACCCAGCTACCAAGTCAATGAAAGAAGATCTCTGCTGCCTACTCAAAACTCGTGCAGCACATGAATGACCCAACACAAAGGAAAGGTAATTTTCTCGATATCATCATCACATCCCTGCCCACCCTCCATAACAGATTTTCCAGTCAGACCATCTGGAAATCCTCTTTACCATCAGTTACACAACAACAGCCAAGCAAACCCATCAGAAACCCTTCAAACAAGCCTTCAGATCATTCCAAATATTCCCACTGAAGGCTCTGACATAAGACGTCACCAAATTCTACTTTACATGGGCTGATTTACCTCTACTGAGCACAAACTGTAACTCGCTCCTTCAAGAACCTAGCACCACCCTTAAAACCAACAGTACCCATCATGCCCGAGTAAATCAACACAACCTCAAGCACAAACTTCCCACACCCTGGTACACTCAAGAACTCAACTTCAACAAATGAACCCTCAGAAAACCAGAGAATATTTGGTGAAAATCCTGCATGGTGCCCACCTCGCTTTGCTCAAGGAACTTCGTGCTACACACAGATGACTGATCACCACTGCCATGGCCAACTACTACCAAAATACCACAGCCAAGGCCAACAATTAAAGCATAGCTTTCTTGAAAGTCATCAAGCATTGCATCAACTCTCTGCCTGACCCACCCATGCCACACTACATCTGGAAATCTACCGCCATCAACTTGTTCATCATTATAAGATCAGAATGATCCACCAACACATAGATGGCAATGCTACAATTGACAGCACACCCATCCCATCTCACAAACTACAACTACCTGGACAACTTTCAAGACACTCACCACTATGGACTCCCTAACTGCCATTCTTGCATCCCTCCTGGCAGCATTGCATGTGAGCAAAATCTTCCCTGCCTCCTAACTCAAGAAACTTCAGACTGAAACACTCCTCCCTTACCTAACAATCATCAACAGCTCGATAATTCAAGTCACCTTCCCCATAACCCTCAAGAATGAACAAATCCTCCTTCTTATCAAGAAACTAATACTGAACCCTAACGACCTCAGAAATTACTACCTCATCACCTTTCTTCTCTTCCTGGGCAAAATCCTTGAGAAAGCAGTAGTCACGCAACTTCGACACATCAAAGCCAACATCCTGCTTCATTCCTACCAATCTGACTTCAAACCCAGATGCAGCACAGAAACATCTACCATGAAGATGATTGATGATGCCCATAATATCCTTGACGATGGCAATCCTTGTCCCATGGTTCTCCTTGACCTCTTAGCAGCATTTGACACAGTAAGCCACCAGACACTTACTCACAATCTACTTCGCTGCAAGGGGTCAATGTGATCATACCTTGCTAACCAACACCAGTTTGTAAAAATGGATTCCTCCAGAACATTAACTTTACTCATCTCCTGTGGTGTCCTGCAAGAATCAGTCGTCTTCGCCTGTGATCTTTAATCTTTACCTGGAACAGCTTGGAACCCTTCTCCCTGTACAACAAATAGACATCCACTGAAGGTGGTCATTCCCCAAAAAGACTATTATAAACTCAAACTAAAATGACACACACCAGTAGGGAATGAGACCAGGAGAAAGGTTGTGAGTAAAACAAATATTTATAGAAAATAGTGTATGCAGAGGACTCTGCTGCCTTGAGAGCACTCTGCCAGACAATGCAAAGACAATACATTATCACTAGTGACGTTTCCCTATAGGAACATCAAGTTACATTGGGATTGGTGAAAGACATGGATACATTATAGTAGTGTATGGACCGGCTCCACCTGATTGGCTGGCAGCTTGGAGTACTGGTAGGCATCACATGAGCCAGCTCGACTCATCCTTGCAAGGTGAAGGTCAGTCCGGGTCCACGGGAGGAGAATGTTCTGTCTAAACTAAGCTACACAATATCTCCTGACATGCAGTGAATAATACAAAAACATAAACCACTTACTAGAATGTGGGGACACCTACAAATTGTAGACTCTTATTTACACATTCCTGTCTCAGGGCTTTGTAGAAGCAAAGGGTACAAGGGTCTTGCACTCCAGGTGCATTATCAGGGGGTTTGATCTAGGATTTATTTGACATGGCACCCCAGAGCTTGAGTGGATGGATTGATAGGTGTTGGTTTTAGGCGGAATATATAATGACATGAAAACAGTTATATTGGGGGCACTCTAGGGTGGTCAGTGGAGAAGGGTCACACTTCTGCTACATCAAAGGAAGAATGGAGGGGCAAAAGGTTGTGCAGGCAGTAACTTCCAAAGGTGGCGGTGAGAGGAGCAGGAGGAGGTTTGTGGAGATGGATGGGCTACAAGTCGAGATTCGCCCCGGTCACACACAGGGCAGTGATCGCAGAGGAAGGAAAAGAATACACTTTTTACTTGTAACAATTTGCACCAGAGCATCCGTGAGAAAGGAGCTTGGGTGGCACAGACACAGGAGGAGGAGATGGGGGCTGTCAGTGTTCGCTGTGCGCGGTGCTGCAAATGGGAGAGGACGCTACTTGGTTAGCAGGATACGGCCTAGTAAAAAAATTGAGCCTGGAGGTGCACAAAATGGAGTTTGAATGTGTCTTGCAATAGCGCCTCTTCCACTGTTGTCAGGGAAGGAAATGGAGGACATCTCCCCACTATTGCACAAGCATTAGGTTTCTTCGTTCCAAATGTACGGGGGGCAAAACGCCCCTTCCTCCCTTACCTCACCAATACACAGATGGCTCACAGCTCTATTACAAGATATCCCCCATCAAAGACATCCACAGGCACAATGCAGGCATCTCATTGATGCAATCGTGGATGTCCAGTGCTTATTTGAAACTCCTACCCCTGAAGACTGAATTCCTTCTGCTAGCCAACAACACTGAACACCTGGATATCCAGACCTGGATCTCTGCTGTGCACCTCTAGGGCTTCCCATCCCAGCTGGCCATCTGAGTCAAGTCCCTGGGATTGACATTGACAGACACCTCTCCTTCAAATAGCACATACGAAGGAAGCCACAAACGGCGTGGTACCAACTTTCTCTCTTGATACAAATCAAGCTCCGTCATCCCAGAAAATAGCTTCAAATCTGGAGTCCAAGCCCTCGTCCTCTCCCATCTGAATGGTGGCAATGCCCTTTTTGAAGGCCTCCCAGTGACTACCCTTGCTCCCTTGAGGTGTTTCCTGCATGCTGTAGCATGACTCATCAAAGGACACTGCAAATTCAACATCACCCCGACCCTCATCAAACTCACTGGCTCCTAATGCAAGCTCGTATCATCTTCAAATCCTACTTCATCATCTACAAGACTGTCACCCTGAAGTGTCCCAGCTACCTCACTGAGAAACTCAGCATCTCTGGAGGCCTACGGGCCACCAAAAGTAAGGACATGTGCAGACTTGAACTACACCGGAGCAAGAAGGAAATAACCAGAAGACAGGCCTTTTCAGTCTACGGCCAAAGATTCTGGAACCTCCTCCCGGTCAACATCGGACTCACCCGCTCACTTCTACAGTTTAGGAAGGAGCTCAAAACCCTCCTCTTCAAGGAATGCCCCGTTCCTAACACCACCTCCCTAACACCTATGTCCAAATACCATCCACTCTCCACCATACCCAAGACTGGGTGATCTGATCCTCACTGTTTCCTTTCCTGGTTATTTGAAGATCGATTTCTGACAATTGACCTCCCTCCCATGTTGTTAGATCCCCACTCCCTTTTTTCTCTACTCCCTAAACTTGCTCATCCCCCTATGATTGTAAAGCATGTCGTTGCTTCCTGGGGCTAGGTCTGTGCTCAATAAATGCCCTACAATTCATATTCATAATAAAAGTTCAGGCACTGGACAAACATTGTGTTCAAATGACAGTCTTTTTTGTAACTTTATGAACAGTTCACTTGTTTCTGCAAGAACTGATGAATCTATACCCCTATCCAGTAACTATTGTTTGGGTGATTTGCTGTAATCATTTGATCGAATTTCATTCAGGCAAACGAGCGAACCGCTGATGTAGACCCATTTACCTTTACCGAACAGTTGAGATAATGACATCAGACTGTTTGCAACACATGGGAATACAGCTTACATGGGAGCACAGTTGCGGAATCATCAACAACTTAATCAACACGAGGCCTGCCTTTTACTCACAAGCCTGTTTTTCCTTCCTGTAACCCTCTGTGTGCCCTACCACTATGTCCACATCCTAATAAATTGTACTGCTTTTTCTATCTATATTATTGTAATCCATGACTGTATGCCCGTGTATAGTGTTCCATTGCCCCACAGCTATAAGTAACGTAGCACATACAGTAATGAAGACCACCTTTTTATTATTAACATGAAAGACCTTCATGTCCTTTGCGGCATTTTTGTGACAACCTCAAGCTGAAAACTATTTTCACATTAAAGAAATGTCATTGAGCTATGTGGTGAATTTGAACATTTCTGATTTTGCTCGGTCTTTGCACACCAGTGACTTTGTCGAGCTAATACATTTATGTTAAGAAGAACCGGGCTGTCTTTTCAAGTGGATGAACCCTTTTCCGAAGTAACCATGTACTGGTGCTACGAGACTCTGAGTGCCATGTGGTCAAAAACCGACAAACAAATGTTATGCAAAATGTAATTCTAAATCAGTAGAGCAGCAGGAGATTGATGCTGGTGTTTACGAAAACATTTGCAGAATTTGCTCATCTAGAACTTCCTCGCAATACTCTCTTTGGGCTACATGTTTAAGCTTTACATGAAGGCATTTGGTCACTGGAATACAGTCCCATGTTTAATGCAGGGGGAGTAAAGTCTAAACGTAATTCTGCAAGATCCCCCCAAGCTAGTGTCTCACATGTCAAGCAGGGCATGCAGCATGCAGCCCGGTAGGAATTATCCGATCTCTCAAAATGCCAGTCAAACGCACAGTGCTACCATGTTTGCAGATTTAACAGTGTTCAGACTGACATACTGCAGGCAGTGCACACAGATGTTAGTAAACTAAGATACACCCCTTCGTCCTAATCAAGTCGTGACAAGGCTGGAGCAGCTGCTGTCTTTTGAAGCCATTCCAGAAACAGAAATACTCGTCAAAGTAGTTTTATATTTATATTTGGTGTTTTAGAGGGCGTGAAGCTAGGTAGGTAGCAATGGCACGCTGGGCATGTTGTTCAAGGGAACATATGGTGTCAGGGGTTACAATGTATGAAAGAGGGTGCTCTGGCCATGGAGTTGAGATATATTGCGGTAGCGCGAGAATCACCTATGTACTGGCTGCAGAGAAGGGTGTTGAGTTCCTTCCTAAACTGCAAGAGTACCGGCTCAGCCTGGATTATCACCTGGACAGGATTCCACTGGGTAGGAGCATAGCAAGAGAAGGGATGTTCCTGTAGTTTTCCTTGTGTGCCAGTTTCGTCTTGATCCTAGCAATGGCCTGGCTCTTAGAGTGGTGTGGCTCACACGAGCTACAAAGTTTTGCAGCCAGGTAGGTAGGTAGCTATGGTAACAACTAATCTTCAATAATGCAGAATGGAAGGGCTGTTTTTAGATTGCATTTCATTGACAGATCACTGACCATTTTCATTTTATTTTTCCTTTATTGCTGAAACAGAGGTAGAGCTCTTTCGTACAGCAAGACTTTTTCTTAACTTATTTAATAGGTGCTCGACAAGGTGACAAGGCATATATATCAATAACATATACAAGGCATCATGAATAGACATGAATCGTTTCCGGATTGCATTACAGAACAGCATCGTTATGTGATATCGAAGCAGAGAGTGGCAATTCCGTGACTAGGACATGCAATAGACCAGGATCAAGAGGGGTCGGGGGTGGGGATCAGGGACAACTGCGTCTCTGTACCCGTCTGTGATTAATTTTTGCAGGTAAGTTCGGAAGCGGGGTCAAATATCTGGTTGCGTGAAGCTGGTTGGTTGTAGTGAGACCCGGCGTTCCTCCACCTCAGATGTGACATCATGAATGCAGTGTTCAAAAGTTGGGCCAGCAGGTCTAAGCCACAGCAGCAATATACGCTGCACGGCTAGGATCATGCAGAGGCTGTCAGGTTTATTGCTGGTTCCCTTAAGAGTAGAGAACTCGGAGGAGCAAGCAGTTCATAGGTTCTGGAGAGATTGTGCAGTCTAACATAGCAGATATAGCAAAGCAACCCCCTGACCAATACCCCAAAATTCTGGGGCAATCCCATAACATATGAAAATATCCTGCACCATCCATGCAACATCTAGGGCAGAGGGGAGAGTGGTCGTGAAACATTGAGTGCAGCCTAGCCGGAGTATAGTGAAATCTGTGCAGCACCTTGAATTGAATTAGTCAAAACCTGGCGTTGAGGGAATCCTCCCGGTTACACGTGCACACAGTTTCCCTGCCTTCGTCAATGATATTAATTCCCAGTACCCTGGTCCATATCTCACGCAGTCTGGTGAGCGGTCTATCAGTCTTGTCATGGAGTAGCTTGTACAGCTTAGATACCAATCCAGAAGGGAACGCACTGCCTAGTATCAATGCTAAGAGTGGCTCGTCCGGCGGAAGCGATGGGAACTCCCTCCATGTCTTCTTGACTGTGAAGCGAAGCCCAGCGTAATGCAGCCACCAGGATGACTGCCCATTTGCGGGTAAGTCAGCCCATGCCACAAAGGAGCTTATGTTGTACATATCGCACAGAGTGGAGTAGCCATCCGCCAACCAGGCGGCAACTGCTGCTCCACTTATTTTAGGGACTGCCAGGATAAGGTTCCAAAGCGGGAGATCCCTATGAAATGGGTGCGGATTGCCAATCAGTTTCCTTATTTTATCCCCTGCCAGCGATGTGACAGCCACAGGGCTTGGCACACCAGGGTCCATCCACAGTGGGGGAGCACAAGAGAACGAAGTTCCCGGGTCCCAGCAGCATGCCCTTCGATTTTAACATGCGGGGGCCGAGGGACATCGTCGAACCAGTATTGAGCCTGTGCCACCAACCAATATTTACAAAATAAGGGGCAGCCAGGCCTCCTTGATTGTATGGCCTTGTGAGCATGGTCCATTTTAGTCTCACCACTCCAGCATGCCAAAGGAATGCATTCTGCTCTCTCCCCAGATCGTCAAACAGTGCAGTACTGATCCATATCGGCACATTCAAAAAAATGTAAAGTAATTGAGGGAGTATTATCATTTTAAGGAGGGACACCCTACCCATGTGGCATATGGGTAGTTTCGCCCAGGTACATAGTTTCGGTTTAAGCTGCTGTAAGTAGGATCCGTAGTTTTGAGCAAATAGCGAACTCTGTTGCCTTGAGATTATGATCCCCAGGTACTTGACCTTAGAGGGAGACCAAGTGAATCCCATGAGGTCAGTGGGGGCTGCAGTAGAATCGGTTAGTGGAAATAGTTCGGACTTAGCACAGGTTACCCGTAACCCAGAAAGAAGTCTGAAATGGTGTACGTCTTGCATGATGAGCGCAAGATTCTGCTCGGGGTCCCTAACATAGAGTGACGAGTCATCTGCGTACAGGGAAATTATCTTGGGGGAACCAGTGAGTCGTATACCCTGTGAGCATGTTTCAGTCTTAGCAAATCAGCTAAAGGCTCAATTACTATTGCAAATATAAGTGGGGAAAGAGGGCAGCCCTGCCTACTCCCCCTGCGTATTGTAAAGACTGTTCCCTTGTAGCTCGGGAAGAGGTCTCCTAGCCAGGTCTTCACTTTGATCAGTTACTTGAAGGCACAGCAGCTTTCAGATTGCATTGAAGGGAAACAGTACTTAACCTTCTTCTTCCGGCTCGGCTTCGAGAGTAAGCATCAAGTTTTGACTTCAGCTTCTGAACGATTTCCATCAGTGAGAGGTCGCCAGATATACTGTTTGGTCTCTCATTCACTCTGCTGGGTCACACTCAGGCAACCAGTCATTCAGAAGGGCATTCATACAGGCAGGCAGCCAATTAGGCTCATAGTGTTTTCAGGCCATTCTTCTCCATCCAGACACTCACACCAAGGAATGTGGATTGTGACAAGTACCCAGCCATTCAGCACTCCACACTGAATTCATACTAGTTTTTGGCAGGGATGTCTCATTCATTGTGTTACATACCAGAAACCAGACATCCATGACATGAAGTGCATATTGGTCACACACTCCATTCACCCAGGTCCCATCCCAAGGGTGTACCTAGAACATACAGGCACTAGGAAGGCTCCAGCCAGTCTTGTCTGGACTTCCCCACAATACCATATATGGAACTTCCACCCAAAAGGCAGTCAGGGGGCAAGGGACATAGACTAGGCTTCCCAGGTCTTTGTGAAAACAAGGTAATAGAAAGCAAGAGGCCACAGGGGCCATCTTGTCTTCTATCAGGAATCAACTGATTCTAATGGCAGGGTCTGGGTATCCCAAAATGGAGGATACCCAGAGCACTTGTCAAATTCAGCATGGAGCTGCCACCAGCCCATACCCTGCTCTGTGGGTCATACACTGGTGCCCAAAAACATACACTAGGTGTACAGGGTTGTACACCCACCCATGGGTGCCATAATGGTATCCCAAGCGTCTGTCCAACAAACCAAAAAGAGGAGGAGCTGTGCTGCCAGGAGTCCCACATGTACTCCTGTGCAGAACATAACACAGAACACACCTGATGAAAGGACTATAGGACAAGAACATGGAGGCCCTGTCCCTCCAAGGCATTTCCACATCACACATATGTCAAGCGATGTGGAGAGCCGGCCAAAAGTGCAAACTCTGGCTACTGGCATGTTGTAGAGTAATCGTATCCATGAGATGAACCCGGGGCCAAAGTTGGACTGTCCAAAGAAACTGCCAGGATACCGAGTCAAAGGCCTTCTGGATGTGTTGTATAACAGCAACTGCCCCAAACTCAGGATTGATTCGGGCCAGGATATTGAACAGGCGCCTCAGGTTGAGAGCAGTGGAACGGCCCGGGACAAACCCAGAGTGGTCAGCATGCACAAGGTGTGACATATAGGAGGCAAGCCTGAGGGCTAACACTTTGGAAAATATTTTAACACTTCTATTGATGAGTGACAGGGGGCAGTATGAACCACATTGCGTTGGAGGTTACCAGGTTTGCGGATTACTGTAATTACAGCTTCTCTGAGCGTGTGGAATAGCTCTCCCTTCACACAGGCTTTGGCCCATAGGGCACTCAGATGGGGTATGGTAAGGCACTTATAGATTTTGGACGCCATCAGGCTTTACCGGAAGGAAAGGCATCAATGGCACGTTCTATTTCCACATGTCGATCGGTCAGTCAAAGGACTCTCTGGACTCATCGGGGAGAACCGACAATGGGAGCCCATCTAAGAACTCAGCTATGTACAAGCCGGTGCCTCGACACCATTGACATAAAGCGTTGCATAGAAAGAGCGGAATACCTCGTTAACCCCCATCTCGGTGTGGACGAAGAGCCCATCTGAGTTCTCAATGAGTAGGATGTGTTGTTCCCCCCTCCTGTCGTGCCAGTCTAGCCAGTAGCTTACCCAGGCCTTCCCCTTCTCCATTTTGCCTCACCATCCCTGGACTATCAATGCACCTTCGCTGCCTTTTGGCGAGTCCCTTAAAACAGTCCAACGCACTTTTGATTACAGCCAATGTGGCAGGTCGGAGGTAACTGCATATTGCTCCTCAAGTTGCTTAAGGGAGGTCTCACTTTCCCGTATATTTCGGAAGATTGCCTTAAGAATCCCTGACTCCTTAGCTATGGCGATGCCACGGATGTATGCTTTGAAGGCCTCCCAAAGAGTGGCAAGGGAATCAACTGTGCCAGTATTTATCATGAAATAATCACACCCCCCTAGCTCGGTTCTGAATATAGTGTATGTAAGCACTTGAGGTTTAAGCCTCCATGGGCGTCTGGGGGATTGCATATCGCCCCAGGTGATTTTAAGGGCAATCAGGAAATGATCAGAGTACGTCCTAGAGAGTATGTCTGCTTCTACAACAAGGCCTATTAGTGTACTAGAAACAAGCCACTGGTCGATTCTGAAGTGCAAGTCATGGACCATGCAGTAAAATGTGTATCCATGCATCTGGGGATGTAGCAGTCTCCACACGTCCTGAATCCCAAGTTCAGCCTGCCTATCAAGTACAGTCCGGGCAGATCTAGTCAGCTGTCTGGCCCTACTCCCTGACCTGTCCAAATTAAGGTCTAATATGGTGTTAACATCTCCAACCCTTAAGACAGGAATCAGGGGGTATAGTGATAGCAGGATAGCCATTTTGGTATAAAAGTCGTGGTTGTCTACATTATGCCCATAGATGTTAAGCATAACCACCTCTAATCCAGAAGGTACACCATGCGTCAACACATACCTCCCGAGGAGGTCAAAATGCGTGGCCTTAGGTATATATAACAATGATGTCTGGCTTTGTGCGGAGTACTGCATGTAATAGCGCTGTGTTCCCCAGCTTTTGGCAACCTGACGCAACCTGTCGCCAGTGCATGTGTTTCCTGTAGAAGGAGGATGCAAGCCTTATGCTGTTCAGCGTACAGTTGCAGCTTTCACATTTTAACGTGGTTGCCCATCCCCCTGATATTCCAGCTCATGCACCTCAGTGTGTTATCTGCCATCAGGCCATTGTAAGTGGAAAGTTGTGCACCCTGTGCAGGCGGCTAGTGAGATCCTCGTAAGATATACTTTAGTGGGCAATTTGCCAGAAGTAGCCCTGTCAATCTTGTCAAGCATTTTCATTTCAAGGCATGCAAGAGGAATATGGTGTACATTGAAAGTAAATGTTATTTTGATAAGATGTCTGGCTGACTGCTTTTTAACTTTTACTATAAAAAGACTACTTAATACATCACAGTTTGAAGAAACTCATGATAGTACATGTAGGAGAACATTTTATAATAGCAAGGCTTCAACAGTGCTATCCATCAAGAGTCACACTGAGATTTCCCAGAATGAATACAAATATAGAGTTCAGCATGTATGAATGTTTGTATCTGTGAATGTATCTGTGAATGTATGTCTACATGGGATTTATAAAGTGGCAACCTAGCTGGGAAGCAACAGATTGCACTACATAGGGGACACACCCAGGGTTATAAGTAAGGCACTGAGGTAACAGAGGAGCTTGTATGGGTAATGGGAGCAAGTGTCAATAGCAGGACTTACCCGACTCAGCTGGCGCTTGGATTTGGAGAAACTTGGTCAGCCGTCTGAGGAAGTCACTCTGTAGTAGTCAGACAGGCGACCTCCAAAGACAGAGGCCAATAAAGGGGAAAAGCCCTGATGGGGCAAAACCCCAAAATTGAACTAGATCTGGAGTCTAAGGTGTAGCACAACGTCCAGCAGAACTACTTTGGGAAATAGATGAAGAATGCAACAAAAACAGAAGGCAGAAGGAGAATGTAATAATCCAAGAGTCATGAAGAAATAACCAGGTGGCACACTGAGGAAGGAGGGTACACGGGCGGTTCAGGAGGCAAGAAGAAAACGAATCAAGAAGGAGGCAAAGAAGGACCAGGACTAGGGGAGAGAATCCAAGAAAATAGCAAAGTGCAACAAAGTATGGAGCTTACGCAGTGCTTTCATTTCTAGGTGAACGGATGGCTGGAACCAGAAGTGGTGTTCCGATTGCCCGGGTGCCCTCATGCAAGGAGCACCAATATCTCAACATTTGTGTCATCATGGTGATATTCATGGCTCTCTAACAAAGTGTCATAGGCAAGGTAAGAGGTACACCACTACACGTTGGAGTAATTCAAAGCAGCAAGGAAGAGGCGAGCTCCAGAGGGGAGAAGTAGAGAAGTAAATTTGGAAGTCAGCTAGACCATGTCTCCTACATTGAACGCTAGTGCCTCTAATCACTTCCTGTTAGCCAAAGTCTCAGACATGAGTTGGGCTCCTGAAAGGTTCTGGGTGGCCATTTGCTGGATTCTTCAAAGGAGACAAAAGGATTCCTCGAGTGTACAGGAAGGTCAGATGGCATTGTCAGTGGGAAGGCCTTAGGGTGTCACACAAAGGTACAAACAAAAGGACTCATACCAATACTGGAATGAAAGGCAAAACACCTAAGATTTTGTTCCAAACTTTGGTTAAGTTGTCCTGTTTGGCCATTAGTATGCAGGTGGTAGATAGAGAATAAGGTATGTGCAATCCGTAAAATTCCACAAAGATATTTCTGAAACCCTGAAGTATATTGTGATCTGCGATGATTTTGGCTGGCAGTCCAGGCAAATGGAATATATCGCAGAGAAATACTGCTGCCATTTCATTTGTGGCGGGCACTTTAGAGACAGCGGATAAATTAACCATTTTGGGGAAATATTCCACAGTCACCATAAGGACAATATGACCCTTGGACAGAGGTAGGTCTACAATTAAATCTGAGAAAGATGATTTCCCAAGGTGCTTGTGGTAAGGTCATGTGTTTCATTTCTCCATAGGGAAGACGGCAAGGGACTTTGTCTCTGGCGCATACCGCGCAAGAGGAGACATATTCTTTAACATCAAAGATCAAGGTGGGCCACCATAAGTGTCATTGAATCCATGCCTTGGTCGTAGAGATCCCTCTGTAACCAGAAATAGGTGAATCATGGTACAATTTTAAGACAACTAGCTGAAGTTCTTTGGTGGTTACAAACAATTGGGAGTCATGGAAAAGAAGTTCTTGACAGTACAGAGATTATACTTCTTCAGATCTTGATTGAATGAAAACAGTTTTGTACTCAGTCGAACCTTATATAAGAATGAAAAAACATGGGCTATAATGCGAGAAGGGGGAATCACATGTACTGGGTTTTCTACGGACTCAGTCACGGAATATCGACGAGATAGAGCAGCGGCCACCACGTTGCTAATTCCTGGAATATAGGTTATCCCAAAATTGTATTGGATGAAGAAATACACCCAACCGGCCTGTCGACTATTGTGGCATTCCATGCTTTATAACACCTTAAGCTTGCAATGGTCTGTTTACACTTCCACTTCAAACAGTGCTCCCAGAAACAGGTGTCTCCATTCCAGAAATGATTGTTTCATAGCTAAAAGTTCCTTCACCAGAACTGAGTAATTTTGTTCATAAGAAGTTAACTTGAAGGACAAGTAAGCCACTGAATGTTCATATTCTTCAGTTTGCTGAATAAGGACTGCCCCTAATGCGACATCAGAAGCATCAGTCTCAACAATAAAGTGTATAGAGGTGTCAGGATGCCAAAGGTTGCAGCAGAAGCAAAACCCTGCTTCAAAGTGGTGAAATCCATTTCCGCCTGCTTAGTCCAAACAAAGGGTTTCCCCGTAGGGTATCCGTAATCGGGCCAGCAATGGATGAAAACTTTAGAATACATTTGCAATAGAAGTTAGACAGTGCCAAAAAGCTCTGTGCTTCATGTAAGCATCAAGGTGTGGGCCATGCAGAAATTGCAGATATCTTCCTTGTGTCCATCGAAATGTATTCATGGGATAAGAAATATCCTAGGTAGGAGACAGAATCCTGATCAAAGAGACATTTGTCTCATTTGGCAGGAGTAGCTTTTCTTGCACCCTGCAAATAACTTCTTGTGCATGTTCAGTATTTTCCGTTAGGTTAGATGAGTACACCAATATGTCATCAAGATAGACAATCATAGTGGTAGAGAAAATCACTGAAAACGTGGTCCATGTATCTCTGGAACAGAGGATGGGTGTAGTCAGGCAACAGGGCATTACTCTGTACGGAAAATGACGGAAAGGAGTGTGAAAGGCAGTCTTCCATTCATAGCCAGTGTGTATGCGGATCAAGTGATATGCTCCCCTTGAGTCCAATTTGGTAAAGAAGTTAGCTGCAAGTCCTCCAAGATGTCAGTTATTAGAGGAAGGGTATACTCATCCTTGAGCATTATGTTTTTGAGGCCTCTGTAGTCTAGGCAGGGAAGAAGCCCAGTGGTATCCTTCTTATGGACACAAAAAAAAGACACACCACGGGGGTACTTGGACTCTGTGATGAGCCCATTCTTTAGGTTAGTGCCCAGGTATTCCCTCAGTGCTTTCTTTTCTGTCTCGGAAAGGATAAACATGTGACCGAACGGGACTACAGCTTGTGGTTGTAGCTCAATAGCACAGTCGTAGGAAGGATGAGGATGGAGACTCTTCTCAGTCTCATAGATAAAATAGTCTCCGAAGTCTTTATACTTCTCTGGTATGCACTTCAATTGCAAGACCAGATGTATGGGTGAGGATTCTTGAGGCAGGTTCCAGAAAATAACTGCTGGTCGTGCCACTGATAGGCAGTGAGTGATAAAATAATAGGAGTTATGAGTATGCAACCAGAGTAGGCCCAAAATAACCAGGAAATTAGCGGTATGGATAAGATCAAAGTTAATTATTTTGACATGTTTAGCAATCCTCTGTTTCAATGGACATGCATTATGAAAGAGACTGGTCTGGAAAGTAAGTTGTACCATCCATGCCTTTAATCAGTACTTTTACTGCCTTATATGTCCTAGGAAGTGTATGCATGTGGGCCCAGGCATCGTCCTTGAAATTTCGAGCTGCTCCAGAATAAATTAAGGCATGAGCTAAACAGATTTCTGATCCCCGTACAGGGTGATATGAATGGCCAATAAAGTACACTGGAAAGAGGCTTTACTTTGAGAGTTTGCATGATCCTGTAGTGTTTTGCAATGGTCTTGACACTCCCCGGGCATAGTTCCCATTACAAATAGGATGTGGTGTTTCCTGATCGTCTTTTGGGTACAGAGGGTATTTACGGATCAGGTGTCCGGTGGCTCCACAGAACATACACAATCCCAATGATCAGTCTGTGTCCTCTCCTCCGCTGATAAGGGGCCTCTAGCGGTTCCCAGTTGCATGGACTCTGGGGAGTCATCTTTGCCACTGGTCAATATGTCTCACCTAAGATTAGGACTGATGAACGTTGTATTAAAATGCCTTTTCTCTGCTTGTCATTCTGGCAGGCGATAATCTAGTTGCATCACGATTGTGAGCACGTCTTGGAAGAAAGCTGGGCATGACACTCGGGCCAACTCATTATTGAGTTCCTCTCACAGTCCACAACAGAAAAGCATGAATCAGCCTCTTTTGGTCAATTCCTTTCCTCAGTTAGTTACTTGGAGTGGGCGGTGAATTGTAAGGGTATTAGGTCAAATGAAGACTGATTTAGAAACACTGCTCAGTGCGGACATAGTAGTCTTTCTAAATCGAACTGTCAGCCCCTGTGCTGCACACTAATGCGCACAGGGGATGACATGCATGACGAGATGGAGAGGACGAGCTGCGGGATTCAGAGGTACGTGCATGTGTAGGGTGTGTGAGTATGTGTGTGTGTTTCTGTGCATGTATGCGTGAGAAAACGTGCGGGTATGCAGTAGGGTGCGGGGGTGGCACGGAGCAAAGGGAGACTTGGGGGGGGTGGGAGCAAAGAGAGACTGGGGGGGTGAAACCCCCTGAATTAAAAAAATAAAACAGTGGTGATGTTTGTTTCCCATTTTCTGGGGGGTCTTACGAAATCGACCGAAACAATTGTGTTTTTTGATATGCAACCTTCACAAAATGGGGAAATCACATAGAACCATTCAAAGAGGGCTGAAGTACCTTGTTGACAGTTGAGAAGTCGTTTCTGGGCAGACTAAGTAAATTCAGGTCTTCAAAGCCCGGGCATCATCTTGGAAGGGGCTCCAAGATCCCAACATCTGCGCCATCTTGCTGGTATTGTGGCTTTGTAAGAAAGTGCCATAGGCACAGTAAGATCCACAACAACAGTGGCCATACACGCCACAGCGATTCATAGCAGCAAGGAGGAGGCAGGCTCCAAAGGGTGAGAAGAGAAGTATAGTTGAGTGGAATGATCATTGATGGACAAGAAGTTCTCTGAATAGTAGGAGCCTTATGTCTGTCTTGAAGTGTAGAATACATGGGGCCATTCTTATTTGCATTAATAACTTGGTTATGAAACATGGTGCAAAGCTGGAACGTAGCTGTTTCTTTTTTGTTTACTTGTTTCTTTCCTCATGCAGTTGTTTCATCCAGTCTGGTGTTGTTTTGGCTTCTGGTGATGCACTTAACTCCAGAGATGGTGAGGCTCTTAGCCAGGAATAGTGATGTTTTAGTTGTGACTTCTTTGTGGGTGATGCAGGCTGTCTTTTTTTTATTTTTCAAAATAAACATTTTATTCAGATATTAATCAGTGGCAACAAGAAAGAAACAATTAAACAGTAGACATCGGAGTTAGCGCATGATTGTGGTGGAATAGTTCATTACGGCGGAAGGAATAGATAATAGGAGAGTGAATTTAGTATGCAACTCATTCATAGCAGTATTTGGGCAGGAAAATGGCGAGAGGGGGGGACATCTTTATACTGGACCAGTCTGCGACCATGCGAAGTTCGGTTCAGCCAGCGGACGGTAGGCGGCTTCAGTGTAAGGGTCGGGTAACGGTCTGCGTAGTCCATGAATGGAGCCCAAGTGTTCTGGAAGGGATTGAGGTTGCCCAGGCGAATTGCAGTGATTTTGTCCGCAGTAACAATGTCCCAACACTTGGCCCACCATAGCGGGATAGAGGGGCCCTTGTGGTGCTTCCAGAGATGAGCGAGGGCAATTTTGGCCGCCAATAATAGATGAGTGCAAAGGCAAGCAGCGTTTCCTGACATCGGCACATCCGCCTCCCTTGGGTCACCCAGTAAAATTATTCCGGGGTCCCACAGGATGTTCAGCCCTGTTATTGCTCGGACATGCGTCAGGACCCCCTTCCAATAGTGCGCCGCCTTAGGGCAGTCCCATAGGAGGTGGAAAAGCGAGACCTCTTGCGTACACCCCCTCCAACAGTTCGGTGAGGGACTCACGCCCGCTTTATGCAGTTGGGTTGGTGTAATATAGTACCTGAAGCATACTTTATATCCCCCTTCCCTATTGGTAACACATTGGGTACTTTTATGGAGTCTTGACCAAATTTTGTCCCAAGCATCAGGCTCCAATGAGCGGCCCAAGTCCCTCTCCCAGTTCAGCATGCACCGTTCCTTCGCTTCAGGGTTAGCTTTTTCTAGGTGTTTGTATAGGGTGGAGATCTTACCTCTTGGAGGGGATGCTGTCAGTGATAGTTCGAGGGGAGTTAGGTCCCTGGAGCCACGTTCTCTGATGGAGCGTTGTGAGATTCAGTGCTGGATCTGAGTATACCACTTGGCAAAGCTACAGATGCAAAGGCCAGGGGAGAAGCCCGGGTTACTCCAGATAGGGGTTAGTGGGCCCAGTGAGATTTTGATTTCCCATTTTCTGTTTGCAGTTTTCCAACTGTCCACTGTGTTACAAGTTGCTGGAAGCAGAGACATTGCGGGTGGGGTTTTCTGAGATTGGATGTGAGGTAAGTCAGAAAGGGGGGATTTAAACCATGCTTCCTCCAATTGCAGCCAGGCTGGGCGATCTACTGAGCGGGTCCAAGTGTAAGTGATATCTAGAGATGTCAGAGACCCCCAGACCTCCAAGTTGTTGGCTGCGGATCATGATTTTCCTGGCAATGCGAGGTCTCCCCCCTCCCCAGAAAAATGTCATGATATCCCGTTGTAGAGAGGCAAGATCCACTTCCGGAATGTGAGTTGGGAGCGCGTGGCAATGGTACAGCACTCTGGGGAGTAAGTTCATTTTTACTGTGGCGGCCTGGCCCAGCCACGAGATTTCTTGTTTGTCCCACCGTTTCAGGTCTGCGCGTAGTGATTTAAACAGCTGAGGGATGTTGTGTTTGTAGATTAGTGGGCTAGATTTGGGTATCTGGATGCCCAGGTAATCCAGCGAGGTGTTGGTCCATGGGATTGGAAACTCAGAACATAAGGTGTTTCCCTGGCACCTCGGGAGGTTGATCGGTAGGACGGAGGACTTGTCATAGTTCACCTTGAACCCAGAGCATGCTCCAAATGATTCTAATTCTTCGAGTAGGGGCTGCAGCGAGCTGGCTGGGTCAGTGATGGTGAAAAGTACATCATCGGCGTAGAGTGCAACCTTGTGTTCAGTCCCGCCCACCATGACCCCCTTGATGTTAGGATTGAGGCGGATTCTTGCTGCGAATGGTTCCATCGAGAGGGCGAACACCAAGGGAGATAGCGGGCACCAACGTCTATTTATTTATTATTGCATTACATTGTTCAGAATGATTTACCAGTGAAATAAACAACATCTCAACATACCATACACTAGTGAGAGGTGGGGCAGCAAGCAAAGAAACAAAATAAAGTGATCTGTCATTTTACACTTATGGTGTGATAAATGAAGCAAAATGTATTCAAGGCCTAGTCGGTGCTCTCAAGTTCATGTGGGAATTGCCTAAAAGCTCCTCAAATGTCCTTAGAGTGTATTTCAGGTGGATATAAGTTTTGCTAAGTGGTCTCCATGTCACAGCTCCACATCAAATCTTTCAGTCAAGTCCAGGCTGTTGGGGCTTAGCTACTAGTCTAGGAAAGCAAAATACAAGCAATCTGTAAGAAACCTTGGAGAGACATTTAATTCTGCCCGGTGTACAACACATGGCGTCTTGTGGAATTGTCCTATCTAAGAGTCTGGACGTCATGGATAAGAGCGATTCAAAAAGGTTTGATTGGATCCAACCAGATATGGTGGAGAAATCATGCATTGTCCAAAAGACATGTGTGACATTCAACGTCATTTGAGGAGTTGAACTTTTTTTGACGAGCTTGGGTAATATACGCCTGGTGAAGTCCTTTATAATGAATACATTTCTATTTACTGGGAAACTTTGTGGGTATATTCATACATATTGTTCCATGTCAATAGGTCTGTTTGTCTACCCAGATCTTTCACCCATCTGACTTTACTCTTGGGGTCAGGCGGCATGCATAAAGGGATAGCCAATGCAGCACCTTTATGATTGGGTGGACAAGGAGGTCACATTTTTCTAATCATTTGATTCTGATGGAGCATATTGGATGACTTTTAATGGGGCCACGGTGTAATCAGGGACTCCATTGACTAGGGCAATGTCAAAATCGAGGTGGGAGATTAATAGGGCATGGACAAGTGTTCAGATTAGGGATGAAAAGCTTGAATTTGCAGAGGACCACAGGCTGGTACCATGCTGCCTGTGTCTTACTGGTGACACGAGAGGTCCCAGCTGATGGTAAAGCCAAGACATTTTGCATTGGGTGAGAGTTACAGAATGAATCCACCAAGCTTCATATAAGTCAGCCTATTCTAAACTTGGGCATATTTGGTGGAGAGTTCTAGAAGAATGAATTTGATGTTTGTCTGGTTTAACTTCAGGAAAGCACTTGACAGCCAGGCTTGGATGAGCAACAAACTGTGCTTGAGTTGATGGATATCATGTATATTATGTATCTTATGGATGCAACATATCTTTCAGTAATCTGTGTAACAGTGTATGTTGATATCAGTGTTGCGGAGGAGTTTTCCCAGATGTTCCAAACAGAGGTCAAAGATGACAGCTTGGAGACTTGTGGACCTCTGCAAGTTACTGGGAATTGTTATGATTTGTTGGGACCCATCTTTATGATGAGGTACAAGGCAATCACTATAGGAATGTACTCTAAAAGCACTCCCAAATACTGAGGAGCCTGAAATCTACAGGGAATGCATATGATTTATCACCAGGAAAATCTTGAATTAAAGTTACTAATATTAAAACGTGGACTCCCAAGACCAAATTCTCCAAAGCCAATGCAAATAAAAACTGTGCAGAGGATGTTATTTTACAATTTGCATTAATTTGAGATATGAATTGGGGATTTTCTTCACAAAGGTGACCTGTGCATTTCTTTAGGACTGTTCAGCAATGCAGAGGATGCGTTGGCCAGCCACCTTACACACATTAGTGTCAGAGCCATAATTCCAAGACTAATGTGTTATCAGCTCCCAACACCCATCTGGATACTAGGAGCATATTTCATAAAGATGAGGCCCTTTAAGATAGGTGTTCACAAATGCACGGACAAAGAGAAAAGCATTTCCATCCCTGTTTGGGGGATAGAAATACAAATGGGACAGTAGCAGTATAAAATGCTGCTGGTCCACCTATAAAATGCATGTGAGGGTCTGAAATCCCCCTTCATTCATTTTGAAATCCCTCAAACCTTATTAGCCTGTGTGTAAAAAATTATATGATAATTTTAACACTAATTTAGCCTGTATGTATTTTACATGCTATATCCCAGGGCCCCCTGTTTTGCACCCGCGTAGATCACCCGTGCAATGTGTGAGCCGGGCAAGGATCTATTCAAGTGAAAATAATGTGAGGCTGGATATAGGTACCAGAGCGCTGTTCTGATAGTTGATTTTGACCCTCATTTTACCTCTTTGTGGGCAGATACCTGTTTGAACTTGCTAGGTGTGCCTTCCACCATTAGGAGAAACGCATGAGTAGAAGGGTGCCATGCCACTGACTGATGCAGCCCGGTACTCTTTGAAGTGCTTCATTTCCTGTGATCATGGAAGTGCTGCTATCAGAAATAAGAATGTTGACAACTTGGTAACTGCTGGATGAAACCACAATGACCTCTTCACTCTCTTATTCTTATAAAAGTATGACATCATCCATTACAAATGTGCATTCCATATAAATCATATGAGTCAATATAACTTTTAAAATTCTTTATTCTTGTACAAAGGCTATTTTCTGCATTGATCCGATGCCTTTCATTCCCAGCATCCTTCCTCAGGGATCTGCCTGGATTACACTTTCTGATCAATCTCAGAAATCTCATAATTCAGGGTGCTTAAAAGAATAAGAGAGTGATGACCGAGATCACTGTGGATTCTCCCAGTGGTTTCTGTCACGTGCTGCTAGAAATAACTGGTCACCGTAGGAGGTTGTGTTGTGAATGTGCTCATCAAATACCCTGTCGTATGATCACCTACAAGATAGAGGTGAACAGACAACAAATGAGCGGATGATCTTGAGAAGACAACCAGAACCCTAGATCAGAATCAAGCAAGGGGAATAGGTTAGAACAGGGATAAGACCTAGAGCCCACTCACGGGTAAGTATCCACAAGTTCCTGTATATAGCTGAAGATGAAAATTGAAGAACAGACCAGGACAAAGTCCAGAAGAAATACAGGATTCGTTTTCAGAAGTAAAAGGCAACAGGATTGAGGGCTCCTGTTTGGGGACAACGTTGTGATAAAATGGCTTCTATAGTGGTGTTGAAGGCATCAGCCTCCACTACCAAGGGCTGTTCAGGATGATGATGTTTTAACACTGGGGGCATAATGAATGATTGTTTCAGTATACTGAGAGAAATCAAAAACGGTGAGATGCTAAGGACACATGTTAGACTTGTGTTACAGATCAAGTTGTTTGAGTTACAGCAAAGATAGTTAAGAGTTCAAGCATAAATAGTATTTCTTATACAGTGCAAGTGGAGAACTAGCTATTATGCTGATATCAAAGAGGTATAATGAAGGGGAGTATAGTGCTAAGCACAGTCCTTGTTTTGTGAGGGGGTTCAGGTTACCAATTGTAAGGATATGTACAGGTTACACTGCATGGTGAGAAGAATCACAATATAGCATTGTGGCGATTAGACATATTGTGAGAACAGCCACGTTATAACTTTATTCAGGAAGGAAAGGAACACTGGCCGGTGGTAAGGAGTTCCAGGACTTAGCTGCTAACTTCTGCTCTTCCAGCTTTAGTCAGTTTGAATTTGGGTATGTTAAGGCAGTGGTTATAGTTGGCTCAAGTAGGTCTGGTGCACTCCTTTCTAGAGACACTTGGGGGCTGAGTTGTTTAGACATTTGTGGGTAATCAGTAGTGTGCTGAAGGTAATCCTGTCTTGGATTGGGAGCCAGTTAGTGTTACATTGGATTTTAGAGATATGGCTGGAGCGAGGAATATTTAAGGCTGTTCTGAGAGCGTTGTTTTGTAATACATGTAACTTGTAAAGGTTTCTTTGGCTGATGCCTAAGTAGAGAGTATTACAATAGTCCAGTTTGGAGAGTATAAGGGCTCTTGCTAGAGTGATGCAACTGCTAGTGGTCAGGAATGGTCTACAAGCGTTTATCAATTTGGATGTGTAGGCCGTTGAGGATGAAGTGGTGGATGGAGCTCTGTTTTGTCGTAGTTAAGATATAAGCTGTGTTTGGCTATCCATGCTTGGATTTTGCTGTAGATTTCATTGAGGAGTATAGAGTCTGAGTGATAGTCGCCAGATAATGCAATGAGAATTTGGGTATTGTCTGCGTAATTCGTATATTATACGCCAAGATCATCTAGATGATCGAACAAGAGCTTTGTGAAAATGTTATACAGGGTAGGGGAAAAAAAAGATCCTTGAGGAACTCTGCATGTGATTGGGGAGGGTTCAGCAGATATGGTTGGGGAGAATACCATCATAGATCTATCAGAGAGGAAAGAATTGACCCAGGCTGTGGCTTTGGAGGAGAATGTGGCAGCTGTAGTGAGGTGATTAGTAAGGATATTGTGGTCGACTAAGTCGCATAGGAGGAGTAGGGTCGGCTTTCCATTGTCCCTTGCCTCATCTGTTTGGATTTTTAGATCCAGGAGGGCTGTCTGAGCCCCGTGTCTAGGTGTCAAACCAGATTGCCGGAGGCCTTGAAGGTTGTTGGTCTCGAGATGATTGTGTATTGATATTGATGTTTTATATCTATCGCGCTCGTACACAAGTGTTTCAGAGCGCAACAAGGCAAGGGAGGGGAACAGAGGAGAACAAAACAACTATCTTACTAGGCCCAGTGACATTGAGAATGCGCAAGAGCATGGGAGAGGGGGAAGGGAAAAGTGCATGGAAGGGGGGAAGTGTGGAACAAAGGAGAAACAGATAAATAATATTAGATACATAAATAATAAGGCAACAAACACTGGTAGTGCAGCCAGCAATTGGCAAGTGCTGGGTTTAAGGCAGCAGACAGGTAGATGATAAGTGCAGGATGAAAAGGGGGGGCAGTATGGGTACAGATACAGACCCCACTGCAAAGGGTATCCCGGAGACAGTGCGGGAGTGTGGCAGGGTGAGCAGGTACCTGTGCCCGGAGGACCGAACGTGGCCAGGTGCACAGTGCCAACAAGAGAGAACAGATCAGCAGGGGAGTGGGGCAGCGAAGACAGAAGCAAAGAGAAAGGTCTTGAGGTGCTTCCGGAACCAGAGATGGTTCTCCTCAAGTTTTAGAGTGGCAGGGAGGCTGTTAGAGAGGGAGGCCCCAGCCGAATTCAGAGATTTACCCGCAGCTGGTTTCTTTGAAAAACGACTGACCCGGAGGGAGTTAGCGGTTGAGTTGCGAAGAGCTCGAGAGGGGAGGTATTTGCATAGGAATAGCTGAATGTATTTTGGACCCAGGCCCCAGAAAGCCTTGTATCTGGGTGTAGGCTGCTTCATCTAGTATTTTTAGCAGAAAAGGCACTGTGGTGATCGGTCTGAAATGAGTGGGGATGTTTGGGTCCAGGTACGGCTTTTTGAGGAGAGGCATGACCCAGGCATCTTTGAGATTTTTGGGACCGGTGCAGGAAGCAAATGAGGAATTGATAAAGGATGTGATGAAAGGGGCACATTCTTTGGCTCCCTCTTTTATTATTGAGGCTGGGCAAATGTCTCCTTGGCATATGGATGGATTGAGGCTTCTAATTATAGATTCCACCTCTTTCCTAGTAACTGGAGTAAATTTGAATACTTTACTTTGATTAGGTGGTGTGTGGTGATGGGTGCTATGTTTGGGGTGAATGCTGTCAGAATCACTTATTTTGGCCATGGTCGCTGGGAATGACCTTTTTTCTTCAATTCTCGCTTGAAGTAGTGCAATTTTGTTCAATAAGGCCTTCTGGAGATTGGAGCACCAAGGAGTGTCTTTGTTGCACAAGTCTGGAGGGGATATGGGGGATTCCAGTTCTTTGAGGATGATGAAGATCTACTTAGTACTGGATTTGAAGTTATGGATTCTATTCTTGTAGGTTTTGCTTTTTGTTTTTAGTAAGGCAGTTTTATAGGTGGTAGAGGCAGTGGTGAAATTTTTCTTATTCTGAGTTGATGGATCTCTTTTCCAAGACGCTTCTGTGTCTCTTTTACATAGGATTATCAAGTGGGAGGTGAACCATTTGTTGAGATGTGCCGGTGGTTTGACTTTTTTGAGTTTAGGAGGGGCTAATTGGACCAGGACATTAAGTAGATTCTGATTGTATGACTCTAACAGTTTAGAAGGATCCAAGTCTGTGGCTGGCTGTTGGTTAGTGATGGGTTGAATTAGGTGAAGTATGCTTTCTAGCGTGATTAGGCGATTATTTCTAGTTAAGGCTGGTGGGGCATGATGAACCTTAGGAATGGGTTGTTTAGAGTCATGGATTTTGAAGGAGATGACGTTATGGTCTGACTAGGCCCAAGGCGAGTTGGAGATATTTTTTTTTATTGCAGTTTAGGTCTGCTACTCAGTCTAATGTTCTGCCTTTGCAGTGTGTAGGGTCTGAGATATTCAATGAGAAGCCTAATTCTGTAATAGCATTTTCTATGACTAGAGCATTAGTGTCTAGATTGTCATGAAGACCTAGGTTCATGTCGCCTAGAAGCATAATTTGCGAGTAGGGTTTGGTGAGAGAAGGCATGTGATGTCTTCCTCGAAGGAGGCAATCAGTCCCAGAGATCTGTATATGATATGGATAAGTAGTGTGCGTGCAGCTGCGAGAGAGAGTTTAACAGAGAGGAGTTCTCCAGAGGGGAAGGGGAAGTTATTGCATTCTCTGATGACCAAGATATTTTTGTCAATGATAGTGACCCCACCCCCTCTACTGGTAGTTCTGTCAGCTCTGATAATGACAAACTGATCTTGGACTTCTACTTCTAACATAAGTGCGGGTCCTGCTGCTGGGTGTAGCCAGGTTTCTGTCATCGCTAGGAAGTCTAAATTGTTGGTGGAGATAAAGTCTGATATATCTGAGGCATGTGCAATTAACAATCTAGCGTTTATAAGGGCCCCTTTAACAGTAGGGACTTCAAGCTGTGAGCGGGATGAAGGGGTGTTGGGCGAGGTGTGAGGATAATCGGTGGAAGTGTCTTTAGGATAAGGCCGAGGGGTCTTGTTGTGTGTGCTACTGTTTGTGGAGGTACGAGAGCCAAGTCTCTTGTTCCTGAAGGTGATGGATCAAGGTAGGTTCATTGTATTGTTCGAGTTCGTGTGCGCTAAGTGTTGACAAGGCACGGAAAGGGGCAGGTTACTCTTAAGGTATATGGAGCTTGGAGAGTATTGTGCCATTGTGGGCATAGTTATAGGTTTTTTTTGTTGTTGCAAGTACTAGAATTTAGGAGCATTCATAATATTGAAATGGTGAAGAGGAAACCCTGCATGTAGAATATCAAAATGGTGTAGATGTCGGAAAAACTCACAAAGCCTTGGAGGGCTTTTAGGGAGGTTGGAACAGGCCATTCTAACACAGATTTGACTTTCACACTATCCATACTGACTCCTTAAGGTGATAAGATATATCCCATGAAATTGTTTGTGTTTACAGGGAAAACACATTTATCATCCTAGGAAAACAACTGATGTTCACGTAGTGTCAATATGGATAATATATGTTGAATGTGTTGCAATAGAAACAGTGAATTAATCAGAAAATCATCTAAGTAGACAATGGGCCTCATTATGAGGTTGGAGGTAAGGGGTTAACGGCACCGGTAAGGACGCCGGGGCCGGTAACCCCTTACCTGCGTATTCCGAGGTCCCTTAGCGGGTCCCACTATGGGCGCCTGGTTTTACCAGGTGCCCTTAGCAGGAGCTGCTAAGGGACCAGGGAGCTAATAACGTGTCTGCTATTAGCGGGCCCGTTATTTGCTCCGTCCCATTCCCATTGAGCCCTATGGGGGCTCGAATGGGAATGGGGAATGGTTCTCAGAATGGGGACTTACCGGGTCCACCAAGGTTGGAATGACCCGGTAAGTCCCTATTTCGAGAACCCGGACTCGGAATGCAGTAAGGGGGTAGCCATGGTGCTAATAGCACCATGGCTACCTCCTAGCTCGTAATGAGGCCCAATAACATATTAGCAAGGATATCATGGAACACTTAATTGATTTAGGGCCTCATTACACGGATGGCGGTAAGGATTTACCGGTACCGGTAAAATACCGGTACCGGTAAATCCTTACCGCCTTACTATGAGGTCCCTTTGCAGGTTGGGGGATTTAACGCCTGCTTTTTGCAGGCGTTAAAAACCAACGGGCAAAGGGACCCAGGGAGCTAATTACGGTACCGCAATTTGCGGTACCGTAATTAGCACCTTCCCCATTCCCATTATGCCCTATGGGGCAAAAATGGGAATGGGGAAAGGCAATGGTGGAAGGGGGAATTACCGCCCCGCCAACCTTGGAATGGGGTGGTAATTCCCCTTTCCGCCAAGGCGGTGCCGGTATTTTACCGGCATGAACCATGGCACTAATAGCGCTATGGTTCTCCGCCATCCGTGTAATGAGGCCCATAGTGTTGTAAATTTGCAGGAGCAGAACATAGACCGAATAGGATCACCTGGTATTCATATAGGCCATATCGATTTCCAAAGGTGTTTTTTTGCTTGTGTCCTTTCAGACTCTTGCCAGGTGATAGGCCCCCCTAAGGTCTAATTTAGTAAAGATTGAGATTGTGCTAATTTGATCCAGTAACACCGGTATCAAAGGAAATGGGTATCCATTTTTTATCGTAATGACCTTTAACGCCATATAGTCAATGCAAGTTATCAGTTCACTCCCCTTCTTTGGCCTGAAGAACCAAGGGTAGGCTGCTGGCAATTTTGAGTGTTGATAAACCTGGTTGAGAGACATTCCTGTAGATATTGTTGTAGATGTTTGTCTTCGCCATCAGTTAGGGGAAATATCTATTGGGCAATCATAGCACCATGCTAATAGCACCATTGCTACCTCCTAGCTCGTAATGAGGCCCAATAACATATTAGCAAGGATATCATGGAACACTTAATTGATATAGTGTTGTAAATTCGCAGGAGCAGAACATAGACCTAATAGGATCACCTGGTATTCATATAGGCCAAATCGATTTCCAAAGGTGTTTTTTTGCTTGTATCCTTTCAGACTCTTGCCAGGTGATAGGCCCCCCTAAGGTCTAATTTAGTAAAGATTGAGGTTGTGCTAATTTGATCCAGTAACACCGGTATCAAAGGAAATGGGTATCCATTTTTTATCGTAATGACCTTTAACGCCATATAGTCAATGCAAGTTATCAGTTCACTCCCTTTCTTTGGCTTGAAGAACCAAGGGTAGGCTGCTGGCAATTTTGAGTGTTGATAAACCTGGTTGAGAGACATTCCTGTAGATATTGTTGTACATGTTTGTCTTCGGCATCAGTTAGGGGAAATATCTATTGGGCAATCATACTGCCGATGTGGAGGTAACTGTTCAGCTTTAGTTTGACCTTATATATCCACAAAATTATTATACTATTCAGGAACCCCCGAAGCTAAGGGTGTGATATCATGAACAGCAGAAAGAAATGCAACGCTGGGAATCCAAGACGATATTCCATTGTGTTGTTGATCGAGACACATCTAGGTACAATTAGCAGAAGGAAAAACCACAGTTTGTAGGGCCAATCGATCAAATCATTGTATAACTGGAGCCAACTCATGGCAATGTTTATTATTCTTTTATTTATATCTATTTTATTACAAAGCTTTCTTGTTTCCAAAATCCTGTAAAACATAATTGAATACATTATAATTCCACCTTAATCATTTAAAATGCATTTGTTTAAAATTCCGACCAAATTCATCATCATCATCTTCCCTATATTCCAACATATAAAACTTGTTCAAAAAAAATTCATGACCATAAAAACCAAACTCGGTTTGTCCACTCCTGTGCCAATTATGTTTTAACCTCTTTAATGAAGGGCTTCAGATATCAGGTTTCCACTGCTATAAGTCACTGCAGACCACCACCAAATGGTTTAGTGATTCACTGAAACCAATTACTCTACAGTATCTACAATTAGATTGCATCTTCAAAATCTGTTTACAAAGTGTTAATACTTCTCGAGTCGGGAGGATATTCAGCCAGAATCTTATAAATAGATCTCGGTAGGTGCAAAGGTAATTGATTAATTGCTCTCCCTTCATAACCAAGGTTTAATGATAACCTATATTTGCTTCTCTTTTCAAGTGTGTCTATCTAGTCCTGGACCAGCAGTTTTTTCTTAACCATCCACAGATCCATTATTAACATGTCAATCGAGGCTTCAAAAGATTCTAATCAGCCAATACACCTCCTTTGTCAATTTTTAAGCAACCAATCTGATTTAACATTATTTATATTCCTTAAGATCTCAAAAGGAGGGAGATAGTCTGACATGACACATTTCCTAAGCAGAGAAATAGATTTCCATAAGATGATAGGCTTCATAGGCTGCAGCAACAGTTCATATCTAATATCTCATATCTAATAGATGCTACCAGTAAGCCCCTCCTCCTGAAAAATCACTCCAGGATCCCTCATGTTTGGCAGGCAAGATTTAACATCACTTATGCTTCATAAATTAGAACCGGAAACAACCTTTGGTTTGTAAATGGTCAGAACCGGTATAGCTGTATATTTCCCATACCGCTTGTGCAGGGCCGCCCCTTGAACCGCCAACCTATTGACTTTGGATCCAAATGTTGTGTACCATACCTTCTCATTTATACTGTGGTTTACCAGCACCCCCAGCTATATAAACGACTCCACTTGTGATAGTTTCTCTACCCCTACAAACCACTTGAACCCACCTTTGTTCTTCCTTTGCGCTGCTGTCAAGATTAGGATTTTAGATTTTTTGGCGTTCACTCTCAGATCATTCTCAGTTATACAGATCATAAATTGATTTAGCCTTCACTGCACACCTATTGGAGTTTGGTCAAATAATGACCAAGACATCGGCATATAGGATCCAGGGAATTTAGCAATCATGTAGTTTTGGGGGAAAGGCCTTTATGGAGTTCCAGGAATCCACCAATTCTGACATATATAAGTTAAAAAATACTGGTGCCAGAGGACATCCATGCTTTTATCTTCTATGTGTGTTGATTGTCTTAGAGAAGGCACCTTGCATTGTCAATCTAACCTATGAAGAAGTCCCAGAATACAATGCTTTAATTTCTGCCACAAGACCACGAGGGCACTCCAAGCTTTGAAGTTTTTCCCATAACATCTTCCTACTGACACTGTCAAATGCTAGTTTCAGGTCTATGAAGACCAAGTAATTAGTTGACTTGTTCTTAAAAGTGCTTAATTTCAACAGGTTCAAGAGGAAGAGTTTTAGTTTAGTGCCCACCCCCTTTAAAAATCCCATTTGTCAGGGGTCCAAACTGCCAACTTTAACTGTCCAGACATTCAAGTCACGTAATAGCACAAATGCAAACATTTTTCCCAAAATGTCCAAGAGAGTGAGAGGACCGTAATTGTTAGGGTCCTCTCTATCACCCTTCTTGAAAATTGGGACAATTAAAGCCGTTTTCCACAAACTGGGAACTTTTCTAGCCACCATGACCTGGTTAAATACCAGGACAATAAACTCAGCCCAAGGTCCTATAGCCTCTTGCAACATGGAATTGGTGAGCCCATCTGGGCCTGGTGCCCGTGAGGAGTTCAATTTTTGAATTAGACCCTCAATTTCATCTTTGTCAAAAGCAAAAGCCCATTTTGTATAGGAGCCTCTATCTTCATTGTTTCCTTTATGGTCTACCAGTGCAAACAGAGGTGTAAAGTGATCTATCGATGCTTCCACAGAAACCTGGTTTGAGAATAGTGCAGGGTGAACCCTACCATCATTGTTTAACAGTTACCATAGATTCCTGGTGTTATCTTTACAGATGGTGTTTAGCATATATTCTGCATCATACTGCGAACTCTCAGCTGTAGATGCAATCAACCACTTTCTATTGCTGTTTACCATTTTTCACAAAAGGCCCACGCTCACCACTTTCGATTTGTTTCAATTTCCTTAAGTCTGAACGAGGGTATTTCCTTGCTTCACCACATCTTTATTATATATGTGGATAGACTTAAAATCCATCCTCCCATAGTTCGTCTTACTTCTATAAAGTCTGTTAGTACCCATGCATATTCAATACCCCCGTAGTGTCATGCACATGTTTACTAGATTTAGCTCTAATAGTTGGTACCTAACATGGTTTAATCCTCAATCTATTCTCCCCCAAAGAGATCTGTATCACAGGCTCTTTTATATACTTTACTGGGTCATGATTTCCCTTGCACCTCATTTCCAATATGTTGTTATAACCAGTTATCATTGGGATCACTAGAAACAAATCCACTGAGTGCAGGACATTTGCAGAGGCAAAACAGTAATCCAAACAGGCTTTCTGTTCACCCATAGACAAAGTCAGACTTTTAGGGATGTCTCCCTTAGTTTGACCATTTAACATGTCCAGACCTTGATCAGATACTTCTTGGGGCCATAATGCAGCTCCCCTGTGTAGTGTATTCTTACTAAGCAGCTTCCCCCGATCATCTACATATTTCACATTTAAATCCCCACAGATAATAATGTGTGGGTCTTTCAAAGTGGTTTATATCTCATCAATCAATCCCATCAGAGATTCAATGAAAACATATTCCCTGCACATGTGGTGCAACAGTTTCAGAATGTTTTTTCGATTAAGTTTCAAGTTGTCATCCATGGGTAACAATTTCTCCAAAATAGTTAAGTTCTCAGGGGCAGACTTGGTTGATGCTTGCTTGAGGTATTAACTGGCACTTTTTGCTTTAGAGCATTGAGATTTAATTTATCCTGGGTTATTGGGTTAGCCTTTTGAATCATAGCCATTCTTTTCTCTTGAAGCATCTGGAAACTCTGGGTGTACTCTGTCTTTCCACTCCAATCCCCCTTCTTACTAGAGGGGGTGAGAGAGAGAGCCACAACTTTAACTCCAGATGTATTCTCATCCTCATGTTGCTTGGTTAAGGTCTATCACAAAGGCACTTTCCTAGTTCAGAGTCCACAACCCAACCTCCTTCTCTTTGACTGGATCCTGCCTTCTCTCATTAACTTCACTCCTTCTCCTGCATCTCCCCTTTCTACTCTCTCGATTCCCCTGTACAACACCTTAGAAAACCTTCAAAGGCACAGACCTCCTCCACCTGGTGAATCTTAACGCCTGCTCAGCCAACAAACGCTTCACTAACATCAATGTCCTCCTTGAAGACATTTGCCTCGACATTCTCGCTCTCACCAAGCTATGCTTCAATGCCAGGACAGTAACTGCTTTCTATTGGCTCTCTCCTCCCTGACGGCTTCAAGATCATCTCCAAGCCTTGACCTCATTGCACTGGCGGGGGGTTTCCTTAATCTTCCCTGAGCGAGTTCCTGCTTACATCTTACCCACCCAGCTCTACTCTTCTTTTGAGTCCCTGGTTTGTAGGTTGGTCATCTCTCATCTCCAAACTGACCATTGCTACCATTTACTGGCCTCCAGGTGCCACCACCATGTTCCTCTCTGAATGGGTAGATTTCTGCTCTTCCTTACTTTCATCCACCTCCAACCTCCACCTCCTGGGTTATTTCATCATCCAACTGGACTCCCCTGGCTCTGCATCCATCCTCTTAACTGACCTCTGCACCTCAGTTTCCCTCTCCTTTCTTCCTTCTGGCCCAACCCACTCAGCTGGACACACCCTGGACGTGCTCTTACACCCTGAACTCTCTCTCTCCCCAACTAGTCGCCCCTCTCTCCAGGTCAGACCATTCTCTCCTCTCCTCCCACCTGAGTCCCTTTGGCCCTTTGACTGCCCCCAAAAGTCCCGCCAACCTTGTTCGCTAACATCCACCCAATGAAATGAGTGTCAGCTGCTGCCTTTGCTTCCACCTTCAGCCCCCCTCACCACCCTACCTCTGATTCTACCTCTGACTCTGCCATCAGCAACCTCCCCCTTTCCATCACCAATACTCTTGACATTCTTGACCCAGTCATGAGGATCTGCCCGAAACCTGCCTCTAAGCGTAACACCTGGTACGACTCTGAACCTGCGGCCCTGAAACGAAAGTTCAGAGTGGCAGAACGGAAGTGGCAATGCTCAGGCTCATCCTCTGACAAACTGGCCTGCTGCCTGCTCCAAAGGCAATACAGACTCTCCATCCATGTCAAGAAAAGAGATCACATACAGGCATGGGTTTCCGGTGCATCCAGAATCACAGCAGAACTTTTTAAGATCTGCAGGGAACGAGACAACCCTTCCTCAGTCTCCTCCTCCCATTCTCCTTTCCAGGCCCTCTGCAAAGCACTGGCCATACACTTTGCCACCAAATCTCAGGACATCCTAATCAACCATGCTACACACCATCACAACCCTTTACACACCCCCTTACACCCCTTGGCCCCCACCCTCCTCCTTCCACCTTCTCCTCCTTCTCCCCTGTCACACCTGAATAAGTTACCAGAGTTATCTGCTCCACGAAGGTCTCTTCTAAACAGGTTTCCCCTTGCTCATCCAGGACCATCAAGGATAACATTGACTCTCTTGACCCTGCACTCAATGATTTCTGAGATCACTCTTTAGAAACTCAATATGTGCCCTCCTCCCTTAATCACTTCTTTTTGTGCCCACTCCTTAAAACACATTCAGCAGATCCTACCTGCCCTGCAAACTACCGCCCTATTTCCATCACCCCCTTCCAGGAGAAGCTGCTGGAGAAGATGGCGTTGCCCCAACTCACCTCACCGAACTTGCTGGTGGTCTCCACGACCATAAATCTGGATTCCGAGTATCCAGAGGCACGCAAACTCCTCTTCTGAACACCAGTGAAGAACTGCTCGCATATCTGAACTCCAACTCCCCAGCTGTCCTCATCCTTCTTGATCTCTCCTCTGCCTTTCACACAGTCAACCATTCCATCCTCATCCAAAGCCTCCATGATACCCTTGGTATCTTGGAATGGGCACTGGCCTGGCTGACATCCTTCCTCACTGACCTCTCTACCCAAGTCATTCTGGGCACCTTCTCCCCTTCAACTTCCTTCTCCACCTTTGGTGTCCCCCAGGGTTCTATCCTATACACGTGGCACTGTAACATCTACCTTGCTCTGCATGCACGCCTCATCTCCTCCTTATCCTCCAACTTCCAGTATTATGCAGACGACACACAGCTCTTTTTCAAACATCTTGGTGACCCTCTTGCACCCTCCATCATCCACCATCCCTGACTGCCTATCTGCCATCCTGTCCTGGTGCACCTCCAATGATCTCTGCCTCAACACCTGTAAAACTGAGATCCTTCCCATGGGGACCCCTGCTCCCTCCTTCTTCCCTTCTCTCTGGCCTTTCTCCTTGGGCTCTCCCTCTGCTTCTTCTTCTGAATCCAAAAACCTTGGAGTAATATTCAACTCATCTTTCTCCTTCCTCCCTCACACTCAGCACATTGCCAAGAAGTCCCACTTTCAGCTCTTCCTTCTCAAAGTTTGTGATTTTCCCACAGAGATGCAATGTTACCCGAGCCCTGGTTCTCTCTAGGCTTGACTATTGCAATAGCCTCCTTCTGAATCTACCTTCTTCCATTTGGTGACCCCTCCAGCTAATTGAGAATAGGGCAGCAAGACGCATCCTTGGCCTTAAATCCAGTGACAGCATCTCTCCTACCCTAAAAGTCTTCAATGGTTCCCGGTTGCTGCTCGGATTAAATTCAAATCTCTGCATGATACACAAGTCTTTCTGGGCCCAGGGACCACACTATCTTCAACTTTATCTTACTAAATACTCTCCCTCTATACCACTATGTTCCTCTGGCACCAACTCTTTGTTTGTAAAGCGTTTTACTAAACAGAGGGTAGGTGGTCGTTCGCTTTCCTCAGCTGGCTGCCACCTATCAAACAGCCTCCCACTCCCTCTTTGCCTTGAGCAGTACTTTCTTAAATGATTTCCTCCTACCCTTCCACTCTCCTCTGCTAATCCCACAGTTCCTGTTATTGGTGTCCGGGACCTTTATGTATCCTCGTGGCCCCTGACCTCCCACATCTAATCAGCCCAGCTCCTATCTACCCTCAGCACTTAGATTGGCACACTCTCCGCCCCGGCGGTTCCCACTTATAACTAACGTGGCACTGCCCGTGTAGCACTCAAGAATCATAGCACCTCATCTGTGGCTCACCCATGAGATCAGACCCCCCAGCACTTAGCCCCCTGCCTTCTTCCTTGCTGCACTTGCATTTTCTGAATGCTCACAGGGCATAGTAGGCTTGTCCTTTTTCCTTTTTCCTCCCACTGCTCTTAAATATTGTGTTTTGTAATGTGTTTCACTCCCTTGTTGCCTCTCCTCCGCCCTGTGGGTGCTTTGAAAAAGAATTTTACTTGCTGTATAAGTGCATAAAAAGCGAATAATACATAAATAGATATGTCCCATGCCATTGGGCTCCATACTCACTGATTCTTCTAGGACTTCGCCCCCTTCATGGAGGTGACAGCTCATTTAAGCATAGTGCTCACCTCCTGATAATCGTCATCTTCATTCACTTCAGTAAGAACTAAAAGCACTTCAGACCCATATTCTTCTTCAACATGATTGCTCCCCTTTGCTCTTCCCTCTGCTGATCATAATCAGGTGATCTTAGCAGGGGCATCCTTAAATTCCTCAAAAATGGCCTTGACCCATTAGACTTAGGTATATGTACTAATTGGATATTTTTAGATTTTGTTGTTGCTGGCCTCTCTTAAGCTTTGAGCTTTGTGGACTAATTCTTTCCTGTTTTCAAATATTGCAAATGGTTTGATAGGAAGATCTTGGGACTTCTGAACTTTCTGGTTACACGTTGAAACACTCTCTTTAGGGGTACTTAATTTTGTCAATGAACTTTGCGCCATTCCAGATTTTGGCTGTGTATCGTCACATTGCTTTTCACAGGCCACCTCCTTGTGGCTTTTATCTTACTTCTCTGGCCTCATGAGGCCGATGGTTTCCACATCTATTATGTGTGTAGATATTTGCTGCTGCATTAGTGTCATGTCTCCCAGCGTTCGTCAGCATCACCCACCAGTCATTCACCACCATCGGAGCTCACGTGACTTTCGTGTCCCTGCACACGAACGGCAGAGATATCCCGCCAAACAAAGGAGACCCGTTCATTACGGCCCGAGGGCTCTTCGCCCCTTTCTTCACTGGCACCTCCCATGGAGGTTCTCGCACGACTGGCGCTACCGCTTGGGCACACACAGGACCGTGTGTCACGTGACGAGGCATCCACAACGGCCTACGTCAGCACGGGTCATGTGACACGGACCCTCATGTCCCCCACGTGATGTGGATCAGGTGACCCTCCACACAGTTAAAAGAAGCAGGGAAACACGGAAGCACCGCTTCACAGCTGCTTCTTTCACGGACTGCTTTGGCGTTTTGGATACTCTTGACTACTACGATTGCTCGACCACGGAACGTTACACGGATTGCCTCATCTCTGCCCCGGATATCACGTTGCTTTGTCTGCCTTGTTGGAAATCATCCCAGGATTGTTAACCTGCTGGTTTCCATTGCCTCTTACTGGTTTCTTGACTCGGATGTGTTCACTGGACTGCCCACGGATCTCCTCTAGCTGAACTTTATGGTTACCTTTGGCCCTCGACCTCGGAACTGCTTTTTCTGGACTGCTCACGGATTGCCCTACGTATTTGTCTCAGGTGTTTCCATCTTCCCGAATACTGTCAGAGAAACAACCGACCAGTGTATGCTGTACCCCCACTACTCCTCCATATCTCACAGGCCGTCATCTCCCTCACTTTTGGGTAAGCCCCTTTCTGAGCTTCTATCCCATGGTATTGTTGTTCATTCCCTGTTTTGATTAACTCTCCATTGCCTTACAGTGGTCAGGGGGTCCTTTGGCGTTTCTGGTTCCTGATCAACGGCATTCTTCACCTGTGACCTCAAGTGCCGCACGGGTAGTGTTTTTTACTTCTGGCCGTGTGGTACTTGGGGACGGAGGTAGTACTAATCTGCACGACCACCAAGAGTTGAACAGACTGTGAAGCCTCTCTCCTTTTTGGTCGTCCAGATTATGAATACCTCGGCCGAGGACCCTGTGACCGCTCTAATGCAGGCATTCGCGGCCCTTAGGACAGACATGGCCGCAGCTACGACTGCCATTCACCATCGCCTTGATGCCCTACAGAGTGCTCGTCACCCTTTACCCGACGACACTGACTTCGGGGACACCCCAGCTCGTGATCCACCATCTTCCACTCCACCCACCACGCCTACACCCTTGGTTCTCCCAACCCCGTTCCCCCTTGCAGCCCCGGAAAGATACCAGGGTGACCCGAGAAAGTATCGTACCTTCCTAAATCAGTGCAAGCTCCATTTCCTATGCCGACCCCATGCATTCCCAGACTCTGTTACCAAGGCCGCTTTTCTCCTCTCCCACCTGTCGGGTGTAGCAGCCACCTGGGCGAATCCCTTATTGGAGAATGACCACCCGGCACTTTATGATTTTGACCTCCTGATAAACGAGATGGCCAAGGTGTTCGACACTAGATACAAAGCACACTCTCGTGACTTGGAATTGCTCGACCTCACACAGGGCAAACAAACACTCATCGAGTACATCACTCGGTTCAATCAACTCTCTGCGGAAACATCATGGCCGGAGAACAAAAGAGCTATTGTGTTCTACAGGGGCCTCTGTAGTGCAATGAAGGACGCTCTTTCTGTGGTTCCCTCTCTCCCGGCCGTTTTTTCGGACCTAGTGGACCTAGCCCTGCAGGTAGACGCTCGACGCACGGAGCGGAGGGCAGAAGCCGGTCTTTCCATGCAGTCTCCTCCCTTGGGGGACACAAAACCCAAACCCATGCAAGTAGGGGGAATACGTAGTCCTATATCCCAGGCGGAGCGAGAACGCAGAAGGACAGATAACGCCTGTTTTTACTGCGGTATCAATGGACACTACGTCAAAGAATGCCCCCGTCGCCCAAGAAACAAGAATCCGGGTTTTCCGAAAGCTCGCCCTTGAGACCGGGGGGACGGGCGAGCATTTCTTTGACCCCCACTGAGCCCTCGTTCGGTCCCATTAGACCGATTATCGTCCAGGCTCTATTGAAACCTACCGGGAATTGCATTCACCCAGTGCATATAGTAGTTGATTCAGGAGCCACGGGTTGTTTTATAGACATTGCGCTGGTCCACCACCTCAACTTGCCTCTAATAAGAAAGAAAAACCCAGAACCCGTACAAGCGGTGGACGGTACCTCCCTTGCTTCTGGCCCAATCAAGCATCAAACCGCTCCTCTAGAAGTGGTGATCCAGGACACCCACAAGGAAACCATGTGCTTCGATCTCATCGCCACACCGCAATTCGGGATCATTCTGGGTATTCCATGGCTTAGGCAACACAACCCGTTGATTAATTGGGGCACTGGACAAGTCTCATTCGAGTCCGAGATCTGCCAGCATTACTGCCTAACAGAACCCAAGATTATCTCCAATCCTGCTAGTGTCCTTGGGGCCTTGGCTACTTTGCACATGAACGATGGGAACCCTATGGTCACCACACCACATACGGTTGGAGCCGTTCAGGCTGGAATCCCCAGCGAATACCATGACTTCCTGACTGTTTTTGACAAGGTCTCTGCAGAAGGCCTGCCACCTCACAGGCCATATGATTGCCCTATAGATTTGTTCCCTGATGCCCCGATACCAAGGGGCAGGATTTATTCACTATCACAGTCAGAGGAACAGGCCCTAAAAGAATACATCCAACAAGCCCTGCGGTTAGGTCACATCCGACCCTCCAACTCACCGGCTGCCAGTCCTATATTTTTCGTCCCGAAAAAAGAGGGCGACCTACGTCCATGTGTGGACTATAGGCGTTTAAACGCCATCACCGTGAAGAACCGTTATCCCATTCCCCTCATCTCCACGTTATTAGACAAGTTAACACATGCGTCCATCTACACCAAACTGGACCTCCGGGGGGCATACAATCTGGTCCGCATGCGTCAGGGGGATGAGTGGAAAACAGCGTTTTGCACCCGACAAGGCCTTTTTGAGTACACTGTAATGCCTTTCGGCTTATGTAATGCCCCAGCCACCTTCCAGCGCTTCGTCAACGAGGTATTCAGTGACATCCTCGACGTGTACGTAGTGGTCTATCTAGATGACATATTGATCTTCTCCCCTACTCTGGGAGACCACATCGTCCACGTTAGGGAAGTCTTGGCTTGCCTCAAAAAAAATGCTTTGTTCGCCAAACCCGAAAAGTGCCTATTTCACACCAAGGAGGTCGAATTCCTGGGTTTCCACCTAACGCCTGGGGGTCTATCTATGAACCAGTCAAAGGTTCGTGCCATCACGGATTGGCCTGCTCGAAAAGAACCTTAAGCAATTACAATCTTTTCTGGGTTTCGCTAATTTTTATCAGAGATTCATTGCTGGGTTCTCCTCCATAGTGACTCCTCTTACTGCCCTTACCAGTCCACTGGTTCCGTTCTCTTGGAACCCGAAACATCAGCAGGCATTTGAGGAGCTCAAAACCAGATTCGTAACAGCTCCTGTGCTCCAGCATCCCGACCCAGAACTCCCATTCGTGGTGGAGGCGGATGCTTCTTCTTTTGCTTTGGGTGCAGTTCTTTCCCAACCCTGTCCAACCACGGGTCGTCTGCATCCCGTGGCTTTTCACTCACGGAAGCTTACCCCAGCCGAGTCACATTATACTGTTACTGAGAAGGAACTATTGGCCATAAAAGACGCATTGCAAACCTGGCGTCACCACCTCCTGGGGGCCCGATACCAGACCACGATTTACTCCGACCACAAGAACTTGCAGGACCTGGCTACCCTTAAGTGCGTTAACAGCCGACAGGTACGCTGGCACCTGTTCTTCGCAGCTTACTACTTTGTGATTAGGCATAGACCGGGTGCTGTTCATGGGAAGGCCGATGCACTGTCACATTCTCCAGGGGGGGAGTCTCTTCCGTCTTTTCCTGCCACGTTGCTGGAGGGGGGTCATGTCATTTGTGTTTGTACTCCGTCCCCATCCATGCAGTCCACCATTCGTCATTGGGTCTCCCAACATCCACACGCGCTGGCGGAATGGGACCTGGTTCTTCAGGAGGGGCTGCCTTTCATTCAAGACAAGCTATTTCTTCCCACTAGTGACACACGCAACCAGGCACTAGAATGGTCACACGATGCCGCCATCAATGGTCACCCGGGGCAACGTCGCACTCTAGAACTACTAAAACGCTGGTGCTGGTGGCCATCAATGAAGAGCGACGTGGAGAATTACATAAACACATGTTCGGTCTGTGCACAGTGCAAATCACGCAGGGGCCGCCCACTGGGATTACTCCAACCTCTACCGATGCCCCCCAGACCCTGGCACACTGTCTCGATGGACCTCATCACAGACCTACCACGCAGACAGGGTTACGACACTATCTGGGTAGTGGTAGACTCCTATACCAAGATGGCACGCTTTGTACCTTGTATGGGTATACCCTCCGCTCCTACACTGGCCCAGTTGTTCTTTAAATCTGTTTTCTGCCTTTTTGGTCTGCCACAGATCATAATATCAGATCGTGGTACGCAGTTCACGTCCCGTTTCTGGTTAGCCCTGACAAAGCTACTCGGCATTGATGCCCGCTTTTCCTCGGCCTATCATCCGCAAACCGATGGGCAGACTGAGAGGGTGAACCAAGCCCTAGAACAGTACTTACGTTGTTTAACCCTCCAGTACCAAGACACATGGCTTAATTTACTACACCAGGCGGAATTTGCCTATAACAACTCCTTGCACTCCTCCACTGGCTTCTCTCCCTTTTATTCCATGTATGGTTAGCATCCCCGCACCCTTCCATTCCCTGATTTCGCTTCATCCACTACTCCTGCTGCCAATACCTGTGCCCGTGATCTGGTCTCGGGCCATGCGCAAACCCTAGTCCACCTGCGCGAAGCCCAGGTCTCCATGAAATTAGCGGCTGACAGAAAACGGGTGGCGGCTCCCGAGTACCGGGTGGGGGATCGGGTATGGTTGTCCTCCCGCCACCTACACATCCCTGGCTGTCGCAAGCTGCTTCCCCGGTTTGTGGGTCCCTACCGCATTACTAAAGTCCTGAACCCTGTGGCTCTACGGTTGTCTGTCCCTTCCACCTGGCGTATCCATCCGGTTTTCCACACCTCCCTGCTCAAGCCTTGTCTAGGTCCTACCCGTCTCGCTACCCCTCCTGCCCCTATCTCCTTGTCCTCTCCCGATGTCTTTGAGGTCAGTGCCATTTTGGGCTCCCGTTTTATCCGGGGTCGCTTACACTATCTCGTGGACTGGTTGGGTTACGGTCCTGAGGAATGCTCCTGGGTGCCCTCCGGGGATGTCCAGGCCCCCCAGTTGGTTGGCCAGTTCCATCGTGATCATCCGTCCAGCCCACGGGGACGTGGGCCTTTAGGGGGGGGCTCTGTCATGTCTCCCAGCGTTCGTTAGCATCACCCACCAGTCATTCACCACCATCGGAGCTCACGTGACTTTCGTGTCCCTGCACACGAACGGCAGAGATATCCCGCCAAACAAAGGAGACCCGTTCATTACGGCCCGAGGGCTCTTCGCCCCTTTCTTCACTGGCACCTCCCATGGAGGTTCTCGCACGACTGGCGCTACCGCTTGGGCACACACAGGACCGTGCGTCACGTGACGAGGCATCCACAACGGCCTTCGTCATCATCACGGGTCATGTGACACGGACCCTCATGTCCCCCACGTGATGTGGATCAGGTGACCCTCCACACAGTTAAAAGAAGCATGGAAACACGGAAGCACCGCTTCACAGCTGCTTCTTTCACGGACTGCTTTGGCGTTTTGGATACTCTTGACTACTACGATTGCTCGACCACGGAACGTTACACGGATTACCTCATCTCTGCCCCGTATATCACGTTGCTTTGTCTGCCTTGTTGGAAATCATCCCAGGATTGTTAACCTGCTGGTTTCCATTGCCTCTTACTGGTTTCTTGACTCAAATTTGTTCACTGGACTGCCCACGGATCTCCTCTAGCTGAACTTTATGGTTACCTTTGGCCCTCGACCTCGGAACTGCTTTTTCTGGACTGCTCACGGATTGCCCTACGTATTTGTCTCAGGTGTTTCCATCTTCCCGAATACTGTCAGAGAAACAACCGACCAGTGTATGCTGTACCCCCTCTACTCCTCCATATCTCACAGGCCGCCATCTCCCTCACTTTTGGGTAAGCCCCTTTCTGAGCTTCTATCCCATGGTATTGTTGTTCATTCCCTGTTTTGATTAACTCTCCATTGCCTTACAGTGGTCAGGGGGTCCTTTGGCGTTTCTGGTTCCTGATCAACGGCATTCTTCACCTGTGACCTCAAGTGGCGCACGGGTAGTGTTTTTTACTTCTGGCCGTGTGGTGCTTGGGGACGGAGGTAGTACTAATCTGCACGACCACCAAGAGTTGAAGAATTAGAGAATCACCATGGGCTCACCGCCTTTTGGTCATTTGACTCTCAATTTGTGAAGCAGACCCCTGGAGCCCCCCATTGGTCACATGTACATTCTTGTACTGGAACCTCATCCGCTTACAATCTTCCAAAAGAGCGGCCATCAAAGTATTTTTGTCCAGTTCTTCTCTTCTCGCTTGGTCACAGAGTCTGTTTTGCTATTGGGCTGATGTTTCCACCTCTTTATCCAATTTGCTATGAACATTGACAACAAATCTTTCCAAGAATATCATCTTGGAATGGATCATCCCTATGATTCGTATAACTTCAAAAATGGGGCGAATTAAATGGTTAGTGCCGCCATTATATTATTTTGCAATTGTGATGCTGCCGCCGATATATGTAGGCTTCATGCCTACATTTGTCAACCGGAAAGACAGAGGGGGTGATTCATGGTTATTTGTGCCGAAAAAAACAGGATTTGTGCACCATTCTGCCCGCAAATCCTGATTTGTTAAACAGGGATTTGTGGGCAGAATGGCGCACAAATCCCATTTTTTTCGGCACAAATATTCCATGAATTATAAGTAGAGTCGCTTTCCTACTTCACAGAAGACACAGAAGAAGATTCTTGGGAGGGTCTCAAAATTCTCCTGTTAGGCGGAAACCTGTGCAGTTCCCTCTGGGACCACTGCAAAAGATTTAGGACTACAGGTGTTTGGCAGTAAACCCACTTGGTAGCAGTCTGTACCACACAGATTCACTTGGTAGCTGTGGCTGAGCAGTCAGACTTCCTTCAAGAAGAGTTAGGCAGTATGTGGAGTATACACGATAGGGCAATCTACACAGTAGAACAAGCAAACGTGGAACAAGGCTTCGGTGTAAAGATATAAAGGTATTTATTTATAACAACACATCTATAGAACACACTCTGGTACTAATACGGCAAACAACTTCAATCACAATTACTATACGAAGAAAAGGATCAATCCCCCTAACAATAGTTTGACAAGTCTAGGTTCACCTGCATCACTTATTTGCAGACAGAGGTGTATGCTTTAACCTAGATGGCACTCTAGTATTCGTTAGGACGGGAGAGAAAAAAAATAAGGCAGGTTATGAAATCAACTCGGTGCCAATACTTTACGGACAAATTCAAGGCAAGTAAGGCAGGGTCTACTGCAGATCACAAAGTTCAGAGGCCAGGCCCACTCGGAGAGAGGCAAGGCGATATGTCCCAAAAAGTGTCTCAGTGGAAATGCGCTTTGAGTCTTTATCGCAACTTGCTATGGAAAGATTGGACCAGTTCAGAACAACACGTTAACGAAAGCTTGGAGGCGACCCAATGGAAAGGCGAGGATTAAGACACCTCACTCTATCAGGCAGAAAGGGAAGCCAGGCAGACACGGTACCTTGTTTGTGGAGAGACAGCTCCGGCGGGGGCAGTTGTTCCTGGTGGTGGATGCACGTCGGGTCTTTGCGAAGAGTAGAAATGATCTCGTCATTGAAGAAAAGTGAGGTCCGGTGCAAAACCAGGGAAGAGACCAGCCGCGGAGTGCTCTGTCACAAGCCACCACTTTTTGGTTGCGGTACAGGGGTAGTGGCTATCCGGTTGTTGAGGTGCTCTGCACGGGCAATTCGACCACTGCATCCTGGAGCGAAGAAAAAGCAAAGGGGACTGGTTGTTCCCACCAGTCAGGGGAAGAGACTCTCCGGCAGGGAGATCCCCTCTGTCGTCGGGAAGTGGTGAGTCGGTTCCGCAGGGCTCCACCGGAGGTGTCGTCGTTGCAGGTCGGCTCAGCTTTATCCTCGTCGGATTCTTATGTCCTGTGGCGACTTCTGAAGATCCAGTCCCAAAAGCCCTGCTTTTATGCAGAAAACCCCCATTCATTCAGCCTAGCTGTCAATCAAAACACGCTAAGAGGTGAGCGGGGTGGCTCACCACTTGGGCCAATCACACTAGAGTGCGACCGGAGTTGGCAAGGCAACTCGGTCCAGGGTGCCTAAACCCCCTCCCAAACCCCTGTGGTAACCCAGACAGAATGGCACCACTTTGGAGGGTCTCTGTACAGAAGCCCGCCAAAAGTGGAACAAATGGCTCAACCTTTGGTTTAGGAGTTACAGAGACGAACACAGACGCCATTTTAAAAACCGAGTTCTGGCAGAAAATACCATCCGATAGACTTATTTAAGATAAGTAAATAGGTGGTAGGTTAGAGATTAACGAGGAGAAGTATCAATCTCCAACAATGGGAAGAATCCCATAGGGTTATATTCGGGGTTGAATATAACAAGTAGTTTCCACTGCCACCAGCCAAAACTCGCCGAGGGGGTACGGGACAGTGCCCCCTCGAATAACAGTCCCAGGAGTAATCGAATTACCCCTACTAGTACCTCCACAATAGGATGGTTTGTACTAGTTCTGTTAGTAAATTTAGGTCTAGTAAAGCCAATGGTGGCTTTACATGCCCGGGGAGACAGTAGTCAGTCCACGGGTATGGAGTCTATGATGGAGGTCCGCTAGGATGCCCCAGTGCTACGGCACGGAGGGTGCGTTGTAACACACATAGTAAAACATATGAGACCCTATGGAGTAAAAGACGCCATAGCCCATAGAACACATGGACATTCAAAGGAATTACACACATTCATGTCCAAGAGTGGGAGAAAAAGAGTCTCACTCTTGGCAGGATGGAAAAACACAAACTCCAGAAATCCAGCAAAGCTGCTGGGTGACTCATGAGGTTAGGAAATTCAGCCTAAACAGAGAATTCTCCCTAACATCTCCCCACCATAATGCAGTAGCTTTCAGGTCGAGCAGAGTGTTATAGTACTTGCTAACCCGTGCCTTTCTGTATTTCAGTGTTTGTTGCAGTTCTGCAAACTGACCTTAGCCGGGGTGCACTCTCTACTCTGCTTTTCTGCAGTAGATTCTCTTGAGCAAGATTTAGCCTAGGACTCTTCCCATTGACAGAGCAATTAGATCTGGCCACATTTACTTTCTTTTGGCTTGCCATCTGTGTTTTTATCTCAGCAATGGCACGTGATAGACGAGCCGCCAGTGGAGAGTGTTGCCCCTCCAGAACCTCTGCCTTTAACAGTGATTCACTCAACATTTGGCGAGTAAGTAAAGTACAGTTGAAGGCCACCGTACACATTGGAGAACTTGGTTTGGCAAATATGCAATCCAAAGAAGCACACTATGAGTCATGATTTTCACTTTGGTCCAAACCGATCTCCATACACACTTGCGTGACCTCAGCATCAATTTCTGGCTCACACGAGCCTATAACTTTGATTACCGGCTTCCCACTGTCACAACCACCCTGCACCGTCTGCTGTGTCTGTCTCCGGGAACTATTATATGAGGATATCTCGGAGCCGTCGATTAGATTTTCCTTGAAAGTTCCGCCGTATCTGAAGGCTGCCAGGTACTCCCCATGGTCATGCTCAGCCCATGAGGGAATGTCCTTAGGCCCCCCCAGCTCTGTTGGATTCAGTATCAAAGAAGGTATCAGATTTAAATTAGAAAATGACATATTATTCACCCTTTCAGTGTCATTGACCGTAACAGTTTGCACTTCTCCGGTCTAGGGAGCACTTACCTCAGTGATTTGCATTGGTCTCTGCAGTATTGTGTCCTGTAGCCTGAGCTGCTGGCGCGTGCATGGACCACCAGGTGACATGGAATGTAGTATAGAGCTGGACGGCAAGACGTCTCCGAATCTGCAGCTGATCTAAACTCTGTCTCAACGCCTGCTGCCAACAAACGCATGGTCCAACAAGGTTGGGTATGAAGTAGGAAGTGCCAGGACCACAGCTAGGGCATTCCTTAATTCCTCTCTGAGGCCGCAGTAAAATGCTGTGGCTTTCTTCTTTTCTGGCCAATTCATTTCAGCAGCTAGTTGGTTAAACATAGCTACATAACGTAACAAATCACTCCTCACTTGTGTCAAATCAAGTAGTTCCAAGTCTCTAGCTTGGCCTGCATGCTTAGTATCAAACACTATAGTCATAACTACCATGTTGTAATTATAGGGATGAGGATGAGCTTTTTCTATTAAAGGATTGACCCACATGGCTCCTCCTCCGCCCAGATCAGATGTGAAAGGATAAATGCCACCCAGGCTGGGGAATTGGAAAAAGCGGCTGGTCTGCACATACAATGCAGCTTGCATTGGTTGAGGAATGTTGGTAAGCATGAGGGTCTCAAGTATATCTCTCGGGAGGGGCCAACGAAAAAGGAACATGAGTGGTGTGAATAGTATCTGAGCTTCTGGCAATGCCGGTGCAGTGAACTACACTCGCGCAGGAGGTAAGGGGTGTACATGTGCTTGTAGCACATCCAATTGGGTATGAATCATCACATTGGTGGTAGTCATGTCTACCCAGAAGGATGCCAAGGCCTGCATAACAACATCGATAGGACCGGCAGTCGCCTCCATGTCACAGACAAATTGGGCTCAGCAATCTGTCAGATGCAGCTGGAAATAAAACTGGTCACCATAGGAGGTCATGTCTGTGAATGTGCTCATCAACTACCCCATTGTATGATCGCCCACAGCACAGAGGTGAACAGACAACAAAAGAGCAGGGGAACTGGAGCAGACAGCCAGAACCCTAAACCGGAATGAGACAAGGGGACTAGGTTAGAACAGGGATAAGAACTAGAGCCTCCTACCGGGTAAGTAACCTTAAGTACCTGTAAATAGATGAAGTTGGATATCGAATTGCAGACCAGGAGAAAGTCCAGAAGAAATTCAGAAAGAAAAGCAAAATTAGTTCCAAAACAAAAGCAAGGCAAGAATCAAGGTGCGAAACAGATACCGCGACTGTAGTAAAAAAAAAGTTACAATATGCATGGACCTCCCAATGGTACGAGGAACGCACTAAGCGGCAACAGTAGTCCAGGAAACCAGTTCCAAGAGAGAATAAGTCCAGACAAGCCAAGTTACAGTAAAAAGGAAAAGGAGTAAGCAATCCGGTTAACAGGCAGAAGGTTGGGTACACTGCAGGGTCAAATCAGCAAAAAGGAAGACAAGTTACTATCCAGTAAAATGGACAGAGGTTATAGTTCACCGCAGGTTCAGGTTAACAAAGGAGAAGACCATAAGCAGTCTGGTAAATAAGCAGAGATTCTTGTGCATGACAGGTGATCTCAGAAATAGCAATAACAAGCAATAATAAGCACAAATGAAAGAAGCAACGACTCAATGGGCAGTTTGTTGACCGCTGAGTTCCCTGTCTTCAAAGAGTAAATAGTAAAACAATTTTGGCTTCACGTAATGCTTCACGTAATGCTACATGCCGACGTGATTCATGGTGAGGTGATCATAATGCTTCTGGGAACTGGCCATGGCAACTGCCAACAAGCCCAGAGGGATGGGCATTTTCTTCGGCTGTGAATGTGGCCCGGTTTCATGACAGTTTGCAAGTGTATTGTGAATGTTCTTATTTTTGTTTATAAGATTCTTTGTGCAAGGGGATTTTTGGTGTGGAACAAATATTTATTAAGCAATTATTTCACTATTTTATCTACAATTATAAATTAGTTGATGCAGTCTTGTCATTTGTGATGTCATTAGTGTGCTTTGTCTGTGCAATGGGGGCCTCATGGTTAATGTGTTGTATCTTTGAAAACCTTCCAAATTGTTTGGGGTTTGTTACATTAAATTGGCAACCTAACATTACTTCAACTAATGTTTTTTCACTGAATTCTAAAGATTTTGTTATGCTATACATCCCACCACATGCAATTCTGCCTTTTTCTTCTGATGAGATAACTGATGTCATAGGATTTGTTATCAATGTCTGTTCTTCTGCTAAGCAACATCAGATTAATCAATTATTTCATCTTTCTTGTGTCCGCATAAGAATGGATTACTAATAGTGTACTGAGATGAGGAAGAGAGATGTGGGGGTAATGCTAGTAATTACTGTTGGTGTACAGTGACGAGGACGAGTAGGGTGTGTGTTCTGAGAGACTGAAATGAGTAAGAGTGGGGTGGGGTGGGGTAGTGTGGGGTCTATGATGAGGAATAGTGATGTGGAGTTAGTGGGTGACTAAGATGAGGAAGTTTGAAGTGAGGAAGTTGGGGACTGTGATGAGGAAGAGGGATGTGGGGTAAAGGTAACAATACTATTGGGTACTGGGGCAGGGAACATGGAGGTCCCCACTGATTTGTTCAAACCAAACTAAATTCCTACCTCCTTGTCGCTGAGTTACTCTCTTTATCTACCTCTCATCTGTGTTCTAGCTAACATTTTTCTCTTGCCTCTGTCCCTCACTTTCTCTGCCTCCACTTCATCCATCATGGTCACATCCCTCCCACAGCTGGCCGTACTGCCTACCTGCACTTAAACATGCCTAATGTTGATTGTCCTTAGACTATGTAAGTCCACCCATGTATTGGCCCCGGCTCCACAACCTGGTCAGAATTTCACTCAAACTCAGCCCATTGTAAGAAGGATTTTGCTTCCTGTCAAATCTGATTTCATATCTAGTGTACATTCTGTTGGGGTCAGAAGAGCATTGTTCCTTCCTGTAAATAAATACATAAACAAATAAATAAAATATAAATACATATATAAATGGATGTGGGTTAAAGGTAAGATTACCATTGGGTACTGGGACGAGGAAGAGGGATGCGGTGGTAAAGACAAGATTGACATTTGGTACAGGGAGAAGGAAGAGGCATGTAGGGGTGATGACATAGATTACTAATGGGTACTGAGATGAGGAAGAGGGAGGTAACGTTAAAGGTAGGATTCATAATTAGGTTCTGGGATGAGGAAATGTGAGATGGGGCAGTGCTAGTGATTATTAGTGGGGTACTGTGATGAGGAAGAATGAGGTGTGGTAGTGGAGGACTGTGACAGGGAGATGGATGTGGAAGTAGTGGTGGACTGTGATGAGGGAGTGTGGGGTTGGGGTATTGGGGGTCTGTGATGAGGATGAGTAATGAGGGGATAGTGGGGGATGTGATAAGGAAGAGTGAGCTGGAGTAGCTGGTTGACTGTGACAACAATGATTGAGTTGTGTGGAGTGTAGGACAGTTATGAGGTAATGGGATGTGGGGTACTGGCAGACTGTTCTGAGGAAGAGTGAGGTGGTGTTAATAGGGGACTGTGAGGAAGAAAGGGGAGGCAGAGCTAGTGGGGGACTGTGTAGAGGAATAGTGAGATGAGTGGAGTGGAGGGCTGTGATGAGGAAGAGTAAGGTGGGTTTAATAGGGGATAGTGAGGAGGAAGAGGGAGGTAGGAGTGGTGGGGGACAGTGGCAAGGCAGATTGATGTGGGGTAGTGGTGGACAGTGATGAGGAAAAGTCAGGTAAGGGTAGTGGGGGACTGTGAGGAGGGAGAGTGAGGTGGAGGTAGAATGGGCTGTGATGATGAAGAGTGAGGTGGGAGACTGATGGAGGTGGGAGTAGTGGGGCACTGTGATGAGGAAGAGTGAGGTGAGTGTAGTGGGGAACTATGGAGAGGAAATGTGAGGTGAGATTGATAGGGAACATTGAGGAAGATAGGGAGGTATGTTTAGTGGGGGAGGATGGCAAGGTAGAGTGAGGGGTCAGATGTGGCCAAAGGTTATGAGAAAAAGTGAGGTGAGGGTAGTGGGGGACTGTGATGAGGAACAGAGAGGTGGAGGTAGGGAGGGACTGTGATGAGGAAAGGTGAGGAACTGTGATGAGGAAGAGTAAGTTGGGAGACTGTGATGAGGCAGGGAAGTTGGGAAAAGTGGGGCACTGTGATGAGCAAGAGCGAGCTGGGAGTAGTAGTGAGGGACTCTGCTAAGGAAGAGTGAGATGGGGTTAATAGCGGACTGTGAGGAGGAAGATGGAGGTTGGGGTAGTGTGGGAGTGTGACAAGGAAGAATGAGTTGGAGGTCGGGAGGGAAAGTGGTGAGGAAGAATGAGGTGGGAAACTGTGATGGGGAAGAGGGAGGTGGGAGCAGTGGGACACTGTGATGGGGAAGGGTGCGGTGGGGTATTGGGGGACTGGGAAGAGGACAAGTGAGATTGGAATAGTGGGGGACCATGACAAGGAAGACTGAGGTGGAGGTAAGGAGGGACTGTTGCGAGAAATGGTGAGGTGGGGGACTGTGATGGAGAAGAGGGAGGTGGGAGTAGTGCAGCACTGTGATGAAGAAAAGTGAGGTGGGTGTAGTGGGTAACTGTGACACAGAAGAATGAGATGTGTAGTGAGGGACTTTGATGAGGAAGATGAGGTGGGGTGAGTGGGGGATTGTGACAAAGAAGCGTGACATGTGGTAGCAGGGTTCTGTGACAAGAAGAATGAGGTTGGTAAAGTAGGGGATGACCATTGTGTACTGAGAGGAGGAAGACCAATATAGGGTAAAGTTAAAATTACTATTGAGTACTGGGACAAGGAAGACAGATGTGTTGGAATAGGTAAAATTACTATCTAGTACGGGGACGATGAAGAGGGATGTAGGGATTCAGGTTGGATTACTAATTAGATACAGTTACGAAGAAGAGGGGGGTGCAATAATGTAGAGATCTTCCCTGTTTAATGGCAGGAGAAAATCAAGAGCTTCACTGTTAAGTCACATGAAAAGTGTGTCCAATCAAAAGAACAGGATATAGTAAACAAGCATTGGTTGCCCTTGGTCTTCTATCTCACATCTTTTTCATGTAATAAAAAAATAATAAGCTTTATAAGCAAATGTAACACCCCCAAAAACTGATGGCACCCTGATACCTCCCTCTCACAATTTTAAGTTGATTTAGGAAGCAATCCCTTGATGATATCACATATCTGGGCTACTTGTTTTTGTTTACTAACATGATTAGGCTATTCTCTTGTTTTTACTGACAATGAGATTTTCCAAAGTTTAAAAGGTGTTATATATCTTCATAAGAACCTTTTTATATATTCTCAAAGTACTTTCCTTAGGGTTTGGTCTCAGCTCATGGGGCACATGCATGGGGCAATAAGCAGGCCTCAAACACACAATTTATTAGAGATAAACTATCTATTATAGATAAACTTGAATTGTATTAACATTTTCTGGTGATGCTGTTTCTTTTCTTCCTTACTTTATGCCTCTTATTTGTATGCATTGTGGGTTTTCATATGTATTGTTTGTACTAGCACAAGTGTTTAGTAAGTCTTGAAGTGTTAGCTATTTATTACATGTTTGAAATTACTCAAAACTCTATAAGGTAGCATTCATTATTTTAGTATCCAAAAATACAAGATTACACATATTGTACTTCCATGGTGCATGCTGCAGCCATTGCCTATGTTTACGTATGATTAGGTTCCTGTATTAACAACAGCACTCCAATATAATGTTTTGTTTAGATGAGTACATTCTTTAATAGATTAAGTAGTTAATGATAGGTCTCTCGATCACCCCTGACATCTTGTTACCAACATTATAAACACAACCCATTGTACGGACTTTTCATCAAAATGAATGTCATCAGTGATATCATCAGTGATGTCATCAATTACATTTGTGATGTCATTTGTGATGTCCTGGGTGGTAGTCTTAGCAGTGCATGGTGGTGGTGCGAGTTATAGTTTCTTAGCTTACAAAAACTGGTGAATTACTGAGCTTTTTAACTTTGTAACCATAACTTCCATTTAACAAAGACTTTTCACTGAATTTCATGGGTTTTTGTTAGTGCAACTTAACTATAAAGAAACTTTAACAAGTTTTTTCAGTGAATATTGTATATACATAATATATATATATATATATATATATATATATATATATATATATATATATATATATATATATATACACATATATAACATGCTACTGTGTTAGTGCATAACATTGTTAAGGTTAATACAAATTGTCTATGGAGTGTTAGAAAGTAAAACATTCTAATAACATTTGAACCCTTCCATGAAATTTCGTAAATTCTGGAGGTAAAAGGAACATTTCAGGAAGTTCATGTACTGCGTTGTAGTTTATTTTTTTAAAAAATGTTGTGTTTTAGTTGTGTTTTGAACATGGGGTTTTTCCCCATAGAAAAGTAACACATTGTTGGCCCAAATATTTCAATATTGGCCACTTCAATTTTTGAGATTTTTGGCATGCACCTACATTATATCAGGATTTGGTGCATTGAAAAGAAAAGAAAATCGAGCTACTCAATTCGGGTTTTAAGATATATCTACATATTTCTTTTAAACATGCGGAGAATGAATGTGTGTAGGAGATGCATATTTTGTGCCTACATACTAATATATGTATGAAATCTCACATCAAAGTCAGGACTGACGTACTTAGGAAAACTGACATCAAAGTCATTTATTTCTGAAAGAATAATCTGAGTAGCAGGAAACAGTTGCATTAGGCTTCTAAAGAAATCCTTCAGTGCAACTTGCAAAGACACTGGAGTCACAAACCCCAAACTGTCCCCTCCACAATGGACAATCACAGAATGAAAGTAAGCTTTCCCAGTTTGAAGCACAAACTGCATGCCAGGAAAGTTCCAGTTCTTCCAATCCAATATTTCCAAGGATGACATGATTATCAGCATACCTTCAATGAATGAATTGAAGAGCATCCCAGAATCGACACAGCCTGCCTACTCAAACAAATAGCCATAGCCATCATCACTGCTCTCAAAGCTCCTGCAAACAAAACTCCTACTACCCTCTTTTCTGGTACACCACACCCAGCAAACCTAATTGTCTACTCCGCAAAGTCCCCTTTCCATGCCAGGCACCCTTAAAGGACCTGGATGTGGCACGTGCCATTCACGGACCAGTACGGTGTTCGCGGACCCAGTTACAGAGGGCAGCCCTTCTACCCTTTCCACTTTCATGTTCTCAGCACTCCGTCATTGGCTGCTTTTAAAGAGACACACATCCATCCACCAATCAAATCCAAAACCTTTACACCTAACCCTGTCATCTAATTTCTACACTTCAGATGTACACTTGAACTCTCAGAGTACATATCTCCTGGATTTAATAAAACATAATACAGGTATGCTTATATTTAAAAAAGTTTTCTTGAACTCTTTCACAAATACATGTATATAGAGGGTTCCTGCTACTTACCGTGTAATAAGCTTCTCAATAAGCATCTTCTCTTTTTCATCCACTCTAGCAAATGCCATGCAGTGTAGCATTCATCACCTGCTCACATGAAGCAGCTTAAGATTAGAATGCTCTGCATTACAAACTGTTTCTGTTGAAAGAATTGTTTTTAACCAATCTGTTTATTATTTTCATAAAAGAACAGAACAAACACAAGCATAGCTACAACTTGAGCATAATACATAATACATTAGGATCCATACTGCAGTATTAGCATTAGCCTGGGAGTACAACTGACATAGGGTGCTAACCAGTCACATTGGCAGCAAGAAGGTTCAAGGTTAGAGCAAACTATACTGTCAAGCCCCTCCAGCCCCTCAGCCATCTCCCCCGCTTCCCCCATATCTTTGGGAACTTCTGGGGACACCCGGTAGCCCTATATACTCTCCTCTCCAAGGCCATACACCAGTCCACTTCCGCAACCCACTGGCTTTGTCTCCGTAGAGCCCCAGGATGCTGCTAGCACTCTCTTAGCAAGCTCCAGGGCTACAACCAGGAATGAGTTCTCATATTTCGTGAACCCAGTGCCTACCCATATCCCCAGCAATGCCAGTTTTGGGTCCAGAGGAACCTGATCGCCCATTGCAGTGGAAAGTGTCTGCATACATTTTCCCCAGAAGACAGTCCCAGAGTCTATGGTAGAATGTACCTCCTTCCGTACCAGTACAGGAGTAGTACGTCCTGTGGAGGATCTTGAATTGTATTAGCCGCAGCCTAGCCGCTGTTCCCACTTCCCTCGGGAACCTCAGGGCCTCCACCCATTCCTCAGGTTCCAAACTCCCCAAGTCCTGTTCCCATTTCTCCCTCAGTCGGATGAGCTCTGCGGTCCTGAATGCCATGAACACTTGGTACATTGTGATCATGACCTTGACATGGATGCCCAATGAGAACAGATTGGCCTGCAGCAGAGAACTACTTGGGACCTCTCCCCGAGAGAGAAATTGGGCTCTCATGGCATGAGTTAATTGAATATAATGGAATCCCTCCCCTGTCAGCAGGCCATATTGCCCTTACAGTTCTTCAAACGGCCAAAGGCGCCCCTCATGTGTTATATCTACCAAGGTGTCTCTTCCCTTTGCTGTGGAGCTCTCAAAATACCCCACCTTCAGCAGCTCCATCAGGTGCGTGTTATGCCAAATGGCCTGGTCGAGAGTCGGTTTTCCATCCCACCCAATGTCCTGCGCCTCCACCCCCACTTGGCACGTGTGCCATGTCAGCCCAGGAAGAGTCCTCATGTATCTTACGTTCAGATATAGTACCTGTGTGGGTGTCCGGCCTATCATTCTTTTCCGCTCCTCTATGATGTGAGAGAGTGATGGGTCCCTGTGTAGCCAGTCATTCACCACACCCAGATGTGCTGCCAAGTAATACTTGCACAAGTTGGGTAAGCCTATACACCCTTCCTATACTGACCGTTGCAGAGTTCCCAATGCCACCCATGGTTGTTCGCCCCACCACGTAAGATCATCTGCAGGATTCCCTCAATTTCTCCCAAAACTTTCTTTGGGATTGGGAGCAGGGCATTCTGCAGGACATAGAGAAATGTAGGTAGCGTTAACATAAAAGGGATGCTTTACCCAGCAGGGTTAGTGGGAGAGATTGCCAGTGTATGATATTTGTATTTGTATTTATTTGTATTTTTATTATTTGTATGGCGCACCCTGCCCAAGGGCATCAGAGCGCATGTTTGGAAAGGTGGTTACAGGAACGTATTGCAAAGATAGTTACATGTTACACATTGAAGACAAATTTACATAGAAGGAGAACATAGATTAGAAGAAAATATGAGGCTGGCAGAAGTCAAATATACAGTATATACAGTGCAAGGTCTGTAGCGGTGACCGTGACAGGGTTTACATGGTGGGGGCATCCTGTTCATGAAGCCATTGTTTGGTTTTGAACGATTGGAAGTTAGGCATATCCCTGAGATCCTTAGGTAGGGAGTTCCACAGCTTAGCGGCCAGGACTGGGAAGCTGGAGCCCCTGGCTGTCTGAAGCTTGAAACTAGGGATGGTTAGTGTGTGTGCCTGTGCCGATCTCAGAGGTCTAGACGCTGTGTGTTGTGTGAAGTGTGTGGATAAGTAAGCAGGTGCAGCATTGTTCTGTGCCTTGTAGGTAAGAACAAGTGTTTTGAGAGAGATGCGCAATGTAATGGCTAGCCAGTGTATATTGCGCCTAGTAGATGAGATGTGAGTACGCCTAAGAATGTTCAGAGCAGCCCTGATGGCATTATTTTGGCAGACCTCAAGTTTGTCGAGGTTTCTTTGACTGGTCCCAAGGTACAGGGCGTTACAATAATCGGGTTTGGACATGATTAGGGTTCTGGCTAATATCAGGCAGTTGTCCATTGTCAGGAATGGGTGACAAGCTGTAATAAGTTTACAGGTGTATGATGATGCTGAGACTACTGTGTTAGTTTGTCTATTGAGAGAGAGGGTGGAGTCAAGGTAAGTTCCTAGTGTTTTCGTGACGTTGGAAACTTTAATAACATTTCCATCGATAGCGAATGAGGTGTATTTGGGGTCAGGTTTCATGATTTTAGAAGGCGATCCTAGGATGAGTAACTCAGTTTTTTAATTGTTAAGGCAGAGCCCGTGGTGTGCCATCCAGGCCTGGATGACAGAGTAGACTGAGTTGAGTGCATTGGCATCAGTTACATAGTCACCAGTGATAGGGATGAGTATCTGGGTGTCGTCCGCATAATTTGTGTATGTGACACCCAGATAATCAAGAATATCAAAGAGTGGTTTAGTAAACACGTTATATAACGTGGGCGATACACAAGAGCCTTGTGGGACTCCACAAGGGATGACTGTCATGATCTCTGCTTCCAAGAGGTCAGGACTTGCCCAACTCCCTTGGAAGCAGACCCATAACCCAGGTTCCGAGCGCCAGCCGGTCCCAATTGGGACCTTTTGGACTCTGTCCTGGCGCCGGTGGCGCCAGGCTCATAAATGTGCCCAGTCCCAGCGCTGGAAGCGCCGGGCTCATAATGCTTGGGTGGACTTACCTGCGGCAGACCATGCTGCTTACTTACCTGCCAGTTGAGCCTCTGATCCTCTTCTGTTCGGGACTACTTTTCCTGTTGGGTGGGGCAGGAGCCACTCCCTAGGTTCAGAACCCTGGAACTCTTCTGGAAAGCAGGGACTCTTTTCTTTCCTAGGCGTGGCTGTGGAAGGAGACACCTAAGCACTACAGGAGGCTATTTAAACCACACCCGATGGATGAATCTTGCTTTGTGTTATTCTGCATCCTCTGCAGCAGAACGCTCATCGTGTCTTCTGCATCTGATCCTGGGCCTAAGGAAAAAGGCTTCCATCCTGAATCCAGTCTTCAGCAACACCTATAAAGACAAGAAAGAACAGGTTAGCATTACGGTCTTCAGTGACAGCGCTACTTTTACCTGATCCATCGGCTGTCATCAACGCCTCGCACTGCATTCCGGCATCTGAAAGACAAAAGCTTACCAATTCTGCGCACGCTCCGGAGGCCTTCAGCGCTGCATCCCGCATCTGAAAGATAAAACAAGGTGCGTTTAAAGACTTTGGGGAACTTAAATACTCACGAGCCATTACTCCTTTCACATCTAACCCAGTGGGTATTCGGGCACCCTGCAGCCACTCCGAACTTATACCTGCAAAGGAAAAAGACAGTTAGAGCGCGCCGTGAAGCAGGCAGCAAGTGCTTACTTACGTGCTTCAAGGCGCTTTTATTCATCACACGGTCTCCATCTTCGCCATCGCCGGAACCCTGCAAAACAAGATACAACATTACTAAAGACTTTTAAAGACATTTGAATTACTCGAAACTTACCGTGCGTGAAGAAAACGACGGACAGCAGTCCTCTGAAGTCAAGAGGCCTGCTTCCCTTATCCAGTGAGGAAACTGGTTTCAGCACCCTGCTCTGAAGCAGATTGAGAGCACGGCGTTCACTTACCTAAGGTGAGCGCGTTAACCTTTGGGGTCCTACAGGAGAAGAGAAAGGGAAGAAGAGAGAGACATTCAATAACCCAGTTCATTAATCCCTATTTTCTATCTGCAGACACCTTACCCTTCAAGTCAGACATACAGTGCACAGGGGTCCAGCCCAAAGAGCCAGCCGTGTGTTACACATCACCTTAGAAGATACGGTATACGCCCAGTCAAGACCGGCGCCTCTACGGGAATCAGGTGAGCGTTACAGATGTGTGCTGGGTCAGCCGCGACTAAAGGGGAGAAAACTCTCATAGATCTATTTGCGAGGAAAGAGCCAATCCACAAAGTAGCTGCGTCAGAAAAGTGTGCGGCTAACTTAAGGTGTCGACAGAGGATTTGGTGATCAACCAAATCGAATGCCGCAGATAGGTCGAAGAGGAGCAGGAGCGCTTGTTTACCTTTGTCTTTCAGGTCCTCTATTTGGTTTTTCAAGTCAATCAAGGCTGTCTCTGTACCGTGTCTGGGATGGAAGCCAGATTGTCTAAGCCCTAGTAGGTTGTTGGAATCATGGAAGTTCTGGATTTGGAGATAGGCTGCACGGTCCAGGATTTTTCGTAGATAGGGCACTGTGGTGATGGGCCTGTAGTTGGTGGGGTTGCTGGGGTCAAGGTTGGGTTTTTTGATTAGGGGGATGACCCAGGCATCCTTAAGATTGCCGGGTACTGTGCCAGATTTGAATGATGCATTGATAAAGGAGGTAATGAATGGAGCTAGTTCGTAAACTGCCTCCTTTACAATCAGCGCAGGGCAGGCGTCACCTTGGCAGTTAGAGGGCTTAAGCTTAGTGATTATGTTTTCAACTTCCTTGATGGTGTGGGGTGCGAAGCTGAACGGTTTGAATAAGTGCTTCGGGGCATGTGTATTGTAGGATTGGTAGTTGGTCGAAGGATCGAGGAGGTGGCTTTTTTTGCTATTGATTTTAGACTGGAGCAAGGCGATTTTGTTTAGTAATGTTTTTTGGATGTTGGAGCTCAATCAGCGTCTGGAGTACAGGTATCCAAAGGAGCGACAGGGGACTCAAGTTCCTTAAGGATCTTGAAAAGTTCCTTGGTGTTGGATTGAGCTTGAGTGATTCTAATGTTGTACGCTTCTTTTTTGGCTGCTGGGATCGCATCTTTATAGGTGAGTGAGGCGATTGTAAGGTTATTTCTATTGGCTAGAGTAGGCAAGCTTTTCCAAAGTGACTCGGCTTTTCTTTTTGCTAAACGAAGATCACATAGGTGGGGAGTGAACCAGGAGTTAAGATGGTTACAGGGTTTTTGTTTCCGCAATTTGAGGGGTGCGATAGTGTTGAGGGCTTTGAGTATGACACGGTTGTAGGTGTCAACTAGAGCAGTGGGGTCGGAGCAGATGGAGGAGGCTGAGTTCAGAAGTGGGAGGATGAGGGGTAGTAGTTTCTCAGCCGTAATATCCTTCTTGTTTCGTGTGTAGGTTGGGAACGCCAAATTAGGTTTGTCAGTAGGTGGGCTCGAGTTAATGGAGAATGTGATTTTGTGGTGATCAGACCATGCGCAAGGAGTCACTGAGATTACTTTGAGTGCACAGTTCATGTCAGAGACCCAGTCGAGTGTACGACCCTTGATATGGGTGGGTTCCTTGACATGTTGGATGAGGCCAAAGTCATCCAGGACAGAGGCTATGTCATTGGCTTTAGCATCTTTCGGGTCCTTACAACCTAGGTTGAGGTCGCCAAGTATAATGATTTGAGAGTTAGGCTTAGTGCTAGAAGCTAAGATAGATGAGATGTCCTCAACAAATGTGGAGGTGGGGCCAGGGGGCCTGTATATGAGATGCATTGACGCTGTGTGGTTGGGAGAAATAGGCAGTTTAATAGAGAGTTATTGAGCTGAAGGCAGATGCAGGGTGTTGGCGACTTAGAGATCTAGCGAGCTCTTGAATATAAATGCTAGTCCCCCCCCCTTAGTTTGCTTGGTATCCCTATTGCATCTAATGATGGAGTAGTTCTCTGGGATGGCAAGAGTCAGTGCAGGGCCTGACACTGCCTGCAGCCAGGTTTCAGTGACGGCAATGAAGTCGAGGTTTTCTGTTACAATGAAATCTGCAATGTCTGAGGCGTGCACAGGGACATAGCGTGCATTAATAAGTGCGCCTTTGAGTGTAGTCATTGTGTTAGAATGATTGACAGTAGGGGTTGCGATAATACTTGTTGTCACTAGGGCAGTAGTATGAGTTGTTTTTACCAAACTAGGGATGTTCACCTGGTAGGACCAGTGATGACATCTGGATGCTAATCTTTGGTTCCTAACTGAAGTGTAACAAGGTTCACTCGGGCGGTTGGGCAATGTTGAGCTGGTCAAGATAGGCAGTGTAAGTTTATGCGTGGCATCAATCTGTGTGCCTGTGTCGGGTAAGTTGTGGTGATGAGGTATAGTGGTGGAGCTGTGAAATGACCGCTAGTCAAGTCTGGCAATCCTGATGCTACTGGGGCATGGTTGGTTGGGGGTAGGTTTGGTAGTGAAATGTTGTAACCAGAGGGCTGGCGCATTTAGGTATGGATTGGGAGAGGTTATGTTGTAAGCGGGAGGTGTGCCTGGTGGGTTTGTCACCATTTTGGGAGCCACAGTAGTGTGTATTGTGAAGGAGGTTGGTGTGTAGTATGTGGTAAACTTGTGGCTGAGCTGTTGGCCAAGTATAGTAAATATGAGGAGCAATGTGCAGGGGGTGAGCTGTATGTTCAGCATATGTAGAATCTTCATACAGTACATATTGTATGAGAGGATGGCTAGGAATTTCACTAGAGTGGCCAGGAAGGGTGTATGCGATGAAGCTTGGCTGCCTAATAAGGCATATAAACTATGTCAGTGCCTATCAGCTGATGGAGTGTGGTCCAACATATGGTGACCTGAGCGAACAGCGTGGCACTGAGCCTAGCAAAGATATGCTGACCTATGGTATACTAGCAACTAGGATCAATGACAATGCATAGAAACTACAAGGTAAGGGCATTCAATGATAGACCTAGATATTCAGGCCTATGCTATGCTAGCAATTAAGATCAATGACAATGCATAGAGACTACAAGGTATGGACATTCAGTGATAGACCTAGATATGCAGACCTTTGCTATGCTAGCAATTAGGATCAATGACAATGCATAGAGACTACAAGGTAAGGACATTCGGTGATAGACCTAGGTAGTAAAAGCATCTAGATTCAAAAATGCCTATCTCTGGGATATTTGCGGTGCTGGTTAGAATCATTCCCAGTGTCGGCAGAGTAGTGGGTCTTGCCTTGCATTGGTATTAAGTCTAGATAATGGAGGCATTACAATCACATTGGTGCTAACTGGCAGAAATGGCAATCACTACAACTGTTAACAATACAGGCTGTCTCTGTACCGTGTCTGGGATGGAAGCCAGATTGTCTAAGCCCTAGTAGGTTGTTGGAATCATGGAAGTTCTGGATTTGGAGATAGGCTGCACGGTCCAGGATTTTTAGTAGATAGGGCACTGTGGTGATGGGCCTGTAGTTGGTGGGGTTGCTGGGGTCAAGGTTGGGTTTTTTGATTAGGGGGATGACCCAGGCATCCTTAAGATTGCCGGGTACTGTGCCAGATTTGAATGATGCATTGATAAAGGAGGTAATGAATGGAGCTAGTTCGTAAACTGCCTCCTTTACAATCAGCGCAGGGCAGGCGTCACCTTGGCAGTTAGAAGGCTTAAGCTTAGTGATTATGTTTTCAACTTCCTTGATGGTGTGGGGTGCGAAGCTGAACGGTTTGAATAAGTGCTTCGGGGCATGTGTATTGTAGGATTGGTAGTTGGTCGAAGGATCGAGGAGGTGGCTTTTTTTGCTATTGATTTTAGACTGGAGCAAGGCGATTTTGTTTAGTAATGTTTTTTGGATGTTGGAGCTCAATCAGCGTCTGGAGTACAGGTATCCAAAGGAGCGACAGGGGACTCAAGTTCCTTAAGGATCTTGAAAAGTTCCTTGGTGTTGGATTGAGCTTGAGTGATTCTAATGTTGTACACTTCTTTTTTGGCTGCTGGGATCGCATCTTTATAGGTGAGTGAGGCGATTGTAAGGTTATTTCTATTGGCTAGAGTAGGCAAGCTTTTCCAAAGTGACTCGGCTTTTCTTTTTGCTAAACGAAGATCACGTAGGTGGGGAGTGAACCAGGAGTTAAGATGGTTACAGGGTTTTTGTTTCCGCAATTTGAGGGGTGCGATAGTGTTGAGGGCTTTTAGTATGACACGGTTGTAGGTGTCAACTAGAGCAGTGGGGTCGGAGCAGATGGAGGAGGCTGAGTTCAGAAGTGGGAGGATGTGGGGTAGTAGTTTCTCAGCCGTAATATCCTTCTTGTTTCGTGTGTAGGTTGGGAACGCCAAATTAGGTTTGTCAGTAGGTGGGCTCGAGTTAATGGAGAATGTGATTTTGTGGTGATCAGACCATGCGCAAGGAGTCACTGAGATTACTTTGAGTGCACAGTTCATGTCAGAGACCCAGTCGAGTGTACGACCCTTGATATGGGTGGGTTCCTTGACATGTTGGATGAGGCCAAAGTCGTCCAGGACAGTGGCTATGTCATTGGCTTTAGCATCTTTCGGGTCCTTACAACCTAGGTTGAGGTCGCCAAGTATAATGATTTGAGAGTTAGGCTTAGTGCTAGAAGCTAAGATAGATGAGATGTCCTCAACAAATGTGGAGGTGGGGCCAGGGGGCCTGTATATGAGATGCATTGACGCTGTGTGGTTGGGAGAAATAGGCAGTTTAATAGAGAGTCATTGAGCTGAAGGCAGATGCAGGGTGTTGGCGACTCAGAGATCTAGCGAGCTCTTGAATATAAATGCTAGTCCCCCCCCCTTAGTTTGCTTGGTATCCCTATTGCATCTAATGATGGAGTAGTTCTCTGGGATGGCAAGAGTCAGTGCAGGGCCTGACACTGCCTGCAGCCAGGTTTCAGTGTCGGCAATGAAGTCGAGGTTTTCTGTTACAATGAAATCTGCAATGTCTGAGGCGTGCACAGGGACATAGCGTGCATTAATAAGTGCGCCTTTGAGTGTAGTCATTGTGTTAGAATGATTGACAGTAGGGGTTGCGATAATACTTGTTGTCACTAGGGCAGTAGTATGAGTTGTTTTTACCAAACTAGGGATGTTCACCTGGTAGGACCAGTGATGACATCTGGATGCTAATCTTTGGTTCCTAACTGAAGTGTCACAAGGTTCACTCGGGCGGTTGGGCAATGTTGAGCTGGTCAAGATAGGCAGTGTAAGTTTATGCGTGGCATCAATCTGTGTGCCTGTGTCGGGTAAGTTGTGGTGATGAGGTATAGTGGTGGAGCTGTGAAATGACCGCTAGTCAAGTCTGGCAATCCTGATGCTACTGGGGCATGGTTGGTTGGGGGTAGGTTTGGTAGTGAAATGTTGTAACCAGAGGGCTGGCGCATTTAGGTATGGATTGGGAGAGGTTATGTTGTAAGCGGGAGGTGCGCCTGGTGGGTTTGTCACCATTTTGGGAGCCACAGTAGTGTGTATTGTGAAGGAGGTTGGTGTGTAGTATGTGGTAAACTTGTGGCTAAGCTGTGGGCCAAGTATAGTAAATATGAGGAGCAATGTGCAGGGGGTGAGCTGTATGTTCAGCATATGTAGAATCTTCATACAGTACATATTGTATGAGAGGATGGCTAGGAATTTCACTAGAGTGGCCAGGAAGGGTGTATGCGATGAAGCTTGGCTGCCTAATAAGGCATATAAACTATGTCAGTGCCTATCAGCTGATGGAGTGTGGTCCAACATATGGTGACCTGAGCGAACAGCGTGGCACTGAGCCTAGCAAAGATATGCTGACCTATGGTATACTAGCAACTAGGATCAATGACAATGCATAGAAACTACAAGGTAAGGGCATTCAATGATAGACCTAGATATTCAGGCCTATGCTATGCTAGCAATTAAGATCAATGACAATGCATAGAGACTACAAGGTATGGACATTCAGTGATAGACCTAGATATGCAGACCTTTGCTATGCTAGCAATTAGGATCAATGACAATGCATAGAGACTACAAGGTAAGGACATTCGGTGATAGACCTAGGTAGTAAAAGCATCTAGATTCAAAAATGCCTATCTCTGGGATATTTGCGGTGCTGGTTAGAATCATTCCCAGTGTCGGCAGAGTAGTGGGTCTTGCCTTGCATTGGTATTAAGTCTAGATAATGGAGGCATTACAATCACATTGGTGCTAACTGGCAGAAATGGCAATCACTACAACTGTTAACAATACATGTCGACATTGCGGGAACAGTCAATCTCAATAATAAAGCAAAGCGATTATGAAAGGAAATACTGAGCACCGAGTTGTCGTAGATAATAGTCATAGAAAGAAGCAGCGTTATGTCAATGCACCTTATTGAGTACTCAAGCATCACACAATGCCGGCCTGCGATAACGGGTGTGTGCGTTATCCTGTGCAAGCCTGTTCACTACTGGGGAGAGATTGAGCTAGATGAAGTCGGACAGGCATGGGCTAAGGTGGATACCCAGATATTTGAAACCTGAAACTGCTTTTGTGTAAGGGCATTCCTGAGGGAGCTTTGTTTTTGCCAATTTATTTTGATTTATATTGCAATATTCCGGGCTCAAGACCTTTCGGTTAGTCATGTATATTAGGAGGTCGTCTGCGTAGAGTGAGACCATGTCTTCCCCAACACAAGTCCATTTAAATCCCTCCCATTTCTGGCTTTCCCTGAGATGTATTGCTAGTGGCTCTAATGCCAGAGTAAACAGCAGCGTTGAGAGGGGGCATCCCTGCCGCGTGCATCGCCCCAGTTCGAAGGCCTGAGAGGTGACCCCATTTATTCTTATTACCGCCTTGGGGGAAGTATATAGCAAGTGACCCAGGCCAGGAAGTTTCTGCCAAATCCCATGCAACCCATAATTTCCCAAAGCGGGTCCCACAACACAGAATCAAACACCTTCTCGAAGTCTATGACAAAGAATGCCAAAGTGTCTGGTATTTCAGCTGCTAGACCAATAGTGAGTTGCACTCAGCGCTGGTTCATTTGTGTGGATCCAGAAGGCATGGACAAACACTGGTCCGGATGTATCAGAGAACCGATCACCCCCAACAAGCAATTGGCCAGTACCCGGGCCAGGATCTTAACCTCTCTATTTATTAAGGATATTGGCCTGTATGATGCCCATTGTCCCGGTGGTTTGCCAGGCTTCGGGAGGACCACTATGCTAGCCAGCCTGAGACCAGGTGGTAGACCCTCATCTTGCCTACATTGTAAAAAGAGAAGTGCAGAGGACCAATTATTTGCTCCCCTAGCCGCTTCCTTGTCTCAACCGGGAACCCGTTGGGCCTAGTGCTTTCCGTGTCTATAGCTGTGGGATTGCAGCAGGAATTTCTTCCGCTGAAATGTTTGCCTCCAGACCTAGAGCCTGTTAAGCATTGAGCCTTGGGAGAGGCACCTGATCTAGTGCATCTGGCCCATCAACCTAACGGTTCCCATTCCCCTGGCTATGTAGCACCTCATAATATTGTGCAAATCCCTCGGCTATGTCTGCATCTTTAGTCAGTTCCTCCCCTTGGGTGTCCCATAAGGCGCACACGTATTCAGTCCCTTTATCACTCTTTTCAAGTCAGGCCAGCATTTTCCCACCTTTATCCCTGGCTTCATGGATTTGACTTTGTCTAGCCCAGTGCGCCTCCCTGGCATTGTCTAGTGCCAAATTACGCAGTGTTTCTTGTACTGTGACTAGTGTCAGCTTGCCCTTTTGTGACCCTGAGGAAAGAAATCCCTCCTCTGCCTGTTGTAATACCGTCTCTGCCTCCTCCACCTCTTGCACATACCTCCTGCCCTTAGCTACCACCATTGAGAGCGCCTCCTCCCATGGCTACGCATTATACCCCTCCCAAAATGTGACTGGGGTGTTGACTGACCTCATATTAATTTCAATGTACCCCCTGCTTTTAGCAGCCAAGCCGTCAACAAATTCAAGGTCCCCCAGGTAGTAAGTGTTGAGGCTCCAACTCTCAGTGGGCTTGGTTGTCCCATTCTTTAGCTCCATGACTAATGGGGAGTGGTCTGGTATCCCTCTGGCCAAGAATATGGCAGATAGGAGCCTATGGGTCATGTTCGATGCGACAAAAAGTAGCCAATCATTGACATGGAGGTGTGTACCCCAGAGAAGAAGAAGTAGCCTCTCTCAGTTGAATGCAGCCACCTGCATGCATCCACCCACCCCAAGACCTTAGCGAATGAGCGCAGATTGATACAGGTCGCTGAGTTTCTAGTGCCCGCATATGTCCTGTCTAATCCCTGGTCCATCACCTCATTAAAGTCCCCCCCGTATCCATATGTCCGTGTGATTCTAGAGCATAAGCCCATGAAGCTCCGCTAAGAGATCAGATGCGAGCGGTGGGGGTGCATATACTGATTCCATTCCCAAAGTGTCACCCCACAACTCTCCCCTTGCCAGAAAACAGAACCCCCTGGGGTCAGACTTCACCTCCACAAACAGAAATGGGACCCTTTTATGCAGGAGTATGAATGTCCCCAGGGAGTCCCTAGCAAAGCCTGCGTAGAATGCCACACTGTAATTGGACCTGAGAAAGAATTGGCACTCTGTTCCTGCTAGGTTTGGCTCAGTGAGAAATACTATATCAGGGGACATCCTATTAAGGAATTGTACAATCAGCCTTCTTTTTACAGCCAAACACAGCCCGTTGACATTCCAGTTCATCACTGTGACTTTCACGTTACGTGCCATCATCCCAGGAAACCACACTTCAACCTGGATTGCCCCCCCCTTTTTATCCCCTGCTGTCCGTTAGCCCTCCCCTCTTTTTGCCCCCCGTAGCTGAGTGTCCTTATGTGCTGTGTACTTTGCAAACCAAAGATCACCCAAATTCAGGCCAAAAAACGGTTGTACAACTCCCCCCCACATCCCACCCTGTACTCCTCCCCAATTTGTAGCACCTGTCGCCCTAACACCTCACCAAATGGGTGCGAAAGAACCAAGTCAACCATCTGTGGGGTGGCCACTGTTGCAGTTTGTGCCAGCCTCCATTCCCAATCTGTTGTTGCTATAACTGTTTACCCCTGTATGTCTTTGCAAAAGTGTGGGCCAGTGCCGTTCGGGCAACCAAGTCATCCATCGCCTGCTGCCCCAAGCGCAAGACTCTAAGGGCACAGATTGTTCTACCTCCTGTGATTCAAACAGGATTGGGGAGTGACCCGGATTTGGCTCTTGTCCGGGCCGCATCTTCAGTGGCTGGTGTCCAGAAGATGAGAGATCATTTGTTTCAAAACAATGACCATGCCTTTGTCGGGTTGTTCAAGAGGTGCACGGTTCCCTAGTGGTAGACTTTAAGTTGTGCCGGGAAGAAGAGTGCGTACTTCATGTCGAGTGAGTGCATCTTCTTCTCGACCGATTCACTCTGAGGATGCGAATGTTGTTGCGCCGTGCCCTTCCTTCGCTGTATTCTGCCCTATTTCCCAGGTGTGTGAGCTCCTGGGTGACCACCACCAGTTGTTTTTCCATTCTATTAAATGTGCCCTCTGAGTCCGAGGTGCTCTGCCTCCCCGACTTTCAAGGCCATGTTACGCACGTTACGCATATCTTGCCAGAGGAAGAAGACTTCTGTTGAGAGGCCATCGATTTTCTCCTCCAACGATGACCTTGATTCAGCTATGGCTCCCATGATGTCACAAAGGGAGATTTGGGGGTCTTGTGACTCTGTGTCTGTGCTAGCCTTCCCCGTGGCGTCAGTCGTGGGGAGCCCCCACTGTGTACTGGGCCATCTTGCTCTGTTGTCCCATCTTCTTTGCTTTGTCTTTAACCATACTCAGTTTGCCCGGGGGGCAGTCACTGGCAGCCCCATCTCGCTCCTTCACTTGTGCTTGTCTCGTCCTTTCAGTTGTTGTGCTGGGTCTGCACCCTCTTGACCACCAGTGTAATAGTTGAATCTGGAGCCTCAGCCCACTTCTTCCACTGCCTAGGAAGAGTATACCACAGAGTCTTTGGGTCAGAGGGCCCAAAATGTAAATGTCTGTGGCCAAACCCAGTCTGCTTCACGTAGTTGTCAGGCACCCCCCCAGCAGCAGTCTGAGTACCTGGATATGCCCTGGGGGGGGGGGGGGGGGGGGTTCAATGTAAGTAAGTGGCTTGTAGGGCATCTGGGTGTTTAGGAGCGTGTATTTTACTCCTGTCTCATGCACCCACCTGCTGTGTTCTGGCCTGGTTTGGTGGGTCGTGGCCTCAGTGAGGGAGTTTTGCCACCCCTTTTACTATGGGACCGGTCCTGCCTCTCTTCTTCTTTTGTGCTCGAGGCTAGCACACCACTGCCGTGCTGATGTCAGTATCCCTGATGTCTGTCTCTCCCCGGCACGCTCCCCGGCGCCAGACTTCTCACCTGGGCCTGTTGGTTCTCTGCCTGCCGGTTCCCATGTGCTGGGCCTCAGCAGTCTGCTCAGGCTCCGACCCGGGTGGGCTGGCAACACACTGGTACTGCTCTCTTGCTTATGGGCCCGCCGTCCCAGCTCATTTGGTGTTGCTGAGGGGTGGAGGAGTCTCACCAGGGAGGAAAAGGAATCATGTCAGCCCATTGCTGCTCTGCTCGGTATCCGGCTCTGATTGTGCTGCCGGAGTGTATCCAAAGATGGCACTGGCCACCCTGCTTTCCCACCACTTTCCCACTGAGTGGTTGTTTTAAGTTTCTCTTCTGTGTTTCGTCTCAGGGATGAAGCAGTCAGTTGCTGCGATGTTGAGAGGGTGATGATTCCGGTGCATATTTCTGCCGGGGAACGGGATTACTACTGCAGGATGTCAGCAGCAATCAGAGAGCAATGGATGCTCCTGTCTACATCTCTCCACCGCGCAACAGAGCCCCCCATTTTTGCAAGCATTTTGACGAAAGTTGAAAAATGCATGTGTGCATGTACAGCAGCACTGTGTCACTTTTCCATAAAATAGGGTAAAACCAGATAAAATAGACATGTAAACCATTTTGAAGTGGCACTTAGTGTCTCACAGTTTAATATGTTGGCAGCACATGCATACATCCCAACATCACCCATTTGAAAGTATAGGTGCTTCTTAAGTCTTTCATTTTTCCTTGGCATTCTGTCACTTCCAGTTGACTTCACCCATTATAAAACTGAAACTACAAGTCACAGAATGCAAAGAAAAACACAAGGCTGAACTTCAATATTCAAAACTGTGACATGTATATCTGCATTTCCAGCAGCACTGTCATTTTTTTTATAAAAGAAAGTAAAAGCAGAAAAAATTGATTTGTACACCATTTGTCATTGGCACTCAGTGTGTGTCAGTTTAATATATTAGCAGTACATGTATACTTCCTAACATAACTGATTCCAATCTTCAGCTGCTTATGCAGTCCTACTTTTTTTCTCTTCATTCTGTGACTTGTACTCCAACTTTCACAATGGTAAAAGTGGGACTACAAGTCCCATAATGCAATCAAAAACTCAAGGGGCCTCATTACACGGACGGCGGTAAGGGTTAACGGTCACCGTTAATGGCAACGGTGACCGTTAACCCTTACCGCCGTACTACGAGGTCCCTTTGCGGGTTGGAGGATTTAACGCCTGCTTCTTGCAGGCGTTAAAATCCAACCCGCTAAGGGACCTCGGAGCTAATTACGGCACCGCAAAATTGCGGTGCCGTAATTAGCGCCTTCCCCATTTCCATAGAGCCCTATGGGGCAGAAATGGGAATGGGGAAGGGCAATGGCGGAAAGGGGATTTACCGCCCCTCCAACCTTGGAATGGGGCGGTAAATCCCCTTTCCGCCAAGGCGGTGCCGGTATTTTACCGGCATGAGCCATGGCGCTAATAGCGCCACGGCTCACCGCCTACCGTGTAATGAGGCCCAAGGACTACATAAACACCTACAGATTAGAATGCACCATGTTGGCAAGTATACATATACTCCTAACACATTAAACTTATACAGACCAACCGCTATTTAAAATATACTAAAACTCTTTTCCACCGACTGTTCCTCGCTTTTACAAAATGTTACAGAGCTTCTACAAATGCACATACACATTTCTTAAATTTCATGAAAATGCTCCTAAGAGCAACAATTTTTAACCGTCCACCAATTATATTAACTTTTTCCCCACCACTCCTCCTTCCATTGTAAATATGAACCTTGCTTTCTAACAGTACTTCGCCATTACCACACATCCCCACCAGCTTTCTTTGACAATTACAGGAAAGAAACGCATTACTGCAATCAACAACCAAAAAACGAATACCCTTCACATCTGACAAAGTAAGTACATTAATGTACCAGGTATATGTATGTAATTATACCAGCACAGTTCCACTATATATATTACCCCAAACAACTCTGTTCAAAACAACATTTCTTTCATCCTTGTCCATTATATTCCACCATTCATACTCCTGCTATTCCCATATATACACCACCATTGCAACACCCACTCTGTTCCTCAAAACAGCACAATCACCATACAAATTCTAACACACCACAATGGCCTTCCTCACTAACCCAACACCATCACACCTCTGTACACTCGTAATCCCACAACATTCCCAACCACACCTAATATACCACCTCACAATCAAAAAGAATTATTATTATTATTATTATTATTATTATTATTATTATTATTATTATTATTATTATTATTATTATTATTATTATTTTCTACGATCACACCCTCACACCCACACACCCATGCACAATACATGCCTATACATTGCACAACCTTCCAATACAACCTTTCTCTGTTCCCAAAATACACAACAAAATGCCTACTAAACAGCAACTATAAAAATAGAAAATAAAGAAGTAGAACAGCTAAGACTAAAAGTACACCACATAGTCATCCACTTCTAAAACAATTAATAGAAAACCTTAAAACAAAAGAGCTAGTAAACTCATTCAAAAAAATGAAACCAACCACGACTAAAAAAGATAAGGCCCCTCTTGCAAATACAAAATGTAAAAAATGATGTACAAAGAAACGCAGACCTACAAACAAACCCAAACCTCTTTCAGTGTTAACGTAGTCACGGTAAAGCAATGACAAATATGATGTTACAAAATATGTTCCACCGTAGAGTTCTTCAAAATCTTATAAAAACATCATAACAGTCACGATCTTCCCTTAAAAACTACTGCAGGAGAGTAATCATGCAAGCTCTAATTGACAGCACTTTTCTACTGAAGATAACATTAATTATATTAAATTTAAACTGCATGAAACCACTAACTAGATGAATCAATACATTGCAGGTACTTCTAAACATGGGCAGTGTCAATATAGAGACCTTTTCAAACTGTGATGCGGAATGGATTCAAACAAGGAGCACAGTACCATACTTCAATCAAGAAGCTTAGAAACAAGAACAATAAAAAACAATTGCCACAGACAATAATGGTCGAGGGTGTGAAATGGTGGAACAACCCAATATGGCAAAAAAAAAACCTTATAGAATAGAAATCCCCAACAAACTTTGAACCAAATGCTCATTGCATACAAACAAACCATCCAGTGTACAAATGGACATGAAGCTCAATGTATAATGTACACCAACAATCCTTTAAATTGTTATGACAATTCCTCAATCATTATGTAAAACTAAAAGACAAAAATAAAATGAAAACTGCACAAACCATAGACTCCTGTCCAATGTGCAGCCACAATGGTCTGCGAGGACATTCATTAGCCTACATTTTAGGAACTGCTTGCAAAACCACTTTCCACCACATCAAAATGTTAGCGATACACCATTCCACTTTTCAAAATATTGTGCATCGACTATACTTTGCAAAAGGTCCTGCTCTAGAACTGCACAACTTAAATAACATTCTCCTACATGGACCAGCCAAATAACTCCTTCAAGAAATAGAACACATCCAACCTAAAAACTTTGAAACTGAAGGTGACTTAGAAAATTCTGTAGCTTCAAAAAACATTACCGAAAACCTCATTAACATCAACATCCTAATAAAGACATACAAAAAAGAAATAGCTAAGTTTCAAAACACATGCTGAAATACCAGACCAAAAATGTGTCTGTTGCCGCAGAACGTTTCATAAAAAGAGTATAAAAATAGTAGATCTAGCTTACAAAATAGAAGACAATGAAGAATCCCAATGGTTCCAATTAGCTTCATATCTAACAGCACAAGGTAAATACAAAATAACTAACCCCTCAAGAATGTGCAAGGGGCGTGGCTAGACAGCCATGCAGTGGATTGCATCCCGAGGTGCTCCTGCTGATCCGACATTGATCCTGGGGCCTAAGGTGGCCACACTGAATGCAGACACCATCTGTGATACCATAGGAAGTATGAAGATGCAATGAACAGCCTGGCATTAACTTCAGATTTGTGAAGAGAACTGCTGTGGAGATTGAACTGCACAAAGTCCCTGACCTGAAAAAATGATGAGCAGGCAAGATGGCGGCATTCTAAGAATGAAGGACTCGGTGAGCAGGCTGATCTGAGGAGTGATCCAGCTGACAGGAGGGAGAAAACTGAGCTGCGAATGCCCAGCCAGAGACGACATGAACATGATGTGGATGGAGTTAGTTGGGAGGAAGCAGAAAGTGAACAGCGCACAACACCTGCAGAGCCAGGCGTGAAGGTGGATGTCCCCGATCAGTTCTGCCTGCCAACTGACGCTGTCTGAGGGTCCCGAATGTGTGCTGCTTACTCCAGTGGATGTTAAAAAAGGAACGTAATTAAGGAAGAGGGAGCCGTGCAGGAGTGCACCCCCACGGAAGGCACCAGTCGCATGACAGAGCTGCCACATGGTGGTCAAGGTGGCACCGGTCATCTTTGGAAGGCGTGGCCCTGCTGTCGCGGGACCTCAGGGATAGCTGTGTGGCCGGGAAGTGGATGGCAGCGTCCGGAGAGATGCCGGTGGGATCTAGGAGGAGGTGGATCCAAGGTGATTGAGGTGGCAATAAGCCAATACAAAATCCCCAGTAAGCCGTAGCAGCAACAGTAAGCCCCAGGTGATACAAAGAAACAAACTTTTAAATCCCATCAGGCAGCTTCCAGTGCGGTTCGAACTGTGCAGCGAGCTGCGTGTCAATAAACACATGGTGGCTCCAGTGGGGGTCCGCTCTGGCACAATGAGTATGGGCCATACAACAGCAATGACAATACGCTGGTCCCAACTGTGGTCCAAATGATCCCATGAGGTACGGGGACATGAAGCAACGTACATATACAACCAGCTTCCACTGCGGTCCATCCTGTACTGTGGGAGGAAGAACAATAATAGTGCCACAGTCTCTACTGCAGTCCACTCCAGATAAACAAGAATGGCCCACGTAACAGAAACAGTAACGCAGCTTGCATTGTGTACCGCACAAGCTCATGAGCGCAGCCCACTGAACGGGTAAGCAGCGCACGGACAGAGCCCACCGTAATACCAGCTGAATGCTGCTTACATTGCTGTCAGCGCAGGAACAACGAGAATGGCCTACTGGCAGTGCTAGGCATTCCATAGAGGGCCCCATTGTAGCCCGACCACAGGAGTCTGTCGAACGAAGCTGTGGCCAGAGGTGGGTCCGAACCGATCTGCTCTGGAGGGAGAGGTGAGGCAGATACAATGAGAATACACCTGAGGAGTGAAGAACTTGCAGTGGTCTGGTCTATGCTTATGCTGGCAGTTGGGAAGCAAGGGATAACAGAGACACAGCGGTCCAGAGGCAGCAACAGTAGCAAATTAAGCAGACTGCACGTTTGCAGCAATGTGTGCTTGTAGGTCAAGGACAATCCTGGACCATCTAGTGCAATCACACATCCCATACCAGCGCAGGGTATTCAAGGAAGGTGGAATGGAGATACTTGTCATACACCACCGCAAGGAATGAATGGGGAGTATGCACTACCGAGTAATCACCCTGCGGAGGCCCAATACATTGGGGCACGCTGTGCACTGGTGCACGTGACAACGCCTTAAAACAATGTATGGCGGGCAGGTCGGAATCACAACGTGGCTTCTAGACACAGGAGCCATAGAAGGTCTGTACAAGGACTACATTATGGCAAGAAAGCGGTACCACCCGGTAAACATCAAGACTGCGTGATACAGAAGCGGGAACACCAATGACTTTTTTAGCTGCAAGAGGGCATAGTCTACGAGCTGCATGGGGTACAAACGCTGATAGTAACAGGTTTACAGGAAACAGAATTTACGAGCTGGTGTGACACGTTCACTGGTACGGGTGCTGCGAATCAGGACAGCAACACGTCATGGTGTCTAAACCTCAAAGGGAAGCAGAACACCTTGATGTCATGCATCAAAACTGCACACCCAGCCGAAGACCTAGCACAGGAAGTTCCAACACCTCAAAAGGAGAAGGCACTAGCGCAAGAAGACCAACAGATACTTGCGGCCATTGCATCTTTGAAAGAATCCCTGGAAGCCAAAATGGACGCCATCAGCATAGACGTGAACTTGCTCAGACACGATGGGAAGGCGCTAGCAAAAGGCACTTGTACACTTGAAAAGTCAGTGGCAGAGAATACCAGTGGCCTTAAAGATACTTCAACAGAAGTCAGTGTACTTCAGGAATAGGTTTCCAACTTGGAAGACAAGGTGGAGGATGCGGAAGGAAGGGCTTCCTGTAAAAATATAAGGATTATTGGGCTGCTGGAAGGAGAAGAGGGGGCAAACCTGACAGAATACGTAGAGTCCCTGCTGCAGCATGAAATCGTTCTGGGCCCCCTTACCCAAGGCTTCATGGTAGAAAGAACGCACAGATCGCTGACAAGGAAACCACCACCTGGAGCTCCACCGAGACCAATAATAGCGCAGATCTTAAACTACCGAGACAGAGAAAAGATCCTGGAATACTTCCGTAAGGGGGGTACAATCCAACAAGCATCTGCCACTATAACAGTGTATCCGGACTGTACCCTACAAGTACAAAAGCAGTGGGTGAGCTATATAGTGGTCAAGAGAAGACTACGAGCGGCTATCTCGAAATGTTATATCCGGTGAGATTGAAAGCGATTTATAAAGGATGTGTTGTTTTGTTTGATAATCCTGATGAAGCAAACAGATGGTTGGACACGCAGAAGCTGCCAACTGGAGCAGAAGCCACACGCAGCTGTCCATGATTGACCGCAGGGCAGCGGAACTCTGTAGTCATGTACCCCGGGATGCAAGAGTGCTAAGTGCAGAGGTCCATTATGTGGTGCATATCTTGGAAGCACCACAAGGGAGTGTCCTACACCTAAGGATGAACTGTTTTGATCGGATACTAGTGGTTATGTATCTGCTCACCACCCCCATGTTCCAGGAGATGATCCTGAAACGGAGGCGAGAAGTGAGACGACCTGAGAACAAACGTTTGAGCTGGGCTAACATTGGGTGGAGGTGACAGTGGGAGTTGGGGTAATTAGAGGGGGTTGTCATGGCTACTGGGCAAGGGCCCAGTACTTCACTTCTTGCAGGGTCCCAGTGGACCCAGTCTTGGCACCCATGGCACCAAGGTCATTACAAAGTGTGCTTAGCAAACAGAATACAGAAGGCACGTGCAACAATGCCTCGTGGGGCCCTATTAGTACCAGGCAAGGCAGGTGCAGAAGACAGGAGGAGGAGCAAGGTGGGGCCACAAGGCGGGGCCTAAGGGGAGTGGCTGGGGTCAGGCTATATAAGCCGGCCCCACCCACATAATGGCGCTTTGCGTTAGTCTGCTAAGAACAGTGTACCACTTACCTCCGTCCAGAAGACCCATACCTGGTTCAGCACGTGCGTCTTCAGTCTCCGGATCCCTCCAGCATCTTACCTTGTGCACGTGCAACTCCAGTCTTCGGAAACCTCCAGTATCTTACTTGGATGCAGTCACATCATCGTGGGAAGCTTTCCACTCTGCAGCCGTCGCGCACATCTTACCTTGAAGACTCACCATTGCTGGAAGCTCTGCCATCAGCTTCCCACCCTGCAGCCGATGCACACATCTTACCTGGATTCAGCCACGCCAATGTCCGAAGAAGCACCGCTATCGCTTCCGACTCTGCAGCAGCTGCATTCATTTTACCTGTCTTCTCGAACCCTCCGCGGGTGCCGCTCAACATCCTTACCTGTCCCAAACTCCCAGCAACACGGGCCATTTTCGAGCGAGCACCCTCACGGATCTTCATCTCCGGCAGCCTGCAGGAGTTCGGAAACCGCTCACCAGCTAACACCGATCAGCTGCACCTGCAAAGGGAATATGGGCTTGGGTTAGCACTCTGCAGCAAGGTAGGCCTCCAGGCTGAAAGGATTATGTTGCTGCATGTTGCGCAGCGCAGCGCTCGACTACTTTCTTTATGTAGATTTAACTACAAATCTTCATGAGTATCCCGACAAAATCTGATTACCCCCTATGAGATTGAAATCGCATCGCTACCCTGCAAATTGCCTTTCCCGACCCACGCCACCATTGCAACCCACAAGGCTTTCCCTTTAAAGATGGCAGGCCTCGTCCACATCTCGGCTTCCTAGCACTAACTTCCTGCACCAGGACCTACATTTGTTCGTGATTGGCTGCTAATTCTTTTTCTAGCCAACCTCCGACCAGCAGGCGTGAGCCAGCCCGCCAACAAAGGCATGATCAACAAGGCGCTTCCCCGTTCGAGCATGTCCAGAGGCCAGGGACACGAGCATGGAACTCCTCCATTACCACAAAAGACACCTACCTTACAATCGCCAAAGACTACAAAAAGTCAATCTCCAGAGCCAAAGCTGCCACATATAACTCTAGAATTGAGAAAGCCAACTCCCAATCCAAAGAACTATTCACCATCTACAATGAGCTAACCATCCCCCTTGCGACACAAACCACAGAGAAAAATGAAACATGGTCTAATAACATCCAACATGCCATGTTAGATAAAATCAAAACCCTCAAAAAGAAGATTAAGACTCAATTCGACAAACTGCCGAAAGCCACCTCACCCACATCTAAAACCCCCACCACCCTCCCATCCGCTAGCAGTCAACATGACACAAACACACCCAAACCCTTTGCATTTAGGGATGTAACAATCCCTGAGGTACTAGGGATCATGAAACGCATCAAACCATCGCTATGTAAAGGTGACACATGCCCAGCCAACTTAGTCAAAGACTGTGCGACAGCCCTGGCCCCATTTGTCACCACTTTCATCAATGCCTCCTTCGCTACCAGCAATGTCCCCCTGCCCAACTGCAGTGAGGTCTGTCCATCCACGCGCCTTCCGACCTTCCTGCTGGTAAACTTTGCTTCGAGCTGCCGCACCGCTTATGCTGTATCTATCTCAGTGACTCTGGTGGAACACAGTGTTATGTCCAATCACGACAACACTCCCCTCTTTGTTTGCTGTACCATGCTGTATCTGTGACACCACTAAACCCCCATCTCTCATGCCCACCTCGCATGTGCGTTTTGTATACTCTGCTACCAACCTCTCCCCTACTAGCACGCCCACTACTCACTGATTACTCTCTCCCCTATCTCTGCATAAACACGCACCCCTCATTGCTGTACCAGACTACAGGCCCAACCTCGGCCACTGTATCTCTGTTACTCGTAGTTTCCCTAACTGCATCTATCTATGATATAGCAACTGCGGTATTGTTGACCCTCTGCCCCTATCTCCTCCCCTATTTCGAGTACCCAGCCTGCAGCACAACACCCATCATACCCATACTAGAGTGGCACATACCCGATTCCGGCCCACCCATGACCACACCTCTCATGGAGAGATGTGCCAACTCGACCAAGCGCTACCCAGGCACTACCCTGCATCCAATACCTCCCACTACTATGTTCCCGTAATCTGACCTGCCACACAACCGTTGCTATCAATGTACTGGACCCTCTATGATTGTTTGCAAATAATTGTATTTTGTTACCTGCCTAGACATAGCCCTGTGCATGACTTGAGTAGACCTAGCGCATGCCAAAACAAAGTGCCCTTTCTAAGTATATCTCCCATATTGGAAACGCTGTCACCCTCTCTGCAATGCAGGTTGCCATTGTTTAATACATACGTCCCGCATCTATAACACCGTTACCTACCCTGTAAGGCAAGTTGCCTTTGTTTAATGCATATTGCCCACGCTGATATGCTGTTACCTACCTTGTTGCCAACCACTTAACTACTGACATACACCATCCACTAGATAGCCCATTCACCCATGTTTAGTCTTAACTACCCTTCCTGAACATGGCACCCACAATCCCTTTCCCCCACAACATACCAACTACGCCATTCCTACCATCACTTCCATCAAGCACACCATACTTCCACAACATACCACATACGCCATTCCTACTAGCAATCTTCACAGCCACACCCAAACTATTGCCCGAATAGCGATTCCCCAGCCCCCTCATCCAGCAATTCCAATACGTTGCCTAAACCTCACTTCAGGACACAGGTCAACACTTACCCTTTGCCTCTCTTCCAGAGAAACCAAAGATTAGGCTCTCGCTCTGCCAACCCTTCAGCCACTCAAAATAAAAATACTTCAGGGCGACACCCCTACCACCTGACATCACCCACCATGACCTCCATGTAAAACACCCACAACATCATTGCCACCACAAAGGCCATACCCGCTGAAACCGAACCACCCATCATTCAGAAAACACAATTCCAATGTGCACTTATCAATGCACGTTCACTGACAGCCCATGCCACAAAGATCCATGACCTCATCACTGATCTGGATCTAGACATATTAGCCATCACAGAGACCTGGCTACATGAAGCCTCCAGTCCAGCTGTCTGCCAAGCCTTGCCACCAGGCTCATTATCCTGCGCCAAGACAGAACCTCCAGTAAAGGAGGAGGTGTCACTCTAATTCTAAACAAAACTCTTAACGCCAGACAACTTAAAATTACGAAAGCTGACAACTTCGACATGCTATCAGTGAAAATATCTCCCTCACCCAATGACACCATAACACTTCACATAGCCTACCGTCAACCAGGCCCAACACTCAACTTCCAATCCAATGTCACCCACATCCTAGGGGACAACCTCAAAACCAACTCAAGAGCCATTCTCCTAGGAGACATTAACTTAGGATTCAGCGACCCCAAAGACAGGAAAGGTAAAGTCTTCGCTAAAACGCTCCTAGATCTAGGATTTACACAACTAGTCAACAACCCGACCCACACCAAAGGTCGCATACTAGACTGGATAGCAGATCAAAACTGCGCAGTTGACATCAGCTCAAACACTCCACGACCCTGGACTGACCACCACTTCATACCCTCAAAAACAGGAGGGAACCCAAGCCCACCCGCACCAGCTGCTGTGGCAAGGTCAAAAAAACTATTCACCATGGACAGAATCCTCCCTCTCATCGAATCCTCGGCGCTAGCTCAATCCACATCTAAAAACCGCACAGAACTAGTAGAGCTTTACAATACCACTCTCAAAGAGGTACTAGAGGTGGTAGAGAAAAAAAGCGAAGAAGATACTTCATGCAAACTCATGGTTCACACAGGAACTCCTTGACGCGCGAACCGCTAAACGAGCATGGAACCCCTCCATTACCACAAAAGACACCTACCTTAAAATCGCCAAAGACTACAAAAAGGCAATCTCCAGAGCCAAAGCTGCCACATATAACTCTAGAATTGAGAAAGCCAACTCCCAATCCAAAGAACTATTCACCATCTACAATGAGCTAACCATCCCCCTCGCTCCACAAACCACAGAGAAAAATGAAACATGGTCTAATAACATCCAACATGCCATGTTAGATAAAATCAAAACCCTCAAAAAGAAGATTAAGACTCAATTCGACAAACTGCAGAAAGCCACCTCACCCACATCTAAAACCCCCACCACCCTCCCATCCGCTAGCAGTCAACATGAAACAAACACACCCAAACCCTTTGCATTTAGGGATGTAACAATCCCTGAGGTCCTAGGGCTCATGAAACGCATCAAACCATCGCTATGTAAAGGTGACACATGCCCAGCCAACTTAGTCAAAGACTGTGCGAGAGCCCTGGCCCCATTTGTCACCTCCTTCATCAATGCCTCCTTCGCTACCAGCAATGTCCCACTTCACCTTAAGGAAGCCTGTGTCCGGCCACTTCTAAAAAAAACACTCTTGACCCTGACTCCCCTAACAACTACCGTCCAATTACCACTGTGCCATTCCTGCTGAAAATCCTGGACAAGGCTGCATATCTACAGATACAGTCCTATCTGGAAACACACAACATCCTTGGTAAAAGACAGTCTGGCTTCCGCCCTCACCACGGCACTGAATCAGCCTTACTCGACCTTAAGAATCAACTACTAGAAGCCATGGACAAAGGCAAATCCTTATTCCTTCTACTTCTGGATCTCTCGACGGCCTTTGACTTGGTTGGCCACAAGATCCTGTGCAAACACCTCATTGACACTGCTCACTTCTCCAAAGAAGCCACAGCATGGATAACCTCCTTCTTGGAGGGCCAAGCTATGAGAGTCTTCTCTGACCAAGCCTCAGCCTCTCCATCCCCCAGTGGGTGTGGAGTCCCTCAAGGATCCTGCACATCCCCCACCCTCTACAATCTATTCACTCTTCCCCTTTTCAGCGACCTTGAGGAATTCGGCATAGCCTTTACCAACTATGCCGACGATACACAAATCCTACTCTCCCTAACATGTGACTATGAACAAGACCTCAACACCCTCCAGAAGACATATGCTCGCATACAGGGCTGGATGGCAGCCAATGGCCTATGTCTAAACGGGAAAAAACAGAAATCCTACTGGTAGGCCCCAAAGAGTCACAGTATTGAGAACACTGTTATCATAGCCTCTGCTCCAGTGAAAACACTAGGGGTATACCTGGACTCCACCCTTTCAATGGAAAGGCAAGTCAGCGCCATCTCTTCATCGGCTGCACTCATTACTAAAATCATAAATGCAGTGAAATCCCACCTATCACCAAATAACTGCCTCAACATTGCCAGAGCCACCATTGGTGCAAAGTTAGACTATTGCAACATTCTACTCCTAGGCACTTCTTTAAATAACATCAACAGACTTCAAACTGCGCAAAACAACACTCTCAGAGCTGCCATCAGTATCCCAAAGCAAGATCACATCTCCCAGGCAGAAAAGATGCCCACTGGCTCCCCATCAAAGAACGCATAACATTCAAGGCCTTCACGATCACTCACAGGTGCCTCTCTCAGACTGGCCCAGCCTACCTAGCAGAAAGTATACATCAGACTCCAGCCCACAGACAAAGCGAGACCAATACTCTCACCTACTCTCAGTCCCAGCTTTTAACAGAGCCAAAGCTGGTGGCACTAGCTTCGAAGATCTAGCCCCAAAAGCCTGGAACACCCACCTGCACAGCTTAAGAAACAAAGAATCTCTCACAGTGTTCAGAAAAATGCTAAAGACTGAACTTTTCAACTAGAATGCCGAGCATATTGTCTCAAACTTTGTTCCTCTGTAACCTCGGAACGCCCTTTAACAATGTTCATTACTTCTGTGTCTCTGTTTTTGTAGTACTGCTTTCTAATGTTTGCCCTAAAACCTGCTAAGTGAACATTCTGTAACAGCACCACGATGCCCCCGGGCCACTGGGTGCTTTATACATAAATCCAAATAAATAAATATATAAATAAGAAACACAAGGTGAGCAATCACATAGACTTAAACACGTTATAGCAGCGCAACTCATGAACTTGACGCAACTTCTAGAACTGTCCACTAACCATCAGTGGGTCATCCGGAATAGACTTTTCACCATTACGCGCTCCTGAGCCATCTTCATCAGTAAGGGGTAATGAGAACAATACATGGTTACAAACAATAACCATTGGGGAAGAATTAACATAAAGAATACGGACAATAAACATAGTTATAAACACTTACTTTCAAGATGGAAAGGTTGCAGCCGGCCTGGACCTCCGCAATCTGGTCCAGTGACGCAACTAGGTCTTTCCACAGCGCCCCTGCTGAAGGAAAGCAGGACGGAGAGCTCATTCTTACATAAAAACAGGTGAGCTTACATGGGCAAACTCCTGCGTACTACATTTTGGCACAAAAGGGTAGCGGGGAACCGCAACACCATCACGCTATCCTCACTACCTCTCATCTTCTCTCAGGAACAGTTCTAGCATTCTGAGTCCACGAAAACGCAGCAGTTGGGGGAGAGAAGCGATCCGAGGAAGTCAACTCCTGGGAGGGCTCCAACCGTGCCAAAGCCCCCGCAGAGACCAGGTGAGTGTAACAGAGGAGTAGCCCATGAACCTACACTGTATAAACTGAACTTAAAAGTTGGACACTAGGAGTGCGTTAGACTTCTTATGCGCGATGCAAGAACTTAGAATAGTATCCTGGAATGTCAGGGGACTTAGCAGTTACATTAAAAGGAATCCAGTTATTACATACTTAAGGCATCAGAACACCGCTCAAGAGTATGCATGTACTGCAACACAAAGCTTGACAATAACCAAATGCCATCACTTGCTTTCACTACAACAGCGTAACTTGTACAAGAGCATTATAATACAAACAGTGGACCCATTTCAAGCTATGATGTAATATGAGATGATATGATAGGTTATTTATAATGTGCTTACTACCAAGATGTTTAAAAGCACTGACCCGGGGATTGAACCTTTGTTGCTCCGTGTCTTCTTGTTTCCAAGGTGAGCAGGTTGCCCCTGAGCTATTCTCCCGAAATAATGTGCTTTCAACCAAAATCAGCCAAATTACCTTCATCTGAGCTACTAAAGGGCATCCGTGCAAAGTAGTATATTAACCATTAGATCTAAAAAAAAAAAATTCAAACTCTAGGACCTCAACAGCCAATAGATCAATCTTTAATTGTACTAGTTAATGGTGTGCCAACAAAAGACAAAAGAATTTGGCAACAACTAGTCGACTTAAACAAAGTTAGACAAGCCCTACAATATCTAAAAGAAAACAATGAATACTACAAAGATGTAAACATAGAGGAAAACCTAAGACAAATCACTCACATTATTCAAGAGTCACTAGAAACTGGCCAATTTGAATTTGTAGATCGTGTTACAGCAGCCAACATTTTAGACCAGTATACCATTCACCCACTTCACTCCAAAAACACAATTGATGATACGTTAGAAACATATCAAATGCATCAAGCCAAAGGAACCCCAATGACCATATGGGAAAAAGTGTAGAAGTACGTTATATTCCTCTACTCTTTCCTACAGGAAAAGGAGGAAGATATGATGAAAGGTCCACAGAAATAAGTCCATCAGAATATCGCTCTTTACAAATGTATTCTGAAGACATCAGATTCAGGCAAAATGTTAAATTCATTTTCCACCTCCTCTTCAAAAGTGAACTTGCAACTCTATGTTATGGAGTTGCACACACATTAAAAACAGGCTCTAACTTTTGAAACATAACCGCTACCCTACTGCTTCAAAAAATAAAAGACAAATATGAGGTTTTGCAGTCAAGTATCACAAATTTCTTGGCAAACGTGTGGTACAAAAGAATACTGGTTCCAACGTCACACTGATGTACGTTGCATGCTAAGGAACCTATGCCCACCCACATGGTTTGCTATTTTAAGTTGTGCAGAGTACGCATGGGATGACTTGCATGACTTCTTATGCACAGAAAACAAAAACAAAGACGGAATAGACATAACAACACCAGGAAAACTCTGTTCTTTTGACCCTGTAAATGTTTCAAGGTACTTTCACCATCGCTTCATAGCCATGCTAGATTTTATCTGCAATAAAACTACCCATTCGCTCACAGAAGTGCAACACTTCTTTGGCAAACAAGAATATGAATTCAGAGGAGCACCACACATCCGCATGCTTTTGTGGATAAAAGATGCTCCAAAATGTGGCCATGATTGTGACACCACAGTTTTACATTTTATTGAAAAATACATTAACTGCCACATTCCTTCAGAAGTCACAGTTATTGACCTACATACACAAGTGTTATGCTTTCAAAAACATAAATGTGGCAAAAACTGCCAACGTAGATATAAAAACAGGGAAATACTATACCAAATGTCACTTTGGCTTCCCTAGACTAGTGTACAAGAAAGGATAAGTAAATAGCTTGATATCTTCTATTAAACACAGTGTAAAAGGTGTAGCTTAAAAAACATACAACATTAAACGGGACGAAGCATCTAAGTACATCAATAATTACAATGCAATCATTGCCCTCTTGTGGAATGAAAACAAAGACATACAACACATTACAGACAATTCCACAGCAGTTTCAAGATATTTCACAGTCTATCTCACCAAAGCTGAGAGAACAGAGCTAAAAGACCTCTGGGATGACATATCACCTGACAAAACACTGTCACAAAAATTGTACAGCTTCCATATAAAAATGCTCTCCCATTGAGAATACGGGTGCTACGAAGATGCAGACCGTTTAACAGGTACAGCCTTATATGGCAAATCTGAACACATTGTCTAGCTAAACCTTGGTCCAGCTTTATCCTGAAAAAGAGTACTAAAATCCTACCGAGAGATAGAAACAATAGTCACAAATGATCCCGACAGCCAGGATATTTTAAAACAGCTTAATTGACACATACTACCTAAACAGAAGTAATGCTTTGGAAAACATGTGCCTGTTTGATAAAGCCCAAAACTACTCCTACAAAAACAATGTCAATGTCACACCAGATGGGTGAGGGCAGATGTGAAGGAAGCCTAGAAAAACATACCAAACCCAGCCTAATTAATCATATAAAGTTATCATTTAAGGGCCCGATTCATGGAGTTATTTGCATAGGGAAATAGGGGAATTGTGCACCAAACTGCATGCAAATCTGCATTTGTTGACTCATGGAACCGACTGCGCAGGACTTCATTGGGACTTGCATGGAGTTCAGCAGGCTTGGAAAGTCTGTGCGAGCTGTCGCGCGCATTACGTATGAGACCACACAGAGTGTGGGTGTCTCTTGCGCAGAGAGCTGGGGAAGGGGCAGAACACAGAAAATGGGCATGAACATGCAGAAAAAAATGGCTGTTGCAAGGGATGGCTAACAGGTAGTGCCTCGCATGCCCACACTGTTGCCATATGACATGCATTCACGGAACCACCCATGCAACCTCTCAGCAGAGAAATGGCTCTGCAAATCGCTCGATCACTGTACCAGCCGAAGACAGGTGTAAGTACACTTGCGCATAGGATTCACAGCACGGAGGTGGGTTTGCATGTTGGATTTAGGGGTTTGTGTGCAAAACTTGCGTTCTGATCTAACTTATTGGTGCATGTAAGCAGTGTAGCAGGCTGTAGGAACGGTTTACGGGGATTCACATGCAGATTTTCTGAGTTTAGACCGAGTTACATTTTTTCATAGGCATGTTGTTGGGGTGCCGGCAACTGTTACGGGGCACCCTGCGCAGGTTCCCTGAGATGCAGGCCTGCTTGCAAGGGACCCAAAGCACTGTTTGAAGGGTGCTTGTATTTGCACCCTGGGGAGTGTGCAAAGGTAGCTGTTCTGGCTGTTTATACTTTGGTGTGTGGGCACATCAAGGACGTTCCGGCCGAGACTTATGATTATGGTTACTTTGCGCAGTACATTCTATGAATAAACTGGCACACATTTTTTATTCTGCATGCAGGTTCATGCAGTGTCCTTTCGAGCGCTCGACTCTTGCAGGATTTCTGCATACATTTCCATGAATCGGGCCCTAAATCTCTGCAAGAGAGAGAACTGTATTACATGGCACTACTGCAACTTTTTAAACCTTGGTTGGAGAAAAAAAAGAACAAGAATTGTTAGGTGACTATGACTCATTTGAAGCTGCATTCAAAACAAATGAAAGCAGTATAACAAATGTCAATTTCAAACAACACAATCAAATGTTGGACAATGAACGCCAACAAGAGGAAGAAATTGGAGCACAACTAGAAAAAGAAAGCCCTGAGGGCAGTCAAGCTTCCCTTACAGGAAGCCAAGAACCACTTGGAGAGCCACTCATTCTAAATGAATCAGAAATAGAAAAAGACAGCCCTGAGGGCAGTCAAGCTTCCCTTACAGGAAGCCAAGAACCACTTGGAGAGCCACTCATTCTAAATGAATCAGAAATAGCCATGACTGAGGTAGAAGAAACCATGTATCAATATAAACTATCTGAAGAAGACTTGTCAGTGGTCAAATCACAGTTAAATGATGAGCAACTCGCCATTTGTGTAGAAGTGACTGAAGAAGAAATGGAACGTGGTTTAAACATGAAACTAAAACTTGTATCTGTACAAATTATAATCCTCTGCTCCTGTATGTAAGTGGTGAAGCTGGTTTCTGGAAAAACATTCTTAAATAAAATAATCAGCACATGTCTACAAAATTTAACAAACAACCACTTTTCAGCTGAATAGGCCAAAAGGTATAACTACTTTAAACATTATTTTAATGATGTCAAACAAACATACTATCACACTTACACTCACATAATTGCAATAGGTTATTTTGAATCCTTCATTACATACTAATGTTGTACAAAACAATTTACTGTTTATGAGGTCAAAAAAAGAAAAATATATATGTAGAATTGTATGCATTAATAGCTCTTAAACTATCTTGCCTAACAAATTATAATGGTTTGTTTTCCACAGAAAACGAATCAGAGATTCCAGCGTCATTACTGTAAGTAACCATACCAAGTAAAAACAAATACACTTTATACTCCCACTACATTTCCCATAATTACTATTCACATATTACTACACTGGTGGTTGAGGCCAGTGTGCGGATTCTTGGGGCCATACACCTTCAAATAACAAAATTTGCTTTGTACACCCTGCAATTGGAATGATGTCCACAGACACCAAAATTGACCATGAAATCGGAGACAAATCCCCTTTTCACATATAAAAACACCTCCACATCATCTTTATACCACTCCCCTACCTTAACCTTTCTATGCCCTCTTTCAGCCATCAAATAACCCCAAATGTGTTTTCCAAGCTGTTCGTTCATGGCGCTGTCCGTCGACCACTATGGTGTCCGTGGAGGGGCGGGTACCCACACCCACATTTTTCATCTAGAAAAACAGCTCCATATCATCTTTATGCCATTGTCCACCCTTTCCAGTCCCTCTTTTCACCACCAAATAACCCCAAATGTGTATTCAAGATGATTTCCCAACCACACTGTAGCGACTGTTTCAAAAAATATGACGCACCTCATGCTTTCCCACATCCAATCAGAGGGCATGTAGGATGTACGCAGACATCACGTCGCCCCCTGATTGCCCCGGAGGCCTGTGTGTGGAGTGAGTTTGCGGACTGAACCCAGATATCACTATATTCTTTTTACCTACTTTGTGACAGTTTTAAACAAAACAACTGGACGAATTTACATAAAATGTATAAAAGCACTCTTTAGGGTCCACAGCACCACTCCTGGCACCAATATGGTGAGACTCTATCCAGTGATTTGGGCTGTAGGCGGGAGCTAAATTTTGTTTCCAGTGTGCCTATGAGGAAAACCAAAAATGTTGGCACCCCTCTGTAAATTTGCCCCCCTGGATGAAACCTCACCAACTTTCCAGAATCAAACCGCAAAGTTTTGTGAAGGTTTGTCCAGGGGGGGCACAGTTATAAGCCTCCCAAGAAGTTCTCTTCCTATGGCTTGAGCAACTTAACCATAACTACGTGGCCGCTACCACAGGCTATGTAATATATAAAATATAATGACTACATATATATATCTTTCTCATATATATATATATATATATATATATATATATATATATATATATATATATATATATATATATATATATTCACTGCAAAAAAAAACTTTGTTGAGAGGATGTTATGGTTAAGTTGTCCTACCAAATACCTATGTACTTCATTAAAGTATAACATCCCTTTAACAAAGTTTTTTTACTGAATGTACATATATATTTGTGGCAGAGAACGAAAACAAAGGGGCTAAACATGTGATGTCATCAGTAATGTCATCAATAACATTTGTGATGCCATCTTTCATGTTCTGGGTGTTAGTGTTAGCAGTGCACAGTGGTGATGGCAGGTATGGGGGCTTAGTTTACCATAACTGGCGAATTTCAGGGGTTTTTCGGATTTAATTTGAACCATAATGAGGAGGTAGGATTTTTTTTTTTATGAAGTACACAGGTTTTTGGTAGGACAACTTAACCATAACGTCCCCTCAACAAAGTTTTTTTTGTAGTGAATTTTCAGGTTTTTGGAAGGGGACCTTATTCATAAGATTGTGTTAATGAAGTTGTTGTGCTGAATATACACTGTCATCATGTGATTGTGGGAGATATGTAGTATAATGTACATACTTGATATACATTTAACTACATTTAACATAGAACATACAGAACCGCCTCCCTATTGATATTAGAAAGGGACGGACTGAGCGCCTGTTTGCGGACAGGCGGCGGACGGGATGAACATTACCCAAAGATACAGGGGGTATCTGAAAATGTACTATTGTTTTACACAAAAAATCTGCAACATAGAAGAAGGACATAAAGACATTATAAGTAGTAATAAGTAAATATGGAAACCTAAAGGTGTGAAATGAAAACAGCACATTTAATAACCATGTAGAATGAAATGGATAGTACCATAAAAAAGGATGCCTCCATCGTAAGCACTTCACAGAAACTCTGTAGCCTGGACCGACAGTAGACAGACGCAGTAGGACGAAGGGAAATTACATCAAAATAGTGAGTGAAGGTCATTTTTTGTATGTGTGTGTCATTTTTGTAGTATGTGGTGTAGAAATAATAATTTCTTTCTGTTGTTTTGACACAGAAATGGCTAGTACTTTGGAGTGGCTGGAGGAGAATTTTCCACATGAGTAAATGTCTGAAGACAGCGACAATAATGGTACACACTGCTCTGCATAGGCAAAATACTGATCAGTATTTTATAAGCATTTAATATATGTATATTTGTTTTGTACAGACCAGGAAAGCAAAGAAGAAAGTCCAACAAACGAGACAGAAGAAGACAAGATGAAAAGGATTGAGCAGAAAATGGATGTACTGAATGACAATTTTAAAAGTTTAAGGGAGTTTGTGGAGGACTGTGTGAGAGGAAAAGTATGTTACCATTGTCCCACCTGTACCTGCCCCGCTTCTCCATTCCCTAGTGAACCATCCCCAAACCTTCAAGAAGAAAATAGACGTTTTGATGAAATATCCATCCCTTCTTCCCCTCAAAAATCTTCTCCTCATAACCAGCCCGTGTTGAATCCTAATTCCCCTATATTTGTGTCAGTATCTGCTTCCCCCGCTATTTCTTTAGGTTGAAGTGTGTGTGTGTTTGGAATGTTTTTGTATAGTAGTTGTAGTTATAGAGTTTTGTGGAATTTTTTCTTTTTTAAAAGACTTAAAATGTTTGCGACCAGCACGCCTGTTCGACCTATCAGGAAGGAATGGAATGTGGGTGTTGTAAAGGCAGTACACCTACCCTTACGAATGTCAAATAAGATGGAGTTGATGTTTGACCGCAAAATCTGTGCAAGTTGTGCGCACATAAAGAGAAAGGGCGTCCTAAGGACATTATACCTCGCCGTGCCGCTTACAAACGAGATGAAACATGTTCGTAGAACACACCAGGTGTCCGGGATGGTTGTAAATGAGCAAAATGGGAGTGAGTTAAAGACAGTATACCTGTCCGTATTGTCCGCAGCCAAAATGGTGACGTCCGTAGGACAGGCGCGGTGACCGGCAAGTTCTAAGTCAAACAAAATGGAGTTGTCCTAACGACACTGGACTTTTCCGTACAGTGAGCATATCATGTATGCATATGCGGAGTACAACCGTAAGTATAGCGAACATCACGCCTGTCCCTAACTGTCCATCTCACTTGTGTCACACTTTGAATTAGTTTGAGAACCCGAACACTGTCCGTAGGACATTTGCGCGCATGCGCACGTTTGTTACTCTGCATTTGCTGTCCAGCGGACTCCCATTTCTGTCGTGGATGTGTTCAGGACGTTATCATGTGACTGCACCCACGCTGAGCGTGTGGACCAATTTGACCAGTTTGTGTGCTTCCGCAGCAGTACAAAAGAACATGTAGACACAAGGCAAAATGTTGTAGAGTGTAAAAATATCATTTAACATATCCCAAACAATAGCTCACCTGAGGACTTGTTGTGCAAAATGTTCATACCGCTTTGCAGGGATGAATATGGTCACAAGGCACACCCCTCCACTCCTATAAATGGCCACAACCCCAAGCTCATCTTCATTGTCCTTCTAGCTATAGCAGATTGAGGTGTATTGCCTTTACTGCTGTAGTGACCAAAAGGAAAGTAATCGGCATGGCTTCCATGGCTGCTGTTGGTACATTAGCCTCTGCACCACCCCTAAACCCGCCACCACCTCCCCAAGGGCCTGCAGAGAGATATACAGGTGAGGATGTAGAGAGCGAGGATGAAAAGGATGAAGAGAATGAAGTGGAGGAACTCCGCACTAGGAGCACTCGCCGGGAGTCGTGGGTGTGGCGGTTGTTTTCCTTTTATGGGAACGTACCAAAAGCACATGCGAACCTGGTGAGGTGTAACGAGTGCGAGGTGGTGCTGAGTCCTGGGAGACCTGGTGCGTACAGTTTTGGTATGACAACCATGAAGCGACACCTCACTTCGTTCTACACTGCAGACATTCGCAAGGTGGTGCCATGTGAAGAGCGTAGTCGATTGAGTTCCTCCACAGCATCCTCTGAGTCCGATCCTCCCACCACAAGAGACACTCCTGTGGGGGAGCGCCTCCCTCCAGCTGCCTCACAAGCCATTCGCAATACTGTTGACCCTTACCTTTCAAAGGTGACAATAGTGTGTATGTATTGTAACGTAGTACTCTGCAGGGGGAGAATTTTCGAAGTGCTTTTGAGGGTACGGTCATGGAGCACCAGAAGATTTGCTCCTTACCTAAGTTAAGCTCACCCTATATCTTTCTCTGCCCACTTGCCCTTTCTTATCCCCATGGCTGGTGTCCCTTCCTTACCCTCCTTTGGCCTCCTCTCCTAGTGTGCCATGTGCTGAGAACCAATAAACGCGAAAACAACAGAAATTACAGAAAAGGCTCTTTTCAGAGCCGCCTTTCTCAGTTTAACAATAAAACTATGAAGTGACCATTGTAGACCCCCGCATAGTTGTGGAAAAGTTTACGGACAGTCATAGGGAAAAAAAAGGAGGGTGCAAGGGGAGCAAACACAATGAAGTGTACGCTGGAAGTAAGTGGTGGCTCTGAAAAGGTGTGTTGTGTGGGTCAAAAATTGTTGATTGGAGAAAACGGATTGTCACATAGGTTATTGTGAATCCAAAAGAGGCTGCAATGCATTTTGTACATTGCGAAAAAAAATGTGATTGCCAGCATCTGTGAGATGGACTCCATCTCTGCGGAAAATGAAAGAGCTGCGAAACAAAATGTTTTCATTGTGGAATGAGGACATGCCAACATCTCTTAAAAAGGCTCAAACAGCCTTATTCACATTTTGTCTCGCTTTCTCCATTTGTGGACCAAAAGCAGAAGAACGCAGCCATATGTGTCTTTGTGCAATACAGGAAAAAAGTATTTGACAATTTGGAAACATGTCCATGAGCTTTGCAAGTCCTTCCTTCATTGCAAATTGCAAAGACATTCCAGAGACATGGCCTAAACTGTTTCCTCTGCAATGAATGATAAGTATATCTGGAGGTCACTCTGTCAGCAAAGTAACACAGAGAGGTACCAAGTCCAGCCACCTCATGCCACGCACGCCATGCCAGTGCACTTCCACATGAGGAAATCCAAGATCTGCAGATAAACTGCAGCTTTCTGCATGCACCTTCAACAAATGTATCCATGAGTCTCCCAAAATCCAGATAATCTGTTTGCAAGCACGTAAAGCCATGGCTGTATGGTCTCCTGTCAGGGAGAAGATGGTCTTACTAAATCTCGCCATTCAGAACATACCCACTGAACTTTATCGACCAACCCCTAGGTCCGCTCATTTTCATTTGCATGCATCTCCACCCCAGAATTCCCGTTGGTGATATGCGCTGGCTGCAAACTACCACCATGTCTGCGGACATGTATAGGATCAGAGCGTGACGACGGTACATTAAAGTATTATTCCCCTTTTTCCCTTTTAAGGTGGGCTCTGAAAAGAGCCGTTTTTTTTTGGGCAGATACTTTACAGACATCTGTTATTTTGTTTTTTTTTTGTGTATTTTTTGTCCTTACTTTACTCCTACTACATTACAGAACATTCTCTAAAGCAAGCCTTACGTTCCAAAAGAACATCGCATTTCCCAAAGAAGATAGCGCAACACCATCTGCTTCAAAATAATCCAAATTACTTGGAACTATGTTTTCGTGGCTGCAGAAAAACATACCAGCGCGTAACATAAACACACGCATTCTGCGATTAATGATACACCTCCCAATACTTTGATCTGGACAGAAAAAAGAATTGTTGTCCCATTGTACTCTAGAGAGTAAACCAGAAAAAAATACTTTCGCAGTTGGAAACATGCTCATGAGTGCTTCAACCAACTGTCACAAATCTGCCAACAAAGTACGCACAGTCACGTAGCCCAAATGGCAAGCACCGTAGTGCAAAATTACCACACGAGGAGAGGTCATTGTACGTATGTGTCTGCAAACTTGCAGAATTGGCGCAACATTGGCATCAGTGTCAGCTTTCCACACCACCTACACTCCTCTCACATCGAAATGGTGTGCCACATGCCTACTCTCGGCATAGTGTTGTAAGCCATGCACAAAAATGTCTCCAAGCACCAAAATCCTGACCCTCTCCACCTCTGCCATCTTCAGTGTATGCACCGTCTTTGGGCACAAAAGAGTAATGTGAACATCTGATTGGCTGATGCCTGCAGTCCCCTTTCCATGCAGGATTTGCTGTAGAAACCCGTTATGTGACACACCCTACCCAGTCCTTTCACCCTTTCCACAGCGGTAGCAAATCGAATCCCTAATTGGACACAACTAAGCAGTCACACAACCATCAACCAATCAGATTGAAAATCGCTAAATGTAACTCCGTCATCAACTTTGTGCACTTCAAAATTGCTGTCGATAATTCTGAATGGAAGTTGCATATCATTGCAACGCACCTACTTCAGAAGCTACTGTGCAAGTGTTGCGAATTTCTACGTACAGCTCCATGCATGCGCACATGCATGAGTATAGAGTACAGGTATTTATATTTCAATCGGAGAACATGTGCAACCTTTATGATTTAATGTAAAACAAATGAATGCTGCTAAATGTGCATAGGCAATACATACCAACGCTCCCCCTTTAAGTGCAAGGTGTCCGATTTATCATTGACAAACCGCACGACTTCTTAATGTCTTCCGCATAACCTATACAAACGTTGCAAGGATACCTATTTAGGGCGAAATTCGATTTTGTATTAGAAAATGTCAGAGTTGTATACTGTGTACGACCTACAGTAATGTTACTTACAATGTAATCGTATGACAAAAGTAAGCGCTCCCGATTGCTGTGGTGATATCTCCCTCTCAGGGTCTCCCGATTTTTCGGCATTGTGCTTTTAAATTGCAAGTAGAAAATGTTTCCCATCTACTACTATGCCCTATCACTTACAAACCTCTCTCCTATTGATAGTACAATTTGTAAAAACAAGGCATTTTCAAAACCTTAAAAATATTAGCAATTTTGGAGGACTTGCTAGTAACATATTGCAAATACCATGCAAAGCCTGCACAGAGTGACGTGAAATGCGTACATGCACTGGGTTCAAATATGAAAGGAGAATGCTCTGACAATGATGCACAATGAATGTGTGCAGTATCAGCACTGCTGGAAACACACACAGTAATTAATTTTGTTTTTTTGAATCACAGTGAAGACTACTCTCCTGAGAATCAACAGCATCTACGCTACAGACGACATATCTGGAGAAACCTGGTGATTTTGCAAAAAAAAGTAAGTACATTACTACCTTTATTATGTAACTACTCCTCAAAGAGGATGCATGGGTTATTGGTTTAATTTGGGCACCAAAGCAAACATTGATTTTTGAACTATTCTACCTATAAATATCCATTTATTGAACAAAGAATAACAGGCAAAATGGCTCACAAATCCCTGTATATTTGGAACTCAAATAACGTACGCAATCCTTAGAAGGTTACATTTAGAAAAGTAGTTGCTGTTGCAAGTTTATGGCATTTTGTTTATTAATAATGCTTCTTGTTACCACTAGCCCACTTTGTAGTCTCATCTGAAGCTCATTGTACTAGTATACAAACAGTAAAATAGCCTTACCAAATAATTGCAAGAGTCCAGTGCACATTCACACACCATAACAAAGAGCTTCCCCAACAGACTCACACACGCATGCACACAGCACACATACATTATACAACAGACCAAAGTATGCCTTCTTTTTTTCAACAGACACCAAAGAATCCCTACTAAAAACCAACTCCATAGAAAGGAACGCAGAAGTAGAGCAGATAAAAATGAAAGTGCCCAATCTAAGCATCCATCTGTTGTACAGTTTGTAGAGAATGTTGGAAGAAACCAGCTAATGCAGTCGGTTAGCAAAACAAAAGAAGCTTCAACTACCAAAACTTTACGTCCTCCATCGAAATGTGTCACAAAACACAAAAATGTTGGCAAAAAATCGGCTACCAGTACAGCTAACAATGCTCCTACTAATCCTGATAGTGTACAAGAACCCATAGTAAAAAAAGTATTTTATCAAAAATGTTTCATCACAGAGTCCTTCAGAATCTACTAAGAAGAGGACCGAAATCATCCTCACCTCTTAAAACCTACTGTAGAAAGTTAATCCTACAAGCTCTCGTGGACAGTGCAATCCTTCTGAAAAGGAAGTTGTTTATATTAGTGTTAAATAGGATGAAAGCACTAACAAAACTAAGTACAAACTACAAAAGAAACTCAGCAATAAACAGAATGTGATTTTTTTTTTAATGTTTGTGGTGGTGAATGGAGTCACAACAACCATATAACCATATTTTAATGAAGAAGCATACAAACAAAATCAAACAAACACAATTGCCATCCATAGCAGTGGACGAGGGTATGAGAAAATCAATACTACCATCATGGAACAAGAAACACTGCTTACAAAATTATCCTCTGTAAACTCAGAATTATCTCTCTATTCAGCAGAACTAAACCATCCAGTAAACAAATGGACGTGCACATCAATGTGTGCCATTCCAAACAAAGCTTTCAAATCTTTACGTCAGTTCCTCAATCAGTATATAAAGGGTAAAGACAAAATAAAATGAAAGTGCTACAAAATATGGATATATTGCAATATCTAAAAGACAATATCTAAAAGACGCGCGAACCGCTAAACGAGCATGGAACCCCTCCATTACCACAAAAGACACCTACCTTACAATCGCCAAAGACTACAAAAAGGCAATCTCCAGAGCCAAAGCTGCCACATATAACTCTAGAATTGAGAAAGCCAACTCCCAATCCAAAGAACTATTCACCATCTACAATGAGCTAACCATCCCCCTCGCTCCACAAACCACAGAGAAAAATGAAACATGGTCTAATAACATCCAACATGCCATGTTAGATAAAATCAAAACCCTCAAAAAGAAGATTAAGACTCAATTCGACAAACTGCAGAAAGCCACCTCACCCACATCTAAAACCCCCACCACCCTCCCATCCGCTAGCAGTCAACATGAAACAAACACACCCAAACCCTTTGCATTTAGGGATGTAACAATCCCTGAGGTCCTAGGGCTCATGAAACGCATCAAACCATCGCTATGTAAAGGTGACACATGCCCAGCCAACTTAGTCAAAGACTGTGCGACAGCCCTGGCCCCATTTGTCACCTCCTTCATCAATGCCTCCTTCGCTACCAGCAATGTCCCACTTCACCTTAAGGAAGCCTGTGTCCGGCCACTTCTAAAAAAAACACTCTTGACCCTGACTCCCCTAACAACTACCGTCCAATTACCACTGTGCCATTCCTGCTGAAAATCCTGGACAAGGCTGCATATCTACAGATACAGTCCTATCTGGAAACACACAACATCCTTGGTAAAAGACAGTCTGGCTTCCGCCCTCACCACGGCACTGAATCAGCCTTACTCGACCTTAAGAATCAACTACTAGAAGCCATGGACAAAGGCAAATCCTTATTCCTTCTACTTCTGGATCTCTCGATGGCCTTTGACTTGGTTGGCCACAAGATCCTGTGCAAACACCTCATTGACACTGCTCACTTCTCCAAAGAAGCCACAGCATGGATAACCTCCTTCTTGGAGGGCCAAGCTATGAGAGTCTTCTCTGACCAAGCCTCAGCCTCTCCATCCCCCAGTGGGTGTGGAGTCCCTCAAGGATCCTGCACATCCCCCACCCTCTACAATCTATTCACTCTTCCCCTTTTCAGCGACCTTGAGGAATTCGGCATAGCCTTTACCAACTATGCCGACGATACACAAATCCTACTCTCCCTAACATGTGACTATGAACAAGACCTCAACACCCTCCAGAAGACATATGCTCGCATACAGGGCTGGATGGCAGCCAATGGCCTATGTCTAAACGGGAAAAAACAGAAATCCTACTGGTAGGCCCCAAAGAGTCACAGTATTGAGAACACTGTTATCATAGCCTCTGCTCCAGTGAAAACACTAGGGGTATACCTGGACTCCACCCTTTCAATGGAAAGGCAAGTCAGCGCCATCTCTTCATCGGCTGCACTCATTACTAAAATCATAAATGCAGTGAAATCCCACCTATCACCAAATAACTGCCTCAACATTGCCAGAGCCACTTTTGGTGCAAAGTTAGACTATTGCAACATTCTACTTCTAGGCACTTCTTTAAATAACATCAACAGACTTCAAACTGCGCAAAACAACACTCTCAGAGCTGCCATCAGTATCCCAAAGCAAGATCACATCTCCCAGGCAGAAAAGATGCCCACTGGCTCCCCATCAAAGGACGCATAACATTCAAGGCCTTCACGATCACTCACAGGTGCCTCTCTCAGACTGGCCCAGCCTACCTAGCAGAAAGAATACACCAGACTCCAGCCCACAGACAAAGCGAGACCAATACTCTCACCTACTCTCAGTCCCAGCTTTTAACAGAGCCAAAGCTGGCGGCACTAGCTTCGAAGATCTAGCCCCAAAAGCCTGAAACACCCACCTGCACAGCTTAAGAAACAAAGAATCTCTCACAGTGTTCAGAAAAATGCTAAAGACTGAACTTTTCAACTAGAATGCCGAGCATATTGTCTCAAACTTTGTTCCTCTGTAACCTCGGAACGCCCTTTAACAATGTTCATTACTTCTGTGTCTCTGTTTTTGTAGTACTGCTTTCTAATGTTTGCCCTAAAACCTGCTAAGTGAACATTCTGTAACAGCACCACGATGCCCCCGGGCCACTGGGTGCTTTATACATAAATCCAAATAAATAAATATATAAATAAGAAACACAAGGTGAGCAATCACATAGACTTAAACATGTTAAAGCAGCGCAACTCATGAACTTGACGCAACTTCTAGAACTGTCCACTAACCCTCAGTGGGTCATCCGGAATAGACTTTTCACCATTACGCGCTCCTGAGCCATCTTCATCAGTAAGGGGTAATGAGAACAATACATGGTTACAAACAATAACCATTGGGGAAGAATTAACATAAAGAATACGGACAATAAACATAGTTATAAACACTTACTTTCAAGATGGAAAGGTTGCAGCCGGCCTGGACCTCCGCAATCTGGTCCAGTGACGCAACTAGGTCTTTCCACAGCGCCCCTGCTGAAGGAAAGCAGGACGGAGAGCTCATTCTTACATAAAAACAGGTGAGCTTACATGGGCAAACTCCTGCGTACTACATTTTGGCACAAAAGGGTAGCGGGGAACCGCAACACCATCACGCTATCCTCGCTACCTCTCATCTTCTCTCAGGAACAGTTCTAGCATTCTGAGTCCACGAAAACGCAGCAGTTGGGGGAGAGAAGCGATCCGAGGAAGTCAACTCCTGGGAGGGCTCCAACCGTGCCAAAGCCCCCGCAGAGACCAGGTGAGTGTAACAGAGGAGTAGCCCATGAACCTACACTGTATAAACTGAACTTAAAAGTTGGACACTAGGAGTGCGTTAGACTTCTTATGCGCGATGCAAGAACTTAGAATAGTATCCTGGAATGTCAGGGGACTTAGCAGTTACATTAAAAGGAATCCAGTTATTACATACTTAAGGCATCAGAACACCGCTCAAGAGTATGCATGTACTGCAACACAAAGCTTGACAATAACCAAATGCCATCACTTGCTTTCACTACAACAGCTTAACTTGTACAAGAGCATTATAATACAAACAGTGGACCCATTTCAAGCTATGATGTAATATGAGATGATATGATAGGTTATTTATAATGTGCTTACTACCAAGATGTTTAAAAGCACTGACCCGGGGATTGAACCTTTGTTGCTCCGTGTCTTCTTGTTTCCAAGGTGAGCAGGTTGCCCCTGAGCTATTCTCCCGAAATAATGTGCTTTCAACCAAAATCAGCCAAATTACCTTCATCTGAGCTACTAAAGGGCATCCGTGCAAAGTAGTATATTAACCATTAGATCTAAAAAAAAAAATTCAAACTCTAGGACCTCAACAGCCAATAGATCAATCTTTAATTGTACTAGTTAATGGTGTGCCAACAAAAGACAAAAGAATTTGGCAACAACTAGTCGACTTAAACAAAGTTAGACAAGCCCTACAATATCTAAAAGAAAACAATGAATACTACAAAGATGTAAACATAGAGGAAAACCTAAGACAAATCACTCACATTATTCAAGAGTCACTAGAAACTGGCCAATTTGAATTTGTAGATCGTGTTACAGCAGCCAACATTTTAGACCAGTATACCATTCACCCACTTCACTCCAAAAACACAATTGATGATACGTTAGAAACATATCAAATGCATCAAGCCAAAGGAACCCCAATGACCATATGGGAAAAAGTGTAGAAGTACGTTATATTCCTCTACTCTTTCCTACAGGAAAAGGAGGAAGATATGATGAAAGGTCCACAGAAATAAGTGCATCAGAATATCGCTCTTTACAAATGTATTCTGAAGACATCAGATTCAGGCAAAATGTTAAATTCATTTTCCACCTCCTCTTCAAAAGTGAACTTGCAACTCTATGTTATGGAGTTGCACACACATTAAAAACAGGCTCTAACTTTTGAAACATAACCGCTACCCTACTGCTTCAAAAAATAAAAGACAAATATGAGGTTTTGCAGTCAAGTATCACAAATTTCTTGGCAAACGTGTGGTACAAAAGAATACTGGTTCCAACGTCACACTGATGTACGTTGCATGCTAAGGAACCTATGCCCACCCACATGGTTTGCTATTTTAAGTTGTGCAGAGTACGCATGGGATGACTTGCATGACTTCTTATGCACAGAAAACAAAAACAAAGACGGAATAGACATAACAACACCAGGAAAACTCTGTTCTTTTGACCCTGTAAATGTTTCAAGGTACTTTCACCATCGCTTCATAGCCATGCTAGATTTTATCTGCAATAAAACTACCCATTCGCTCAGAGAAGTGCAACACTTCTTTGGCAAACAAGAATATGAATTCAGAGGAGCACCACACATCCGCATGCTTTTGTGGATAAAAGATGCTCCAAAATGTGGCCATGATTGTGACACCACAGTTTTACATTTTATTGAAAAATACATTAACTGCCACATTCCTTCAGAAGTCACAGTTATTGACCTACATACACAAGTGTTATGCTTTCAAAAACATAAGTGTGGCAAAAACTGCCAACGTAGATATAAAAACAGGGAAATACTATACCAAATGTCACTTTGGCTTCCCTAGACTAGTGTACAAGAAAGGATAAGTAAATAGCTTGATATCTTCTATTAAACACAGTGTAAAAGGTGTATCCCTTAAAAAACATACAACATTAAACGGGACGAAGCATCTAAGTACATCAATAATTACAATGCAATCTTTGCCCTCTTGTGGAATGAAAACAAAGACATACAACACATTACAGACAATTCCACAGCAGTTTCAAGATATTTCACAGTCTATCTCACCAAAGCTGAGAGAACAGAGCTAAAAGACCTCTGGGATGACATATCACCTGACAAAACACTGTCACAAAAATTGTACAGCTTCCATATAAAAATGCTCTCCCATTGAGAATACGGGTGCTACGAAGATGCAGACCGTTTAACAGGTACAGCCTTATATGGCAAATCTGAACACATTGTCTAGCTAAACCTTGGTCCAGCTTTATCCTGAAAAAGAGTACTAAAATCCTACCGAGAGATAGAAACAATAGTCACAAATGATCCCGACAGCCAGGATATTTTAAAACAGCTTAATTGACACATACTACCTAAACAGAAGTAATGCTTTGGAAAACATGTGCCTGTTTGATAAAGCCCAAAACTACTCCTACAAAAACAATGTCAATGTCACACCAGATGGGTGAGGGCAGATGTGAAGGAAGCCTAGAAAAACATACCAAACCCAGCCTAATTAATCATATAAAGTTATCATTTAAGGGCCCGATTCATGGAGTTATTTGCATAGGGAAATAGGGGAATTGTGCACCAAACTGCATGCAAATCTGCATTTGTTGACTCATGGAACCGACTGCGCAGGACTTCATTGGGACTTGCATGGAGTTCAGCAGGCTTGGAAAGTCTGTGCGAGCTGTCGCGCGCATTACATGTGAGACCACACAGAGTGTGGGTGTCTCTTGCGCAGAGAGCTGGGGAAGGGGCAGAACACAGAAAATGGGCATGAACATGCAGAAAAAAATGGCTGTTGCAAGGGATGGCTAACAGGTAGTGCCTCGCATGCCCACACTTTTGCCATATGACATGCATTCACGGAACCACCCATGCAACCTCTCAGCAGAGAAATGGCTCTGCAAATCGCTCGATCACTGCACTAGCCGAAGACAGGTGTAAGTACACTTGCGCATAGGATTTACAGCACGGAGGTGGGTTTGCATGTTGGATTTAGGGGTTTGTGTGCAAAACTTGCGTTCTGATCTAACTTATTGGTGCATGTAAGCAGTGTAGCAGGCTGTAGGAACGGTTTACGGGGATTCACATGCAGATTTTCTGAGTTTAGACCGAGTTACATTTTTTCATAGGCATGTTGTTGGGGTGCCGGCAACTGTTACGGGGCACCCTGCGCAGGTTCCCTGAGATGCAGGCCTGCTTGCAAGGGACCCAAAGCACTGTTTGAAGGGTGCTTGTATTTGCACCCTGGGGAGTGTGCAAAGGTAGCTATTCTGGCTGTTTATACTTTGGTGTGTGGGCACATCAAGGACGTTCCGGCCGAGACTTATGATTATGGTTACTTTGCGCAGTACATTCTATGAATAAACTGGCACACATTTTTTATTCTGCATGCAGGTTCATGCAGTGTCCTTTCGAGCGCTCGGCTCTTGCAGGATTTCTGCATACATTTCCATGAATCGGGCCCTAAATCTCTGCAAGAGAGAGAACTGTATTACATGGCACTACTGCAACTTTTTAAACCTTGGTTGGAGAAAAAAAAGAACAAGAATTGTTAGGTGACTATGACTCATTTGAAGCTGCATTCAAAACAAATGAAAGCAGTATAACAAATGTCAATTTCAAACAACACAATCAAATGTTGGACAATGAACGCCAACAAGAGGAAGAAATTGGAGCACAACTAGAAAAAGAAAGCCCTGAGGGCAGTCAAGCTTCCCTTACAGGAAGCCAAGAACCACTTGGAGAGCCACTCATTCTAAATGAATCAGAAATAGAAAAAGACAGCCCTGAGGGCAGTCAAGCTTCCCTTACAGGAAGCCAAGAACCACTTGGAGAGCCACTAATTCTAAATGAATCAGAAATAGCCATGACTGAGGTAGAAGAAACCATGTATCAATATAAACTATCTGAAGAAGACTTGTCAGTGGTCAAATCACAGTTAAATGATGAGCAACTCGCCATTTGTGTAGAAGTGAATGAAGAAGAAATGGAACGTGGTTTAAACATGAAACTAAAACTTGTATCTGTACAAATTATAATCCTCTGCTCCTGTATGTAAGTGGTGAAGCTGGTTTCTGGAAAAACATTCTTAAATAAAATAATCAGCACATGTCTACAAAATTTAACAAACAACCACTTTTCAGCTGAATAGGCCAAAAGGTATAACTACTTTAAACATTATTTTAATGATGTCAAACAAACATACTATCACACTTACACTCACATAATTGCAATAGGTTATTTTGAATCCTTCATTACATACTAATGTTGTACAAAACAATTTACTGTTTATGAGGTCAAAAAAAGAAAAATATATATGTAGAATTGTATGCATTAATAGCTCTTAAACTATCTTGCCTAACAAATTATAATGGTTTGTTTTCCACAGAAAACGAATCAGAGATTCCAGCGTCATTACTGTAAGTAACCATACCAAGTAAAAACAAATACACTTTATACTCCCACTACATTTCCTATAATTACTATTCACATATTACTACACTGGTAGTTGAGGCCAGTGTGCGGATTCTTGGGGCCATACACCTTCAAATAACAAAATTTGCTTTGTACACCCTGCAATTGGAATGATGTCCACAGACACCAAAATTGACCATGAAATCGGAGACAAATCCCCTTTTCACATATAAAAACACCTCCACATCATCTTTATACCACTCCCCTACCTTAACCTTTCTATGCCCTCTTTCAGCCATCAAATAACCCCAAATGTGTTTTCCAAGCTGTTCGTTCATGGCGCTGTCCGTCGACCACTATGGTGTCCGTGGAGGGGCGGGTACCCACACCCACATTTTTCATCTAGAAAAACAGCTCCATATCATCTTTATGCCATTGTCCACCCTTTCCAGTTCCTCTTTTCACCACCAAATAACCCCAAATGTGTATTCAAGATGATTTCCCAACCACACTGTAGCGACTGTTTCAAAAAATATGACGCACCTCATGCTTTCCCACATCCAATCAGAGGGCATGTAGGATGTACGCAGACATCACGTCGCCCCCTGATTGCCCCGGAGGCCTGTGTGTGGAGTGAGTTTGCGGACTGAACCCAGATATCACTATATTCTTTTTACCTACTTTGTGACAGTTTTAAACAAAACAACTGGACGAATTTACACAAAATGTATAAAAGCACTCTTTAGGGTCCACAGCACCACTCCTGGCACCAATATGGTGAGACTCTATCCAGTGATTTGGGCTGTAGGCGGGAGCTAAATTTTGTTTCCAGTGTGCCTATGAGGAAAACCAAAAATGTTGGCACCCCTCTGTAAATTTGCCCCCCTGGATGAAACCTCACCAACTTTCCAGAATCAAACCGCAAAGTTTTGTGAAGGTTTGTCCAGGGGGGGCACAGTTATAAGCCTCCCAAGAAGTTCTCTTCCTATGGCTTGAGCAACTTAACCATAACTACGTGGCCGCTACCGCAGGCTATGTAATATATAAAATATAATGACTACATATATATATCTTTCTCATATATATATATATATATATTCACTGCAAAAAAAAACTTTGTTGAGGGGATGTTATGGTTAAGTTGTCCTACCAAATACCTATGTACTTCATTAAAGTATAACATCCCTTTAACAAAGTTTTTTTACTGAATGTACATATATATTTGTGGCAGAGAACGAAAACAAAGGGGCTAAACATGTGATGTCATCAGTAATGTCATCAATAACATTTGTGATGCCATCTTTCATGTTCTGGGTGTTAGTGTTAGCAGTGCACAGTGGTGATGGCAGGTATGGGGGCTTAGTTTACCATAACTGGCGAATTTCAGGGGTTTTTCGGATTTAATTTGAACCATAATGAGGAGGTAGGATTTTTTTTTTAATGAAGTACACAGGTTTTTGGTAGGACAACTTAACCATAACGTCCCCTCAACAAAGTTTTTTTTGTAGTGAATTTTCAGGTTTTTGGAAGGGGACCTTATTCATAAGATTGTGTTAATGAAGTTGTTGTGCTGAATATACACTGTCATCATGTGATTGTGGGAGATATGTAGTATAATGTACATACTTGATATACATTTAACTACATTTAACATAGAACATACAGAACCGCCTCCCTATTGATATTAGAAAGGGACGGACTGAGCGCCTGTTTGCGGACAGGCGGCGGACGGGATGAACATTACCCAAAGATACAGGGGGTATCTGAAAATGTACTATTGTTTTACACAAAAAATCTGCAACATAGAAGAAGGACATAAAGACATTATAAGTAGTAATAAGTAAATATGGAAACCTAAAGGTGTGAAATGAAAACAGCACATTTAATAATGTAGAATGAAATGGATAGTACCATAAAAAAGGATGCCTCCATCGTAAGCACTTCACAGAAACTCTGTAGCCTGGACCGACAGTAGACAGACGCAGTAGGACGAAGGGAAATTACATCAAAATAGTGAGTGAAGGTCATTTTTTGTATGTGTGTGTCATTTTTGTAGTATGTGGTGTAGAAATAATAATTTCTTTCTGTTGTTTTGACACAGAAATGGCTAGTACTTTGGAGTGGCTGGAGGAGAATTTTCCACATGAGTAAATGTCTGAAGACAGCGACAATAATGGTACACACTGCTCTGCATAGGCAAAATACTGATCAGTATTTTATAAGCATTTAATATATGTATATTTTTTTTGTACAGACCAGGAAAGCAAAGAAGAAAGTCCAACAAACGAGTCAGAAGAAGACAAGATGAAAAGGATTGAGCAGAAAATGGATGTACTGAATGACAATTTTAAAAGTTTAAGGGAGTTTGTGGAGGACTGTGTGAGAGGAAAAGTATGTTACCATTGTCCCACCTGTACCTGCCCCGCTTCTCCATTCCCTAGTGAACCATCCCCAAACCTTCAAGAAGAAAATAGACGTTTTGATGAAATATCCATCCCTTCTTCCCCTCAAAAATCTTCTCCTCATAACCAGCCCGTGTTGAATCCTAATTCCCCTATATTTGTGTCAGTATCTGCTTCCCCCGCTATTTCTTTAGGTTGAAGTGTGTGTGTGTTTGGAATGTTTTTGTATAGTAGTTGTAGTTATAGAGTTTTGTGGAATTTTTTCTTTTTTAAAAGACTTAAAATGTTTGCGACCAGCACGCCTGTTCGACCTATCAGGAAGGAATGGAATGTGGGTGTTGTAAAGGGAGTACACCTACCCTTACGAATGTCAAATAAGATGGAGTTGATGTTTGACCGCAAAATCTGTGCAAGTTGTGCGCACATAAAGAGAAAGGGCGTCCTATGGACATTATACCTCGCCGTGCCGCTTACAAACGAGATGAAACATGTTCGTAGAACACACCAGGTGTCCGGGATGGTTGTAAATGAGCAAAATGGGAGTGTGTTAAAGACAGTATACCTGTCCGTATTGTCCGCAGCCAAAATGGTGACGTCCGTAGGACAGGCGCGGTGACCGGCAAGTTCTAAGTCAAACAAAATGGAGTTGTCCTAACGACACTGGACCTTTCCGTACAGTGAGCATATCATGTATGCATATGCGGAGTACAACCGTAAGTATAGCGAACATCACACCTGTCCCTAACTGTCCATCTCACTTGTGTCACACTTTGAATTAGTTTGAGAACCCGAACACTGTCCGTAGGACATTTGCGCGCATGCGCACGTTTGTTACTCTGCATTTGCTGTCCAGCGGACTCCCATTTCTGTCGTGGATGTGTTCAGGACGTTATCATGTGACTGCACCCACGCTGAGCGTGTGGACCAATTTGACCAGTTTGTGTGCTTCCGCAGCAGTACAAAAGAACATGTAGACACAAGGCAAAATGTTGTAGAGTGTAAAAATATCATTTAACATATCCCAAACAATAGCTCACCTGAGGACTTGTTGTGCAAAATGTTCATACCGCTTTGCAGGGATGAATATGGTCACAAGGCACACCCCTCCACTCCTATAAATGGCCACAACCCCAAGCTCATCTTCATTGTCCTTCTAGCTATAGCAGATTGAGGTGTATTGCCTTTACTGCTGTAGTGACCAAAAGGAAAGTAATCGGCATGGCTTCCATGGCTGCTGTTGGTACATTAGCCTCTGCACCACCCCTAAACCCGCCACCACCTCCCCAAGGGCCTGCAGAGAGATATACAGGTGAGGATGTAGAGAGCGAGGATGAAAAGGATGAAGAGAATGAAGTGGAGGAACTCCGCACTAGGAGCACTCGCCGGGAGTCGTGGGTGTGGCGGTTGTTTTCCTTTTATGGGAACGTACCAAAAGCACATGCGAACCTGGTGAGGTGTAACGAGTGCGAGGTGGTGCTGAGTCCTGGGAGACCTGGTGCGTACAGTTTTGGTATGACAACCATGAAGCGACACCTCACTTCGTTCTACACTGCAGACATTCGCAAGGTGGTGCCATGTGAAGAGCGTAGTCGATTGAGTTCCTCCACAGCATCCTCTGAGTCCGATCCTCCCACCACAAGAGACACTCCTGTGGGGGAGCGCCTCCCTCCAGCTGCCTCACAAGCCATTCGCAATACTGTTGACCCTTACCTTTCAAAGGTGACAATAGTGTGTATGTATTGTAACGTAGTACTCTGCAGGGGGAGAATTTTCGAAGTGCTTTTGAGGGTACGGTCATGGAGCACCAGAAGATCTGCTCCTTACCTAAGTTAAGCTCACCCTATATCTTTCTCTGCCCACTTGCCCTTTCTTATCCCCATGGCTGGTGTCCCTTCCTTACCCTCCTTTGGCCTCCTCTCCTAGTGTGCCATGTGCTGAGAACCAATAAACGCGAAAACAACAAAAATTACAGAAAAGGCTCTTTTCAGAGCCGCCTTTCTCAGTTTAACAATAAAACTATGAAGTGGACATTGTAGACCCCCGCAAAGTTGTGGAAAAGTTTACGGACAGTCATAGGGAAAAAAAAGGAGGGTGCAAGGGGAGCAAACACAATGAAGTGTACGCTGGAAGTAAGTGGTGGCTCTGAAAAGGTGTGTTGTGTGGGTCAAAAATTGTTGATTGGAGAAAACGGATTGTCACATAGGTTATTGTGAATCCAAAAGAGGCTGCAATGCATTTTGTACATTGCGAAAAAAAATCTGATTGCCAGCATCTGTGAGATGGACTCCATCTCTGCGGAAAATGAAAGAGCTGCGAAACAAAATGTTTTCATTGTGGAATGAGGACATGCCAACATCTCTTAAAAAGGCTCAAACAGCCTTATTCACATTTCGTCTCGCTTTCTCCATTTGTGGACCAAAAGCAGAAGAACGCAGCCATATTTGTCTTTGTGCAATACAGGAAAAAAGTATTTGACAATTTGGAAACATGTCCATGAGCTTTGCAAGTCCTTCCTTCATTGCAAATTGCAAAGAAATTCCAGAGACATGGCCTAAACTGTTTCCTCTGCAATGAATGATAAGTATATCTGGAGGACACTCTGTCAGCAAAGTAACACAGAGAGGTACCAAGTCCAGCCACCTCATGCCACGCACGCCATGCCAGTGCACTTCCACATGAGGAAATCCAAGATCTGCAGATAAACTGCAGCTTTCTGCATGCACCTTCAACAAATGTATCCATGAGTCTCCCAAAATCCAGATAATCTGTTTGCGAGCACGTAAAGCCATGGCTGTATGGTCTCCTGTCAGGGAGAAGATGGTCTTACTAAATCTCGCCATTCAGAACATACCCACTGAACTTTATCGACCAACCCCTAGGTCCGCTCATTTTCATTTGCATGCATCTCCACCCCAGAATTCCCGTTGGTGATATGCGCTGGCAGCAAACTACCACCATGTCTGCGGACATGTATAGGATCAGAGCGTGACGACGGTACATTAAAGTATTATTCCCCTTTTTCCCTTTTAAGGTGGGCTCTGAAAAGAGCCGTTTTTTTTTGGGCAGATACTTTACAGACATCTGTTATTTTGGTTTTTTTTTGTGTATTTTTTGTCCTTACTTTACTCCTACTACATTACAGAACATTCTCTAAAGCAAGCCTTACGTTCCAAAAGAACATCGCATTTCCCAAAGAAGATAGCGCAACACCATCTGCTTCAAAATAATCCAAATTACTTGGAACTATGTTTTCGTGGCTGCAGAAAAACATACCAGCGCGTAACATAAACACACGCATTCTGCGATTAATGATACACCTCCCAATACTTTGATCTGGACAGAAAAAATAATTGTTGTCCCATTGTACTCTAGAGAGTAAACCAGAAAAAAATACTTTCGCAGTTGGAAAGAGGCTCATGAGTGCTTCAACCAACTGTCCCAAATCTGCTAACAAAGTACGCACAGTCACGTAGCCCAAATGGCAAGCACCGTAGTGCAAAATTACCACACGAGGAGAGGTCATTGTACGTATGTGTCTGCAAACTTGCAGAATTGGCGCAACATTGGCATCAGTGTCAGCTTTCCACACCACCTCCACTCCTCTCACATCAAAATGGTGTGCCACATGCCTACTCTCGGCATAGTGTTGTAAGCCATGCACAAAAATGTCTCCAAGCACCAAAATCCTGACCCTCTCCACCTCTGCCATCTTCAGTGTATGCACCGTCTTTGGGCACAAAAGAGTAATGTGAACATCTGATTGGCTGATGCCTGCAGTCCCCTTTCCATGCAGGATTTGCTGTAGAAACCCGTATGTGACACACCCTACCCAGTCCTTTCACCCTTTCCACAGCGGTAGCAAATCAAATCCCTAATTGGACACAACTAAGCAGTCACACAACCATCAACCAATCAGATTGAAAATCGCTAAATGTAACTCCGTCATCAACTTTGTGCACTTCAAAATTGCTGTCGATAATTCTGAATGGAAGTTGCATATCATTGCAACGCACCTACTTCAGAAGCTACTGTGCAAGTGTTGCGAATTTCTACGTACAGCTCCATGCATGCGCACATGCATGAGTATAGAGTACAGGTATTTATATTTCAATCGGAGAACATGTGCAACCTTTATGATTTAATGTAAAACAAATGAATGCTGCTAAATGTGCATAGGCAATACATACCAACGCTCTCCCTTTAAGTGCAAGGTGTCCGATTTATCATTGACAAACCGCACGACTTCTTAATGTCTTCCGCATAACCTATACAAACGTTGCAAGGATACCTATTTAGGGCGAAATTCGATTTTGTATTAGAAAATGTCAGAGTTGTATACTGTGTACGACCTACAGTAATGTTACTTACAATGTAATCGTATGACAAAAGTAAGCGCTCCCGATTGCTGTGGTGATATCTCCCTCTCAGGGTCTCCCGATTTTTCGGCATTGTGCTTTTAAATTGCAAGTAGAAAATGTTTCCCATCTACTACTATGCCCTATCACTTACAAACCTCTCTCCTATTGATAGTACAATTTGTAAAAACAAGGCATTTTCAAAACCTTAAAAATATTAGCAATTTTGGAGGACTTGCTAGTAACATATTGCAAATACCATGCAAAGCCTGCACAGAGTGGCGTGAAATGCGTACATGCACTGGGTTCAAATATGAAAGGAGAATGCTCTGACAATGATGCACAAAAAATGTGTGCAGTATCAGCACTGCTGGAAACACACACAGTAATTAATTTTGTTTTTTTGAATCACAGTGAAGACTACTCTCCTGAGAATCAACAGCATCTACGCTACAGACGACATATCTGGAGAAACCTGGTCATTTTGCAAAAAAAAGTAAGTACATTACTACCTTTATTATGTAACTACTCCTCAAAGAGGATGCATGAGTTATTGGTTTAATTTGGGCACCAAAGCAAACATTGATTTTTGAACTATTCTACCTATAAATATCCATGTATTGAACAAAGAATAACAGGCAAAATGGCTCACAAATCCCTGTATATTTGGAACTCAAATAACGTACGCAATCCTTAGAAGGTTACATTTAGAAAAGTAGTTGCATTTTGTTTATTAATAATGCTTCTTGTTACCACTAGCCCACTTTGTAGTCTCATCTGAAGCTCATTGTACTAGTATACAAACAGTAAAATAGCCTTACCAAATAATTGCAAGAGTCCAGTGCACATTCACACACCATAACAAAGAGCTTCCCCAACAGACTCACACGCGCATGCACACAACACACATACATTATACAACAGACCAAAGTATGCCTTCTTTTTTTCAACAGACACCAAAGAATGCCTACTAAAAACCAACTCCATAGAAAGGAATGCAGAAGTAGAGCAGATAAAAATGAAAGTGCCCAATCTAAGCATCCATCTGTTGTACAGTTTGTAGAGAATGTTGGAAGAAACCAGCTAATGCAGTCGGTTAGCAAAACAAAAGAAGCTTCAACTACCAAAACTTTACGTCCTCCATCGAAATGTGTCACAAAACACAAAAATGTTGGCAAAAAATCGGCTACCAGTACAGCTAACAATGCTCCTACTAATCCTGATAGTGTACAAGAACCCATAGTAAAAAAAGTATTTTATCAAAAATGTTTCATCACAGAGTCCTTCAGAATCTACTAAGAAGAGGACCGAAATCATCCTCACCTCTTAAAACCTACTGTAGAAAGTTAATCCTACAAGCTCTCGTGGACAGTGCAATCCTTCTGAAAAGGAAGTTGTTTATATTAGTGTTAAATAGGATGAAAGCACTAACAAAACTAAGTACAAACTACAAAAGAAACTCAGCAATAAACAGAATGTGATTTTTTTTTTTTTATGTTTGTGGTGGTGAATGGAGTCACAACAACCATATAACCATATTTTAATGAAGAAGCATACAAACAAAATCAAACAAACACAATTGCCATCCATAGCAGTGGACGAGGGTATGAGAAAATCAATACTACCATCATGGAACAAGAAACACTGCTTACAAAATTATCCTCTGTAAACTCAGAATTATCTCTCTATTCAGCAGAACTAAACCATCCAGTAAACAAATGGACGTGCACATCAATGTGTGCCATTCCAAACAAAGCTTTCAAATCTTTACGTCAGTTCCTCAATCAGTATATAAAGGGTAAAGACAAAATAAAATGAAAGTGCTACAAAATATGGATATATTGCAATATCTAAAAGACAATAACGAGTACTACAAGGAAATAAATATTGATGAAAGCTTAAGGAAAACAACTGAAATAATTGAAGAGCCATCAGAAATTGGATAATTCGAACTTCTGAATCCTGCTACAGTATCCACTCTTTTGTCTTTTTGTCACTCTTTACACAATTCATCCATTGCATTCCAATGAAAGCATAGATGATTCACTAGAAACTTACCAAATGCGACAAACCAAAGGGTCACCAATGAGTATATGAGAAAAAAGTATTGAAGCGCGTGCTTTTCCACTGCTATTTCCTACTGGCAAAGGTAGAAGATACAATGATAGACCCACTCAAATTGGAGCATCAGAATACTTCTCTTTATGAATGTATTCGCAAGATCCCAGATTTAGACAAAATGTCGAATATATATTCCACCTACTCTATGAAAGTGAATTAGCAACACTATGTTATGGAGTTGCACACATTTTGAAATCTGGAACCCACTTTCAAAATATGTCAGCTATGAAGTTAATACAAAAAGTACAGCAAAAAGATGAGTTTTTACAAGCAAGTATAACAAATTTGTTTGCAACCATGCGTGGTACAAAGGAATATTGGTTCTGATGGCACAGAGACGTGCGTTGTATGATCAGAAACCTTGGACCACCGACTTGGTTTGTTATGCTAAGTTGTGCAGAACATGCATGGGAAGATTTACATGAGTTCCTACGCATAGCAAACAGCAACAAAAACAACATATATATATTAACACCTGGAGAACTTTGCTCTCTAGATCCAGTTAATGTGTCAAGATATTTCCATCATCGTTTCATTGCCATGCTATACTTTATTTGCAATAAAACTGTTCCTTCCCTTGGAGAAGTGCAACACTTCTTTTGGAGAAAAGAATATCAAGCGAGAGGAGCACCTCATATTCACATGCTGTTATGGATCAAAGGTGCACCGAAATTTGGTCACGACAGTGATAGCACTGTTTTGCAGTTTATCCAAAAATATGTCACTTGTGAAATCCCTTCACAACAGACACATAGTGAACTGCATGGGCAGATTTTACAATTTCAAAGACACAAATGTGGCAAATATTGTCGCTGCAAATACAAGAACAAAGGTAAATACTATACCAAATGCCGCTTTGGTTTCCCTAGACCAGTTACAGAAACAGGTGAAGTAAACAACTTCATGTCTTCAGTTTGACATAGTGTTAAAGGTAAATCACCTAAGAACACGTATTGCATAAAAAGAAGGGAAGAATCAAAATATATCAATGATTACAATGCAATCATTACCCTCTTATGGAATGCAAACATAGATGTGCAGTACATTGCAGACAATTCAACTGCTGTTGCACGATGTGTTTCAGCCTACTTAACAAAAGCAGAAAAAACAGAGCTTCAAGACCTCTGGGATGACCTAGCATCAGACAAAACATTATCACAGAAATTCTACAGCCTAGGCATAAAACTGCTCTCTCATAGAGAATGTGGCGCCTATGAAGCAGCAGATCGTTTAACGGGTAATGCTTTGTATGGAAATCAGACAACATAGTACGGCTAAGTCTTGGTCCTGCAAAATCTAGAAAAGGAGTGTTGAAATCATATGAGGACATAGAAACAATTGCCAGAAATGATCCCAACAGCCAAGACATTCTAAAAAACAATTAACTGGACACATACTATCCGAACAGGAGCAGCACTTTGGAACGCATGTGTCTATACCACATAGCTCAAAACTTTGTATGCAAAAATAATGTAAAACCCGATGAAAGCAAACATAGATATAGAGTGACCGATTGTGAAGAGAGCTTAGTAAAACTTACCAAACAAAGCTTAATTAATCATGTAAAATTGTCATTAAAAACTCCTCAAAGAAAGAACTATATTACATGTCTCTGTTACAAAATTTCAAACTATGGATAAAAGAGGAAGACATACTATAAAACCATGACTGCTATGAAGATGCTTTCAAAGCAAATGAAAGTGCTATCAACGATGTGAACTTTACGCAGTACAAAACAATGTTACACAATGAGCAGCAACAGGAAGAAGAACTTCAGGCCCAACTAGATAAGAACTCTTCTGAGAGTAGTCAACCTTCTGTAACAGGAAGTCAAGAACCACTCGGACAACCACTAATAGCAAATGAGGCTGAAGTAGCTATGGCAGAAGTAGAAAACACCATGTATCATTATCAAGAAGATAGAGAAGACTTAAATGTACAACAAGCAAAAGTTAACAAAGATCAGTGCACCATTTTTGAAGATGTAACAAAACAAATTGTACATGGTGTACAACACGAAAATAAAGAATGTACCTGCCAAAATTACAAACATATACTGCTGTACGTGAGTGGTGAAGCTGGATCAGGGAAAACATTCTTAATCAAAATCAACAGCAAGTTCCTTCAACAATTGACAAACAACAAACTGTCAGCTGGTGTAACGGACCCCACAGGTTTAGCTGCCTACAACATAGGCAGTGTCAACTTACACCGATTACTACTGCGTCCAGTAGAGCATCAAAATAAATTAGACTATTACAAACTTTCTCCAGAAGCTGCAATGGAATTATGCAGGGTAATAAAACAAATGAAAATACTACTAATAGATGAAGTGAGCATGGTCTCCAACCTAATGTTGGCTTTGATTCACCTCAGATTGCAAGAAGTACTTAAAAGTAACAATGAAGAAGTCTTTGCAGGCAAACACATTATAGTTTTCGGAGATCTTCTACAATTGACACCAGTGAAAGGTGAACCTATTTTTAAAACCTTAGGCCACAAAATCTGCCGGAGAACTGTTGGTAGCATAGGTAATGTCAACCTTTGACAACATTTCCAATACAGAGAATTAACTGAGAACATGCGGCAATCTGCAGATCTCACTTATGCCAACATCTTTAAAAGTATTAGAGTTGGTGTACTATCACAAGAAGCACAAGTTGTATTGAAAAACTGGCACATTCATGCACTTAATGGCGATAATGCATGTGCAACTGATGTTATGGAACAAATAGGGCACAGACATGTCAATTGTATGGCCTTAATGCCAATTCTTGCAAGCTGTTTCAAATTCAATGAAACAATGTTAAATAAAGAAATGCAACCAATAATGGAAATTAGCACCACAGACAAACTAGACATACATGGTATGACAGTACCTATGTGTAAGCAAGCCACAACAAGACTAAATAGTTTAGAAAATTCCATCTCCAACACAGCTGGGTTGGAAAAAATATTCAAATTATCCTTAAATTGTACAGTAATGCTTAAACGTAACCTTGACGTCGAGCAAGGGCTAGTTAATGGAGCACTAGGTACAGTTGTTCGCTTTCAATCATACCCACATGACAGCAACATTCAGCTTGTCAATATTCACTTGATAAAGTTTCAGAAGTGAAAAGGATAGGGTGCTCAATTGCTCGATTCCTTCTCTTTAAAGATATGTATGTACGTAGAGAGCAGTTTTCTCTAACTCTTGCATATGCAGTTACCATTCATAAATCCCAAGGTCTTACCCTAGACAAAAGAATTGATAGATATAGGAAACACAGTCTTTAAGGAAGGCATGAGCTACCCAGCATTATCACGCTTACGTACACTTGCCGGTCTATTGCTAATGAACTTTGATGCAAGTAAAGTGAAAGCTGATATTCCTTGCATTCTAAAATACAATAGACTGCGTTCACTGTACACCCCTCATCTGAAACAATATCCTGTGGCAGATAAAGTAAAACGTGGTAAGAAAAACTAAATGAAACAGAAATGCAACAGAATCCAACAATAAATTCCTCAAAGAAAAGAAGCTACAGTTTCAGCAATTACCACAAACAAAGAAGAACCTATTAGGGAATGTAAACCAGGGCCATCAGCAAAGAAGGAACAGAAATTCTGAAAAATGAACTCAGATACAGAACTAGCTGGTCCATTCAAATTTGCAAATGAAAGTGGGGTAAGTTGCTATGCAAATGTAGCAATGAATATTCTATTTCAATTGCCACCAATTGTTAACAATATTTACTTGCACAGACCAAATGTGTTTGCAAATATTAGTGCTTCATAGAAATGCAACAATCAATCCTGACTACACATACCGTGTTCATGGAATACGGCAAGAACTGGAAAACGGTGCTGGAATGGTGAGATTCACTCTGAACTCACAAGAAGATCCACAAGAATTTCTAATGTACTTACTATTAGTATTGGAAAACAAAAGCATACCAGTAAATGAAATCTTCCAGATTTCGTACATGTGGAAACATACATGCACTCTCTGTAGCAATGTCATACAGGAAGAAATCCCAAATGAGCGATTTGTGTATGTTTCCATACCAAATTGTGAAAGCATTCCATTTCAGCAACTTGTACAGAATGCAAAGCATGGCAGGTTATGTACTATTTGCAATTCAGACAATCGCTCCACCTTACTGATACAATCACATAGTGCCTACATAATACTTAAGCTTCTACGTGATAATGCAGATGGTACCAAAAACAACTGCAAACTGACTGGATTCGCACACGGTCAAGTGTCACTTGGAAAGAAAACCTTTACCACAATAGGTATAATCTACCATGCAGGAACTACAACCAATGCAGGTCAATACACTGCATACATTAAAAAGAAATGTGGATGGTTCAAATGTAATGATAGCACCATTACGCTAAAGCAAAGATTGCCAGCTAATCTTACAAATGCGTATTTAGGGCCTCATTAAACGGATGACGGTGGACCAAGGTGTCCATGCCAGTAAAATACCAGCACCACCTTGGTGGAAAGGGGAATTACTGCCCTATTCCAAGGTTGGTGGGGCGGTAATTCCCCCTTCCCCCATTGCCCTTCCCCATTCCCATTTTTGCCCCATAGGGCTCTATGGGAATGGGGAAGGCGCTAATTACGGCACCGCAAATTGCGATACCGTAATTAGCTCCCTGGTCCCTTTGCGGGTTGGTTTTTAACGCCTGCAAAAAGCAGGCGTTAAATTCCCCAACCCGCAAAGGGACCTCGTAGTAAGGTGGTAAGGGTTTACCGGTGTTAAGTCAGGAGATATTCCTTGACCATGTAACCAGAATCCTGACTTCAAGATTTTGAACTCGTCGTGTAGAAGACAAATTCTTTTTGTCAATGTACCCAACAGAGAGGAAAAAGAAACTCTCTGACCAGTCAATTGACCAAAAGATGGGTTTAAAGATGAGAGGACGTCACAGGAACCAGTCAACCTGCAAAGAAACCATAATTAGTGACAGAAGACAGCTTGAATAGCAATACTCAGAGAACCAAACGTCAAGTACCTGAGAATAGACTATAGTTGGCAGACTGGCAAATCAGAATGGAAATGATTCTAAGGGGACAAGAATAACCAGTAACTAACCGGGAACCAAACAAGGACCAAAAAACAGGATTAGAAAATAAAGGAACAGTCTTACCGGGTGATAGTTTCCAAGGAAGTCCAAAACTGAAGTAGTAAATGAAGAGCAGAAGATCCGCAAGCAGGAGTGATCCACCTACCCACCGCCGGCACGAGGACGCCTAAACAAGAGTCCGGTAAACAGCTATGTCCACCTGAAACCGACGGCACGTGGACGCCTAGTATAAAGTTTCCAGTTTCAAGAGAAAATGAGGAAGTCCGTAGAAAAGTTCCAGTAACAGCAGAATGAATGATGTAGATGGTAGTACCAGCCAAGATGATGACAAGAAAAATCCGTGAGCAGTTCCAAGAGTCGAAAACCAAGAGGGCAAAATTCGAGCAGACGTCCGTGATCCGTAACACTTCCAAATAGCAGTTCCGAGGGTCGAGGCAACAACAAGAGGGGAACACAAGTAGGAATCCAGTAGGCAGTCCGGGTCAAAACATTAACTTCAGCAGAAACAAGGTCAGAATACGTAGCGGCAAGAGAAATAACAATTTCAGAAGCAGCGAGTAGCGGGGAGGCGGGGCATAAGAAGGAAAATCAAAAGTCACGTGATTCTAACAATGCGTAAAGACACGTGATCTCAAGTACGCAGAGTCACTGCGTTTCCATGGCAAAGACCAGTGCTTCTTAAAGAACACAGAACGAACTGGCTGAACAAACTTCCGTGTTCCGAAGCAGCGTCTTCGTGACAAAAGCGAGGGAACCCCAGGTGAGGAAAGTAAGCGAGTAGGAAAGAAAAGGTTGCCAGTTTGTCTCCTTGATTTACGAATCCTGACAGCATCCTCCCCCAATGAAGCATTACCCCCACGAGAGGCCAAGAATTGAAACATGAGATCAGGAGCATGGATATTGGAGGCCGGTTCCCAGGTCCTGTCTTCCGGACCATAGCCTTTCCAGTCCACTAGGAACAACTGCTTGCCCCTGACCGTCTTGACATCCAGAATAGCCTGTACCTCATATTCTTCCGTCCCCTGGACCATAACAGGTGGTGGACGGGGAAGCGAAACAACCGGTGAGAGGCAAGGTTTGAGTAAAGAAACATGAAAAACTGGATGAATCTTCCAGGATGACGGAAGATCCAATCTCACCGCAACTGGGTTAACCAAAGAAAGCACAGGAAAGGGACCCACAAAACGAGGTAAAAGACATCTGCGACCTGGTATACGGAGATTCTTGGTGGACAACCACACTTTGTTCCCCGGTGTATACTGAGGGGCTGGTTCTCTATGCCTGTCAGCATACCGCTTAGCATGGTCTTTTGCTACTTTTAATTGACGAAGTACAGCCTCATGAACGGTTGTAACATCCCGTAGACAACCCTGTACTGCCGGGTTAGCAATGTCTGTGACAAAATCCAGTGGAAGAGTTCGGGGATGTTGGCCATACATAGCAAAGAATGGCGAAGTGCCGGTTGAAGTATGAATAGAATTGTCATATGCAAACTCGGCATGGATCAGCACCGAAAACCATGATTCCTGGAATTGCAATGTTAGACAGCGCAAATATTGCTCGAGGGTGGCATTGAGCATTTCGGTCTGACCGTCAGTTTGTGGATGGTAAGCACTGGAAAAGCGGTCGTCGATACTCAATGAAGTGGTAAGATGCCTCCAGAATCTTGAGGTGAATTGAGACCCCCTATCAGATATGATAATATCAGGAAGACCAAAATCACGGAAAACATGATGTAGGAATAGATCCGCAAGAACAGGAGCAGTAGGCAAACCTTGGCAGGGAACAAAACGAGCAAGTTTGGTGAAATAGCCCACAATAACCCAAACCGTATCAAAACCTTGAACAGGTGGGAGCTCGACAATAAAATCCATCGATATCATTGACCAAGGACGTTCAGGGAGAGGTAAGGGTTGCATAAGTCCCATAGGTTTCGTGGTAGATCCCTTGCACTGGGCACAGATAGAACAAGCGGAGACATAAACAGAGACGTCTCGCTGTAAGGACGGCCACCAACACCAGCGACGTAACAATTCCTGGGTCTTACGTCTCCCTGGATGGGCCGCCAGCAAGGAATCATGGCACCATTGCAGTGCCGTGCGCCGTGTGGCCAGATCGGGCAAATATAAGCGACCTTGAACATAAGGCAAGGAATTGACGATGTCCATGTTATATTATTTTAACTCACTTGGTTCTGAGGCCACCCAGTCCCGGATGGAGGAGACTAGTGAGGGTTGCAAGGTACAGGCGCAGACCACCTGGTGACTCTGAAGTATAGTACCCCCCCAGGAACGCGACGGGTTTCCATGCAGTCTAGACAAGGCATCAGCCTTGGAGTTCAAAGGTCCAGGACGATATGTGAGTGTAAAATTATACATGGAGAAGAACTCATGCCACCTGGAATGACGTGCCGTAGTACACTGTAAGGATTTCAGGGCCAGTAGATTCCTGTGATCAGTGTACACTTGCACTGGTAAGTCTGCCCCCAGTAAGTGATGTCTCCAAACAATGAAGGCATCTCTTACGGCCAAGAGCTCCAATTCCGAAACAGTATAATTCTGCTCGTAAGGGGTGAGTTTGCGTGAATGATAAGCCACCGGATGGAGCAAACCAGTATCTTTGCACATTTGGGACAGAACTGCGCCGACCGCAACCTCAGAGGCGTCTGCCTCCACAAAAAATGGTTGGATTGAATCAGGATGCTGAAGCACCGGTGCAGTGGTAAAGGCCTGCTTCAACGCGTCAAATGCTTGTTGTGCCTCAGTATTCCAAACAAAAGGCCGTTTACTACTGGTCAATGCAGTGAGTGGAGCTACAGTTTCCGAGAATGAACGAATGAACCGACGATAGAAATTAGCAAAGCCAAGGAAAGACTGCAATGCCTTGATGGTTGAAGGAATTGGCCAATCCAACACTGCTTGAACCTTGGCATTGCTCATCTTTATGCCAGTATTAGTTATTTCATAACCAAGGAACTCTACCTCGGTAACATGGAACAAACACTTTTCTAATTTGGCATATAAGCGGTTATCTCGAAGACGTTGCAAAACTGCAGATACGTGCTTTACATGTTCTTCATAGGACGATGAGTATACCAATATGTCGTCAAGATAGACAACGACGTGAAGATCCAACATGTCGCTGAACACATCATTGATAAACCTTTGGAAGGTAGCTGGAGCGTTGCACAGACCAAAGGGCATAACTAAATATTCGAACAGCCCATATTTAGTTTTGAACGCTGTCTTCCACTCATCTCCTTTCCTCATTCTGACCAAATTGTAAGCTCCGCGTAAATCTAGTTTAGTAAACAATTCTGAAGAACCCAGTTGGTCTAGGAGAACAGATATCAATGGAATAGGATATTGGTTTCTGATGGTAACACCATTCAGTTCCCGATAGTCTATGCACGGTCTCAGATCCCCCTCTTTCTTCGGCACAAAGAAGAGGGGAGACGCGGCAGGGGAACGGGAAGGACGGATAAAACCATTGGCTAGGGCTTTATCTAAATACTCCTTCAAAATGAGGTTCTCCTTTTGAGTAAGTGAATATATTCGTCCTGAAGGTATTTTTGCGCCTTCCAGTAAGTCTATAGGGCAGTCATAGGGACGATGAGGTGGAAGGGTATCGGCCCCTATCTTATCGAACACATCCTTGAAGTCCTTGTATTCTTTAGGCAAGACTGAAGAAACGCCACCAACCACTGCGGCCGTATCCAATAAGGAGATGCAAGGCCCACACGATTTCACCGGTACTAAGAGACAGTGTCTCTTGCAATGATCCGAAGAGAACGTAATGCAACCAGACTGCCAATTGACCAATGGATTGTGGCGCACCAGCCAAGGCAACCCCAAGATAATCTTATACTGGGGTGCGGAAATAACGTCAAAAGTTATTTGTTCAGTATGGCCCGAGTCTAATGTCATAGTGAGCTCAATGGTGCGTTCCGTGACCAAACCTGACAACAGAGAGGTGCCGTCAACAGCGTTGACCACCTCTGGAAACTCCTTGCGTTCTACAGGGATTTTCCATTCCTGTAAATACTGTCCGTCTATGTAGTTTCCCGTGGCACCGGAATCCAAGATAGCATGGACAGTCCATGGACTGGCAGACTGGAAGGCTAGATTAGCTGGAACAAAATAAAGGGCGGAGTGTCTGGAGTCCTGACCTAGTGTGCTCGGCAATGGGACTCCATCTATTGCCGGGCCCTGGAGTTTCCCTGTTTCTTGGGCTTTTTAGGGCACTGTCTCAAGAAATGTTCGGCCGAACCGCAATAAAAGCACAAATTACTCTTTTTGCGATGTTCTCTTTCCTCCATGGTTAATGGACCCCGTACTGCGTCTATCTGCATAGATTCCTCGCTGCCTGGTACATGGGTATTAATGGAAGCGGTAGCAGGAACGGGACCCCGTCTTTCACCCTTCCGTTCTGCCCGACGGGCATCTATCTGGAGGACTAGATCCAACAATTCCGGAAACGTGGAGGGTACTACCGGGACTGTGGCTAGTATATCTTTCAGGGATTCCAAAAGACCCTTGTAAAACAGGGCTGCCTTTTTCTCATCAGGCCAACCGGCTTCTGCTACCAACTGGTTAAACCTAGCCAAATAATTCAACAACGTAGTGTCACCTTGTTGCAAAGAGAGAAGTTCCAGATCGGTGGCCTGAGTCTTATACCTGGTATCAAAAACCTGTGACAGGGCTTTAATTAATGCATCACAATCATAGAGTAAATGGCTTCCTTGCTCCAACAATGGATTAGCCCAGGTTGCCGCTGTGCCACCTAAATATGACAGTACGAACGCTGCCTTGGTAGTGGAATCGGGAAACGAAGTAGGGCGGCACAGGAAATGCAACCGACACTGATTAATAAAGGTCCGGAATGTTTTAGGATCCCTGTGAAACCTCTCCGGTGGAGCCAGAGGGAATTGGGCAGCAAGAACCACGGGAGCGCTCTCGGAGTTGATAGGAGCAGATCCTGAACCGGCACCAGAACCAGAAGAGAAACCGGAGGTGCCAGCCCCAGCAGATTGAAGGCCTAATCGCAACTCATGAATGTTGCGTTGTGTGTCTTCATGAGCTGCAGTCATGTCAGCCCGTAAATCAGCCACTAGTTGAGCCAATGCGGTTAACGGGTCACCTGAGACGTCCATAATAAGGCTTCTGAATATGTTAAGTCAGGAGATATTCCTTGACCATGTAACCAGAATCCTGACTTCAAGATTTTGAACTTGTCGTGTAGAAGACAAATTCTTTTTGTCAATGTACCCAACAGAGAGGAAAAAGAAACTCTCTGACCAGTCAATTGACCAAAAGATGGGTTTAAAGATGAGAGGACGTCACAGGAACCAGTCAACCTGCAAAGGAACCATAATTAGTGACAGAAGACAGCTTGAATAGCAATACTCAGAGAACCAAACGTCAAGTACCTGAGAATAGACTATAGTTGGCAGACTGGCAAATCAGAATGGAAATGATTCTAAGGGGACAAGAATAACCAGTAACTAACCGGGAACCAAACAAGGACCAAAAAACAGGATGGGAAAATAAAGGAACAGTCTTACCGGGTGATAGTTTCCAAGGAAGTCCAAAACTGAAGTAGTAAATGAAGAGCAGAAGATCCGCAAGCAGGAGTGATCCACCTACCCACCGCCGGCACGAGGACGCCTAAACAAGAGTCCGGTAAACAGCTATGTCCACCTGAAACCGACGGCACGCGGACGCCTAGTATAAAGTTTCCAGTTTCAAGAGAAAATGAGGAAGTCCGTAGAAAAGTTCCAGTAACAGCAGAATGAATGATGTAGATGGTAGTACCAGCCAAGATGATGACAAGAAAAATCCGTGAGCAGTTCCAATAGTCGAAAACCAAGAGGGCAAAATTCGAGCAGACGTCCGTGATCCGTAACACTTCCAAATAGCAGTTCCGAGGGTCGAGGCAACAACAAGAGGGGAACACAAGTAGGAATCCAGTAGGCAGTCCGGGTCAAAACATTAACTTCAGCAGAAACAAGGTCAGAATACGTAGCGGCAAGAGAAATAACAATTTCAGAAGCAGCGAGTAGCGGGGAGGCGGGGCATAAGAAGGAAAACCAAAAGTCACGTGATTCTAACAATGCGTAAAGACACGTGATCTCAAGTACGCAGAGTCACTGCGTTTCCATGGCAAAGACCAGTGCTTCTTAAAGAACACAGAACGAACTGGCTGAACAAACTTCCGTGTTCCGAAGCAGCGTCTTCGTGACAAAAGCGAGGGAACCCCAGGTGAGGAAAGTAAGCGAGTAGGAAAGAAAAGGTTGCCAGTTTGTCTCCTTGATTTACGAATCCTGACAGCATCCTCCCCCAATGAAGCATTACCCCCATGAGAGGCCAAGAATTGAAACATGAGATCAGGAGCATGGATATTGGAGGCCGGTTCCCAGGTCCTGTCTTCAGGACCATAGCCTTTCCAGTCCACTAGGAACAACTGCTTGCCCCTGACCGTCTTGACATCCAGAATAGCCTGTACCTCATATTCTTCCGTCCCCTGGACCATAACAGGTGGTGGACGGGGAAGCGAAACAACCGGTGAGAGGCAAGGTTTGAGTAAAGAAACATGAAAAACTGGATGAATCTTCCAGGATGACGGAAGATCCAATCTCACCGCAACTGGGTTAACCAAAGAAAGCACAGGAAAGGGACCCACAAAACGAGGTAAAAGACATCTGCGACCTGGTATACGGAGATTCTTGGTGGACAACCACACTTTGTTCCCCGGTGTATACTCAGGGGCTGGTTCTCTATGCCTGTCAGCATACCGCTTAGCATGGTCTTTTGCTACTTTTAATTGACGAAGTACAGCCTCATGAACGGTTGTAACATCCCTTAGACAACCCTGTACTGCCGGGTTAGCAATGTCTGTGACAAAATCCAGTGGAAGAGTTCGGGGATGTTGGCCATACATAGCAAAGAATGGCGAAGTGCCGGTGGAAGTATGAATAGAATTGTTATATGCAAACTCGGCATGGATCAGCACCGAAAACCATGATTCCTGGAATTGCAATGTTAGACAGTGCAAATATTGATCGAGGGTGGCATTGAGCATTTCGGTCTGACCGTCAGTTTGTGGATGGTAAGCACTGGAAAAGCGGTCGTCGATACCCAATGAAGTGGTAAAATGCCTCCAGAATCTTGAGGTGAATTGAGACCCCCTATCAGATATGATAATATCAGGAAGACCAAAATCACGGAAAACATGACGTAGGAATAGATCCGCAAGAACAGGAGCAGTAGGCAAACCTTGGCAGGGAACAAAACGAGCAAGTTTGGTGAAATAGTCCACAATAACCCAAACCGTATCAAAACCTTGAACAGGTGGGAGCTCGACAATAAAATCCATCGATATCATTGACCAAGGACGTTCAGGGAGAGGTAAGGGTTGCATAAGTCCCATAGGTTTTGTGGTAGATCCCTTGCACTGGGCACAGATAGAACAAGCGGAGACATAAACAGAGACGTCTCGCTGTAAGGACGGCCACCAACACCAGCGACGTAACAATTCCTGGGTCTTACGTCTTCCTGGATGGGCCGCCAGCAAGGAATCATGGCACCATTGCAGTGCCGTGCGCCGTGTGGCCAGATCGGGCAAATATAAGCGACCTTGAACATAAGGCAAGGAATTGACGATGTCCATGTTATATTCTTTTAACTCACTTGGTTCTGAGGCCACCCAGTCCCGGATGGAGGAGACTAGTGAGGGTTGCAAGGTACAGGCGCAGACCACCTGGTGACTCTGAAGTATAGTACCCCCCCAGGAACGCGACGGGTTTCCATGCAGTCTAGACAAGGCATCAGCCTTGGAGTTCAAAGGTCCAGGACGATATGTGAGTGTAAAATTATACATGGAGAAGAACTCATGCCACCTGGAATGACGTGCCGTAGTACACTGTAAGGATTTCAGGGCCAGTAGATTCCTGTGATCAGTGTACACTTGCACTGGTAAGTCTGCCCCCAGTAAGTGATGTCTCCAAACAATGAAGGCATCTCTTACGGCCAAGAGCTCCAATTCCGAAACAGTATAATTCTGCTCGTAAGGGGTGAGTTTGCGTGAATGATAAGCCACCGGATGGAGCAAACCAGTATCTTTGCACATTTGGGACAGAACTGCGCCGACCGCAACCTCAGAGGCGTCTGCCGCCACAAAAAATGGTTGGATCGAATCGGGATGCTGAAGCACCGGTGCAGTGGTAAAGGCCTGCTTCAACGCGTCAAATGCTTGTTGTGCCTCAGTATTCCAAACAAAAGGCCGTTTACTACTGGTCAATGCAGTGAGTGGAGCTACAGTTTCCGAGAATGAACGAATGAACCGACGATAGAAATTAGCAAAGCCAAGGAAAGACTGCAATGCCTTGATGGTTGAAGGAATTGGCCAATCCAACACTGCTTGAACCTTGGCATTGCTCATCTTTATGCCAGTATTAGTTATTTCATAACCAAGGAACTCTACCTCGGTAACATGGAACAAACACTTTTCTAATTTGGCATATAAGCGGTTATCTCGAAGACGTTGCAAAACTGCAGATACATGCTTTACATGTTCTTCATAGGACGATGAGTATACCAATATGTCGTCAAGATAGACAACGACGTGAAGATCCAACATGTCGCTGAACACATCATTGATAAACCTTTGGAAGGTAGCTGGAGCGTTGCACAGACCAAAGGGCATAACTAAATATTCGAACAGCCCATATTTAGTTTTGAACGCTGTCTTCCACTCATCTCCTTTCCTCATTCTGACCAAATTGTAAGCTCCGCGTAAATCTAGTTTAGTAAACAATTCTGAAGAACCCAGTTGGTCTAGGAGAACAGATATCAATGGAATAGGATATTGCTTTCTGATGGTAACACCATTCAGTTCGCGATAGTCTATGCACGGTCTCAGATCCCCCTCTTTCTTCGGCACAAAGAAGAGGGGAGGCGCGGCAGGGGAACGGGAAGGACGGATAAAACCATTGGCTAGGGCTTTATCTAAATACTCCTTCAAAATGAGGTTCTCCTTTTGAGTAAGTGAATATATTCGTCCTGAAGGTATTTTTGCGCCTTCCAGTAAGTCTATAGGGCAGTCATAGGGACGATGAGGTGGAAGGGTATCGGCCCCTATCTTATCGAACACATCCTTGAAGTCCTTGTATTCTTTAGGCAAGACTGAAGAAACGCCACCAACCACTGCGGCCGTATCCAATAAGGAGATGCAAGGCCCACACGATTTCACCGGTACTAAGAGACAGTGGGCCTCATTACGACCCAGGCGGTAAGTTACCGCCTGGGCCGTGACTTTACCACCATGGCGTAAACTACGTTTACGCCATGGTGGTAGGCGGACTTACCGCCCCATTCCGAGGTCGGCGGGGCGGTAAGTCCCCAATCCCCATTTACCCTTCCCCATTCCCATTTTTGCCCCATAGGGCATAATGGGAGTGGGGAAGGCGTTAATTACGCCACCGTAAATTACGGTGGCGTAATTATCAACATGGTCCCTTAGCGCCATGGATTTTAACACCTGCTAAAAGCAGGTGTTAAAAGCACCATGGCACTAGGGGACCTCGTAATTGGCGGTAAGGGGTCGGCGCAGCTAACGCTGCCGTAAACCCCTTACCGCCAGGGACGTAATGAGGCCCAGTGTCTCTTGCAATGATCCGAAGAGAACGTAATGCAACCAGACTGCCAATTGACCAATGGATTGTGGCGCACCAGCCAAGGCAACCCCAAGATAATCTTATACTGGGGTGCGGAAATAACGTCAAAAGTTATTTGTTCAGTATGGCCCGAGTCTAATGTCATAGTGAGCTCAATGGTGCGTTCCGTGACCAAACCTGACAACAGAGAGGTGCCGTCAACAGCGTTGACCACCTCTGGAAACTCCTTGCGTTCTACAGGGATTTTCCATTCCTGTAAATACTGTCCGTCTATGTAGTTTCCTGTGGCACCGGAATCCAAGATAGCATGGACAGTCCATGGACTGGCAGACTGGAAGGCTAGATTAGCTGGAACAAAATAAAGGGCGGAGTGTCTGGAGTCCTGACCTAGTGTGCTCAGCAATGGGACTCCATCTATTGCCGGGCCCTGGAGTTTCCCTGTTTCTTGGGCTTTTTAGGGCACTGTCTCAAGAAATGTTCGGCCGAACCGCAATAAAAGCACAAATTACTCTTTTTGCGATGTTCTCTTTCCTCCGTGGTTAATGGACCCTGTACTGCGCCTATCTGCATAGGTTCCTCGCTGCCTGGTACAGGGGTATTAATGGAAGCGGTAGCAGGAACGGGACCCCGTCTTTCACCCTTCCGTTCTGCCCGACGGGCATCTATCTGGAGGACTAGATCCAACAATTCCGGAAACGTGGAGGGTACTACCGGGACTGTGGCTAGTATATCTTTCAGGGATTCCGAAAGACCCTTGTAAAACAGGGCTGCCTTTTTCTCATCAGGCCAACCGGCTTCTGCTACCAACTGGTTAAACCTAGCCAAATAATTCAACAACGTAATGTCACCTTGTTGCAAAGAGAGAAGTTCCAGATCGGTGGCCTGAGTCTTATACCTGGTATCAAAAACCCGTGACAGGGCTTTAATTAATGCATCACAATCATAGAGTAAATGGCTTCCTTGCTCCAACAATGGATTAGCCCAGGTTGCCGCTGTGCCACCTAAATATGACAGTACGAACGCTGCCTTGGTAGTGGAATCGGGAAACGAAGTAGGGCGGCACAGGAAATGCAACCGACACTGATTAATAAAGGTCCGGAATGTTTTAGGATCCCCGTGAAACCTCTCCGGTGGAGCCAGAGGGAATTGGGCAGCAAGAACCACGGGAGCGCTCTCGGAGTTGATAGGAGCAGATCCTGAACCGGCACCAGAACCAGAAGAGAAACCGGAGGTGCCAGCCCCAGCAGATTGAAGGCCTAATCGCAACTCATGAATGTTGCGTTGTGTGTCTTCATGAGCTGCAGTCATGTCAGCCCGTAAATCAGCCACTAGTTGAGCCAATGCGGTTAACGGGTCACCTGAGACGTCCATAATAAGGCTTCTGAATATGTTAAGTCAGGAGATATTCCTTGACCATGTAACCAGAATCCTGACTTCAAGATTTTGAACTTGTCGTGTAGAAGACGAATTCTTTTTGTCAATGTACCCAACAGAGAGGAAAAAGAAACTCTCTGACCAGTCAATTGACCAAAAGATGGGTTTAAAGATGAGAAGACGTCACAGGAACCAGTCAACCTGCAAAGGAACCATAATTAGTGACAGAAGACAGCTTGAATAGCAATACTCAGAGAACCAAACGTCAAGTACCTGAGAATAGACTATAGTTGGCAGACTGGCAAATCAGAATGGAAATGATTCTAAGGGGACAAGAATAACCAGTAACTAACCGGGAAACAAACAAGGACCAAAAAACAGGATGGGAAAATAAAGGAACAGTCTTACCGGGTGATAGTTTCCAAGGAAGTCCAAAACTGAAGTAGTAAATGAAGAGCAGAAGATCCGCAAGCAGGAGTGATCCACCTACCCACCGCCGGCACGAGGACGCCTAAACAAGAGTCCGGTAAACAGCTATGTCCACCTGAAACCGACGGCACGCGGACGCCTAGTATAAAGTTTCCAGTTTCAAGAGAAAATGAGGAAGTCCGTAGAAAAGTTCCAGTAACAGCAGAATGAATGATGTAGATGGTAGTACCAGCCAAGATGATGACAAGAAAAATCCGTGAGCAGTTCCAAGAGTCGAAAACCAAGAGGGCAAAATTCGAGCAGACGTCCGTGATCCGTAACACTTCCAAATAGCAGTTCCGAGGGTCGAGGCAACAACAAGAGGGGAACACAAGTAGGAATCCAGTAGGCAGTCCGGGTCAAAACATTAACTTCAGCAGAAACAAGGTCAGAATACGTAGCGGCAAGAGAAATAACAATTTCAGAAGCAGCGAGTAGCGGGGAGGCGGGGCATAAGAAGGAAAACCAAAAGTCACGTGATTCTAACAATGCGTAAAGACACGTGATCTCAAGTACGCAGAGTCACTGCGTTTCCATGGCAAAGACCAGTGCTTCTTAAAGAACACAGAACGAACTGGCTGAACAAACTTCCGTGTTCCGAAGCAGCGTCTTCGTGACAAAAGCGAGGGAACCCCAGGTGAGGAAAGTAAGCGAGTAGGAAAGAAAAGGTTGCCAGTTTGTCTCCTTGATTTACGAATCCTGACAGCATCCTCCCCCAATGAAGCATTACCCCCACGAGAGGCCAAGAATTGAAACATGAGATTAGGAGCATGGATATTGGAGGCCGGTTCCCAGGTCCTGTCTTCCGGACCATAGCCTTTCCAGTCCACTAGGAACAACTGCTTGCCCCTGACCGTCTTGACATCCAGAATAGCCTGTACCTCATATTCTTCCGTCCCCTGGACCATAACAGGTGGTGGACGGGGAAGCGAAACAACCGGTGAGAGGCAAGGTTTGAGTAAAGAAACATGAAAAACTGGATGAATCTTCCAGGATGACGGAAGATCCAATCTCACCGCAACTGGGTTAACCAAAGAAAGCACAGGAAAGGGACCCACAAAACGAGGTAAAAGACATCTGCGACCTGGTAGACGGAGATTCTTGGTGGACAACCACACTTTGTTCCCCGGTGTATACTGAGGGGCTGGTTCTCTATGCCTGTCAGCATACCGCTTAGCATGGTCTTTTGCTACTTTTAATTGACGAAGTACAGCCTCATGAACGGTTGTAACATCCCGTAGACAACCCTGTACTGCCGGGTTAGCAATGTCTGTGACAAAATCCAGTGGAAGAGTTCGGGGATGTTGGCCATACATAGCAAAGAATGGCGAAGTGCCGGTGGAAGTATGAATAGAATTGTTATATGCAAACTCGGCATGGATCAGCACCGAAAACCATGATTCCTGGAATTGCAATGTTAGACAGCGCAAATATTGCTCGAGGGTGGCATTGAGCATTTCGGTCTGACCGTCAGTTTGTGGATGGTAAGCACTGGAAAAGCGGTCGTCGATACCCAATGAAGTGGTAAAATGCCTCCAGAATCTTGAGGTGAATTGAGACCCCCTATCAGATATGATAATATCAGGAAGACCAAAATCACGGAAAACATGACGTAGGAATAGATCCGCAAGAACAGGAGCAGTAGGCAAACCTTGGCAGGGAACAAAACGAGCAAGTTTGGTGAAATAGTCCACAATAACCCAAACCGTATCAAAACCTTGAACAGGTGGGAGCTCGACAATAAAATCCATCGATATCATTGACCAAGGACGTTCAGGGAGAGGTAAGGGTTGCATAAGTCCCATAGGTTTCGTGGTAGATCCCTTGCACTGGGCACAGATAGAACAAGCAGAGACATAAACAGAGACGTCTCGCTGTAAGGACGGCCACCAACACCAGCGACGTAACAATTCCTGGGTCTTACGTCTCCCTGGATGGGCCGCCAGCAAGGAATCATGGCACCATTGCAGTGCCGTGCGCCGTGTGGCCAGATCGGGCAAATATAAGCGACCTTGAACATAAGGCAAGGAATTGACGCTGTCCATGTTATATTCTTTTAACTCACTTGGTTCTGAGGCCACCCAGTCCCGGATGGAGGAAACTAGTGAGGGTTTCAAGGTACAGGCGCAGACCACCTGGTGACTCTGAAGTATAGTACCCCCCCAGGAACGCGACGGGTTTCCATGCAGTCTAGACAAGGCATCAGCCTTGGAGTTCAAAGGTCCAGGACGATATGTGAGTGTAACATTATACATGGAGAAGAACTCATGCCACCTGGAATGACGTGCCGTAGTACACTGTAAGGATTTCAGGGCCAGTAGATTCCTGTGATCAGTGTACACTTGCACTGGTAAGTCTGCCCCCAGTAAGTGATGTCTCCAAACAATGAAGGCATCTCTTACGGCCAAGAGCTCCAATTCCGAAACAGTATAATTCTGCTCGTAAGGGGTGAGTTTGCGTGAATGATAAGCCACCGGATGGAGCAAACCAGTATCTTTGCACATTTGGGACAGAACTGCGCCGACCGCAACCTCAGAGGCGTCTGCCGCCACAAAAAATGGTTGGATCGAATCAGGATGCTGAAGCACCGGTGCAGTGGTAAAGGCCTGCTTCAACGCGTCAAATGCTTGTTGTGCCTCAGTATTCCAAACAAAAGGCCGTTTACTACTGGTCAATGCAGTGAGTGGAGCTACAGTTTCCGAGAATGAACGAATGAACCGACGATAGAAATTAGCAAAGCCAAGGAAAGACTGCAATGCCTTGATGGTTGAAGGAATTGGCCAATCCAACACTGCTTGAACCTTGGCATTGCTCATCTTTATGCCAGTATTAGTTATTTCATAACCAAGGAACTCTACCTCGGTAACATGGAACAAACACTTTTCTAATTTGGCATATAAGCGGTTATCTCGAAGACGTTGCAAAACTGCAGATACGTGCTTTACATGTTCTTCATAGGACGATGAGTATACCAATATGTCGTCAAGATAGACAACGACGTGAAGATCCAACATGTCGCTGAACACATCATTGATAAACCTTTGGAAGGTAGCTGGAGCGTTGCACAGACCAAAGGGCATAACTAAATATTCGAACAGCCCATATTTAGTTTTGAACGCTGTCTTCCACTCATCTCCTTTCCTCATTCTGACCAAATTGTAAGCTCCGCGTAAATCTAGTTTAGTAAACAATTCTGAAGAACCCAGTTGGTCTAGGAGAACAGATATCAATGGAATAGGATATTGCTTTCTGATGGTAACACCATTCAGTTCGCGATAGTCTATGCACGGTCTCAGATCCCCCTCTTTCTTCGGCACAAAGAAGAGGGGAGACGCGGCAGGGGAACGGGAAGGACGGATAAAACCATTGGCTAGGGCTTTATCTAAATACTCCTTCAAAATGAGGTTCTCCTTTTGAGTAAGTGAATATATTCGTCCTGAAGGTATTTTTGCGCCTTCCAGTAAGTCTATAGGGCAGTCATAGGGACGATGAGGTAGAAGGGTATCGGCCCCTATCTTATCGAACACATCCTTGAAGTCCTTGTATTCTTTAGGCAAGACTGAAGAAACGCCACCAACCACTGCGGCCGTATCCAATAAGGAGATGCAAGGCCCACACGATTTCACCGGTACTAAGAGACAGTGGGCCTCATTACGACCCAGGCGGTAAGTTACCGCCTGGGCCGTGACTTTACCACCATGGCGTAAACTAAGTTTACGCCATGGTGGTAGGCGGACTTACCGCCCCATTCCGAGGTCGGCGGGGCTGTAAGTCCCCAATCCCCATTTACCCTTCCCCATTCCCATTTTTGCCCCATAGGGCATAATGGGAGTGGGGAAGGCGTTAATTACGCCACCGTAAATTACGGTGGCGTAATTATCAACATGGTCCCTTAGCGCCATGGATTTTAACACCTGCTAAAAGCAGGTGTTAAAAGCACCATGGCGCTAGGGGACCTCGTAATTGGCGGTAAGGGGTCGGCGCAGCTAACGCTGCCGTAAACCCCTTACCGCCAGGGACGTAATGAGGCCCAGTGTCTCTTGCAATGATCCGAAGAGAACGTAATGCAACCAGACTGCCAATTGACCAATGGATTGTGGCGCACCAGCCAAGGCAACCCCAAGATAATCTTATACTGGGGTGCGGAAATAACGTCAAAAGTTATTTGTTCAGTATGGCCCGAGTCTAATGTCATAGTGAGCTCAATGGTGCGTTCCGTGACCAAACCTGACAACAGAGAGGTGCCGTCAACAGCGTTGACCACCTCTGGAAACTCCTTGCGTTCTACAGGGATTTTCCATTCCTGTAAATACTGTCCGTCTATGTAGTTTCCTGTGGCACCGGAATCCAAGATAGCATGGACAGTCCATGGACTGGCAGACTGGAAGGCTAGATTAGCTGGAACAAAATAAAGGGCGGAGTGTCTGGAGTCCTGACCTAGTGTGCTCAGCAATGGGACTCCATCTATTGCCGGGCCCTGGAGTTTCCCTGTTTCTTGGGCTTTTTAGGGCACTGTCTCAAGAAATGTTCGGCCGAACCGCAATAAAAGCACAAATTACTCTTTTTGCGATGTTCTCTTTCCTCCGTGGTTAATGGACCCTGTACTGCGCCTATCTGCATAGGTTCCTCGCTGCCTGGTACAGGGGTATTAATGGAAGCGGTAGCAGGAACGGGACCCCGTCTTTCACCCTTCCGTTCTGCCCGACGGGCATCTATCTGGAGGACTAGATCCAACAATTCCGGAAACGTGGAGGGTACTACCGGGACTGTGGCTAGTATATCTTTCAGGGATTCCGAAAGACACTTGTAAAACAGGGCTGCCTTTTTCTCATCAGGCCAACCGGCTTCTGCTACCAACTGGTTAAACCTAGCCAAATAATTCAACAACGTAATGTCACCTTGTTGCAAAGAGAGAAGTTCCAGATCGGTGGCCTGAGTCTTATACCTGGTATCAAAAACCCGTGACAGGGCTTTAATTAATGCATCACAATCATAGAGTAAATGGCTTCCTTGCTCCAACAATGGATTAGCCCAGGTTGCCGCTGTGCCACCTAAATATGACAGTACGAACGCTGCCTTGGTAGTGGAATCGGGAAACGAAGTAGGGCGGCACAGGAAATGCAACCGACACTGATTAATAAAGGTCCGGAATGTTTTAGGATCCCCGTGAAACCTCTCCGGTGGAGCCAGAGGGAATTGGGCAGCAAGAACCACGGGAGCGCTCTCGGAGTTGATAGGAGCAGATCCTGAACCGGCACCAGAACCAGAAGAGAAACCGGAGGTGCCAGCCCCAGCAGATTGAAGGCCTAATCGCAACTCATGAATGTTGCGTTGTGTGTCTTCATGAGCTGCAGTCATGTCAGCCCGTAAATCAGCCACTAGTTGAGCCAATGCGGTTAACGGGTCACCTGAGACGTCCATAATAAGGCTTCTGAATATGTTAAGTCAGGAGATATTCCTTGACCATGTAACCAGAATCCTGACTTCAAGATTTTGAACTTGTCGTGTAGAAGACGAATTCTTTTTGTCAATGTACCCAACAGAGAGGAAAAAGAAACTCTCTGACCAGTCAATTGACCAAAAGATGGGTTTAAAGATGAGAAGACGTCACAGGAACCAGTCAACCTGCAAAGGAACCATAATTAGTGACAGAAGACAGCTTGAATAGCAATACTCAGAGAACCAAACGTCAAGTACCTGAGAATTGACTATAGTTGGCAGACTGGCAAATCAGAATGGAAATGATTCTAAGGGGACAAGAATAACCAGTAACTAACCGGGAACCAAACAAGGACCAAAAAACAGGATGGGAAAATAAAGGAACAGTCTTACCGGGTGATAGTTTCCAAGGAAGTCCAAAACTGAAGTAGTAAATGAAGAGCAGAAGATCCGCAAGCAGGAGTGATCCACCTACCCACCGCCGGCACGAGGACGCCTAAACAAGAGTCCGGTAAACAGCTATGTCCACCTGAAACCGACGGCACGCGGACGCCTAGTATAAAGTTTCCAGTTTCAAGAGAAAATGAGGAAGTCCGTAGAAAAGTTCCAGTAACAGCAGAATGAATGATGTAGATGGTAGTACCAGCCAAGATGATGACAAGAAAAATCTGTGAGCAGTTCCAAGAGTCGAAAACCAAGAGGGCAAAATTCGAGCAGACGTCCGTGATCCGTAACACTTCCAAATAGCAGTTCCGAGGGTCGAGGCAACAACAAGAGGGGAACACAAGTAGGAATCCAGTAGGCAGTCCGGGTCAAAACATTAACTTCAGCAGAAACAAGGTCAGAATACGTAGCGGCAAGAGAAATAACAATTTCAGAAGCAGCGAGTAGCGGGGAGGCGGGGCATAAGAAGGAAAACCAAAAGTCACGTGATTCTAACAATGCGTAAAGACACGTGATCTCAAGTACGCAGAGTCACTGCGTTTCCATGGCAAAGACCAGTGCTTCTTAAAGAACACAGAACGAACTGGCTGAACAAACTTCCGTGTTCCGAAGCAGCGTCTTTGTGACAAAAGCGAGGGAACCCCAGGTGAGGAAAGTAAGCGAGTAGGAAAGAAAAGGTTGCCAGTTTGTCTCCTTGATTTACGAATCCTGACAGCATCCTCCCCCAATGAAGCATTACCCCCACGAGAGGCCAAGAATTGAAACATGAGATCAGGAGCATGGATATTGGAGGCCGGTTCCCAGGTCCTGTCTTCCGGACCATAACCTTTCCAGTCCACTAGGAACAACTGCTTGCCCCTGACCGTCTTGACATCCAGAATAGCCTGTACCTCATATTCTTCCGTCCCCTGGACCATAACAGGTGGTGGACGGGGAAGCGAAACAACCGGTGAGAGGCAAGGTTTGAGTAAAGAAACATGAAAAACTGGATGAATCTTCCAGGATGACGGAAGATCCAATCTCACCGCAACTGGGTTAACCAAAGAAAGCACAGGAAAGGGACCCACAAAACGAGGTAAAAGACATCTGCGACCTGGTAGACGGAGATTCTTGGTGGACAACCACACTTTGTTCCCCGGTGTATACTGAGGGGCTGGTTCTCTATGCCTGTCAGCATACCGCTTAGCATGGTTTTTTGCTACTTTTAATTGACGAAGTACAGCCTCATGAACGGTTGTAACATCCCGTAGACAACCCTGTACTGCCGGGTTAGCAATGTCTGTGACAAAATCCAGTGGAAGAGTTCGGGGATGTTGGCCATACATAGCAAAGAATGGCGAAGTGCCGGTGGAAGTATGAATAGAATTGTTATATGCAAACTCGGCATGGATCAGCACCGAAAACCATGATTCCTGGAATTGCAATGTTAGACAGCGCAAATATTGCTCGAGGGTGGCATTGAGCATTTCGGTCTGACCGTCAGTTTGTGGATGGTAAGCACTGGAAAAGCGGTCGTCGATACCCAATGAAGTGGTAAAATGCCTCCAGAATCTTGAGGTGAATTGAGACCCCCTATCAGATATGATAATATCAGGAAGACCAAAATCACGGAAAACATGACGTAGGAATAGATCCGCAAGAACAGGAGAAGTAGGCAAACCTTGGCAGGGAACAAAACGAGCAAGTTTGGTGAAATAGTCCACAATAACCCAAACCGTATCAAAACCTTGAACAGGTGGGAGCTCGACAATAAAATCCATCGATATCATTGACCAAGGACGTTCAGGGAGAGGTAAGGGTTGCATAAGTCCCATAGGTTTCGTGGTAGATCCCTTGCACTGGGCACAGATAGAACAAGCAGAGACATAAACAGAGACGTCTCGCTGTAAGGACGGCCACCAACACCAGCGACGTAACAATTCCTGGGTCTTACGTCTCCCTGGATGGGCCGCCAGCAAGGAATCATGGCACCATTGCAGTATCGTGCGCCGTGTGGCCAGATCGGGCAAATATAAGCGACCTTGAACATAAGGCAAGGAATTGACGCTGTCCATGTTATATTCTTTTAACTCACTTGGTTCTGAGGCCACCCAGTCCCGGATGGAGGAGACTAGTGAGGGTTTCAAGGTACAGGCGCAGACCACCTGGTGACTCTGAAGTATAGTACCCCCCCAGGAACGCGACGGGTTTCCATGCAGTCTAGACAAGGCATCAGCCTTGGAGTTCAAAGGTCCAGGACGATATGTGAGTGTAACATTATACATGGAGAAGAACTCATGCCACCTGGAATGACGTGCCGTAGTACACTGTAAGGATTTCAGGGCCAGTAGATTCCTGTGATCAGTGTACACTTGCACTGGTAAGTCTGCCCCCAGTAAGTGATGTCTCCAAACAATGAAGGCATCTCTTACGGCCAAGAGCTCCAATTCCGAAACAGTATAATTCTGCTTGTAAGGGGTGAGTTTGCGTGAATGATAAGCCACCGGATGGAGCAAACCAGTATCTTTGCACATTTGGGACAGAACTGCGCCGACCGCAACCTCAGAGGCGTCTGCCGCCACAAAAAATGGTTGGATCGAATCAGGATGCTGAAGCACCGGTGCAGTGGTAAAGGCCTGCTTCAACGCGTCAAATGCTTGTTGTGCCTCAGTATTCCAAACAAAAGGCTGTTTACTACTGGTCAATGCAGTGAGTGGAGCTACAGTTTCCGAGAATGAACGAATGAACCGACGATAGAAATTAGCAAAGCCAAGGAAAGACTGCAATGCCTTGATGGTTGAAGGAATTGGCCAATCCAACACTGCTTGAACCTTGGCATTGCTCATCTTTATGCCAGTATTAGTTATTTCATAACCAAGGAACTCTACCTCGGTAACATGGAACAAACACTTTTCTAATTTGGCATATAAGCGGTTATCTCGAAGACGTTGCAAAACTGCAGATACGTGCTTTACATGTTCTTCATAGGACGATGAGTATACCAATATGTCGTCAAGATAGACAACGACGTGAAGATCCAACATGTCGCTGAACACATCATTGATAAACCTTTGGAAGGTAGCTGGAGCGTTGCACAGACCAAAGGGCATAACTAAATATTCGAACAGCCCATATTTAGTTTTGAACGCTGTCTTCCACTCATCTCCTTTCCTCATTCTGACCAAATTGTAAGCTCCGCGTAAATCTAGTTTAGTAAACAATTCTGAAGAACCCAGTTGGTCTAGGAAAACAGATATCAATGGAATAGGATATTGGTTTCTGATGGTAACACCATTCAGTTCGCGATAGTCTATGCACGGTCTCAGATCCCCCTCTTTCTTCGGCACAAAGAAGAGGGGAGACGCGGCAGGGGAACGGGAAGGACGGATACAACCATTGGCTAGGGCTTTATCTAAATACTCCTTCAAAATGAGGTTCTCCTTTTGAGTAAGTGAATATATTCGTCCTGAAGGTATTTTTGCGCCTTCCAGTAAGTCTATAGGGCAGTCATAGGGACGATGAGGTGGAAGGGTATCGGCCCCTATCTTATCGAACACATCCTTGAAGTCCTTGTATTCTTTAGGCAAGACTGAAGAAACGCCATCAACCACTGCGGCCGTATCCAATAAGGAGATGCAAGGCCCACACGATTTCACCGGTACTAAGAGACAGTGTCTCTTGCAATGATCCGAAGAGAACGTAATGCAACCAGACTGCCAATTGACCAATGGATTGTGGCGCACCAGCCAAGGCAACCTCAAGATAATCTTATACTGGGGTGCGGAAATAACGTCAAAAGTTATTTGTTCAGTATGGCCCGAGTCTAATGTCATAGTGAGCTCAATGGTGCGTTCCGTGACCAAACCTGACAACAGAGAGGTGCCGTCAACAGCGTTGACCACCTCTGGAAACTCCTTGCGTTCTACAGGGATTTTCCATTCCTGTAAATACTGTCCGTCTATGTAGTTTCCCGTGGCACCGGAATCCAAGATAGCATGGACAGTCCATGGACTGGCAGACTGGAAGGCTAGATTAGCTGGAACAAAATAAAGGGCGGAGTGTCTGGAGTCCTGACCTAGTGTGCTCGGCAATGGGACTCCATCTATTGCCGGGCCCTGGAGTTTCCCTGTTTCTTGGGCTTTTTAGGGCACTGTCTCAAGAAATGTTCGGCCGAACCGCAATAAAAGCACAAATTACTCTTTTTGCGATGTTCTCTTTCCTCCGTGGTTAATGGACCCCGTACTGCGCCTATCTGCATAGGTTCCTCGATGCCTGGTACAGGGGTATTAATGGAAGCGGTAGCAGGAACGGGACCCCGTCTTTCACCCTTCCGTTCTGCCCGACGGGCATCTATCTGGAGGACTAGATCCAACAATTCCGGAAACGTGGAGGGTACTACCGGGACTGTGGCTAGTATATCTTTCAGGGATTCCAAAAGACCCTTGTAAAACAGGGCTGCCTTTTTCTCATCAGGCCAACCGGCTTCTGCTACCAACTGGTTAAACCTAGCCAAATAATTCAACAACGTAGTGTCACCTTGTTGCAAAGAGAGAAGTTCCAGATCGGTGGCCTGAGTCTTATACCTGGTATCAAAAACCCGTGACAGGGCTTTAATTAATGCATCACAATCATAGAGTAAATGGCTTCCTTGCTCCAACAATGGATTAGCCCAGGTTGCCGCTGTGCCACCTAAATATGACAGTACGAACGCTGCCTTGGTAGTGGAATCGGGAAACGAAGTAGGGCGGCACAGGAAATGCAACCGACACTGATTAATAAAGGTCCGGAATGTTTTAGGATCCCTGTGAAACCTCTCCGGTGGAGCCAGAGGGAATTGGGCAGCAAGAACCACGGGAGCGCTCTCGGAGTTGATAGGAGCAGATCCTGAACCGGCACCAGAACCAGAAGAGAAACCGGAGGTGCCAGCCCCAGCAGATTGAAGGCCTAATCGCAACTCATGAATGTTGCGTTGTGTGTCTTCATGAGCTGCAGTCATGTCAGCCCGTAAATCAGCCACTAGTTGAGCCAATGCGGTTAACGGGTCACCTGAGACGTCCATAATAAGGCTTCTGAATATGTTAAGTCAGGAGATATTCCTTGACCATGTAACCAGAATCCTGACTTCAAGATTTTGAACTCGTCGTGTAGAAGACGAATTCTTTTTGTCAATGTACCCAACAGAGAGGAAAAAGAAACTCTCTGACCAGTCAATTGACCAAAAGATGGGTTTAAAGATGAGAGGACGTCACAGGAACCAGTCAACCTGCAAAGGAACCATAATTAGTGACAGAAGACAGCTTGAATAGCAATACTCAGAGAACCAAACGTCAAGTACCTGAGAATAGACTATAGTTGGCAGACTGGCAAATCAGAATGGAAATGATTCTAAGGGGAGAAGAATAACCAGTAACTAACCGGGAACCAAACAAGGACCAAAAAACAGGATGGGAAAATAAAGGAACAGTCTTACCGGGTGATAGTTTCCAAGGAAGTCCAAAACTGAAGTAGTAAATGAAGAGCAGAAGATCCGCAAGCAGGAGTGATCCACCTACCCACCGCCGGCACGAGGACGCCTAAACAAGAGTCCGGTAAACAGCTATGTCCACCTGAAACCGACGGCACGCGGACGCCTAGTATAAAGTTTCCAGTTTCAAGAGAAAATGAGGAAGTCCGTAGAAAAGTTCCAGTAACAGCAGAATGAATGATGTAGATGGTAGTACCAGCCAAGATGATGACAAGAAAAATCCGTGAGCAGTTCCAATAGTCGAAAACCAAGAGGGCAAAATTCGAGCAGACGTCCGTGATCCGTAACACTTCCAAATAGCAGTTCCGAGGGTCGAGGCAACAACAAGAGGGGAACACAAGTAGGAATCCAGTAGGCAGTCCGGGTCAAAACATTAACTTCAGCAGAAACAAGGTCAGAATACGTAGCGGCAAGAGAAATAACAATTTCAGAAGCAGCGAGTAGCGGGGAGGCGGGGCATAAGAAGGAAAACCAAAAGTCACGTGATTCTAACAATGCGTAAAGACACGTGATCTCAAGTACGCAGAGTCACTGCGTTTCCATGGCAAAGACCAGTGCTTCTTAAAGAACACAGAACGAACTGGCTGAACAAACTTCCGTGTTCCGAAGCAGCGTCTTCGTGACAAAAGCGAGGGAACCCCAGGTGAGGAAAGTAAGCGAGTAGGAAAGAAAAGGTTGCCAGTTTGTCTCCTTGATTTACGAATCCTGACAGCATCCTCCCCCAATGAAGCATTACCCCCACGAGAGGCCAATAATTGAAACATGAGATCAGGAGCATGGATATTGGAGGCCAGTTCCCAGGTCCTGTCTTCCGGACCATAGCCTTTCCAGTCCACTAGGAACAACTGCTTGCCCCTGACCGTCTTGACATCCAGAATAGCCTGTACCTCATATTCTTCCGTCCCCTGGACCATAACAGGTGGTGGACGGGGAAGCGAAACAACCGGTGAGAGGCAAGGTTTGAGTAAAGAAACATGAAAAACTGGATGAATCTTCCAGGATGACGGAAGATCCAATCTCACCGCAACTGGGTTAACCAAAGAAAGCACAGGAAAGGGACCCACAAAACGAGGTAAAAGACATCTGCGACCTGGTATACGGAGATTCTTGGTGGACAACCACACTTTGTTCCCCGGTGTATACTGAGGGGCTGGTTCTCTATGCCTGTCAGCATACCGCTTAGCATGGTCTTTTGCTACTTTTAATTGACGAAGTACAGCCTCATGAACGGTTGTAACATCCCGTAGACAACCCTGTACTGCCGGGTTAGCAATGTCTGTGACAAAATCCAGTGGAAGAGTTCGGGGATGTTGGCCATACATAGCAAAGAATGGCGAAGTGCCGGTGGAAGTATGAATAGAATTGTTATATGCAAACTCGGCATGGATCAGCACCGAAAACCATGATTCCTGGAATTGCAATGTTAGACAGCGCAAATATTGCTCGAGGGTGGCATTGAGCATTTCGGTCTGACCGTCAGTTTGTGGATGGTAAGCACTGGAAAAGCGGTCGTCGATACCCAATGAAGTGGTAAAATGCCTCCAGAATCTTGAGGTGAATTGAGACCCCCTATCAGATATGATAATATCAGGAAGACCAAAATCACGGAAAACATGACGTAGGAATAGATCCGCAAGAACAGGAGCAGTAGGCAAACCTTGGCAGGGAACAAAACGAGCAAGTTTGGTGAAATAGTCCACAATAACCCAAACCGTATCAAAACCTTGAACAGGTGGGAGCTCGACAATAAAATCCATCGATATCATTGACCAAGGACGTTCAGGGAGAGGTAAGGGTTGCATAAGTCCCATAGGTTTCGTGGTAGATCCCTTGCACTGGGCACAGATAGAACAAGCGGAGACATAAACAGAGACGTCTCGCTGTAAGGACGGCCACCAACACCAGCGACGTAACAATTCCTGGGTCTTACGTCTCCCTGGATGGGCCACCAGCAAGGAATCATGGCACCATTGCAGTGCCGTGCGCCGTGTGGCCAGATCGGGCAAATATAAGCGACCTTGAACATAAGGCAAGGAATTGACGATGTCCATGTTATATTCTTTTAACTCACTTGGTTCTGAGGCCACCCAGTCCCGGATGGAGGAGACTAGTGAGGGTTGCAAGGTACAGGCGCAGACCACCTGGTGACTCTGAAGTATAGTACCCCCCCAGGAACGCGACAGGTTTCCATGCAGTCTAGACAAGGCATCAGCCTTGGAGTTCAAAGGTCCAGGACGATATGTGAGTGTAAAATTATACATGGAGAAGAACTCATGCCACCTGGAATGACGTGCCGTAGTACACTGTAAGGATTTCAGGGCCAGTAGATTCCTGTGATCAGTGTACACTTGCACTGGTAAGTCTGCCCCCAGTAAGTGATGTCTCCAAACAATGAAGGCATCTCTTACGGCCAAGAGCTCCAATTCCGAAACAGTATAATTCTGCTCGTAAGGGGTGAGTTTGCGTGAATGATAAGCCACCGGATGGAGCAAACCAGTATCTTTGCACATTTGGGACAGAACTGCGCCGACCGCAACCTCAGAGGCGTCTGCCGCCACAAAAAATGGTTGGATCGAATCAGGATGCTGAAGCACCGGTGCAGTGGTAAAGGCCTGCTTCAACGCGTCAAATGCTTGTTGTGCCTCAGTATTCCAAACAAAAGGCCGTTTACTACTGGTCAATGCAGTGAGTGGAGCTACAGTTTCCGAGAATGAACGAATGAACCGACGATAGAAATTAGCAAAGCCAAGGAAAGACTGCAATGCCTTGATGGTTGAAGGAATTGGCCAATCCAACACTGCTTGAACCTTGGCATTGCTCATCTTTATGCCAGTATTAGTTATTTCATAACCAAGGAACTCTACCTCGGTAACATGGAACAAACACTTTTCTAATTTGGCATATAAGCGGTTATCTCGAAGACGTTGCAAAACTGCAGATACGTGCTTTACATGTTCTTCATAGGACGATGAGTATACCAATATGTCGTCAAGATAGACAACGACGTGAAGATCCAACATGTCGCTGAACACATCATTGATAAACCTTTGGAAGGTAGCTGGAGCGTTGCACAGACCAAAGGGCATAACTAAATATTCGAACAGCCCATATTTAGTTTTGAACGCTGTCTTCCACTCATCTCCTTTCCTCATTCTGACCAAATTGTAAGCTCCGCGTAAATCTAGTTTAGTAAACAATTCTGAAGAACCCAGTTGGTCTAGGAGAACAGATATCAATGGAATAGGATATTGCTTTCTGATGGTAACACCATTCAGTTCGCGATAGTCTATGCACGGCTCAGATCCCCCTCTTTCTTCGGCACAAAGAAGAGGGGAGACGCGGCAGGGGAACGGGAAGGACGGATAAAACCATTGGCTAGGGCTTTATCTAAATACTCCTTCAAAATGAGGTTCTCCTTTTGAGTAAGTGAATATATTCGTCCTGAAGGTATTTTTGCGCCTTCCAGTAAGTCTATAGGGCAGTCATAGGGACGATGAGGTGGAAGGGTATCGGCCCCTATCTTATCGAACACATCCTTGAAGTCCTTGTATTCTTTAGGCAAGACTGAAGAAACGCCACCAACCACTGCGGCCGTATCCACTAAGGAGATGCAAGGCCCACACGATTTCACCGGTACTAAGAGACAGTGGGCCTCATTACGACCCAGGCGGTAAGTTACCGCCTGGGCCGTGACTTTACCACCATGGCGTAAACTACGTTTACGCCATGGTGGTAGGCGGACTTACCGCCCCATTCCGAGGTCGGCGGGGCGGTAAGTCCCCAATCCCCATTTACCCTTCCCCATTCCCATTTTTGCCCCATAGGGCATAATGGGAGTGGGGAAGGCGTTAATTACGCCACCGTAAATTACGGTGGCGTAATTAACAACATGGTCCCTTAGCGCCATGGATTTTAACACCTGCTAAAAGCAGGTGTTAAAAGCACCATGGCGCTAGGGGACCTCGTAATTGGCGGTAAGGGGTCGGCGCAGCTAACGCTGCCGTAAACCCCTTACCGCCAGGGACGTAATGAGGCCCAGTGTCTCTTGCAATGATCCGAAGAGAACGTAATGCAACCAGACTGCCAATTGACCAATGGATTGTGGCGCACCAGCCAAGGCAACCCCAAGATAATCTTATACTGGGGTGCGGAAATAACGTCAAAAGTTATTTGTTCAGTATGGCCCGAGTCTAATGTCATAGTGAGCTCAATGGTGCGTTCCGTGACCAAACCTGACAACAGAGAGGTGCCGTCAACAGCGTTGACCACCTCTGGAAACTCCTTGCGTTCTACAGGGATTTTCCATTCCTGTAAATACTGTCCGTCTATGTAGTTTCCCGTGGCACCGGAATCCAAGATAGCATGGACAGTCCATGGACTGGCAGACTGGAAGGCTAGATTAGCTGGAACAAAATAAAGGGCGGAGTGTCTGGAGTCCTGACCTAGTGTGCTCAGCAATGGGACTCCATCTATTGCCGGGCCCTGGAGTTTCCCTGTTTCTTGGGCTTTTTAGGGCACTGTCTCAAGAAATGTTCGGCCGAACCGCAATAAAAGCACAAATTACTCTTTTTGCGATGTTCTCTTTCCTCCGTGGTTAATGGACCCTGTACTGCGCCTATCTGCATAGGTTCCTCGCTGCCTGGTACAGGGGTATTAATGGAAGCGGTAGCAGGAACGGGACCTCGTCTTTCACCCTTCCGTTCTGCCCGACGGGCATCTATCTGGAGGACTAGATCCAACAATTCCGGAAACGTGGAGGGTACTACCGGGACTGTGGCTAGTATATCTTTCAGGGATTCCGAAAGACCCTTGTAAAACAGGGCTGCCTTTTTCTCATCAGGCCAACCGGCTTCTGCTACCAACTGGTTAAACCTAGCCAAATAATTCAACAACGTAATGTCACCTTGTTGCAAAGAGAGAAGTTCCAGATCGGTGGCCTGAGTCTTATACCTGGTATCAAAAACCCGTGACAGGGCTTTAATTAATGCATCACAATCATAGAGTAAATGGCTTCCTGGCTCCAACAATGGATTAGCCCAGGTTGCCGCTGTGCCACCTAAATATGACAGTACGAACGCTGCCTTGGTAGTGGAATCGGGAAACGAAGTAGGGCGGCACAGGAAATGCAACCGACACTGATTAATAAAGGTCCGGAATGTTTTAGGATCCCCGTGAAACCTCTCCGGTGGAGCCAGAGGGAATTGGGCAGCAAGAACCACGGGAGCGCTCTCGGAGTTGATAGGAGCAGATCCTGAACCGGCACCAGAACCAGAAGAGAAACCGGAGGTGCCAGCCCCAGCAGATTGAAGGCCTAATCGCAACTCATGAATGTTGCGTTGTGTGTCTTCATGAGCTGCAGTCATGTCAGCCCGTAAATCAGCCACTAGTTGAGCCAATGCGGTTAACGGGTCACCTGAGACGTCCATAATAAGGCTTCTGAATATGTTAAGTCAGGAGATATTCCTTGACCATGTAACCAGAATCCTGACTTCAAGATTTTGAACTTGTCGTGTAGAAGACGAATTCTTTTTGTCAATGTACCCAACAGAGAGGAAAAAGAAACTCTCTGACCAGTCAATTGACCAAAAGATGGGTTTAAAGATGAGAAGACGTCACAGGAACCAGTCAACCTGCAAAGGAACCATAATTAGTGACAGAAGACAGCTTGAATAGCAATACTCAGAGAACCAAACGTCAAGTACCTGAGAATAGATTATACTTGGCAGACTGGCAAATCAGAATGGAAATGATTCTAAGGGGACAAGAATAACCAGTAACTAACCGGGAACCAAACAAGGACCAAAAAACAGGATGGGAAAATAAAGGAACAGTCTTACCGGGTGATAGTTTCCAAGGAAGTCCAAAACTGAAGTAGTAAATGAAGAGCAGAAGATCCGCAAGCAGGAGTGATCCACCTACCCACCGCCGGCACGAGGACGCCTAAACAAGAGTCCGGTAAACAGCTATGTCCACCTGAAACCAACGGCACGCGGACGCCTAGTATAAAGTTTCCAGTTTCAAGAGAAAATGAGGAAGTCCGTAGAAAAGTTCCAGTAACAGCAGAATGAATGATGTAGATGGTAGTACCAGCCAAGATGATGACAAGAAAAATCCGTGAGCAGTTCCAAGAGTCGAAAACCAAGAGGGCAAAATTCGAGCAGACGTCCGTGATCCGTAACACTTCCAAATAGCAGTTCCGAGGGTCGAGGCAACAACAAGAGGGGAACACAAGTAGGAATCCAGTAGGCAGTCCGGGTCAAAACATTAACTTCAGCAGAAACAAGGTCAGAATACGTAGCGGCAAGAGAAATAACAATTTCAGAAGCTGCGAGTAGCGGGGAGGCGGGGCATAAGAAGGAAAACCAAAAGTCACGTGATTCTAACAATGCGTAAAGACACGTTATCTCAAGTACGCAGAGTCACTGCGTTTCCATGGCAAAGACCAGTGCTTCTTAAAGAACACAGAACGAACTGGCTGAACAAACTTCTGTGTTCCGAAGCAGCGTCTTCGTGACAAAAGCGAGGGAACCCCAGGTGAGGAAAGTAAGCGAGTAGGAAAGAAAAGGTTGCCAGTTTGTCTCCTTGATTTACGAATCCTGACAGCATCCTCCCCCAATGAAGCATTACCCCCACGAGAGGCCAAGAATTGAAACATGAGATCAGGAGCATGGATATTGGAGGCCGGTTCCCAGGTCCTGTCTTCTGGACCATAGCCTTTCCAGTCCACTAGGAACAACTGCTTGCCCCTGACCGTCTTGACATCCAGAATAGCCTGTACCTCATATTCTTCCGTCCCCTGGACCATAACAGGTGGTGGACGGGGAAGCGAAACAACCGGTGAGAGGCAAGGTTTGAGTAAAGAAACATGAAAAACTGGATGAATCTTCCAGGATGACGGAAGATCCAATCGCACCGCAACTGGGTTAACCAAAGAAAGCACAGGAAAGGGACCCACAAAACGAGGTAAAAGACATCTGCGACCTGGTATACGGAGATTCTTGGTGGACAACCACACTTTGTTCCCCGGTGTATACTGAGGGGCTGGTTCTCTATGCCTGTCAGCATACCGCTTAGCATGGTCTTTTGCTACTTTTAATTGACGAAGTACAGCCTCATGAACGGTTGTAACATCCCGTAGACAACCCTGTACTGCCGGGTTAGCAATGTCTGTGACAAAATCCAGTGGAAGAGTTCGGGGATGTTGGCCATACATAGCAAAGAATGGCGAAGTGCCGGTGGAAGTATGAATAGAATTGTTATATGCAAACTCGGCATGGAGCAGCACCGAAAACCATGATTCCTGGAATTGCAATGTTAGACAGCGCAAATATTGCTCGAGGGTGGCATTGAGCATTTCGGTCTGACCGTCAGTTTGTGGATGGTAAGCACTGGAAAAGCGGTCGTCGATACCCAATGAAGTGGTAAAATGCCTCCAGAATCTTGAGGTGAATTGAGACCCCCTATCAGATATGATAATATCAGGAAGACCAAAATCACGGAAAACATGACTTAGGAATAGATCCGCAAGAACAGGAGCAGTAGGCAAACCTTGGCAGGGAACAAAACGAGCAAGTTTGGTGAAATAGTCCACAATAACCCAAACCGTATCAAAACCTTGAAGGTGGGAGCTCGACAATAAAATCCATCGATATCATTGACCAAGGACGTTCAGGGAGAGGTAAGGGTTGCATAAGTCCCATAGGTTTCGTGGTAGATCCCTTGCACTGGGCACAGATAGAACAAGCGGAGACATAAACAGAGACGTCTCGCTGTAAGGACGGCCACCAACACCAGCGACGTAACAATTCCTGGGTCTTACGTCTCCCTGGATGGGCCGCCAGCAAGGAATCATGGCACCATTGCAGTGCCGTGCGCCGTGTGGCCAGATCGGGCAAATATAAGCGACCTTGAACATAAGGCAAGGAATTGACGATGTCCATGTTATATTCTTTTAACTCACTTGGTTCTGAGGCCACCCAGTCCCGGATGGAGGAGACTAGTGAGGGTTGCAAGGTACAGGCGCAGACCACCTGGTGACTCTGAAGTATAGTACCCCCCCAGGAACGCGACGGGTTTCCATGCAGTCTAGACAAGGCATCAGCCTTGGAGTTCAAAGGTCCAGGACGATATGTGAGTGTAAAATTATACATGGAGAAGAACTCATGCCACCTGGAATGACGTGCCGTAGTACACTGTAAGGATTTCAGGGCCAGTAGATTCCTGTGATCAGTGTACACTTGCACTGGTAAGTCTGCCCCCAGTAAGTGATGTCTCCAAACAATGAAGGCATCTCTTACTGCCAAGAGCTCCAATTCCGAAACAGTATAATTCTGCTCGTAAGGGGTGAGTTTGCGTGAATGATAAGCCACCGGATGGAGCAAACCAGTATCTTTGCACCTTTGGGACAGAACTGCACCGACCGCAACCTCAGAGGCGTCTGCCGCCACAAAAAATGGTTGGATCGAATCAGGATGCTGAAGCACCGGTGCAGTGGTAAAGGCCTGCTTCAACGCGTCAAATGCTTGTTGTGCCTCAGTATTCCAAACAAAAGGCCGTTTACTACTGGTCAATGCAGTGAGTGGAGCTACAGTTTCCGAGAATGAACGAATGAACCGACGATAGAAATTAGCAAAGCCAAGGAAAGACTGCAATGCCTTGATGGTTGAAGGAATTGGCCAATCCAACACTGCTTGAACCTTGGCATTGCTCATCTTTATGCCAGTATTAGTTATTTCATAACCAAGGAACTCTACCTCGGTAACATGGAACAAACACTTTTCTAATTTGGCATATAAGCGGTTATCTCGAAGACGTTGCAAAACTGCAGATACGTGCTTTACATGTTCTTCATAGGACGATGAGTATACCAATATGTCGTCAAGATAGACAACGACGTGAAGATCCAACATGTCGCTGAACACATCATTGATAAACCTTTGGAAGGTAGCTGGAGCGTTGCACAGACCAAAGGGCATAACTAAATATTCGAACAGCCCATATTTAGTTTTGAACGCTGTCTTCCACTCATCTCCTTTCCTCATTCTGACCAAATTGTAAGCTCCGCGTAAATCTAGTTTAGTAAACAATTCTGAAGAACCCAGTTGGTCTAGGAAAACAGATATCAATGGAATAGGATATTGGTTTCTGATGGTAACACCATTCAGTTCGCGATAGTCTATGCACGGTCTCAGATCCCCCTCTTTCTTCGGCACAAAGAAGAGGGGAGACGCGGCAGGGGAACGGGAAGGACGGATAAAACCATTGGCTAGGGCTTTATCTAAATACTCCTTCAAAATGAGGTTCTCCTTTTGAGTAAGTGAATATATTCGTCCTGAAGGTATTTTTGCGCCTTCCAGTAAGTCTATAGGGCAGTCATAGGGACGATGAGGTGGAAGGGTATCGGCCCCTATCTTATCGAACACATCCTTGAAGTCCTTGTATTCTTTAGGCAAGACTGAAGAAACGCCACCAACCACTGCGGCCGTATCCAATAAGGAGATGCAAGGCCCACACGATTTCACCGGTACCAAGAGACAGTGTTTCTTGCAATGAACCGTAGAGAACGTAATGCAACCAGCCTGCCAATTGACCAATGGATTGTGGCGCACCAGCCAAGGCAACCCCAAGATAATCTTATACTGGGGTGCGGAAATAACGTCAAAAGTTATTTGTTCAGTATGGCCCGAGTCTAATGTCATAGTGAGCTCAATGGTGCGTTCCGTGACCAAACCTGACAACAGAGAGGTGCCGTCAACAGCGTTGACCACCTCTGGAAACTCCTTGCGTTCTACAGGGATTTTCCATTCCTGTAAATACTGTCCGTCTATGTAGTTTCCCGTGGCACCGGAATCCAAGATAGCATGGACAGTCCATGGACTGGCAGACTGGAAGGCTAGATTAGCTGGAACAAAATAAAGGGCGGAGTGTCTGGAGTCCTGACCTAGTGTGCTCAGCAATGGGACTCCATCTATTGCCGGGCCCTGGAGTTTCCCTGTTTCTTGGGCTTTTTAGGGCACTGTCTCAAGAAATGTTCGGCCGAACCGCAATAAAAGCACAAATTACTCTTTTTGCGATGTTCTCTTTCCTCCGTGGTTAATGGACCCTGTACTGCGCCTATCTGCATAGGTTCCTCGCTGCCTGGTACAGGGGTATTAATGGAAGCGGTAGCAGGAACGGGACCCCGTCTTTCACCCTTCCGTTCTGCCCGACGGGCATCTATCTGGAGGACTAGATCCAACAATTCCGGAAACGTGGAGGGTACTACCGGGACTGTGGCTAGTATATCTTTCAGGGATTCCGAAAGACCCTTGTAAAACAGGGCTGCCTTTTTCTCATCAGGCCAACCGGCTTCTGCTACCAACTGGTTAAACCTAGCCAAATAATTCAACAACGTAATGTCACCTTGTTGCAAAGAGAGAAGTTCCAGATCGGTGGCCTGAGTCTTATACCTGGTATCAAAAACCTGTGACAGGGCTTTAATTAATGCTTCACAATCATAGAGTAAATGGCTTCCTTGCTCCAACAATGGATTAGCCCAGGTTGCCGCTGTGCCACCTAAATATGACAGTACGAACGCTGCCTTGGTAGTGGAATCGGGAAACGAAGTAGGGCGGCACAGGAAATGCAACCGACACTGATTAATAAAGGTCCGGAATGTTTTAGGATCCCTGTGAAACCTCTCCGGTGGAGCCAGAGGGAATTGGGCAGCAAGAACCACGGGAGCGCTCTCGGAGTTGATAGGAGCAGATCCTGAACTGGCACCAGAACCAGAAGAGAAACCGGAGGTGCCAGCCCCAGCAGATTGAAGGCCTAATCGCAACTCATGAATGTTGCGTTGTGTGTCTTCATGAGCTGCAGTCATGTCAGCCCGTAAATCAGCCACTAGTTGAGCCAATGCGGTTAACGGGTCACCTGAGACGTCCATAATAAGGTTTCTGAATATGTTAAGTCAGGAGATATTCCTTGACCATGTAACCAGAATCCTGACTTCAAGATTTTGAACTTGTCGTGTAGAAGACGAATTCTTTTTGTCAATGTACCCAACAGAGAGGAAAAAGAAACTCTCTGACCAGTCAATTGACCAAAAGATGGGTTTAAAGATGAGAAGACGTCACAGGAACCAGTCAACCTGCAAAGGAACCATAATTAGTGACAGAAGACAGCTTGAATAGCAATACTCAGAGAACCAAACGTCAAGTACCTGAGAATAGACTATAGTTGGCAGACTGGCAAATCAGAATGGAAATGATTCTAAGGGGACAAGAATAACCAGTAACTAACCGGGAACCAAACAAGGACCAAAAAACAGGATGGGAAAATAAAGGAACAGTCTTACCGGGTGATAGTTTCCAAGGAAGTCCAAAACTGAAGTAGTAAATGAAGAGCAGAAGATCCGCAAGCAGGAGTGATCCACCTACCTACCGCTGGCACGAGGACGCCTTAACAAGAGTCCGGTAAACAGCTATGTCCACCTGAAACCGACGGCACGCGGACGCCTAGTATAAAGTTTCCAGTTTCAAGAGAAAATGAGGAAGTCCGTAGAAAAGTTCCAGTAACAGCAGAATGAATGATGTAGATGGTAGTACCAGCCAAGATGATGACAAGAAAAATCCGTGAGCAGTTCCAAGAGTCGAAAACCAAGAGGGCAAAATTCGAGCAGACGTCCGTGATCCGTAACACTTCCAAATAGCAGTTCCGAGGGTCGAGGCAACAACAAGAGGGGAACACAAGTAGGAATCCAGTAGGCAGTCCGGGTCAAAACATTAACTTCAGCAGAAACAAGGTCAGAATACGTAGCGGCAAGAGAAATAACAATTTCAGAATCAGCGAGTAGCGGGGAGGCGGGGCATAAGAAGGAAAACCAAAAGTCACGAGATTCTAACAATGCGTAAAGACACGTGATCTCAAGTACGCAGAGTCACTGCGTTTCCATGGCAAAGACCAGTGCTTCTTAAAGAACACAGAACGAACTGGCTGAACAAACTTCCGTGTTCCGAAGCAGCGTCTTCGTGACAAAAGCGAGGGAACCCCAGGTGAGGAAAGTAAGCGAGTAGGAAAGAAAAGGTTGCCAGTTTGTCTCCTTGATTTACGAATCCTGACAACCGGTACCGGTAAAATACCGGTACCGGTAAACCCTTACCGCCTACTGTGTAATGAGGCCCCTAATCTTCTTAAAGCCAAAATGTAATAAATAATGTGTACTTCAAGATTGCCAAAAAATTATGTGAAAGACTACAAACAGTTAGAATACACCAATAGGTATCTAACATGCCCAACAGAATATAACAATGGCACAAATAAATGGATATCACAGATTTGTAGGAACAAATGCACAGTTAGAATACAGGTATCAAACTGTTGGTAAAAATCAGAAGGAAGGCAACAAACATAACATTAATCAGAAAGATGAAGGAAACAGTATATAACAATGACACAAATAAATGAATATCACAGATCTGTAGGAACAAATGCACAGGTACAATACGCCTACAGGTATGTAACTGTTGTTAAAAATCGGCAGGAAGGCAACAAACATAACATTAATCAGAAAGATGAAGAAAACACTCAAAGGAAACAAGGAAGTAGTTAGTACCATAGCAAAAGAAGGTTTTTTTTAATCCGACAAGGATTTCTTTTTCCCAGACCCAAGGATTAGAAAAGCAAACACAGAAACTGAGCACAATGCACAGTACACTGGTTTGTAAACTAAATAGGAGGGTAAAAAAAAGGTAAACTGTCTATTATGCAACATAGTAAATTTTCATAAAATGCAAAGACAAACATACCTTTTTCTTTTATCACAGAAATTAAAAAAAGGATACTTCCGCCAAGTACGAAAAGTATTTAAAAAATATATGTGGATTCTGAACAGAGTAAGGAGTAAGTATATTGGCAGTCATTTTCTACACATGCGAATCTACACGTCTAATCTTTGGTAGTAATATGCTGCAGTGGCTGGAGGCTGGCCCTAGCATCTTCAGTGTCTAATCTACGACATATGCCTTACAACCAAAGTACAAAGAGTTTACTTCCTAGCCACAAGCATTGCTGCATATCGAAACCATGGTCCTTGTAAATTAGCTACTTATAAATTTACTGTTGGGACCATCGTCTGCAGCCATGCAGCCAAGACATTACGGCGTGGACACAACTAGCGCATTACACCACTCCCATATTCACTTATAACTCCACTGCTTATGACTTCAGTCTTGGGTGCATGGCCTTTGGGCATGCCGTCAAGACTGTGGGTCCTGGCCAGAAACACCACAGCATATTGGAACCATTGTGCCTTCTCATTTCACTAAATACAAAGTACGCCCTCCCCACAACAAATCTCAATGAGGTTGCATAGTACAAGTGTACCAATAGCTGTGATATGTTGCAGTAGTTTGTATCCACAGGCTACAGAGGTGAGTTTGAGTCCATAGAATTATCAATTTATGGGTGTACAGTATATAAAATGCAAAGTTGCTTACAACTGCAGTTCTTATTACTTTGTTCAAATACTTTGCATCCTGGCCACTACTACCACACCATATGGCATCCATTGCGACATATAAGTACACTACATACAAATGTGCTTTTGGGGGAATGGCCTTCGGCCATATACCCATGATTGCAGCCCCTCCCCACAGCCGCATGAGTGATGCACTACCACACCATATCACACCCATTGTGCCTTGTAAGTACACTGCATACAACTGTTCTGTTTGGGGCATAGCCTGCGGCCATGCACTCATGACTGCAGACCCTCCCCACAGCCACCGGACTGATGTTGAATACTAGGGGTGTCTCTGTAGCTCTGAAATGCTTCACTGTTTGTGGGCAGGGCCTAAGATTTTAGGTGTATGTCCATACATTTCAATATATGGTTGTGAAGTGGTTTATAACTGCAGTGCTTACAAGTTTCCTTTTGGGTACATGCTTGGGTGTATGGCATACAGCCTGCAACCATGCACCCAAAAGTACACATCTTCGCCAAAACCACCGCACTAGATAAAACCCATGTGGGCTTGTAAGTGAAGAGGTTATAGCGTTGTTGTTGGGTGCATGGCCTTCGGCCACAACCAGATAATCGATACGCATTACTACGGGTGTATCCATGGGTGTGACATGCTGCGGTGGTTGTGGCCAGGACCTACAGTCTTGGAAGTAAGGCCTTCTGCCTTCGGCCGACGGCCATGCATCCAAGACTCTAGGCCCTGGCCACAACCACTGTAGCATGTCACACCCATGGTGGCGTACTAATGAATATAATAATACCCATAGGAAAAAGTATTGCAATTATTGCATGTTGTCAATTTCATTCTTCGCTACCACTAACCGTCTCCTTACAACAGTAACAAGTTTCCTGTGCACTGAATGGACTCAAATGGTACCGTTATTACACGCCTCATTTTCTGTGCGTACAAGGTGGCCATAGAAAATACATCATGAAGACTGACCCCCAGAACAAATGCATTTATCACCCATGTCTTGCTGTCTGACCCTGTCCCAACGCTCTGTGACACAGCAAAAGAGTTTTATAAATATAGCATGTGTACACTGGTTGCTATCGGCGGATCCAAGATGTCGGGCGCAGCCAAACAATGTGATGCAGAACACGTCTCGCAGCAGCCAATCGGCAGAGACATCGCGTGTCTGCGGTCATGACGCGAGCCCATTAGCCAATCCTTATCTTGTCCGCGGAGCAAACAGGGAAGTGTGACCGCGGAGCGGACATAGATATCACTAATTTTTTTAGACCTACTTTTTGGCCATTTTAAAGAAAAATACTGCATGGATTGTCACCAAATTTACAAAAACTAGCTTTCTGGACCAAGCCCCTATACCTGCCGCAAATTTCGTGAAAATCCGTCCAGCGGTTAGACCTGTAGCCGTGCGAAAAGTTTTTCCCCCATTCAGTCTATGGGAAAAAAGATGTTTTGGAACCCCCCTATAACTTTCCCCCCCATGGACCAAACATCAAAAACATTCATAATGGCCAATATACTTTTTTTGCAAAGTTTGGTGAGAATTCGTCCAGGGGGAGCGGAGTTATAAGCCGCCCAAAAAGTGCTCTTCCTATGGAAACAGCAACTTAACTATAACTACATGGCCACTACCGTGGCCATGTAATATATATATATATATTGTTATTGTTATTGTTATTTTGCATTTGTATAGCGCCTTATATACCATTGGTATGGTCTGAAGGCGCTGGTAGGTTGAACGCCCTTGGGAACCGAAGTTCGGGTCAGTGGAGAGATTAGAGAGAGTCCAAAAGTGCGTGTGCGCACCAGTTATGTGTGCAGCTGGTGCGGAATTCCTGTGGTAGCTGCTTCTTAGCGGTAGGTGTGGTGGTTGAGGGATCAGGAGTATGTGTTCGGTCTGGCCAGAATTATCCAGACCGAGTGTGGCAGCGTTAGGCCTGAGGAGAACGCCTGGCTGGGGGTGTGAAACCAGCAATGTTTACTTAGAGTGATGGGGGGAGACAGCAGATGTTGATATGAGAACAGTTATACCGAATGGTGTCATAGTATCTCTGTGTTCTAGTTGAATGGTGGTGTAAGGAGAGAGTAAGCGTGGGGTGTGATATGAAGTATGTTCTTTCAAAGGTTCCTTGCATTCCATAGCAAAATAAGCACGTCACGCAATGCTGAGATGTCTCTCATCTGCTCTATGCACTATTCATCCACTCAGCGTACTCGTCCGTACAGCATACTCATCCGATCTATATATCCATCCAGCCCATACACTAATTTGTTCCATGCGCTCATCCGCTCCACAGACTCATCTGCCACTCATCAGCTACGCACTCAACCGCTCCACAGGCTCGACAGGCTCATCTGCCACTCGTCAGCTCCGCAATCATCCGCTCCCCACACTCGTCCACGTACACTCGTCCGCTCTATGTACTCGTCCGTTTCGTGTGCACTCGTTCGCTCACACACTCGTTCGCTCTTCTCCCACACGTTCGCTCTCCACACACTTGTTCGCTCTCCACACACTTGTTCGCTCTCCACTCACCCGTTCGCTCTCCACCAACCCGTTCGCACTCCACACACCCGTTCGCTCTCCACACACCCGTTCACTCTCCACACAACCGTTCGCTCTCCACACATCCGTTCGCTCTCCACACACCCGTTCGCTCTCCACACATTTGTTCGCTTTCCCCACATCCGTTCGCTCTCCACACACCCGTTCGCTCTCCACACACCCGTTCACTCTCTACACACCCGTTCACTCTCCACACAACAGTTCGCTCTCCACACACCCGTTCGGTCTCCACACACCCGTTCGCTCTCCACACTCAGCCGCTTTCCGCACTCAGCCGCTCTCCACACTCAGCCGCTCTCCACACTCAGCCGCTCTCCACATTCAGTCGCTCTCCACATTCAGCCGCTCTCTACATTCAGCCACTCTCCATACTCAGCCGCTCTCCATACTCAGCCGCTCTCCACACTCAGCCGCTCTCCACACTCAGCCGCTCTCCACACTCAGCCGCTCCCCACACTCAGTCGCTCCCCACTCTCCTCCGCTCTCCAAACTCCTCCGCGCGCCACGCTCCTCCGCTCTCCATGATCCTCTGATCTGCACGCTCTTCCGCTCTCCACGCTCCTCCTCTCTCTACACTCAACCGCTCTCTACACTCATGTGCTCTCCACATTCATCCGTCTTCTACGTTTAATTGCTCTTCATATTCGTACTCTCTTTACACTCAACCGACCTCCACACCCATCCGCCCTCCACACTCAACCGCCAGCAGCGTTCATCCTCCACGCTCACCCCCAGTCATCTATACTCAATCGGTCTCCCCCCACCGCCCTCTCGCCCTCCACAATCTTCCGCCCTCCTCATTCATCTGCTCTCGACACTCATCCGCTCTTGACACTCATCCGCTCTTGACACTCATCCACTCTCGAGACTCATCCGCTCTTGACACTCATCCGCTCTCGACACTCATCCGCTCTCGACATTCATCAGCTCTTCATACTCATACGCTCTACACTCATCCGCTCTCTACACTCATCCGCTCTCCAGACTCATCCGCTCTCCACTCATCCACTCTCCACATTCGTCCTCTCTCCACATTCATCTGCTCTCCACACTCAGTCGCTCTCACATTTCTCCGCTCTCCATGCGCCTCTGCTCTCCACGCTTCTCCGCTCTCAGCACTCTTCCACTCGGTATGCTCCTCCGCTCTGGACGCTCTTCCACTCTCCACGTTCCTCCGCTCTTTACACACAGCCGCTCTCCATACTCAACCGCTCTCTACATTCAGCTGCTCTCCACACTCATCCGTCCTCCACATTCATTTGCTCTTATTATTCAACCGCTCTCCACACTCAACCGTTCTCCAGACTCATCCGCCAAACAGCATTCATCCTCCACACTCATCTACACTCATCAATACTCATCCACACTCATCCTTACTCATTCGCTCTTCCCACTCATCCAGTCATGGTCTCCACACTCAGCCGCTCTCCACATTCATCCGCTCTCCACGCTCATCCACTTTTCACGCTCATCCGCTCTCCACACTCTCTACATTCCTATTATCTAGTGATTTATTCCTATTATCCACTTCACTGTTTAGATCTACATTACTCGTTTTAGTTCTGTTTGTCATTGTAGGTTACAATCTGGTTAGTTTAGTTGTAAATGTATTTATTTAAACTTTTTTTTTTTTTTCTTTAGGTGGTTTGCTGGGTCGGTGTTATTGTGATGATGCTAGTTTGGAACCGGTTGGTTGGGGCAAGGGCTGAGAATGATGCTCCGCCTAACCTGACTGAGTTTGTCTTAGGGATTACTAGGAGGCTGGCTGAGCTTGATCTAAGGGTGCGAGTGGGGTGATAAGGTATTAGCTTTTCTTGAAGATATTGCGGTCCAGTTTTATGTAGTGCTCGATGGGTGAGGCATAAGGTTTTGAAAGCCACCCTACGGGCTACTGGAAGCCAGTGCAGTGTCTTGAGGGCTGGGGATAAGCGGTCTCTTGGACCGAGCGCAAGTAGCACTTTGGCCGCCGTGTTTTGTGCTCTTTGTAGTTTATTCAGTTGGTAGGCATGAATTCCGAGGTATAGGGGGTTACCGTAGTCCAGTCGTGATATGACGATTGATTGGACCGCGGAGACTCTGTTGGGAAATCAGAGATATGGAAAGATGCGCCTAAGGTTTTTGAGGTGGTAGTGGCAGGACTTTGAGACTTTGTTGACTTGGCGCAAGAGTGTTAGGTCAGAGTCTAGGGTGCATCCAAGATTTTTCACTGTGTTGGAGGGTGTCGGACAGTTGCCCATGGCGGGTGGCCAGGGTAGTGGGTGTGGAAGAAGATCTGAGTTGCCGCAAACCATGATTTCTGTTTTGGAGGGGTTTACCAAGAGGTGGCTTTGAGTCATCCAGCATTCTATGTTAAGGAGGCAGGATGCCAGGTCAGGTCGGGAGTTGGGTTTCGCGTTCAAGAATTTTAGAATTAGTTGAGTGTCGTCCGCGTAATTGTAACACAGGATGTTGTGTGCACGAATTATTGGTGGGAGGGTGATCAGGTAGAGATTGAACAGCAGGGCGGATAGACATGCACCTTGTGGGACTCATGTGTCGACTGGTCGGGCTTGGGAGGAAAAGTTGGAGAGTGTCGTTATTTGGTGCCTGTCTTTGAGGAATGAAGCTATCCATTTAAGGATATATATATATAGGGATAGCTTTTGATAGAACTGTTGTTAGGCTTTGAGTGTTTTACCCTTTTCATGCAAAATATGTTTTTAAATCTGTTCTGGTATCGGAGGCTTTGCCCTTTTCCACCTAGAGCAAAGCCAACTCTATATAGCATAAAAGAATAACTGAAAAGAACCGAACATCAGATATAAAGTGGTTGGTGTGCTCCTTGCTTTGCCTCCTGGATATATGTTGCTGCCTTTTTATAGTGTGTAATATTGCATTGGCTTACATTTCAGCTAGTTGGTGGCCTTCTTCCTGTACCTTGCTATCTTGCTACCCCGTCGTTGGACTGGCGGACCAGCGACACAGATATGTGGTGTGACAAGAGTGATAAGTGAGTTCATTAAAGTTGCTTAAGAGTCCTACCCTGCTCGCCTATACCTGCTACATACCAACAAAGCTAAATCCATCACCACATTTGCACTTCCTATTTCCAGCCTTGAACCTATACTTTTAAAATTGAGGATATCCCCAGCATCCAAGTACCAGTCTCACCCATCCCTGACCTCCTCACTTGTTCTAGACCATATTGATCCCAACCAGGAGCGTTTTTCTTTTGTTTTGATTATTGTTTTGTTCAATATTAAGGTTGGATTATTTATGTAACATCATTTTTCTAACCTTAGTTATTTTGTATGAAAGTAAATTTTCCTAATTTTCAGTATTCTTCCATTTTGCAGAATTATTGTTACTGTGTATTATCAAAGGTGAGCCTCACCAGCAAATGAGCAGGACAAACGTTGCACTTGAAAAATATGCAGGAATAGCAGAGGGCAGTGTGCCGAAAAACAAAATGCAGAAAAACGTTGCTGTTCAGATGACAGTGTGGTTTTAATGTATTGAAATGACATTGAAAAGGAACCATTGATTACCAGGTTTGCAGGCTGTACCAAGTGGTAACGGTAACGGCGCACCGCCCAAGTTAATTGTCCAGAGTGCAGCGAGTTCCTTAAAAGAAGATGAAAAGCCGTTACCACCCAATATGGCCTGTCCAACCAGCCATTATAGCTATTTGCCAGTCCTGCACTATAAATTCACAACCTACGTTTGTTGTAGAACATTTAAAAAAAAGAAATTATGATGGGCATCATAGCCATGGCTGCGGTTGCTTCAGTCGAGCGCTTGGTCCCTTTCCATGGTTGCGGCAATGGAGGAGCCGGAGCAGAGCGGCAGAGATGAGTAGGTTGGAGTTTCTGCAGCAGTGAGGAGGTAGGTGGGTGGGTGTGTGTGTGTTTTTTGTATGGAATGAGTTGGCGGGATAAGTCTAATGTCGCCAGTGGATGGGAAGCAGGTGTAGGTTTGCACGTAGCTGTTAGCTTGCTCACAATGTAAGCAACTACCGTGGGGTAAAGCCCATGTACCCAGAATGGCAGTGCCACCTCCTGCCCTGATAGCGCCCGAAGTCTCTCTGAGGTGCATATTTGCTAGACAACTATGTTGCTAATATAACATAACACCTGGCAACCCTCGGTGTAATAAGTGAAGGATACCGAATGATTTATCATGCATCATGGTCCTATGGTGTCCCAGGATGAAAAGATAACAAACCCCTAGGGCACAGGATGAGTCGATTGGAAATGCCACAAGAAACCAAGAGGGCATCAACCATACAAATATGATATGTTACTCGTCAATTACCTTGTAATACATATATATACAATATATATATATATATATATATATGTTTTCCTTTGATTAAACTTGAAATTCACTCGAAATATACGAAATTTCACAGACGACACATGCTTCACATTGTGGCTGCTTGTTATGTGTTTTACACTTTTGCACTCAACAAGCAATGAAAGTTATAACATGCATCCCAGAGAGAACTGCACGCTAGCTATCACATGCAAGTGGGTCAAGGGGTGTGGGAGAATAGACTTTTTTCCGAGACAGCTTGAATGTTCCCACAGCATGAAAAAATGTTGAGTTTAAATAGCACCTCATTTAGATAAGACGTGGTTGACCAAGAGAAACTATTCTGTCCTAGACCTCTCAGGGCCTCCAGTGAGCGCAAGGCTGGCCTGGCGCATTCCTGCTTTGTTTACTTTGCACACGTGTAGGCATGAACATTCCTAGGCATTCGTCAAGCTGCATGTCACTCACTGTATTTAATCTGCAAAACAAAAATACACCATGCAGTCCTGCTTAGTAGGGTTCTATACACAAATACAGAAATGTGTTGGGATCTGCAGAGAGGTCTAGTGATAAATCGGGCTTTTGGTTGTGTGTGTGTCGGGTAAGGAATATCAATTGAGCTAGATGTCACATGGAGCACGTTGTGGTTTAGACTGTAAATAATGACTTGACATCCTCTTAAAAACATTCATTTTGCACTTCATACATAAAGGGTGCAAAAAAAGAAAAAGGGGGGTAGGTTAAACACAATTTCCCTTTCAGTTTGATTTGTTTTTCTTAGCTTCCTTTTTATGGTGCTATTTCACAAAAATCCTTTGCTCTTCACATAGACCTTCTAACACGTGACAGACACATGCGGTGCTCAGAGGCAACATAATATGCATCGTGCTAGAGGCGAGGCAGAGCTGAGTTATTGGGCCTAGCTCGGCTCTGAGAGACTGATGAGAGTTGAGCCGCCAACAGATGTACTGGTTGTCTGTCTTCCCACCCTCAAACACACAACTCATGCCTGTTGTCCTGCATCCTCAACCCCCACAACAAACACCTAACAGATAGAATCCTCCTCCCTGCCCCCCCCCCACAACACAAACCCATAATGGATGTCCTACCTCCCTCCCTGCATAGCAAGAAACCTGTACCTGCCATCCCAAATTGGAAGCTAAAACATTGTTTAATACAATTATTTGTCCATGATCACACACTTTCTGTAAAACTGGGTTTGATCTCACTCTGAACTTTAGACACGTCACCACATATCCTCATCTCTAGATAATTTAAGTGAGAGTTAATGTACGGTTTTAAGACACTCTAACAATTATATGTTTTGAAAAAAGTAATTAAAAGTATACAAATCTCATTTTCAACCTTCCCCGAAATACTTTAAGTCAAGCCAAATGAGTAATTATAGCTTTATTGGCATCATCCTGAATGGAGCTCTACATGTGACAGTATGCAAAGCAATGCCCATGTAAACAATCGCCTGTGTTTTGCAACTGTATTATTGAGAATTCAACATGAAAAAACTAAACTGCAAAAGGTCAGCTACTTGTAATCATTGTTTCACAGAGACTTCGTGCTGGTTATTGTGCACAACATCTAAGAGGTTTAAACCCTAGGGCAGCGATCCCCAGTATGTCAGCAGACACAAGTGGGAGAGACAAGTAGCACATCCACATGTTTTGGATGGCGGGAGTATTTTGACAAAGCTACAGAGCTGTGGGACAGGTTATGTTACGTTATCTTGTATTGGTATAGCACCAGCTGCCATTTATTATGTCGTTGAAGCTCTTGGCCCCTACCAATGTGGCAACGCACCACATCCTTCTCAAACTGGTTAGTACATGGACACCAAATCAATTGTCCACGCAGGTTTCTCATATAGTAAAGGATAATGACCCAGGAAAACCTGTCTTCTCACCTAACAGTGGGTTGCGGTGGAAACAGCAAACATCTCTGGAACTTGCTACCATAGATGGGCAACTCATCGTTTGTAGATACCTAAATATGTTTGTGTCACCCTAGTAAACAACTCCCACAATAGCTTATTGAGAAGTCCACAGATGCCCATGGTGCTCTTAGAAGGTGTTTTTTTTTAATTGCTAGTCTCTTGAAACCCTATCTGTGATATCATAGAGAACTCCCCTTTTGTGCTATTCGAGCACACTGTAAAAATAAAAACAACCATCAACCAAGAAGCACACTTGAGTTTATTGATACAACTACCTTGTCTTGTGGCAGTGGAAGCACCTTTTATTGGACCAGCACAAATATTCAGATATCAAAAATATACATTAGCTGTCAGATCCATTCTTTCACAAAGAATTATCTTTATTCAACCTGTTATGGCACTGACCTGTTAGCACCTCACCGCTCATCTCTGCATTTGCCATACCTGTGATCTGTATATTCCTCTACAGTCTAGACAAATGGCCAATTGGTCCATTGCGATACCTTGCTTTCCAATATTTCGTTTGGGCCAGTATAGACACCAAAGGGCTGCTAACATGATAGAGGCTGCATTTTATAAGACCATCAGGTGTTACTATGTGTTGAAACATACCTTCCCTACCACCGCAGAGAGATTTGAGACAGTAAAAGGTCAAGCACGTATTTAGAAAGAAGGAAGACATGCCGAGGCACCCTTTGAAACCAAACGATCAAGAAAGAGTGATGTGCCATCTTAGCTACATGTTTCCCTCCCTCCATGTATCCTACTTTAATTTTCTTTGTCAGTCTAATATTCTTGTTAAAGTTCATTTTGCCAGGTCAAAATTTAGGGGATGTGTCCAGAAGTATTTAATAGAAAGAGGTGCAATTTTCAAAAGGCTGGGGTTTGGTTTGTGAGAAAGGTCATTGTTGGTACCTGAGAGTTTATTCCTAGGGTGGTCTAAGACGACAGTGCAGAATATCTCTCGAGCTTTCTGTAAACAAGAGCGAGTAGGCACTGGGGTAGCACGGTGCAACCTGCTGTTTGCCTTTAAGATAGCCCATTGTGTTGAGTGCATGATGCAGAAATCAATCTGTGTAGGTCTTGGACAGCAAAGGTTTGGACTCTGTTCAGAATAAATTTGTCCCCAAGAACTAACAATGCCATCACTCCCGTGTCCCTCCTAATCCTAAAATCAACTTATTGCATGCCATTACAGTTGGCAATAAGAACACATATTCTTACATCACTTAGAAATTAAAGAAGCGTACAGCATTCACAGATGAGGAAAATAAATCCACTAAATGTTTTGCAGGTTTTTTACATTAATGAAAATAACTTGCAGTGCATTTTTGTATATTCGCTGGTGCACTTTATATTACGACCAGTGTTCAATTAGAATACTTAAAAATGTCTAAAATGCATGTTATTTCAATAACCCCAAAATCTTTGTATTCATATTATTTAAACTATGGTTTATATACAACAATTTAGTCATATATTGACTACAAGTATAGCGTTTCATAAAAGGTCAATAAAACACAAACTTCCAAAATTCACAGTAGCCTAAAATCACTAAAACACATATACAATAATGTAATTTCACACCATTAAATACCATAACCTGCATTCCGCTCCATTGGCTTTGTCAATACTTTGTTCCCATTCCACTGCAGTGATCAGTTTCTCATCTCGTTTATGTTGAGATTGGGTCATTACTTAACATTGTGAAATAATGAAGTACATTTTAGCAAAGAATGCTGGCAACAGAACAATAAACCAGGTTGAATGTTCATCGGTGCAGCCGTATCCAGGAGGAGAACACAGCGGAGGGCGTTTTATTAAAAGTGTTAATTGCATTGAGGGGATTGCCAACATTAACACTTACATGCTGTTGGGTCCCATGCATGCAATGTCCTACTTGGACAAAACAGAGAACAAAAGGAAAGCGTACGTATAGACTAAGGGGCCGATTCATGGAACAAACGTGCGCCGAAAATCGTTGCGCAAGCAGGCGCAAGCAGCGCAAGCGGAAAAAAACAGGCGCACGCGATTCATGGAAGTCCCTGCGCGTGTTCACCTCGGGATGTGCACCAAACCCGTACATGGCGCACAAGTCACTGCAACATCCCGAAAGGCGTGCGCGACGCGCACAGTGAAAGCGCACAACCACGGCGCATACACCAGAAAGTGGGCAGGACACGGGGCGTAACGCGCGGAATGGGGAACAACGCGCGAAAATAAGGGCGTAACTGGGGATGTACTGCAGGGAAGCAGACGGAACGCCCACACGCACTCGAACCACATGTATTCATGGAATCGAATAGGGCAAAGCCACGCACAGCCAAAGACACGCACAAGCTGAAACACGTCCGCCACACGAAGGCAGGCGGTAGAGTCCCAGCGCATCACAAAAGTGGCAACATACAGCAATTGGGCCTGTGCGAGCGGGGCACGTGTATTGCGGGGGTGCGCGGGAAGCAACACACGCGATCGAGCGGGGTATGTGTATTTCGGGGGCGCGCGGGAAGTTACACACGCGATTGAGCGGGGTACGTGCATATCGGGGGTGCGCGGGTAGTTACACACGCGATTGAGCGGGGTATGTGTATTTCGGGGGTGCGCGGGAAGTTACACACGCGATTGAGTGGGGTACGTCTATTTCGGGGGTGCGCGGGAAGTTACACACGCGATTGAGCGGGGTACGTGTATATCGGGGGTGCGCGGGTAGTTACACACGCGATTGAGCGGGGTACGTGTATTTCGGGGGTGCGCGGGAAGTTACACACGCGATTGAGCGGGGTACGTGTATTTCTGGGGTGCGCCGGAAGTCACACATGCGATCTCATCAGGGTACGTGTATTTCAGGGTGCGGGGGAAGTATCCCACGCAACATCAGCAGGGTACGTGTATTCCAGGGGTGCACGGGAAGTTCTACACGCAATTCCATCAGGGTACGTGTATTACAGGGGTGCGCAGGAAGTTCCACACGCGATATCATCAGGGTACGTGTATTACAGGGGTGCGCGGGGAGCAGCACACGTGAATTGCACGTGTGGGTCCTCCCAGGTGTTCACTCTACACCCTCCACGGCCCCTGCAGGTGGCTCACACCACAGGGGCCTACCCAGCACATGTCATGCAGGCACCCCATCCACCATGGCCATGCCCACCAGCCAACCCACATGTCAACTTGCACTACTGCCCACCAACGCATGTCCCCCTGCACCCCCAGCCACCAGGGGCACCCTCCACCAGGCCCCCACCCATGTCTCCCACCACCCCCACCCCCCCAGTCACCAGGGGCAGCCTCCACCAGGCCCCCACCCATGTCTCCCACCACCCCCACCCCCCAGCAGTGCATGGGCAGCCTCCACCAGGCCCCCACCCATGTCTCCCACCACCCCCACCCCCCAGCAGTGCAGGGGCAGCCTCCACCAGGCCCCCACCCATGTCTCCCACCACCCCCACCCCCCAGCAGTGCAGGGGCAGCCTCCACCAGGCCCCCACTCATTTCCCCTATCACCCCCACCCCCCAGCCACCAGGGGCAGCCTCCACCAGGCCCCCACTCATGTCTCCCTGCACCCCCACCCCCAGCAGTGCAGGGGCAGCCTCCACCAGGCCCCCACTCATGTCCAACTCATGTCTCCCATCACCCCCACCCCCAGCAGTGCAGGGGCAGCCTCCACCTGGCCCCCACTCATGTCCAACTCATGTCTCCCATCACCCCCACCCCCAGCAGTGCAGGGGCAGCCTCCACCAGGCCCCCACTCATGTCTCCCTGCACCCCCACCCCCTAGCAGTGCAGGGGCAGCCTCCACCAGGCCCCCACTCATGTCTCCCTGCACCCCCACCCCCCAGCCACCAGGGGCAGCCTCCACCAGGTCCCCACTCATGTCTCCCATCACCCCCACCCCCCAGCAGTGCAGGGGCAGCCTCCACCAGGCCCCCACCCATGTCTACCACCACCCCCACACCCCAGCAGTGCAGGGGCAGCCTCCACCAGGCCCCCACTCATGTCTCCCATCACCCCCACCCCCCAGCCACCAGGGGCAGCCTCCACCAGGCCCCCACTCATGTCTCCCTGCAACCCCACCCCCCAGCAGTGCAGGGGCAGCCTCCACCAGTCCCCCACTCATATCTCCCACCACCCCCACCCCCAGCCACCAGGGGCAGCCTCCACCAGGCCCCCACCCATGTCTCCCACCACCCCCACCCCCCAGCACTGTGGGTCACCTGCCAGCAGGCCCCCTCCCATGTCCAACCATGTTCCCCACCACCCCCACCCCCCAGCACTGTGGGGCACCTGCCAGCAGACCCCACCCATGTCTCCCACCACCTCCACCCCCCAGCCACCAGGGGCAGCCTCCACCAGGCCCCCACCCGGCCCCCACCCATGTCTCCCACCACCCCCACCCGCCAGCAGTGCAGGGGCAGCCTCCACCAGGCCCCCACTCATGTCTCCCTGCACCCCCACCCCCGAGGAGTGCAGGGGCAGCCTCCACCAGGCCCCCACCCATGTCTCCCACCACCCCCACCCCCCAGCAGTGCAGGGGCAGCCTCCACCAGGTCCCCAACCATGTCTCCCACCACCCCCACGCCCCAGCAGTGCAGGGGCACCCACCACCAGGACCCCACCCATGTCTTCCACCACCCCCACCCCCCAGCAGTGCAGGGGCAGCCTCCACCAGGCCCCCACCCATGTCTCTCACCACCCCCACCCCCCAGCCACCAGGGGCAGCCTCCACCAGGCCCCCACTCATGTCTCCCTGCACCCCCACCCCCCAGCAGTGCAGGGGCAGCCTCCACCAGGCCCCCACTCATGTCCAACTCATGTCTCCCATCACCCCCACCCCCAGCAGTGCAGGGGCAGCCTCCAACAGGCCCCCACTCATGTCCAACTCATGTCTCCCATCACCCCCACCCCCAGCAGTGCAGGGGCAGCCTCCACCAGGCCCCCACCCATGTCTCCCACCACCCCCACCCCCCAGCCACCAGGGGCATCCTCCACCAGGCCCCCACTCATGTCTCCCTGCACCCACACCCCCCAGCAGTGCAGGGGCAGCCTCCACCAGGCCCCCACTCATGTCCAACTCATGTCTCCCATCACCCCCACCCCCAGCAGTGCAGGGGCAGCCTCCACCAGGCCCCCACTCATGTCCAACTCATGTCTCCCATCACCCCCACCCCCAGCAGTGCAGGGGCAGCCTCCACCAGGCCCCCACCCATGTCTCACACCACCCCCACCCCCCAGCCACCAGGGGCATCCTCCACCAGGCCCCTACCCATGTCTCCCACCACCCTCACCCCCCAGCAGTGCAGGGACAGCCTCCACCAGGCCCCCACCCATGTATCACACCACCCCCACCCCCAGCACTGTGGGGCACCTGCCAGCAGGCCCCCACCCATGTACAACCATGTTCCCCACCACCCCCCCCAGCACTGTGGGGCACCTGCCAGCAGGCCCCACCCATGTCTCCCACCACCCCCACCCCCCAGCCACCAGGGGCAGCCTCCACCAGGCCCCCACCCATGTCTCCCACCACCCCCACCCCCCAGCCACAGGGGCAGCCTCCACCATGCCCCCACTCATGTCTCCCTGCACCCCCACCCCCCCAGCAGTGCAGGGGCAGCCTCCACCAGGCCCCCACTCATGTCCAACTCATGTCTCCCATCACCCCCACCACCAGCAGTGCAGGGGCAGCCTCCACCAGGCCCCCACTCATGTCCAACTAATGTCTCCCATCACCCCCACCCCCAGCAGTGCAGGGGCAGCCTCCACCAGGCCCCCACCCATGTCTCCCACCACCCCCACCCCCCAGCCACCAGGGGCAGCCTCCACCAGGCCCCCACTCATGTCTCCCATCACCCCCACCCCCCAGCAGTGCAGGGGCAGCCTCCACCAGGCCCCCACTCATGTCCAACTCATGTCTCCCATCACCCCCACCCCCAGCAGTGCAGGGGCAGCCTCCACCAGGCCCCCACTCATGTCCAACTCATGTCTACCATCACCCCCACCCCCAGCAGTGCAGGCACAGCCTCCAACAGGCCCCCACTCATGTCTCCCATCACCCCCACCCCCCAGCAGTGCAGGGGCAGCCTCCACCAGGCCCCCACCCCTGTCTCCCACCACCCCCACCCCCCCAGTCACCAGGGGCAGCCTCCACCAGGTCCTCACCCATGTCTCCCACCACCCCCACCCCCAGCAGTGCAGGGGCAGCCTCCACCAGGCCCCCACCCATGTCTCACACCACCCCCACCCCCCAGCACTGTGGGGCACCTGCCAGCAGGCCCCCACCCATGTCCAACTCATGTTCCCCACCACCCCCACACCCCAGCAGTGCAGGGGCAGCCTCCACCAGCCCCCACTCATGTCTCCCATCACCCCCACCCCCCAGGGGCAGCCTCCACCAGGCCCCCACTCATGTCTCCCTGCACCCCCACCCCCCAGCAGTGCAGGGGCAGCCTCCACCAGTCCCCCACTCATATCTCCCACCACCCCCACCCCCCAGCCACCAGGGGCAGCCTCCACCAAGCCCCCACCCATGTCTCCCACCACCCCCACCCCCCAGCCACCAGGGGCATCCTCCACCAGGCCCCCACCCATGTCTCCCACCACCCCCACCCCCCAGCAGTGCAGGGGCAGCCTCCACCAGGCCCCCACCCATGTCTCCCACCACCCCCACCCCCCAGCAGTGCAGGGGCAGCCTCCACCAGCCCCCCACCCGTGTCTCACACCACCCCCACCCCCAGCACTGTGGGGCACCTGCCAGCAGGCCCCCACCCATGTCCAACCATGTTCCCCACCACCCCCACCCCCCAGCACTGTGGGGCACCTGCCAGCAGGCCCCACCCATGTCTCCCACCACCCCCACCCCCCAGCCACCAGGGGCAGCCTCCACCAGGCCCCCACCCATGTCTCCCACCACCCCCACCCCCCAGCCACCAGGGGCAGCCTCCACCAGGCCCCCACTCATGTCTCCCTGCACCCCCACCCCCCAGCAGTGCAGGGGCAGCCTCCACCAGGCCCCCACTCATGTCCAACTCATGTCTCCCATCACCCCCAACCCCAGCAGTGCAGGGGCAGCCTCCACCAGGCCCCCACTCATGTCCAACTCATGTCTCCCATCACCCCCACCCCCAGCAGTGCAGGGGCAGCCTCCACCAGGCCCCCACCCATGTCTCCCACCACCCCCACCCCCCAGCCACCAGGGGCAGCCTCCACCAGGCCCCCACTCATGTCTCCCTGCACCCCCACCCCCCAGCAGTGCAGGGGCAGCCTCCACCAGGCCCCCACTCATGTCCAACTCATGTCTCCCATCACCCCCACCCCCAGCAGTGCAGGGGCAGCCTCCACCAGGCCCCCACTCATGTCCAACTCATGTCTCCCATCACCTCCACCCCCAGCAGTGCAGGGGCAGCCTCCAACAGGCCCCCACTCATGTCTCCCATCACCCCCACCCCCCAGCAGTGCATGGGCAGCCTCCACCAGGCCCCCACTCATATCTCCCACCACCCCCACCCCCCAGCCACCAGGGGCAGCCTCCACCAGGCCCCCACCCATGTCTCCCACCACCCCCACCCCCCAGCAGTGCAGGGGCAGCCTCCACCAGGCCCCCACTCATGTCCAACTCATGTCTCCCATCACCCCCACCCCCAGCAGTGCAGGGGCAGCCTCCAACAGGCCCCCACCCATGTCTCCCATCACCCCCACCCCCCAGCAGTGCAGGGGCAGCCTCCACCAGGCCCCCACCCATGTCTCCCACCCCCCCACCCCCCCAGTCACCAGGGGCAGCCTCCACCAGGTCCCCACCTTTGTCTCCCACCACCCCCACCCCCCAGCAGTGCAGGGGCAGCCTCCACCAGGCCCCCACCCATGTCTCACACCACCCCCACCCCCCAGCCACCAGGGGCATCCTCCACCAGGCCCCCACTCATTTCCCCTATCACCCCCACCCCCCAGCAGTGCAGGGGCAGCCTCCACCAGGCCCCCACTCATGTCTCCCATCACCCCCACCCCCAGCCACCAGGGGCAGCCTCCACCAGGCCCCCACTCATGTCTCCCTGCACCCCCACCCCCCAGCAGTGCAGGGGCAGCCTCCACCAGGCCCCCACTCATGTCCAACTCATGTCTCCCATCACCCCCAACCCCAGCAGTGCAGGGGCAGCCTCCACCAGGCCCCCACTCATGTCCAACTCATGTCTCCCATCACCCCCACCCCCAGCAGTGCAGGGGCAGCCTCCAACAGGCCCCCACTCATGTCTCCCATCACTCCTAACCCCCAGCAGTGCAGGGGCAGCCTCCACCAGGCCCCCACTCATGTCTCCCACAACCCGCACCCCCCCAGTCACCAGGGGCAGCCTCCACTAGGTCCCCACCTATGTCTCCCACCACCCCCACCCCCCAGCAGCGCAGGGGCAGCCTCCACCAGGCCCCCACCCATGTCTCACACCACCCCCACCCCCCAGCCACCAGGGGCATCCTCCACCAGGCCCCCACTCATTTCCCCTATCACCCCCACCCCCCAGCCACCAGGGGCAGCCTCCACCAGGTCCCCACCCATGTCTCCCACCACCCCCACCCCCCAGCAGTGCAGGGGCAGCCTCCACCAGGCCCCCACTCATGTCTCCCCGCACCCCCACCCCCCAGCAGTGCAGGGGCAGCCTCCACCAGGCCCCCACCCATGTCTCCCACCACCCCCACCCCCCCAGTCACCAGGGGCAGCCTCCACCAGGTCCCCACCCATGTCTCCCACCACCCCCACCCCCCAGCAGTGCAGGGGCAGCCTCCACCAGGCCCCCACCCATGTCTCCCACCACCCCCACCCCCCCAGTCACCAGGGGCAGACTCCACTAGGCCCCCACCCATGTCTCCCACCACCCCCACCCCCCCAGTCACCAGGGGCAGCCTCCACCAGGTCCCCACCCATGTCTCCCACCACCCCCACCCCCCAGCAGTGCAGGGGCAGCCTCCACCCGGCCCCCACCCATGTCTCCCACCACCCCCACCCCCCAGCAGTGCAGGGGCAGCCTCCACCAGGCCCCCACTCATGTCCAACTCATGTCTCCCATCACCCCCACCCCCAGAAGTGCAGGGGCAGCCTCCAACAGGCCCCCACTCATGTCTCCCATCACCCCCACCCCCCAGCAGTGCAGGGGCAGCCTCCACCAGGCCCCCACCCATGTCTCCCACCCCCCCACCCCCCCAGTCACCAGGGGCAGCCTCCACCAGGTCCCCACCCATGTCTCCCACCACCCCCACCCCCAGCAGTGCAGGGGCAGCCTCCACCAGGCCCCCACCCATGTCTCACACCACCCCCACCCCCCAGCCACCGGGGGCAGCCTCCACCAGGCCCCCACTCTTGTCTCCCTGCACCCCCATCCCCCAGCAGTGCAGGGGCAGCCTCCACCAGGCCCCCACTCATGTCCAACTCATGTCTCCTATCACCCCCACCCCCAGCAGTGCAGGGGCAGCCTCCATCAGGCCCCCACTCATGTCCAACTCATGTCTCCCATCACCCCCACCCCCAGCAGTGCAGGGGCAGCCTCCAACAGGCCCCCACTCATGTCTCCCATCACCCCCACCCCCCAGCAGTGCAGGGGCAGCCTCCACCAGGCCCCCACCTATGTCTCCCACCACCCCCACCCCCCCAGTCACCAGGGGCAGCCTCCACCAGGTCCCCACCCATGTCTCCCACCACCCCCACCCCCCAGCAGTGCAGGGGCAGCCTCCACCAGGCCCCCACCCATATGCAACTCATGTTCCCCAGCCAACATGTCATCACAATCTAGATCCCTGGTCCCTATGGTCAGCCTCCAAATGCAAAACACCCACCCAAGTATTGCATCCACCCACTCATAATTTGCAATTACATCACAGAACACCAATTGCAAGTTCCGAAACAAACACATTTCCCTCACACACACCCAATGGGTGTCAGTGAATCTCAAAACACATATCATGAAATGCATGAAACCAATGAGATACCACACATTGAAGTTCACCAAAAATAATATGTATTAAAGGAAACATCAATAGAATAAAAAATGAAGAAACAGAAACGTGAATGTACAAAAATGAAAAGAAGCATGTCCGTCAAAAAAAGCAAAACCAAAAATAAAAATCCAAAGTAATGTCCAAAGTCAATGTCCACAAAACAAAATCCAATGGGAAATAAAAAAGAAAGCCATTGCTCCATGGTCAAAAATAGAAAAAAAATACAATCCAACTGTCAACTATGTACATGGGAACAATCCAGGGTCCATTATCCCAACAAAATAAAGGAAACCTATCTAACTACACTAACTAATAAAATAAACTATATACAAAAATGTGGCCAATGTCCGAAAGGTCCAAATAAAATAAAAACAAAAATGAAACCTAACACTACCTAGAAACTATGTACAAGGGCAGCGGGCTAGTTTCACGGCTCACTTGTGGATGTTCCGGGCCAGGGCATCATCAAACTCCTCCTCAATGTCCTGGAGGCGGTCCTCCTCCATGGCCCCGAGGGTCCGCAGGGCCGCCGACGTCTCCACCTCCAAACCCCTGGGGATTGCCTCGAGGCACTCGGCCCGCCTCAGGGCCCTCCGCATGGAGTTCTCCGCCCTGACCATTGAGAGCCGTGCCTCTTCCGCCCGCTGCCGCTCCGCATCTATGGCGTGGCCCAACCGCTGCCACACGGAAGACACTCTCTGTCCTGGGTCCTCCTGCCCCTCCGATGTCGAAGGCCCGAGCCTTCATGGCTCCCACCACGTTGCTGCTGCTGCTGTGCCTCTGCCCGTGCACTGCCTCCTGCTGCCTGCACATCCTCCGCCGGCTGGGGTGCAGTTGTTGATGTGGCCACCCCTGCTGGACGTCCGACTCCCGACTGTGGCAGGGATGCCTCCTCCACCAGCCTGGCCGCACCGTCAGAGGCAGCTCCATAGGGCACCCAGGTGACTGATGGGTCGGAAGATGGCACAGAGGACGACTGGCGCGTAGGGGGTCCAGTTGAGGAGGGGGTCGGAGCAAGCCCCATCAGACGGAGGAATCCGGCCTGGGTGACCTGTCCCAGCAGGCTGACGTGGTCAACGAGCCATTCGAGATGACTCGCAGTCTCTTCATGAAAAGACTGCAGGTCACCTCGCATGGCCCGTTGACGCAACGCCACACCAGCCAGGACAGGCTCAACCCGGACCTGGATAGCCACGTCCGCAGGCAGAGGAAGGCCAGTTGACGTGAGCTCATCCCCTGCCTGAAAACGGGTCTGGACGTAGGCATCCCTGCTGGTGCAAGATGATGCAGGGACAGGATCGGGGACAGGATTGCACACAGGCACCTCCGCGGCGGCCTGTGCTGCCTCCTGTCCCTGGTCCTGCACTGCACCACTAGCACCAGTGGGATCCCCACCTCCAGACCCCGTCTCTGATGCTTGCACGGCCTCCTCCTCCACCAAACCCCCCACCAACCTGGATGACTCTGTGCCATCTTCCCCTGTTGGGCCCTGTGGGGTCCCAGCTGCCCCTTCTGCTGCCGAGGAGTCCAACTCCAACCTCCGCCTCTTGGACCTCCCCCCGGCAGCTGCGGCCTGGGACGTGGCACCGGACTCCTCACTCCCCGACGAGATGACAACCTGGGAGGGGAGCCGGGCCTTGCGTCTCCGGCTGGCGGTCGGATCCCCGCCGCTGTGCTCCACAGCACCTTCTCCGCCCTCTTCATCAGTTGACGCTGCAGACAGGGAGAAACAAAACACAGGCATCAGGGCACTGTACAATGGACACATACACACATGACAGTTGTACATGAGTGGCATTGGCAAACCTCATACATGTCATCACAATCCCCAACACACATGTCATTACAACTCGCACACATGAGCCATACCACAGCCATATCGCAACTGCCACCACCATCCAATAACATACAACAGCATGAGCAGCCAAAGGTGAGCCAGACATCACATGTAACACAGGAAGTGCACCACACATGTACACACACCACCACACTTGCATGCATGTGTACACCTCTGCCAAGTGTCGCACTGTTCAGACGGGCATCCATGTCACATCTGCCAATCAGGCTTCCACATACCGCTGTCACATGCATCCATGTTGCATCACTGTTGCACCCTTGTCAAATACACACACATGCACATGTACACAGTGCTGATACATGCAGCCGAAAACAACATACATGCGTGACATCACGGACATGTCTACTTACATACACATTCATCCAAACATGTGTGCCCACACAACTGCATTTGGCATGCAAGCCTACACACACAAGCACCATCCATGTCTCACACATTACAGCCCTCGCATGTGTCAGCCCCACGGCCCTGTACACCCCCACCCATACTCGACCCCATACAAACAGATGTGCAACCTGCACACTACTGAATAATCACCACCCGCACTGCTCACAATCAGGATGCATGTACACTCACCGCTCGACTCCAGACGGGTCTGCTTCTCAAGGACCTGGACGTGGAGCGCTGGGGATATGCGTTCCAGGACCCTCATCTGTTCTTCCGACAAGTGGCCCCGGCGCCCCTTGGCATCCGCTGCCTTCAAGAGGCGCCGGGCCTTGTTCAGGGTCCTGGACCTGAAGTCCTCCCAGCGCTTCCTGACATGTTGTAAGTCGCGGACTGCCACCCCCTCCGCATTGATGGCAGTCACGATGTCAGTCCAGATCCGAGTCCGTCCTTCCTTGTCGGCGCGGGAACTTCCGAAGAGGGCATCATACTGCCCCAAGACTTGCTCCACCACTGGTGCCCCTCTGCCTCTCTGGCCGGGGGTTGTCAGTGGTTACAGATGGTGTTTGCCCCGACATGACAACCCCAGAGGCAGGAGTGGGTGGGCAACTGGGTCCTGGGGCTGGGCTGTGGAGCGATGGAATCCCAGTCGGGAGTCTTCGGTTCCAGCAGGGGTGGTCACAGCAACAGCACCCCTGGCTGATGTGCAGGCAGCAAATGGCAGCGCACGCGGGCAGCAGGCAGTCAGGCAGCAGCAGATGGCAGGTGGGAGCGTGCTCGGGGCTCTGGGGGGCAGTAGTTCGGCCTTCTGGGCAGGAGCGTGGTCTTCCGTGTGCTTACGCGTGGCCAGCTTGATACGGAGTATTTGGCACGTGAAAAATCTGCACGTCAGCGTGTAATTCGAGGAAAGGCCCTTAGCGCGTAAGCTCGTCTGCACGCATACGCATTTTCATTGGACAGAAGGCCCCTCAAGCGCAAGCGCCCCTGTGACGTGACGCGTACAGACGTGCATGCGCATTTCAGCGCGCGTGAAAAACTGCACGTCCGCGTGTAATACAAGGAAAGGGCCCATGCGCGTAAGCGCGCGTGGAAACTGCACGTCCACGTGTAATACGAGGAAAGGGCCATGCGCGTAAGCGCGCGTGGAAACTGCACGTCCGCGTGTAATACGAGGAAAGGGCCATGCGCGTAAGCGCACGTGGAAACTGCACGTCCGCGTGTAATACGAGGAAAGGGCCCATGCGCGTAAGTGACGTGACGCGCGCGTGCGTTTCCCTCAGCACGGGTTAAAGGTGAGCGGGCCCAGCAGTTCGCTGTACGTGCCTTTCGTGGAGACCGACGTGTGTTGCTGCTTCCTGTTGTTTCGCGCGCCATCACAACTTCACAGCTATCAAGGACGTATCTCTTCTTTTGGCGGGGGTATTGGCTACGCGTGTTTTTCTGCATCGTGCTAGTCAGACGGTGAGTCGCACACGCTCTTTTTCCCACTGCGGGTGCCCCTGTGTATCGCACCCATTTTCGATGTCATAGTAGCCTGCGTGTCCCACGCGCACGCGTTATTCGTGTTACTGGGTGCCACCGCGTACTGCGGGAGGTTGAATCCACGCACGTAGGCTGCAGGGTTGCGTGCACGGTTTTACTGCAGTTTTGGGGTGCCTGAGCATTGCGTGACCCGTCACCACATCACCGGGGTCACATACAGCCTTGCAGGTGCAGGGGGGCTGTTAACATCTTGCTTCCCACCCCCTTCACCCCAATTGCCCAGGTCAATTGTGGTGCACACCTCCCATTGGCACCACTCCATCTGTGCCAGCACTACTACATCTGTGCCATGGTTGGGAGGCCACCAAAGTTGAGGGGTGACTCAGCTGGGCGTACTCCTCGTGGCGGGTGTGGTCGGGGACGTGGCTGTGGTGACCAGGGAGTAGGGGGACTCCAGGGTGTCCAGGGCAGCCACAGAGGGGGAAGAGGCAGGGGTGCGCCACTTGAGCACAATGTTGTGCCATGTGTCGGTGCAGCCATGCCACCACCCCCTGTGGTTCCGGGGGATGCAGCTCCTGCATCTGGCACTGGCACCCATATGACCCGGCAGTCCGTTCCATCGACTGCCACGGGCCCAAGGGTAGTGGTAGCTGCAGGTGCAGCTGTGGACACCGCCACCCAGGCTCAGGGTCTGCCAGCGCAGGCTGCGTTGGCACTTGAAGAGCCCTTGGTAGATGTCCAACAGGCCAGGGGGGAAACCATGGGGGCAGGCCGGGCTGCTCAGACCAAGACACGTGTCCCTGGGGCAGTCATGTCATCTGCTGCCCCGAACAGCCGGGTGTTGGCAAGTGCAGGGGCAGATGCACCCAACAGCACCCCGGTTGTGAGTCTGCCAACCAGGACCGTTGCGGCCAACGACCCTGCCACAGCTGATGTTGCTGCGCAGGGTCCATTAGTGGGCACCCAGCTGCCACTGACACAAGTCAGGCCTTTGGTCATCCCTCCACCTGCCACTCTCTTGGCTCAATCCACCGAACCCACTGGCCATACTGGTCAGGGCGGCATTAGCCAGCCAGGGTCTGCGCCACAGTCCAAGAGGAGGAAGGTTGCACCTGCAGCACAGGCTGGGACCCCACACACAGCCACGACCTCCTGCACGTCGAGGAAGAAGCCTTTCTGTAAGCAGGAACTGGACTTCCTCGTGGACTACGTGCGGGGCCACAGCCGTGACATGCTAGTGGGTGCCAATAGTCAGACCACGGCTGCCCAACGTGACACCCACTGGAAGCATGTTGCGGAACATGTCGTGGCGCAGGAGTGCAAAAAGCGTTGGAATGACATCAAGCGCAGCACTAAGGCCAAGCGTGCCTCAAATTACAACTTGACTCTGGTGACTGGCGGTGGGCCTACACCAGAGGAGGAAGAACTCACTCCGCATGAGGCTCTCGTTGCTGAGTTCATACCACCAGAATTGGTCGAAGGAGTGGGAGAGAAGCTGGACTTTGATGCCCAGTCCAGTGAGTGTTGATGCGTGTTTGTTGAGGACGTGTGTGTTTCACTTGTGGGATGTGTTGTGCATGATTGCTGCTACATGTGACGTGTACATGGTTCTGATGTGTAAGTAATGCAATGCTACCGTCATGCATGTCTCCTCTGCCTGCATGCGGGACTCCATGTAGGCATGCTCCCTTGCCCCTCCTCCGCCACTCTGCACCCCAGTTCCACCTTTGCACTGGTCTGCTTCAATCTTGCCAATGTGTACTTTCTTGTTCATGTGTCCTGTGTAGATGCAAACTTCCAACGTAGAATCTGCCAGACATATGCCGTGTGGTACAGCCTTAGTACTCGATGCAGGGTATCTCACTTGTACTGTGCATGGGTCAGATGTCCCGCAGGGACATGAGTGCCCATTCATGCTCCATGTGCATTGCACGCATTCCCCTATGTGTCCTTGACTGGATGATCACTGTAATATAAGTCCTTGGTTACATACATTGGCTGCCATCTCATCAGCCTTCCCATGTCAACTGTGGCTCTGTCCTGCGTTGCACACATGTTTAGGCTCTGACAATCTGTGTGGCTCACAGGCCTCAGCCTGTTCAATGGCCAATGACTCTGTCCAACTCTTGTTGTGTCTTCTTCACACGTGGGCGGCCTCCCTAGTTTCCATCATGTGTCCTGCCCACTGTCCCAGCATCATTTGCAGTGTTGTAATTTGAATCACATCAAGCTGTTGATGCCAGCCAACACTGCCTGTCAATACACAGGTGTATGGTCAGCCTTTTGATTCCATGCTAGGCATCCCTGCTTTGGTACTGGGGTGGAGGGGTGCTTGGCTTCTAGACATGGTACACATTGAATGCACAATGCACGTGATGTCTGAATTTGACATTGCACTGCCTTCACATTTCCTGGCACACACCATGTAGTGCTTGTACATGTAGGTAGTGAGTGGCGTACACATTTTCTGCACTGCATAGACCCACTTCCATGGAAACTGCCACCTTTCAACAGGTCTGATCACAGAAGCTATTCAAAGTAGACCCAGCATGCATGCCAGGTCATATGTTGTGTGTCACATGTCTGCCGGATGCCTTTGCTGTCGGTGTGTGTGTGTGTGGTGTGCGTCTGACATGTGTATTGACCTTTTTCTCTCTATTTTTCAGGTGATGACGCAATGGAGGCAGAGGATGGTGTTGTCATGCCAGACACAGGGTTGGTAACGCCACATCAACCCGGCACTAGTGGGGGTCGTGGGGTGGTAGGCCACGAAAACCCCCAAGTGCTGCAGTCTATCTTGTCTCTGGCTGCCTATGAGTCCAGCCTTGATGACGACTCTGACGTCCATGTTGAGTTGGATGAGCATCAAGTCCATGTGTCAGGGGTGAGTGATTCTGATGTGGACACTCCTCTGTCTGCGACACCTGCACTGAGGGATCAGACAGTCTTGGTTCCTCCGCCCGTGGTGGATCGGGACGCAGGGTCACCCTCCACACCAGTCACTGATGTGCCTGGGACATCACGTCGACGGGGGCATGTAGTCGTGCAGCAGCAGGCGGTGCCAACACAGCGAGGACCCCCGGTCCTTGGGTCCCGCAGGGGTCAAGCCCGGCAACGCGGTCGCCGCGCGCAACCGCTGTATACTGAGTGGGAGCAAGACATGACTGCCAATTCCGAACGGCAGGGGGCAGCAATGGAGAACATTGCTGAGAGCATGGAGCGTGTGGCCCGATCTGTGCTCCCCCCTGCTAGGCAGGTGCTTCTCCAGCAGCAGGCGGCACGGTCCACGGCCCGCTCCCTCAGGCTGGGCATGGCGACCTCAGACAGGGCACGCCAGGCTGAAATGTCGTCTCTGCGTCAAGCAATTGCTGCTCACGCAGAGGCGCACATGGATGCCCTGTGGGAGGAGTATGCTTCCCTCAGATCCACTCTGGGTGTCCTTATGATGTCCCAGAGGCAGCAGGCAGAGGAGAGGTTTGCACAGCTTGAGCGTACCATCTCGGCTGAGCTACAGGCTTGCCGGGAGGTGCAGCGGTTGTCCAGCCAGGCCTTGCAGGAGGAACTCTGTGTTGCACGTGCTACCTTGCAAGAGGAAGCACGTGTATCACGGGAGGTTCTGCATGCAGACCTACGTCATATCGCCACACAGAACCAGGCTCACCCGTCCGGCAGACTTGCTGCCGACGAGGGGCAACCTGCGGCTAGGCGTGGCCAGGCTACTGTGCCACGTCCTCCTTTCCAGGATGAGCCAGACTCGGACGACCATCTATCTCCCACATAGGTCGTGCTGTGCAGGCGTTGAGCCCATGGAGGATTTTTTTTTTGGCTCAGCATCATCGCATGTGGATGTTGAGCAGCACCCTGTACCTCCCCCCTCCTGGGTGCCTCCCCTCCCCCCCGGGTCATATGTGGCCATTTTTGATTTTTCTTTTAGTTTAGTTAGTTAAGTTTCTGTTTGATAGTTAGTTTAAATAGGTAATGTAGGTTTTCCATAGTTAGTGTAATTAGTTAATAGTTGATTTAGTTTAAAATTGCTAGTCTATTGTGCTTTCATGTGACGGTGCGGTGCTTTGTGGCTTTTGAAGGCATCCACTGTCTGTTCCAGCTGGGCCCTTCATGGTTGTCTTGTGTATGTGTTTGCTGCTTGGGTTCCTTGACTCACATATGCCACTCCTGCCTCCCTTATCCATGGGCTCGCAAGGATGGTTCGGTGTTACAGCATTTTACACAAGGGCTTTGGACTGTCATATCTGTGGCATGTCTGGTGCTGTGTGACTTGTGTTGACACCCCTAGTGGGGATGATTTAGGTGTCATTGTCCACTGTTCAGCTTTTGCTAGATGGGATGTGTCATGATTAATGTGGACATTGATTGCTATGCATTGTGTAGTATGTTTCATATCTTTCCTGTACATGTGCCTGTTGCAATTCATGCTGTAGATAGTGTTCCACACTTTGGAGGTGAAAGACGGACTGATGGTGTGATTTGTGATGTGACTCTCTGACATGGTCAAGTAATGAGATGCCTGATGAGACACACACAGATGACTTTGAAGCATTAATCATGTGTTTCATGCCCTTTCTGCAGGGGGATGAGCCTCCAGAGCACCTTTGCCAGCAGACATGGCCCATTGGACGACGGAATTCTGGACCCGTTTGTTGGTGCCCACATGCACATGTGTGCAGAAGCAGAGGCACAGTGATTGCAGACCCACATCCTAGAACTGCTGACATGTTCCAAGGAACTCCAGGCAAGGTGAGCATCACAGGGGGGCCACGACACAGCAAAGCTTGCACCAGGCGAATTGCACATGCAGGCTTAGTCACAGCACTGAGGGTGAGCTTAGACGAATATTGGTGTTGAAGCACACAATGCAGCTCAGATGTGTTTGTGGACTGATGGCTGCTGATAGTAGGGTTGTCTGGGACACATGCATGGGCAGTGGCACATACCCTCCGGTACACCAAGGTCCATTGAGGCACTTATATCAACCATGTAGCCTTCCGAGACATGGAAAGGGGCAGCTCACAGGGACATACAGCAAGGGACATACTCGGGTGCAGTGCATGTCTTTTCCACGTACTTCATGATAAATGCACTGCCAACTTTGTTTTGGTCATGGTGGTACGCAACTTGCTCTGTAGTCATGGCTTGCTATATGGGTCTGTCTGCTTACCCAGGGAACATTGCATGTTGTGTGAATTGTGACACATTGGTGTTCCATTTGCCACGCACCCAGCAGCGGCTGCCTTACTGCATTGACTGTGTATGACCCATCACAGGGGTGATGTTATATATGGGTACGAAGCATCAACCACAGATTGTCTGTTTGTAGAGTAGTCTGTTGCTATGGGGCATGTTTGGTGTTGTGTTTTTGTGCAATTGGCACGTACAGGTTGTTGACTGTGTCTCTCTTTGCAGCATTGCAGTGCTCCTGTAACCGGACCTGAGAGTGCGCAGGCAGGAGGCCAGCACTCAAAACCAGAGCTAAGTGTCTTGTTGTTTTTCTTACGAACTGCTCTGCATAGGCTTGCTGGGGAGTGTACTGATGCATGGATGTATGTGCGGTTCAATTTGGTATGTTTTTTTCTTCCTAATCACCCGTGATCCTATGCAATTTTGAAACCTGTACCCTCTACCCGGTGTTCCTGCTTCCCATGCCTATCCAAGCAACATTCCCTGACCCTCTTTCCCCACTGGGGTTGGGGATGCCTGTGTAAGCCCCGAACTTGCAGGCGCCAAAACCCTAGAGTGGGTGGTTGGTTCGTACCACTCCTGAGCCTGGACTACAGAAGGCCATGACAATGATGTCCAAGTCTGTTTGGATTGTGTATGTGTTCATGCAGGTTGTACATTTTCGTGCATTCCCTAGTTTCATGTGTCATTCCTCCTCCCCTCTCCTGCCGCTCATTCCAGTCATCCAGTGTGTCAACACCTGTCCCGACTGCATATCCCTGAACCTCCTTCCCCACCAGGGTCTCAGGGGCCTGTGTAAGTCTGACCTTGCAGGCACCCGGGACATGGTGGGGGTGGTTGTTTCGTGACACTCCCGCGCCTGTACAGGGGACCTGTGACAGTAGACATCCATTCATGGTGCATCATCCTATGTCATGTACCACACATGTCTCACATCCTGTCGTGACATTGTTTTGCTGTGCTACCTTGGTTGTTGCATCATTGTGGTAGTACTTGGCCTTTGTGAGGTACTGCTACGTCAAGTCATCTACTGGAGGGCGTTCGGGTTCGTTTTTATGCCTTGGATTTTGTGATTTTGGAAATGAGTGTGGATTCTGAGGGTTCAGGCATCTTTTTACACACAAGGTGGGAGATGGTGACGAAGGGTAAAGGTGATCCTGTGGCCAGGTGGAATTGAGGTTTGGAGGCTCCATGACCCAGGTGCAGTTGTTCAGTGGGTCATGGTCATTTGTGAGGGAGGGGGGGTTGTTGTTGATAGTTGCCTTGCCCTGCAGTGTGATGGGAACTCTGACATAGTAATGGTGGTATCCTATGTACATGTTGTGTTCTGCTGATCAATGCCTGTTCATGTGTTGTGTTTTCCTTTCAGGTGCGAGGGGATAGTTGTGGTTTGACATGCTGGGGTGTACACATGGTGGATGTTCACATGTGATGTGTAGGGAACACTGATGGTCACTTGAGTGCACATGCATATGTGGAGTGCATGTCCTTGCAGAACCACACACTTGCACTCTGATGCACTACATGTACTCCCACCCTTGCATATCCACGTGTACACTGTTTGCCTTCTGGTGCCCACTGTGTCCCGGCAGCACATGTTCTGTGACCGATCATGGATCCAGTACATGCCTAATTTGATGTTTGACGTGGTCTGTCACTTAGATGTGATGCTCAGGGTGTGCATCACACACAATGGCTGTTCACTGTGCTGTGCGCTGAGCAGTGTGATGCAGGAGTAGGACACTGCACACATGAGCTGCAGTGTTGATTTTGCAATGCATAATGTGCATGTAGACAGGCATTCATTGTGATGTTACGTCTACGACTGTTGTAATGCATTTGGAAATGACTTATTTTGGGTGGGAGGTTGTTGGTCTGTCATTTCATCTGATTCCGGGTCAGGCAGCAGTGTCCGATGCCACTGTGCATTTAGGACATGACAATGTGTACCTTATCGTTACTGCATTGGTGTATGGGTATTGCGTGCCATGTCATGTTGATGTTTGGGAGGGTTTGAGTGACATGACAGTGATGGCCATGGCCTGTTTTGCAGGTGTGTGTGATGCACACCTTGCATGTCCGTGTCATCCGCTTCTCAGAGCAACTAGCTGGGGGTAGATTTCTCTCCGCAGCAGGGCCTTCCCCCTGGAACAGACTTCCGGCCTGACTTGAACTTGAGGGGAATCATCTCCAGTTCTGGAAGCACCTCAAGACCTTCCTCTTTGCTTCTGCTTACTGTCTGCCTCTCCCTTGCAGAATTCTCCACTGGAACTGCACAGGAGCTGCAACTGGCCCACTCTCACCGACCTCGGTCCCTGGCCCAGCCACTCTCCACTTGCACTGCCTCCCTGGCAACCCCTGCACTGCAGTACTGTCTCTCTATCCCTACAGCCCTCCCTTCCCAGCACTTGTCTGCACTTACCTTTGTAGTTGCCACCAGCGACCTATGTATTATTTTTTTGGGCTACTTCCCCTGTACTGGACTCCTCCCCCACCCTTCCCCTTGCACTTTTCCCATTCCCCCTACCCCTGCACTTGCACGATCCCAATGACACCTGGCCTAGTAGTACCGTTCCCTGTGTTCCCTTGTTCCCCCCTCCCTGCCTCATTGCGCCTTGGAATACTTGTGTATGGCCCATATAATGGCATATGTCATATGTGTGCCTTTTGGTCACACAGGATAGCTTGTGTTTAAGTAGCTAGGGATGCAGACGATGTGGCACTTCCATGGCAACTTTCTCAGGGTGGTAGGGTTGTGACAGTTAACTGTCTCTTTGTCATCATCGATTGTCACCTGGTATGTGCCAGGCCTGTGTGCACTCCGCAGGGGTGGGAGTTTAGGTGAAAAATGTGGCCACAAGCTGGGTCCGGGCTTCCTCGCCACGTGCCCTGTCCCCTCCCATGGCCAGCGCCTGTGCCTGTGGTTGGGGATGTGGGGGCACCACCATGTCCACCGGGACGCCCTGCCGTGTTGCAACATTGTGCAGGACACATGCTGCCACAATGATCCTGCACACTACTGGTGGTGCATAGAGTAGTTGGCCACCAGAGCGGTCAAGGGAGCGGAAACGTGACTTGAGCACTCCGAATGTGCGCTCCACTATGCCCCTGGTTGCAATATGGGCGGCGTTGTATCTTACCTGGGGTGGTGTGGTGGGGTTCCGGATTGGCGTCATCATGTGGTTGCTCAGAGGGTAGGCACTGTCCCCTGGGGAGGTGATAATAGTTGAGATTATTAGGGTTTGGATATTTGTCTGTGTGTGACTTGCATGCATGTGCAAGGGCATTTGTACTGACCTAGGGGCCATGTGTCGCCATGCTGCCCAGCTTCCAGGGCCCGGCTCAGGGCGCACATTCTGTATATGAAACTGTCATGGGTGGAGCCAGGGTAGTTTGCATAGACAGAGGTGATGATTCCCTTTGCATCACATACCACCTGTTCATTGATGGAATGCCAGTGCTTGCGGTTTCGGTAGATGTGCTCAATGGCCCTAGGTGGACGTAGGGCCACATGGGTGCAATCTATGGCACCGAGCACTTTGGGGAAGTGTGCCACCCTGAAAAAATCCAGGACAACGGCCTGCCTTTCTGCGGGTGTTCTGGGCATGTATATGTGCCTGCTGACTGAGGGGCGCGCTGTCATGATTGCCAGTACCTGGTGTAGGCAGAGTGACTGCGTGGCCTGTGAGACCCCCCCCACTATGGCAGTGGTCCGCTGAAATGACCCAGTGGCCAAAAAATGCAGGACATTGAGCAGCTTCTCCAAGGGGCTCAATGCTTGGGAGCAAAGGGTGGGGGATGTGAGGTCATCTTCCCACTCCCTGACCAGGTCTAGGATGATATGGGGTGGAAACCTATACCTGCCATAGACCTGGTCGTCAGGCATCCCAAAAAGGCTTGTCCGTGGTGCGAAAATGCGTGCCCTGGCTATTCTCCTCCTCCTGCGGTGTCCCACGATCAGTGCAGCGACAAATGGGGCATTCATCGTAGCTGTATATACGCGTTTGTTGTTTGCGCGGGGATGCTTCCGCCTCCCTTCGTGTGGCAGACGCGTTGACGCCTGTGCACGTGTTTTGCTGTGCGCGGGTTTCCCGCATTCGGATACGGTCCGAGTGTCATCGCGTGTGATCGGAGGGGAGTGAGCGTACACGCAACTGGCCTGGGTACGTGTGTTTCGGGGTGCGCGGGAAGTTCCACACGCGATTAGCCTGGGTACGTGTGTTCCGGGGTGCCGGGAACTTTCACACGCGATTGGTGGAAATCCACGTGTGTTCTGTCATCACGTGCAATGAGGGAAACACCTGCGCGCGTCACGTCACAGACACGCTCACGCGCTAAGGGCCTTTGGTCCAATGAAATCGCAAATGCGTGCTGACGTGCATACGCGCATGGGCCCTTTCCTCGTATTACACGCGGACGTGCAGTTTTTCACGCGCGCTGAAATGCCCAGGCATGTCTGTACGCGTCACGTCACAGGGGCGATTGCGCTTGAGGGGCCTTCTGTCCAATGAAAATGCGTATGCGTGCAGACGCGCTTACGCGCTAAGGGCCTTTCCTCGAATTACACGCTGACGTGCAGATTTTTCACGTGCCAAATCACTCCGTATCAAGCTGGCCACGCGTAAGCACACGGAAGACCACGCTCGTGCCCAGAAGGCCGAACTACTGCCCCCCAGAGCCCCGAGCACGCTCCCACCTGCCATCTGCTGCTGCCTGACTGCCTGCTGCCCACGTGCCCTGCCATTTGCTGCCATCACATCAGCCAGGGGTGCTGTTGCTGTGACCACCCCTGCTGGAACCGAAGACTCCCGACTGGGATTCCATCGCTCCACAGCCCAGCCCCAGGACCCAGTTGCCCACCCACTCCTGCCTCTGGGGTTGTCATGTCGGGGCAAACACCATCTGTGACCACTGACAACCCCCGGCCAGAGAGGCAGAGGGGCACCAGCTTCAGTGCCACTGAAGTTGGTGTCCTGGTGGAGCAAGTCCTGGGGCAGTATGATGCCCTCTTCGGAAGTTCCCGCGCCGACAAGGAAGGACGGACTCGGATCTGGACTGACATCGTGACTGCCATCAACGCGGAGGGGATGGGAGTCCGCGACTTACAACATGTCAGGAAGCGCTGGGAGGACTTCAGGTCCAGGACCCTGAACAAGGCCCGGCGCCTCTTGAAGGCAGCGGATGCCAAGGGGCGCCAGGGCCACTTGTCGGAAGAACAGATGAGGGTCCTGGAACGCATATCCCCAGCGCTCCACGTCCAGGTCCTTGAGAAGCAGACCCGTCTGGAGTCGAGCGGTGAGTGTACATGCATCCTGATTGTGAGCAGTGCGTGTGGTGATTATTCAGTAGTGTGCAGGTTGCACATCTGTTTGTATGGGGTCGAGTGTGGGTGGGGGTGTACAGGGCCGTGGGGCTGACACATGCGAGGGCTGTAATGTGTGAGACATGGATGGTGCTTGTGTATGTAGGCTTGTATGCCAAATGCAGTTGTGTGTGCACACATGTTTGGATGAATGTGTATGTAAGTAGACATGTCCGTGATGTCACGCATGTATGTTGTTTTCGGCTGCATGTATCAGCACTGTGTACATGTGCATGTGTGTGTATTTGACAAGGGTGCAACAATGATGCAACATGGATGCATGTGACAGCGTTATGTGACATGGATGCCCGTCTGAACAGTGCGACACTTGGCAGAGGTGTACACATGCATGCAAGTGTGGTGGTGTGTGTACATGTGTGGTGCACTTCCTGTGTTGCATGTGATGTCTGGCTCACCTTTGGCTGCTCATGCTGTTGTATGTGTATGGATGGTGGTGGCAGTTGCGATATGGCTGTGGTATGGCTCATGTGTGCGAGTTGTAATGACATGTGTGTTGGGGATTGTGATGACATGTCTGAGGTTTGCCAATGCCACTCATGTACAACTGTCATGTGTGTATGTGTCCATTGTACAGTGCCCTGATGCCTGTGTTTTGTTTCTCCCTGTCTGCAGCGTCAACTGATGAAGAGGGCGGAGAAGGTGCTGTGGAGCACAGCGGCGGGGATCCGACCGCCAGCCGGAGACGCAAGGCCCGGCTCCCCTCCCAGGTTGTCATCTCGTCGGGGAGTGAGGAGTCCGGTGCCGCGTCCCAGGCCGCAGCTGCCGGGGGGAGTTCCAAGAGGCTGAGGTTGGAGTTGGACTCCTCGGCAGCAGAAGGGGCAGCTGGGACCCCACAGGGCCCAACAGGGGAAGATGGCACGGAGTCATCCAGGTTGGTGGGGGGTTTGGTGGAGGAGGAGGCCGTGCAAGCACCAGAGACGGGGTCTGGAGGTGGGGATCCCACTGGTGCTAGTGGTGCAGTGCAGGACCAGGGACAGGAGGCAGCACAGGCCGCCGCGGAGGTGCCTGTGTGCAATCCTGTCCCCGATCCTGTCCCTGCATCATCTTGCACCAGCAGGGATGCCTAAATCCAGACCCGTTTTCAGGCAGGGGATGAGCTCACGTCAACTGGCCTTCCTCTGCCTGCGGACGTGGCTATCCAGGTCCGGGTTGAGCCTGTCCTGGCTGGTGTGGCGTTGCGTCAACGGGCCATGCGAGGTGACCTGCAGTCTTTTCATGAAGAGACTGCGAGTCATCTCGAATGGCTCGTTGACCACGTCAGCCTGCTGGGACAGGTCACCCAGGCCGGATTCCTCCGTCTGATGGGGCTTGCTCCGACCCCCTCCTCAACTGGACCCCCTACGCGCCAGTCGTCCTCTGTGCCATCTTCCCACCCATCAGTCACCTGGGTGCCCTGTGGAGCTGCCTCTGACGGTGCGGCCAGGCTGGTGGAGGAGGCATCCCTGCCACAGTCGGGATTCGGACGTCCAGCAGGGGTGGCCACATCAACAACTGCACCCCAGCCGGCGGAGGATGTGCAGGCAGCAGGAGGCAGTGCACGGGCAGAGGCACAGCAGCAGCAGCAACGTGGTGGGAGCCATGAAGGCTCGGGGCCTTCAACATTGGAGGGGCAGGCATCGGCCGGAGGGCAGATGGACCCAGGACGGGGTGTGTCTTCTGTGTGGCAGCGGTTGGGCCAGCAGATAGGTGCGGAGCGGCGGCGGGCAGAAGAGGCGCGGCTCACAATGGTCAGGGCGGAGAACTCCATGCGGAGGTCCCTGAGGCGGTCCGAGTGCCTCGAGGCAATCCGCAGGGGGTTGGAGGAGGAGACGGCGTCGTCCCTGCGGACCCTCGGGGCCATGGAACAGGACCGCCTCCGGGACATCGAACAAGAGTTCGATGATGCCCTGGCCCAGAACACCACAGAGTGAGCCGCTGGACTTGCCCGCCGCCTTTGTATATAGTTATATAGTTAGCGTTAGGTTTCCTTTATTTTTTTATTTATTTGGTTGCGATTGGACAATGCGCCACGTTTTTGTATGTAGTTCAGTTTTTAGTTAGTTGTCATAGTTAGGTTTCATTTGGTTGGGCTCATGGACCCGGGATTATCTTGTAAATAGTTCTTCAATGGATTGTTCTTTTTATGGAGTTTTTTCATCGCCATGGAGCAATGGTTTTTGTTTATCATTTACCCTTGGATTTCTTTTCTGACTGTGACTTTGGACACCATTTATTTTGTATTGTGCTGTGTGTTTTTGATTTCATGGACATTCATCTTCTTTTGGTTGTTTTGCTTTGTGGTTTTTCTCATTTCATTTCCATTCAAGTTGATTTTAAATACATTTATATTTTCATCCTTCAATGTGTCGTATCATCTCATTGCTTTCATGCATGTCATGTTGGGTGTTTTAACATTCACTTGCAGCCATTGTGTGTGACAGACATGTGTTCATTTGCATTATTTACATTGGGTGTGTAACATGTAATTGCCTTTGATATGTGGGTGGATGTGATAGTTGGTTGGGCCTTTTGGCAGGGGAGGATGGCCATTACGGACATGATTGGGGATTGGTGGGACCCAGGTGCAGGGGGGCATGGATGGGACATGGGTGAGGGCCTGGTGGAGGGTGCCCCTGCACTGCTGGGGGGTGGGGGTGGTGGGAGACATGGGTGGGGGCCTGCTGGCAGGTGCCCCACAGTGCTGGGGGGTGGGGGTGCAGGGGTACATGAGTTGGACATGAGTGGGGGCCTGGTGGAGGCTGCCCCTGGTGGCTGGGGGGTGGGGGTGGTGGGAGACATGGGTGGGGCCTGGTGGTGGGTGCCCCTGCACTGCTGGGGGGTGAGGGCGGTGGGAGACATGGGTGGGGGCCTGGTGGAGGCTGCCCCTGGTGGCTGGGGGATGGGGGTGGTGGGGAACATGAGTTGGACATGGGTGGGGGCCTGCTGGCAGGTGCCCCACAGTGCTGGGGGGTGAGGGTGGTGGGGAACATGAGTTGGACATGGGTGGGGGCCTGCTGGCAGGTGCCCCACAGTGCTGGGGGGTGGGGGTGGTGGGGAACATGAGTTGGACATGGGTGGGGGCCTGCTGGCAGGTGCCCCACAGTGCTGGGGGGTGGGGGTGCAGGGGTACATGAGTTGGACATGAGTGGGGGCCTGCTGGCAGGTGCCCCACAGTGCTGGGGGGTGGGGGTGGTGGGGAACATGAGTTGGACATGGGTGGGGTGCCTGCTGGCAGGTGCACCACAGTGCTGGGGGGTGGGGGTGCAGGGGTACATGAGTTGCACATGGGTGGGGGCCTGCTGGCAGGTGCCCCACCGGGCTGGGGGGTGGGGGTGCTGGGAGACATGGGTGGGGGCCTGGTGGAGGCTGCCCCTGGTGGCTGGGCAGTGGGGGTGGCGGGAGACATGGGTGGGGGCCTGGTGGAGGCTGCCCCTGGTGGCTGGGGGGTGGGGGTGCTAGGAGACATGGGTGGGGGCCTGGTGGAGGCTGCCCCTGGTGGCTGGGGGTGGTGGGAGACATGGGTGGGGGTCTGGTGGAGGCTGCCCCTGGTGGCTGGGGGGTGGGGGTGGTGGGAGACATGGGTGGGGGCCTGGTGGAGGCTGCCCCTGGTGGCTGGGGGGTGGGGGTGGTGGGAGACATGGGTGGGGGCCTGGTGGAGGGTGCCCCTGCACTGCTGGGGGGTGGTGGGAGACATGGGTGGGGGCCTGTGGAGGGTGCCCCTGGTGGCTGGGGGTGCAGGGGGACATGCGTTGGTGGGCAGTAGTGCAAGTTGACATGTGGGTTGGCTGGGGGGCATGGCCATGGTGGATGGGGTGCCTGCAGGACATGTGAAGGGTAGGCCCCTGTGGTGTGAGCCACCTGCAGGGGCCGTGGAGGGTGTAGAGGGAACACCTGGGAGGGCCCACACGTGCAATTCACGTGTGGTGCTCCCCGCGCACCCCTGTAATACACGTACCCTGATGGAATCACGTGTCGAACTTCCCCCGCACCCCGAAATACACGTACCCTGATGGAATCGCATGTGGAACTTCTCGCGCACCCCTGGAATACACGTACCCTGCTGATATCGCGTGTGGAACTTCACGCGCACCCCTGAAAAACACATACTCTGCGGAAGTCACGTGTGTAACTTCCCCTGCACCCTGAAATACAAGTACCCTGCTGATGTCACGTGTGGAACTTCACGCGCACCCCGAAATACACGTACCCTGATGAGATCGCGTGTGTGACTTCCCGCGCACCCCTGAAAAACACGTACCCTGCTGAAATCGCGTGTGTAACTTCCCCTGCACCCTGAAATACACGTACCCTGATGAAATCACGTGTGGAACTTCCCGCGCACCCCTGGAATACACGTACCCTGCCGATTTCGCGTGTGTAACTTCCCCTGCACCCTGAAATACACGTACCCTGATGGAATCGCGTGTGGAACTTCCCGCGCACCCCTGGAATACACGTACCCTGCTGATTTCGCGTGTGAAACTTCCCCCGCACCCTGTAATACACGTACCCTGATGGAATCGCGTGTGGCACTTCCCGCGCACCCCTGAGATACGCGTACCCTGCTCGCACGGGCCCAATCGCGTGTGGAAATTCCCGCGCACCCCTGAAATACACGTACCCTGCTGGAATCGTGTGTGTAACTTCCCCTGCACCCTGAAATACACGTACCCTGCTGATATCGCGTGTGGAACTTCACGTGCACCCCTGAAATACACGTACCCTGCAGAAATCGCGTGTGTAACTTCACCTGCACCCTGAAATACACGTACCCTGCTGATATCGCGTGTGGAACTTCACGCGCACCCCGAAATACACGTACCCTGATGGAATCCCGTGTGGAACTTCCCGCGCACCCCTGAGATACGAGTACCCTGCTCGCACGGGCCCAATCGCGTGTGGAAATTCCCGCGCACCCCTGAAATACACGTACCCTGCTGGAATCACGTGTGTAACTTCCCCTGCACCCTGAAATACACGTACCCTGCTGATATCGCGTGTGGAACTTCCCGTGCACCCCTGAGATACGCGTACCCTGCTCGCACGGGCCCAATCGCGTGTGGAAATTCCTGCGCACCCCTGAAATACACGTACCCTGCTGGAATCGCGTGTGTAACTTCCCCTGCACCCTGAAATACACGTACCCTGCTGATATCGCGTGTGGAACTTCACGTGCACCCCTGAAATACACGTACCCTGCGGAAATCGCGTGTGTAACTTCCCCTGCACCCTGAAATACACGTACCCTGCTGATATCGCGTGTGGAACTTCACGCGCACCCCGAAATACACGTACCCTGATGGAATCGCGTGTGGAACTTCCCGCGCACCCCTGAAATACGCGTACCCTGCTCGCACGGTGCCAATCGCGTGAGGTACTTCCCACGCACCCCAGTGATACACGTAGCCCGCTTGCTGTGCTGGTACAGGGTTAGCGCAGCCCTTTGCGCTGAATTGGGTATGTTGATGGCTTTTCCCTGCGCGAGAGTCGTTCTTGGGGGCGTAACTGGCGCTGCTGCAGGGTCGCTGCGCCACTGTGCGCCACGGCTGGTTTTGGTGGCTGGAATCCATGAATACGCTGTGCGGGGAAATGGATTTTGGTGCACGCGGCTGGCGCAGGGATTCGCACGCGCACACTGTGCGCCAGCCGCGTGCGCCACTTGTGCGCTGAATTCTATGAATTACCCCCTAAATTGCCTTTTCTCTTTCCTTTGACTCTAATTTCTGTGGCAACTGTAAATGCCATCTGCAATTTATGCTTTGCAGATGGTATTTACAAAGGAATCCTGGCAATCTGTGTGCTTTTTTAGTGAGATGATTTTGTAGGCAAACCGGAATGAGGAGCAAGAATCATATTTCCCCTACTGTCCCCACTCCACCTACCAAACACCTTTAACATACACCAGAGCATACGAACAAGGCATAAACCACTTACAATTTGTTTTACCACCTTGCTAGGTACTTTTACAAGTACAATTTATAATTGTGGTAAAAAGAAATAACACAAAAAACTGTTATTTGAGGGATGCATTAAGAAATGTGGCATACACAACAAACGTATTAGCACACCCTAATCATTTGAAGTCTTCTTGTGCGCATTACAGCCTTAAAGAAGAAATAAAATGGACCCTTTACTTCTCAGACCTGTTAGATGACCAATGAAAGTAATATTTATGATGATTTGACCGACCTCAGCAGCCCATTGGCTAATATAAATCAATGTATTGTGATATGAGAGTGAAGTAACGTAAGCGAGTGAGTGAAGTAGTCATCCAGTACAAGAATGCCATTCGTTTAGCTAAGAAAGCCATTATGACTCACGCATTATCCACACCAATTCTAACTCTAGGGACATTTTCAAAATTCAGAGAGAATTTTAAAAAAAACAATGTTTTCCTGGAAGAATCTGTCATCAAAGACCTTAAATGGTGTGGCGTATTCAACAGGATATGTTTGATAAAATTGCCACTTTACACCTCTAAGCAACAAGTTATCCCGGGGCCTATAGTGATTTCACCTATCTCTCAACCTTCTGTACTACTCTTTAAATTTGAGGAGGCTATTGAAGTTGAAGTCATGGATGTTATCCAGAAATTAAAACCCACCAATTGTCCTGGAGACCCATGCCCCTCTAAAGTCATAAGCTTGCGCCTTGATACTTGCTCCGATTATTAATAAAATTACAAATGCCTCATTTGTGACCGCCAGTGTTCCAGAATGTATTAAACAAGCCTGGATCACCCCTTTGATGAAAAAAATGTATCTCTCGATCATCTAACTGTTGCTACCAACTATCAGGCGATCACCACTGTGCCTTTTCTCTTGAAAATTCTTGATTGCCGTGCCTATGTTCAGATTCAGGCACACTTGGAAGAGTATGATCTCTTAGGGTCTAGGCAGTCAGGCTTTAGAGCATATCATGGGACAGAATCATCACTTCTTGACCTTAAAGCCAGGATGTCTTGTATGATGGATAGTGGTTATGTTGTGTTTCTTCTTTTATTAGAAAGAAATATAACTTTATTTTGGGAGATATCCATAAAAGTACAAAAAAAATAATGCACAATTAATTGCATACAGAATATAAAATAGCAATTTTTTTTGTTGCATTTTTACAATTAAACTGTTCAGATTTCCAGAGCTTGCTTGACATAGATATAGATATAGATTTTAATGCACAGTGAAGATCAGGTGGCAAGAAAATCATATTAAAAGCTGCACTTGCGCTTCTTATCCCCCCGATTCCTAAGCAATCGACAAAGATATTTACACCGCAACTTCACATATAAACAGCATATTACTAATGATTATTTGGCATCAATAAGACAGATCCCAAAAAACCAGAACCACTGTCGATTCTGTGAAATCATCACGACACCAGAAACCATATTCCATTTGCTCATGGAATGTCCCTCTCTCGCCAACCACCGCAAGCAGTTGGGGCCTATTTTGACATGGCCTCGCAGCAAATGACAACAGACGAAAGATGGGCTGCGATTCTCAGTGGACAAAATAACAAATACACATCCACAGCTGTCCTTTACCTTCACAGCATTCTCGAGATTAATGGAGGAAAAATGCTTTCCTAGCAATGTAGACTACATTGCTGTTTATTCTTTTATCCACGTACTTCGCACGAATCACAAGATGAAAACGTTTGAGACAAAACTAAAACATCAAAAAAAATAAAAAATAAAAAAATAAACAGCATATTAACAGGAAATACAACAGATCTTCCTCATCATGTAAATTGCAAGAACAACTATTCAAGCCTCGCATTCTTTTGTCTAGCAGGGTACCTTTTGTATAAAGCAATTTGGATCTCAGTCGAATGATAACTTCCCTCTTTCTCAGTTCACTGAACCAGATCACATAATTTGGCAGGCCCAAAATGTCCTTCCTATTAAGATAACCCAAAATACTTTTAGTAATATGTTTTAATTTTAAAAAGGCTTTGGTCCTAATCTTGAGAGCCTGATCCCCACACCTGTTTTGCGATTGAAATAATCAATCGAGCCAAACTCAGCGAAGCTTGCTCTTAAATAGTTTGGCCATTCTAATTTGTGCATTACATCTGATCCCAAAATATCATGGATTAGTGACGTCATCAGTGACAATGCTGAATTGTACCAGACCTCATCCAACTTCAACAACGGTTGAAGTTGGATGAGGTCTGAAAAAAACATTGTGCTGCATTCTTGGTGGATTATATAACCAGGAAAACCCTGATTTATCCCATAAATCGTCTGAGGAATTGATTCTCTTTTCTTTCTATAGGCAAATGTACCTGATTCCCGCAGACTGCTGTACCGTACGTCACCACCGGCACACACTTTACTCTATAAATACATAAGGAAGTATTTTGGTTGAGCTCTCCTTCTCTGATCAGTCTGTTCGCATGCCTTTTCTTTCCTTGCTTCATCCCGTCGGACGACTTCTGGGTCTGGTTTTGGCTTCAGTGCCGGGTTGTTTAAGACCCTGGTTCTGACTCTGTACTTCACCATGAGCTCTGCTGGGGTTTTGTTGTTGGCTTCATGGGGCGTATTCCGATAGTCCCTCAGCATTCTGCATAACGCTTGATGGGGGTCACACCCTTCAAGGCGTGCTCTTTGCATGGTCTTTTTGATTGAGGCCATGAACCTTTCGGCCATGCCATTTGCCTGAGGCCATCTCGGGGTTACCTTCTGGTATCGAAACCCCATGTGTTTAGCGAATACACCGAATTCATGGCCACTGAACGGTGGTCTGTTGTCCGACTTTATCATGTCAGGAATCCCCCACTCGCTGATGACTTCATCAAATGTTGCTGCCACATGTGCGAATGCTGTGGATTTCACTCGCTTCACTATGGGAAACCGGGAGTGTTCATCAATTAGGAGGAATAGGTAGTCTTCAGCTTCTGTCGGGCCATAGAAATCTGTTGCGACTCGTTCCCACGGGTGGTCCGGAATCATTGTTGCCCTGAGAGGAAGCAGTGGCTCTGGTCTGGCAGTGCATTGGAATGCTATGCAATTGCGTACCCACCGGTCAACCATGTCGTCCATGAACGGGAACCACACGTGGCATCGCAGCAGCCTCTTAGTGTTTTCTGCTCCTCTGTGACCTTCGTGAGCTGTTTTGATGAATTCAGCTCGCAGTGTGTTTGGATCGACTATTTTGCACCCTCTTAGTAGAATGACGTCATCTTGCACCGCTAGTTCCATGTGTACTCTTGCCAGTCTCTCGAGCTCGTCACGACTGGCTCCAGGATGTGTCTGGACTGCTCTTCTGAAGTCTTTCCACTTGTCATTATGTGTCAGACTGATGGCTAGGGCCATCAATGGGTCTGCCGCTGAGGCTGCTGCTACAGTTTCAATGGAGATGGCCGGAGGTAGGGCATTTGCGGTGATGTAGCTGATGTATTCTGCATCTCCAATCCTCTGAGCCGGGATGCCAACAGGGTGTTGTGACAGATAATCTGCCGGGTTGTTCTCATCCCCCGGTCTGTGGATGATTTTGAAGTTATATTCTTGCAGGCGTATTCCCCATCGCTCAATCTTCGGGGGCATCTTTGTTCGGGGGTTGCCAAACAGGGATAGGAGAGCCTGGTGGTCCGTGATAAGTGTAAACTTCTTACCGATGACAAAATGGTGGAAATGTTCGCAGGTCCACAGTTGTTTCTTCAAGGCAGGCGAGACACATCCTTCGATCACTCTCAGTCGAATGGCTTCGACTAGTGAGAAGGCGTCATACTGACAATGCGCACCCTTTATCCTGAGTCTCGTAATGAACTCATCAACAGTTTCTTCCATGCGTTGCGTGAACTGATTGAAAATGTACCTTTCATAATCCCTGTTAGGGGCAATGACAAGTCTTTTGTTTAGAGCTATTATGAGGCTTGCAAAATCAGTGAGGTCTGCTGGGGGAATTGTCTTAATCAGTATTTTTATCATATTTCTAGCCGTGTTGATGAACATGCTGCGCAGTCGCTGGGATGTTTCTTCTCCCGCAGCATCAATAAAATTGTTAAAATCTTCAAGCCAATCAACCCACCCCGCCCCTTTATCAGCTTGAGAAGTCATGGAAAAGGGGGGCGGCATGCGCTATGCCGTGGCCATGGATCTGGTGACTAGCGCAACTGGTGGCGTGCTGGCTGTTGTGCTAATTTTTGAGGTTGTGCAATTTCAGTGTGTATGTTCTCCGTCACTGTTCTGGGCCTCTAGGGTTGATCTTCTGCAGGTGGTAATGCCCTTTGCGGGGGAGGGCATGCTGACGGCTTGGTGGACCTTTGGGCTTGGGAGTGGGCGGGGCCTACTGTCAGCCGCTGAGCTCCTTGTGGAACATGGAAGGAGGATTAGAAGAAAGAAAGAATAGAATGTTTTTTTTTCTGGGGGCCCCCTATTGGACTGGGGGGCCCGCTGTCTTTGCGCGGCTTCTGAGAGGCGCTGGAAACAGGAGAGACTGGGCAGCGAGCTCGCTGCATGCGTACATGCTCTGCCAGCACGTGGGACTGCCGGAGTGGCAGAAGAGGGCCTCTGGATGATGGGCCGTGCCATGGAGGATTCGCCCGCGAGCACAAGGATGACTACGACGGGATCGCCGTCTATCAGCTGCGGGCACGTAGCGGGATCGCTCGTGCTCCACAAGGTGGACCACTGGCTGGACAAACCCCATCGCCAGTTGTTAGCCGCGGATGACGGCTAATAAATAACGGGGGAGCCAGCGTTGGTTTGGTACGACCATCTTTATTTCACTTCAAACAGGAACTAACTTGCTCCTCCCCACTCCCTCCTCTAAACGTCACTTCCCGCGTGACGCGAAACGTCCAGCATAGCCAGAAGGCGATAGTTACGAGGGTCAATTACAGCACCCTTCTTATAAAACAGGAATTAGAATGCTGTCATGCCAAGAGCAGGGTACGACCAGGGTGATGAAAATACAGCTGAAAAGATGAGGAAGGACCCTGGACCACAGAAAGATATTTGACTTGATGAGAAGATTACATAGCCCATCCGTCCTGGAGCTCTGGAGGATTTACTGGCGCCAATAAGCCCAGCAACCTCCTGAATACTTTTCTCAAAGATCCAATGGCCTGTTTCCCTAGGGACAAAAAGCAGATTCTGCTCAGAAGATTGTCCCAGGGTGGATGAGATATAGACAATCCATTCAGGTTCTTGTACGCAATTAAGATCTAACTTAGATGTATCTTGACCATTAACAATCTCCCAAAATGTTATGGTTTCATTGCAAATAGTACAATCGGAGCCACTTCGAGAAGGAGGTCTTCTTTTGACAAAATCTGCAGTTCTTTAAGCAAAGATCATTTTCTGTTGCAGATAGTTTTATCATAGGGGTGTCTATGGGACAGAGATGACCCAACGGCTTTCTGACTGTGCCCCTTATTAGCCATTGGGACACTCGCCAAAACCTCAACAATCAATCCCTCAAATTGTTTCATTATCATCAGACCCACATCCACGTCTACCACCTAATAATTAGTGGCTGCAAAATTCAAGAAGACCCTTTGTGCAGTTACCAGTGCAGCTTCAATGCATGTAGAATTCCTGCTAATCCTAGTCCCAGCTCTTTTGTCACTTACAGACCCATTATTGCCAACACCATACCTAGGGGACGCCAGGTCTAGTAGTACGATAATAGGAAAAGGATAACTCTCCTCACAATGTTAAATAACTACTGGATCGTTGTTGGTCAAAAAAGCATAAACGATGATACTGATGCTAAACAGTGCACATAGCATAAACTGTGCTGGACAGTCAGAAGGACGCTCCCCATTCACCAAAGCAAATCCCCTTCAGTAAAGAAGAGTTGCCCAACACAGACCCCTGGGAAAACTGCGGTCTAATCTTGATTCACCCCTCAGACCACTGGCATTAGTTACTGACTATCCATACACCGATTCCTGATCGCTGGGGATCCTTGAATTAAAATCCCCAACCATAATAGTTGTTAAAGTATTGACCTCAGAGTCGAGCCACCTCACAAATTATTTCATTAGGGAAGCCTGAGGAGCAGCATAAGGATGATCATAGATGTTAACAATTGAACTATCCTGACCCCTAGCAAACCTATCCCAGACAATCTGCCAATCAGGATGGTAGGTGAATCACAAAGAATCTTGGTTAGACTAAGTGGTTTTTTAGGCCCCAGAATCAGACCTCCCCTTTGTCTACTCAAAGCCCCCTTCAATGTCAGCTTGTCCAGCATTGCCCACCCATCGAGTACCAATGGATCAACCATCCACGTTTCCTGCAAGGCCAGTATGCTAAAGCAATCCACTTTCTCAAACAACTCTTCTTCCTCAAACAGATGTTTGTCCCCTCTGGTATTCCAATTTATGAGATACAAAGAGTGGTTATGGATGCCTCAGGTTTCTCTGCCTCACCATTCCAGCGAGCCACTCCCAATGACTTTCTTCATCGGGAATACCAATGGCAGACCTCCCCTTCCCATGTTTGTGGTTGGTATTCCATCTTGCAAAATTTTTAATGGGGCAGCTACAGAAGCTAGTGGTAAGAAGGTCACAGGTTCATTTATTTGTCTAAAAGTTGTTGGTTTGGGCCCAGCTACCAAACCCCACCCAAACTTCAAGGAAGGTAGTTACAACTCATAGGTGTGCATTCATAGCCAGCCTTAAACAGCAGCTGTGAGTGGTCAACAACATAGTCAAGCATGGAATCCGATGAGAGATATACAAACGAAGAAACATATTCTGCACCCTCACATTGCAGCACAGCCTGTATATCATTGCTGACAAAAAAATGGAGCAAAGTAATAGAATGAAACAACTCCAAAATGTGAGCTTGGTTCAAGTAATCAAAGTAATCTCTCAGAAAGCGGCTTCAAATTAACATTGCCCTCTCAGAGGATCCCAATGGACGGCTCACATCATCCTGCAGCAATACAGGGCCAGAGAGTGTCCCCACTAGTTTCACAGTTGGACACAAGGGGCTAGCCACAGGGCCCACAGAGACATTAGATAGAGGTGAAAGCTTATTTTCTGCAAACAAACCTTTTAGGGAGTAGACAAGAGTAAAACCCTTCAACATATATTTGCTTTTATTCCCACCCCTGTCTTAAGGGTTTCACGGTTTATTACACAGCACACGCCATCAATGGATGTGGTGCACAATAAAACACTTTTTTTATTTTTAATATACAACAGATTCTTTTTGAGTAGGCCTACAACCCCTCTCGCAGCCAACCTCCACCAGCACCCCGTGTCGCAATGGACTAGGAACCAGGCCGCTGTGTAGTAACAAGATATTTTATCAATTTATTACTCAATATGAATGAGGATAAACAAAATATAGCAACCACCAAAATTGTGGCAACACAAATGCAGTAATCTCTAGAAATCAACCAGGTTTAAGGTATACCATTACAGTTAATTCCTTTTTTTTAATGGCAGAACAGAAAAAGAAAAATGGACCACAAAGTGATAGCACCAACAGTTAATCACTCCCCTGCAACAATGGAAAATGGGTTTTCAATGATTTAATATCACTGCTATGGGACAGCACACAAGGGTACTTGGGATGCTTACACTAGAGGACAAATTGGGCTTCAAAACAGACTAGCTAGCACACTTAGGAAATTCCATTTGAACACATGCCGCACATGAGAAAGAAAATAAAATAAAATAGGGAATGCAATTCAGAATCCATTATAAGGGTATGTTAGGGGAAGAGACATAAACTAGGGACAACGAGTTTTCCAAGGTTAAAAGACATTTTTAGAAAAATGAAAAGACAAATCAACCTAGTGTGGGATGTATTTACCCATGCATCCGAGCCCTACCTCAAAACTGTGCAGTACTGACATGGAAAACCTCATGATGGCCAGAGCTTCCCAGAAAGTGCACAGGGAAATGCATGAAGAATAGGCTGCCACTCATTTTTGCCGATGTTATGGGCACAGAAGGACACTGCCTAAAACCACCATTGGACTACCCACACAGTAGTCTGAAACCATTGGGAATGGCAATGCTGATTGCCAAAAGCAAACCCATAACTGTTGGGAATTCATTTTCTTAAATCCCAAAAATGGGTGCAGTACCAGTACTCACCACTATCCAAAAGCCGGCATTTTAAAACCACACCAGATTTTACTTTTTTGTGTAAAACTGAATGAACCCAAAGCAGGCTAAAGAAAGACTTACTGAGAGGTGGATACAATGTAAAGTGATATTCTGAAGTGACTTGAAGGTTTATAACAAAACTGGCTGAGCTATGGAGTCAGCAGTTTAAGTTGCACTGGATTTAAAGACACTAAAATCGAAAATGTTTAGATTAAATGAGTGACCTATGTTTGGTGTCACATGCCTTTGTAACTGTTGGAATGTCATAGTTTTGCACTTAGAATCAGCATTCTAGCTGCATGTGTAAAATTGCAAGTTAATTTAAAAAGCAACAAAAAGTGACATTTTATCTGAAACCTGGCTTAAGGAACTGAATTCTGCCTGGCAACTACCCCCATCAGGAGTGAAACTTGAGTCACAGCTGTGTTCCCAGGCCTAGCTGCCCTTTTGCTGCTCACAATAAGGATATGCCATCTATCTGATAATTGAATTACCTGTGCTCTGCAGGAAAGTGAACAAAGTCCTGTCCTGGCTCAGGCAAAGGTTTTATTGGCAGGAGTCGTAAATGGTCGTAAAAAGTGGCTTCCTCCTGAGGAAAGGGGAGGGGCACTGCCTGTGAGAGCAAGCTGGCTTGGCAGAACTGGATAAACCAGTATTTCTACCTTGTGCTGAGAGGAAACCACACCCCTTTGGAGCCAGAACATAACTCTAAAAAGATGAATAACTCATAGAGCAGACATGTGAAAATTTTATAAATGATACCATAATTCTTGTGATTTTTCTGCCCACAGTTTAAGAGGTTTTTAGAACCGGTGGTATGTTCAGGGGGGTTTTAGCGGAAAAGTGGATATTACTCTAAATGTATGCATGTTAAAAATCTGAAACTTCATCAGTTAATGTCCATACTCCCTGCACACATGTATGTAAAGTTGGGTCAATGTCAGAAATTGAAAAATCAGTTAAAAAGTCATTTATGTGCCATTTCTGAATGCAAGCTCTTAGAAACAGCAGATTTGGACAGAGACATGGCTAAATTCAGCCACACCATGTATATGTAATTTCAAGCAACTGTGTAACTGTGAAATATGTCTTTTATTATCAAATATAGAATATGTGCAATCTGACAGAGGAGTGTCCTATCTGCAAGCCATAAAATGACATCCCTCTGACTCACAGTTCATTCCCCAATCAAATGATAAATGGAAGTTTGACCAATTAGAAGCTGAGAGAGAGGTAGGGTCAGTGATGCTAGAACACACCCACATTCTAAACACATAAAAGCAGACAGACAGGACAGATAGGGACCTTCAATTCCATTTGCTGCAACGCACTCTGCCGGAAAAATCCATACTTTACCTCCATCAAACCTCCAGAGAGCCAAACTAGAGACTTCAATCTATCCAGAACTAGAGACCCAGACCAGAGAACCAGAGAGAGCTGACCCAGATCACTGTGAAGTGCAGAGACCAGAGGCGAGTTTAAAACCTGACCAGATCCATGGCGAGGCCCATTTCACTCAAGAATATAGTGTGAGTACCTGGAAAACTGTGCAGAACCAATCTCCTAGTTAAAATAATATAATTCAATCTATTTAATCTAAGTAGAACTGCCTCCTAACTGTCACCTGTCATTTGTAAAGCTGTCACTTGTCATTTCCTAGTTGCAAGCTGCACTTGTCTTTTTGAACTGTAAAATTTCAAATCTGAAAAACGACCTTCACAAAATCGCTCATATCTCCGCAACCGTTTGTGCTAGAGACTTGCAATAACTTTCATCTGAAAGGTTAGAATCGTGGCTTTCCTAGAACCGCATTCCTACCCCTTATAGTTTTACCGCAATCGCGGAACACGCATTCGCGAATTTTGCCGCGATTTGCAAATTTCTTCACGTGTAAAAAGACAGCAGTTTTGCTTTTCCTTGCCAGAAATTCGTTTAACCTGCTAACTATCCCTGCATCATTGCTAGTGTGAGCCTGGACTAATATTAACTAGATACCACTCACCCTGAACCTCTGAAAGGGAATTAAAAGTAATTTAGCATATTTTTAATTCATTGCCAGCACATATCAAAGCACATATCAAAGCAATTTGGGCCTGTGTTTTCAAAACTCCTATCTGTTTTCTGTAGTGTAAGCTTGCTGGGGTGAACTGATTTACATTGATTGCATTTCTGAGAACTGTGTGTTTTCCTTCCATTTCCTTGCCTTGCATCAAGGGGGGGAGGGGATTGCCAGAGAAAAGTGATTACATTGTTTGGTTGAAATCATATTGAGTATTTTCTGTACTGCATTCATTGAATATTGCATCCACCTGAGCTTACATAAAGCATCCTCTACCACATTATACTTTTGTTCCTATTTACCAGTGTGCTACCTTATCCATTTCATGTCAACTCCTTATTGATTATAGAGAAGCGTGTTGGTGCCAGATTCTCCGTTGTTAATCTTTATCATATCAGATTAAGTGTGCTATTCAATTATTAATTTATTATAAAGTGTGATATATATATATTTTAAATTATCAAATAAACCTTTTAAACTTGCAAAACAGAACTACTTCTTGGCTCAGTGGGGTCAGGGGGATTCCAAGAGAGGGGTGTTATATAGGGGTAGTCATCCGGAACGCATGAACTGGACCTAAAGATATATCAATAAGGGTTTTCATTCAGTATCCTAGACTAGGCGTTAACTTAGCTGTAGTGCTGAATTGAATCCTCTTACACTAGTTTCTTCTGGGTCTGTGAAGGGCTGGCAAGCTTTGATCAATGAAAAATTAAGGAAATGTGATTCAAAATCCGCATTCAGAATCTAATAGAGGAAGAGGAGAACTCCAGGAAAAAGGCTTTTTTGAAGGATGAAAAGACACTTTTAGTAAAACGAAAAGGAGAATCACCTTAATTTAACTGGGCTTGAAAATGACACACACACTTTCAACAATGAGAAAGGCTCAGAGGAAAATCGGTTTTTAGTTTAAATGACAGGGACAGCTAAGAGGTAGCTTTGGGCAAATAGATTACTCACAATGGGAACAATGTTTTGGGTTTAATAGGACAGCTGCAAATAGGAATGACACTGGAAAATGAGAATTCGCTTAGCAGGGCATAATTTAGACACAGGGACACATTCGGTTTTCAGCTTATAATGGGAATAATTCTTTTGAGGCAACACTTTAACACTTTAAATAAAAACACTAGACAAGGATGGTTGGTTTCGAATTTCAACATTCCCGATCCGTGAAATTCAATGGGGGAATTAATTGATTTACTTTCAAAATACTAAGGATTTACACAAACAAATGAGGGTTTTTTCAATGAGAATATGCTGACAAATACAGGAAAACAAGAGATTCTTCTATGGGAGATCACTCAACTGCACAGGCAATTGGGGTTTTCAATAGGGAAATATAGGACGCAGTGCTGCAAAAGAGACGGGCTTATGAAATTTGGGACTGAGGTTATTGCTGCTTGCATAGCAAACCTTTGTTTAAGGTTTCAGGAAAGCCAGCTGGATCTCAGGACACTCTGGAAAAACAGGGCAAGGGTCTGGTCACTGCACTCTCAAAGATGGTAAGTTCCAGCAGCCTTCTCTCCGTTCTCCTTTTTCTCTCTTCCCCAGTTGTTGTGTGTCTGTCTTGAGTCCTATTACAGTCCCCCTTATATAGCAGAAATGACATCACTAATTTTACAATCTAGGGGACGTACCCTTCAATAATCCCTCTGCCCCCAGTCAGGATTGGATTAGGGTAGGAGAGCACCGTCCGTCTTTTTTCCATTTGTCATCATCCTTACAACTTTTTGGCAAAAACTAGTTATGTATCATAACTTCATAATCGTACTAGCCACTGCCATATAAAATATATATTCGGTGTTAGATGATCATGGGGAATTAGGTAAGCCGACTGCCAAATCTGTACGATGTAGAATGGACATTTCTTTCATTATCATAAAATGTACAACAGTTATAAACATGTCAGTTATCAAGCATGCTACTCATTTCATTTTCCATCTGTTCACCAACTATCACAATTGTCACATGTTTAGATCAACCAGAAACCTAGTCTAACTGGCTATTACAGTTCCCAGATGCAATTTATATTTCCAAAACCGCCTGGAAATTACTTGCAAAATGGCATGTAATTGAAATCAATCCTCAATCTGATGGCTGCACAAAATGGCTAAAATTAAAACAGTCTTTAATATTAATTGGGATTGACTGTTCAAAATGTGGGAGGGCGGCTTCAAGCCCCCACATCCATCTGTCTCCCTGGGCTCAGCCTGTGACCAGAGTTTTGTATAGGTCTCTTTGAAGTGGTATGGGCTCTTTTGAAGTGGGTGCAGCAAAGGCTCACACCTTTTTGTCATGCCTTAGCGAAGGTTTGCTTTCTTTTGAAATCTCGACTCTCCCTCCGGCCAGTCTGCATAATAGGGAAGTTTGACACCTCCAACAGTATCACATTTTATTACATGGTTGTTAGCTGAGAGGCGTGACTTTCAGCTGGAAGCGGGGCATTTCATTGTGAAGTTTAGAACTCAGCCAGAAAAGGTTTTGCCTGAAAAAAGTGTCTCGTCACCTGTTTACAGGAGTTTCATGGTTGAAACATAATATACATTTGCTTTGGTCACCCCCACACATCAGGTTTTGCTTTTCTGTGAGCAGTGGTATCTTTTTCAATTGTGGCTTTTTAAAGCCTTTTTTATTTGCAAATACCTGTGCAGGCCGTTTTTGCTTTTAATGTTTAAAAATCCTGTTTTCCATGTCATAGGATTCTTTGATTCCTCCTTCTTGGGTGAATTACGTTTTTGCTGGTCCATTGATAATGACAGGTAGGCCCCTTTCCCTATGGTTCTTTAATTTTACATGAAGAAAAAGCAAAAGCCAGGTTGTTTTTGTTCCAGTGTTGAAATTCTTGCCACTCATGTGAAAATAAAAGCAAAAGCCAGGCCGTTTTGGGTTGCAGTATTTAAATGGCTGCTGTTCATGTAAAAGGGACTTCTGTTTGTAGCCTTTAAATGCACCCCACATTACCACCGTGCTTTTCCATGACTCTTTGTTGGGGAAGAGCAGGGTAGAGTGGGGTTTCCTTCAGCGTAACTTTCCTTCATCAGGGAGTGGGCACTCCGGTATCCCTTTCCGTCTCTGGGTTGGGGTTATGGCATGGACCCCCTTTTCTTCCTTCTTTTGGGAGTGGGCACTGCAGCCTCCCCTTCCATTTTTCCCCCCGTCCTGGAAAGAGAAGACTTTCTTCCCCAAATCCTTCAGGGATTCTTCCCCTTCAAACTGGAGGACATTGACTTCCTCCACAAAATGTGTCTTCTTTGTCCCTTGCGTTCTCCTACTTACCCTCTGTTCGTTGGGTTGCAGTTTTTCTGGGGTAGGAGATTTGGGTTCAGGTTCAGCGATTTCTAGGGGCCTTTCACAGGTGAGGAAGGAAGCTTCCTCTAGGGCTTTGCAGCCCCTTCCTCCAGATTTTCCTCCTTTGGTACCTGTTGGTTAGCGGGGTTTTCTCCCCCTCATTGCTTTGGGGTACCAGACACTGGGTTTGAGCTGTTCTGGGAAGCAATGTTCGTTTGAGGGCCCTGCTGTGCCTTCTCCCAGAGTAGCTTGGTTATGGAGGGTTTCCCTGGTAGCCCTCCGTCCTTGGCCTCCCTTCTCCCTGATTTGGGAATCTAGACTCTTGAAAGCGGGGAGAGAGAGAGGATTGTTCTGAATTTTGGGGTTTGGAAGGTACCTGGGGAAGAAACTTAAACTAGAGGGTGGAAGAGTACTGCCTTCTTGAGGGAAGTTTGGTGGAACGTTTGGAGGGAGGTTTGGGGGAAAGTTTCCTGGGGCATACTTACCTGATTGGATCACCTCTGTGCTGGGGACGTCCATACGTAGCCCAAGATGGGTCTGTTCCCCTTATACCTTGGGCTAATGTAGTCAGCCGAGCCAGGTGACAGATTAGTGGGGTAACTTGCCTGGATACCTCCTGCTTGGGACTGGTCAGAGGGTCTTCTCTGCCTCTGGTTTGGTTTGTTAGTGGGAGGTGTATTTTTAGGCCCCCCATTTCAAGGTCCAAAATGGCGGTATTCTTCTCCTCCTCTATCTTGGCAGCAGCAGAGGTGTTGATCGGTTTGGGATTTTTGGAGGAATTCTTATTTTCCACAGGCTTTTGGACCTCATAGATCCGGGTAGCTTGCTCTATTACCCAGTCCAGTGTCCTTTCCTCGTGGAAGTCTGTAACCAGTTGTGTCATTATGTACTTAGGGAGGGCATGGAAATAGGTGTTTGTGCAAATGCCCACTTCAACTCTTGGACATACTCTCTCGGTGCCTGATCCTCTCCACACTCCAGGTCGTAGGCCGCCTTGCGAGCCTCCAGGGGGTTCCGATGCACAGAGAAGTGCTTTGAGATGGCTGCCTTGTAGGGCGACCACCTTGTGAAAGGGGCCCCCAGGGGTCCCTTACATCTATGGAAACAAGGCGAGTCACCACACACGATAGATACGCCAGACACAAGGTTGTATTCCCAAAGCTAGGGTTTATTGCAAAGCAAAAGTCTCAGTTGGCCAACGCGACGTGTATCTCTAGACCTCGAGGGACGCAAGAGAGTGAATTACATACATCAGTTACATATATACAAAATGCATATCAAACAATCAGCTATGACATGTTTAACACCCCTCCTTTATTGGGTTTCTTTGAACTTGGTGTGATGATGGACACTTTCGACAACTATGACACCTTCAAATATCTATTCTAGTAACAATTTGCAATTTGTGAGTGCGGAGGCATCTTTCAGTTGTTGAATAGAACACAGCGCTTCTGTTCTTGGAAGCGAGCTACATACGGGGGGAGAGTTGCATTCCAGACCTTGCTATCTATGAGGTGCTGTTCGTGTCCTGGGAGCCGACAAGCTCTAACGGGGCTCAGCAAACGGGGGCTGTAAGAAGAGCATAATTCAAGCCTTTAGCTGCTTTATTCTAACATATTCTACCATATAACGAGACTGGCTGGCAGCTGCAAAATTATTAAATGCCCTGCAGCTCTGCTTCAAGGCTACATTCGGGAGGGAGCCGGGCATTCTTCATGGCACTGCCTACGTTGTGTTTCAACAAACTTTTGTTATCCTCGCGGCCCTGCGGCCTTGTCCTTTCACGTGCAGACAACAATGTTTTACAGTCGAGCAGTGTAAGCAGAAAATGTACTGTGAAGCAATAAGAACAGAAAGTAATGAGCAATGGTTAGAAAACAAAATGGCGATTCTTGTTACATCAAAATGGCCGTTCATTGGCAAACTCGAAACCTATATTCTGTCATATCGTGCATGAGACAGTTGGCCCACGGCCATCAGAATACGTTTGCGGTCACATATGAGAGGTAAGCATTTTTCTAGACTGACAAACCCTCCTTTGGCCGTATGCCAAACGTCTCATCTATTTATTGAAACCTCCTCTAATGATGATAAGTCCTTATGTCTGAATTTTGCATGCTATCGTAAACATCATCATTTTCATCAATATCTATAGCCATCAATTCTTTTACTGTTTTCATCTCATTTGTGTCTTGGTCAGCCCGACCATGAGTTTGTTTTCTTTTTGTCATCATATGCATACATCCCTTAGTACATCCCTCAGTTACCTCAGCGCAAACTATTGGTAGGCAGTGTATGCAACAACAGCACGTTATGAATATTCCAAACACCACTATTAATATTGAAATCAACTTCCATCCCCAAGAACGCAATATTCCCCAAAACTAAGACCCTATTCCCCAGCTTCCTTCTCCAGTAGGGAGTTCGGAACTTAGGACATGCATTTTCTTTATTGCTTCAAAGATTGTAGGAGAATAGTCATCTACATATACACAACACGCTGATCCCACTATTTTGCAAATTCCCCCACGATCAACCAGGATCACATCGAGAGCCATTCTATTTTGCAGCGTCATTAACCCGATTCCTCTTTCTTCCAACGTCATGTTAAATAGTATATCTGTCGTTGTGTTTATGGTATTTTTTAGTATTCTGGACAGCTGCCTTATATTATAGGAGTTCACTGTCTGCCCCAAGAATGGAATGAATGATTTTGCTACGTCAGTCGCTATCAAAACAGCCTCGCTAGTCCTTTTGACTCTAGCTCTGGATAGTCTGGCCATGTCTGCTGTTTCTAAGAGGAATACTCCTGGGAACAGTAGCCCTAGGTAACATGTACCTCCCCAGGTTCTGGGCAACCAAGGATATGCTTTCTCTCCGCATATAAAATAAACTGGATCTCCCACATATACTGGTTCTATTTCCCATTTCAATACCACTGTATTCATGCACCCAGTATATGTTCCGACTGAAAAGGAGCCTTTCTTTTTTAGACAAAAAGGGACAGTTCTTGGGCTATAATTCACCGTGTAAGAAGGGGGAATTGCATCTTTGTCCCTGTCTATTCTTACACGAAACTTCATTACAGATGTTTTTTCTGGTGGGGACAATCTATCTTGTCTATTTTGTCATGTTATCTTTCACATACTTTTCTTCGTGGGCTCTGGGGCCATTACTTGTGCTTTATGGAATATGGAACAACCCACAGGCATCATTATTATTTCCTCAAACTCATTCATGTTGGGTCTGTCTAACTGACCCGTACTATTCTCATTCCATTTCCCATAGAACATTGCACTTAAAGATGCACTACATGCAGAACTTAATGGTAATGGCTGTACATACCAACCTATTCCTTTCCCAGCATGCAGTGGTAAATGGGCACATACCCAGCAATTTGTTTTCTTCAGAATTGCATGTGTCATATTCATAATTAATAACAAGGTGTTATTCCCAAACCCTTCCCTGTGTCTTTCTTCCATTGGGGGCAGGGTATAAGTAATCACCTGAACCGGGCTTTCAGTAGTGGATATATTAACTATTGGTAAAAACATTTCTAATGGGTGTATCGATTCCACATACCATAATACTAGGGCTGTCGTTATTGGTGCTACCACGCTCATAAAGCACATAATTATTGTCAATGCCAGCATACAATTCTTTTTACCATGCGTTTTTCTTAAGCTTACAGTCTTCATAATTGACTCATTCTCAGCAGTGGTGCAGGAGGAGGCTGGAACCGGTCCCGACATGTTTCTCATCGTCCTTCTTCTTCCTTATTACAGTTCGTCGTGGATATCTCTCTTCGTTGCGCTTGCTCTGATGTCAATAAGTTCAACGGAATTGTCACAGTTCAGTTCTGCCAGTCCTTTATAGCCTGAATTTGCTTATTTATTTTTAGGCAAGATCACTTGTCCTTTCTCATATTGCTCAGAGGACTTTTGATCAGTTATCTTATTGCCTTAGTACCATGTGCGCCCAGCTTGTCCGCTCTGGTTCCAGACACATGTACTTTTTATGATCGCACCGAGGAGCCGCGAGTCTTGAATTGTCCAACTTGCACAATTCTCACGCTTCTCTCCTCTATACCTCTAGTTCCTTCTCCGTCCATGAGCAGAACCAGAGGTTGATATAAACGCCAAAGAACTGTGGATCACTTTGTCTTTCGAGGCCGCAAATTGTATCGCCGCCCTACTCCTGGTATTGTGTGATCCGTGAACAGTGCCGGTGCACTTCCAGATTCAGGCTCAAAGTCAGCCTGTGGCACTTCTGCAGGTGCTGGTGTGCACCGCGCCAGTGATGCAGATTCGGTTTTTGGCGTGCTGGCAAGTGCTGGTGGGCGCCAAAGGGGTACACGTTTAGTTCCTGCTGGTATTTGCAAGGCAGATTTCGTGTCGGCCAACAGTGATGTTGATTCTGCTGGGCAACGTTGGGGCACTCTTTGCCCTTCCCCTTTTTTGGCAGTCATCTCAGGCTTTGTTTCGAGTTTCACTTCTCTTTTGTGCTAATTTGGTGGCTGCTTACTGGCAACAGTTTCTTCTGTTTCTGGGACCGTTTCCTCTTTCCGGTCGTCTGGGTCAGGCAAGTCTTTCAGTGACGTTGGAACCTTTTTGGCATGGGTGGCATGGATCCACGACTTCCGTCCATCCACCCGTATCGCCGTCTGCGTTGCCAAAAGTACTTGATAGAGGCCGCGCCACCTGGGTGCTAACAATGACTTTCTTTCAAAAATGTTAAGCAGCACCCAGTCTCCTGGCTCCAGCGCGTGCCCCGGACCGGTGTATCTCACTGGTAATGCCTCCTGCACCTGCTGATGAATCAAACGCAACTTCTGCATTAAAAGGCCACAATTAGTACTAAGCACAGGATGTTCTACCTCTCTAAGTCGTTTTGGTTGAGGTGCGCACCAAACATTTGCCGGCCTCCCCATTACGATTTCGTATGGGGAGAGCCCACTTTTAGCCTGTACAGACGTACGCATGCTTAATAGCGCTATTGGTAATGCATCCACCCAACTCAACTTGCTTCCCGCACATATTTTACTGATCTTTGACTTAAGAATCCCATTGTGCCTCTCCACAAGACCAACCGAACTCGGATGCCTTGAACTATGGAATCTCTTATCGATCTGAAGACCCGGACATATCTGTAACACCACTGCACCCACAAAATGCAGGCCATTATCTGACCATAAGACACAGGGCAAGCCAAAATGGGAAAAATATTCTTTAAGCATTACTTTTGCCGTGCTCATTGCTGTGCAGTCCTTTAGGGGATATGCCTCCACCCACTTACTGAATGCACAAATCACCACTAGGACATATTTCAAATTTTGGCATCCCTCCATCTCTATGAAATCAAAATGGATCACCTCAAAAGGCATAGAGGGTGGGGCAAAACTGCATATTGGAGTCACTGTTCCCTTTCCTACATTCTTCCATACTGTGGATAGGTGCTGTATTATCTTTTTCGCACAGATGTGGGTAGGGCTGTGGGCCATTGTGACCATTGCAGTCACATATGAATTTGGCAACATCCAGTATCTAGTTCCCTTGTCCACCCAACAACTTTCCAGATCTAACTCAGCAGAGCCCTCTGCCCACCCTTGTATTTCATCGGCCGTAGCTTCGGCCTGCATTTCTTTGACAGTGGCAACTCCATTTTCTATCATACAGGGTACTTCCTCAGTCTGAACCGTCATCATTTTGGTATTTAAATCAGTGGCAGTTTGTTTCGCAATTCTGTCTGCAAATGCGTTTCCCTCTCCTACTTTGCATGTTACCTTTTTGTGTGCCTCTCATTTCACTATTGCTAGGTGTTTTGGAAGCGTGAGTGCAGACAGAAATCGTACAATCAAAGGGCCATGTTGAATTCTGGCACCATGTGATGTCAAAAACCCTCTCTCAGCCCAGAGTCGATCAAAGTTATGAACCATCCCAAAAGCATACTGACTATCAGTATATATATTCACATTCAAATTTTCAGAAATCTTGCAGGCTCTGGTTAATGCTATTATCTCTGCGGCTTGTGCCGAGTTGTAGGGGATTCTTTTGCTTTCTACAACGCTCTCTAGGGTAGTCATAGCGTATGCGCCAGTTGCCGTACCGTCAGGTAATTTAAAACATGAGCCGTCACAAAATAACTCTCCATCTGGCTCTTTCTGTGGGGTATCACTTAAATCAACTCTCCCCTTGGTTTCTTCCTCAGTGACCATTAAGCAATTATGGGGCGGTGATTCATTCTCCCCAATTTCTTTTTCTTTTATGTCCTATTACTTGCTGCAGTAGTACCCACGTTTGCAGATTTACCCTGTCCTTCTCCTCTTTCTCTTTATCCGCAGTCACTCTGTTCTCATAATATTGGGCCATGTGTAATACTTCGCCCACTGTTTTTGCTTGCCATGCACTCTCTGATGTCATTATTAGATCCTGGATTGGAAGTTTTAACCCCCTCACATATTTGTCAACAAATAACCTCTTTCCCGCTTCCGAGCTCACATCCTGCCCACTGAAATCTGTAAATACTTCTTCAAATCTGTTAAAATAATCTGTAGCGAACTCATCCTTGCCTTGTACACATGCAGTCAGTTTGTTCCATTGAATTCTTTTCTCTGGGACAATTTCTTTCAGTTTCTGTACTATTCGTGCTGGTAATGCTACCAGGTTCGGTCCCGGTGTTCCTCCAACCGCTTTATTCCTGTCTTCTATTATCAAGTCTGCCCATGTGGCGCCAAAGGTCGTTGTGTCATCCACCTTTCTTATTTGTTTCCATATTTCTGTTGGCAGGATCACTGGAAATATTAGGTCTATGTCACCCATCGTAAGCACAGATGATTGCAGGCAGGACTCTACTTCCTTGTAAAACCCTGCAGGATTATTTCTTATATCAGGAATCGTCTGCTTTATGTTGTTCACCTCCTGTCTGGAAAAGGGGACGTGCACATATTGGGTGGTATAATGGGCTGGTGTTACCTGCGCCGCTACATTGCCCACTGCGGGAACCTTTACTTTGGGCACAAAGGTAGGTGGGACCTCCCTCATAGGAAATGCCCCACTTACTGTCCCTCCCCCTTCTCTCATGTGTAACAATATTGCCAGATCAAGCGATCGGGCTGTTTCTCCTGTCCCTCGTTCTAGTGCTCTTTTATATACTGCCATTATTTCAGGTGGGCTGGCCTTATCGTTTTTTATATCTTTGTCTAATAGATGTTCAGCCAGCGACTGCAATGTTTTTGTTTTCATGGGCATGGAATATTCATCAAATATCTCATGTATCGCCATTGTGGGAATACTGGGATCTGACATCCATCTAAACGCTTCTCGTATACATACTTTCAACTTGTCGCCCCTCTGTGCTGATGACATTGAATGTCGTTGTTGTATATATGGCTCTACAGTTTCCTTCCTATGTCTCCCGATATCCCTACTCCTGTAACCAGGTATAGTAAACATTTCAGCATAATCATTGTCTAATTCATCTTTAAGTTCAAAAAGTCCATATACATGTTCTCTCACTTCTTCATCCCTCTCCCTACAGCGTGCTAATGCTTTCAAATCTAACAATCGCTGCAGTGATAATTTCCCAATTAACTGTTTCCATTTCTCCACCAAATATTCACCCAGGCATTCCAGCACTACCTGTCTTTCGTTGCTTCTTCGGAAGTCATATATCGAAGCCAATGTTGTCGTCCCATCATTCCCGTATATATACATCTCTGCCTGTTGCTGCAATTCCACCTTCCTTTCTTTGCTGATCGCACTGCGAGTTACCCTCGTGCATCCCCGTTGTTCAGTCCCGCCTCTCGCCCCCGTGGTTTCAACTTCAACCCCGGGAGGAACCGACGGTACAGAGTCTGTGTCGGAGGCGGGAGGTGCGGATGGGACAATGGGAACGGGAGTGTCTGTTGTGGGCCTGTTTGGCTAATAGGAAGTGTTACATGCGCGATCTGTGGCTGTGGGAGGGCTTGAGCTACCGGAGGGAGAGCTTGGGCTACGGGCGGGGTTTGGGCACTAGTTACTGACGTGTCTGGCCTCACTTCTGATCTTGGGCCTTTGTTTTGTATGGGTCAATATGTTTTCTATCAATTCATCTGCTATGTGTAATTCTCGTTGTGGGTATATTTTTTCTATATTCAACTGGTCACGCCTACCTGCCCTCCTTAGACTGTCAGTCCACTCCTCCTCTTCTTTCTCTTCCGCTACGTCACCTTTCGATTTATGCCTGCGCTCATGCTTTGCTCTACTTCTAAATCGGAGCATTGCTTCCCTTCTCCAGTCCTTAACGATATCAAATGCTGCAGGACGCGCTTTCTTTCTTATCAAGACCCTTTCCAAGTTATCTATTCTCAAAACTACCATTAATCGGCCACTGATGGTCTTGTTGCTTTCTGGTTTGCCTATGCCAAGTCTCGCAGAATATTATCGCACCCACTCCATACTTCACATACATTTCATATGCTGGCGTTCCCCCAGGTGGTACAATTTGGCCATCTTCCAAAGATTGTCTACCACAGCGGAAAAACCCTGCTAGGGTGGACAATACCCCAGGCATGTTTTAACCTTCAACCCTGGTTAATCAACCTTACCTAGGGCGTTTGATTTTGCAAAGTCAACTATCAACCAATAGCGGGATTACTTTGAATCTGGGAATGACTCACCTGATAAATCAATTTGTCCTTTAGGACACAAGTCGTCTGTATACTGACGCACCCAATGACGTCGTGTCTGCGTTTCTTGGCTTCTGACTCGTTTCGGGACCCTCGCCTCCTTGTTCTCTAGCCAGGCACGTTGATCAGGGATCAGATGTGTGCAGATCTGCAAAGGAGTCTCTCATCACTTCTACAGGGCACCCGAACACCTCTTGATCCCAGCTTGATCGTCCCGTCCTGGCCGTTCTCCACCTTACTCAATTACAACGTATGCGATGGAACAAGTGGGGGAGGGTCCCTATTCGGGCGCCATCTTGAAAGGGGCCCTAGGGGTCCCTTACGTCTATGGAAACAAGGCGAGTCACCACACACGATAGATACGCCAGACACAAGGTTGTATTCCCAAAGCTAGGGTTTATTGCAAAGCAAAAGTCTCAGTTGGCCAAAACGGTCTCACGCCCCGCGACGTGTATCTCTAGACCTCGAGGGACGCAAGAGAGTGAATTACGTACATCAGTTACATATATACAAAATGCATATCAAACAATCAGCTATGACATGTTTAACACCCCTCCTTTATTGGGTTTCTTTGAACTTGGTGTGATGATGGACACTTTCGACAACTATGACACCTTCAAATATCTATTCTAGTAACAATTTGCAATTTGTGAGTGCGGAGGCATCTTTCAGTTGTTGAATAGAACACAGCGCTTTTGTTCTTGGAAGCAAGCTACATACGGGGGAAGAGTTGCATTCCAGACCTTGCTATCTATGAGGTGCTATTCGTGTCCTGGGAGCCGACACGCTCTAACAGGGCTCAGCAAAGGGGGGCCATAAGAAGAGCATAATTCAAGCCTTTAGCTGCTTTATTCTAACATATTCTACCATATAACGAGACTGGCTGGCAGCTGTGAAATGATTAAATGCCCTGCTGCTCTGCTTCAAGGCTACATTCAGGAGGGAGCCGGGCATTCTTCCTGGCGCTGCCTATGCTGTGTTTCAACAAACTTTTGTTATCCTCGCGGCCCTGCGGCCTTGTCCTTTCACGTGCAGACAACAATGTTTTACAGTCGAGCAGTGTAAGCAGAAAATGTACTGCGAAGCAATAAGAACAGAAAGCAATGAGCAATGGTTAGAAAACAAAATGGCGATTCTTGTTACATCAAAATGGCCGTTCTTTGGCAAACTCGGAAACCTATATTCTGTCATATCGTGCATGAGACGGTTGGCCCACGGCCATCAGAATACGTTTGCGGTCACATATGAGAGGTATCCATTTTTCTAGACTGACACTTGAATGATTTTGATCCTCCAGCCCAGCAAAGAAGCTGGAGTATTCTGGGGAGAATGTCCACTTAACAAACTCCATATAATTATGGTCATTTTTTATGCCAAATGACATCATCATCTGATAATATAGCTCCAGATGCTCCCAGACTGAGTACTTGGCATTTTTATGGTAAAGACTTTCCTAATGGTTTGCAGCCTGCAAGCAGCATCAGCAAGATATTGACTGGGTAGGTGACTTTGCTTTTCTGACTTACCTGACAGGCCATTTGAATGATTTAATGTTAAAGTTACAATGAAGCCAAATCTAATATTAGATCTGTTTGAGGCAATTTGTGCTTCTGAAATAAAGTTAAGGCTTCTGACAGCACAACCGGAGAAATGGATGCTGGTACACTACCCCGCATGTGCAGAGGTTTTCACCCATGACAAGTATGTAGGATGGTATTGGCATGTGAAGGTCCTGGAGGAACTGCAAAATGTTTTTGAGAATCCTTTCACACCATTCAAATCACAGCTAGCCTATTTTAAACTTTTTGAAGACCCTTTCTCTGCTGATATTGACAGTGTGCAACCTGAACTTCAACTGGAAGTGATTGAACTTCAGTACTGTAGTGCCCTCAAAAATAAGTTTAGAGATATGCCTTTATTAGCCTTTTATCAGTCTCTGGACTCTGCTAAAATTCCCCAAACTGTCACAGGAAGCATTAAAGATGGTATCTATATTTGGCAGTACTTACATTTGTGAGCAAGTTTTTTCGCAAATGAATCTACATAAATCCAGCCTGAGGACAAAAACTCACTGACAAACATCTCCATGCTGTCCTGGGAGTAGGAACAACCTCACTGGAGCCCGAGATCTAGAAACTGGCAGCTGACAAACACTGCAATGTTTCTCACTGATCAAGTATGTCTGGTTCACTGTTTCATCCTGTTTGATTTGCATATTTATTCTAGTGCCAAAATGTCCTTTGCAAAGAAGGAAATAATAAAAGTGGAATGGGAAATGTATACTACAAAATGTAAGTTTTAAATACAAATAAAGACCGGTACACCTCCAAAAAGGTATTCTTTCTCCATCTGTCTAATGAAAATTGGGGGTTGAAAAGGCCTCCCGCCCCACCCTTCCCCCGCCCCTCCCACATTTAAGTGCACCCCTAGACTAGATGGACAGTTCAAATCCTTCAACATCGAAGGTAATATCATTAAGGTCTTTAAGGATGTGAAAACATTAGGCATCTATATTTCCTCTGCACTAACTCTAACAAGACAAATCAATGCGACAGTCTCCTCTATGGCTTACACCTGTAAATTAATTACTGCATGTAGACCATTCCTAACCACGACAAACTGCATATCCATAGCCAGAGCTTTAGTCCTATCAAAACGTGACTATTTTAATGCACTCTACATGGGAACTAACCAACAGAACTTACCCATCAGATCAGCGCTAAACATCCCTAGATCACAATATATCTCCGAATTTTGACGCAACCTGAACTGGCTCTCAATCAACCAAAGGATTGCATTCAAAACCCTGTCACTCACACACAAATGCCTTGCGAATCTAGCTGCTAGATACTTGATCAACAACTTCTCACGCAACATCTCAGAGTGTCCTACCAGATCTGCACAGGCTCTACTAGCAGCTAAATTGTGGAATACTCTTCCTACAACTTTAAGAACAGAACCCTCCTACCACTTGTTCAGAAAAACATTTAAAATGTGGCTTGTTGTGCAAGAGACTTACAAGGATTTTCTGTCCACTTGCTGTTTCACCTGTACTTCTGCACTGCACTTTTTCATTGAACCTGTTGTATTTCACTAATCTGTATGTAACCCTGTAACATATGTATATGTAAGAAATGCGCCCAGATGCCTCAGGGCTTGGTGCGCTTTACAAATACATAAAATACAAAATAGAACTACAATCTCTTACATAAATGTATCAGAGGACCAATGTCTCCCATTGTGATGAGTCTCAATTGACTGTCAATACCTACCAGTGTTTACACAAAAATACCTTTATGAAAACAACAAATATGAGCACGCTCCAACAATCGCTGCTCAAACCTCGATTTTTCCATAATCTCAGTCTACCGACAGTTTCTCTAGATAGACACTATGTTCCCTTGACCTTTTTTCAACTCTCCTTACACAATTGTTGCTCTCCAACACCTTAGTGTACCACAAATACACAGACAGACAGACTAGTCGACTCTTCACATTTATCCTCAATGATCACTCCTCTTGTTTCTGCCCCTAATTATAACCTGATCACAGGATTCGAGTTGTCATCTTATATGGACCTGAACAATACGTAGCCTAGATTACTTCAACTGAAGTGTATGACACCTCCTTCTGAACCCCTTTGGTTAGGACTCTCGGGCCTTCTCTCTCAATTACACACAAAAAATCACACGTTACATTTCCCTGTTACATTCTAATTACCTGTTACTTTTCCCCATTACTTTTCTAATTACCAGTTACTTTTAAACTACCACAATCCCATCCCCTCAGTTTGCCATTCTTGTTATTCTACTCACCATTCACTCTTTCAGCTCGAGGCCTTTGGTATCGGCTCCCCCCTCCAATCGACCACTTTCGCCTTCCGTCCGCAAAGTGCCTGTGGAAACCAGGAGGGATTTCGTAAAAGAGGGACCCATCCCACCTATCTCGATTTTCTTTCAAGAATTCTATATCGGCCACTCTCCACAGGAAACCTCAGGATCTTCTAGCTAGATGGTGGAGGGTACTCGATCATCTGAACCTCTAGAGTCTATAGGTCAATGGGTCTTTCTATCAAACCATCCAACATGCTACCAAGTGAACCATTATGGTCCTTTTAATTAAGGTAACACATTGTACGATGGATGGGATGGAGAACAACTCTCACACCAAACAAGAAGACCGACTCAAGAAGTTGGCAAAATGTCTGTTTTATTTTCAATTGTCTAAAACAGGGACTACAACGGACATCAACGGACATCGCACAGCACAATCCCAATATATTTCACATAAAATTATACTTTTATAGCAAAAACTTGCCATACATGACGTCATACTTCGTGACAAACAACAAAAACCGATGCAGGATTGTGATAGGACTAAGGGGAGTATATGAGTATTCTTTCTATATCTGAGACGATTGTGATTCGGTCTCTACAGTCAGGTGGGCAACTCATGCCCTCCCTTAGTGCAAGTCATCTTCAACAGCTATTAGCTACATGGCACATCATTGGCTATCAAACTATAAGGCTCTTCATTATATGGCCTTCTACAATTGGTTGGCACGCTTGTACCCTTCTGCAAAAATCAATTCTCTAGCAGCACGTAAGCTGGTATTGCAGGTGCTGGTGGGTGGACTTGACTGTACCTCCCTAACCAATTAGTCCATCATCTCTCATCACTTATGCCATCTGCCATTCAGAATGTATTTGAACTTGGCCTTGTAGTTGCTTCTCATCCCTGGGAATATAAGGGAGTGTGAGCACATTCTTATCAATTTCAAGGCTTGCATGCCCACATCTATTTACATCTTGGACTCACGTGATCAGAGACTGTGTATCGGCCCATTTTATAGCATTTAATTGTCTTAGATGAAGAAACCTAGCTCTCATGGTGTTCTCTCTTTGCAACTTACCAAGGGATGCCTCGACGTCTCACATTTACTATTCTTCAAGGAATGATAAGCAGTTTTGGCTGCTCTTAGCCTTTGACACCAGGCCAAGCAGTCTTCTTTTGGTACAATTTTGAGCCCTGGCTTACTCTTTGCTACAACACACATACAGCTATCAATCCTCTTTTCTCCATGGGTTTACCTTACTAAAATTATAGCATCGAATGTCCAGATTATATATATATATATATATATATATATATATATATATATATATATATATATATATCCTCCTCCAATGTATTCACTACGTATAGCCAGCCTTATAATTACTTAGTCTACTTGCATTACGGCATCTGTACAGTTGTAAAAACTGCTTGCATTTTCTGCAGTGCTTCTTCGCACATGCAATCTTCATTCCGCACATGAAAGTCGTCTTGATTCTTTACTTCACCATCAGATTCTATATCATCTACGTATTCTCTTCCTTTGTCATCCTTCTCAGTGTGACACTCTCATCTCTTGTGATGTCACCAGCCTCTCATTTTCACATCTTCAAACTTCTTCGGGAATGTCCATCAGGAGACAGTCATCTCTTCGGGGATACATCATGTAGGGTTTTCTCAGTGGATACTTTATCTCAAAGGCTATTTGCAGGATAGGTACTGGTGTTGCACATGTCACATATTCTGCTTTCCAACATATAGGCAGAATAGGGGCAGGACTTCCTGTAGAGGCATTCGGCTGCTCCTCTACAACATTATTGTTTTCAGAGATCTCCTACAGTTAACACCAGTAAAAGGTCACCCTATTTTCAAAACATTAGGACAAAAGCAATGATGCAACACACTCAAGAGTATTGGCAATGTAAATCTCTGGCAACATTTTCAGTATGGAGAACTAATTCAAAATATGCATTAGTCTGCAGATCTCACCTATGCTAACATTTCAGAAAGCATTAGAGCTGGTCTGCTTACTAAAGATGCAAAATCCATCTTAAAAACTAGACTAATCTATGAGCTGTATGGGAAAAAAACACATCTGCCCCGATATAATGGAACAATTAACTCAACAAAATATAAAATGCATGGCCTTAATGTCATCCCTTGCAAGCTGTAGTAAATTCAATGATACAATGTTGGAAAATAAATAGGACCCATACTTTCATATTAGAGCCACAGACAAACTAGACGTGCAGGACATGACACTCCCTATGTGGCAACAAGCAACATCACGACTAAATAGCTTAGAAAAATGTATCTCCAACACAGCTGGATTAAAAAATGTATTAACTCTGTTTCTAAACTGCTGAGTAATCCAAAAACATAACCTTGACATAGAACAAGGTTTAGTCAATGGAGCAATTGGTACAGTTCTTGGCTTCCATACACATCCACACTACAACAACATTCAGTTTGTCAACATCCACTTTGACAAAATTGCTGCACAGTAACATGTTTCCTTCTTTTCAAAGACATGTATGTACAGAGAGAGCAATTCTTGCATATGTTGTCGCTATTCACAAATCTCCAGGTCTAACCATAGATCTTGCATTGATTGACATTGGCAGCACAGTCTTCAAAGAAGGTATGCGTTATGTCACACTTTTATGTCACTCAATGGTCTATTCCTAATTAACGTTGATGCAAACAAAGTCAATGCTGACATTCCTTGCATCCTAGAATACAACAGTCTACATGTACTGTACACCCCCATTTAGATATGTACCCTGTAACTCAAAACATAAATTATTTTCAAAGAAAACCAATACAAGCAGAATCGATAACATATCTCCCAAAATACTGCTAAACGAACAATTACCAACTCCTTCTGCATCAAAGAATACAACCACAAGACTTCAAAGTCCAAAATCAACTGCACGTCCATCAGAAGACTAAGAGAAAAATGTCTCTTCTCAAAAAACAACTGGAGGCCCATCAAAGCATACAGAGACACACCTCTCTGGTCTATTTAAATTGAGCACCACAACTGGAGTAAATTGCTATGCAAATGTAGCAATCAATCTTCTCTTCCAATTATTACTAATTGTTTACAACATTTACTCTCAGACAGTTGTGTTTGCAAATGCTCATCCTTCATAGAAATGCCAAAAATAATCCTAAAAGCACTTACAGTGTTTCAGGTAAACGGCAATTCACCATAAACACACAAGAAAGATCCACAAGAATTCCTAATGTACTTACTACAAGTGCTATAAAACAAAAACATCCCTATAAATGAAATCTTCCAGAAGTAATACACGGGGAAACATACATGCACTCTCTGAAACTATGTTTCACAAGAGCACATCCCTAATGAACGATTTGTGTATGTATTCATACCAAATTGTGACTCCATTCCATTTCACCAGCTTCTGCAGAATGCAAATCATGGCATATTATGCCTGTTTTGCAATTCAGACAATTGTTCCAGCATACAAATAAACTCACATAGCCAATGTGTCATACTAATGCTTCTAAGTTAAAATACAGATGGTACCAAACATAACTGTAAACTCACTAGCTTTAGACACGGCCAAGTATCTCAAGGCAAGAAAACCTTCACAACTGTGGGCATAATATACCACATTGGTGCAACAACCACTTGAGGCCACTATGCTGCATATGTCAAGAAAAGAAGTGATTGTTTTTAATGTAACAACACTTCCATTACTCCAAAACCGTTACGAGCAAATCTAACAAATGCCTACTTGATATTTCTTCAAGCAAATGTACTCACTAAACTATAGTACAATACAAAGTCAGCCTACGCCAACGGGTATCTAACTACATCTATAATACATTTCATTGCAATAAACTTCAAATATACCATCACAGTTATTGTTACTACAACACATCTTGTAAAGTAAAACATAGTTAGAATACACCAACGGCTATCTAACTACTTTAAACAAACCCTTAATTACAACAAACTTCAAACAAACATCCTATCACACTTACACGCATGTAATATATCCATGCTATCACACACATGTATTCTGTAGCATGCCCATTCTTTAAAACTATATAAATGCAAAAAACTGTATATATGTACAGTAGTTTTTCTTTTTTTTATTCACTATGGATTTTTTTCCCAATGAGCCAATGATTATTTTATGTCAATACAAAAACAGTGTAACAGACACTAATATTGTACCAAACATAGTACACAGAATGTACTACTTATAAGGGTCAAAAATGTAAATCTATATGTATAATTGTATTTATTCCATGAGCACTATCCTCAATTCTGCTACGATCATAAATACCATATATAATTCAATTATATCAGTAAACCATATTACAAATAATATATACTCCCCCTACAGTGCCTATTATTACTATACACATATAACTATGGCCGTGGCCAGTGGCCAGATACTTGTGGGCATGGTCTATGGCCATGCTACCAAGAATCTGGCCACTGGCCACAACCACTACAATAAAATTAAACCATACAACAATACACCTGCAAATAACAACACTCACCCTGAACCTGCCCACTCGCAATGAATACTGCAGACAGTAGAAATAACTGCAGACTAGGCGGCAACTGCTCTGTATTTTTTCACCTATAAAAACCGCTCCCTATCAACTTTTTTCCACTCCCCTACCCTTTCCATACCCACTTGAGGCCACAAAAACACCCCCAATGTATTTTCTGCACCCTTTTCTCACCACGCTGATCCAACATGGCGACCGTTCCAAATAATCTGATGCACGTCGTGTTTTTTTACTTCCAATCACTGTGTTTTTTTGGTGTCTGCGGACATCAAGCCACGCCCTGATTGGCCCAGAGGCATCTGCAGACTTCGAATCAGCAAGTGAGTCCATGGACCGGACACAGATATCACTAATCTGTGATGTCATCATTGTGGACATAGGCTGTGCAACATGGGGCATAGAGTTAAGCTGGCTTTAGCTGAATTTCAGGGGTGTTGTTGCATTAAGGTCTCACCTTAACATACAAGAAAAACATTTTTTACTTGAATTTCACATTTTCTTTTGTTGCAATGTTTTGTTCACCTGAACTTCCCTGCAACTAAAGTATTTTTCTTGAATTTCAAGGTCTTGTTATTCCATAAATATGTTCCATCCATGGCCAGTGGCCACAGCCTATGGCCATGCCCACTGTATATTTTAGAACAATACAAGACCACTCTCCATGGCCTTCAACCGTGGCCAGTGTGAACAGCCCTCAGCCATGCCCACTATCCATTTATTTTAGAACACTACCAGAACACATGGCCATTGGGCACGGAAACTCTATATTTCAAAACACTTGCAACCCATCACTCAAAGGTGTTCAACAATCCCAAACTGATTTTTGACCTGTTCTGCCAGTGGTATTGTTATATATAAAATATTGCAGGTTTTGAGAAATGCTTTTAGTCAATGCACAGTGAGATTAAATTATTTGCTGAGGATCACACACTTTAATTAAGCAGCATGCTTCAAGCCCCTTGTTTTATGCTGGTCTCTTGGTGACTGTTGTGATACATTGCAAGACACCAACTAACTGCATTTAATCAGCACAGAAACGGGAAAATAATTACAAGCTGCAAGAATAACATATGCCTAGTAAAATCCAGATAGCAAAATACTTGAGCAAGCATGCCAACCTAAAAAATAACCAAGGGGTTGCATCTGCCCTCTGAAGAAGAGTTATGCTGTCCACCCACGTGTGTCCTTTACATGTGCCCTGAAAAGCAGCCACAATCAGGGGAAAATAACTGTGCCCAGTATTGCAAACTCTCTTGGGACTTAACTCTTCAAGAAGAAGGTGTTAGAACCTGCTGGGAGAGCAGTCCTTTCCAAGGTCCTACAGTTGAGACGTGAAGGAAGGTGATCCAAGGCAGAGACAAGCTCCGCTCCCTAGCCATCCGAAAGGCACATTGGGGGTGATCTCCTGCTGGAGCAAAGCCTGCCTCTCTGCCAGCTATACCAGTACCCAGGGCACCATTGGAGGTGGAGGTCCCCTGCAGGTGTTTGACAGTCTCTCCCATTGTGTGAGAGAATGAGAACAAGGACCTATCTAGTCCCTGAGCCCCTGGATTGGGACTGACAGCAACTGAAGAAGCCAAACAGATGGATTAGTCTAATTGGTTAGAGCCACCGCCACCAGACCAAAGCGGTCCCATGTGACCAACATGCTATCTGTACCTACGTACAAATCAGCCAAAGTGGGAGGATCCAGCTTCCTCTTTCTAGCTCCAAAAAACTGGAATGCCTTACCTGCATCTCTCAGAAATGTAACATTCCATGCTGCCTTCCGCAAGGGTCTGAAAACCAAACTATTCAACTAAATACCTTAGCTTCAACTTGTTCCACTGTAACCACGGAATCATTAAGTTGGCAGCTCTCCTCTCTTTTTCTCTTGCTAACAGCACTTCATATCTGTAAACTTTGCAATGTTCTGTTTTGTTTTTCCTGTTCTAGTGTCATTCTCATGTAACTAAGCAAGGCCTAATGTAACAGCGCCACACTGTCCCAAGGCTGCCTTGTGCGCTTTATAAATGTATTTTTTTAAATGGTCTCCTGAATTTCCACCATGTTCAAATGCATTCAAATCAACATTACCTGTGGTGATGCCTTTGGCACTTCTTCAAACTTTTCGGTCTGCTGTTGCTGCATCCTCAAACCAGTTTGCGGCTGTACTGTGCCAACTGAGCAAGTTGTTGCCTTGGAAGAATTTGAACTGTGGCGTGCTTCCCTTCGAACCCGACTTCACACCTTTTCTTCATCTGGATTATCACATCCCACTGCAGCCGAAACTGATTTGAACCACTCGCACAGTGCCAAGAAGCCTCGTTGCTCAAGAACAATGAGAAGGTATCATTGACAGCTAATTCCCCCCGCGCCAGCTTTGTTCCTTAGATGTAAGTCAGGTTTCCCTTACTCCATTTTTATCATGAAAGAACATATACTTTTACCACCATTGTGGTTATTGATTGTCTTTCACACCTGTTTCGTTGTCCAGAGTACTGCATCTTTCTATCTCTTGCATAATCTGTGTTCTTTCCACCAGGGAGGGTTTTTGAGTTGTATTATATTTTGTTATTTTTGCATATGGTGTGCTTAATTAAAGTATATATATTTTTATAGGCCATTGATTGGACATTCCTTTATTTCGGACGGTTGCTACTGTTTTGCATTCCCAACCCTATTAAGGGAATACCCTGCCCTCGGCCCAGATTAACACAAAAGGCAAAAGAGGTACATTTCTTGACTTGACGCAATATGCTCGGAGCTTGTGTCCAGTAAACGTAAAACTATTTGCGCCACTGACGGAGCCCCTGTCTGCAAATAGCTATCACCCCCTTCTTGGTGGTGTGTATTTGAACAATAACGCCCCTGAACTCTCTTCCAGGCCCATATATTGCTTGGGCCTGCCTATGCTCATGCTAGTGAGACGTTACCGGCCGGGTATGCCCCCCAACATGAGGGTGTTTGCTACATTAAGTTGTAGTTGGGACTAGAGAGAAGGGTATCCAATGTGTTAATGTAGGGTGTATCATGTTATGATGCCAGCTGGAGAGAAGATATCTGAGTTTTTAGTGAAGGCTGTATTAGGTACAGCTGGGGGCTGGATAGATGGGTATTGGGCGCTTTACTGAAGAGGAATAAGCTGTGGTATACTGTTTTATGTTGGCAATATTGTATTGAATTACAAATAAATAATTTGATGAATGTCATGAATGCTGGCCATTAGTAATTATGTTGTCAAAGGAATGTAATTGACATCAGCGCAGCACCACCATAGCGAGACGGCCCATAAGGAACCAGCAACAACCCCACCAACAGGGACACAGCTCAAACAGAAACAGAAGTACCTGACATCAAACCTGGCATCAGGATACAGACCCCACTAACCCAACCCTCGACTTTCTGCATACTTAACCCACACAAAAGTCACACAACCATTTCTCTCCCAGCAATCCGCACGCACTTTACCACACCACAGCAAAAACACATAAACACCAACTATAGCACACAAGGTCTCGCCCGATCCGATACTTGCACCAAAGCCCAGCACTCGTATACCGAGCTGAAGCTGCCAACAGTACACCACTTCTCCCACTCTCCTACTCCCCTCCTCCTGACTAACCCTACCTGCCCTCCTTCCTGTTTACAGATCCGCCAGAGCACCTGGGGACAAATTCTGTTGGTGACGGTGTGCTATATAAGTAGCTTTAACATAACATAACATAACATAACATAACATGATGTTTCGTCACTGAACCACAAAGAGCATCTGGCTGGGCAGGTGGATGCTGGTCGTCATCATCATCACGCTCATCGCCACCGGCAGAGAAATTGTGCACTCCGCGGCCATAATGTGCCACATTCAGCACAACACCATATCTCTTTTTTTAAACTCAACACACGGCCACCATTTGCACAATTCTAAAAAGGACGTGCTTTCTTTAAAACGACCCTTGAAGATAAAATGCCAATTCTTGCCTTTAACACACCTTTTGAGTGTGGTTTTCTTTCCCTTTAAAAGATGAATGCGAACGTTGCAGCTTTCCATGCTGTCAATTAGTTTGTTCTTTAGTTTCACGCCAGTCCTTTATCAGCCCATCTCTCACTCCACCGAGTTGACAACTATAAATAAACCCAATCACCCCTTCACATACCATTAGTGCTACAGATCTTTGGCTAAACGGGAAAGGTTGCAGTGTCCCAAGATTCCAAACATTCTTGAAGAATGACCACCCGCTCCACTTTTATCTAGGCCACAATTAAGCATGCAACCCAGAATCCACTTCAAACGCTGCACCTGGCTCGTAATCGGCTCTGCCTGAACTAATTGCTATCTTTACAGACATAATGAAGACAAGGGGCCTCCTCTGGGAAAAGTAAAACTGGAAACGTTTTCTTTTTTTCAGGCTGAGCTGTCAAGCACTGTCAGGCTTCGTGATTTTAAAGGGTTGACATCTTAAATGAATGTGTAGATTATTTGGACCATGGAGAAATGCAGGTGTTCTCCTGCACTTAAAACGAACCACATTGTTAACCAGAGATAGTGCTGGGGCCGGACAGATAATTGGTCCAAAATGCAGAGGATCCCTCAGCAAGATCATTTAGGGAAAGACGACCAGCAATGTCTCTGAAATGGTCACCACTTCTTTCTTGGCGGCAGAATGGATGCTAACAGCAGCCGCAGCCTCTGTTGAACAATTGTACTGTGTTTGCCGAGTTCTTAGATATGTATGCTGTGAGAGAGAGGTGGATTAGCCCTAAGAAGTTATTTAGATTCTTTTTCAGGTTAAACGAACAGAGGAGTGTCGGTGGTACAATGTTAAAGATACTTTGAATCTGAAGATTGAAGGCATTGCTCTGAAAAACTAACCGCATGCCTCCCATTAACAAAGTCCTCAAAGATGTTCGTGGACATGCATGACAAGGCCATTCAGTCTTGGGTTTTTCCTCTTGGATTCTGGGTCTTGGAGTTATTTCTTTCCAAAAACTACAAGTTCCAGAATTCCAAGCAATAAACAAGATTACATTGCCTTTGGGCGCAGAATGTAAGAGCTCTTTATTAATAATACACAAAAAGCGGTCAAGCAGCCATATACATTTCAAGAGTTCGGCTGAAATTGGCAAGGACTTCTGAGCTACAGTAAATACATTCATAAGAGTTGCAAACACATAGCTTTAAGACTCTGCCCTATGGTATTCTCACTTTCACTGTACCAAAAAGGATATTTTGGAAGCTATAACAGGACTCCTCAGAGGATGCCATTTCCCCTAGAGATCTAAAAAAAATGTCAGGTCACTCTTTCCCTAATTCTTATCCCAGCCTTTCATTATGTTGCAAGGGCATCAGGTCACGCTTTCCCTAATTCTTATCACAGCCTTTCATCATATTGCCAGGGCATCTCAAAAACAAAATCATGTTGCTACTGCTGTTGCTGTCCCTCACGGTATGGACGGTGTGTGTTGACCTTAAAAGCCTCCTGACAGTCAGGGAGCTGGTGGCAAGAGAAGGTACTATTTTCTCTTTGTACATTCTTTACTTGTTCTACTGTGTGGATGTCAGATGGGCACTACAATTTGTGTAGCAACCTTGGAATAAGGATGGGCGATGAAGGCCCTCACACTTCCTTTGAGACAATAGAATTGGAGACAAGATCACCTGAACTACGTCCTTTCAGACTCAGGCTAATAGAAAAAGGACTTTTCTTTGCCCCCCAAAAAATATCGATTGTTCTAGGTGACAATATTATAAGGTCCACAGCTCTATCTTGATATCAGCGTTATATTTCATTTTCTTCCCTGTTGGCTTCATATCTTCTTCAAGTAAATTTGTCTTCCGATTCCTCTGCATTGTAATTATTTTTTGATACAAGAATGTAAATAGGGTCGGTCTTATTCAGCCATATCTTCTTATGAGCTTGAAGAAGGGCGGTCGCTGGCTGATCACCCATGCTGGGTTCAGCAGCCTCCTGTTGAGGGGAAACACTGCTAGCTGGAAGGGTAGATCTAGAGATCTGTCCAGTGGGTGGAGAGGCTGTCGAAGATATATATAATTTCATCCCATTCTGCCCTACCTATATGGACATTAGAAAGGCTACTTTTCTTCCAGTTTTTAGACATTATAAATTGAGACAACGTCGTTCTGTATTATCCTTCCTGTTATCCGCTGATTTGCAATATGTAGCCTGGGCATTGCTATCCCTTTTAAAAAGAGCTATGCATCTGAGAAAAGGTGTCATGGTTATCATGTGAATTGCATTTTTAGTATTTTGCTTATTTGCCCTAGATTGATTTTCTCTGTAATGTGTTAGTTTTTTTAAGGGTCATTTTTGTTACGTGCCCATGTGGAAAATGTTAAAACGTTATGCTTTTGTATTTTAGTTCTGTTTAATGGATATTTGTATCCAAATAAACTTAATGAATGAATGGGACTGATCCTCAAGGAAAAATTACTCCCTTTTACCGGCCTAAAGATAACGATTGTTCTAGGTGACAATATTATAAGGTCCACAACTCTATCTTCATATCAGCGTTATATTTCATGTTCTTCACAGTTGGCTTCAGCTCTTCCTCAATAAAACGCATCTTCCAATTCCTCTATATTGTAATTATTGTTTGATTTGGAACAAGAAGGTAAATACGTTTTTGCCTGTGATGTCAGGGTGCATCCTAGAAAGGCAACACTTCGCTTGAACGCGGGACACGGCAATGATATTTGCAGTTGGGATTGATCCCCATTATTACACTTCCAGTAATGATCAAGAGAAATAAAGTTGGATAAGCCCTGATTTGAGAAAGGCACCTTGCAGAAACACGTGTAATCCATAGGGCAGATCAATTAAACTTTCTTATCACACAACAGCAATTGGACTTAGTCCCCAGCATAATTTTTTTTCTGGCACAGTAATAAGGTGTGACCACAGCAGCCTGGTTTCCTAATTAAACAAAAGGAGTTGAGGAACTCGAAGTCTCCGTTCTATGGCACACCAATGCGACAGTGCAAATTTTTGCATTTAATCAGGTCGCAGGGGTTCTAAGTGATATCAACCCAAAAGTTCCTTCAGAATCTGCATCCTGGAATGGATAACTCCTTATCTATGATTGACGAGAAATCTTATGCAGTACAGTCTGCTAAAAGGCAAGATAATTATTATCTGGTGAAAAGGGCGCCTCTCTCATAACCGTCTCGGCTCTTGCTCCTCCCTCCTATCTGCGCCTTATGCAGTGCTTCAATCATTAATCACATGATATACTGTGCTGTTAACTGAGGTGCACAGCACATCAAAGCAAATTGAAGATCTAGCATTTCTATGGTTCAAGATAAAACTACTATGCGTTAATCAATATAAGGAATTAAGTGCAGGAATTAAGGTTCATGCAGATTAATACAGCTGTGGGAGACATTTTTGTATTCTACCAATTTAAGAGTTATAGATCTGCAATTATCATCCCAAGCTGATTCTGACACTAATGATGTAGTTGTTGAGTCTTCTGTGAAATTGTGTCCATGTAACTGGTGAATGCAGGAACACGGGGCATCACACATCTAAGCAATCAAGGTGTCTGAATGAAAGTCCCCCGAATATGTTTCCAGGCATGGATAATCATTGTGCCATTCAAATGAGAGAGACAGTTAACTTGCTATCTTAGATGAAACAAGAACCTTTGGGGAAAATGTCATCTAAAGTGAAATGGACTTTGTTGGAATATGTGAAAGTAAACTATGTCTTGCTCTCCAACCAAAGGAGTGCAGTCGCACCTGTCCTGACATGATGTGCCTATCATGGGTCCTCCTGATGGGTATGTTGCCCTGCCTCTGACTCTGGTGCTGATAACATTGAGGGATTTTGAGAAGCATTTTTGGCTGACCCTGCTCAACGCACTGAGGAAGACACTTGATAAAAGCCTCGGTCTATTGTCAACATGAATGCACACCTTGGGATGACCACATATATTTCATAAGCAAACTGTCTCTACAGGAAAGCAGAAGCATGATACAGACTGTTTTCAGGACACGTGTAAACATAACTGCCCATGCCCAAGCCAAACACGACAGAAACTGTTGTCAGGAAATGTATAAACCTAGCTGTCCCTGTCTGATTGCCTTGGTTTCCTGGTCATTTATTGAGCTGGTATAAGTGAGTGTTGATGCCTGGTCCCCAGGTCGAGTATCAAGTACTGAACCTAAGATGTGGAGGAGAAGCCTTTCTGACACGATTCAAAACAAGAAATACCCACAAGCACAAAACTAAAAAGAAGTTAATAGCCACATAATCACTAACAATTAAAAAAGAAAATCTAATGAATGATCAAATAATTATTATTGAGACTCCTAATTCTACAGATATTCCACTAAACTTGGATCTTGATATGGTTCTTTCACAGAAGACCTATAAATTGAGTGTATGGAAGTGCTGGTACTCAAAAAGAGTTCACTTTCTCCTTTGTGTACTAATTTTGCATTCCATATACCATCAATCATTTGTGAAACCAAGCAACAATCACTTCTTATAAATAGTATTGGCTATACTGCATTAGATTGCTCCATTAAGAGTGGTAGTTTCATCGGACATTGAATATCTGAAATTTGTGGATGACTTGGATCTATTTTTAGTTTTGTTACATTTCAAATCAATGTTTATTGCTAATGATGAAAGGCAATTTGTGGATATGTTGCTTATTAGGTTGACTTTTATTATTGATTAAATAGTAAGTTATCCACCACATAAGGTCAAACAAGATTGAGTCTCTGAAGTGCTCACAGTCAATGGCTTATCGTCCTACATTACAACAATTAAGAATACATCAATATATCTTCTGGATATCAAAAGAGACTTGGACTCAGTATTTGGTTATAATAAATGAATACATAAATGTTCACTTAATCATATGGCGGGACGTGGTATCTATATCCGAAAGAAGAATGTTTGCGCCCTGACTCACAATCATTTCAATTATGTTATCAATAATGCTTATAACTGGATGAAAGCAGTGGGTGCTGATGTCACCTGGAAGGGTGATGTGCGAGTCCTGGCTTTAATTTTTGCAGAATATGTAATCCTAATTTCATAAAATTAACTGCGTGTTATCTGCCTGTTCAAAGTTTTCAAAGGGTTTTGGGCACACAAGTCCTTGTCTATTAATGTTCTAGTTATGGGCACCTGGAAAACCCATAAACATGAAGATCATGGGGAGTGGGATAGCCTTAGCATATTTAGCATGTTCAACTACCACAACATTCACTTTGTGTCTTCCAGGGCCCTAGACTCCCTAAATTCTTAAAACATTGTTTTAAAACAGGAAGCAGTTGAGCTGAGTAGCTTTCACCAGAAGTGCTGAAACAATTCTGAGACATTTCTGCTGAGGTCCTGTTAGAAGCACATAAGTTGAAAGTTGTCCCAGGGGTATTTTATGGCTCTGAACTCTGGAGTTATGTAAATAGGGGTCCCCAGCTAGTGGGGGAAAACACGCTTTTGAGCACTCTTGTGCCATCCCTATTTTGCATCAACTAATCTGCTTTATGAAGGATTGGGGTTAAAAGGTATGTGGGCCCGGGCCACACTTCAACTGATTATTTTCTGAGGGAGGGTATGTGTGAAACCAGGACCTTCAGTTTACAGGGAGTTCTTGTGTGAAGCCAGGTCCTGGTGGGTCGCTAAATGCTACCCTGGTTCCAGAATTTAAGCGACTTGTAGGACAGGTGAAACTTTGGCCCCCTGTGGGAGTGGCCTGATGTCATAACTTTCTATTAGGGGTTTGGAGTCTTACTTGAAAGTAATGCTGAACCTGGAAAAGAGAGCATTATACATACATTATCGGATTAGTACCTACATTTTGGGTGCAGAAAATGGAAACAGGAGATCCCTGAACCCACATAGGATTGGAGTTTATGAGCGTATTTAGGACATTATCATGCGCGTCAGGGTCTAGCAAGTCTGCTAGTTTAAAAAGCCCTGTTCGCGTGCACACCTGTCCCTGAATCTGTGCTCATTTCTTACCTACTGCTAGTGCCTTCCTGGTTTGGTTCTCTTGTCAGTCTTTTGATTGTGTGAGGTTCAACTAGCCATCTAGATACAATTGTCAGCCACCTTGTGTTTTTAGTTTTATTAAATATATTGAATCAACTTTTAGCCCCCTTGTGTTTTTAGTTTTTATTAACTTTTAGCCATCTCGCTTTTTCATCTTTTCAGTAACATAAATAACATTAATTGTTTGCCTTTGCTCCACTGTTCCTTACCTTACGTCACCTAGTGCCTAGACACTGCTTGCTTGCGCCTGTGAGACAGTGTTGAATGTGTGTTTTGAAATGATGATCATGCTACAAACTACAAATCCCATCAGGATTGTAGTTCGTGAGTGTATTTCGGAAATTATCAGGCACGTCAGCGCCGGCGCATCAGGGTCTAGCTAGTCTGTGCAAGTCTACGGGAGGGCGCACAGTTTTCTGTATCTCTTCCTGTTACAATCTGGCATTTCTTCCTCCTAACTGCTAATGCTGCAGGGGGCTGAATATGGAAACAACTCAGAAACTGGAGGCTTTGTTTGCAGAACAACAAGCTAATAGGGAAACTGCGGCACATCTACTCGCATGCCGGCAAGAATCCTGGAAGGTACACCGGGAGGCCATTGTACATCGTTATATGAATAATTGTGGTGTATGTCCCACACCAAAGGCTATGCTTGATAGGCAAGATCTACTCATTTGGGGGTGACAGTGCACCTATCGTCCAAGTAAATGCTCCCTTTCTCCTCCCACCTGAAACCCTGTGTATTCATAATCCTAACACCCCCCCTCAGAGGAATAGAGAGCAGTGCAACTATTCAAGACCTAATAGGCCCGTAAAATGTCTCCCCAAACATATCCCCCTCAGTTACCAGGTTGGATATCGGAGTGAATGAACCACAGCCATTCTCAATAAAGCTTGCTCTTTTAAACAATAGGCTGCTACCCAAGCACGTTACTGACATCCATGATTACATCGTCAATAACCAAGCTGATAGTATGTGCCTTTCTGAGACATGACTTCTGGACTCACATGGGCCTGTGATTGAGCAAGCGACCCCTCCAGAGTACATGTTTTTCAGTAAAAACCAGACTGAGGGTATCAGGGTGGTGTCGCCATTATCTGTAACAAGAACATTGGAATGTACAAGAGCAAAATAGACTGTGACAGGTGTGAAATCCTACATACCAAGATCACCGCTAATCACAATCATAGCATAAACTTAATTCTGATCTACAGCCCCCCCACTGAGATGCCTCTTTTTAATGAACGCATTGTCCAGCTGCTACCTCCCTTACAAAAGGCAAATTGCACCACCATCTTTCTGGGTGACTTAAACCACTGGAAAGTAGACCCTGCATACAAAGCAGCTCTGGACTTAGTGCGTTCACCAAACAACATGGATATCCAGGTACATAAAATAGCTCCCTCTCTCACAGGGCCATACGTTAGATTGGTTGACTGGCAGTAACATAAACATAGTTGATATGTTAACGTCACTTTGTATATGGTCGGTTACTTTTTTGTCACCGCCAGGATTGAGCTCCCACCACCCTACCTGCATAAACACGAGATCCCTACTCAGCGCTATAGTAGGAATTTTCAAAAAATTGAAAAGAGGGACATAGCCAACTGTTTGGAGGAACTTGTGTCTAAAACAACTGACCAATACTGCCCGGTTCATCTATTGAAGTGCTGCAATGATAATTTGGAATCTTTCTTGAACATAGCAGCACCATTTGAACCAGAATGGTTAGAGAGTGTTCTAACCATCAAAATTGGGTCACAACGAATCTTAATGTCAACAGGTAAAAGGAAAAGCTGAACATCTGGATCAAGGAGAAAACCCAGGAAAACTAAAATTCTTGGAAATTCCGTGAGAAGGAATACAAATGTAAAATTACAGAAGCCAAAAAATCCTTCTACTATGAACAATTAACAAAAGCGGGAAATGATACAAAGGAATTGTTCAAATTATTCAAATCCTGGGAAAAGCCAAACGTTCTGACCCTCCCTTTTAATCCATATAAAGAGGCCTGCACTGATATCCAGAAAAGACTTTGCGGATAAAATAACTGCGGCTCATGCCATAATTTGTTCCGCTCTAGAAATGCAACCCCAATTGGAACCCACCATAAACTTAGTTCAGGAACTGGGTGACGAACCACAGGGGCTCTTTAACTTTCTCTCTGTGATCAACGGTGAAGTAACTGATTTGTGGAAAGGAATGCATCCAACCAGCTGTCCTGGGGGTCATCTCCCATCTAAAATCATTTTAGAAAACAAGGATATGTTTGTGCCAGTCTTCAGAAGATTCATTAATGCCTCTTTTGCGTGGGGCGTCATTCCTGCGGCTATTAAATAGGTAGCTGTGACAACACTACTGAAGAAACCGGTTCTAGACCCCAATGATTACACCAATCTCAGGTCAATAACAACACTTCTTTACGAATGAAAAGTATTGATAAAATGGCCACCTTGCAGATGCAGCATCATTTGGAGAACATGGGGCTTCACCATAAGAAGCAATCTGGTGTTTGCTCCTCATATGAAACTGAGAGCGGACTTCTTGAGCTACACACCCACGTGTTAGCTGCGTTGGAAAGGAGCCGGTCGGGCTTGCTGATACTTTTAGATCTATCAGCTGCCTTTGACCTTTTAGACCACAAACGGTTGTTAAAACACTGATTCACATTGGTCACTTCTCTGATGAAGCCACAGTATGGATGGATTCTTTTGTAGCCACCAGTGTATGCTGAGGGGATGTGACATCCAACTCGGCTCCTATTTTCTGTCGGGTAGCACAGGGGATGGTCTTTCTCTGTCCTTGTTCAAACTCTACATCAAGCCCGTATGTGTTGAAATTGAAGAATTGGTGTCTTTTTTGCTAAGTATGAAGATGATTTCCAGTTTGCCATAGAGCTGAATGGAAATTACAAAGCAGATCAGGAGAACTTGGACAAAATCTACACTCTCATCAAAGAGTGGATGACCTAAAATTGTCTATGCTTAAATGCGGGGAAGACCACACATATGGTCTATGGATCCAAACACGCTAGAGAAAAATTGGCCCATATTTATAAGAGCTTCAAAGTAGATCGGGTTTCTGTCTCTGTCGTTGACAAAGTTATAATCCTGGGCATATATATGGAGGCTTCGCTTAATGTGGATGCTCATGTCAACTATGTAGTTCAACATTCTAACTACTACCTGAGAGTTCTGGCACAGGTGTGCCCCCTGGTAACCCAAAAAGCTGTGAGAAATGAATCCACATAATTATCCTACCCAGATTAGATTACTACAACTCCTTACTGGGTGGGGCAAGTAAGGACTGTCTAGGCAAGCCATGAAGATCCAAAAGGATTCAGTTTGAGCAGTTTTTAATATTGCTTGCAAAGATACATTATAAGGGGCACATAGAGAACTTCATTGGCTCCCTGTTACCGCCAGAATCCAGTTAAAAATATTCTCTTTGGGCCATAAATGTTTATTTGGAAATACTCCATTATATTTGAAGGAGAAATTGGAAGTTATGGGCAGCCTTCGGTCTTCTGACACACACTGCCTTACCATCTCACGTGTCAAGAGAAGCAGGGGAAAGGGTTGTTCCTTCCCAGTTTTTATGGCTCATGCCTGGAATGAACTGTTTGAATGCCTGGCCTTTTCTGCCCTCTCAATGTCTTTCCTTGACCAGTTTTGTCCTGTTTTCTGTCTCCATGTAGCACTCTGATGCCTACGGGTTTCAGCGCTTAATAAACACATATACATAGACATAGACAGAAGTGGTTATGATGGTGTAGCAATCATGCTCAAGTGATTCTCATACCCTTCTTGTGTGTTTTCTTTGCAAAATACAAAGGGCACTCGAGGTAAAATGGGGCCAATCTCTTCTGTTGAAGCTGGCACTAGGCAAGTGTTGGAAGCTTTGCAATGGGAAAAACATACTATTATACACTCTACAATCATTGCAGTCACTGGATTCCTATGGAAAACATAGAAGAAACTACACCGTTTAAGGCAACAGTGATTCAGGACTTTTTAACTTTATGTATTTAGTATGTAAAGACATGTGTGGACTGTTGTTTGGAAGTTATCTCTACAGAGGTAATCTCCCTCAAATGTTTGTTTTCGGGGGGCCAGTATCTCGGAACGGGAGACACAATATCAGAAAAATACACAATTGAGAAAAACTGACTAGCCCACTCTATGTCCAACCAGTACTGGCAAAATGATCTACAGATTTATTGTTAACATGGCTTTCACCTTCAAATTTAGTAAGCCAGATTTATGCAAAACATCTCGTATTTTGTGCAAAAGGAACGGAACCATTCAACTCAATTAATACACACTAAGCATGGCAATTTTTCAATATGTCCATATCAATTTATTAAGTGTTAAGACCACTTTAGAAAAGTTAAAAAAGGGAGAGAGAGAGAAACAAATCAATGGAATATACATTAATCGTGGTATATCAATATATCTTTTCGCTCGCTTCTTAAAAAACACAATGTTTCATATGGGGTTTTGTTGTCTTAGTAAAAAAACCACTCGGAACAATTCAGTAGTTTACAGATACCAGACTATATTCTTTAGCTAGTCTATTGTCAAGTGTCGACATGTTTCAGCCATTTTAGGAGATGAAACACTATCCCTTGTGTCTCTCCAACCAATACTTTTTAAGGCCTTCTTCAGGACAGACAATTTCTTGTTAGTTGGTGGACATCTCTATTTCAAATCCCCCGTAACAGGATAATCTAAAAACGAACATGAATACATTTATACATTAATCACACGATAAAACAATGGTTCCCTTCCAAACACACACATTTTCTTTATTCTTTAATCTATTTAATGCATCATATTCTCATAATCTCTTAAGTTGTTCACAATCAATTTAAATCTATCGATCACACTTGCCTTTACTTACATCCTGGTTGGAATTGAGCTTCATACTAGGAGACACCTAGTCATAGCAGTCTTAGTTCCTGCTTCCCAGATGTCACGGATCAATTCTGGTTTATCTTATTTCTTGGCTGAATGGGAAACCTATTTAACATAAGGAACCCTATATTCTTTTAGTACATGTTCATTTGATTTATATTAGTTCAAGGCACAGCACTCTCAACATGCTCCTGGTGTCATACTTATTCAGAGTAACACCCCTTAGTTTATGTCCCATACTTTCTCTACATTATATACACAGTAAGCCAGTGTGGGACTATGATTGTGTATCTAGTCTTCTTGTTTTTCGAATATGCCCGAAATGGGTAAAACAAATGTAAGATAAAAATAGAAAAAAAGGAAAAAAGGAAAAAGTAAAAAGTCCAAGAAAACAGTTTAATAAGTTGATGAAAGTATGAAACAATTTAGTAACATAGAGGATTAATTAATTAATTAACATGTGTATATAATGTAGAGAAAGTATGGGACATAAACAACCAAAACCTACAGCACAACAAACCGCTAAAACCTCACTACATTGCAACAACAAAACAAAAACACACATAGACTCGCACAACAGTACAAGACGACTACCAGCCGCAAACATCCCAGGCCCAGCCAACGGACCCATCGTGCTGAGGCCGCCAACAGCACATCACTGCTCTCTTGCACTTTTCCTGCTTCCTCCCACTAACTCAACCTCCCCTCCTCTTTCAGAGCTGCCGGAGTGCCACGGGACCACTCCGATGGTTATAGTGCGTGGTACAAATGTCCTTTAACATTAACATTAAAATTTCAAATCAATGCTGAGAGTACTTCTGAATTCGGTTCTATATCTGTATATTAAAAATAATATGCTAACAGTGTTTCTTGGGCACCCAGAGATTGACATTTGACCATACCGAATGTGCATCACATGCAGGGAATAGTAGCACACATGACCTGGCTTCTATCCTTGCTTATGAAGGTCTGAGGGTATGGGACACAGTTAGTAACAACATGTATCCATGCAATGTTTGTGGGGCAGACAGGAAACCTGGGTATAACATGTTTCTGCAACATACTGGGGTTTGTGACTAATGTTCCCTCTAATTATTTTACTCTAGGTGCGGAAATGGTTGGCTTTCATGCACTTATTCATTAGGTAAATGACTTTATGAGCATGCCTAGTTAGTGAATTATCAACTGCAGTCTTTACAGATCAGAGTACAAGGTGTATCTTAGAGAACTTTTTTCCAAAGATATATGCGACTATGAAGAGAGCTCGGAGACAAAGAAGAAAGTGTTTTATGCCATTGGGAAAAAACTCTCATCTGTATTACAAAAAGAAATATCACATATAACTGATGTGGGTGGCAAATAATTTGTATAGTATGCAATATTTGCTTAAGGCAAAATGGCAAGAAAACTGACACTTTAATGAAGTACTTAATGTCCAGAAGAACATGCATCTTATCATTTGTGTAAGGATGATAATTGCATCAGAATAACTTCACCAACGAATATGATAATCAGAATTCCTGGGCCTCCGTTTACCATCCACATTACATTGTCCTGTGAACAGAGCTGTGAACAGAGCTGTGAACAGAGCTGTGACAACGGTTGCTCAGAACCAGTCTTACAGCTGAGTGACATACACACTACCCATGTTTACTCCCTAAAAACAGGAACATGTGCCCAACACAAGTGGGAAACAAAGAACACATATGGACAACCCCCTAATTCTACCTACAAGACTCCATTGATATTTACGAATCAGTGACCAGCAGAACAGTGGCATATGTAGGAAATCTAATAATATTACTGCTTGATCTCAAGAGGAGTGTTAAGGGGAAAAATGTATTTTAATAAATGTAAAGTATCCCTTTTGTCAAAGCTAATTACTTGTTCTTCTCACTGGAAAATCGTTTGATTCTAAGTGGGGAGTAAACTCTAATCAGAGCCCTGCTTGTAGCCCTGACATAGTAAATGAAATGACAGGGCACATAATACAGTCTATAGCTTTGCCCACCCTTCTTCACCACACCCTATGCCAAATTCAACTAGAGCATTACAGAGTTTTTTTTTTGGAGCCCTGTTGAAGAAAAACACATGTATATCTTCTCCAATTCACTGCTATCTGTTAAACAAGATGTATGGGGATGCTAGAGGCATTAAACATATAACACATGTTTTTATTGAAAAACTTTCAGCTGCTGGACATAGAAATAAACAGAAGGTGCAGTTTCCTAGACTGTTAACCCAGTTTCCTATCCTTCAATAAACAAACAATACAGTCCCTTCACTGTATTGTACTGCCAAAGTTGCTGATTTGCTCTTCACCCGAAGGAGCTCTTACTGCTGCATCCCACCCGGCTCCAGTGCTGGCCTCCAATAATAGTTGACAGGGCTCTGAAACTAGTGAGGATTTGCAACAGTAACACTGGGATATCTGCATACCCACCATACTTTGCACACACAACATATTTCCTCACTACTCCTCACTGATGATGCCCAAAGACGTTGAAACATGTCTAGAGATGCTTGTGGTCTCATGCAGAAGAGATGTGACCCAGCAGTTGGTCAGGAGGGTTGCCCAGAGCAATGACAGAGGTAAGGATTAATTCCAAACCTTCCAGCCATTACCTCTTTTGTTTTTCATATTGTGGCATGGCATTTTTAATGGCAAAGACAACCTGTTATTTGGCAAAGCCAATATGTTATGTGGCAATACTGCTATATATTGGCAGAACCAACATGGATATGTTTTCTTATAACATCATTACTGGCATTATGTGCAGGCAAACATGGGTGTGTTCGTATATTGGAAAACTTACAAATAGCATATATCGGTGCAACTTGCAAGGACACACATGGGCACAACCAGCATAAAAAAGTGTTAAACTGGCATATATTGTGGGCAAAGACATCATGAAAATGCATTGTGAAATGCTCCTTTGTACTGTAGGTGACGTGCATCTATTTTTTCATGTGTTAGCCTACAAAACCAATTGGAAACTGTCTGACTTCTTACCACCATTTCCGCTTAAAATGTGATTTCAAATGAACAATTTTAAGCCATTATTCAAAAACGATTTCGGGGGAACCCTCCCCACCCCCAAAACCCTTGTTTGGTTTATGCTCCCTCGCTACACTCAGTCACAAAGGCACTTTTTGGGGGGAAAATGTACGCCCCTCCAGTTAAAAATGTACCAACCACACTGGTGTTGTGAATTTCACAAGTGTGAATCACGGACGATCCAGCATTGAGAAAGGCACGCATCTGAGCACTCTGCAGGTGGTTGATGTAGAGCGTGTTGTGACGCACACCATTTATTGTGCGTTCCTTCAATATAAGGCTGAGTATATAAGGCTGGGTATTGACAGGTTGCACAGAGAATCTCTAGATTATTGGATGAATGGTGGCATGTTTCATCAGGGGTGAGCAGCCTAGAAGAGAGAGGAGTTGTTTGGAGTTGAAGGATGATGTCAATGGTAGATGCACAATAGTAAGACTGATTTGTTATTACCTATTTTTCTGACATAGAAGTTGAGGATAAGCAAACTATCCCATTATCAGGAAAAGACAGGATAGGATATGTACTGAGAGTATGTTATTAACGAATTTAGCGCATTTAATCCTTACAAAAATGTTTCCATCTCCACATTGAGTTTACTTGTGTTTGATGTTTATGGGCTTCCAAAGTCTGTGCCGCTTCAAGAGTCTTGATGACTCTGTCTCCCTGTCATATTAGCGCTATCCAAGATATGTTCATATAAATGTTTTTTCAATGATTACACCATTTCAGATTCTAAGCCTGAGGCTGCAGATTTTTGCTTAATTTGACCCTGAAGTGCTCACCTGAAGGGCAAAGTAGGACACGTCCCTTTTCGATTATAGTGGCGACAGTCCAAGGCAGCTGAAGTGAAAAACTCCCAGAAATATTAGCTCCCAGGGATTAGAAGTGGTTGTTGTCAAGTCATTGTTCTTGCTTTGCTTACCGCATGCGCATGCTGAAACAGGCAATCACTCCTCACAAAGCTTAATGAAAAGGAATCTGGGTGTTGCTTCTTGTCTCAGGACACAGTTAAGGAGAAACAATCTTGCTGCACACTTAAAGCTCAGCCAGCTCATATTAGAAGGTTTGGATGATGGGGAGAAGGTTCAGCAATTTACAATTGGAACAGAAATCAACCCTTCATGAAGATCAGCAGTTGAAATCTAAGAGGAAAATGGACCAGTTCAACCAGCCACTCTCAGTGCTAGCAGAGCACCAGGCCTGAATAATTCACTCACATGGTGACTCAGAGGCCGGGCGAAACCTTTTACAAATGTGTATGGTAAGCAGGGTGTCTCAGGGTGAGCATGGACTCAGGGGAGTGACAGCAGGCATTTTAATGTAGAAAAGTGAAGGTTGCAAAAGGAGCACTTGAAAGTTGCTCGTTCATGGTCACCATTCGGTGAAAGTACCATTGGGGTTGAGATGCATAAAGTTAGTTATATTTAGCGAACACATTAAACTCCCTTCTCCATGAACAGCTCAGCACCTTAGCCACAACATCACACAGCACATAAACAATGTCACAACACATGAAATCACCAAAGTAATCCATGTCATAACTTCCACCCTGCTCCTCAGGTTCAGTGCAGAGGGCATGCCGTGTATAAATGTCATGAACACCGTACCTCTGACCACAGTATCCATAGTGCATTGATTGCAGCAATGATTCATGTGGGAATTGATCACAAAACATGTCCTGGGGCCATTCTCTGCTCAGAGTGCCAATGTCACTAGAGCCAAAGGGGCATAGCTCAAGGCCATGCACAGTGGGAAATGTTTTTACTGGTGCTTCACTTTGGGCATGACTCTATTCACATTACCCTCAGTACATGAACTAAGTCTGGGTATCCTATGAACTGTGCATGGTGCATGTCCCATTCCATACCCACAGATTAGTGTTTACACATCGTCCCACATTTAATAAGTTTAAGTGTGTATCAAATGTTAGTGTCTCTTTCCACATTCAGTTAAATATGTGATTTTATTATGCCATGATGTATGTAACCGATGATTTATTTGTCTACCAAAACAGTTCCTTGATGACCAAGCACTTAAAAATATTAAGCAAAAACAATTATTAGCATCCGGCTTGTAAAATTGAGTTCCGGATAGGGAATCCGGTTCCTTGGCTTCCAGGTCATATTGTCTGGCCCATTTCTGGATCCCTAGTACAGTTCTGGATTCCAAATATCGTGATGGCTGCTTGGAGCTCAGCACCCATGCCTGGTTCCTGCCAGCTCCCCCTCTCTGCCCCTCTTCATCTGTGGATTAATTCTCAGGTCCCACTTTCGACCCCTTTCTTTCCCTACTCCTGCTTCTCCGTAGTTAGATATAGAAAATGGGCTGGTTTGCTCCTGCAGCTGTTATCCATATGTTTTCTGGTGGCCACCTTTTAATGGTTTTTACTTTCATATCTACGGCAGCTTTGGTGGAGCGCAGTGCATTTTACATTACTAACTGTGGAATCAGGAAAAGGGCACACTCTGGGTATCAATATCATCCATCTCAGGAAATCTCAGGAGATATATAGTGGCTGAGCCCTGCTTATTTGCCCTCACCTTTGGTTTAGGCAGTTAAGTCTGGTTTCCAGGCCCATAAAGGTATTGCTGGATTACTTTTTTACTTGTTATATGTGGCATTCTTGGCATAGTAAAATGTCAAGATTATAATTCAGCTGTAATGCACACATGCACATGAAAAATACCTATGTATAATGTATGTGTGTGCCTTTTATACATTAAACCATGCCTACTATTCACAATCCCAACTTTTACTTCGATTCGGCATCCACCTTCAACCCACAAAGAAGATTCAATTGTACATTGACATTTAAAATGTAGTTTAGTTCTCAAAATAACAAACCCTAATGAGAACTTAAGGCACACATTAGGATGGACTGATAGGCTGAGGGCGCATCAGAGGCGGCGGCAACCTTCTGTGGCCGTGCGGCTTGATGTGTGGCCTGACGTCTGTGTTAGGTCCTTTCCTCCAACCTCCCGGCGTTGTGCTCCCGGGCCGGCTGCAGTTTCCAGCAGCCCCAACTCCAGAGGCTCTAGTGGGGCATGCCATGGCTTGCCGCAGTATCCTGTACTGGTTCCATTCACTCAACAGGGTTACCAACTTTCCTGCAGCCTCCAGGTGGCGCATCCACGGGACATAGAGGCACCCCAGATGGAAGCCTGATGGAAGTGTGGGAACCAGGTAACAGACTAAATGCAGCAGCATAGTCCGATAAGATTCTCCTCTTAATCTGTGTTTATAAACAGAAAGCTTCCATGACAGTTCCCACTTGGCGGACCAAATTAAACTACCTGGTTACTTTGCCATTCTCGCCACGTGTTTAGGTGCCATTGCTAGTTCCTCACATGAGTCATTGTTTGTTGCTATGACTACAAACGAAAAGCAAGTCGGAAGTGGGTTGACAGATCCACTGCCCGGGAACCTGGGTGATGTGGGTCTGCAAGATGGTACTCGTGAGACGGGTGCTGTGGACTCAGGGGAATTACCCTCACTTCCGGATGGGTCTTCCCAACTTGAACAATGGCCTCTGCTCATAGCCAGTATCGCCAATGAGCCCCTCTTATGCTCTAGTCCTTTTGACTTGGGCATTTTGGTGGACACTTTGAAGGACTGGGTGCTTGATTTACGCCAATGTAAAGTTAGCTTGGTCTTTCAGACAGCTGTGCCTTCTAGACCAGCAGCGCTGTCATTGCCTCCTAAATCATACAACACCTGCCAAGCTAATCTACAAAGGGCCACAAGAGATCAGGATACGCAAACTGTCCTTCCCAACGAGTACTCCTTATGGGCCAAGGGGTCAACATCAGTCACTGAAGAGAGAACCAATTGCCCCAAGGTCGACCTCATAGACCCATTAAAGACATTACCTCCACTGGCATCTATATCTAGCCAACACATAGTTGAACATCTAGCAGGGTTGCCTGTCAAAAATAAGAAGATCTCCCGATGGTCCCTTCAACAAAAAAAGTCACAGATGCCTAAATTAAACGATTTGATTACCTCTGATTTCATTATGGACCAAAGGAATATTCTTATTACTAACGTCCCAAAGATTGAAGGAAAAGAATCCAGTCAAACTTTACGCAATGAAATCCTTGCCTGGCTACAACAGAGAACTGGCCCCGGGGGTAGTTAGAATGGCTGACCTTGTGATCCTGCGTACACTTGAACTTAGAGACAGGTGCACACAATCTAATTGTGACTGTGTTCTAGTCAGGTCAGATGTGGGGGTAGCTCCCTCCCGACCTACCTAAGACATTGCAAATACATTCCCAGAGGAGCTTCGTATTGCAATGTAATACTGTAATGTGTCTTACTATAGTTTGCCTTTTATTACTATTCATTGGCTATGCCTTCTCTTGCTCCCCCCAGCCGACTGTTATTTTGACCCTGCTACTGTTGTTGTTTGGACGTCATTTACCTACTTTTTATTCTTTTCATTTTAGCCAATGCTACATTTTATGTTTTATATTGTTGGTGTTGTATTGTTTTGTTTTCTTTGTCCGCACCCTCATGCCTCCAGGCTCATGGCAGCGCTATACAAATTGATTAAAGTAAAGTAAAGTATTACCTGCTGGTGTCTAGTATGGCTCTTTATGAGGTATTATAGGAAGAAATAAAAATAAAAAAACATACATCTCGCTCAGTAATTTGTTGAGTCTGAAGATGTGCACTTTTAATCATCACAACACACACTTTTTTGTATGCATCATGCTCAGTTTCTTTCGTGAAAAGGATATTCTGTTTAGATGATTCCATATTTGAATGTATTGAAACAAAACAGTAGGGGTGTGCGAACTAGTTCTTGTAGGATCTCGATCCACCCAATTTTTGGGTCGTTTGAGTTCTGCTAACTTTTCAACTTCTCTGAAGATTGTCTATAAAAGTAGTTAAAGGTCGACATGGAATAGAACATGTAAGAGTCATGTGAGTAAGGGATTGCTACTGATATCTCAGCCAGGACCCTATAACTGTCCCCACTGCCCTACTGGGGCCTGGCCTGGCAGGCCCATGCATTGCATTAGGGCATGGCAAACATGCTTTCCTTTTCCAGTGGTAAGAGACAAAAGGTTACATTGACCTGGATCTGCTTTGGCATGTGAGTTCATGAGGAACTGTGAGATGGTGGCTGACCGGAAACATAGAGGTGCTTTAAGGAATTGCAGGAGGGCTGCTCTTCAACCTGCAAAAGTGTCCCATGAAGATTGCCGGGAAGTAGAACCTTTTGCTTATGTTCCCAAGACAAACTCACGTGACACTTTTGGAAAAGTTGGCACATGCTAACAAAAGAGTGTCTTGATCACACTTGACAATGGCAAGGTACAAAGTGGATGTTACACAAAATTAGGCAAGGTTTTCACATGACTATAGAACACAATGTCCAACTCTTTTCATCTTTATATTCCATTAATAATGTACGTTTTTTTAAAATGGGGGGAGTCTTCTTGTAAAATCGAGTCTAATGAAAAGGTGTGAGCTGCAGTTCAGTGTCCTCGGTTCACCTTTGCAGGCTGCTCGCCTACTTGGCTCCGTTTGTTGCCAGCATTTTTCTGATTGTAAGCTGCCTATCTATTTAAACCTTTCCCCTTCCTCCTTTGAGCGCTTTTATTCCTTGAAGATAAATATTTGTGCGAGGGAAGTAATAAAAGGAATGCTTACACATTTTCCAACTTCCCCTATGAATATGTGAGGCAGTAAGTCTATAGCACTCCCTCTTTCAAAGTTGAGTATTCAGGTCAGTAGAAATCAGCAGGACCTGCAGTAAAATCGCAGGGTTCAATAAATCATTGCATGTAGTCATGTTTATTCAAGTATAAGACATAAACACGTCTAGTGCAGGACTCAAAACAAGAAAAGGAAATAAGAGAGGTTTACGAGCAAAAAGAACATCTGCAAGCCCGTGAGCAATAGTGACCATCTGTGTATAAAATACTTTACATGGGTTACAGTAGATAGGCTTGATGTAATGGCACGTATGTGCATACTGATACAACAGTGACACTATTGTTATGAGTCCATTTAGGTGCCATAGATAATCTCTTTTCTTTTACTATGTGCCTGGACAGAAGTCTTGTCCATGTATTGGCCTTTAAGAAAATAAATGAAATGGTACTCATTACGAGTTTAGTGGTAAATATGGCGGTAATTCCTCCAAACAAAATGACTGTTACTGCCAATGTGTCTGTGGAATTATTGCGATATTACGAGCCCATTGCCAAGCACTAATTGGCCTGGCAATAACAGTAATTGCGTGTGGAGAAATTACCACAAAAAAAACCTTGCACATTCCACCAATTTTTAGCAGATTGACCATTACCGCCAGCTACATTTGAAAGAATTATTGTATGGTATTGGAAGATTTACCATAACCGCCAGCTGTATTTGGAAGAATTACCGTATGGTATTGGCAAATTTACCATTACTGCCAGCTGTATTTGGAAGAATTACCGTATGGTATTGCCAGATTTACCATTACCGCCAGCTGTATTTGGAAGAATTACTGTATGGTATTTTCAGATGTAGCATTACTGCAGCTGTGTTTGGAAGAATTACTGTTTGGTATTGGCAGATTTACCATTACTGTCAGCTGTATTTGGAAGAATTACCATATGGTAAATCCTCAATAAATGTGTGGTATTAGCATTAGGTGGAATTAGAGTAACAGAAATAACAGGAAGCTGCATGGCAGTGATCTTTAAAATCAAAATCCATTGCAAATCGCCCGTTTCCTGCTGCCATTCAAAGATAAAGTAGGGTGCAATCATGTCAGGGGTAAATGGGAACGGCAAAGTCCCTGAGATTATGGTCAGGAAGCCAAACTTCTTGTAGGCAGAGATACCTGTCATGGCAGAGGCAGTGGTGGTCCATCCAAAAAAGCTATTTAGGGCCCAGAGCAGGGAATCCACACACTTCAGGAAGACATGCACCAGGAACAAGGAAGGGGGCAAAGTAGTGGCAGTAAGGGCAGTTCCCAGGTAGACCAAAGACATCTAAAAGAGGTACAATGACCTCATGCCTATGGTTTGAATGCTGCTGTCTCAGCACTACAAGGAGGCAGCAGCAACAGGAGGAGGAACAGTTAAGCCCCAAAGCTGACCAAATGGGAGGAGATGGTCAGCTCTATTCTCCACATGGCTGACTTGGAGGGTGGTGGTGCAGCTGAGGACGAAGCTGGCAGCAAAGCAGATTCTGGTCAGTAGATGAATGATGCTTTGCCAATGGCATAACCCATATCCATCCAGAAGCCATACACTGGCTGTCAGCCAGCAGAATCTGTCGCCACCATTGCACATGCATGATAGTCACAACCAATACAGTGTCCCAACAGTGAAGGCCCAAGCACAGTCAGACCCTGGCACTAAGACTTGCAGTGAGCAGAGTCATTAACAAAATGTACACAACTGGTGTTTCACATGGTGTGCCATTTGTTCCAGTGTGTCTGTGAGATCCTCAGTGCATCCCCAACAGCAATTGCTCAAACCCCTGTAAGTGACTTCAATCCAGCAATCCAACTAAGTCAATGCCTAGTCTGGGATACCCAATGGAAGCCATTATTTATAGATTTTATGTCAAGTTCTTAAATCTGGATGATAAACCCTTATATAACGCCCCTCTCTTTAAATCCCTCTGACCTCACTGAGCCAAGAAGTAGGTATATTTTGGAAATTAAAAGGTTTATTGGAAAAATTAAAGAATATATATATATATATCACACTTTTATGAATAAATTAATATTTGATAGCACACTCATGAATATGAACAGTGATCAGTATTGGGTAATATTTCAATAGAGACAACTCTTTAATCAGAAAGGAGTAGGAATAGGAAAGATAAAGTAGCAGAGAATACTTTTACGATTCAAGGAAATGCAAGAGGGGAAAGAATGCAGGCACAGAAATAAAACTCGATATGGATTCAACAAGAGATAATATGATCACTTTTTCCCTTGTGACAACTCACTCCCCCCCCCTATGGAATATGAAGAGATGGAAATAAGGGCACACAGGTTTTCAGGAATACAATCAAAAGCAGTTCAATTCCTGTTCCCCCAGCAAGCTTAGAGAAACAGGGATGATTTTAAAACACAGGCGAAATACTTTTAAATGTGATTGCAATGAAGTGAAAAATATGCTAAAAATGATTTTAATTCCCTATAGGAGATTCAGGGTAGGTGATAGCTACTTTGAATTAGTTCAGGTCAACACTAGCAATGATTCAGGAGTGATTAATAGGGTAGAAAGTGTAAAGCTGAGGATCTTAGCTTTAAAATGACAGTTAAATCTTGCTTCTAGGACATATGGTTCAAAAGGTACGGACGTTTTTTGTGGAGGTAGATTTTCAGAAATGAAGTCAAGATTTCAGAATGACAGATGACACTTTTGCAGCTTTGAAATCACAGAATGGACACACAATTTCTATGCAGTTCTGGACAGGTTGAAATGGTTTGAATAAGATTACTTTAAACTAAGAGATGGGTTCTGCACAGTTCTAGATACACACTCCTAGTTTTCGAAGCGAATGGACCTCGTCACAGATCTGGTCAGGTTTGGGCTGCGGTTCTCTCACCACGGGATGGTCTCTGGCTCTGGTTCTGCTCATAGTGGGGCCTCTGGTCTGCTATCGGCACTGCACAGCGGTCTGGTCTGGGTCTGCCGGGTTCTGGGTACAGCTCTGCTTTCTGGGTCTGGATATGGTTTTGGCACAGGGTTCTAGCCAGAATCAAACAGCTCGCCCAGCTGTTGAATAGTTGGTTAGGTTGCTGGATTCTGGGCCCCCTTAAAAGAGTTCAGCTTTTGGGTTTGGCCCCTGCTTAAGGTTCTAGAGTTTGGTTCTAGAATTTGGTTCTGGAGTCTATCAGGAGTCTAAGTTCAGGAGTCTGGAGTTTTTGTCTGGATATGGTCGGGCAGGGAGTTGCGCAGGAATCGATGAGTGGAAAAATGAGTGTCCTATCTGGGTCCCAGCAGTCTCCTTTTATGTCTTTTGAAAGTGGGTGGGAAGGCTGACTTTCTATGCCCAAACTATTAAGGATTTGATAGGTTAAAGGATTTGCTGTGACCTGACTGGAGAACGGAGTTGTGAGTCAGAATGAGTCATCAGGTATTATCTTTATGGCTCAAGGAAAGGGCACTCCCCTTTTGTCCGTACAGCATATCTTCTTTTTCATAAAACACATATTTACAATATACACACTTGTTAATATTACCTAAATTGCATGATAGATTGCTTAAGGTTCAGTTCAGTTCAAGTCACATGTTTCTACGGGCTTGGGTTCAGAAATGACAACATTTTGCGCTTTTAGTGGGTTTTGCCATATTGGTTTTTCACAAAATCTTACACGAAGGTACACCCCCGTTCTGCGCATATTACTGGAAGTTCTTAGGTTTCTAGCATAAACACCGCATCCACAATATTAATAATTATGGGGCTTGGCCTCAGAACATCCCACATCGTCCAGCTTAGTCTCAAATTGTGGGTGCATTTTTCATATTAAGAATCCCCAAATTGTACATTTCTGTCAGCTTGATACAATATTTTATAAGCAATTTAATGAAACATACATTTCCTCTACTGCAGTACACCCATTGGTTTGTCCCTGCCCCCAGAAACTTGGTGAGTCAGAATGGTCACATGTCTTATTTCTCCCAGAGCAGTTGTTGCTCAGGCACACCCAAATCAAAATATTCTAGTCAATTGAAAGAGTCTATTGTCTTGACTGAGGTCAGCAGACCAGGGTGCCACTCTGCATCTTGTTAACATGACCATGTGATTTCCTGTGCTGTTGCTGGGAAGACTAGGTGTGAAGGCTTCCCGGGGACAGCCAGCCTTTTTAAGTCTCAGCTAACATAGGGTACAGTTTAGCTTCATAAATACAGGTCTCCTGTCAGAATTTAGATTGCTAGTGCCGGTTAGTGTCAAGCACCTTTATTGCACCCATTTTTGACAGCTGCCTTACCAGTAAGCAATCCCCAACATATACTTTGTTCAAATATAGATGCACCTTTGTGGACCTCAGATTCATGTAGATTCTTGCGGGAGAATGATGTTGACCCCCCAACACGGAGATGGTATCTTTTTAGTGGTTTTGGTGAGCCCTAATTTTAGCAATTTTTGACATAAAAAAAATGAATTCCCCACAGCTCTGGGTTGCTTTTAGCAATCAGTATTGCTATTCCCAAATGGTTTCAGGCTACTGTGTGTGTAGCCCAATGGTGGTTTTAGGCAGTGACCTCCTGTGCTCACTAATATAGGCAAAAGTGGATGGCAGCCTACTCTTCAGATTTTTACTGTGCATTTTTGGATGAATTCTGGCAAGCAGCATGCTTTCCGGCAGCCATTATGATGTTTCTGCTGCCAGTAATGCACAATGATGTAGCAGGGCTTGGATGAGTGCGTTCAAACATCCCACAAGACCCCTCTTGCGATGGCCATTCTGACCTTTCATCGATGGAACTTCGCAAGACTGGGATGTCCTCATCTTCTTCTGATTCCTCAGATGGCAAAGTTCAGCATCTTTTCCTCCATCAGGGTGGATCAATCGGTTCTCCTCGACGGTCCTGATGGAAGTATTGGGCCGTACCCCGGGCCCCTCGGATCTTTGCTCACGGTCCCCGGGTCGTCCTCCTTGGTCAGTCTCCCTGGTTTAGCTCTCTCTCTTCTCACCTAGGATGACAAAGCAAAAGCGGCAGAAACAGATTCGTAGACATTTTCCCACCACTATTAATGTGGTGGGGTGAACATATACATTTTATAAATCAAGAGACATTTGCATTCTTATCATGGTAGTTCATACTTTAATCAGGAGAAATTTGCATTCTTATTATGGTATTTAATTATATGCAGAATATTTTAGGGTTGGAAATTTATTAATCTGGAGCGGCCCCCTCTGGGGTTCCCGAGGACTGCTCCAGTTGCTGCCAAGTGTGCCTGGGATGGCAACACTTTAGTTTATTAATGTGGACCCACTTATCTTCCCCCTCTGCCAAGCTGCCTTTGGGGATGCGTATCTTGTAGGCGACTGGTGAGATCTTGTCTACAATTTCAAAAGGTCCTTTCCAGATAGGCAGAAATGTCCACTGTTTGGCCTGGTTCCTTTGGAAATTGTACAGATAAACCCAGTCTCCTACATTGTATTCCTTTCTGGTGGTCTTCAGGTCATAGTAGGTCTTCATGCTATCAGCTGATCTCTCTAGATTTCACTGAGCATAGGCAAAAGCATGTTGAAGGTGTTTCCTTAAATTTTCAACATACTCATGAGTTGTGGAGGCATTGATCAATGTGTGCTTTTGGGTCCTGTAAAGCAAATGCTGGGGAAGCACCATCCTGCATCCAGTCATCAACTCAAACGGTGACATTTTAGTTGCAGAAGAAGGGGTAGATCTGATGGCCATTAGGACAAGAGGTAATCGGATATCCCAACTTGGCCCAGAATCTGGCACAAACATTTTTAAGATGCTCACAATGGTTTGGTTGTAACGTTCTACTGCCCCAGAAGAAGCTTCAATGTGTAGCTTCCTTTTAACCCCCAGTATCTACCACATCTTAGTCATTACTTCGCTGGTGAAATGTCTACCTCTGTCTGACTCAATCCATGGGGTAGTCCAAAACGCGAAAAGATGTGGTTGATCATCAGGGCAGCTGCTGTTTCTGCCTTGCAGTTTGGGGCCGGGAGACATTCCACCCATTTAGTAAATAAGCATGTCACAGTCAATATGTACTTATTTCCCATAGAGGAGCGAATCACGAGCCCTATGAAGTCGACTTGCAAATCTGACCATGGGAGTGTAACCCCCCTCTTTTGTAGAGGCGCACGGTGTGTGAGGGATGTTGGCTGAAATTGTGAACACACAAGACACCCCTTCAAGTATTGGTCGAGGTCCTGCCTCATGTGTGGCCAGTATGCAACCTCTCTTAAGATCTCAAGTGTTGTATGAAACCCCCTATGACCGGCTGTGGCTGCATCATGGGCGTGACTCAACATCAGGCTTCGGAATGATGTAGGAATGACCCACTGATCATGGCCAGCTTGGGATTTCATTAACAAGAAACCTTCTTGGATTCGGAACATTTTTGGACATTTCATCAACACTCTAAGGTCCTCTTTTCCAATGTAATCGGTATCCGTCAGGGAAAAGTTCTCAAGGTCCTCAATGTGTTGGTAAAACTTATCAATTATTGGATCCCCCTTCTGAGCCGTAATCAAATCAGCATCTGGGGTCTCCTTACTCCATTGTGCAGTTGAAAAATTATTGTGAGCATTTGTCTGGGACCTAGTGATAGCAGTGATCTGGATTTCCCCCAACAGGGACTCAATCTTTATTAGATTCCCTTGGATGGTCCCGGTTTTGGCCAGCTGATCAGCTAAGTAATTTCCAGTTTTGTCTGGTCCCTCTACTTTGGAATGACCCTTGATCTTTTTCCAGTAAATGGTCATCCCATTCGAGGTGACCAGATCATCAATATTTTGGATTAACTTGCCATGTTTCAAGGGTTTGTTGTTAGCACATAACATGCCTCTGGTTTTCCCAATTAACCAGGTGCTCCACGAACCCGTTTCATACATAATCCGAATCTGTGATTATGACCAGTTTGTGGAGTTGATGTTTTACAGCAGTGAGGATGGCTTGATGCACCGCCATCAACTCTGCCACCTGACTACTTCGGGGACCAATCTTGTACCCAGCAGAGGGTTCTGGGGACTCATTCACCCATGCATTCCCTACGCCGGCCACAAGTTCTTTCTCCCCGTTGTTGTCAACATGGTAAGAGCATCCATCCACATAGACAGTGGGCATTCCCTCACACTTATCTACTTCAAAGACTTTGTGCGGGGAACTGAGGTATGCCTCTGTGTTGTCCTTGATTTTTAGACTTTTGTCATCGAGACAGTTTTCGCTGGCACAGTCATGCAAGCCAGCCAGACCTTGCGCGAGGGGACTCTTCTTGTTTTGGCCATTTCTGACCTCCACAGGAAAGCCTTGTATTGACAGAATCCAGGAAGTAATCCAGGAATTACTCACATTTCCGGCCCGAAATCTGTCACTTTGGCGATATTGCAGAGGCTGGTGTGGAGTCTCCACTATGATGTGTTCCCCCTGGATAAACGGGCAGTAATTCTTCAATGCCCACACTGTTGCCAGGAGTGCCTTCTCACAATCGTTGAATTTTTCCTCCACAGAGGATAAAGTTTTACTCGCATAGGAGATTACTTTATTGACCTTGTCATGCTTTTGATATAATACTGCAGTCAAGCATGTATTAGAGAACCCGGTCTCCAAGAAAAACTCCTTGTTTCTGACAGGGTAAACTAGGCACGGCGCTTGTGAGAGGCTTCTTTTGAGCTGTCTTACTGCCTCGGATTGTTCTGGACCCCATTCCCACTTGACCCTCCCCTTCAAGAGATGAATCAGGGGTCTAGTGATCTCTGCGTAGCCCTCAATGAACTTTCTGCTGTAATTATTCAGTCCAAGGAGGCTCCTTAGTTCCCGCAGAGTTGTGGGGTCTTTCAGTTTCTGAAGTGCTTCCACTTTCTTTTCCTGGGGACAGAGACCCCGAGGAGTAATCTCATGCCCCAAGAAATTAACACGGGTTCTACACCACTGTGCTTTCTGAAAGGAAAGTTTTGCTCCGGCAGCCCTCAACTGTGTCAGAACATAACGGATCTCCGCTATGTGTTCCTCCACAGATGAACGTTTGATGAGGACATCATCTACATAAACCAGGTTACCCCTCACACCCAGGTCGGGCATGGCCTTGTGTAGGAAAATGTTGAATTCATTGCCAGAGTTGAGGTATCCGAAGGGAGTCCGGGTCCATGTGTACTGCTGGCCCCCAAAGGTAAAAACCAGTTTGTATTGGTCCTCCCTACTGACAGGCACGGTCCAGTATCCATTGGTCAGGTCTATTGCAGTGAATACCTGTGACCCTTGGATCTGGGCCAGCCCTTGGTCAATGTAGGGAAGAGGCCATCGGGAAGTATGGACAGGTTTGTTGAGCTCCCTAAGGTGGGCGCAGATCTCCACTGGCTGTTTGGCTTCAATATTCCCAGCATCAGATTATTGAAGGTGCTGTGTACTGGACGGATTATCCCCTGGGACCCAAGGTTCTTAATTATTTCAGTAAGGGACTCCATGGATGTGAGAGGCAAACGATATTGCTTCACAAACACTGGAGTCATGCCAGGGTCCGTGGGAATTGTTGTCGTGTGGATGTCAGTGCGACCACAGTCATATGAGTCCACCGCAAAGAGATCTTGAAAATCCAAGAAAATTTGTTTCAACTTCTGCTTCTGCTCCAGAGTCACACAGGCATCAGCTAGGTTGACTCTCTCTTCAACCGTCTGCCTGAAGCCTGGAAAGACTTCTGGTTTTGCTATCTCAGCGGCCTCCTCCAACTGGGTGGAGAAGTCCCTGGTCAGAGTGCAGATTTGGATTGGAGTCTTCAGGTGGGAAAGGCAGCCCTCATGGACCTAAAAAATCACCTCATCCCTCCTGAAGTCACAAGTCACATCTTCCTTACCATAAGGGCAGGAGGTGTACACCAGGAAGTCCCCCCCATGCCGGGTAAAGGTCCTGTCTGGTGTTGTATTGTCATCACTGTCGCCGTCAAAACAGTCCTTGGGGATTGGTCCTAACAGTTCATTTCCTAAATCAATGGAGAAATGACGGTCATCAACCGCCATTCCAATAATGGTGCCTGCGGCTAGAGTAATACTCTTTAAGTCGCTGTTATCCACCTCTATTGGAATGGTGTCATGTTCTATATTCACTTATGGTGTTGGGTTTACCCCTAACCCCTGCTGTTGGAGAGGAGCATTTAGATGAATATAAGCATCAGGGTTTTTCAATTTTTGTCCTCTTTTAACTTTCACTTCCAGGGAGAATTGTTGGGTCCTTTCTGGGATGGTGACCTCCTCTTTTATCTGAATTTCAACTGCATAAGGTAGCAATGGAGCTGACCTAAATGCTTTTTCTGGATCATCAAAGCCCATGGGATTATCCGCTAATCGGGGCCAAGCTTTGAAGATTATTAGGTCCAAACTAATGGCAAAGCGATTCAGAATGTCACTGCCTAAGTAAAAGGCGGCAGTGGCGTCTCTCACGACCCAACAATTATGGACTATGCTCTTGTTGCCAATGGTGATTTTGAGCATACACCAGCTTGGAAGGACATGTTTGGAATTTGGTGTTTCCAGATCCATTTCCCATTTGTCTATCAGTTTGAATGTGGGAGTGGCAGGATCTTTTGGGAGTTGGCGGAACATGGCTTCGCTGATGAAGCTCTTACCATTGTTCACACACACTTGGGCGATAACAGAGTCATTCCCATCATTTAACTGAACAGGGATGAACAACTGCTCTCCAATTTTCTGAACATCAGCCAGGCTCTGAGCTGATTTCACATCTCTCTTGACTATAGGAGTGGGAATGTCTGATTGTGGATTGGTAAGGAATTTCAGAGTGTTTCCTTCCAGTGTGGAATACCACCTTAAACTGGAAGGAAGGTTGATTTTCAGAAATAGAGAGGACCCCCCATCACCAGTCTGTTGTCCTACTGCTATTACTGTCACGTCTGGAATTTGGTTGTTCTGGAAGTGAAATTCTACTTGGTCAGATTTTTGTTCAACCATGTGGCATGTGCCGTTTAAACTAACATGGTTGACACTCTGTTTTAATTTTATTGGTCGGCTAGTCTGGGTCCAGAGGACCTTGTTTACACAATCTATTAGGGGTGACAACCTTCTCAGGAGGTCATTCCCTAGTAAACAAGGGGTGCCCCCTGGAGTGACTACTATGACCGGGTGTTTCACTTTGTGTTGCCCAATTTTAATGTCCAAGTCTGCAGTCCCCTCGACAGCAATTTCCCTCCCGTCAAAGTTCTGAAGTTGTCCAGGAAGAGAGGTGAGAGGAATTTGGTAGTTCTCCCCCCTTCCTGAATTTAGCTCATCGAAAGCCTTTTTGGACAGAAGGGTAGCTTGGGATCCAGTGTCCACCAGTGCCAAAATTGTACCCTGCCCCTGTACTTGTACCGGGGCATAGTATCTTCCCTCCTTCTCCTCAAGGGAGCACAGATAATGCACATTTTTTGACAACTGGTGGGCCAATTTTCTGGTTTTGGACATGCAAAGAGAAGAGATTTGGGCAGAATTCTGTGGAGAGTCTTGGTAATCTGAAAGAAAAAGTTGGCAACTAGAAATGGGAGAAATTTTGGGTTCCCCTGGTTCCGGTTCTGGGCTGCCCCCCCTTTTTGGAGGCAGTCACCAGAATGGGTTTGAATCAGGGGATTTTGATGCTGTTGGTTCTGGGATGAGATGATAGGCGGCGCTAGCTCAGTCCCCACATCTACCCAGTCTGGATGTGAATCTCTTGGGACCCATTTTTCTTTGGGAGGAGTTCCCCCATCTCTCAAGGAGAAGATCCTTTTCCCAGGATCCTCTGAGGATCCCTCTCCCTCAAATTGGAAGATATGTACCTCCTCCACAAAATGGGTCTGTTTGGGTCCTTTGTTTCTCCTACCTCCTCTCTGCTCCTTGGGTGGCAGACTTTCAGGGGTAGGAGATTTTGTTTCTGGTTCCTGGGTTTCCAGGGGCTGTTTACAAGTGTGGAAGTAAGCTTCCTCCAAGGATTTACACCCACCTTCCCCTTGTGCCTCCTCCCTGGGGACCAGTGGGTTATCAATGTGCTGCCCCCATAATTGTTCCGGAGCACCAGGCCCAGAGTTTGGGGCATTCTGCGCCGTCATGCTCAACTGAGGGTTCTGCTGAGCCCTCAGCATGCGACCCAGATCCTGTGCCATATTTTGGACCTGGCGCTCTAACTGTGAAACCCGCTCAGGCTGATACAGGGTTCTGTTTTCTCCCCTGGGCTGATCCCGGGAAGGGTAGCTATCCCTTCTCTGGTAGTACCCCGGGTTGGGAAGATTTGGATACCCCTCCACCCTTGGCCTCCTCTCTCCCAGATTAGGTAGTCTGGTCTCAGGGAATTGGGGAAAGAAGGATTGATGATTTTGGGGCTGGAAGTTGGGTAGACACCTGGGTAAAAAGTTCTGCCCAGCATTTAGGGAATTTCTGCCCTCCTGTGGGAAGTTAGAAGGGAAGTTCCCTGGGTTAGGTGCTTGGCTGGATCCTCCCCCTTGGGCTGGAGGATTCCACACATAACCCAGGATGGGTCGGTTTCCCTTATAGCAGGGACTTACATAATCAGGGGAGTGAGGGAGTCCATTTGTGGGACTACCTCCTTGACTCCCTGTCTGTGACTGGCCCGAGGGCCTTCTTGGCTTGGAATTATTCTGTGCAGGCAAGTCTTTAGGTCCCCCCATCTCCAAATCTAAAACAGGGGCAACCTTTACCTCAGCCACCTTGGCAGCAGCAGGGGTGCTGGTCAGTTTGGGTTTTTTCTGAGAATTACTTTTATTTTCTATGGGCTTCTGCACCTCATAGATTCGGGTGGCCTGTTCAATGACCCAGTCTAGTGACCTTTTCTCATAAAAATCTCTCACTAGCTGGGTCATGATGTATTTGGGCAAGGCATGGAAAAACGTATTTACAAACTCTTTACTGTCCGTGTGCACCCTTTTGGTAGTCTGCGCAAAAGCACGCTTCAACTCCTGCACAATTTCTTGTGGGGCCTGATCCTCCCCACATTGCAAATTGTAGGCTGCCTTGCGAGCCTCTAGGGGATTTCGGTGAACAGAAAAGTGTTTCAAGATGGCTGCCCTATATGTGGACCATCTTGAATGATTCTGGTCGTCCAGCCCTGCAAAGAAACTGGAGTATTCTGGGGAGAATTACCATTTTACGTACTGAATGCAGCTACTGCTGTCTTTCAAATGGAAAGTCTCCATCATTTGCTCAAAGAACTCCAAGTGTTCCCAAACAGAATACTTGGAGTTCTTATGATAAGGACTGATGACGCTCCTTGTTGCTTTGATCTGTTTTAAGGGGTCCTTAAGCAAGGCCCTTTTTTGCCTTATTGGCCTTCTTGGTTCGGGTAACCCTGGTCCATTCATCCTCTGACTCAGAAGCACTGCTCCCAGAGGTGCCCGTCTGATCTTCCAGGTTTTCCTGGATTCTGCGAGCCTGGGAATGGCTGGCAGAATGTGGGGACCTAGTCTCTTGTGTCCTGGGATGTGCAGAGGAGTCTTCAGATTCCTCCTTGCTGCCCGGATTAGATGGGTACCCCCCCACTGACCTTACTGGGCAGAGGTTTTCAGAATGCCCTTAGAGGGCCTACTCTCTCGGGGTTCCCCATTAAATTGCAATGTACTTGGGTGCCCATACCCGGATGCCCACCCATCCATTCCTGGGAGGTACTGGCCTATGAGCCCCATACTTCTGACTGGATAGTAATCTGCCATCCCCGTGGCCCTGGGCTCATGTGCGCCAGGGGACATGGGGGTGGCAGAGTCCAGGGACTGGGAGGGATGGAGGCCTCTGGTACTAGGGCTCCTGAGGTTATTCTCAGGCTTTTCCCTTTACCAGCGAACCCCATCTCTATCAGCACCTGCTCCCTGTTGCCCTGCCAGAGCCTGTGCTTTCAGTTCCTCAATCAAGGCCTTACTAGACTCTATCAGTCTCTCCTGCATGGCTACCTGTTGCTGGAACCTATCATTGTGCTGACAGAGAGCCTCATTCTCTCTCTGTGCTTCCTGGTTTGTCCTGGAGTACTGGGCCAGTCTTTGCTGCAGGAGGGTTACCTCCTGGGTACCATCCCTACTGGCCTGCTCCTTTCTTGCCAGAGCATCTTCCACCCTCCTGGTGTGCTCTAACAAGTTCTGATGCTCTTTTTGGAGGTCAACTTGTCCCTGGAGGGCCAGTTGATTTTCTTCCATTTTCCTTTTTAAGTGGCAGACTTCCTGGGCTAAGGTGTCCCTTTCCTGGTAAGAGCCTGCATCTGTGCCGCCAGGTCGTCCCTTTGCCTTTGAAGGGCACCAGCTTTCTGGCGCTCTTCAACAAACTCTGCCTGGGTATCCAGGCCTTTCAAAATCAATGTATTGCTCTCCTCTTTTTCTCTATCCAATTGGCTTTGCAGGGTGGCTACCTGCTTTGCGCATGCTCTGTTGAAATCTATCTGTTGCTCCAGCTTTTTCTGGCTCTGCAGTAGGGAGTCCAAACCTTCTTGATGCTCCTTCTGCAAGGCCAGAATTTTGGTATCCTGGTCTGCCTTTTCCTATTGCTGGATATCCATATCCTCTTTTATTTTAATGATATAATGCTACTATCATTTTCTGACTCCTGGCTCCTGTGCAGACTCTGCTCATTAGAGTTCAGGTCAGATTGGGCCATCTCTAATGCCATCAGTTGCCTACTTGCCAGATCTTGGCCTTCAGCACATTTGGCCTGTATGGCCCCCATATATAAATATAAATATGCCGCTATCCTGACAATCTTGTCGTGCTCATCTTTGGCTTTAGGGGCCATACATAGTTCACTCAGGGTCACATGTAAGGGACCCTGATCTCTTCATATATCTGACCCTGTTTCAGTGATCTGGGGTGCGATTGTCTGCAACCACACCGTCTGGTCCTTCTGAGTCCACTCACCTCTCACAAATAGCTTATGTAAAACGTGCTCTCTCGCTATTTTGATGTCTACCGGTGTCGTCATTCTGGAAATTGATTTCCTTCCTGATTTACAGAAGTTAGTATTTTATTTTGCAAAACAGAACGTTTCCCTAGAGTGTTCCTTTGAGGAGTGCTTTTACAGCGTAACACAGCGTGGTGATCCAACAGGATTTTTGTATCCTGTCAGTTAGCACACTGTATTAAGCTGCACAAGTGGTAGACCTAATCCAGAATCCCAGGCTCCGAGCCCCCACTTTGTAAGTGACTTCAATCCAGCAATCCAACTAAGTCAATGCCTAGTCTGGGATGTCCAATGGAGCCCTTATTTATAGATTTTATGTCAAGTTCTTAAATCTGGATGATAAACCCTTATATAACGCCCCTCTCTTTGAATCCCCCTGACCTCACTGAGCCAAGAAGTAGGTTTGTTTTGCAAATTAAAAGTCTTATTGGAAAAATTAAACAATATATATATATATCACACTTTTATGAATACATTAATATTTGATAGCACACTTATGAATATGAACAGTGATCAGTATTGGGTAATATTTCAATAGCGACAACTCTTTAATCAGATAGGAGTAGGAATAGGAAGGATAAAGTAGCAGAGAATACTTTTATAGTTCAAGGAAATGCAAGAGGGGAAAGAATGCAGGCACAGAAATAAAACTTGATATAGATTCAACAAGAGGTAATATGATCACTTTTTCCCTTTTGACAACTCACTCCCCCCCTATGCAATATGAAGAGTTGGAAATGAGGGCACACAGGTTTTCAGGAATACAATCAGGAATACAATCAAAATCAGTCAAAATCAGTCAGTTCCCGTTCCCCCAGCAAGCTTAGAGAAACAGGGATGATTTTAAAACACAGGCCAAATACTTTTAAATGTGATTGAAATGAAGTGAAAAATATGCTAAAAATGATTTAATTCCCTATAGGAGATTCAGGGTAGGTGATAGCTACTTTGAATTAGTTCAGGTCAACACTAGCAATGATTCAGGAGTGATTATCAGGTTGAAAACGAATTTCAGCAGTGGAAATCAAGAAGTACTATTTTTACAAGTGGTGAAATTGAGCCAAATTGCAGTTCGCGGCACTTTTTCCAAGTGCGTAAACCACGATTACGGAAAAACTATAAGGTCGTCTTAGGTTGGTTGGAAAGCTGAGGATCTTAGCTTTAAAATGACAGTTAAATCTCGCTTCTAGGACATACGGTTCAAAAGATACAGATGCTTTTTGTGGAGGTAGATCTTCAGAAATGAAGTCAAGATTTCAAAATCACAGATGACACTTTTGCAGCTTTGAAATCACAGAATGGACACACGATTTCTATGCAGTTCTGGACAGGTTGAAATGGTTTGAATAAGAGTACTTTAAACTAAGAGATGGGTTCTGGACTGTTCTAGATACTCACTCCTAGTTTTGGAAGGGAATGGACCTCGTCACAGATCTGGTCAGTTTTGTGCTGCGGTTCACTCGCCACGGGACGATCTCTGGCACTGGTTCTGCTCACAGCGGGGCCTCTGGTCTGCTATCGGCACTGCACAGTGGTCTGGTCTGCCGGGTTCTGGGTACAGCTCTGCTTTCTGGGTCTGGATATGGTTCTGGAACAGGTTTTTGGCCAGAATCAAACAGCTTGTTGAATAGTTTGGTTAGGTTGCTGGATTCTGGGGCCTCTTAAAAGAGTTCAGCTTTTGGGTTTGGCCCCTGCTTAAGGTTCTAGAGTTTGGTTCTAGAGTTTGGTTCTGGAGTCTATCTGGAGTCTAAGTTCTGGAGACTCAGGAGTCTGGAGTTTTTGTCTGGATATGGTCGGGCAGGGTGCTGCGCAGGAATCAATGAGTAATGGAAAAATGAGTGTCCTATCTGGGTCCCAGCAGTCTCTTTTTATGTCTTTTGAAAGTGGGTGGGAAGGCTGACTTTCTATGCCCAACCCATTAAGGATTGGATAGGTTAAAGGATTTGCTGTGACCTGACTGGAGAACAGAGATGTGAGTCAGAATGAGTCATCAAGTATCATCTTTATGGCTCAAGGAAAGTACACTCCCCTTTGTGTCCGTACAGCATATCTTCTTTTTCATAAAACACATATTTACAATATACACACTTGTTAATATTACCTAAATTGCATGACAGATTGCTTAAGGTACAGTTCGGTTCAAGTCACATGTTTCTACGAGCTTGGGGTCAGAAATGACAACATTTTGCGTTTTAAGTGGGTTTTGCCATATTGGTTTTTCACAAAATCTTACACAGAGGTACACCCCTTCTCTGCGCATATTACCGGAAGTTCTTAGGTTTCTAGCATAAACACTGCATCCACAATATTAATAATTATGGGGCTTGGCCTCAGAACATCCCACAACGTCCAGCTTAGTCTCAAATTGTGGGTGCATTTTTCATTTTAAGAATCCCCAAATTGTACATTTCTGTCAGCTTGATACAATATTTCATAAGCAATTTAATAAAACACACATTTCCTCTACTGCAGTACACCCATTGGTTTGTCCCCGCCCCCAGAAACTTGGTGAGTCAGAATGATCACATGTCTTATTTCTCCCAGAGCAGTTGTTGCTCAGGCACACCCAAATCAGCATATTCTATTCAATTGAAAGAGTCTATTGTCTTGACTGAGGTCAGCAGACCAGGGTGCCACTCTGCATCTTGTTAACATGACCATGTGATTTCTTGTGCTGTTGCTGAGAAGACTAGGTGTGAAGGCTTCCCGGGGACAGCCAGCCTTTTGAAGTCTCAGCTAACTCAGGGTACAGTTTAGCTTCATAAATACAGGTCTCCTGTCAGAATTTAGATCGCTAGCGCCGGTCAGTGTCAAGCACCGGTATTGTAACATTTTTGACAGCTGCCTTACCAGTAAGCAATCCTCAACATATACTTTGTTCAAATATAGATGCACTTCTGTGGACCTCAGATTCCTGTATATTCTTGCGGAAGAATGATGTTGACCCCCCAACAGGGAGGTGGGATCTTTTTAGTGGTTTTGGTGAGCCCTAATTTTAGCAATTTTTAACATAAAAAAATGAATTCCCCACAGCTCTGGGTTGCTTTTAGCAATCAGTATTGCTATTCCCAAATGGTTTCAGGCTACTGTGTGTGTAGCCCAATGGTGGTTTTAGGCAGTGACCTCCTGTGCTCACTAATATAGGCAAAAGTGGGTGGCAGCCTATTCTTCAGATTTTTACTGTGCTTTTTTCGATGATTTCTGTCAAGCAGCATGCTTTCCGGCAGCCATTATGATGTTTCCGCTGCCAGTAATGCACAATGATTTAGCAGGGCTTGGATGAGTGGGTTCAAACATCCCACACCCCAAACTCACACATGGACACATAACATGATGAATACTAACAGAACATAATACAATCACATATCTGTCGGACACACTGAAGGATGGTACCAACAAGCAGCTGCTTCAAGTTAATGTAAGATATAACACAGAACAACCTGGGGTCATAACATGGATAGTGCCAACACACCGTACTGGCCCGACATTATTTAGACCCACATATAGTTTTGTTGAATATATTTTGGGGTCGTATCTATTACCTTGTGATTTTTTTTCTATTATGGTGGTTTTTGGTGGTATTTTATAATTCTTGGTAATATATTGTGGTAACCCGTTGGGGTATTTTTATGGTGGTAAGACTAATTTCAGAATATTGCCTAATAATTGTTTTTACCAGGGTCACTAACAAACAAACAAAATACTGGATTTGATACACTCTGGATAGATGGATCATGCCCGTATGAGGTACCTTATGTACAATACCACACTACGCCCTTTTGGCTGAGTATAAACAAATGTAAATCATGCAATTGAAATACTGCACATTCATCCAATCACTCGAGATAAACAGCTCACGGCGACTACTTTACTTTGAGATATTTCTTACCGCACATCTGTCTCTTTAAGCACGTCAAACAAAAGGGGCTGCATACGGAATGAATGTAATGAGACTAAGTTACTTTTGAATCTGTTTTCTTTTATATCATAAAATAGAAATATGCAAGTTACACAGAACAACACTACACTTATGCCCACATTGTATTTCACAGTGCAAGTACATTTCTTCTTGCAATAGCTTTCAGCGCTGTATCTATGTAGATTCCATGGCCTCGTGAAATTTGGCAAGAGAATACACTTAAAAAAAAAACAGTACAACTTTGAGAAATATAAACACAGGATTACATGCACGTTAAAAATAGACAGCACCTAAAATGAAGTGAACTGCTTAACCTAGGCTACCTGGTCTCATTCACAACAGCAGCCCCTCACTTAACATCAAATTTACCTAGATTTGTTCGGCTGTATTTCTGATTCAGTTTGGCATGGGAATTTCCCCAATCTTTCAGCCTGCCTCATACAGAGTCAATCCAGATAAGGACAGCTTCAGCATCATACAGCTTGCCAGGCCTCTGCCCTTCATCTCCCAACAACCGAAGAGGAACTGAAGGCTAGTCTGTTTCAAAACCCTTTTTGCCAAACCCCTTTGTCAGTCAAGGAAAACACCTCCCCTTGAGCAGATAATTCCATTGAAATGGCACATGATTTAATTGCTGGAGAGCAAAAAATACATCTCTCTTGCTCTTCCTGCTCTAATACAATCCCCTGTTTTTAGTTTATTACCCAGCGCAGATTCAGCCTGCACATTTAAATTCCCATTTCCAGAGCACCATGCATTTTCCCAATCTGCATTGAGCTTATTTCATCATGGACTAATTTGCACTAAATGTTATTAGGGGGATTAACAATTTATTGGCACCTGATTTCACGGCTGACAGACTCGGAATGAGCTGATGGCACTGGCAGGTTAGGTGCTGGTAAATTATTCAGAGTCCGATGGCAACCCACCGGTAGCACTAGCAGGGTTACCATCGGAATTAGGCCCAATGTTTGCTCTCTCCGCCTCAGTGCCATCCTCTAGTCACACAGGCAAGAAAAACGGGCATGTCTCTGGAAGTTACTGGAAATCACCCAGCAAGTCTTCCTCCTTTCCTGTTTCCACCACACCAGTGTCCACAGAGCCCCTCGACATGCTGACCACCAGTACCATCACCATCTCAGGCATCACGGATACTGTTACACAAGTGAACATTGTGACCACCACCACCACCACTGATTCCCTTCATGTGACTGATCTCTCTACCGCCACCATCAGCACCAACATCAGTGCCTTCCTATTGTCAGCATCTCTGACTGCTAGCATCCACATCCACCTCAGCTTCGAACAGTGTGATCACCTGTTGCTGCAACCATGACATTTGCTCCTTTCACATTTAATATGGACATTCACCAGAGATGCCCTTCTCCATACTTTCTCTTCCCTCATTTCTCCATTATCCTTATTCAGGAGCCATGTAATCCATTGGCACCATCATCAAGACGTCGACCCAGCCCTGATAACACATCATTGCACTGTGCATGTACATCAGGAAGGGAGCAGGCCCGTGACCTTCTGTCCGCAATACCCAAACTATCCTTGGAGACAATATTGAAGAGAATGCATATGATTGAGCAGTGCCAAAAACATATGGAGTGGTTTACCCAAGAACAGCTGGGCCATGTACAGGCAATTGGAATGCTATGTAGGGGATATCAAGGAAGGAGTAGGAAAACTGCTGCCATTACTATGGTTGGGCAGGGGATGCAAGAGCTGACAGAGGCCATGTCAACCAACAATGAAACCGTTCTGAGAGCAATTAAGCTCCCACTTCAGCATGTCAGGGATGACACAGCCAGCTCCATTTCCGACACTCCCACACAGCGATCCACACAAAATACTGTAATGCTTCCTACTGGCTATGCATGGACATGGCAAACACAGATGAAACTCAGGACTGCCAGATCACAGTAATTGGGTCTGAGGGCAGGGTTTGTGGGAGGACATGGGTGTTTTGGATGAGGGAGATGGGTGGGCATGTGTGTTGAGTAGGAGGGATATAAGGGGCATGCATGTTGGAGATGAGGGAGGAAGGAGGACATGGGTGCTGTGGATGAGAGAGGGAGCCAGAAAAGGTGTTGTGGATGTTTGTGTAAATAAAGCATGTTAGCATTGAGATGTACACTCGTCTGGTGACAAGAGCACAAATATTTGTTCAGGTATAGTGGCTAATAAGTACCTGCCATGTGATGCGTCCTTCACTTCCATCCATGTGTCCACCCTATGGTGGCATGCTGCCCCAAGAATTCTCCTCCTTATCAGTGACCAGGTGTTTATTATCCAATTCTGGGGGCTTAGGGATGTTACTTTAAATGCACATGCTGTGAAGCATTGCAAACACAAAGAACAATTTAACCACTTTCTCTGGTTTGCACATCATGGCCCACTATCTGGTTGGGATCTTGAACTTTGCATTCCGTAGTCCAATAGTCTTTTCTATGGAAATCCTGATCCTGATGTGAGTAGAATTGCAGGCACCTCATCTGGCATCCCGTGGTTCCTGTTGGGAGTCATTAGCCACGGTAGCTGTGGCTATCCAGAGCCACCTCAATTGTAGAATGTTGAAGGACGTGTTTGTTGACAATATGCTCATGTGACCTACTTTGTGTTAATGTCTTAGTGGTGCTGTCCTACCTCATGTACATCTGGGTGCTCTCACCCAACCACAATTGTGATGCATGTGACTAGGTAGGGGGAATGGCGTAGGTGTATAAGCCATCCTATGCCTTAGCATTTGTGTTCCCCACCATAATTCAAGTCACCAACTCAGAGCCATCATTCCTAATACTCTTGGCCTAGTCTCTCCTCTTACCTAGGTAACTTGTTCCTATTTGGCCCCACATTTCTGTGGTACATTGTTTTATTTCTTCCAGCTATAGGAAGACTTCCATGATTTTACTAAGTCCAAGTTTTAGCAACGCAATTGGGTGCCTACTTCCCTACATACCTGGGTGTGCAACTGTGGTATTGCTGTACATGGTAGCTATGGAGGATGGCGGATCACACTCGTTTATCATTTCACATATATCGATAAACATTTTTTCATTTTTTTTTAATCTTATGAATGAATATTCACAGGCCGATTCATGGAATAAATGTGCGCCGAAAATCCCGGCGCAGAGGGGCCAATACGTGCGCTGCGCCGAAAATTAGCGAAAAGCGCAGGGAAACCAGCGCACGTCGATTCATGGAAGTCCGTGCGCAAGAAAAGCAGAGGACGTGCGCTGAAAAAGCGCGCGGCGCAGGCCGGCGCACAGGTCAACCAACGTCGTGCGCCACGGCCACTGCGCTATCACTCCGAGCGCAGCGCACAGCTCTAAAGTAGGCGGAACACAGGGCGGGACACTCGGAATGGGGAATAAAATGGGGCACAACACTCGGAATGGGGAAGAATGTGGGCGGCACGGGGAAAGTTTAGGAGGCAAGTGCGCGGAACGCCCACACGCTCGCATACAACACGTATTCATGGAATAGAATAGGGGAAAAAAGCGCACGCTCAAAGCAGCGCACAGGCACAAACAGGCACAAACACGACCGCCACAAGAAAGCAGGCGGTAGCGTCTCTGCGCCTGCAAGAAATGTGCGCTAAAAGGTGCGCCAACAAATAGCACCTATATACAGACATGATCAATGTCCAATACTATGGCCCTCCAGGACAAATGACGTACAAAGGGGTACCCACAAACACAGACACGCGCTGAGAGAAAAAATAAACGTGTGCGTGTATACCGGGGTGCGCGGGAAGTTGCACACGCGATATGGCCGGGTACGTGGATTTCAGGGGTGCGCGGGAAGTTCCACACGCGATTAGTCAGGGTACGTGGATTGCAGGGGTGCGCGGGAAGTTCCACACGCGATATGGCCGGGTACGTGGATTTCAGGGGTGCGCGGGAAGTTCCACACGCGATTAGTCAGGGTACGTGGATTGCAGGGGTGCGCGGGAAGTTCCACACGCGATATGGCCGGGTACGTGGATTTCAGGGGTGCGCGGGAAGTTCCACACGCGATTAGTCAGGGTACGTGGATTGCAGGGGTGCGCGGGAAGTTCCACACGCGATATGGCCGGGTACGTGGATTTCAGGGGTGCGCGGGAAGTTCCACACGCGATTAGTCAGGGTACGTGGATTGCAGGGGTGCGCGAGAAGTTCCACACGCGATATGGCCGGGTACGTGGATTTCAGGGGTGCGCGGGAAGTTCCACACGCGATTAGTCAGGGTACGTGGATTGCAGGGGTGCGCGGGAAGTTCCACACGCGATATGGCCGGGTACGTGGATTTCAGGGGTGTGCGGGAAGTTCCACACGCGATATGGCCGGGTACGTGGATTGCAGGGGTGCGCGGGAAGTTCCACACGCGATATGGCCGGGTACGTGGATTTCAGGGGTGCGCGGGAAGTTCCACACGCGATATGGCCGGGTACGTGGATTTCAGGGGTGCGCGGGAAGTTCCACACGCGATATGGCCGGGTACGTGGATTTCAGGGGTGCGCGGGAAGTTCCACACGCGATATGGCCGGCTACGTGGATTTCAGGGGTGCGCGGGAAGTTCCACACGCGATATGGCCGGGTACGTGGATTTCAGGGGTGCGCGGGAAGTTCCACACGCGATATGGCAGGGTACGTGGATTGCAGGGGTGGGCGGGAAGTTCCACACGCGATATGGCCGGCTACGTGGATTTCAGGGGTGCGCGGGAAGTTCCACACGCGAATAGTCAGGGTACGTAGATTTCAGGGGTGCGCGGGAAGTTCCACACGCGAATAGTCAGGGTACGTGGATTTCATGGGTGCGCGGGAAGTTCCACACGCGATATGGCCGGGTACGTGGATTTCAGGGGTGCGCGGGAAGTTCCACACGCGAATTGGCTGTGTGCTCCCAGGCATTACCTGTACACCCTCCACGGCCCCTGCAGGCAGCACACACCACAGGGAACTACCCTGCACACCTGCTCATGTCTCCCACCACCCCCCATCCACCAGGGACACCCTCCACCAGGCCCCCATCCATGTCTCCCACCACCCCCACCCCCCATCCACCAGGGACACCCTCCACCAGGCCCCCACCCATGTCTCCCACCACCCCCACCCCCAGCACTGTGGGGAACCTGCCAGCAGGCCCCCACCCATGTCCAACCCATGTCTCCCACCACCCCCACCCCCCATCCACCAGGGGCACCCTCCACCAGGCCCCCACCCATGTCTCCCACCACCCCCACCCCCCATCCACCAGGGACACCCTCCACCAGGCCCCCACCCATGTCTCCCACCACCCCCACCCCCCATCCACCAGGGACACCCTCCACCAGGCCCCCACCCATGTCTCCCACCACCCCCACCCCCAGCACTGTGGGGAACCTGCCAGCAGGCCCCCACCCATGTCCAACCCATGTCTCCCACCACCCCCACCCCCCATCCACCAGGGGCACCCTCCACCAGGCCCCCACCCATGTCTCCCACCACCCCCACCCCCCATCCACCAGGGGCACCCTCCACCAGGCCCCCACCCATGTCTCCCACCACCCCCACCCCCCATCCACCAGGGACACCCTCCACCAGGCCCCCACCCATGTCTCCCACCACCCCCACCCCCCATCCACCAGGGACACCCTCCACCAGGCCCCCACCCATGTCTCCCACCACCCCCACCCCCCATCCACCAGGGACACCCTCCACCAGGCCCCCACCCATGTCTCCCACCACCCCCACCCCCAGCACTGTGGGGAACCTGCCAGCAGGCCCCCACCCATGTCCAACCCATGTCTCCCACCACCCCCACCCCCCATCCACCAGGGGCACCCTCCACCAGGCCCCCACCCATGTCTCCCACCACCCCCACCCCCCATCCACCAGGGACACCCTCCACCAGGCCCCCACCCATGTCTCCCACCACCCCCACCCCCAGCACTGTGGGGAACCTGCCAGCAGGCCCCCACCCATGTCCAACCCATGTCTCCCACCACCCCCACCCCCCATCCACCAGGGACACCCTCCACCAGGCCCCCACCCATGTCTCCCACCACCCCCACCCCCCATCCACCAGGGACACCCTCCACCAGGCCCCCACCCATGTCTCCCACCACCCCCACCCCCCACCCCCCAGGGGCACCCTCCACCAGGCCCCCACCCATGTCTCCCACCACCCCCACCCCCCATCCACCAGGGACACCCTCCACCAGGCCCCCACCCATGTCTCCCACCACCCCCACCCCCAGCACTGTGGGGAACCTGCCAGCAGGCCCCCACCCATGTCCAACCCATGTCTCCCACCACCCCCACCCCCATCCACCAGGGACACCCTCCACCAGGCCCCCACCCATGTCTCCCACCACCCCCACCCCCCATCCACCAGGGACACCCTCCACCAGGCCCCCACCCATGTCTCCCACCACCCCCACCCCCCATCCACCAGGGACACCCTCCACCAGGCCCCCACCCATGTCTCCCACCACCCCCACCCCCCACCCCCCAGGGACACCCTCCACCAGGCCCCCACCCATGTCTCCCACCACCCCCACCCCCCATCCACCAGGGACACCCTCCACCAGGCCCCCACCCATGTCTCCCACCACCCCCACCCCCCACCCCCCAGGGACACCCTCCACCAGGCCCCCACCCATGTCTCCCACCACCCCCACCCCCCACCCCCCAGGGGCACCCTCCACCAGGCCCCCACCCATGTCTCCCACCACCCCCACCCCCCATCCACCAGGGACACCCTCCACCAGGCCCCCACCCATGTCTCCCACCACCCCCACCCCCAGCACTGTGGGGAACCTGCCAGCAGGCCCCCACCCATGTCCAACCCATGTCTCCCACCACCCCCACCCCCCATCCACCAGGGACACCCTCCACCAGGCCCCCACCCATGTCTCCCACCACCCCCACCCCCCATCCACCAGGGGCACCCTCCACCAGGCCCCCACCCATGTCTCCCACCACCCCCACCCCCCATCCACCAGGGACACCCTCCACCAGGCCCCCACCCATGTCTCCCACCACCCCCACCCCCCACCCCCCAGGGACACCCTCCACCAGGCCCCCACCCATGTCTCCCACCACCCCCACCCCCCATCCACCAGGGACACCCTCCACCAGGCCCCCACCCATGTCTCCCACCACCCCCACCCCCCACCCCCCAGGGACACCCTCCACCAGGCCCCCACCCATGTCTCCCACCACCCCCACCCCCCACCCCCCAGGGGCACCCTCCACCAGGCCCCCACCCATGTCTCCCACCACCCCCACCCCCCATCCACCAGGGACACCCTCCACCAGGCCCCCACCCATGTCTCCCACCACCCCCACCCCCAGCACTGTGGGGAACCTGCCAGCAGGCCCCCACCCATGTCCAACCCATGTCTCCCACCACCCCCATCCCCCATCCACCAGGGGCACCCTCCACCAGGCCCCCACCCATGTCTCCCACCACCCCCACCCCCAGCACTGTGGGGAACCTGCCAGCAGGCCCCCACCCATGTCTCCCACCACCCCCACCCCCCACCCCACAGGGGCACCCTCCACCAGGCCCCCACCCATGTCTCCCACCACCCCCAGCACTGTGGGGAACCTGCCAGCAGGCCCCCACCCATGTCCCCCTGGCCCCAGGTCCTGACGATACACAATCATGGCAGTAATGGCCAGCATACCCAGCACAAACACCCAGGCAAGGATTGCATGCACCCACATAGTGAATGCAATCACATGACACAACCCCAAAGGCAAGTATGCAAAAGAACACATGTCCGTCACACACACATACACAATGGGTGCAAGTGAATGTCAAAACCCATATCATGACATGTAAGAAACCAAAGAGAAAATAACACAAGTGTAAGATAATATAAAAATGTATTAAAAACAAAAATTAAGTAAACCAATAAAACATACAACTATGTGGCAAAGTAAATAAAAGGTCCATGTCCGAGAACAAAAATGATAAACCAAAAAACAAAGGATTAAAAAATCAATAGAATTTGTCCAAAGCAAAACCATGTAGTAGGAAATCAAAGAAAAACCATTACGTCATGGTGTAAACAATAAGAAAATAAAAAAATGTATCTCCCAAAAAATAACAATATATACAGGAATGTTCCAGGGTCCATGAGCCCAACACCACAAATGAAACCTAATACTAACTAATAAAAAAAATATGTACAAAAAAGTGGCCATTGTCCGAGCGGTCCAAAATAATAAAAATAAATAAAGGAAACCTAGCACTAACTAACTAAAAAACTATATACAAAGGCAGCGGGCTAGTCCTGCGGCTCACTTGGTGATGCTGGCCAGGGCATCCTCGAACTCCATGTCAATGTCCTGGAGGCGGGACTCTGTCCTGGCCCGAGGTCTCGCAGGGACAACCCCATGTGCTCACCAAAATCCCTGCGAGCCTCCTCGAGGCACTCAGCCCGCCTCAATGCCCGACGCATGGAGATCTCCGCCCTGGCCATGGCGAGCCGCTCCTCTTCCGCCCGCTGCCGCTCCGCACCTATCCGCTGGCCAAACTCCTCCCACACGGAACACACCGCCATGCCAGGGTTGCCCTGCCCTCCGGCCGATGCCTGCCCCTCTGATCTTGATGGCCCTGAGCCATGATGCCTCCCACGTCGAGCCCGCTGCTGCCTCCGACGCCACTGCCTCTGCCAGCATGACGGCATCCAGGCTGATGGTAACCACCGACGCCGTCGTGCACGTGCCCTGCCCGATGATGCCGGCACATCTTCCATCTGCTGGGGTCCACTTGCTGTGTTGTCCACCCCTGCTGGACCTCCGACTCCCAACTGTGGCAGGGATGGGATCCCCACCGAGCTGGCTGCATTGGTCGGGGCAGGTCCACAGGGGGCCATGGTGGCATCTGGGCCGGAAGACGGCAAGGAGAACGACCGGTGGATAGCCTGCACAGAGGAGGAGAGGGCCGTCAGATTGGCCAACACATGCAGGAACCCCCCGAACATGGCCGATCCCAATTGGGCCACGTCGGCACGGTGCACTTCGTGATGACGTGCGTGCTCCTCCCGGGAAGCACGCACGTCATCACGAATCACAGCCGTGCGCATCGCGACCCCAATCAGGACCTGCTCCACGCGGCCAGGGGTTCCCACGGCCGCAGGTGGAGGGGAGTCAGTTGACATGGACATCCCCTCTACCTGCGGACGAGCCTGGGACGGGGCATCCCTGCTGGTGCATGGTGGTGCACTCACAGGGTCAGGGACAGCGACATGCACAGGCACCTCCACGGTGACCTGTGCTGCCTCCTGCCCCTGGCCCTGGACTGCACCACTTGCACCAGCAGGGATGCTCCCACCAGGCCCCATGTGTGCACCAGTGTCGGCCTCCTCCTCCTCTGTGCAAACCACCAACCTGGATGGCTCCTCACCGTCTTCCGCCGTAGCAGGCCCCTGTGGGGGCTCACCCACCCCTTCTGCTGCAGCCGTGGGGGCATCCCCGCCGCCTTGCTCCACAGCGCCGTCTCCGCCCTCTTCTTCACTAGCCGCTGCGTAGAGGGAGACAAAGGACACAAGCATCAGGCTACTGTAAAATGGTCCCCTAGACAGGAAGCAATAGCAGATGAGCACCCCTGTCAAAGTACACTTCCATCATGTCCCTCCACAACACATGGGTCAGTCCAGGCAAAACACACACAGTAACAGGCATGGTGCATGCCATGCACATTTCCATGCATGTCCAATTGACTCTTGAAACATTCAATGATATGTAACTCACATGCATCATGGCTCATGCATATCACATGCACACACTTCACCTCAGTCACATCCATCTGGCCCCAAACACAACGAACACAGGCGAAACAAGGGTAAGTTGGGTGCGTCACTGAATCTGTGCATTGTCACACACATGTGTCATGCATCCATGGCATGCACAAGTCACAGACACGCAGGTCAGGCACACAGACATGGCTACCATATATGTACCTGGCATCAGCACCCATCCTTCACCCCCATCCATGTCCAGGTACAGAGACTGGCATGCTCTCATGTCCTAAATCTGCATAGGGCTCCCCATGCCGCATTTCAACACATGCAACAACCATGTGGGTCACACATCACTGGTCGCACATGCATTACCATGATGTCCCTGCACACATACATGCATACATGGCCCATGGCACACATACAGGCAAGTATCATAGAACCAGCACACCGCAACATGCCCTGTCTCACACAGTAATGCTTGCACACTTACCGCTCAACTCCAGACGGGCCTCCCTCTCAAGGACCTGGGCGTGGAGCGCTGGGCGTACGCATTCCAGGACCCTCTTCTGGATGGAACTCATGCGGCCCCGGCCCCCCTCCACGAGGCGCCGGGCCTTCACAAGGGTCCTGGACCTCAAGTCCTCCCAGCGCTTCTTGATCTTCTGGACGTTGCGGGTTGCCACCCCCTCCGCGTTGATGGCAACCACACAGTCGGCCCAGATCCTCTCCCGTCCTTCCTTGCTGGCGCGGGACGATCCAAAGAGGGCATCATACTGCCCCAGGACATGCTCCACCAGGACACCAACTTCGGTGGCAGTGAAGCTGGTGCCCCTCTGCCCCTCTGGCCTGGGGTTGCCACTGGTGCCAGATGTGGAAGTGCCCGACATGGCAACCCCAGAGGCAGGTGTGGGTGGGCAACTGGGTCCTGGGGCTGGGCTGTGGAGCGATGTAATCCCAGTTGGGAGTCTTCAGTTCCAGCAGGGGTGGACACAGCAACTGGACCCCTGCAGATGGCTGATGTGCAGGCACCAAATGGCAGGGCACGGTGGCAGCAGGCAGGCAGGCAGGCAGGCAGCAGCAGATAGCACGTGGGAGGCTGCTCAGGGCACTGGGGGGGCAGTAACTCGGCCTTCTGGGCAGGAGCGTGGTGTTCCGTGTGTTTTCGGGTGGCCAGCTTGATACGGAGTGATTTGGCACGTGAAATTCCTGCACGTCAGCGTGAAATCCGAGGAAAGGCCCTTAGCGCGTAAGTGCGTCAGCACGCATACGCGATTCTATTGGACCAGAGTCCCTCACCGCGTAAGCGCGTCTGACGTGATCCTCACGGGCGTTCCCCACTCAGCACGTGATGACGGAGCACACGTGGAAATACTGCACGTCAGAGTGTCATCGCGTGTAATTGACCAAAAGTGCGCGTACACGCGATTGGCCTATGTACGTGTATTTCATCGCGTGTAATTGGCCAAAAGTGCGCATACACGCGATTGGCCTATGTACGTGTATTACATCGCGTGTAATTGGCCAAAAGTGTGCGTACACGCGATAGGCCTATGTACGTGTATTTCATCGCGTGTAATTGGCCAAAAGTGCGCGTACACGCCATTGGCCTATGTACGTGTATTTCAGGGGTGCACGGGCACTTACACACGCAAGTACGTCAGCGCACCTGTATGCCTGCTGCGTGGGAATTTCCACACGCTATTGGAGTGGGAACTAGATTCCAGGGGTGCGAGGGTCACACGCTCGCCTAGAACACGCGCAAGGCATTAATTTGCGCACTTATCAATAAACAAGCCAGATGCCAGGATGAACATACCGTTCCTAGCAGCAGTGGCAGTGGGCTACCAAAGGAGGAGGAGGAGGAGAGTCAGGGCCAGAATATTCACACCCAGAACCAGCCTATTCGGGATGCCTGATGACCAGGTGTATGGGAGGTACAGGTTTCCAGCACACATCATACTGGACCTGGTCAGTGAGTGGGAGGATGACCTCACATCACCCACCCTGTGCTCCCAAGCTCTCAGCCCCGTGCAGAAGGTCCTGAATGTACTGCACTTCTTGGCCACTGGATCCTTTCAGCGGACAAGTGCCATAGTGGGTGGTGTGTCACAGGCCTCGCAGTCACGCTGCCTACACCAGGTCTTGAACATCATCACTGCACGGCCATCAGTCTGCAGGCACATATATCTCCCCAGGACTCATGCAGAAAGGCGGACGTGCATCCAGGAATTCTATGGTGTGGCTCAATTCCCCAAAGTGCTTGGTGCAATTGACTGCACACATGTGGCTCTACGTCCACCCAGGGCAACAGAGCACATCTATAGAAACCGCAAGCACTGGCATTCCATCAACGTGCAAGTTGTATGCAATGCCAAGGGAATAATCACATCAGTATATGCCAACTATCCCGGGTCCACCCACGACAGCTTCATCTACAGAATGTCTACCCTATGCCGGGACCTAGAGGCTGGCCAGCATGGAGATACATGGCTGCTTGGTGAGCATGAATGCCACTGCACATGCATGCATGTCAGATACTGGGTCATGACACAACACCACTAATGATGCCCATCACCACCTCCGCAGGGGACAGTGCCTACCCTATCAGCCCCCACATGATGACCCCAATCCGGAACCCCACCACGCCACCCGAGGTAAGGTACAACACAGCCCACATTGCAACACGGGGCATAGTGGAGCGCACATTCGGAGTGCTGAAGTCACGCTTTCGCTCCCTTGACCGTTCTGGCGGGCAGCTGTTATATGCTCCCCGAATAGTGTGCAGGATCATAGTGGCAGCATGTGTCCTGCACAACGTTGCAACACGCCGGGGCCTGCCCGTGGACATGGTGGTGCCCCCACATCCACAACCACATGCACGCCCGCTGCGCATGGGAGGGGAAAGGGCACGGGGGGAGGCAGCCCGTACGCAACTGGTGGCCAACTTCTTCACCTAGGAATCACAGTGCTGGCTAGTGCACACTGCTCTGGCACATACCATCTGACAATCAATGATGACACTACCTGACAATGTCACAAAATTACTTGACAATCAACTGTCAGATACACATCAGCCTGAGATTGTTAACATGGAAGTGTCACTATGTGTGCACCCCTACCTACACATACACCAGCAATGCATCACAACGAAAAGACACAACTCCATCAATCAAATATGCATTGCCACAGGCGATTCACTACATGACAACATTGCCATGTCACCCATTCCCTTCACAGTCCCGCCACTGAGGACACCATGTCATGGTATGTGAGAGCAAACAAACTGGCCATCACAACATGACACCGGTGTCACAAATAGCAGTGCCCCAAATGGAACATAGCCGCACTTGAACAGCTAACCGCGCTGGAGCCACTACTACACACCTGTGTAAGAGTAATTTCAATCAAATTACACACCAACCCACCCTGAAGCCCACCCAAACAAGACACAATGCATGTAAACAATGGTAGTCTCATTACCTGATTCTGCTGGTATGTCCTCACCGTCCAGATGTACAGTGATGGCGCCACGCAAAAGTGTCAGTGCACATCTACCGACATGTAGTCTGACTCCAGAGAGTATGCCCGTGTGAATAACTGTGTGAAATACCTGCAAAACATGAGCAACATATGTAAGTAGAGGCACATATCAAACCATCATGCATAGTTAGGTGCAACAACAATGTACACTATGAATGTCTACACAGTATTGACTATGGACTGGCCAACAGCTCATGGGAGTCCAATGTCACCGTGTAATTTGCTGTCACTTGGGCACACCCTTTGCAAGCCCATGGAAACGGAAGCAGGAGGGGTGTGGATGTCTGGTACCCAAGCATCGAAACCAAACTCAGGACAAGCCTGCATGTGCCCAGCCACAATACAGTGTATGCCCAGGTACCCACACAAGGCAACACTCTTGAAAAATAAAAAAAAATTGAGAAAAAATGGCCATGAAAGGGCCGGCGGGGGGGGGGGGGGCCACCTATGAGGTCCGAGGACAGGATGCACGCCACAATCCACCTGTGTGGATCATGGGAAACTAAAACACCCCATAGGCTCGTGGCCCACACGGTTACTCTGTTGTGGGAGATGAGTCGCTATCGCTCTGGCCAGACCCTGCAGCTGACTCAGGAGGTGGGGGAGCTGCCTCAGAAGATGGTGTGACAATGGGAGGCAGCCCACGCAAAGCACGAGTTTGCTCCTCCATGGCTGCAAGCAGGCGGGTCTGGTAGTTCTGGTTCTGGGTTATAATCATGCGGAGGTCCCCATGTAGTAACTTCCGGGATGACCTGACCTCCGCACGAGTTGCCTGCATCTCGGCCGAGAGCGTCCGTGTCAGACGCTCCAGCTGCTCCTCTGTCCTTCTATGGGATGAAGCCTCAAGCTCTAACAGGGTCGACCTGAGGTGATGGAATTCTTCCCTCAGGCCTTCCCTGTGGCGCTGGGACTCCATGGAAAGTGATTCCCGCAGAGTCGCCAGTGCCGCCCGCCTGTCCATGTTGGACGCCAACATGTCCTCCCTGTGTGCCTGGCAGATGGACTCTGTAGCCTGCTCCAGTCGCTCCATCAGCCTTTCTGGGGGGACAATGGAAGTGGCCACCCTATCCATGGCCTGTGCAATCATCTCGGATGATGCTGCCTGTTGGGTGGCCATACCGTAGATGGATTGCTCCCAAGCGGTATTGCCAGGTGGCATACGGCCACCACGTTGACGGGCACCACACCTGCCTGGGGCAAGGCGGACTGCGCCTTGCTGTGCCGGCAAGGCCTCAGGCTGCAGGACTGCATTCCCTCTCTGATCTGCAGCCCCAGGAACAGGATCAGAGATTGTGTGGTGTGGCCCTGCATCCGTAACCACCGGAGGCTGAGCTGCCGACACTGACATCCCCATTGAGGGCAATGGCCCGGCTGCAGGTGGGTCGGACAGAGGAGATTCTCTCCCAAGAACACTCACCTGCGACTGCACATAGGTGTCATCCTCCGAGTCTACACCTGAATACTGCTCGGGGGAGGAACCCCCAGAGACACCCCTCGACAGCACGACCTGCAGCACTTGTGGGTTTTCACCCACAAACACACCACGTCCCTCACTTGTGGAAGGTCGGCCCGGGTTGCCCTCCTGGGATGGCTCAACCACCACATCCCCAGCATCAACAAGTGCTTCGTCCCCTGCAAAGACATGAAAGAGAAAAATGGAAACAGGCATTAGCACCATGGCATGCAACAAGGGCTGATGAACAACAGAGGCAGTAGTTCTACGACACATGTCCCACATGACTGGGAGACCTCCTATGCATTCACCATCACTGGGTCTGTAGGGGAGGCTCAGGGCATACAATGTACAGATTGGAGAGCAACGCCTGCTCACCATGCTGCCTAGCACTGCCATCACACATTGGCCGGTGATTGCCATGTCAAAAGGCACATGCCATCACACACATGGCATGTGACATAGCCACCAAGTGAAGAGGGAGAGGAGGGCAACTTTTTTGGATTTCAACCACTCTGGTCCTGACATTGCATCATCACATCAATAAGTTTACATGTTGTACATGGATCTGCTAGTCCAAATTGGCCACGATGCACAGTGCCTTGTCTACATCAACAAAATGCAGTAAACAATGAGATTCCACCTCCCCATCACCTGTAAAGGAATCATATAGCATTCGTGAAGCACCGGTCCAGAAATGTATGAAGGTACAGCGGAGCACTGAGGGGTGGTGGGGCAGAAGGGGTTGCCAGTCAACAATCCTACTGGTGCTGGTGTCATTCATGTCACGCAAGTGGGTGGCACAATGAAGTGCAAGGGGAAGTGGCGGCTGGAGTGCTGTACAAGGTAAGTAGGACTTAACGTCAAGGGCAGATGGTGTTAGGCGCAGACAAGTGCTGGGGGGGTGGCCTATAGGGGTACAGAGACAATCATGCAGTGCTGTGGGCTCGGAGGGGACAGGGGAGGTACACACTGCATCTGGCTCGGCAAGGTCCTTGCAGATTTCTATGTGTCCTGCAGAGTTGTCACATGCCGCAGATATGTGCCCTTTGATTGGGGATCTCATCTTGGTGAAAAGGGTGAGGCGCTATTGCCTTTGGAGCATGTGGCAGGCCAGTTTGCCAGAGGATGAGCATGATGCAGGACATTCCCTCTCTGCCACCCAGCACCTGTGGTTTGGGTTCACAAGATACGAGTCATGCCAGGACTCTGCATTGGCATGGGGCTTCAGACAGGTGGTCATGACCGTGGCAAAGACATCCAGTGTACCTGACATAGAGTGGAGCATGGAGTGGGCCCTGTCAGGATGGGAGTGAGCCTAAGGGGGAGCTGGATGGGGGGGAGATTTTGGCAGCATAAGCCTCGACTGACACACACTTCATGGGTTGGAATACCAAGAAGGTGTGTGACAGTGGTGAGGGTGGCTTTGCCTGTGGGGTGGTGAGGGTGAGCTGGGAGGAGAGGAGAATGTGATCACTCCAGGAGAGAGGAGTGCAGAGATGGACGGAGAGGGGAAAGTCAGATGAGATCAGAGCATCAAGAGTGTGCCCTGCAGAATGAGTAGGGACAGACGGGAGTCTAGAGGGTGAGAGGGAGTTGCTGAGGTCACAGAAAGGTCACGTGGGGGGGTCAACAAGCATGCAGGTGGATGCGTACAGCACCAAGGAAGAGGATTTCTGTGTCTGGGGACATGAGTGAGGAGGAGAGGTGAGGACACTCAGAAAGGAAGTAGTACATTTGACCAGTTTTCCCAGACACAGTACGCACAGTTTGTGAATGTCAAGGTGTGGTAGAGAGAGACGTCACACAAGCCATTCCAGAGTGGAGTAGGTCTAAGTAGGAGTGACAGTGGCAGGAATACCCTCAGGGAAGCCAAGGGCACACCCCCCCTGCACAGTAGTGGCGGGCCAAGGAGAGGGTCTCCTGAACATCAGGTAGGAGTGTGTGAAGGATGCAGACAGAGCTGGCCGTCAGACATGTTTCCATGAGACCAAGGATGTCAAGGTGCATAACCTCATGTAAGTGACAGATATCGGAGGAATGCCTGATGCAGCCGCAGTGAAAGGAGTGTAATTGTGGAGGAGGTTGACAGCCTTGTAGGACTTACGGGGAGTGCTAGAGATCAGAGGTGCAGCATGTGTAGGAGTTGGAGTGGGAGGCGGAGAAGGATCATGGGAGGGTGCAGGGAGGCAGTGCAGGATTGATGAGGAGAGAGGAGGGGGGACAGCAGGAGAGGAAAGGAAGTTGATGAGATGTGGGTAGCATTTCTCAAGGAGAATGAGGTTGGCCTAAGGGCCTTGGACTGAGATGCTCCCATTACCATGCACATCAATTGTGGCCTCTGAGGATTGGAAGGAGGCCAGGAGTACACCCCAACGGGTCCCACCATTGATGGTGGAAGAGGAGCAAGGAGAGAGGACAGGGACCATGTGAAGGGTCTATGGGACAGGCAAAGGCATGTATGAGCAGATGTCAGTGAGAGTTAGCTTTGAGTAGGCTCAGATGCACTTGTCAGCAATAGGGTGGGTCGCATTGGAGGGCAGGGTGCCCTCATTTGACTGTTAGCAAGCAGGTGTCGTGAGTAGGGCACGATGGTCTGAACTGTAGAAGTCAGGGAAGATAGACCATGAAGAGCAGCATGGAGTGTGAGGGAATGGGGCTCGAAACCAGACGGTACCAAAGCACACAGGTAGGAGGTGGATGTCAAGGCAACATCCACAGTATGACAGCATGTTGGTTGGCATTTATATACAGAGGACGCATTAGCATGTGGTATCATTGCATGTCAGGCATGTGAAGATGAAACTTGAATGGCTGGGGGAAAGTATAGGAATGGTATGTAAGACATCAGATGAATAGACAGGGGAGTATGAGCAACAATGTAGTGACAAAATGACAATTCAAGGGCAACTTCCATGGTGTAGGGCCATATGTGCACTGTTGCCAGTAGGGATAGTGCTGTGGGCAGATGGTGTTGCACTGAACATACTGGATGAGGCACATGGGTGCCACTATCAACTCTGCCACACACCCCCTTGACAGGCACCCAACATGAATGCTTCACACACACACCATGCACATGGATAATACACACATGCATGTGCACTCACCGGATGATGCCTCGTAATCAGGGAGATCTCCCACACCTTGGAGTTGTCCCTCGGTGACGTAGGATCCAGCTACGGACTCGTGTGGTGTGAGTTCTATTTCCTGTGCTGGGGACCCACCTCCAGTCACCAAGGTTGCGGCATGACTTGAGGCCAGCTTATCCTTTGCCCTGCGCTTAAGGTCATTCCAGCGCTTCTGGCAATCACTAGCTGTGCGCCTCACTACTCCAAGGGCACTTATTCTGTCAGCAATGGTCTGCCAGTGTGCCTGGCGTCTGGCATGTGTGGTCTTGGACCCTGCAACGATGACCATTTCCCTATCATGATCTGACACATACTGAACAAGTGCATTCAGTTCGGCGTCTGTGAAGCTTGGCTTCCTTGATGGGCCGGACTGTGCAGCCGTGCCTGGGGCATCAGCCTGTGCCGGACGTGCACTCTTCCTCTTGCGCTTGGAAGGGGGTGGGGATCCAGAGTGTCCTACGCCGCTGTGGACACTAGGGGCAGGAGCCGTGGTGGACTCAGTACTGGGTGTGTGGGATTGCACACTCAGCATGGGAGTAGGTGCAGGCATTGGGGGTAGAGGGATGGGGTCAGGCCTGATCTGAGGTGCATGAACTAGGACCGACACAGTCTTGGCAGGGTGTATGAGAGGTGGGGTGGATGGAGCCACACCCTGGCTACGGGGGCCAGCAGATGACCTATCTGGCATAGATGCGCGTGCCCTGATGACACCAATGTGCACCGGTGCACGTGCAGTGGACCTGCTGACCTGGATGTCAGCGATGGGATCACCCTCGGACAGGTCTGGTGCCACAATGGGCTGGTCCGACAAGGGCTGATCAGGGTTGGTATCAGCCACATGACCCTCAACTGGGGGGGGGGGGCATGGGTGTCCCTGACTGGTCCTCCAGACTGGGGGGGACAGGGGCACCCTGCAAGTCACAACCACGTCCCCTAGTGGATCCTCCACGGCCACCACGTGTGGCTCGGCCACCTTTGCCACCCTTACGGCTTGCACGCCTCCCAACCATGGCACTGATGTTATTGTGCGTATGGGAGTCGGTGTGCACAATTGTCCTGGGCAATTGGGTGTCAAAGGGGTTGGGTACCAGATGGTATTCGTACCCTAGTGCAGTGGCAAGGCTATATGACACCCCTGGGGAAATATGACGGGTCACGCAACGCACAGGCACCCCAAAAAAGTTAAGGAACGTGCACAATACCCCTCCTAGACCACGTGTGCTGATGGAAAACCCTGCACTACGCTGTGGCATCCAGTAACACTTAAATGAACGTATGCGTGTCACACGCAGCCTAGAATGACCTCTGAAGGGGTAGGCTACACACGGGGCAAGCACAGAAGTTAGATACGTGCGTGACTCACCGTCTGCCAGGTAAAAGAGCGTGAAAAATTAGCGCGTTTGGTTGGCAACACCCCCGCCAAAAGAAGATGTGTACGCTGTCTGAGGAGACAGGACAACAGTAGAAGGGGACACTGTTTGAGGGAACAGGCCCAGGTAAACCAGTACAAGAGGAAAAAGAGAAAAAGCTGTCAGAGGTAACAGGGAGTACGAACTGGAAACGCCGTGAAGTAAATCGCATGTGAAACGACAAGAAGTACAGAATTCACCCACTCGCTCTCCACGAAAAGCACGTACAAGGAAATGGTGTTCTACACTACCTTATATACAGGCCCACACGTACAGCGTCACTTACGGCGTGTACGTGCTTGGCCCATGTTCACCAATCACACGCTTTGTCACTTCTGCGTGTGGATCCTTTTTCACCAATCACACGCTTTGACACTCCTGCGTGTAGCTCACTTTTCACCAATCACACGCTTTGTCACTCCTGCGTGTAGATCCATTTTCACCAATCACACGCTTTGACACTGCACGTGTAGGTAACTATAGACGCACATATGCTGGTGACGGGTTTTCGCGCGATTCGCTGAGTGTGGGATTTTCACGTGCAAAATCACTCCCTATCAGGCTGTCCACGCGTTCAAACACGAAAGACCACGCTCCTGGCCAGGAGGCCAAATTACAGTCCCCCAGAGCCCTGAGCACGCTCCCACCTGCCATCTGCTGCTGCCTGACTGCCTGCTGGCCACGTGCCCCACAGTGCTGGTGGGTGGGGGTGGTGGGAGACATGGGTGGGGGCCTGGTGGAGGGTGCCCCTGGTGGATGGGGGGTGGGGGTGGTGGGAGACATGGGTGGGGGCCTGCTGGCAGGTGCCCCTGCACTGCTGGGGGGTGGGGGTGGTGGGAGACATGGGTGGGGGCCTGGTGGAGGGTGCCCCTGGTGGATGGGGGTGCAGGGGGACATGATCAGGTGTGCAGGGTAGTCCCCTGTTTTGTGGGCTGCCTGCAGGGGCCGTGGAGGGTGTACAGGGTACACCTGTGAGGGCCCACCCAGCCTATTCGCGTGTGATAATTCCCGCGTACCCCTGTAATACACGTTCCCTGGCCTATCGCGTGTTCTACTTCACGCGTACCCCTGTAATACACGTTCCCTGGCCAATCGCGTGTTGAACTTCCCTCTACCCCTGTTATACACGCACCCTGGCTGTTCGCGTGTGATAATTCCCGCGTACCCCTGTAATACACGTTCCCTGGCCTATCGCGTGTTCTACTTCACGCGTACCCCTGTAATACACGTACCCTGGCCAATCGCGTGTTGAACTTCCCGCTACCCCTGTAATACACGCACCCTGGCTGTTCGCGTGTGATGATTCCCGCGTACCCCTGTAATACACGTTCCCTGGCCTATCGCGTGTTCTACTTCACGCGTACCCCTGTAATACACGTACCCTGGCCAATCGCGTGTTGAACTTCCCGCTACCCCTGTAATACACGCACCCTGGCTGTTCGCGTGTGATGATTCCCGCGTACCCCTGTAATACACGTTCCCTGGCCTATCGCGTGTTCTACTTCACGCGTACCCCTGTAATACACGTACCCTGGCCAATCGCGTGTTGGACTTCCCGCTACCCCTGTAATACACGCACCCTGGCTGTTCGCGTGTGATAATTCCCGCGTACCCCTGTAATACACGTTCCCTGGCCTATCGCGTGTTCTACTTCACGCGTACCCCTGTATTACACGTTCCCTGGCCTATCGCGTGTTCTACTTCACGCGTACCCCTGTAATACGCGTTCCCTGGCTGTTCGCGTGTGATAATTCCCGCGTACCCCTGTAATTCACGTTCCCTGCCTAGTCGCGTGTAGAACTTCCCGCGTACTCCTGATTTGAAGATTGCCCGCTTTGCTTTCCTTGTTTGCCTGCCCTGTGAAGTGGTCCAGGGTTAGCGCAGCCCTTAGCGATGATTTAGCGATTTTGATGGCTTTTCCTTGCGCGAGGGCGTTCTTGGGGGCGTTACTGGCGCTGCTGCTGGCTCGCTGAGATTCTCTGCGCCACGGCTGGTTTGGGAGCATGAAATCCATGAATACGCTGTGCGCGGAAATCAGTTTTAGCGCACGTGCCTGGCGCAGACTATCGCAGGCGCACGCTGTGCGCCAGCCGCGTGCACTACTTGTGCGCTGGATTCTATGAATTACCCTGTTAATGTTTAAAAATAGCAACAAAATACATAAACCATTGTATACTTATATTTAATACAGCCTATCTTGGGCTCACATATCTCTCCCCACCTTACACTCACTCTCATTCAGTCTCCATACACTTTCTTTGTTTACATAGATCAATGACCCTCTACAATAGGTCACTTCAAACACATCTGCTCAAAAGTTTCCAGATCCCTGTATCCATTTGCAGGTGACTCAATCTGTCCGTAAATATCTCTGCAGATTCTTGGTCGACACGTGTTGCGGTTGTCAATATTGGACTGCATACATAATGTCCACTCGATTATGCAACCTTCATCAGGCCAAAAAAAGTAACCTAAATCAATCCTGTTACACACTGTAGAGTGAGCCACACCACTTTAGTTCAGACAGTGACATTCTCTTAACAGGTATTAGATACCATGAACATCATAGACTCATACGAAGGATAGAAGCTTCCTAGTTAACAGAGCGGAGTGAAAGGGAGGCGAGAGCGTTTCATGTGAAGCAGATACACGCGATTATTCGCGTAGAACCTAGGAAAGTGACTCAAAGGCGGATGCCGGATGCCAGCATTTTTGCAATCCGAATGCGATAATATATAGATTCAGATTAAGGAGATCCAACTAATCTGGAAGTCTACACACCGGCCAATGATTGGCGGAGTATTTAACAATTGTCTGAGAGGCACTTAGCGGCTCTGATGGGCAAAGAATATATGGGTCTATGATGTTTGTGATGTCATCTTTGATGTCCTGGGTGTTAGTTTTAGCAGTGCACGGTGGTGGCACGAGTTATGGTTGCTTAGCTTACCATAACTAGTGAATTTCAGGGGGTTTTAGATTTTACTTGTAACCATAACATCATTTTAACTACATTTCTTTTACTGAATTTCATATGTTTTTTTAGTGCAACTTAACCCCAATGTCCCTTTAACAAAGTTTTTTCATTGAAATTCATAGGTTTTTATTAGTCCAACTTAACCATAATGTCTTTTTAACAATGTTTTTTCAGTGAATTTCATAGGTTTTTATTAGTGCAACTTAACCATAACGTCCCCTTACAAAGATTTTTCATTGAATTTCATAGGTTTTTATTAGTTCAACTTAACCATAACATCCGTTTAACAAAGTTTTTTCATTGAATTTCATGGGTCTTTATTAGTCGAACTTAACCATAACGTCCCTTCAACAATATTTTTTCAGTGAATTTCATGGGTTTTTACCAGTGCATGCTATGTTCCTACAACTTACTAATATCATACTTCCCAAATACAACAATATTTGTGTCCTATTTACAAAGTGTCACCTTAAAACTCTGCCATTTCCCACCTTTTAGAATCATTTTTAACACTTCTATACACGTTTTGCAACTATTTCAACTAGTTTTGCATCCGTAGATGTCTACGAACATCTGACTTCATTGCGGACCTTCCGGATAGTGCCACATGACCATACGCTGGCGCGTGGCATGATGACATGTCCGAGAACCCGTCCGCACTTCACAATAAGATCCGTGCTTCACGGACAGTTCGGAACTGCATTTTCTACTGATCTAGGAACTTTCAACTTCAACATTTCCCTTGCATAGCTCCAAGACCTATTCCTACTCATTATCCATTATCAATCTAGTACACAGTACATACTTTTAGCAAAACTGCAATTTATCTTAAAATTACATCAGCTATTGCAATCCCTCCTCCCAAGAGCCACCACCATTGCTGTAATCAAGGAGCATAAGAAAGACTGCACCCTACCTTAGAAATAACACACGCGCAACGTTTTCCCCTGCCCACCTACCCCTCCATATTAGTGTTCAGTGCCTCATCCCTCATTTCCCTCCCCACCTTTTGTTCTTAGCTCTTCTGCAAAAAAAAATAAAATACATCCAAAAACAACAAAAGAAATGTTCCTTTAGGAACCACCATTCACAGTTAAAAAATAGAACTAAAAAAACACATAGACTCCATCTACTTTACATTTCTCAGTAAAGTTCAGAGACTCAATAAGATTTTCCAACATTTCCATTTGCATTTTGTGTTATGCTAATGGGAATATTGTGGCGTTCATCCCCCGTTCCAGGGACTGGAACGGTGTATCCCGGCCCAGCAGCCCAAGCTATCAGCCAAGCAAAGCGAGGGTGGATAACTAGGTCTCCGGACCATTATCCCCCCGTTCCAGCCCCTGTAATGAGGGATGAAGGCCATTAGCACCCTAGGTTCCCAAAGCAGGAACCCAGGGTGCCCAAAAAGAATGTTCCTTCCTACACCGAGACTCCTCTGGCGTCACGGTGTAGAAAGGAAAATCCTTCTCCAAGATGGCCACCATGGAAAGGGAAGGGGGGGTTCCATACAGGGCCCCTCTTCGCTTTCCATGGCAGCCTGCTGAAGGCGAATAGAAAACCCTATGACCATATTACTACAAGCACATTTTTCTTCCCTTTCAAACCTATCCCAATTTCGAACAATTTTACCACAAAGCTGGTCCCAGGTGGACATGGCCAGTTTAACCCCATATGTTGTCCCTTGTAGTCATGGCCAGTAGCCAGATTATCCGGATCCTGACCTTATTCCATGACCCGGACAATCTGGCTACTGCCCATGGCTACTGGCTGTACCTCAGTCACCCAAAAGGTATATTACAATTTTTTGTACCTACATTATGACACTTGTTCAAAAATAAAGCACGGCCACATTTGCAAAACTATGATTTCAGATCCTTGCCAATGCTTCCACAAGTTTGCTGGAAATCCAAACGTTTTATTTTTTCAAAAGTCTCAAATGTATGCACATACAATAGTCATATATCCTAGACCCCACTTTAAAAAATCCATATAGACTTTATGAAAACATTTTTGTCTAGATCTAAAATCTTTTTGCAAACCTTTGTGTAGATTCGTCAAATCACACCACATTCATGAGCCTTTACAATATTTTGCGACCCCGCCATCTAATTTTGCCCCCTCCTGACAAAATCCCACCAAACATTTCAAAAACATGTATATCTAGATCTATAATGTTTTGACACACCTTTGTGTAGATTCGTTAAATGGCACCACATTTATAAGCCTTTAAAATAATTTGTGACCCCCCTCTAATTTTTCCCCCTCTTTACAAAATCCCACCAAACTTCGCAGAAGCATTTATACCTAGATCTATTATCAGTTCCCCAACCTAAGTTTAGATTCGTCAAATGGCACCTCATTTATAAGCCTTTGTATTATTTTGCGACCCCCTCTCTAATTTTGCCCCCTCTTTCATGCAGTTTAATTAAGTGGTGCCAAAGGTATAAGCCATCTAAGAACTGCTTTTCACCAACCCTGTAATGCAGAGGTGTGTGCGAACCTTACAGAACTGTTCGCGATCATCCGAACTGTTCATAGACTTTTACAGCAAATAAGTCTGTTTTTTTGCCTCTTGCAGCCATATCCCTTCCAATCCTCTTCACCCCTCACCTCCCCAGAGATTATTTGATAAGTTTGACAAGTGCAAAGTTGTGTTTTTTTGGAAAGAAAGTTTGGGACCCCCCTCCTATAACTTTGCCCCCCCCGGACCAAATCTCAACAAACTTTGCAAAGTGGGCCATATACTTTTTTGCAAGGTTTGGTGAGGAAAAAAGTGCTCTTCCTATGGGTTTTGATATATATATAGTTAGGGCAATATAGGAATTGCCCTAACTATCTACTGAGGTTGCTCTTATTATGTTACATTACCACATTCTGAAAACCAATACTCAAAAGGCATTGACTGTATTCACTTGTATTCCAGTATGCAGGGTGTGCAGGGTGTGCTGATGTAGTGGTTAAGATGTTGATGTGAGAAAGCTGTAACGGATGTATAGGAGGTGTGCACCCCTGTAAACTAAATGGAAAAAGAAAAGTCAACTGCAGCATTTTCACCAGCAACATTCCGAATGTGGCACAGTGAAATAGAACCACAATGGCTTCAATAAACATGCAATTCCTTCTTTGTACTAGTGCTAACAACCAAGTAAATTAGACCATTGTACCTGCATTGCTAGTGTTAGCCCTACCCTGGGGCCAATTATCACTGGTTTTAACGATGGTGTAAACACCAAACTTGCATTGATGATACCAACAGTGCAAGTGGACTAATTTCTAAGCCCAAACACTTCCACAAATCCTATAATTATGCTTATGATATCACTTGTGCGTATCTAGTAATTGAACTGGGACTTCGCCCTGTAATCCCTCTTGGAAAAGCTATTGATGCTTAAAGACACCACATTCCAATGTACTCCCAGTTAAAGAGTCCTAGTTTGCTCAATCCTAGTATATTCTCGGGATGGTTATCACAAGATCTTCCAAATGTATTAAAAAAAAGAATATTCACAGTTTACCTATTGTCACGGTCACCGACCTGGATTCCATGGGCCTGGTCTCCTGTCCCCATCTTAGGGCCTCAACGCACCATCTGAGGCACTGTGGGTGGCCTTGGGCTAAATTACAGGCAGGGGCTAGGCGGGTTAAAGCATGGCAGGATTGGGGATCTACCAGAGGTACGAGTATTACTTGAGAGAACTGGCAGTTATTCACGGGTTAATTCACGGGTTCATTCATGAGTCTGGGTTACTTCAGGGTTAATACAATCATGTTGGATACTTTCTATGTCTGCTATGCCTAACAGTCCCTACAAGATGGAGGCGTTCCTTTTGCTGGCATCCTGAACTGTAGGCCAGTCTTCTGGGTGTGGCTGACTATAAAAGGCCACGCCCAAACCAAGATCCTTGCTTCGCGTCTCCCCAATTCAGCAGCGTGACGCTTCCGGCATCGTCTCCAGCAAGAAGAAAAGAAAAGAACATTAAAACCTGCATGCGCGCGGTCCTCCAGTTCTTGTCAGCTGTTTCCAATACTCAGCCATCGCCGCAACGCCTTCCTGAGATCTCTGTCTTCGTGAAACAGCTGCAATCTACAGGCATCCATCCCGCTCATCAGCTGTCTCCGCCGCGAGCCGCGTTCACTCTGTGGCTTCTTCATGGGATAACAGCAATCCAGCGGCGCTCCGGACATCTAAGGAAAAAGCTAAACAAGAAGGTTAGTGAAAACTCGGAACGCTCGTGTTTTTTCATAAGCACCAAGAAGCACAATTAAGCGCCTTAGAACATTATTTACAGAGGCGCTATTCCAGCTCAAAACACATGCGAATAAGCATTACCATTGCAAAGAGGTCACAAGACTTATACATTGGACTTAAGAGACTCTTAAAGACACAGCATCTTCGGAAGAGTGCAAGAATTCTTGTGTGAACATTTGGTCCCAAATCACCTGGAGAAAACCCTCATTAAGTACTTTTCGCCGCAGCAGGCCTGGGCGAAACCCAGCACTCAGTAAAGTAACTGGTCGCATCTACAAGCGCCCCTGCTGAGAAAAAGCAGAACGGAGAACTTCCTAAAACTTTACAACAGGTGAGAGAGGGCTCTGGAGGTTGGCGTCCTGTGTCCCATTGCATACCCGAGTAGCAGTCGAGGTTTCCAGGTGTCCCCGCAGAGCAAAGGTGAGCGTTACAGGACGCGAAGCCACTTACTGAATCTCCGCCTGGGCATCATGGAAACCTCAGACACAGACCAGTTAGCACTATTGCTAGGGGAACTCCGAGCAGAGGTACATGCGGCCCTCCAGGAATCTAATGCTCTACGAAGGGAGGTGGTAGTTAACAAGGATCGTACCGAAGAGTTGGCCAGACAGCTCCTCGCTAGTCAGGCCAGTCAATCCCCATTACCACAGAGTCAACCCCAGGCCCAGGTACAGGTCGTACTCCCTGGTTCCGTGCCTCTAGCCCCACCGGAATGGTTCCTAGGGGACCCTAAGAAGTTTGCCACCTTTATTAATCAATGCCGCCTACACTTCTTATGCAAGCCAGGGGTGTTCCCAAATGATCAGGCCAAGGTGGCTTTTGTTTTGTCCTATTTCAGGGGAAGCACGGCCGACTGGTCTGTTCCCTTAGTGAATCGAGATGATCCGGTACTGCAGGACTTTGTAGAATTCCAGAGGGAATTAGAGAAACTTTTTGCCCGCCATAATAGGGGACACGCCTTGGACAATGAACTTTTGACCCTCCGGCAAGGCAGTCAGGGCCTTCTCACGTATATAGCCACATTCAACCGAATGGTTGTTGAGACCAACTGGCCAGAGGAAAAAAGGACTAATTTTCTTTTATCGGGGTCTCAGAGGGGAGATAAAAGATGTACTCGCGCAGGTGGTAAACCCGCCTGACGGGTGTGCCGAGTACATAGATCTTGCGGTAAAACTGGTTCATAGATTACAGGTTAGGCGAGCTGACAGGGCATGGGCCGAAATGGAGAGCAACCTACTTTCGTCCTAAGGAAATTTGTCCTATCCGCCTGGCAACCAACCAGAGCCCATGCAGCTCGGAGGAGTTAGGGCGACTCTTACCAAAACTGAGAGAGAAAAGTGAAGGCAATTGCAACTCTGTTTGTACTGTAGCAAGTCCGGCAACTTCTTACGCGAATGTCCAGTTAAGCCACCCCGGAAAACTGTAGGTGCCTTGGACCATGAAGAAACAAGCCTTGACTCGGAAAACTCCAATGCTCGACAAGCATAGGGGTCTGCTCGCCGAGCTCTGAGAAGGAATCACAGACCTCCCATTTCGCCAGGCAGGTGGTTTTAATCAACCAACAACAGCCGTCTAAAATGCACGCCCTAGAGGCCTTCATAGACAGCGGAGCGATAGGAAACTGGCAACACGGATTGGCCTATCTATATGTCCAAAAGTCGCAACGGAGAGTATTACTACCGTCGATGGTTCACCACTGTCTTCTGGATTAGTAACCCACACCACTGATGTGGTAACACTCCTTTGCCAGAACGGCCATAGAGAAGGCATCACCTTCGACTTGATAAGTGCCCCACAGTTTCAGTTGATTCTGGGGATTCCTTGGTTGGAGGCTCACAATCTGCGCATTGACTGGCGTGCGAGGGAGTTGTCCTTTTCCAATGAGTGCGTACAATCCTGCTATGCGGACCAAGCACACCCTCCAGTGGAATCTGTCCACGCAGTTCCAAAAAGAGAAACCCTATTAGGACTAATGGGAGTGTTACCCCCTGTTTATTCTGCCTATCAGGACGTGTTTCAAAAAGACATGGCAGAGTCCTTACCGCCGCACAGGGTATACAACTGCCAGATTGACCTTATACCAAATGCCCAAGTGCCTTGCAGTCATATCTATGCCTTAACGGAACAGGAGAACCAGCACCTAAAGAAGTACCTTGATCAGTACTTGGCAAACGGGTTAATCCGGCCATCCAAGTCCCTGTCTGCCTCACCCTTCTTCTTCATCCCAAAAAAGGAGGGGGACCTTAGAGCACGTATTGATTATAGGTCATTGAACCAGGTAACAGTCAAGAACAGGTATCCATTGCCCCTGATTTCAGAATTATTGGACCAAGTGAAAAGTGCCCAAATATACACCAAGTTGGACCTCAGGGGGGCCTATCATCTGGTACGCGTAAAAAGTGGTGACGAATGGAAAACGGCTTTCAGCACGAAGTATGGGCTTTATGAGTATCAGGTGATGCCCTTCAGGCTCTGCAACGCTCCAGCAGCATTTCAGGGTTTTATGAACAATGTGCTGAGAGATCTGTTCGACATCTGTGCAGTGGTCTACATTGACGACATCCTGGTTTATTCCTCCACCGAACAAGAACACATCGGACATGTACAGGCAGTACTGGAATGGCTACGCAAACACCGGTTGTACGCCAAGCTGGAGAAATGCTCTTTCCATGTCAAGGAAGTTGAGTTCTTAGGTTTTGTTCTAACTCCTTGTGGCATCCGGATGGACAACTGCAAGGTGGACGCAATACCCAACTGGCCCTCACCAACCTCTGTAAAGGGAGTACAAAGTTTCCTGGGTTTTACAAACTTTTATCGCTGTTTCATCCCCGATTTCTCACTAATTGTACATCCCATTACAACTCTGTTACGAAAGAACCAACCCTTTGTCTGGACCAATGACGCCGAAAAAGCCTTTCAGGACCTCAAGCAATTATTTACATCAGCACCGGTTTTACAGCATCCCAGACCTGACCTTCCCTATACAGTAGAAACTGATGCTTCCAATGTCGCCATGGGGGCTGTTCTTTCGCAAAGAAACCCTGAAACTGGACATTTACATCCTGTAGCCTTTTGGTCTAAAAAACTATCCCCAGCAGAACTAAACTGTGCCATCACGGACAAGGAGCTTTTGGCAATAAAGGCAGCCTTCAAAGAATGGAGACACTATCTTCTAGGGGCCCGACACACAGTTACTGTAATCACAGACCATCGTAACTTGCAATACCTCCGTTCTGCCAAGGCCCAGTCATCACGTCAGTTACGGTGGGCCTTGTTCCTCGCAGAATATGATTATGTTATTACCTTCAGACCAGGAGTCCGGAATGGTAAAGCGGATGCACTGTCTCGCCTGGGGGAAGTTGACAATGCGTACGTTGCACCAGAACCCATCCCTATTATACCCCCGATAAGATCTTGAGCACGGTGAGCGCATCTCCATCAGAAGAGTTGACGAATCTCATAAGAGACCAATTCAGTTCTGAAGACCTACAGGATTGGGCCTCGACCAGTGCCAGTCATACAGTGGAGGACGGGTTACCATTCTATATGGATTGCCTCTATTTACCACAGAAAGCCCAACAGGATCTAATCATTGCTAATTACCATGATTCTACTCTGGAAGGGCATCCAGGATTAACCAAGACCATGGCCAAAGTCAAGCAGGGTTATTGGTGGCCGACTTGGCTGAAAGACATCATCCAATACGTAACAACTTGTGGGGTCTGTGCACAAAATAAGAACACTAAGCAGAAACCTACAGGACTTCTACGCCCTCTGACGGTAACTCCAGGCCCCTGGCACATGCTGAGTTTGGATTTTATCACCGATTTATCTGCCTGTGGCAGATACAATACCATCTTTGTAGTGGTCGATATGTTCTCGAAGATGGTGCATTTCATCGCCCTGAAGGGACTACCTACGGCAAGCACCTTGCCGAAAGTTTTCCTTGAACAAATCGTGAGGCTACATGGATTGCCGTCGGTATTGGTATCAGACCGGGGAAGTCAATTAATTTCCAAATTTTGGAAGGAATGCTGTTCCGCACTACAAATAGATGTACAACTATCTACTAGCCACCACCCTCAAACAGATGGTCAGACCGAGCGGACGAACCAGACACTTGAACAGTACTTAAGATGTCTGCTACACCAGTCAGAAGGTACATGGAAGGAATTGTTATGGCTTGTGGAATACGCATATAACAACTCACATCACACATCAACCGGACAAACTCCATTTTACATTCTATTTGGCCAGCATCCACGAACTTTCGACTTTGATGTTTCAAAAGAATTAGGAATGCCCGCTGTCAAGACCCTGCATGCCAAAATCCGAACAGCATTCAAGGAAGCATACAAGTATCTCACCCTTGCGAAAGAAAGACAAAAGAAATTTGCAGATCAACGCCATCAGGAAACCCCTGTATACAAGGTTTGAGATTCAGTATGGCTTGCTTCAAGACACGTCTCCACGAGAGGACCGACAGCTTTTCGTTCTCGATACCTGGGCCCGTTTGTCATTAAGGCTGTAGTTAATCCGGTTGCCATGAAACTAGATTTGCCCACAAACATGCATATCCACTCGGTATTCCACATCTCCCTCCTGAAACCTGTGAAGTCAGGGACTCGCTTGACAGTGCCTCCAGTCCCAACACTCATAGACGGGGAACCTGAATATGAGGTGAAAGCGATATTGGATTCTAAACTACTGCGATCCAAGTTGCACTATTTGGTGGATTGGGTTGGGTATGTACCGCAACATAGAGCCTGGGAACCCATTAATCAGGTGCACGCACCAGGGTTAGTCAACATATTCCATCGTAACCACCGACTAAGCCTGGCCCAGTGATACCAGGTTCATTCCTGAGAAGAGCCTTAGGGGGGAGTACTGTCATGGTCACCGACTTGAATTCCATGGGCCTGGTCTCCTGTCCCCGTCTTAGGGCCTAAACGCACCATCTGAGGCACTGTGGGTGGCCTTGGGCTAAGTTACAGGCAGGGGCTAGGTGGGTTAAAGCATGGCAGGATTGGGTATATACCAGAGGTACCAGTATTACTTGAGAGAACTGGCAGTTATTCACGGGTTAATTCACGGGTTCATTCAGGAGTCTGGGTCACTTCAGGGTTAATACAATCATGTTGGGTACTTTCTATGTCTGCTATGCCTAACAGTCCCTACAAGATGGAGGTGTTCCTTTTGCTGGCATCCTGAACTGTAGGCCAGTCTTCTGGGTGTGGCTGGGCTGGCTGACTATAAAAGGCAATGCCCAAACCAAGACCCTTGCTTCGCGTCTCTCTGCTTCAGCAGCGTGATGCTCCCGGCATCGTCTACTGCAAGAAGAAAAGAAAAGAAAAGAACATTAAAACCTGCATGCGCGCGGTCCTCCAGTTCTTGTCATCTGTTTCCGATACTCAGCCATCGCCCCAACCCCTTTCTGAGATCTCGGTCTTCATGAAACAGCGGCAATCTACAGCCATCCATCCCACTCATCAGCTGTCTCCGCCGCGAGCCACGTTCACTCCGTGGCTTCTTCATGGGATAACTGCAATCCAGCGGCGCACTGGACATCTAAGAAAAAAGCAAAACAAGAAGGTTAGTGAAAACTCGGAACGCTTGTGTTTTTTCATAAGCACCAAGAAGCACAATTAAGCGCCTTAGAACATTATTGACAGAGGCGCTATTCCAGCTGAAAACACATGCCAATAAGCATTACCACTGCGAAGAGGTCACAAGACTTATACATTGGACTTAAGAGACTCTTAAAGACACGGCATCTTCGAAAGAGTGAAAGAACTCTTGTGTGAACATTTGGTGCCAAATCACCTGGAGAAAACCCTCATTAAGTACTTTTCGCCGCAGCAGGCCTGGGCGAAACCCAGCACCCAGTGAAGTAACTGGTCGCATCTACAAGCGCCACTGCTGAGAAAAAGCAGGAAGGAGAGCTTCCTAAAACATTACTACAGGTGAGAGAGGGCTCTGGAGGTTGGGGACCGGGTGGTACAGGGTGAGATTCTCTGCAGAATATAACCTTAGCTGACAGCCTTACACATCCCTTTTCAGATACATGTTTTACTCTCCTGTGTCCCAGTGCATACCCGAGTAGCAGTCGAGGTTTCCAGGTGTCCCCGCGGAGCAAAGGGGAGCGTTACACCTATACACAGTGTAATTCTAGTTTGACAATCCCATTAGGCTTCACGTTTGCAAAACACAGTACTTTCCCACGTTGTGTATTTTATGTTTGAAAATCCCATTGCATCCCAGTTTGACAATTTCAATATGTTTCTAGTTTTTTCAACCACAGTGTATCCCCCCATTGCTTTGGTAAACTTATATGTTGTGTTTGTCAGAGCTACAAAAGAGAAATACATAGCAGTTTACAATACAACATTAAAGAACTACCATTGATCAATATCTTATCAATAGTAAGAGAAGAGGAAATGCATAAATAATTATCCACAAGAGTTAAAATCTAAAGAAAATTTAAAGAAAATATGGAAACTCATGCTTAATTTAAAAACCTGAGTGGTATCTGCTATAATAAATGCTATCTATTATAACAGCTCTTCCCAGAACATGTAGACGATAGCCTATGCATACATCTCTCTGGATGTATGTGCACTTGGAATTGAGCATTTGTACAGTGCCCCTCATTTTGAGGCTCAGCTAAAATTCTGTAAGGAGGAAAGAAAACGGTACCACAATGGAGATAAAGATGTCACAGCCATGTTAATCTCACATCCATCTCTTGAAGGTGTCCCAGTCAATATATATGCTTCAATGTTTCAAACATTTTAATGTTAGGGGGGTGTTGGCAAAATTAAATGGGCATCAAGCCCAATGTGCACTACTTACTTAGTAATTAAAACATGCAACCCTTTTATCACTGACATATTTGCCACAATTAACAAGGTATGTGCTCATTCTTATGCTCCCAAAATGTACTTTGATTTTATGCAAAACCGACTGGAAACCTAAATGGTGCTATTTGTTCCTCAGACCTTTCTCAAAGGGGTATTTCAAAAGCCTACATGGTAGTGTACCGCATTGTCCATCTTAGAATGATGACCTTTTATTGAAAAACAACTTATATGGTTATTATAAATCTTAATGTGCTGTGATCTTTAAGACAAGTGTAATGTTCTCATCATGACTAAAAGATACACTGGAAGTGATAATTCGAACAAAAAAATATACACGTTAAAGAGAGCCATTTTAAAATGTTAGTGCTCTTGAATAATTACATTTTTAAATAGATGCTCTTGCAAATAAGCACAAGCATGCAACCCACCCCCAACCCGTTTGTATTTGTCTCTTCAGCAGCACCTGGAGTGGCTCTAGCTAAAAGTGTTCCTGGATATGCGACTCTCAGTCACATAAAGACAAAGATTGAAAAAGCGGGAGAGCGAGAGAAAAAAAGAACACAGAGGCAGAGTGTGAGGAATTGCCATTTGGCAACTGTGCAGAAGCCCTGGCTTTTTTGGTTGCATTAATTAATTACATTTTACAGGTAAATTAATTTCGGGAAGGGAAATCTGCAGATCAGATTACCCTTCCCTACAGCTCCATGCCAAAAGCAGAGCCTACACCTGTGACAAGCTGCCTCAGCAGCTTGATCTACAGTGCCTCTCCAGTGGCGCAGATCAGGTTCAAGGGTCACAGGTGCCCTCATGACAGCTGCACTGACAGCAAAGTCTCTACAGTGCAGTGGCTGCGTTTAAAATATACAACTCTGTTCCAAAAACTGCATAACTATGACTGCTGTCCTGGTGGCAAGTTCAACTGTAAATATAAGCTATACTTGAGTTAGGGCATGGTGGCCAGCAGCTCTCATGGTTATCCTGGCCACATCAATGTGATATTACAGATGTACCAGCGCTCTGAGCAACGCTTAACAGTGTAAGGGTCATGTGTATTTCCCACAGACATCCTAGCTCTGCTGGAACACTGTAGACTTGCAGATTTCCTTGCATTGTACTTTTTCTGAGGCCAGTTAACACCTCTTTACCCCCTCCTGGAATTACAACTACTCCACAGGATGCTGGCCTGCAAACATAAATGAAAGTGCACAGCCCATCCAGTACAGGGACTGATACCCTAAAGCAGGCTAGCTTTAGTACAATCACCTGGGGATGTTTGCCTTTAGAAGAAAGGGCCTTCCACCACTTGAGACATCTTCTGACTTCAGAGTGTGCTGGTCTCCATGTCCAGCATCAGAGTGGCACGATCCTGTAATGCGCTGTTTCCCAACCCAATATAAAAAAACAAGAGGTATTTGGGAAACATGAGGCATGGCAAATGGTGGTAATGTCCCTACTCCAGTGTATAATGTGAAATACACAATTTCTGCCACAGGGAGGGAGGGAGGGAGGAAGGAAGGAAGGAAGGAAGGAAGGAAGGAAGGAAGGAAGGAAGGAAGGAAGGAAGGAAGGAAGGAAGGAAGGAAGGAAGGAAGGAAGGAAGGAAGGAAGGAAGGAAGGAAGGAAGGAAGGAAGGAAGGAAGGAAGGAAGGAAGGAAGGAAGGAAGGAAGGAAGGAAGGAAGGAAGGAAGGAAGGAAGGAAGGAAGGAAGGAAGGAAGGAAGGAAGGAAGGAAGGAAGGAAGGAAGGAAGGAAGGAAGGAAGGAAGGAAGGAAGGAAGGAAGGAAGGAAGGAAGGAAGGAAGGAAGGAAGGAAGGAAGGAAGGAAGGAAGGAAGGAAGGAAGGACCGCTCCGTAGCCAGAAAAGGAAAGGGGAAGGTTATGGAGAGAGTATCAAATAAGTTTCGGTGCAGCTGCTGGTTATCATGATTAAGGCGAGCTATTTAAGTGCAATTGATTTCGATCAATATGAATCTGATTTTAAATGGTGCCACAATAACAACCCCCAGCCCCAGAAAGCACACTGATCTCTCGGTAGCCAAAATTAAAAGCACCATGATATTCTCAAGAAGCACTGATTGTACTTTTCTAGCAGGCCTTTAATGGCACTGTCTTTCTTTGCTGTCAAGCAACCGACTATATGTCAAGAAGATTTGTAATTTCGTGTTGCCTTTTTCTTGTTTCTGTTCATGTTTCTTCTCTCTCCTTCCCAGTCCAGAGATGATTATCTGCTTCCAGTCAACAGACTGGCACCTAGTTTGTATTGTCCAGTCTTCTGAAGCATAACGCCCGCAAATCTTCAATAGCAGGCACCATATAAGGTATTGCAGTATTACCTTTGCATTAAAAGAAATATAGGTATACAACAGAGATACACAAGAAAATTAGAACTTTCCTCAAAAAACACCCATGTTCAATGTTTTACAATAGTTCACTTGAACCTCAAGGTCCGAGCCACCACATCAGTATCCATCAGTTCTGCACCTTCCACCAATTTTGGTAAGCGCTAGGTCACAGTGAGGGACTGATTGTGACAGTCTATGGGCGCTACGGCATCTGATGTTAAGGAGGAGCTTACTGAATGAGACATTGTTAACGAAGTAGACAAAGAGTAAATGTGCATGAGCCTACATTCCAAAAATGATGCATTATGCCAGGATTTAAGTGTGTCTAATATGGGGCAACAGCATAGTTCTGGGGTCTGCAACCTGAAGCAATCCAGATGTGTTGGATTAAGACCCAGGTGATTAATCACCATTGATAGTAATTTAGCCCATTAACATTGTTAGTCAAAGAACACATCTAACGATGCTATGTTATGTTGAACAAGTACACACATGCTATTTGTATGGCTTCCCAACACTGGTCACTTATGCAGGGACCAAAATTAAGATTGGATAAACAGGAATTAAAATCAGCGCATGGTTAGCCAGCTTTAACCAACGACAGGAGCTATCCCTGTGCAACGAGGAGCTAGTAGATTGCGTTCCATAAATCTAACTTCCAGATGACATGCAAACATATGATTCTCTCCATTATTTATGACTCCTTATGCTTTAAATTTCATATACATGTTTCATAACATTTATTTATAGATTTAAATTCACATAGGTGTGTTTGTTTGGCATTAGTTGGCTTGGAAAGCCAAAAATAGCTGCTAATGTCAAGCTAACCAGGCTTCTAGGCTACAAGCAAGAGCTAAATAGCTCTCAGCTCCCCTCTATTTTGATCCCTGCTTAGAAGGGCTGTTAACTGGGGAGCCAGGTCTCTATTTATCATCTGGACTACTTCTTTAGGGAAATGTGATTCAAGCTGTAATTCTAACCCGACTGGAAACAATGATGTGCGGCAATTGTAGGTGAAATATGTTCTGTAAAAGGAACTCTGGTCAGAAGCCTAGCTTCCAAGAGGTGGCATTCTGCCTCACCAACACATTCATGGGTTGCACACATGTGTTTGCAGGGGGCTAGAGTAGGCTCAGTGCATGGAGGCTGCCATGTTCATGAATACTTTCCCTGAAGTTTAGCTTGGATCCAGTGTGCGCGAACGCTGAAGTGGGTAGAGTTTGCAACTATGCAGACGTTTTTAGCATGATTTCCCAAATGTCATCTCTGCAGCTTGAAATGTGGCCTCCAACTGTGATTGTTTACAGCACTTTGTAATCTTGAGTGTTTACAGAGGAATTGGGGAAAATAGCAAAAAGACATTCAGTCAGTCAGTCAATGCATTGTATTTCGGATAAAACATATCCATAAAAGCAGTAGCATAAAAACATTAATCTTTTAAAGAAGGGCAGTTTGCATAATTTGAAAACAAAATCACACATTAAGCACTTTAAAAAGTCACACATCAAGCACTTTAAAAGTCATTAAAAAGTCTCTGGGCCTCATTACGAGGAAGGCTGTAGGTGATTAATGGGGCCGGTAGAGCTGCCGGCCCTGTTAACCCCCTATCGCCTCATTACGAGGTATCCTCGCGGGACGCGCTAAGGACACCTGGTAAAACCATTAACGGGCCCATTGTTTGCATCCTCCCCATTCCCATTGAGCCCTATGGGGGCTCAAATGAGAAAGGGGATGTACCGAGTCCAGGTTCCCTGAATGGGGAAATACCGGGCCCTCCAAGGTCGGAATGGCCCAGTATTTCCCCATTCAGGGAACCCAGACCCGTTACCCAGAATGGTGGTAGCCATGCTGCAAAAAGCGGCATGGTTACCTCCAGGTTCATAATGAGGCCCTCTGTGTTTAAGAACTCTTCGAAGATATTTAAGGTCCATGCGGCAAACTTGGTATTTTCCAAGGGGATAAAGTGCATAGCAGGTCTACACTGACTGAAGTGCATGGTGCATGACAATACTTTTAAGCATGCTCACCTGGATGATAGAGTATGCAGCACAAAAATACAAAGAATGGATCATATCCTCACAAGGGGTACTACGTGTGGCCGGGCCTTCTCTTTGGCTGCCGCCATGGCTTGGAATACTATTCCCCTTCCACTGGGGATGACAGCTGATAACCTTACCTTTCGGCGTATGCTAAAAACATGTGTGTTCTAATGTTCTCATAAGGTAGCTCTATATTCATCCTAGCGCCAGGGTGCCTTTGGGTGTTTGTGCGCTCCATAAATGCGTATAACATAACATAACAAGGGGTACTAGATAGTAAACATGAATAATCGCTCTCTACATCAGGATCACTTGGAGATAATTTTCCAATCACTGCCTCAGACAGCAGTAGATTAAATCTTGCCTGTGTAAGGTTCAAAGCAAGCTAATATTGACTTCCTGTCCCGATACCCCCATTTAGCCATATACCCAGTAGACAACCCCCAAAAAAGGGTGGAGGTATGTGACAGGGCTATGGGCATGGCCCTTTCAGGAGGAGGAGAGATCCTGAACTCTAACAGACCCCTGGGTGCTCGAGAGTTTCGGCAGGTTCCCTCTCTGCTCTTACCTCGACAGACCACAACCGGCTTGCAGCAGGATCCGCACACACTGAAGCCGGGAGAAATGCTGGTGGCAGGGGCCGTGCTGCAGAAGACTGTGCAGCACTGAGGGGGTTCAATGAGTGGCACAAGACAGACCATGAGGGGGTGGTTAAAAAAAGATAGCAAATCCTAAATAGGGGCAGGGCATAGATGCCCTTTTTCAGCCCTCCCATAGCTTTCCTCCTGTCACACCTATCCAGTCAGGTAAGTTGATTGGGCAGGCCGAGTTGGCCAATCCTGGGAGGGAGTTGGGTACTTAAATGGATGCTTGTTGAATGTGCAGTTTGGGTTAGTTGGGTGGGGAAAGGAGGTGGAGGAGGACATCTGAGAGACTAGAGGAGGCGTGAGCGAAAGGAGTGCAGAGGCTATTGCAGTGAGGGGTCTGTGGAGTGTTCGTTCATGAGAGTGGAGAGATCTGAGGATTGCTGTTAGGGTACGGTAGGAGTAGCAAGCACAGTGGTAGTGGGAAAGGTAGCAGAGAGGTAGTAGTATTCATGTGGGAGTAGTGGGAAAAGCAAAGAGTTAGCAGTGCTACTGCGGTATTAGTGGAAAAAGCAGAGCGGCAGGAAAAGGTGAAGTAGTTTTAGTAGTAAGGAGGAAGAAAAGATACAGAAGCAGAGGTATTAGTATTACAACGGTAGTTGGAGGTAGAGGAATAGAGAGAGTGGTGACATCAAAGGGTGGAGGCAGGAACACAAAGTGTGAGACCGGAGGGACAGTAGGACAATGTGAGGAGAACATCTTAGATACCAGTACAAGTGAAGGGTTAGGAACGAGCGTGGCTTGAGAGAAGAGTTAAACCTGGTGAAAGAAGGCACCATCCCTAAACTCCCTACAGCACCATGCAATATAGGTCAGGGAAAGTCAGAAGATCCCTATGGAGTTAAGCAGCCACCGATTTAGGGAAAGACCAATGGACCAAGGTAGACAAAAGAGAGACAGGGTTCACCGATCCCTGTTAAGGATGCCTGGTCCAGGGAGGGGGTAAACCGGTGGTAAACCCAACTGTCTGTATTTTACCAATACACAGCCTTGGACTTTCTGACAGCGTTGGAGTGCTTATTTCTAGCGACCCGCCATGTCCCATCTATTAGTGGATAAAAGTATGTGTGCACAGTTTGCTTGTTTGGAAATGTCCTTTCACTCGCATTCCATGGTTAGCTGCATTGTTCAGTTGAAAAGTATAGTCTTGTGCCAAGACTGTAGGATTGAAAAAGGATCAGAGAAACATTAGGTAGTGTTAACAGTGCTGAGGTGATGTTTCAAACATGCAAGCCATGGAATCAAGAAGCAGTTATTATCTGAGGTAGGAATAGGGGTTAACATGTGGTGAGTCAGTCTTAATGTAACTGGCTCCTTGGCAAAGTCATCTACAAGATAAGCCATTCCCAGTTCGCTACGAGTAGCAAAGGAGGGGACCGAGATAGGGAGGCCAGTAGTTGTTTTCAAACACGTTTTTCTTCAATTTGGAGATATGTTGTGCCCTCTACTTCCCATAGGTTGCTATGACTTTAGCTTTGGAAGAGTACATTTTTAACAGTATGCCAGTGGGCTGTATTTTAAAGGATCTGGCACAGCGGGAAGCAGCCTGAACCATGTTTACTGATTGTCAATGAGTTTTAACCGTCTCAATGTTGGGGTAAATGTTGTTCAGAAATAGACAATGTTATTACATGCTAACATTGCACCCCTTCTGATGCTAACTATTATGTACTTTTATAGCTAAATTTGACGAAATAAAGTATTGACTTGACTTGATTAACCAAGCAGAATTGGAAGAGAACATTCATTTTGAAGTGCATATGAAACAAACGGTTATTTTAAAAATAAACTACTTCTCAAACATGTAAAATAGCATGGCCTCAGGTTGTCAATTAGGTTGTTTGCATAGTTTGATCGTCGATCAAACCAATAAAATGAAAGGAATATTCATTTTTTCACATTATAGATTACTTTAAGTATTACAGTGGTTAAACTATGCAATGGTGTCAGATTACAAATTATATTCAGATTTTTAAAACGAAACATTGTATGAAGTCTTGTTGTTTATTACGCTTGTTGTTGCAATCAAGCAAATCAGTCCTAATTTCCTAAAACTGTCATATCATTAAAATTATATTAGTATTCCATAACCAAATCAAAACTTAATTTGAAAGTTATGTTTAGCAGAGGAAATTCGATTGGGTATGGTTTACTTTACATTACTTTAAATTTCGTCAAACCAACTACGCTGTGCAGTTGAAAATCTCTTCGATTGAAATCAGTGTCACTCACTCCGTTTGGTCTACTCTTCTGTTTGTCCATATATATATATACTACAGGGCCTGTGTTAGCGGATCTCTACTTATGGTTAAGTTGCTCAACCCACAGAAGAGCACGTTTTGGGAAGTTTATAACTTTCGTTTGGGGAAGCTTATAACTTTGCCCTACCTGAACCAATCCCCACAGAACTTTGCAAAATATGTATATGCCCAGTCAAATTGATCATGCAAAGTTTGATGAGGTTTTTTCAAGGGGGGGACAAAGTTATAGGGGTTCCCATAATTTGTGGATTTTCACATAGACGCAATAGAAAGAAACAAAATTGCTCACGGCTGCAACCCAAACAACTGGATGGATTTTCATCAAATTTGCAGCAGGTGTGTCGACTTGGTTGCGAAAGCATGCTCTTGTAAATTTGGTGTTAATCCGTCCAGTAGCTTTTTTTTAAAATTACCAAAAAGTAAGTAAAGAAAGTTAGTGATATCTGGCTTTGCTATGCAGACTCACTTGCCTGTTCAGTCCGCGGCCAGGCCTCCGATTGGTCCGATTGAACATGATGTTCACGGACATCAGGTGCACTCGCTGATTGGATGGTGAAAAGCGTGAAGTAAGTCAGACTTTTGGAAACACCCACCATATTGGATTCGCGGACAGGGCACGTTGTCTGCGAACATCTCAGTAAAAACATATAAAAAAACACAACATTGCACTTGTCAAACGTATCAAACTATCATCACCCCTTACCCTATATGGTAAGGGGTGATGACGATGGGATGGGGTATGGCCTTAAAACACCAAAAAATGGGCGTGTTTCGTCTCCGATGTCCGAGAACAGTCTGGGACAGTCCTGCGATGTCCGCGAACATCTTGTATGTTCGGGGGCACCTATGCTTATTTGTGCATTAGAGAGCTGGTGAAAAGCAGTTTGTGGATGACATATAACTTAGGCCGCACTCAATGAAGCTGTATGAAACTTTGCAATTCCATTCTAGACCTGATTCTGAATGGCTTTGGACAGTGTGGTGCTGTTTTGTCAAGAGTGAACAAAATTAGAGGGAGGGGTCCCGAAGTATTGTAAAGGCTAATAAATGTGGTGCCATTTATAGGATGTGCACAAAAGTTTGCAAAAAGATTTTAGATCTAAATATAATTGTTTTTACAAAGGTTGATGGGATTTTTTCAGGAGGGAGCAAGATTAGAGGGGGGTCTCAAAATATTTTAAATGCTTATAAATGTAGGGCCATTTGATGAATCTGCACACAAGTTTGCAAACTGATTTTAGACCCAGATATACATATTTTTGCAAAGTTTGGTGGAGTTTTGTCAAGAGGCGGCTATGTTAGAGGAGGGCATCAACATTTTTAGATGAGAAAAAGGTTTCTTGCTCCCGGTTATCTTGTTTAGAGATCCGAAATGATATTCATAACACTTTGGTTATTACGAAGTGATTAGTTTATTTATGATAATTTTCTTGAGTGTTTCTTTCCATAGAAATTTTTTGTGTTTTGAGAAACACTGTTAGAAACTTGGAGTGCAAGTTTGGTCAGCCGACACGTGTTTCGACCCGTAGGGTCTTTCTCAAGGCTGAACAGTGTTCAATGGTGCCAGGTGTTATGTGATTTGTGACAATTGTGTGACAAGTTAAATTACATTCCATTGTGGTGTTAAGGTGATGTGCAGTACAGTGACCAAAAATAACATGACATCAAAAGACATTGATGTGTTAATTATAGAAAACATTGGTTCATTGAAGGGAGAAGAAGGGGGGGGAAAGAAGAAGGAGACAGGTTAACAAGTGGTCAGATGGAGAGAAATGGGAATTTGTGTAATGAGGTGGATTCCTCTTACCAAGTCAAATTTGCTGAATGCCCTCAGTGGGGTTCTGTTCAATTTAGGACTGTCCTTACGGCAGTCCTGGCTCCTATTGGGCCCTGTGAGAAAAAAGCCCAATAAGGATGATTGAAAATGCACTGTGGTACGAGGTACCCGAATGAAGTGATGGCTGGGGACATTTGGGCATGTGTGCTGTAGTTCTAGTGTGTTCCCAGCTAGTGAGTGTTGTTAGCGGCATCAAAATCACATCACGTGCATTGGTCAAGCTTGTGTGTGTTTCTTAGCCGTGTGGGTCGTCCCTAGTGGAGTTCTAGGGTTCATTTGGGGAGCTCCAGGCTGGTGCCGTGAGCTGGTCTGGAATTGACATCAAGGGCTCTTGGAAACGAGCTCTTGTGTGTTCCCAGCCACTTGATAAGGCTGGTGTTGATCCGGGTTGCTCGAGTGGGGAGCTGGTAAGTTGGATAGTCCCTGATGGTTACAATGTCTGCTATCCATTCGAGCGGGCGCGGAGGCTTACCTGTGTGTTATGTCTGCGTCCCTGGGCAGTGGTCTGCTACTCTCCTCCACCGCGCTGGGGGCCGCCATTAAAAAGCGCTCGTAATCTAGCTGAATCACGTTGTGTGATGAGTGCGCATGCTCGATAGTATAGTGTCCTGGCGCTTGTCACAGCGCATGCGCGTATCACGTTGCGTCTGCGCATGCTTTGTGGATCAGCACATAGCACTATAGTGTTGGGGAAAGTTACAAAGTGGGAAATGGTAGTGTGGGGGCCAATTGGCCCAAACATAATTGGCTGAATGGTTGGGAAAAGGGGGGATTAGCTTTGGGAGACGCATGGGGGAAATTATTATTGCATGGGAGCCGTGGGGGACCTGCGGCCTGGTGGGAAAATGGGTCCCAGAGTGTGTGTGCAGGGATTAGTGTTGGCCCCTGGGCCATACAATGATTGTATAATTGAGGTCAGCAACGATGTGGGTTGAATTTGGGTCACCAAATGGTATATGTGGCATGGGCGTGAGTTGGGCATAGAGTTGCCCCCAAGTTGGAAAGATGGGAGAGAAGATAAGGTATTTACAAGAAGACATTTAGATCATGATCTTTATTCAGGCCATTTTTAACGCATCTGAAGTGACAAATTAACCGTGCTTCTTCTTGTCTCAGTTTCTGGATTCTGTCTCCTCCTATTGGGCCCAGCCAGACCATCTTGAGTCCGATGAACCTGATGTCACTCTTGTTGTCCATTTGGTGATTCTTTTGCCAGTGGTTCGCCAATGGTAATTTTGGATCTTGTGAATGTATGCTATTGATGTGCTCTCTAATCCTGAAACGTGTCTCACGGATAGTGCTGCCTATATATATGTTATTGCAAACACAGATTATTGCATATATCACATATTTGCTTTTGCAGTTGATGTGCTCAGTGATATTGAAGATTGTGCAGCCTGAGAATTTGGCACATTTGGTCTGGGTTGCATATTTGCACATTGCGCATGTCCCGCATTTCGTGAAACCAATTGGTGTGAGTTTGCTGAGCCAATCCTGTGCTGTAATGTTTTTGTCTGACAGGAAGGAAGGGCTCAGTAAAATTCTTAGAGTTGGTGCTCTGCTGTATGACATACTGGGATATGTTTCCAGTTGCGGCTTGATGTGTTCATCCATGCGGAGTAATCCCCAGTGCTTTGTCAAGATTTTTTGGAGTGCATAACTGTCCTTGTTATATCTGGTTACGAATCTGATCATAGGATTGTCATTTTGCCTTCTGGATTTGGGCAGGAGTAGAGTTGATCTTTCTAGTTGACAGGCTTGTTTTCTTGCTTCTGCCAGGTTCTCATGGGAATAACCCTGACTTTTGAATCTTCGATCTAGTGGGTTGCACTTTTCTGTGAAGGATCTCTCTGTGTTACAATTCCTTCTTGCCCTGATGTATTCCCCTTTGGGAATGTTGCGTATAACGCTTTTTCTATGGCAACTTTGTGCATGCAGGGTGGAGTTTACTTCCGTTGGTTTCCGGTAGGTTCTGGTAGTGATTTCGTTCTCTTCTATCTCAATCGTTAGGTCCAGAAAGTCAATTTGAGTCTTGCTGGTGTGGCTGGTTAGTTCAATGCCAAAGTCATTGGTGTTGAGATAGTCCATGTACTCATTGAGCTCTTCTTCTGTTCCTTTCCAAATTAGGATGATGTCATCTATGAATCAGGCCCAGTTGACAATGAGCCTAGTGTATCTGTCTTCCTTTATTGCATGCTTGATTTCGTAGGAGTGCATAAAGCAGTTTGCTAGAGCTGGAGCATAGCTGGCTCCCATTGCGATCCCATTTGTTTGCGTGAAGTATTCACCATTGAATATGAATATATTGTTTGTGAGAGAGAATTTGAGGAAGGCTTTAGTCATTTCCACCTGGTCTAGGTGCGAGGCTGACTCTTGTTTGAGAAGGAACCCCATGCTGGTTATGGCAAGTTCATGGTTAATTGATGTATATAGGGCCTTAACGTCGAGCCTGGCCATTAGGAAGTGGGGTTCCCATTTGATGCTGGCCAGTATCTCCAAAGTGTGCATTGTGTCTCTTAAGTAGCTTGGTATTTTTGTGGCCAGTGGTTGTATAACATTGTTAATGTATCTAGCCAATGGTTCCGTGATTCCCCCAATACCGCTTAAGATTGGTCTACCTTCTGGAATGGTGTTGAAGGTTTTGTGGACTTTTGCCAGGAAATAGATAGTTGGCATAATCGGGTGGTCTGTTCTAAGGTAGCTGTATTCATCATCAGTTATTAGCTCTGCTGTTTTGTAGTTAATAAGCAGTTCATGGTGTTCTTTTAGAATCTTTGCCTGTGGGTTGTTCTCCAATTTGATGTAGTTACCTGGTGTTTCCAGGTGGTTGAGTGCCATTTTGAGGTAGTCTGCTTTGTTCATTATTTCTTTGTTACCACCCTTGTTAGACAAATGTTTTCAGAAAGATCAAATGTTTTCAGAAAGATTAAAGACCCAGCCTTGAATGTTTGTGCAAAGTCTGAATGGATTTTGTCAAATGGGGCCTAACACTATTATATGTACATTCATTTTGACACCTTTGAAAAAATAAAACATGGGTGGATTTCCAGCAAATTTGTGTAATGAGAATTGGAAAGGACCTGAAAGCATGATTAGCAAATGTGTCTGTTTAATTTTTTGACAAGTGTCATAATGTAGGTACAAAAAATAGTGATATACCTTTGGTGACTAAGGGATAGCTTCTGGCCAGGGACAGTGGCCAGGTTGTCCGGGTCATGTCACAAGATCATGACCCGGAAACTCTGGCTACTGGCCATGACCATGAGCGACGACCAATAGAGATAAAGTGGCCATATCCACGAGGGAGCGGCTATGTGGTAAAGTTTTTTGAAATTGGGAAAGATTTGAGAGGGAAAAAATTGGATTGTGGCAATATGGTCACAGGGTTCTCTCTTTGCCTTCTACAGGCCACCATGGAAAGGGAAGATGGGCTCTGTATGGAGGCCCACCTTCCCTTTCCATGGTGGCCATCTCCGAAAAGGATTTTCCTTCCTACAACGGGATGTTTTGTCAAGAGGGGACTAAATTAGAGGGAGGTCTCAACATTTTTAGACGGCTTATAACTTTATTGCTGTTTGATGAATGTAGACAAAAGATTTCAGAAAGAATAGAGACCCAACCTTCAATGTTTGTGTAAAGTCTGAATGGATTTTTCCATTGGGGCTACATTATATGACTATTGTATGTACTTACATTTTGACACTTTTGAAAAAATAAAACAGGGCTGGATTTCCAGGAAATTTGTGTACGGAGCAATGGCAAGGACCTGAAAGCATGGTTTTGTAAATGTTTCCATGTTTTATATTTTGACAAGTTTCATAATGTTGGTACAACAAATAGTGATATACCTTTTGTGACTGAGGTATAATCTGTGGACAGGGGCAGTGGCCAGATTGTCCGGGTCATGGCATAAGGTCATGAACTGGACAATCTGCTACCAGCCATTGCCACGAGTGACAACCAATGGGGACCGGCTATATGTTAATGTTTTTTTTTTAATTGGGATAGATTTGAAATGGAAAAAGAAATGTGCTTGTGGTAAAATGGTCATAGAGTTTTCTCTTTGCCTTCTGCAGGCTGCCATGGAAAGTGAAGAGGGTTTCTGTACGGAACCCCGCCTTCCCTTTCCTGTGTGGCCATCTTGAAAAAGGATTTTCCTTCCTTCAGCGTGACGCTGAACACGTCCCGGTTTAGTAAGAAAAAACCTTTTTTTTTAACACCCCGGGTTACCGCTTTGGCAACCTGTGGTGGAAATCGCCTTCATCCCTCATAGCAGGGGCTGGAATAGAGGGATAACGGTCCAGAGTCCTCATTATCCACCCTTGCTTTGCTTGGGCCGATAACTTGGGCTAGTGGGCCGTTATCCCCCGTTCCAGTCCCAAGAATGGGGGATGAACACTGCATTATTGCCATTAGCATAACACAAAATGCGAATGGAAATGTTGTAAAATCTAATATAGACTATGTACTTTACTGAGAAATGTAAAGTACATGCAGTCTATACATTTTTTTTTTTGTTCTATTTTTTTTACTGTGAAAGATGGTGTAAGGAACTCATGGTGGCACAGGTAAAAACAGACACAATTGATCACAGTTCAAGGGTGTTTATTGAACTTTATAATGGGTGAGATAAATGCATAATCTAAACCTAAATCTAAGATGGCTATGGCCATTAAATAACAACAAGGCAGTCCTAGTGGTGTCTTGTCAAATAAAAAGTGACTATTTTAAGAAACCTATTGCCAATCCTTACTACTAAACTACAAAATGAGTGTGGGATTATGTTCATCAGAAAAGAAAGAAGTTTTCCAAAATGAAAGTCAGGATTGTAAGGCCTGGTCTCTCTTCCCCAAGTTTGAAGCACGGGACAAGGTGTGGGACTCTCGATCACAGCACACTCGGCCTCGTCAACATGACGTTCACAATTCAGTTCAGCGATATCAAACACCTTCAGAGGCTAAGTCTCCTTCTTGAAAAAGTCTCTTGCCTTAGAAAGCTGTCTGATCCAAAGAAACAAACAGATAAACAAAAGATTACTTAGGTGCTCTCATACCTTTGGGGATTGCTCTTCGTCCCTTTAATCTCCCTCCACCGGGCTCCGATCCTTCATGCAACTTGGGCCTCCATCCATCGAGTTTACTACAGCCTTTCAAATGTTGCCTGTATAAGTCAAATTTTCTTTTTAAAACAATTCCCCACTGCGAACAACCCTTGACCGGGTTTACTCTTGTTGAGCCAATGTTCACAGATGTATGACAAAGGTTCTCTCAGTGATCTTGCACCTCAGGCGATTTCCTCTCGCACCTAGTAGCTTCCTCTATTGGGCTTGGATCCTCCTCTTCTTGACTTCTCCCTTAGGATCTCCCTCCGTCAGACTCAGATCCTTCTTGTAGCTTGGGCCTCCTTCCTTCGGGTTCACGACGGCCTTTCTATAATACAGTTCATGTATTCTTAACACAGTTAATGCATTGCTCAATTTTATCAGAAAGCAGGGTTTTCCTTCTCCTGGCTTTCTCCAGCATCTCTCCGTTGGGTTCACATTTGCCTCAATTTACAGTTCACAACCTTCTTGGAAACCTGGGTTCCCTTCCCCTAGCTTTCCTCTGGTCACTGGTCAGAGACTTTTAATTGTATGAAGAATTTGACCTAATCCTTATAGGACCAATCAGACACCTCACGCCACCCTTTCCTAGGGCTTCTGGTTCTTGTAGTTTCAAAGAATAGGTCCCGGTCTGAGTCTTTCAAATGAGCACCCACGTGGTGCCAGACCCCTCTGCACCTAGACCTTTACTGGGCTTTCTTTCACGTTCAATCATTTACACAAGTTCTTTGTCTTTAAGATTCCTTGCGCTCAAAAATGTTGCCATTTGCAACCTTGGGCTCAACACAGTTCGGTTTACTATCAGCTTTCACTGACTCACTGGCTGTGCTGAACCCTTTGTTGTCTTTATTCTCTGGAGTCCAGGATAGTACCACGGTAGCCAGCTTCCCCTCAGAAGGGGGAATCAAACAGGAATGACCTTGATTATTATTGTGAAATGAACAGGGGGGATTGTGGGAATGGTAGTGTTTTGTTAATGCCGAATTAGAGTTCTGAAAATAATGACCAGAGTGACGTGGAAAAGAATGACCGGGAGCATTCAGGTAATACACAGGAAAACAGGGATTTTGGGAGGGATAGTTTCTGGACATAACAGAGTTTAGGATCCTAGGGGATTTGGGGACTTTTTACATTCATCATTGGATCTGGGCAATAAAGATTCAATGGGAGGGAGGAAGGCAGGCAGATGTAGTACAACCTACAAAGGTCTTAAGGATCTCATCCTCCTCTCCTTCTGCCCCGGTATAATACACTTGTCACCTAGGGTATTCCACTGAACATAACCCTGGGTTCCCCTACCCAGGAGATCATCCTTTGTTCGTCTACCGCTCGGCTTGGGATCTGAGAGGGCCAGTTCTTCCCTGGCCACCTGAACAAGGATTCCTGGGGCCTACTTGGGAGAATACCCTCAGGTTTCCCACAATGGTTTCCCACAGTGGTTCCTATGTTTGTTTTTTTTTTTTTTTTTGCAGGAGACGTTACAATGTAAGGTGGGGAGGAAAATGAGGGAAGAGGCACCACGCACTAATATGGAGGGGCAGGTGGACAGGGGAAGATACTGCATGTACGTTACATCTAAGGTAGGGAGCAGTATTTCTAATGCTCCTTGATTACAGCATCAAAAGCACTTCAAAATTGCTCCCCCCTGCAGAGTGGTGTGTTGCAGTATAAACAGAGAACTGGTGTCTTTGAAAGATATGGATCAACAGCCTGTTTTATTGCTTACAGGGAGCTGGTGAGATTTTGTGTCCAACAGAAGTAGGCAGTGTTTTTACAGTGTTGGTTGAGGAAGATGATGTGGAGGAAGACACCCTACTACTTGCTTAGAAAGGAACAGCCTTTCTGAGAGCATTGCAGTCTTGGAATATGTGTGGCGGAGCATAGAGGTGGTCCCTTTGGAGTACTGTCCAGGTAATCTGCGACTGAGTACAACTCATTTCACTTTGGTAGCTTTAGCTTTTCGTGCATTCCCAACAATGGTAAAGAACTGCCACACCCATGATTCTCTCTTGATGCAACTTCCTCTACCTCATCTTCTTGGTCCTCTTCATTGTCTTTGGAAGTGCTGTGTTTTCTGTTGTTGTGTAGGTCCTCCAGCTGGTGGTGGTGGTTCTGGCTCTTGGGGTGGAGGGATGGAAATAGCTGATGTCATTTTTAAGATACATATCAGTTTTTCTAATAAGAGGAAATGCATGAGCTTGAAAGTTCCCAGAAAGTGCAGTTGCGAACTATCCACAAAGCACAGACCTGATTGTGAAGTGCAGACTCGTTCATGAACACGCCTTGATGCCGTGCACGTGCAGTCACGTCACTCTGTATGAAAAGTCCACAATGACGTCAGACGTTCGCAGACGTCGACGAATGCTAAAACCATGGAAAAAGTAGCAAAAAGTATATAGAAGTGTTTAAAATGATGTTAGAAGGTGGGGAATGGCAGAGTTTTGAGGTGGAACTTTGTAAATTGGACAAACATGTTGCTATATTGGAGTATGAAATTCAATTTAAAAAAGTTGTTTAAGGGACATTATGGTTACAAGTAAAACCGGAAAACCTTGGAAATTTGGAAATTCACCAGTTAGGGTAAGTTAAGCAACCAAAGCTCACGCCACCACTGTGCACTGCTAAGACTAACACCCAGGACATGAAAATGACATCACAAATGCCATTGATGACATCACTGTTGACATAACATATGAAATTATTTTTGATTAAAAGTCTCTACAGGGGGTGTGTTTATAATGTTGGTAACAAGTTACCAGGGGTGATTGAGAGACCTATCATGAATTACTTAATCTACTAAAGAATGTAATCATCTAAACAAAACACTGGGCCTCATTATGACCCGGCGGTAGCCGTGCCAGTAAAAAAAACACGGCTACCACCGGAGTCATTTTTTTTCCAGTGCCCGGGAATGGGGATTTACTGGGGCATTACAGCCCCGGTGGTCCTGGTAATTCCCCATTGCTGGGCACCCGAAATCATTACTCCCCATTCCCATTCGAGTCCCATTGGGCTCAATGGGAATGGGGAGGACAGTAGCACCGGCACCATTTATGAATGGTGCCGGTGCTACCGTCAAGATCTGCGAGCGGATGCAATTCAGTCTGTCAGGTCAGACCTGGCGGACAGGAAGACACCTGCATGCAGAACTCGGAGTATGCCGGTCCGATAACAACGGTGCCGGTAGCTTACCGGCACCGTTGTTACCAGACCGGCATACTTAAAATGAGGCCCATTATGTTGGAGTGTTGCTGTTAACACAGGAACCGAATCATTCATAAACATAGGCATTGGCTGCAGGATGCATCATAGAAGTACAATATTTATAATCTTGTAATTTTGGGTAGTAAGATAACACATGTTACACTATCAGAGTTTTGAGTAATGTTGAAATGTAATAACTAGCTAAAAATTCAAGACTTACTACACACTTTTGCTAGTACAAACGATACATGTGAAGAACAACAATGCATGTGAAGACCCACAAAGCATACAAATCAGAGGCATATACACGGAAAAATAAAGTAAGGAAGAAAGAAGCAGCATCACCGGAAAATGTTAATAGCATTAAAATTCATCTTCACGTACACAAATGAATTGTGTGTTTGAGGCCTGCTTATTGCCCCATAGCTGTGCACCATGAGCTGAGACCAAATCCTAAGCAAAGTACTTTAAGAACATACAACAAGGTTAATGTCAAGCTATATAGCACCTTTGGAATTTTAATATTTTAATATTCTGACTGTCAGTGAACAAAACCACCTGGCCTAGATATGTCAGTGAACAATGTTGTGGTTTATTATACGGTCACACACAAGTCAGAGAGCTCCTTCCCTTACAATGAATGTGGCGCACAATAAATCACTATGAGTTTTTATTTGGTTCACTGTGGTAAGGCCTCCAACCCATCTCGCACACAACCTCTACAAATACCCAGTGCCCCAATGGACTAGGAACCAGGCCGGTGTGTATTAAAAATAATGTATTAATTCATTTATTTTGCCAAATCTCACACATAGATTACAATATCAACCAATGTTGTGGCAACACAAAAACAGAATGACTTTCATGTTGCGATAACGTAGAGATATACTGTCACAATTAATTCCTTTTAAATCACAAGATAGAAGAAGAACCATTCAACACACAACAATAGCAAATTGGTTGAGGGTTTCCCCAGCAACCCTCACCCCCAAGCATCAATTAGGCTTGATTCCTTTGAATGGAAGCCAGTCTCAGGGAGTGGGAACACAATGGGACAATCAGATTTGTGGTCTAGCCCCCAGAAACAATATGGCAAACAGAAAGGTAGTGGGAAGATTTGTATTGTAGAGCTTAATGGTAAAATCGTTTTTTAATTATTTAGCACCACTCCTATGGGAAAGAATAGAAAGAAATGTGGAATTTGTTTTTCTTACACCTAAAAGGACAGGCAGGCTTTCGGGGATATTGGTCAGCTCACATTGGGAACATCAGTTTTGGGTTGTGATTCACAGAAACGATATGACAGTATGAAAAGTAAGGGGAAAATGAGTTTTGCTGCATCTGACAATAACACACAGGGCTTCAGGATTATGGTCAGAACAGAATGGGAAAATCGGTTTTGGGTTGGGATGACAGATGCAATGTGAGAAAGAAATGCAAATGAAAATTTGTTTTTCATTGCACAATGGGAACACAGGGACAATTTCGTTTTGCAGATCACAATGGGAACACAGGAACAATTTCGTTTTTACATTGCACAATGGGAACACATGTAGAAACAGGGCTTTTTGGGATTCATTCTTTTGGCAAATCCTTATGACTATACCGGCTCACAACACACTGGCAAAAGATTGTTGTTTCGAATGCCACCAATGCAGATGCCGTGAATTCAATGGGGGAATTCATTGATTTACTTTGATAAATATGCTAAGGATCTATGCAGGCAAACAGGGGATTTTTCAATGGGACAATATTAAACCAATGCTTGAAAAATATGTGGCATACACAATCTATGGCTTGGGGTATTTCTACCTACAGTAGAGATCTTGACTGGGTATCCGGGAGCATCAGGGCACACCGTTGGGTCAGCCAAAAGGGGTCAGTCAAGGATCTCCTCTCTTTCCTCCAAGGGGCCTCTTCTGTGTCTCCTGGCTCCACTGCAAGGTTAGGCCTCTCTCTGCTGGGATGTTCACACCAGATTTCAGCAGCAGGTCACCTCATGGAATTAGTGGGAGAACTCCAGCTCTGAGGCAAGCTGGCTTAGTTGTAGCACAAATGACATCACTAACTTGTCAAAATTCTCACGAAAGGGATTGTTTGAGTGTCACTACCCCACTCCCACCTGTGTGCTGGTAGGACAAGGGGATGGAGGAGTACTTCGGTACAGCTAGGGGATATGAAATATCTGAAGGGGTATTGATGTCTTGCCAATGATTACTTATTAATCAGACTTTATTTTCTGATATTGGTATTATGGCGTTGGAAAGAATATGTGAGTAATCATTATGCAATGGTCAACCATTACTAAATCTGTCACCCCAGCCATGCTTTCCATATAACTTCTATATGCATTTATTAAGCAAGAGCACTGACAAAGTCAATAGGCCTAGCTGTCTGTTATAAGTGAAAGTGTGTTCATTTGATAGGTGGGTTTCTGAGTGGTTGTCTATATTGGTTGGATGGGTGAGTTTGTTTGATTGTGGTTATGCGTTTTCAGTAAGGGGTTGGATACATGGGTGAATGTCTGAGCCTAGTTAGTAGGTGAATGGTGGAGAAGTCAGTGCAAATGAGTGTGGACAGAGCAGTAGGTGAGTGACTGGAATGCACATGTTAGTGGGTAGGTAGGTTTATTGGCAAGGAAGTAGATTTTATATAATTGTGCATTAGTGACTTGCTTGGTGAGTTTTAGATACTGGCTAAGTTTATGTATGGCCTTTTGTGTTATTTTGAACTAATGATAATATCAGACAGGAATAGTGATAAAGAAAATAAAAAAAAAAAAGGACAGACCTCCCATGCCCAGGCTGGGCATGGGAGATTAAAGGTTCCAAAAGAGACTGTTGGGGAAAAATAACTATGGTGGAGAAAAGAAAGGAGAAAAGAAAGGAGAAATTCTCTGATGCAGCTCTTATCATTTTCGGAGTACCGCAGGGAGCCAGCCTGTCTCCTTTGCTTTTCAACATTTATATGCATAGTCTCTGTGACTTATTAGAAAGCATCGGTGTGTTTTTCACTAACTACGCCGATGATACTCAGTTGGTTTTCGAAATGACGGGAGATTACACCACAGACTGCGCGAAAATAGAAGAAGTCTATAAAATCATCGACATCTGGATGCAGAAGCACTGGATGTGTCTTAATAACAGCAAGACCGAGCTCATGATCTTTGGTTCTAAGCATGTAAGATCCAAATTAGAAGACCAATATAGGGAGTTCATGATAAAAGGAGCCAAAATTCCAGTGCTACCCTAAGTTAAAACATTAGGGATGCTGGTAGAAGCATCAGTAGGGGCAGAAGCTCAAGTAAATTATTTGCAGAAAAACAATACTTACTACCTGCGACTGTTGAAAGCAATCAGACCCTATATAAGTAAAGCTAACGCTGCAAATATCGCAAGAGCGACTATTCTGTCACTATGAGTTTTGGACTATGGCAATGCGATGCTAGTGGGCGCCACCAAGAAGGAGTTGCAACAATGCCAGGTTATGCAAAATGATGCCGTTCGCATTGTTAAGAAAATCAAATATGGAGAGCACATATCGGCGGCAAGGAAGGATCTTCATTGGCTCAGAATTGAAGAGCGAGTCCTCTTCAAGGCCATGACGATCATGCATAGATGCCTACATGGCAAGGCCCCAAAATATTTTAAGGAGAAATTCTCTATCTATACACCTAGGAGAAACCTGAGATCAGCCGACATAGGCCTCCTGGTCGTTCCATTGGTCAAACGAGCAGCAGGTGGTGGCAGAGCTTTCCCGACTAGAGCGGCTAAGTCCTGGAACAGCCTTCCAGTGAACTTAAGACTGGAAGGTAATTATAGCAAGTTCAGGAAACTTTTGAAAACACATCTTTTCCAATAAATTTTTGACTCTAAAGGGCCTCCTTAGGTATATATATGACTGACTGGTTCCTCGCGATCCAACATTGGTTTATCTTACACTCTTAATATGCTACTTTTACTCTCAGGATGTCTCCGCGCCCTGATGCCTGCGGGCTGTCGGCGCGTTACAAACACATAGAAATAGAAATAGGCATGATACATCAGCTCACTGAGAGGGTGTGACCTTGAACACCCTTAATTAAACATGGGCTGCATGTGGGAAGCCTCCCGGCATCATCTGCAGGCTTGGGCAGCAAGCCCAGGCTGTGTGCCTGGCACAGCCAAAGCACCATTGGGTCCATGAGTGCTCTCAGCCCACCTCAGAGCCAGACTGGATGGGCCCATTCGAAAAGGCCCCAGACCGCATATGTAGGGTGGTCCAGAGTAAAGAGGAGATCCACCCAGTATGGGCCGTGTGTGTGGGCTGGCCTGAACTAGGAAATCCACTGTACCCCTGTCGGTCCACCCCAGAATCCGATGGGGTCGGCCCTTAAGAAAAATGACTCCCGGCAATGTATGCTGGGTGCAGCATGGAGGTGAAGAGTGGGAGAAGGCTGAGCTGTAATTCCGCACCTCCTAATCGGGCAGCGAAAATGAAGTCATGGGATGAAGAGAAGTCCCGGGTTGCTCCATCATCGTGGCCCAGATGAAGCAAAGTGCTCAGGTGCACAGTACGCATAGGCCCAGGTGAAGGCAAGGGAGCTCAAGCACGCCGGCCAAAGTTCTAGGAAGACAGGCAGGCCACCCCTTTGCACCGCACAGGCTGTGAACAGAGGCAGCAGGCCACATCAGAAAAGCACCGGGGCATGGCGGTGTATGTCAGCAGCATTCCCATAGCAACGTGAATGCTTCCTGAAGATTTTATAATCTGCCTTCTGCGACCGTGAAGGGTGGACCCCGGTGCATGGGGGCCACTGTAAAGCGTCAAAGGAGATCTGGGGCTGTGGTGGTGATCAGGGGCTGCCTAGGAAGACCCTTAAGTCTTACTGGTGCGGTGTTGCTGACGGGCAGCCTCCCAGCATATATTGGTCTTCCTAATATCCCTCAAAGGCTGGTGGTGCTGATTCATTAGGAAGAACTCATGCCAGGGGAACAGAGAAGAGGTTTAGAGTTAGGAAGACATGCTTAGGGATGCCTTATTAACAAGTTGTGCTTTTTATGTTTTTTAAATAAGGGGTCCAGTTGGGGTCCCTAAAATAATCCACAGAAAGTTAGTACTCAGGGTATAATTTATCCATCTTCTGTTAAACGATTTTATTTGCAGTGTGTGCATTCCTAGCCAGATGGACTGATGGGTGGGGATGGTTTGTCCCTGGCTTTGGTTGAGGGAGGTGCACACCCTAGCCCCGGAACAGGGCCAGAAAACTGGGCTAGGTGCTACATGTGTCTCTCCTCTTAAATAGCTCATGCTTGAAAACGCGCTCCAGGAAACTGTTGGGTCGGGTACGCTTGGAGTCAAGTTTTTTCTCAATTTGGCATCAATCCCTTCTAAAGATGGATCATGAAATCCAAATAGGAATGCCTGTTCAGAGCTTTTACTTCCTTTGAAAGGAGCATTTTTATCGGATAGCTCTTCACTCTGAGAGAAGGGACACCCACTACAGGATTGAAAAAATAACGACAGTGTTTTCGATATTTTCATTATTTTATTTAAATGCACCGAACACCCTCCCCAACATATTTTAGGAATGGTGTAATTCTATATGCTAACTCCAGTCATGGAATATTTGGGGAGAGTTTTGGATGGTACATTTAAATAAAATAATGAACATTTCGAAAACACTGTTACTATTTTTTCATTTGTTAATAAGACTGCTCACCGCCAGGAACCTACTGAGGTCCTAATGACACCCACGCATATGTGTGTTCTGTGTAAGAGAAGCATGCAGTGCTGCTTTCCATGCCTTTCCTGTCGTGTCAGAGGAAGCTTGTACTGTTGCTCCTTAAACTACACCCCTTATTTAAGAGAGAAACGATTCCTTCCTTTGTACTGTGCCTATTCTACGTGTACGTGAGGTTGTGCCGCTGCTGCGTGTTCTGTACCTGCTCCATGTGCAAGGCAGGGACGTCATTTAGTGGTCACCAGGGGTCGCAAGTGCGACCCCCGTGGTCTTCCTTGCTACCCCTGTGGACTCCCTTGTTACCCTTCAAAAAAGAAAATGAAGAAAAAAAGTGTTTTTATATATATATATATATATATATATATATATATATATATATATATATATATATATATATATATATATATATATTTTTTTTTTTTTTTTTTGTGCAGGCTCCTGGGCTGTGGCTGGCTTTTCTGTTCAGGTATCTTAAAAAAAACACTAAAAAAGAACAGGGGTTCCACAAGTCTAACACTTTCAGCACTGACCCTAACTAAGAAAGAATAGGAATATCAAATAATGTGTCTTTATGGAATTCTATACAATGATTTCTAGACTCATTAACGGCTTATTTCAGGCACACTTCAGTCACTGATTTAGTCTGTTCTTAAACACCTCAACTCAGCTTTTCATCCTTTTGAGGTCGATAAATGAGTAACAACACAGGTTGGATGATACTGGGTGTATATTTCTATCTATATAAAGCGCTTAAGCGTAAGTGCCATATAATAACAAATCATTATCATTTGGCCATGGACGTCTGCTTGCATTCACAGTCATTTGGTAATGTGGGCTTATACACACCGATCTTAACAATATATATGGCTATGCATTCTTGTATGAAATGTACATCACATTATAGTGATATCGTAATCATATTTTTCGTGGTGTACTTAGGAACAATGCTATGTGATGCTGCTTCCTGTTTTGTCAAGGGGTGAAAGGTTGTGTTCCATCATTCCCAGATATCACTTCATGGTGGGGTCAAATGATCCCTTCCTGTGAAGTCATCAGAAGTCAAGGGTCATGTGATGTCACTTCCACTACCCCTGGCATTTTGGTGAAATGACGTCCCTGGTGCAAGGGAAGTTGCACGCATGGTGCATTTGCTAATTTGGGTGTGGGGGGAAAGATTCACTCTTGCTACCCAGGCTAAACTTATTATGGAGCTCGCCGGTTTGTGATGTCTTCTGTAGCTTTCTCTCCCAGTGCAGCTTTCACTGCGGCTACCAATGTATTGTTTGTGTGAGGGGACATGGGCGTGTATACGGCTACCACATCTTAAATCGCAATTAAAAACATGAGGGAGAAATGGGGATGCTCGTCACATGACACTTGAGTGGTGGGCCATGCATGTGAAGAGGTGGAGATGGAGATTATAGGGGCATAGGCTGGTCAGGGTATACATGTATATATCTCAAACCTATGTGAGGTGAATGAAATTTCCATTCAAGTGGCGAAAATCCTGGCACTGGCCCCGCAGCCTGCCATCATATTTCTGCAATGTTTGAAGTATTTTGTTTATTTTGTTATCCTTCTGTCAAAAGTAGTGGTACATTGTGTATACGAATCAAGCACAACAATCGCCCGCATGGTGGTGGAGAGTCTTGAGGTGGGTGCATTGCACAAGGACACAGCACCCATGCACGTGCATTTCAATTGTGTCAGCTGCGGAATAGCTTCAAAATGACAATTATGTACCTTCACCCACTGACAAACGCATCTGATTTGGTCGTTTGGCATGTTCGGAAGAACACTTTGCGCTTTTTTCTCGCCACATGCTCATTCCGGCACTCCCCTTCTAATGAAAACGTGTTCTTTCTATTGAAAGGGCCGGGCCCAACATTTGTGGAATTGTGATTTAATTGTAACATGCTCAAAGATCGCTCAGAACCTCTGGCAACATGGCTAGACAACGCCTATATTGTCTGTTAGCACCCTAGAGAATCTACCTTATCACCTTAAACTATCCTGATGACCTCTGCCTGACCCGCTGACCACGGCGGCCCCGGGATGAATGGTCGACGGCAAGCCAAGCATTTCAATTATAAATGGTTAATGGAAATAAAGTGGCAACTGGTATGTTATTGCTAACCCTGCCAGTAGAAAGAAGCTATCATTCACCCATTGGACTGTTATGATATGCGGAGAGCTGGTTGTGGGGACTTTTTCGTCCACAGACATTAATTAACTGGCAAAAAAATGCTATTAAATTTATAGGTCGGGGAGGGTGTGCCAGAACAGCTCTTATAAAAAAAAATGTCATTTGGTATTAGTTCTCTGTTTATCTGGGGTCTTCTGCCTGAAGTTGCTCCATCCATGCATTCGTCTTCGCAGATGAAGCATGGTCGTCACGTTTGTTTTGGTCTGCACACCATAGATTGTCTTAGAATATCAAACAAGCTTAATTGGAAAGCTTCCCTTCCCCGTCAGAACCAATGATGGTTTCTCCTCGAGAGGAAATGAACTGGTTCCATTAAATGCATAAGCCGGTAACAAATTATCCCCATTTCTTATTTTTGGAAACGAGGCTTCATCATTCAGGTCCACAGACTTTGGCATCTTGTTCCAGTTAAAATCATGTCAGTTAAAATTATTTATATTAGAAATATTTTCAGAGTGCACAGCGAAAGATGCTTTTTGAAATGCAAGCATGAGCTGTACCAAGTGTTGAGGGTATAGCGAGTGTTAAAACAGCTTTAAATGTATATAGACTACGCACAGTGTTTTATATAAACATACTTCATTTTTGGAAGCCCTGACAATATTATGCAGAAGTAGTTGCAAATGAGGCAGGTGAGCAAAACCGTATGCAACACCAACTACCTGTGCTCCCTAAACAAACCGGAACATCAAGTTCCAGAGTATCCACCTTCCAGTCAGTCTTTATATGCTAGGAATGGGGTAGGGCAAGTGATGGTTGGATGGCACGGGCAGCGGTCGACCATCCAGAAGACTACATTGTTGCCAACCACATGAATGACGGTAGTACACACAGGTACTTTGGTCTTATCTACTGGGGTGTGGTCTGTGCATCTAAGGCCTAGACCTTTGAGTGAGACTGGCTTTGCTGCTCCATGTCGGAGCGTAGCTGAGTCCAGTTTGTGCGTTGAACTGGATAGCCCAGCCCCTTTGATGAGTAGCAATTACACTGCAGATGAATGGGGATGCAGATTTGTATTCATACATCAATAATCGAAACGACTCAGGTAGTTGGCAAAACGAAGACTGTTTTAATGTCAATTATCTAAAACAGGGAGCATAACGAACATCAACGAACTTGCTCGATCCTTTTATTCAAACATTCTTAGTAAAAACTAAGATCTTATAAGAAAAGCTAGTCATCAATTACATTAACCTACGTATGTACTAACATCATCCTAATTGGCAAACTACAAAAACCTATGTGTATGGGTGATTGGCTCTGAGTGAATATCTAAGTATACAATCCATACTAGTCTAAAAAAGTGTGAATATGTGATTGGTTACTTAACATCAGGTGGGGCAAGTAAGCCCTCCCCTAAAAATGAACACTATGAACATCACTAAATACACAACGTCCCATTGGTTTACACAACTATAGGACCCCTAAATACGCAGTCCTCTACAATTGGTTGGCACTCTAACCTCTGTCAGTACTTTTCCATTTGCATCTAGCAGCATGTAGGCTGGCCATCTAGGTGCTGGTGAGCTTGCCTTAACCATTGCTTCCCACCATTTAGCATATCAATCCATCATCACCTCAGTGGTCTACTGTCAATTAGGTTTTGAAGCTCGGTCTTGAGTTGGCTCTTGGCTCTGAGAAATTTAGGGAGTGAAAAGCATGTTCTGCCCTTGTGCGTAGGTGTGACTATCTCGTTCGTCCAACTTCGTGCTTCCTTGCAACTAGAGACCATGGAATCAAGCTTGTTGGTGCATTTAATACTATTTTTTAATAGACTTCTGACTTCTTCCTTGTTTTGTTCATGCCTTCTGAACAGGAGCTTTGTTCTTTCACACAATTTGTATCCAATGTCAGTTCAATCCAGTTTGATAAGACCTTGGCTTCTTTGGCTCACTCAGCCTCGTCTGCTGCAATTCACTTTGTAATTCAATTTGCTTTTTAACTGTGACACATGAGAAATGAGGCCTTCTTGTTACTGTCCAGCACTGCTATAATGCGTAGTGGAAACATCCATCGTTCACTTGTCCATAGGTATATATGTATATGTTGGTGCTTGCAAAATCTATTCAATTGATTCACTATAAGCTAGCTTTAAGATTCCTTTGTCTGCTTGCTTTTCGTTTGCATCTGTACATGTGTAAAATGACTTAATGTCTTCTTCTGTTTCTGTGGCATAAGCTTCTTCACCTTGATCCCAAGATGTCACTTAATCTTGATACTTTCTTGATGCCTTATAGAATATCTACATTCTCTGGTATCTGCATCTCTTCTATGTATGTCATTTCAGCTCTGTGTGATGTATACTGGCGATGGTTAGTGATTTTATCATCCTTCCTTGCCATTTATTGGCTCTGCTTCTTCAGGGATTTCATTCAAATGGCCATCATATTTTCTTGTATGGAGGTATGGTTTACTCAATGGGAACCCTGCCTCCAGGAGTCCCTTTGCTGTCAGTATTTTCACTGGTACGGCACAAAGTCCATACTCTGCTCTTTGTTGGTTCAGCTGTTCTGTATATGTCACATACTCTGGGGCAGGACGGGTGAGGTGGGAGTAGTTAGCTCCTCCTCTACACCCCCCCTCAGGGCGATTTATCAACCACTCTCTCATCATCCTTCACATGCAGGCATTTAGGCCTGAAGCAAAGCTTCTTGGGGATCCATATCTTTATGACTCTCTTCAGGCACCCAGCTGATTTAACATGCTCATCTTTGCTCCATGTCATAAGACTACATTGTCCACATGGACTGCAATAGATCCATCTTCCTACATACTTCTTATGGTTCTTTGGATACAGGAACTTTGTCCCCTCACGTGAATGGATACTAACCTTCACAAAGTCTCTGATTTCTTCATCTGTTAGGTCTCTAGCCTTCCAGCCTGATTCGACATCGATCATGATCTTCATCCCTATGGCTTTCTTTGCTCTCGTCTTGCATTGTGAGATTATTATCTTGATCACACAAAATCCAAGCAACACCAACATAATCAAGGCTCTAAGACACTTGAACATGTCTGCCATCCATAGTGGAATGCAAGAGAAGAGTGATCCAAACCAGCTGTCATTAGCAATGTTTTCTACTTCATCTATCATCTGACCATGGAGCATTGTCAGCATGTCTATGGCCTCTGTCAAGGTGTCATTCTCGTCATCATGAGAAGGTATACATTTGCAACATGATTCTCCGATTTTTGCACAAACACCTCCATCCATTGCTGCAATCATGTCCAAGACGTATCTATTCTGAAAAGTCATCAGTTGTATAGCTCTCATCTCTTCTCTAATAGTAGTGTTGATTGTCTGCAGCAATTCCCATCTGGTGATCTGTAGCCACTTGGTATTTGCTCCAACCTGGATTCTCGGCATAAAACTAAGGTAAACACTGATGAGGTCTGGCTGAACAGCCTGTGCTCATATGGAACAGAGTCAAAAGCTTCTATTGACTTAGCTGAGAAATAGTTCTCCCTCTTTATCCTCTTTATCAGCTCCAAAGATCTATTCTTCCTCAGGTGAGTATCTGCTTTTGGAAAACTGTCAAGATCTAGATCACTTTTGGAATCACCAATGCTGGAACATGGACAATTTTGGGTAGTTTCATGTATACCCTGGATCCACAAGCCCAATAATGATCCATGATAACTGCTGTTCCATGTACCATTCCTGGAACCTCAAAGATTCTACCACAGTTCTGATTCTCGACAACTTTTCTTGTGCCATTATTTCTGAAGCACAGCTTTGAACTTTACAATGGCACTATCTGCAAGGGTCCTTCTCTGTCTTTGACCCAAGTCAGTAGCTTAACAAGTCTTGCCCATAATGGCTTGCAGCCATTCTGCACTATGTCAATGACAGGTTTGTAACAACCAATGACCACCCAGGCTCTGCAGATCACCACTACTTCTTGCCATCCATCTGGTGATAACACTGATCCCTAGATCTGCATCTGTCCTCTGTTCTTCCATCTTTGATTATCCTCTGCAGATTTTCCTGGACTCTCCAATTTTTTGTTTACTTCCAATCTGATTCCAGCTCATTTCACTACAGGTTTCTTCTCATATCAGATCACATGATTCTTAATATGGGCTCTGTTTCTTGTCTTTGTATCCTGAATATAGTCATCTTCATCTGGATCTGTCCATTCAGTTGCCCATTTGAGGTAGGCATTGCAACCCATGCACTGGCCTCTGGTTTTGCAAAGTGCTACGTGCGAAAGACAATGGGCCTCATTCCGAGTACGGCGCTAACCAATGGCGCTATTAACGCCTTGGTTGACGCCGTACCCGGACCGGCAGCGCCTTGGTGGATTGCGGAATTACCGCCCCATTCCAAGGTTGGCGGGGCGGTAATTCCCCATTCACCAAGGCTCTTCCCCATTCCCAAATGAGCCCCCATAGGGCTCAATGGGAATGGGGAAGATGCAAATAACGGTGACCGTTCATTACGGTCACCGTTATTGGCTTGGAGGCCCCTTTGCGCCCTCGACTTTAACACCTGCTCAAAGCAGGCGTTAAGGGCGAGGGCGCAAAGGGAACTCGGAGTATGGCGGCAAGGGATCACCGCCACCGGTCTCGTTACCGGTGGCCGCTATCCCTTAACGCCATACTCGGAATGAGGCCCAATGTGCTGTCCGGACATCTATTTCAATAGCAAAGAAGATTTTAGACTTCCCCATACTGTAAGGCAGGAGTGCACATACAAAGCATTCCTCATTTGAGGTGCTTCTTCCCACTTCTTTCATATGCTGATACCAGATGGTATTTCCTAAGTAAGCTGTACTGTCCAGGTAATTATTCAGTTCAAAATCATCTTCTTGGGTGCTTCTTTTAGGTCTCATTCTCCTCATTTGACCTTCCATGATCATTTCATGATGTGTGCCAGCATATCTCCTTCTGACTGGATCAATCATAGGTACATCTATTAGTGGACGGGGTACACCTACATGTGTTGTCTGAGTAGGAGAATTCAGAAAAAAGTCATCCTCTCAACATACCATTTGGGCATAAAAATGTCTCGCAAGATCTCCAAGTGTGACTGTCTTTTAGGGATCATCTTTGGGTCATTTATCACAGGACAAGGTGTGTTTGCATTTATTACCTGTATAGGCTCACCATCTAACAACCTCTTGTCCTGTCTGTCTTGCTAAGCCTATTTCTTGTGTCCTAAAAGGCTCTCTAAGCCACTTCTTGTGTGTGAACGATTGTTAGTGACATCTATCTCAGACTCAGATATTTTATCATCTTTCTTTGGAACAGGAATTACTATATAGGGTCTTGGGTGCCTAGTAGTTGCCACAATTACACCTTCCTTCTGCTCAGGAAGATTCACAGGAGTCTTAGCTCCATGTACATGAATATAGTACGATGTGCGCACTGTGAGTGAAAGCAGTGTGATTATAAACAAAATGCGCAGTATGATTATAAACAAAATGCAAGCATAAATAACACAGAGATATGTCAATTTGCAGCATCGATTTCGTGGACAACATGGACATCTCTCTGCATCTGGCATAACAATGTTACTGCTTATGCTTCCCATCTTAATTGCCTAAGGAAGGAAAAAGTAACTTTAATACATAAGAATTATGTATTACTTCTGGAAGCTGCTGTCTTGGCTCATCAATTTCATCCTCGATCTGCTGTCTGCTGTCTGCTTACTGGATGATAAGAACAAAATCTCAATGTCTCCCTGGAACCAGTCTTTAACCAGACAAAATGTGGATGCCTTTCAAGCAAGAAGAAATCCGGCTGCAGTAAGTCTAGACAAGTTCAACGATATACACTAGTTCCCAGTCTACTCCTCGAATATGCCTTAGACCAGACGACATGATCAATTTCTTTCAGCATGAAGCAAAAAGTTATTTCTTGACCAACAACTTTTTGATCTGTCCCTCGAAGGCAAGTTTCACTCTGATCTCAGATTTCTCGCAGAATAGGCGTTCACTTGCAGTATGACGCCTCTCAAGATTTCGTTTAGTGCTACACTGTTTCTGGGATCCCTTAGGAACATGTGCACATCAGTGTGTCTTCCAACAAGGTGTGGGTATTCTTCTATCAGACGATGGAAAACCACACCTACTAGTCTGTGAGCATCATCAGCTGATAGGGGCATTTGTCCGTTGTACTCTGGCAATTGCAGAATCTGCTCAATAATTGCTGTGAGCAACCTTCTTACTATTGGACCGTTCTTAGGATCTAGCAGAAAAACATAAACACTAGTAGTTCTCCCCACAATAGCCAGATATGTGCGCAGAATAAAGAGAAAAACTTGAGACGTTGTCATTGGGAATCACCATGGGCAAATCCAAACAGGAACTCAGTGAGAAATGAATTGGGGTACTGTACCCTCTTCCAGTTGTCGAAAATGAACTCAGAATTTAGCATATTTCTCTTCATATCAAGGCTTAAAGCATGCCTCAATCCAAAGTTAACAATGCTCCTGTGGCTTTAAGAACAAAATATTTTTCTTTCACCCTGAAATGACAAAACAGAATGTTCGCATTAGCTTCCCTTAACCCCTTCAAAGATGGCTGAAAGAGTGCCCCAAACTAAACCACAGTCCAATGAAATCTTTTCTTTTACTCAACAGCCTCTCTGTCCTTTTACTTCTTCATAGACCTTGTCTGCATTTGCTGAGGTTCTTCCCCGATGCTTGCTTCTGCAGGGGGTGGGCAAGAGGGGTTTCTCCAGTATAAACTTTGACATTGCCTAAGAAAGTGCAAGCACGTCTGCCTTGCACTCTTATTGCAGATGTTGTGACATCTTCCACAATGAAAGGGCCATTAAATCTTGGCTTGTGCCACTTCCTCGTGAAATTACGGATTAGGAATGCATCTCCAGGAAATAATTTGTGAATACAAAGTTCTTGAACACTACTTGTTGAAGCATCTCTTTCTGTGTTCTGTACAACCCCACACCCTTTTCACCGTAGCTGACCTGAAATGACAGAGATACTTGAAGTCATACACATAAGATACTCAATAGCTCCATTCCTAACAGCTCTGCGGTAGGCTGAGTATCACGTCTAGCTCTGGATGGAGGAATGAGGGGTGTCTTCATCCATCTCCCTGTCACTATCTCATGGGGGGGGTGAGATGGTGGTCAGAACCTGGTTGGTTCCTCAATGTATATAATGCCGGTGGTAGGCAATGCAACCACCCTTTTTTCACTTCAAGGTAAACTTCAACTTTGCTATCCTTTCTTTAAGCAAGCCATTGAGCCATTCACAGATCCTATTTCCTTGTGGATGATAGGCCGAAGAGAACTTGTGCTTTATACCAAGCAACAAGCTGATCTACTCAAATGTTTGATTCGCGAAATGTGGCCCATTATCTGACCTCATTACTTCACATACTCCCCATCTGGGAAACACTTCCTGCAAGAATTTGGCTGCATCGGTAGAATCTGGGTGTGTACACGGACCAGCCTCAATCCATCGTGAAAAGAGACAAACTACAACAATCATATATCTATATCCATTACATACTTGTAGAATGTCGACATAGTCAATATGCAAATGATGAAAGGGGCCAGAAGGTCTTGGAATAACTCCCCTAACTGTGTGCAGTGTGTGCCCAGTTGTATACTTTTGACACACAATGCCATTCACTACATAGAACGCATTATGTTCTGACAAATTTGGTATGAACCAATCTCTGGAATAGTTGCAACGAGTTTCTCTCTAGTTGTGTGCACAGGGTAGTGTAGCTGGTCCAGCCCCACCCTTAATAAGGCTACAAGCATACAGGTTTACCAGTGCTGTCTTGTCACCACAATGCTTCAGAGGGGTTTAAAGAACACCCTCTTCGCTTCCACAAATTCTTCTCATCTTGAGGGTTTCCCCCTGCACTTCCATTAACTGTGTTCTTGACAGATCACTATATCTTTAAGACATGTTCATCATTACAACCATTTTCACATTCAGATCAGGCGTATGACATGTCATTACATTTTCTCAACATGCAGCGAGTTTCGCTTCATCATCTGCTGCTTGGGTTCCACGTGAGATAAAGTCTGCCCTTTTAGAATGTGCTGCGCATTTAACAACCACAATGGCTACTGGGAGTTGCAGTGCCTTAATAAGCCTGTCTAATAAGGTGGCGTGCTGCACTGGCATGCAATTCGCTCAGATGTAGCCCCTCCGTTTCCAAAGTGCTAACACTGCGTTCACAGTTGACGTCACATAGGCGAAGTCGCTGTACACTACTACTTCCTGTTCTGCATGATTCTCGAGTGTGACAATCAGCGCCACTCGCTTTGCAGCCTGTGATGAATAGTGAGACAGAGTTGTGCATTTACGAATGTCTGAAACTCCCCATTGGCTGTGTGTTTTACCACAGCGGCACTGCACCTGTGTATTTCCGTCCATCATTTTGATTGATTCTGGAAAAATCGTCAATAAAAATGTTTCCACATGTCAAGGCACTTTCTTTTATCCTAGGAATTTTGTTATAGAACTCTTCATAGTTCAAACAATCATGCGCATGCTCATCCTCAGCCAGTGGTTCAGCTATAAACATGTCAGGGTTCACTATTCTACATCAAACTATTTTGATCGCTGGATTCGATATGACTACCTCATAGGCAGAAGCCCTCGAAGAAGTCAATGTGCCTTTTGGTTTCTCCATAATGGCAAAAAGTGCATGTTCAACAAATAACGTCATAGAGCATCCCATCACTATGCTTGCAACTTTCTCTATAACAAATGCAGCGGCTGCCAGCGATTGTTCACACAGAAAGTGACCCCTCATTACTGTGTCTAAAATTCCACTGTAATATGCAAGGTGCTTGTACCCCAATGTGGTTGTCTGTGAAAGGACTGCTGTTATAACAGTGTCATTTGTATGCGAGAACAAGAAGAATTCCTCAGCATAATTAGGAATCCCTAAAACTGGAGCTGTGCAAGTTGCTTTCTTCAACTCGTCAAACCCTTCTCCCATTTCCTCAGTCCACACAATGTTTTCCTGCATTGCCTGTGCTTTCTTTAAAGCCTGCAACAAAGGCCTTGTATATGAGCTGTAGTCAAAGACCCATGCTCTGACATAGTTACACAATCCCAGAAATCTCTGCATGTGTTTTATTTTATTTTATTTGTATTTTTTATTTTTTTTATTTGTATTTAATCATTAAGATTTTTTACAAGACCGTTGTGCAAAAAAACAATTTTGTCAGCATGAGTTCTCTGTCCAAGAAAAATCTTGAAAGTTCTTTTGTTGGTTAGATAACTAACGAGGGGGATTTTTGTAAAAGTAGAGCAGAGTTTACATTTTTTAAGATGTTAAATGTTGCCAGTTGCCATTGTGTTCTATCCCCCCTATTAGTTTTGCCCAACAATTGTCTTGATCACTGAGTGCGAACTCGCTTAAAATGTCCGGCAAATATGATTCTCTTAAACCTCCAGTGCTAGCACATTCAAGGATCAGATGAAGAATTGATTCCGTTGCTGATTGATCAGTACAAAAGCGGCAGTCTTTTTTCGGAGATAGACCTTTAATAGAATTTCATTTGTTAGTAAGAGGTTAAAACTCACTCTCATAAGCATATCTCGCGCTGGTCTTGATGGAATTTTTTTTATATAGGGCTGAATTTCATTTAATCTCCTTGTATTTGGTGGAAGGTGCTGAGTTAATTTGTTTTGGGCAGCTGTTTCTTTGGTTATAATCCAATCTAGTTCTTTCAGTTTCTTCTGAATTTTTGTTGGATTCACAAACAGAGTTTCTTCATCACTTTCCACTGATGCTAAGGTGTCATAGTTCTGGATGGACCAGGCTCTTAACATTTTATTGGAGCCACTTTTAATTTCTCTCGATATCAAATTGTATATCGTCTGATCTTCTGACATTCTGCATTTGCGAAATAGCATCAGGGAGGTGATTCTAACTGTGCCTTCCAAGGACATCAAGCTCAATTCCTGTCTTATCACTGCCATGGAGGTAAAATTCGGCAAGGCTAATATTGCTCTCCAGAATTGGGCCTCAAGTTTTATCCAGTGTTGTAGGTCAAGTTGGCATAGCGTCCGCCCCATAAATTAATGATGGAACAACCTTTTTTTTTATAGAACTCTAGTACTGGTAGCAACGAAAATCAGCCAAATTTCCTGTTTATGGCTTTACCTTGTCCGATCAGTTTCTTTATCTTCAGTTTTAAATGCTCTTGCATTGCCTTTTCGTGTTTTGAGTTGTCTAGGATCACTCCCAGATATCTGAATTCAGGCACCTTTTCAATTAATTAGTTTGTCAGATGTAATGATATCTTTTCAGATTTTTTGGAGCTGTGCGAGATAGTCATGAATTTGGTTTTCTTTTCGTTTATCTCCAGGTTGTTTGCCCTCATGTATTCCTCAAGGCTGCTCAACTGGCGCTGCAGTCCAATAGATGTATGGTCCAGTAATATTAGATTGTCTGCATATAACAATCTTTTTATATGGGCGCTCCCTATTTTTGGTGGAAAACATCGGACCGATAGGTTCACTTCTTGTAAGTCACCCAGAAATGCCAAGAAGAGCGCTGGCGCCAGAGGACACCCCTGCTTAACTCCTCTGGCCGTCGGAATAGCTTTTGAAAGAAGGCCTTGCTCAGTTAGCTTCACCTTCATACTGGTGTCTGTATATAAGGCTTTTATTGGGTCCAAGATGTCTTGTGGACATGCCCAGGCTTCCAGTTTTTTCCACAAAAGGGCACAATCTACTCGATCGAAGGCCTGGGTAAGGTCGATAAAAATTATAAAGAGCCGCGGGCCACCTTCCAAGACTCTGATTTTTAGAGTGCTCAGTAACAGAATGTTGGCCGAAGTCACCAGGTTTTCTTTTAAGCCTGTTTGGAGATAGTCCCTACATGGCGCTGTTTTTGCCCAAACATTGAATTCTTCCAGAAGCAGGGAACCAAAAACCTTTCCTATGCAGTCCAGTAAGGCTATTGGCCTGTAATTTTCCAGGTCGGCTTTGTTCCCTTTTTTGTAAATAGGTACAACTATTGGGAATTTCCATGATGGCGGGATGGATTTTATTGTTGCACATCTCTTGAATATTTCGCTCAGGAGTCTTGCCCACTCTGACGGATATGCCTTACGGTCTATGTTGGTAATGCCGTCTGGGTCGGGCGCTCTCGAGTTTTTCAGTTTCTTTTTTTGTCTTGTTATTTCATTTTCGTCATCCAGCGATCTCCAGGCTATTTGAATGACCTCATTTGATGAACTTGGGCTTGTTTGTGTCTTCTCAAATAGAGACAGGAAGAACTTTATCCACGCACCCTCTCCAATGTTTGATATAAACGCTGGCTCTGCTGGAGAGGTGGCCATTTTTAGGAGCGACCAAAACTCTCTACTGTTGTTTGCTGTTATTGCAGTTATGATGTTCTCTGCATCTTGTTGGTATAAGGCCACACGATAATTATGGACCCAAGATTTGTATTCCCGTTGACTTTCGTTCGCTGCCTTAATTGCAGATGTCATTCCTAATTTAGTAGCTTGTCGCTTCAGTTTCTGAATTTCCTTCTTTTTAGTCGCCACTTTTGGGTCATACTTATGAATATGTGACTTTATAATGCCCTTTTTTCCAGTTTTATGACTGTATGCTGATAGCAATGGAAGATAGTCGATCTGTTTTTCGGGGGCCAGGTCTGACTGTATGTTATACTTTGACCTAAGGTCATGTATCACTGCTGCTGATAACTTCAGTCTTGTGCGCTGATTGTTGGTGCACAATGGCAAGTCCCCTTTGGTTTTTCCGCCCTTTTTCTAGGCCATGTTGCACAAAGGAGATTGTAGCTACTGGCTGACGTTTCGACTACTTCAAATTCTGTCACAACTGATAATAAAGTTGTAGATACGAATATATAGTCTATTGTAGCTCTTGTGGCTTCTCGTTTCCAGGTTGGTAGACGAGAAGAGACTGGGAATACGCTATCTAAGTTGTGCATGTGTTTTATCATGTGTGGATTTGTAGTTTTCAAAATAGCCTCAGCTCTCTCAGGAGTAACCTTCTTTCCTTAATGCGAAATCAATTGGCCTATGTACAACACCTCTTGTTGACAATACTGTAACTTCTCTTTGTCAACCTTATATCTTTTGTCAGCAAGTGTAATCATCAGCTGAACAGAATCGCGTCTGCACTCTCCCTCGGAAGTGCTGCATACTAGAATGTCATCTACGTATTGCAATACAACACTTCCTAAATCGATATTGCTTAAGACAATCTGCAGGGCTCTATTGAAAAATCGATGGAGACTCACAATACCCTTGAGGTAATATCATGCTTTTTAACTTAGTCTGTCTGAATGTAAATGACGTCAGATCCGGCTTTGTGCAATGGGATTGAGAAAAACACATTATTCAAGTCAATCACCGTGAAATATCGTGCGTCAACAAGTATATTACATAAGATTGTAGCCGGATTAGCAACTAGAGGGAACTTGACTTCTACAATCTGATGGTTCATCAGCCTTAAATCTTGAATTAGTCTCCAAGACTCCCCCTTAGATTTTTTGATAGAGTACACTGCGGTATTACACAGTGACTCTGACATCACTAAGATACCCTGATCTATCATCGCAGAAATTGTCTTAAAAATACCTTTATCTGCCTCTCGAGACCTGGGATACTGTCATGCTTGAGGTAAAATTGCTCCTGGTTTCAATTTAAACTTCACTTCTCCAAACCCCTTTAATAGGCCTACGTCATAGGGACCTGTAGTCCATAATGAGGTTGGCACGTTCGCCATGTCTTTGTCAAAAACCTCAGGACGTTTTTGTTCTAGTATCATTTACTGATGCACTTCTCGTTTGATTGCTCTCACCCAATAGGTAATACTCATATCAAATATCACTTCGTCATCAGATGGATGATCTCCAAATAGATCATCATCAGTGACGTCAGTTAATCGGTAACCTTCCCCGATGGCAATTACTGCACACCATCATCTGCCTTTGTCATCATTCCCATCAAGCAAAGCCATTTCACCTTGCACTATGGCTGCTTGAAACTCTAAGGGAAAACCGTGTCCCTCTTCTTCACACATAGGTATTTTTGGTCTAAACAATGCATATTCCATAATGAAAAACCTCTGGTTCTAAAGGTATTGCTCTCATGGCTATCTGTCCTGAAAATGCCATAATAAATTCGCTCACGTTTAAATAATGCATTCCTTGTGTTGAGTATACTATGCCCTCATTGGTAAACGAGATTGTCATATTCAACTTTGTCATTAGATCTCAACCTAACATGTTGACAGGTGTCTGTCTCGAATATAACAAAGGCAACTTCATGTCACATTCTCCTATAGAGACTGGTAATTCATCAGTAAAAGGAACTCTATTTGTAGCTCCTGAAACACCCTGAGTATTCATGGTATTGCCAGACATTGAAAACTTCCCCTCTCGTACACATGGGCATGTTGCACCTGTGTCTACTAAAAACAAAACACTTTTGCCTCTTATATTGATGTCTACCCTCAGTTCCTCATGAGGATTCATTATCACAGATAGTACTGAACACATCAAGTCTCCCAGTGAGCTATCCTTCTGTGGGTACAGCCTCATTCCGTTTCCTGTAAAAGGATTCCCTCCATCGACAGTGACACCCCATATTCTAGGAGTCATTAGCTGTCCTGTACTTGTACTCTGCTGAATCTGCATGGGTGAGAGCTGCAACTGCCCTTGCAGCGGGTTGACTGCTACCTGCTGCCTTTGCAAGCCTTGCTGCACTCTCGGCGCCTGCTGCTGCTGCATCATTTGATTCTGAGCAACCTCATCACCATCTGCTGTGAATACGCAGGCAGGTTTGAAACTGGCCATTATGCACAAACCCTTGACTTCTACATGTACGAGCAAAATGCCCTGTCATCCCGCATGTCCAACATGTAGGCGACCTCCTAATCTGCCCATCCTGCATGTTTTGACTGTCATTCTGGATATTTTGAAACCCACCTTGATTGCTCTGGAAGCTTCCCTGATTATTCTGCCAATTCCCTTGATTTTTCTGAAAACCTCTTCCTCGAAATCCTCCTGTTCCCCGCTGAGTGAATCCATTATTACCCTGATCCAACTGCCTTTGGTTATTCACCTGTGGCATATTCGCAATCCGCTGTGAATTTGATCCGTCTACACTAGTCAACATTGCCCCTTCAATGGCATACTTGGACAGTTTCTTCTGTACTAATTTGCCTCTTTGCTTTTCCTAGCATCATCTTTTTTGCGATTCTTTTCCTGCAAGAGTCTACAATAATGTGCAATGGTCAGCTGAATCTCCGACCACGGTTAAGGTTCTATACCCACTAACTTCTTGAGCTGCTTCTGTACAGGGTCTGGCAGCTCTTGGCATAATATATGATAGAACACAGGTATAGATGCTCCCCAAGATTTGCGCGTCTTCAAGCTGCACTGTTCCTGATAATTCTGAATGTAAACAAGCAGATCATCTCCAACTCATGTATCCATTTCCAAGTGCCAGAAGTTAAACTCAGGAGTTTACACCTTAAGTTGTCCTTATTAATCTGGGGCCACAGTATACACTGTGGTCTGGCCCCTCCTTTTTCCAAAAAGGGAAACTGAGAAGCCCCAAACTCATTCTCATCTCTCATCATTTGTCTGTCCACCGCAAGGACAATATTCCCAGATCACCTTCTTCCTGGCAGCGATCTTAATCTGCTCACATTAGGCAGCGACTCCCCCCTCTCACGATGGCGTTGTCCTTTAGGTCGGTCTGACTGTGTCAATGGTTCTGACGCCCTAGATATAGTTGTGTTTAAACCTGACCTTCTGACTTCTTTCTCCATTGAATAACATCCCTCAGGAACACATATGTTCCCTCTCTCTTCCCCACCGAAGGTATCCCTGTCTTCGTCTGACATTTCTTGTGCCCAACTCGTACAACTCTTCTCCTCATCTCTGTTCAGAGTCAGTCTCTCTAAAGACAGCTCCTTATGCGTCATACTACATGAGGTCCACTCTGTGTCATACAGCTGAGTACTCTCAGGTCGATAATTTTTTCCCTTCGCTTTTGATTCTTTCTGAGCTTTCATTTCATGATATACTTTATCGATTGCGTCCCTAATGTTCCTAGAGTCAAACTTGTCCTCTAGATTTACTGTAGACGGGCCTGGTAATGACTCGTATTCTGGGAAGAATTCCTCTATGTCTTCTCATGCTACTTCTGGCTCTGGATCCCTTATCTAATTTTCCAGGCGATCGAGATAGCATGCTCTCTGCCTTCTTTTGTGTTCCATATCTTTGTCAATTCTCTTCATTTCCTTGCTTCCTCTGTGACTCTGTCTTCCACTTTTTTCTTCATATCCCTTCTCTCATTTGCCCTGCGTATTTCCTGATACTTTTGTCTCTGTTTCCTCTGATCCCTTAACTTCTGTTCCTACTCTTCTATTCTTTTTCGTTCTAGCCTTTCCTGCTCATTGACTGCTATTTGTCTGTTATCTCATTTTCTTTGCTCCTCTGCTCCCTCTTGTTTTCTTGACTGCTCCTCTTGATATAACTGCTCTCGTCTTTGCCTATCCTTCCTTTTTGCTCCTTCGTCTTTCGATTGCTCCTCTCTTTCTTTATCTTTTTTATCTTCCTTGTATTGATCCTCCCTTTGTCTTACATCCTCGATGCTTTTACCATTGAATTTAAGGAAAATCTGGCCACCCATCCATTCGTTCTGCAAGAGTGCTATCTCATCAGCTCTATCTCCTTCTCCCTTACATCTCTTTATTTCTCTTCCTATATCTAGAGATGTGCTTGTTCGATCACTTCTCTCCTTACCACGTCTCTCCTTGTCCCTCGGGACCTAAGAGATTACATCTCTTTCAGTATTTTTCTCCAGACCCTCGTCACTACTTTGCGTAGGTAACTCATATGCCAGGTTGCTATACCCCGTTGCTGCCTTAAGCTCCCTCAGTGGGTATAACCCATTGTCTTTCTTGTTCTTGTCTTCTATTTCAGCCAGGGAGGGGGGTGCAGAGGGCTCCTCACCTCCCTTTTTTCATACATTAAGTATCCAATCTACAGGAGCATAAACATTTTGTCTGCGGTTACTTTAACCCATTCCACGTTGTAGTGTCTAAGCTTAGGTGCATGTTTTGGCAACTGCTTACAGAGATGCACAAGTGGAGTAATATCCTCCATTCTCGATTTGCCTACTCATAACCTGTTTGACACTCGCTTGATTTAATCACAGATTTAAAAGGTATGTTTCAGAAAAATAACACAATATGAGCGAGCACTGATCATCGCAAGCTCCAATCCCGTTAATCACAATTTTGTACTTCGATCTTGCTAAAAAACACCTCCAAGTTCAATTAAAAACAATCAATTAATGGTTCCGTTTATGACGTCATCATTTTCAAAACCACATAAAACAAACAGACAGACTCGACCGGTCACATGTATCTTCTCTACAGTGTCACCCATAAATTTGCCAACTCGCTCAGTTTTTACTCACCGCTCTCATTTTCATCTTCTGACTCTCGGGACCGTCCACCTTTTTTACCGCCTCTTCAAAGTTCCTTCCAATCAGCTTCTCATAGACGTGGGAGGTGGGAGGGGATTCTATGGAAACTAGGGGACCCGTCACACCCAGCTTGCAAGCTTTTTTCAAATTACATTAACTACTATCTACGGGGAGCTTCACGTCCTTTCAGCCAAATGGCAAAGGTCATCCAATATTTCCAAAACTCTAAAGTTTACTCATGTCGATGGCTCCAAACCCTCCTCTCTGCTTCCAAGTGAACGGGATAGCCCATCCCCTTTGATGAGTAGCAATTACCTTGGAGATGGATGGGAATGCAGATTTTTATTTATACATCAATAATCGAAACAACTCAGGTAGTTGGCAAAAGGAAGACTGTTTTAATGTCAATTATTTAAAACAGGGAGCATAACGAACATCAACGAACTCGCTCGATCCTCTTACTCAAACATTCTTAGTAAAAACTGAGATCTTATAAGAAAAACTTGTCATTAATGACGTTAACCTACATATGTACTAACGTCATCCTATGTGGCAAACTACAACAACCTACAAGTATGGGTGATTGGCTCTGAGTGAATATCTAAGTAAATGATGCACACTAGTCTAAAAAAGTGTGAATATGTTTGATTGGTTACTTAACATCAGGTGGGGCAACTAAGCCCTCTCCTAAAAATGACCGCTATGAACGTGACTAAATACACAACGTCCCATTGGTTTACACAACTATAGGACCACTAAATACGCAGTCCTCTACAACTGGTTGGCACTCTAACCTCCATCAGTACTTTTTCATCTAGGTCTAGCAGCATGCAGGCTGGCTATCCAGGTGCTGGTGAGCTTGCCTTAACCATTGCTTCCCACCAACTAGCATATCCATACATCATCACCTCAGTGGCCTACTGTCAATTAGGGTTTGAAACTTGGCCTTGAGTTTGCTCTTAGCTTTGAGAAATTCAGGGAGTGAAAAGCACAGTCTGCCCTTGTGCGTAGGTGTAAGCTCGTTCGTCCAACTTTGTGCTTCCATGCGACTAGAGACCATGAAATCAAGCTTTTTTTGTGCATTTAATACAATTTTTTAATAGACCTCTGACGTCTTCCTTGTTTTGAACAGGAGTTTTGTTCTTTCACATGATTTGTATTCAGTGTCAGTTCACTCCAGTTTGATAAGACCTTGGCTTCTTTGGCTCACTCAGCCTCGTCTGCTGAGATTCACTTTGTAATTCAATTTGCTTTTTAACAGCGACACATGAGAAATGAGGCCTTCTAGTTACTCTCCAGCACTGGTATAATGCTTAGTGGAAACATCCATTCCTCACTTGTCCATAGGTGTATATATATTACATGGCCACAGTAGTGGCCATGTAGTTATGGTTAAGTTGCTGTTTCCATAGGAAGAGCACTTTTTGGGCGGCTTATAACTTTGCTCCCCCTGGACGAATCCTCACCAAACTTTGCAAAAAAAGTATATGGCCCACTCTGAATTTTTTTGCAAAGTTTGGTGAGGATTCATGAAGGGGGGGAAAAGGTATAGGGGGGGTCCCAAAATGTCTGTTTTTCCCATAGACTGAATGGGAAAAATGTTTTGCTCGCGCCTACAGCCCAAACCGCTGGACGGATTTTCACCAAATTTAGACCAGGAGCAGCGGCTTGGTCCCGAAAGCGTGCTTTTGCAAATTTGGTGAAAATCCGTCCAGTAGTTTTTTTTTAAATGACCAAAAAGTAGGGCAAAAAAAATTAGTGATATCTGTGTTCGGTCCGCGGACGGACTTCCCTGTTCGCTCCGCGGACAGGACCGTGATTGGGCCAGCAGCTTGCGTCATGTCCGCGGACATCTGACGTGCTCTCTCATTGGATGCGGTGAAAGCGTGCAGTGCGTCTGGCTTCAGAGACGCCCGCCATCTTTCTTTCCCGCATGAGAGGCTTTGTCAGGTCAGCAGGAGCGTGTCTGTCTCCTGTTCCTCCCACCCCCGCTCATGCCCCGTGTCTGCCCCACCCCCTGCTCATGCCCCGTGTGTCCTTTCTGTCCCCCCCACCCCCGCTCATGCCCCGTGTCTCTCTCCTGTTGCCCCCCACCCCGGCTCATGCCTGGTGTCTGCCCCACCCCCCGCGCATGCCCCGTGTCCTTTCTGTCCCCCCAACCCCCGCCCATGCCCCTTGTGTCCTTCCTGTCCCCCCACGCCCACTCATGCTCCGTGTGTCCCCTGTTCCTCCAGCCCCCCGCTCACGCCATCGCACACGGTGGCCAGCGGAGGGGCCTGTCCGTGCGGCATGTCCATGTTTTTGTTTGTCCCCCCACCCCCTGCTCATGCCCCGTGTGTCTCTCCCCTCCCCCCACCCCCCCGCTCATGCCCCGTGTGTCTCTATCTCTCCCCCCACCCCCCGCTCAAGCCTTGTGTGTTTCTCTCCCTCCCCCACACCCCTGCTCATGTCCCGTGTGTGTCTCTCCCTCCCCCAACCCCTGCTCATGCCTCGTGTGCCTCTATCCCTCCCCCCCACCCCCTGCTCATGCCCCATGTGTCTCTATCCCTCTCACCCACCCCCCGCTCATGCCCCGTGTGTCTCTATCCCTCCCCCCACCCCCCGCTCATGCCGCGTGTGTCTCTCCCCTCCCCCCACCCCCTGCCCATGCCCCGTGTGTCTCTCCCCTCCCCCCGCTCATGCCCCGTGTGTCTCTCCCCTCCCCCCGACCCCTGCTCATGCCCCGTGTGTCTCTATCCCTCCCCCCCACCCCCGCTCATGCCCCGTGTGTCTCTATTCCTCCCACCCACCCCCCGCTCATGCCCTGTGTGTCTCGATATCTCCCACCCACCCCCTGTTCATGCCCCGTGTGTCTCTATCCCTCCCATCCATCCCTGCTCATGCCCCGTGTGTCTCTATCCCTCCCACCCACCCCCCGCTCATGCCCCGTGTGTCTCTATCACTCCCCCCACCCCCTGCTCATGCCCCGTGTGTCTCTCCCCTCCCCCCCTGCTCAAGCCCCGTGTGTCTCTATCCCTCCCCCCCACCCCCTGCTCATCCCCCGTGTGTCTCTATCCCTCCCACCAACCCCCCGCTCATGCCCCGTGTGTCTCTATCCCTCCCACCCACCCCCTGTTCATGCCCCGTGTGTCTCTATCCCTCCCATCCACCCCCTGCTCATGCCCCGTGTCTCTCTAGCCCTCCCACCCACCCCCCGCTCATGCCCCGTGTGTCTCTATCCCTCCACCCCACCCACGCTCATGCCCCGTGTGTCTCTATCCCTCCCACCCACCCCCCGCTCATGCCCTGTTTGTCTCTATCCCGCCCACCCACCCCCCGCTCATGCCCGGTGTGTCTCTATCCCTCCCACCCACCCTCCGCTCATGCCCCATGTGTCTCTATCCCTCCCACCCACCCACCGCTCATGCCCTGTGTCTCTATCCCTCCCACCTACCCCACGCTCATGCCCCGTGTGTCTCTATCCCTCCCACCCACCCCTGCTCATGCCCCGTGTGTCTCTATCCCTCCCACCCACCCCCCGCTCATGCCCCGTGTGTCTCTATCCCTCCCACCCACCCCCCGCTCATGCCCTGTGTGTCTCTATCCCTTGCCACCCACCTCCCGCTCATGCACCGTGTGTCTCTATCCTTCCCACCCACCTCCCGCTCATGCCCCGTGTGTCTCTATCCCGCCCACCCACCCCCCGCTCATGCCCGGTGTGTCTCTATCCCTCCCACCCACCCTCCGCTCATGCCCCATGTGTCTCTATCCCTCCCACCCACCCACCGCTCATGCCCTGTGTCTCTATCCCTCCCACCTACCCCACGCTCATGCCCCGTGAGTCTCTATCCCTCCCACCCACCCCTGCTCATGCCCCGTGTGTCTCTATCCCTCCCACCCACCCCCCGCTCACGCCCCGTGTGTCTCTATCCCTCCCACCCACCCCCCGCTCATGCCCTGTGTGTCTCTATCCCTTGCCACCCACCTCCCGCTCATGCACCGTGTGTCTCTATCCTTCCCACCCACCTCCCGCTCATGCCCCGTGTGTCTCTATCCCTCCCACCCATCCCCCGCTCATGCCCCGTGTGTCTCTCCCCTCCCCCCACCCCCTGGTCATGCCCTGTGTGTCTCTATTCCTCCCACCCACCCCCTGCTCATGCCCCGTGTGTCTCTATTTCTCCCACCCACCCCCCACTCATGCCCCGTGTGACTCTCCCCTCCCCTCCACCCCCTGCTCATGCCCCGTGTGTCTCTATCCCTCCCACCCACCCCCCGCTCAAGCCCCGAGTGTCTCTTTCCCTCCCCCCACCCCCCGCTCATGCCCCGTGTGTCTGTATAACTCCCATCCACCCCCCGCTCATGCCCAGTGTGTCTGTATCCCTCCCACCCACCCCCCGCTCATGCCCCGTGTGTCTCTCCCCTCCCCCCCACCCCCTGCTCATGCCCCGTGTCTCCCTGCTGTTGCCCCCCACCCCCCGATCATGTCCCGTGTATCCCTGCTGTTTCCCCCCACCCCCCTCTCATGCCCCGTGTCTCTCTCCTGTTGCCCCCCACCCCCCGGTCATGCCCTGTGTCTCCCTTCTTTTGCCCCCCACCCCCCGGTCATGCCCTGTGTCTCTCTGCTGTTGCCCCCCACCCCTGGTCATGCCCCGTGTCTCTCTCCTGTTACCCCCCTCTCATGCCCCGTGTCTCCCTCGTGTTCCCCCATCCCCCGCTCATGCCCCGTGTCTCCCTACTGTTTCCCCCCGCTCATGCCCCGTGTCTCTCTCCTGTTACCCCCACCCCCCTCTCATTCCCTGTGTCTCTCTCCTGTTACCCCCCACCCCCTCTCATGCCCCGTGTCTCTCTCCTGTTGCCCCCCACCCCCCGGTCATGCCCCGTGTCTCCCTTCTGTTGCCCCCCACCCCCCGGTCATGCCCCGTGTCTCTCTGCTGTTGCCCCCCACCCCCCGGTCATGCCCCGTGTCTCTCTCCTGTTACCCCCCACCCCCATCTCATGCCCCGTGTCTCCCTCGTGTTCCCCCATCCCCCGCTCATGCCCCATGTCTTCCTACTGTTGCCCCCCGCTCATGCCCTGTGTCTCTCTCATGTTACCCCCACCCCCCGCTCATGCCCTGTGTCTCTCCTGTTGCCCCCCACCCCCCGGTCATGCCCCGTGTCTCCCTCCTGTTGCCCACCACCCCCGCTCATGCACGTGTTTCTCTTCTGTTACCCACCACCCCCCTCTCATGCCCCGTGTCTCCCTCGTTTTCCCCCTGCCCCCCCTCATGCCCCGTGTCTCCCTGCTGTTGCCCCCCAACCCCTGCTCATGCCCCATGTCTGTCTCCTGTTACCCCCCACCCCCCGGTCATGCCCCGTGTCTCTCTCCTGTTGCCCCCGGTCATGTCCCGTGTCTCCCCCCACCCCCGGTCATGTCCTGTGTCTCCCTGCTGTGGCCCTCCCACCCCCTCTCATGCCCCGTGTCTCTCTCCTGTTACCCCCCACCCCCCTCTCATGCCCCGTGTCTCCCTGCTGTTGCCCCCACCCCCGCTCATGCCCCGTGTCTCCCCTGTTCCACCCCACCCTCCGCTCCTGCCGTGTCTCCCTCCTTTTCTCCCCCACCCCCCGCTCATGCCCCGTGTTTTCCCTGTTCCCCCACCCCACACTCATGCCCCGTGTCTCCCCTGTTCCCCCCACCCTCCTCTCATGCCCCCTGTCTCCCTGCTGTTGCCCCCCACCCCCCTCTCATGCCCCGTGTCTCTCTCCTGTTACCCCCCACCCCCCTCTCATGCCCCATGTCTCTCTCCTGTTCCCCCCAACCCCCGGTCATGCCCCGTGTCTCCCTGCTGTTGCCCCCCACCCCCCGCTCATGCCCCGAGTCTCTCTCCTGTTACCCCTACCCCCCGCTCATGCCCCGTGTCTTACCTTCTGTTGCCCCCCACCCCCCGCTCATGCCCCGTGTCTCTCTCCTGTTACCCCCACCCCCCAGTCATGCCCCGTGTTTCTCTCCTGTTACCCCCCACGCCCCGGTCATACCCTGTGTCTCCCTGCTGTTACCCCCCACGCCCCGCTCATGCCCGTGTCTCTCTCCTGTTCCCCCCACCCCCGCTCATGCCCCGTGTCTCCCTTCTGTTGCCCCCCACCCCCGGTCATGCCACGTGTCTCTCTGCTGTTGCCCCCCACCCCCTGGTCATGCCCGTGTCTCTCTCCTGTTACCCCCCACCCCCCTCTCATGCCCCGTGTCTCCCTCGTGTTCCCCCATCCCCCGCTCATGCCCCGTGTCTCCCTACTGTTGACCCCTGCTCATGCCCTGTGTCTCTCTCATGTTACCCCCACCCCCCGCTCATGCCCTGTGTCTCTACTGTTGCCCCCCTCCCCCCGGTCATGCCCCGTGTCTCCCTCCTGTTGCCCACCACCCCCCGCTCATGCCTGTGTCTCTCTTCTGTTACCCCCCACCCCCCTCTCATGCCCCGTGTCTCCCTCGTTTTCCCCCTGCCCCCCCTCATGCCCCGTGTCTCCCTGCTGTTGCCCCCCACCCCCTGCTCATGCCCCATGTCTGTCTCCTGTTACCCCCCACCCCCCGGTCATGCCCCGTGTCTCTCTCCTGTTGCCCCCGGTCATGTCCCGTGTCTCCCCCCACCCCCGGTCATGTCCTGTGTCTCCCTGCTGTGGCCCTCCCACCCCCTCTCATGCCCCGTGTCTCTCTCCTGTTACCCCCCACCCCCCTCTCATGCCCCGTGTCTCCCTGCTGTTGCCCCCACCCCCGCTCATGCCCCGTGTCTCCCCTGTTCCACCCCACCCTCCGCTCCTGCCGTGTCTCCCTCCTTTTCTCCCCCACCCCCCGCTCATGCCCCGTGTTTTCCCTGTTCCCCCACCCCACACTCATGCCCCGTGTCTCCCCTGTTCCCCCCCACCCTCCTCTCATGCCCCGTGTCTCCCTGCTGTTGCCCCCCACCCCCCTCTCATGCCCCGTGTCTCTCTCCTGTTACCCCCCACCCCCCTCTCATGCCCCATGTCTCTCTCCTGTTCCCCCCAACCCCCGGTCATGCCCCGTGTCTCCCTGCTGTTGCCCCCCACCCCCCGCTCATGCCCCGAGTCTCTCTCCTGTTACCCCTACCCCCCGCTCATGCCCCGTGTCTTACCTTCTGTTGCCCCCCACCCCCCGCTCATGCCCCGTGTCTCTCTCCTGTTACCCCCACCCCCCAGTCATGCCCCGTGTTTCTCTCCTGTTACCCCCCACGCCCCGGTCATACCCTGTGTCTCCCTGCTGTTACCCCCCACGCCCCGCTCATGCCCGTGTCTCTCTCCTGTTCCCCCCACCCCCGCTCATGCCCCGTGTCTCCCTTCTGTTGCCCCCCACCCCCGGTCATGCCCCGTGTCTCTCTGCTGTTGCCCCCCACCCCCTGGTCATGCCCGTGTCTCTCTCCTGTTACCCCCCACCCCCCTCTCATGCCCCGTGTCTCCCTCGTGTTCCCCCATCCCCCGCTCATGCCCCGTGTCTCCCTACTGTTGACCCCTGCTCATGCCCTTTGTCTCTCTCATGTTACCCCCACCCCCCGCTCATGCCCTGTGTCTCTACTGTTGCCCCCCTCCCCCCGGTCATGCCCCGTGTCTCCCTCCTGTTGCCCACCACCCCCCGCTCATGCCTGTGTCTCTCTTCTGTTACCCCCCACCCCCCTCTCATGCCCCGTGTCTCCCTCGTTTTCCCCCTGCCCCCCTCATGCCCCGTGTCTCCCTGCTGTTGCCCCCCACCCCCTGCTCATGCCCCATGTCTGTCTCCTGTTACCACCCACCCCCCGGTCATGCCCCGTGTCTCTCTCCTGTTGCCCCCCGGTCATGTCCCGTGTCTCCCCCCACCCCCAGGTCATGTCCCGTGTCTCCCTGCTGTGGCCCTCCCACCCCCCTCTCATGCCCCGTGTCTCTCCCCTGTTCCACCCCACCCCCCTCTCCTGCCGTGTCTCCCTCCTTTTCTCCCCCACCCCCTGCTCATGCCCCTTGTTTTCCCTTTTCCCCCACCCCACACTCATGCCCTGTGTCTCCCCTGTTCCCCCCCACCCTCCGCTCATGCCCCGTGTCTCCCTGCTGTTGCCCCCCACCCCCCTCTCATGCCCCGTGTCTCTCTCCTGTTACCCCCCACCCCCCTCTCATGCCCCATGTCTCTCTCCTGTTCCCCCACCCCCCGGTCATGCCCTGTGTCTCTCTCCTGTTACCCCTATCCCCCGCTCATGCCCCGTGTCTCCCCCCACCCCCAGGTCATGTCCCGTGTCTCCCTGCTGTGGCCCTCCCACCCCCCTCTCATGCCCCGTGTCTCTCCCCTGTTCCACCCCACCCCCCTCTCCTGCCGTGTCTCCCTCCTTTTCTCCCCCACCCCCCGCTCATGCCCCTTGTTTTCCCTTTTCCCCCACCCCACACTCATGCCCTGTGTCTCCCCTGTTCCCCCCCACCCTCCGCTCATGCCCCGTGTCTCCCTGCTGTTGCCCCCCACCCCCCTCTCATGCCCCGTGTCTCTCTCCTGTTACCCCCCACCCCCCTCTCATGCCCCATGTCTCTCTCCTGTTCCCCCACCCCCCGGTCATGCCCTGTGTCTCCCTGCTGTTGCCCCCCACCCCCCGCTCATGCCCCGTGTCTCTCTCCTGTTACCCCTACCCCCCCGCTCATGCCCCGTGTCTTACCTTCTGTTGCCCCCCACCCCCCGCTCATGCCCCGTGTCTCTCTCCTGTTACCCCCCTCTCATGCCCAGTGTCTCTCTCCTGTTGCCCCCACCCCACGGTCATGCCCTGTGTCTCCCTGCTGTTGCCCCCCACCCCCCAATCATGCCCCATGTTTCTCTCCTGTTACCCCCCACGCCCCGGTCATGCCCCGTGTCTCCCTGCTGTTACCCCCCACCCCCCGCTCATGCCCGTGTCTCTCTCCTGTTCCCCCCACCCCCCGCTCATTCCCTGTGTGTCTCTCCTGTTGCCCCCCACCCCCCGCTCATGCCCTGTGGCTCCCTGCTGTTGCCCCCACCCCCCGCTCATACCCTGTGTATCCCTGCTGTTGCCCCCGCTCAAGCCCCATATCTGTCTCCTGTTACCCCCAACCCCCTCTAATGCCCCGTGTCTCTCTCCTGTTACCCCCCACCCCCCTCTCATGCCCCGTGTCTCCCTACTGTTGCCCCCGCTCATGCCCCGTGTCTCTCTCCTGTTACCCCCACCCCCCTCTCATTCCTTGTGTCTTTCTTCTGTTACCCCCCACCCCCTCTCATGCCCCGTGTCTCTCTCCTGTTGCCTCCCACCCCCCGGTCATGCCCCGTGTCTCCCTTCTGTTGCCCCCCACCCCCCGGTCATGCCCCGTGTCTCTCTGCTGTTGCCCCCCACCCCCCGGTCATGCCCCGTGTCTCTCTCCTGTTACCCCCCACCCCCATCTCATGCCCTGTGTCTCCCTCGTGTTCCCCCATCCCCCGCTCATGCCCCGTGTCTCCCTACTGTTGCCCCCCGCTCATGCCCTGTGTCTCTCTCATGTTACCCCCACCCCCCGCTCATGCCCTGTGTCTCTCCTGTTGCCCCCCACCCCCCGGTCATGCCCCGTGTCTCCCTCCTGTTGCCCACCACCCCCCGCTCATGCCCGTGTTTCTCTTCTGTTACCCCCCACCCCCCTCTCATGCCCCGTGTCTCCCTCGTTTTCCCCCTGCCCCCCTCATGCCCTGTGTCTCCCTGCTGTTGCCCCCCACCCCCTGCTCATGCCCCATGTCTGTCTCCTGTTACCCCCCACCCCCCGGTCATGCCCCGTGTCTCTCTCCTGTTGCCCCCCGGTCATGTCCCGTGTCTCCCCCCACCCCCCGGTCATGTCCCGTGTCTCCCTGCTGTGGCCCTCCCACCCGCTCTCATGCCCCGTGTCTCTCTCCTGTTACCCCCCACCCCCCTCTCATGCCCCGTGTCTCCCTGCTGTTGCCCCCACCCCCGCTCATGCCCCGTGTCTCCCTGCTGTTGCCCCCACCCCCGCTCATGCCCCGTGTCTCCCCTGTTCCACCCCACCCCCCGCTCCTGCCGTGTCTCCCTCCTTTTCTCCCCCACCCCCCGCTCATGCCCCGTGTTTTCCCTGTTCCCCCACCCCACACTCATGCCCTGTGTCTCCCCTGTTCCCCCTCACCCTCTGCTCATGCCCCGTGTCTCCCTGCTGTTGCCCCCCACCCCCTCTCATGCCCCGTGTCTCTCTCCTGTTACCCCCCACCCCCCTCTCATGCCCCATGTCTCTCTCCTGTTCCCCCCAACCCCCGGTCATGCCCCGTGTCTCCCTGCTGTTGCCCCCCACCCCCCGCTCATGCCCCGTGTCTCTCTCCTGTTACCCCCCACTCATGCCCCGTGTTTCTCTCCTGTTACCCCCCACGCCCCAGTCATGCCCCGTGTCTCCCAGCTGTTACCCCCCACGCCCCGCTCATGCCCGTGTCTCTCTCCTGTTCCCCCCACCCCCGCTCATGCCCCGTGTGTCTCTCCTGTTGCCCCCCACCCCCCGCTCATGCCCCGTGTCTCTCTCCTGTTACCCCCCACCGCCTCTCATGCCCCGTGTCTCTCTCCTGTTGCCCCCCACCCCCGGTCATGCCCCGTGTCTCCCTTCTGTTGCCCCCCACCCCCGGTCATGCCCCGTGTCTCTCTGCTGTTGCCCCCCACCCCCTGCTCATGCCCGTGTCTCTCTCCTGTTACCCCCACCCCCCTCTCATGCCCCGTGTCTCCCTCGTGTTCCCCCCATCCCCTGCTCATGCCCCGTGTCTCCCTACTGTTGCCCCCCGCTCATGCCCTGTGTCTCTCTCATGTTACCCCCACCCCCCGCTCATGCTCATGCCCTTTGTCTCTACTGTTGCCCCCTTCCCCCCGGTCATGCCCCGTGTTTCTCCCCTGTTCCACCCCACCCCCCGCTCCTGCCGTGTCTCCCTCCTTTTCTCCCCCACCCCCCGCTCATGCCCCGTGTTTTCCCTTTTCCCCCACCCCACACTCATGCCCTGTGTCTCTCTCCTGTTACCCCTACCCCCCGCTCATGCCCCGTGTCTTACATTCTGTTGCCCCCCACCCCCCGCTCATGCCCCGTGTCTCTCTCCTGTTACCCCCCACCCCCCTCTCATGCCCAGTGTCTCTCTCCTGTTGCCCCCACCCCACGTTCATGCCCTGTGTCTCCCTGCTGTTGCCCCCACCCCCCAATCATGCCCCGTGTTTCTCTCCTGTTACCCCCCACGCCCCGGTCATGCCCCGTGTCTCCCTACTGTTACCCCCCACCCCCCGCTCATGCCCGTGTCTCTCTCCTGTTCCCCCCACCCCCCGCTCATTCCCTGTGTGTCTCTCCTGTTGCCCCCCACCCCCCCGCTCATGCCCTGTGGCTCCCTGCTGTTGCCCCCACCCCCCGCTCCTACCCCGTGTATCCCTGCTTTTGCCCCCGCTCATGCCCCATATCTGTCTCCTGTTACCCCCCACCCCCTCTCATGCCCCGTGTCTCTCTCCTGTTACCCCCACCCCCCTCTCATGCCCCGTGTCTCCCTGCTGTTGCCCCCCAACCCCCCCGCTCATGCCCCGTGTCTCTCCCCTGTTACCCCCACCCCCACTCATGCCCCGTGTCTCCCTGCTGTTGCCCCCCAACCCCCTCTCATGCCTCGTGTCTCTCTCCTGTTACCCCCACCCCCCCTCTCATGCCCCTTGTCTCTCTCCTATTCCCCCCACCCCCGGTCATGCCCCGTGTCTCCCTGCTGTTGCCCCCCGCTCATGCCCCTTGTCTCTCTCCTGTTACCCCCCACACCCGCTCATGCCCTGTGTCTCCCTGCTGTTGCCCCCCACCTCCCGCTCATGCCCTGTGTCTCTCTCCTGTTACCCCCACCCCCCTCTCATGCCCCGTGTCTCTCTCCTATTGCCGCCTACCGCCCGGTCATGCCCCGTGTCTCCCTGCTGTTGCCCCCACCCCCCGCTCATGCCCCGTGTCTCCCTGCTGTTGCCCCCTACCCCCCGCTCATGCCCCGTGTCTCTCTCCTGTTCCCCCCACCCCCCGCTAATGCCCTGTTGTGTTCTCTTTATACACCCCGCCTTTCCATGGTAACCATCTTGGTAAAAGATTTTCCTTCTAAATCTTTTTTTTAACCACCTGGGGTTCCCACTTTGAGGACCTAAGATGCTAGTGGTCTTCATCTATTGAAAAGGATGTTATGGTGACGTTGCACTAATAAAAACCTATGAAATTCAATGAAAAAACTTTGTTAAAGGAACGTTATGGTTAAGTTGTGCTACTAAAAACCTATGAAATTCAGTGAAAAAACTTTGTTAAAGGGACGTTATGGTTAAGTTGCGCCACTAAAAACCTATGAAATTCAGTGAAAAAACTTTGTTAAAGGGACGTTATGGTCCAAGTAAAACCGAAAAACCCTTGAAACTTGCCACTTATGGTAAGCTAAGCAACCATAATTCGCGCCACCCACGTGCACTGCTAAGACTAACACCCACGACATCAAAGATGACATCAAAATTGTCATTGATGACATCACTGATGACATCACATGTCTGGCTCACTCTTTTTTCTTTTGCTGACATATCTAGGCCACATGGTTTTCTTCAGTAACAGTCAGAAACTAAAAAATGTATTTATTTGTAGACATATCCTTCAAGTAGGTTCTTACAGTAATTCCCTTAGAGTCCAGTCACATCATATGAAACATATACATAGTGGAAGACACAAGCTTGAAGACAGCAATCCTTTTTGTGCATAAAGAAAATCAATAGACTTATCAGCACTTTCTGATAGTTCTGTTGTTTTTTTATGGCTGTACTTTCCCTGTATATGGTCATATTTGTATACATTGTACTCACACTACTTTCCTTAGGGTCCAATCACATCAAGTGATACAAATACATAGGGTAAATAGCAGCTTTGAAACAGCAATCATTTATTTCCATGAAAATAATCAGTTAGGTTATGAATTGTTTCTGCTACCACTTGTGCTTTTTTGCTAACTTCACTTTCCCTGTATATACCCATATTGGTATGTGTTCTTGTCTCTTTGTGTTTTGTCTATATTAATGCAATTATGTAATACATGGGTTTTATTAGCTACTTATTACATATTTCACAGTACACAAAAATCTATTAAGAAAACAATTATCATTTCATTATTCAACATATTAACATTACAAATATTATACCTTCATCTTGTACGCTGCACACAATGCTATGTTTCTGCATGAGTAGCTTAGTATACTAGATAGAACCCCATAATAGAATGCTATTTATATCAATGCATTGTTCAATGCACTAATTAGGGTATGATATTTATTGCAATGATCCTTGACACTTTTTTCGCAACATTATAATAAGAATCCCTTGTACACATATTTCATGAAAAGTACATACACATGTGATGTCATCAGTGATGTCATCAATTACATTTGTGATGTCATCTTTGATGTCGTGGGTGTTAGTCTTAGCAGTGCACGGTGGTGGCGCGAGTTATGGTTGCTTAGCTTACCATAACTGGCGAATTTCAAGGGTTTTTCGGTTTTACTTGGAACCATAACGTCCCTTTAACAAAGTTTTTTCACTGAATTTCATAGGTTTTTAGTAGCACAACTTAACCATAACGTCCCTTTAACAAAGTTTTTTCACTGAATATATATATATATATATAAGACACAGCCATGGTAGTGGCTGTGTAGTTATGGTTAAGTTGCTGTTTGCATACGAAGAGCACTTTTTGGGCGGCCTATAACTCCGCTCCCCCTGGTCGAATCCTCACCAAACTTTGCAAAAAAAGTATATGGGCTACTCTGAATTGTTTTGCAAAGTTTGGTGATATTTGGTCCGGGGGGGAACAGTTATAGGGGTGGTCCCAAAACATCTTTTTTTCCCATAGCCTGAATGAGGGAAAAACTTTGCGCACTCCTACAGGCCAAACCGCTGGATGGATTTTCACCAAATTTGCGGCAGGGGCAGGGGCTTGGTCCTGAAAGCGCGCTTTTGTAAATTTGGTGACAATCCATGCAGTAGTTTTCTTTAAAATGACCAAAAAGTAGGTCTAAAAAAATGAGTGATTTCTATGCCCGCTCCGCGGTCACACTTCCCTGTTCGCTCCGTGGACAAGATACCGATTGGCTAAGGGGCTGGCGTCATGAACGCAGACACGCAACGTCTCTGCTGATTGGCTGCAGTGAGGCGTTTTCTGCGTCAGATTGTTTGGATGAGCCCGACATCTTGGATCTGCCTACAGCGCGGCAGCGACCAGCGGCAAAGTGCTATTTTGGAAACTGTTTTGCTGTGTCAGAGTGCTTGGGGAGGTGCAGACATTAAGAGATGGGCGAAATACTGTATTTGTTCAGGTGGTAGGTGTTAATAATGTATTCCTTATGGCCGCCTTGTTCAGGATGTTTGTAAGTACATAAAATGAGGGGTCTCAAATGGATAGTACTTCAGTCCGTGCTGGGCGCAGGGAACTTGAAACTGGTGTTAGCGAACATTGAAATTGCGTACATGGAGTAGTTAAATGTTTTTTTTCTATGGATAGCATTTGCTACAGTTATAATGTTTCATTCTATGGGTGTTCTAATGATTTATAAGCGACCATGGGTGTAATGTGCTGCAGTGGTTGTGGCCAGGGCCAAGAGTCTTGGGTGCATGGCCGTAGGCCGTAGGCCGTAGGCCATTCTTCCAAGACTCTAGGCCCTGGCCACAGCCACCCTAGCATGTCACAGCTATTGATACACTTGTAGTACTGCTTATTGATCAGATGGTTGTGGGGAGTGTGCACAGTCTTGGGTCCATGGCCAAAGGCCATGGACCCAAGAACAAAGTTATAAGCACTGGAGTTATAAGCCACTGCACACCCATGCATTGAAATATCTATGGACATACACCTAAGACTCTAGGCCCTGGCCACAACCACTGCAGCATGTCAAAGCTATAGATACACCCGTAGTATCGCACATCACTTGGGTGGTTGTGGGGAGGGCCTGCAGTCTTGGGTGCATGGCCGTAGGCCGTAGGCCATTCTTCCAAGACTCTAGGCCCTGGCCACAGCCACCCTAGCATGTCACAGCTATTGATACACTTGTAGTACTGCTTATTGATCAGATGGTTGTGGGGAGTGTGCACAGTCTTGGGTCCATGGCCAAAGGCCATGGACCCAAGAACAAAGTTATAAGCACTGGAGTTATAAGCCACTGCACACCCATGCATTGAAATATCTATTGACATACACCTAAGACTCTAGGCCCTGGCCACAACCACTGCAGCATGTCAAAGCTATAGATACACCCGTAGTATCGCACATCACTTGGGTGGTTGTGGGAAGGGCCAAACCCAAATTTATACATAGTGAAGTTGGAAGCCAGAATGGGTGCGATATGCTGTGGTGGTTCTGGCCAGCCTGAACTGAAGTAATAAGCAGTGAGGTTATAAGTCAGCATGGGTGTGCTGTGGTGCGGTGGTTGTGTGCACGACCTACAGTCTTAGGTGCATGGCTCTGGCCATGCACCCAAGAGTAAAATTATAAGTAGGGAAATTATAAGCACCATGGTTTTGATATGCTACGCTGGTTGTGGGTATGACCTATAGTCAAGGTTGCTTGGCCGCAGGGTGTAGGTGGTAGGTTATACATCCAAGATGGTAGGCCCAGCCTACAGCCACTGCACCATATTACTGCCATAGATTAGACGTACAGATTGGAATATGTATGCCATGTGTGCAATTATATTTACTGTTTACTTTGCTGAGAATCCATATATTTCTTACATGACTTAAGTACTTGGCGAAAATATCCTTTTTTAATTTCTGTGATAAAAGAAAAGAGCATGTTAGTGTTTGTATTTCATGAAGACTTAGTACATTGTACAATAGACATTTTACCTTTTTTTTGGACCCTCATATTTAATTTACAAACCAGTGTACTGTGCATTTTGCTCAGTTTCTGTGTTTGTTTTTCTAATCCTTGGGTCTGGGGGAAAGAAATCCTTGTTGGATTAAAAAAAAAAACCTTTCTTTGCTATGCTACAAACAATTTCTTTGTTTTCTTTGAATGTGTCCTTGTTGTTTCTGATTAATGTTATGTCTGTTGGCTTGTTGCAGATTTTTAAAAACAGTTAGATACCTGTTGGCGTATTTTAACTGTGCATTTTTTCTTACCGATCTGTGGTATTCATTTATCTGTGTGGTTGTTATACACTCTTGGGCAGTTAGATACCTGTTGGTGTATTCTAACTGTTTATAGTCGTTTACTTGAATTTTTGTTACTGTTGTAGTACACATTAGTTACTAAATTATGGCTTTAAGAAGATTAAATGTGCATTTGTAAGATTAGCTGGCAATCTCTGCTTTAGAGTAATGGTGCTATCATTACATTCAAACCATCCACTTTTCTTTTTAATGTATGCAGTGTAGTGACCTGCATTGGTGGTAGCTCCTGCGTGGTAGATTATACCTATTGTTGTAAAGGTTTTCTTTCCAAGTGACACTTGACCGTGTGTGAATCCAGTCAGCTTGCAGTTGTTTTTGGTACCATCTGAATTGTAACGTAGAAGCATAACTATTATGTAGTTACTATGTGTTTGTATCAGTAAGGTGGAGCGATTATCTGAATTGCACATAGCACATAATCTGCCATGGTTTGAATTCTGTACAAGTTGCTGAAATGGAATGGATTCACAATTAGGTATGGATACATACACAAATCGCTCATTTGGGATTTGTTCCTGTATCACATTGTTACAGAGAGTGCATGTATGTATCCATATGTATGAAATCTGGAAGATTTCATTTATAGGTATGTTTTTGTTTTCCCGTACTTGTAGTAAGTACATTAGAAATTCTTGGGGATCTTCTTGTGATTTTATAGTGAATCTCACCATTCCAGCACAGTAGTCCAATTCTTGTCTTATTCCGTGAACACTGTACGTGTTGTCAGGATTATTTGTTGCATTTCTATGAAGGACTAACATTTGCAAACACAAATGGTCTTTACTGTGTAAGTAAATATTGTTAACAATTGGTGGCAACTGAAATAGAATATTCATTGCTACATTTGCATAGCAATTTACACCAGTTTCATTTGAAAATTTGAATGGACAACCTAGTTCTGTCTCTGAGAGCTTTTTTCTGTGTTTTTGTTCATTCTTTGTAGAAGTACCTAATTTACTTTCCCTGATAGGTTCTTCTTTGCTTGTGGTAAATGATGACGATTTAGCTTCTTTTGTTTTCTTTGAAGGATTTGCCATCAGATTTTGTTGTATTTCTGTTTGAATTTGTTTTCTTTTACCACGTTTTACTTTTTCTGGAACAGGATATTGTTTCAGATGGGGTGTGTACAGTGAACGCAGTCTATTGTATTCTAAAATGCAAGCAATAACAGCGTTCAGTTTACTTGCATCAAAGTTTATTAGAAATAGACTGTCAAGTGTACGTAAGCGTGATAGTGCTACGTAGCTCATACCTTCTTTAAAGACTGTGTTTCCTATATCTATCAATGTTTTGTCTAGGTTAAGACCTTGGGATTTATGAATGGTGACTGCATATGCAAGCGTTAGAGAAAAGTGTTCTCTACGTACATACATGTCTTTGTAGAGAAGGAATCGAGCAGTTGAGCACCCTATCCTTTTCACTTCTGAAAGTTTGTCAAAGCGAATATTGACAAACTGAATGTTGTTGTCATGTGGGTATGTTTGAAAGCCAACAACTGTACCCAGTGCCCCATTAACTAGCCCTTGCTCCACGTCAAGGTTACGTTTAAGCATTACTCTACAATTTAAGGATAATTTTAATATTTTTTCCAACCCAGCTGTGTTGGAGATTTAATTTTCTAAGGTATTTAGTCTTGTTGTGGCTTGCTCACACATGGGTAGTGTCATACCATGTAGGTCTAGTTTGTCTGTGGTGCAAATTTCCATTATTAGTTGCATTTCTTTTTTTAACATTGTTTCATTGAATTTGAAACAGCTTGCAAGAGTTGGCATTAAGGCTATACAATTGACATTTGTGAGCGCTAATTGTTCCATAACATCAGTAGCACATGCATTATCGCCGTAAAGTGCATGAATGTGCTGGATTTGCAATATTGCTTGTGCTTCCTGAGATAGTACACCAACTCTAATACTTTTTAAAATGTTGGCATAAGTGAGATCTGCAGATTGCTGCATGTTTTCAGTTAATTCTCTGTATTGGAAATGTTGCCAAAGGTTGACATTTCCTATGCTGCCAACAGTTTTACGGCAGAGTTTGTGTCCTAAGGTTTTAAAAATAGGTTCACCTTTTACTGGTGTCAATTGTAGAAGATCTCCAAAAACTATAGTGTGTTTCCCTGCAAAGAGTTCTTCGTACTTTGTTTTCAGTACCTCTTGCAATCTGAGGTGAATCAAAGCCAACATTAGGTTGGAGACCATGCTCACTTCATCTATTAGTAGCATTTTCATTTGTTTTAATATTCTGCGTACTTCCATTGCAGTTTCTGCAGAAAGTTTGTAATAGTCTAATTTGTTTTGGTGTTATACTGGAAGGAGTAGTAATCAGTGTAAAGTGACACCGCCTATTTTGTAGGCAGCTAAACTTGTGGGGGCAGTTACAACAGCTGACAGTTTGTTGAAGGAATTTGCTGATGATTTTGATTAAGAATGTTTTTCCTGACCCAGCTGACATACAGCAGTATAGGTTTGTAATTTTGGCAGGTACATTCTTTATTTTCATGTTGTAGACCATGTGCAATTTGTTTTGTTACTTCTTCAAAAATGGTGCGCTGACCTTTGTTAAGTTTTGCTTGTAGTACAGTTAAGTCTTCTAAATCTTGCTCATAGTCACACATGGTGTTTTCCAATTCTGTCATAGCTAATTCTGCCTCGTTTTCTATTAGTGGCTGTCCTAGTGGTTCTTGGCTTCCTGTTACGGAAGATTGACTACTGTCGGAAGTGTCCTTAGCTAGTTGGGCGTGAAGGTCTTCTTTGTGTTGCTGTTCCTTGTGCAATATTGTTTTGTAATGCATAAAGTTCACATCGGTGATAGTGCTTTCATTTGCTTTGAAAGTATCTTCATAGCAGTCATAGTTATCTAGTATTTCTTCCTCTTTTCTCCATGTTTTAACAAGTTGTAGCAGAGACATGTAATATAGTTCTTTCTTTTGAGGAGTTTTTAATGACAATTTGACATTATTAATTACGCTTCGTTTGTTAAGTTTCACTAAGCTGCCTTCACAATCTGTCACTCTATGTCTACCTTTGCTTTCATTGGGTTTTATATTTTTTTTGTATGCAAAGTGTTGACCTATGTGGTATAGACACATGCTTTCCAAAGTGCTACTCCTGTTCGATTGTATGTGTCTAGTAAATTGTTTTTTAAAATGTCTTGGCTGTTGGGATCATTTCTGGCAATTGTTTCTATGTCCTCATATGATTTTAGAACTCTTTTTCTAGATTTAGCAGGACAAAGACTTAGCCATACTATGTTGTCTGATTTTCCATACCAAGCAGTAAAGGTTAACCGATCTGCCGCTTCATAGGTGCCACATTCTCTTTGAGAGAGCATTTTTATGCCTAGGTTGTACAATATCTGAGATAGTGTTTTGTCTGATGATAGGTCATTCCAGAGGTCTTGAAGCTCTGTTTTTTCTGCTTTTGTTAAGTAGGCTGTAACATATTGTGCACCTGCAGTGGAATTGTCTGCAATGTTTTGCACATCTATGTTTGCATTCCATAAAAGGGCAATGATTGTATTGTAATCATTGATATATTTTGATTCTTCTGTTCTTCTTATGTAATACATGTTCTTAGGTGATTTACCTTTAACACTATGTCGAACTGAAGACATGAAGTTTTTCACTTCACCTGTTTCTGTAACTGGTCAAGGGAAACCAAAGCGGCATTTGGTATAGTATTTCCCTTTGCTTTTGTATTTGCGACGACAATATTTGCCACATTTGTGTCTTTGAACTTGTAAAATCTGTCCATGAAGGTCACTATGTGTCCGTTGTGAAGGGATTTCACAAGTGACATATTTTTGGATGAACTGCAAAACAGTGGCATCACTGTCGTGACCAAATTTAAGTGCACCATAAAAGCATGTGAATATGTGGTGCTCCTCTCGCTTGGTATTCTTTTCTCCAAAATAAGTGTTGCGCTTCTCCGAGGGTAGGAACAGTTTTATTACAAATAAAGTGTAGCATTGCAATGAAACGATTATGGAAATATCTTGACACATTAACTGGATCTAGAGAGTAAAGTTCTCCAGGTGTTAATATATCTATGTTGGTTTTGTTGTTGTTTGATATGCGTAGGAACTCATGTAAATCTTCCCATGCATATTCTGCACAACTTAGTGTAACAAACCAAGTCGGTGGTCCAAGGTTTCTGATCATACAGCGTACGTCTCTGTGCTGTCGGAACAAGTATTCTTTTGTACCATGCATGTTTGCAAACAGATTTGTTATACTTGATTGTAAAACCTCATCTTTTTCTTGTACTTTTTGTATTAATTGCGTAGCTGACATATTTTGAAAGTGGGTTCCAGATTTCAATATGTGTGCAACTCCGTAACATAGGGTTGCTAGTTCACTTTCAAAGAGTAGGTGCATTTTGTCTAGATCTGGGATCTTGCGAATAGATTTGTAATGAGCGGTATTCTGATGCCATAATCTGAGTGGGTCTACCATCATATCTTCTGCCTTTGCCAGTAGGAAATAGCAGAGGAAAAAGACGTGCTTCTATTTTTCCATATGCTCATTGGTGACCCTTTGGTTTGTCGCAATTGGTAAGTTTCTAGTGCATCATCTATGCTTTCATTGGAATGCAATGGATGAATTGTGTACTGGTCCAAAAGAGTGGATACTGCAGCAGGATCCATAAGTTCAAATTGACCAGTTTCTGATGACTCTTGAATTATTTCAGTTGTTTCCCTTAAGCTTTCTTGAATATTTATTTCTTTGTAGTATTCGTTATTGTCTTTCAGATATTGCAGGGCTTGCCTAACTTTATGTAAATCCAACAGTTGTTGCCAAATGTTTTTGTCTTTTGTTGGTACACCATTAACCAAGACAATTAAAGAATGCTGTATTGGACATTGCACTCCTAGAGTGTGTACATTTTCTGTTAGATCTAATGGCAAGTAAACTACTTTGCCATGAATGCCTTTCACCAATTCAGAGGGAGGTAATTTTGCTGTTTTTGGTTGAAGGCGTATAATTGCTTGAAATGGGTGAACTGTTTGAATTATGATGCTCTCATATAAATTGAGTTGTTGCAGGGGTTTTGGTAGTGGGAACAATTCCAAATTATTTGTGATAGCACATGAAGGAGTTTGATTGTTGTCCAGTTTTGTGGTGCAAAAACTGCAACATATTTGGGGTTCACTTATGTGGTATTTGTTGTCTGCTGCAAGGTAGAGAGCTAATTCAAACCATTTGGAATCTTCATTGTCTTCTATTCTGTATGATATGTCTATATTGTTTGTTTTTATTTTGTAAAACGTTCTGTGGCAACACACACACACACATGGTTTGGTACTTCAGCTGATGCACTTTTAAATTTTAGTATTTATTTTTGTATGTGTGTAATAGAAGATTGCTATGTGCAGAATTGTTGCTAGTCTTTTCTCAAACTATTGCATTTTGTAAGTGGCTTTCACTTCCACAATATTTTCTCTGGATACGGTCGATTTCTTGTTGTAGGTATTTGGGTGTACCATGCAGAAAAATTTTATTTAAATTGGCTAATTCTAAAGCTGGACTTTTAGCATAGTACATATTCTGTACACTAGATTTCTAACATTTGAATGGTGTATTGATATCCTTTTGATATCATGGAAGGTGCTTTTGCAAATAGGTCCTGAAATGCAGGCTAATGAATGTCCTGTAGTCCTGTGTATTTGCACACTGGACAGATATCCATATTGTGGAGCACTTTCATTTTAATTTTGTCTTTACCTTTCACATACTGATTGAGGAACTGATGTAAAGATTTGAAAGATTTGTTAGGAATGTCACACATTGACGTGCATGGCCATTTGTATACTGGACGGTCTAGTTCATTTGAATCGAGAGATAATTCTGAGTTTTCAGGGGATACCTTTGTACGCAGTGTTTCTTGTTCCATGATAGTATTATAGATTTTTTCATACCCTTGTCCACTGCTATGGGTGGCAATTGTGTTTGTTTGATTATGTTTGTATGCTTCTTCATTAAAATATGGTTCTGTGGTTGTTGTGTGACTCCATTCACCTCCAAAAATATTTAGGAAGGTTTTTTTGTTCACATTCTGTTTATTGACAAGTTTCTTTTGTAGTTTAGTACTTAGTTTTGTTAGTGGTTTCATCCTATTTAACACTAATATAAACAGCTTCCTTTTGAGAAGGATTGCACTGTCTACAAGAGCTTGTAGGATTAATTTTCAACGGTAGGTTTTAAGGGTTGAGGATTATTTCGGTCCTCTTCTTATTAGATTCTGAAGGACTCTGTGGTGAAACATTTGTGCTAAAATACTTATTTTACTGTGGGTTCTTGTTACTATGTCAGGATTAATAGGAGCATTGTTAGCAGTACTGGTAGCTGATTTTTTGTGAAGCATTTTGTGTTTCGTGCCACATTTTGATAGATGAGGTACAGTTTCGGTAGTTGAAGCTTCCTTTGTTTCGCTAAACGACTGAAATAGGTGTTTTGTTCCAACGTTCTCTACAAACTCTGCTACAGATTGATGCTTACTTTGGACACTTTTATTTTCATTTGCTTTATTTCTGTGTTCCTTTCTACAGAGTTGCTTTTTGGTAGGCATTCTTTGGGGTCTGTTAAAAAAATAGAAGGTATGGTTTGGTCTGTTGTACAATGTATGTGTGCTGTGTGGATAAGTGCATGAGTTTGATGGGGAAGCTGTTTGTGGTGGTGTGTGAATTCGCTTTGGCCTGTTATAATGAGTTGGGGAGCCTAATTTTCTGTTTGTATACTACTACACTGTGCTTCAGGTGAGACTGCAAAGTGAGCTAGTGGTATGATATGATATGATGATATGATATGGCATTTGTAACGGAGGAGAAGCATTAATACTAAATGTAATGGTATAACATTGAAACAGCTATTTCTTTTCTAGTTCTAACATTCTAAGGCTTCTGTATGTTATTTCAATTCCAAAAACAAAGGGATTTGTGAGCCACTCTGCATGTTATTCTGTGTTCAATAAATGGGGATTTGTGGGTAGAATGGTTCAGAAATCAATGTTTGTTTTGGTGCGCAAATTAAATAAATAACCCACACAGTCTCTTTGAGGAGCAGTAAGAATATAAAGGTAGTACTGTACTTACTTTTTTTTGTGGATTGACCAGGTTTTTTCTGATATGTCGTTTGCAGTGTAGATGCTGTTCATTTTTATGAGAGTAGTCTTCACTGTGATTGTAAAAAGAAGTTAGTAACTTTGTGTGTTTAAAGCAGGGATGTTACTGTGAACGTTAATTTTGCAACTTTCGTTGGTGTATTCTCCTTTGACTTCTCAACAGAGTGTATGTGTGCATTTCACTACACTATATACTGCCTTTGTATGTTATTTGCAGTATGTTAGTTGAACGCGATTCGCAAATTAGTACAATTTTTAGTTTATGAAAATGCCTTGTTTTTTTTTTAAGCTGTGTTGTCCATAGCAGAGAGGTTTGTAAGTGATAGGCCATTGTAGTAGATGGGAAAAAATTTACTACTTTCATGTTATAAGTACGAATTCGAAAAATCGGGAGACCCTCAGAGGGAGATGTGACCACACTAATTGGGAGCATTTATTTTTCTCATACGATCGGATTGGAAGCAGCATTAATGTAGGTGGTACACAGTAAAAAAATTGGACATTTTCTAATGGAAAATCGAGTTTCGCGCTAAATAGGGAGTGTTGTTACGTATGTATAGGTTATGGGGGAGACAGTAAGAAGTAGTGCGGTTTGTGAATGAAAAATCGGAAGTCTTGCACTTAAAGGGGGAGCGTTGGTATGTATTGGCTATGCAGATTTAGTGGCATTAATTTTTTTACATTAAATCATAAGGGTTGCACATGTTCTCTGATTAAAATATACATACCTGTACTTTATACTCATGCATGTGCACATGCATGGAGCTGTATGTAGAAATCCGCGACACTTGCACAGTAGTTTTTGGAAGTAGGTGCTTTGTAATGCTATGCGACTTGTATTCAGAGTGATCAATAGTACATTTGAAGTGCGAATTTTTGATGACAGAGTTAAATGTAGAGATGTTGCATGTCATTGGCGGATGGTTGTGGGACTGCTTAGCTGTGCCCAATGAGGGAATGGATTCGCGAGTGATGTCGAAAGGGTAGAAGGACTGGCTAAGAGTTACATGCCGCACATAGACAGCGCTTGTCAGTGGGTAGGGCGTGTCACATACGGAGTTCTACAGCAAATCCAGCATGGAAAGGGGACTGCAGCTATCAGACAATCAGATGTTCACATTGTTCTTTTGTGTCGAAAGACGGTGCGTATAGTGAAGATGGCAGAGGTGGAGAGAGTCAGGGTTTTGGTCCTTGGAGATATTTTTGTGCATGATTTACAGCACTATTCCAAAAGTAGGCATGTGGCACACAATTTCGATGTGAGAGGAGTGGAGGTGGTGTGGCGCGCTGAGAGTGATCACAATGTTGCGGCAATTCTCCAAGTTTGCAGAGACATGCGTAGGATGACCACTCCCCATGTGGTACTTTTGCACTAAGGTGCTTGCAATTTGGGCTACGTGAGTTCACGTAATTTGATGGAAGATTTGGAACAGTTGGTGCAAGAAGTCATTAACATCTTTCCAACTGCGAAAGTAATTTTTTCTGGGTTACTCCCTACAGGAAAATGGGACAACAGTTCTGTTTTCTGTCCTGATCAAACAATTGGGAGGTGTAACATCAATCGCGGCATGTGTGCTTTCATGTTACGAGCTGGTATGTTTTTCTGCAGCCACAGGAACATTGTTCCAAGTAATGCAGCTTATTTTGAAGCAGATGGTGTTGCTTTATCTTCTTTGGGAAATGCCATGTTCTTTTGGAGTGTAAGGCTTGCTTTGGAGAAGGTTCTGTAATGCTTGTAGGAGTAAAGTAAGAAGAACAAATATTTTAAAAAAAATACAAAATAACAGGTGTCTGTAAGGCATCTGCCAAAAAACAAAAAAAAACGGCTCTTTTCAGAGCCCACCTTAAAGGGGAAAAGGGGAATAATATTTAAATGTACAGTCGTCAAGCTCTGATGCTCTACGTGTCCGCGGGCATGGTGGTAGTCTGCAGACAGCGCGTATTACCAATGGGGATTCTGGGGTGGAGACGCATGCAAATGAGAATGTGCGAAGGTAGGGATTGGTCTCTAATGGTCAGTGGGTGTGTTCTGAATGGAGAAATTTACTGTGAACATCTTCTCCCTGACAGGACACCAGACAGCAATGGCTCTGTGTGCTCGAAAACAGATTATCTGGATTTTGGGAGACTCATGGATACAAAGGTTGATGGTGCATGCAGAAAGTTGCGGTCTATCTGCAGATCTTGGATTTCCTCATGTGGAAGTGCACTGGCATGTCGTGTGCGTGGAATGAGGTGGCTGGACTTGGTACCTCTCTGTGCTACTTTACAGACAGAGCTTCATCATGATATAATTATCATTCATTACGGAGGAAACAGTTTAGGCCATGTCTCTGGAATTTCTTTGCAATTTGCAATGAAGGAAGGACTTGCAAAGGTCATGGACATGTTTCCAAATTGCCAAATACTTTTTTCCCGTATTGCACAATGACAAAGATGGCTGCGTTCTTCTGCATTTGGTCCACAAATGGAGAAAGCGAGGCGCAATGTTAATAAAGCTGTTTGTGCCTTTCTAAGAGATGTTGGCATGCCCTCATTCCACAATGAAAACCTTTTCTTTCGCAGCACTTTTATTTTTCGCAGAGATGGAGTCCATCTCACATATTCTGGCAATCAGATTTTTCTTTGAAATGTACAAAATGCATTGCAACCTTTTTTGGATTCATAGTCACCTATTTGACAATCCGTTTGTTTAAAATCCATAGTTTTCAAAACACCCAAAACACCACCGAAAGGCTCTTTTCAGAGCCACCAATTACTCCCAGCGAAAAGTGCTTTGGTTTTGCTCCACTTGCACCCTCCATTTTTGTGCATCCCACGACTGTCCGCTGACATTTTGAGAAATGCGCGGGGGACTACAAACATCACTTGATAGTTCTACTGTTAAACTGAGAAAGGTGGCTCTGAAAAGAGCCTTTTTTGTAATTTTTGTTCTTTTCCAGTTTATTGCTTTTCAGCACACAACACACTAGGAGAGGAGGGCAAAGGAGGGTAAGGAAGGGACACCAAACAGAGGGATGAGAAAGGGCAGGTGGAGAGAGAAAGATGTAGGGTGGCCTTTACTTAGGTAGGGTGCAGTTCTTCTGGTGCTCCTTTACTGTAGCCTCAAAAGCACCATTCGAAAACTCTCCCCCCTGCAGAGTACTGAGTTGCAGTACATACTCAAAATTGTGACCTTCGAAAGGTAAGGGTCAACAGCATCATGAATGGCTTGTGAGGCAGAGTTCCTCCACCTCATTCTCTTCTTCTTCTTCTTCCCCGCTCTCTACATCCTCACCTGTATTTCCCTCTGCAGGCCCTTGTGGAGGTGGTGGCGGTGGAGGGTTTGGGGGTGGTACTGAGGCTAATAAAGCAACAGTAGCCATGGATGCCATAAGGATTAGTCAGCTAAAGTTTGCTACAGCTGTAAAGGCAGCACAAGTGAATCTGCTATAGCCAGAATCACCAAGAAGATGAGCTCGGGGGTGTGGCCATTTATAGGGGTGGAGGGCTGCGGCTTGTGACCTTATTGATCACTCAAAAGCGTTGCAAAAATTCCAAACATACATTCAAAGGTAGGGCCATTGTATGGGACGTGTGAAATGGTGATTTTATACTGTAAAATAATTTACCATGTTTACATAAGTTCTTTTGAAATGTTGCGGAAGCAGACAAACTGCGCAAATTAGTCCACACGCTCAGCGTGGGTGCAGTCACATGATGATGTCCTAAACACATCCGTGAAGGAAATGCGTGCCCGCTGGACAGCAAATGTAGAGTAAGGGACGTGCGCATGCACGCGGGTGTTCTGCGGACAGTGTTTGGGTCCTGAAAGTAATTAAAAGTGTGACACAAGTGACATGGACAGTTACGGACAGGCATGCTGTTCGCAGTACTTATGGGTGTAGTGCGCATGTGCGTACATGATCTGCTGACTGTACGGCCAGATACAGTGTCCTTAGGACACCTCCATTTTGTTTGCCTATGGACATGCCGGCCACCGCGCCTGTTCTACAGACAGTTCCATCTTGTCTAAGGACGGTACGGACAGGTATAGTGTCCTTAGGACACTCCCATTTTGTTCATTTACAGACATCCGGGATGACATTTACAGACATCCCAGACATCTGGTGTGTTCTAAGAAATTTTTTTATCTTGTTTGTGAGCAGTACAGAACAAAAGTGAAGGGGCTACACATGTGATGTCATCAGTGATGTCATCAGTGACATTTGTGATGCCACCTTTCATGTCCCGGGTGGTAGTGTTAGCAGTGCACAGTGGTGCGGGCAGTTATGGTTGCTTAGTCTACTATAACTGGCAAATTTCAGGGATTTTTCGGTTTTACTTTGAACCATAATGTCACGTTTATAAAGTTTTTTTAGTGAATTTTACAGGTTTTTAGTAGCACAACTTAACCATAACGTCCCCTTAACAAAGTTTTTTTTAGTGAATATATATATATGTATACTTTCTTGATGCCTTATAGAATTTCTTAATTTGTATTTGTATTTTATTTCTTTATAAAGCACAAAGAACCAGGCCCAGGGGCAACCGGGTGCATACTCTTGAAAACATGTTACAGCAAATAATTACATTACATTAAGTACATTAATTACAGAATTAATTAATTACAAGGAAATTACACACAATATACAGTAATATACAGAAATATACAGAAAGAGTACCATAGCAGATTGTAGTGTAAGTACAGTGAGGTGCATAAGCATGACCTAAAACACACAAGAGTACTAGATAGAGTGAGGGTCTCATAGATCATGGGAGAACAGCCAAGTTTTGGCGTTGTTCTTGAAGGATTGGAACGATGGTTCAGTTCTGATGGGAGTGGGAAGAGTGTTCCAAAGTTTGGAGGCTAGGACAGGGAAGCTCACCCCGCCCGCTTTTTGGAGTTTAAATCTAGACAACGTGAGGCTGTGAGTTTGGGCTGCTCTAATTGGGCGAGATGATGTGTGTAGTGTGAGGCGGGCAGACAGGTAAGGTGGGGCATTGTTGTTAAGACATTTGTGAGTCAAGGCTAGCGTTTTCAGGGCAATTCTTTGTTTTACCGGGAGCCACCGTAAGTCCGATCTGACAGAGGAGATATGGGAACATCTCGGGATGTTTAAGGCTGCCCTTAAGGCAATATTTTGTACAATTTGCAGTTTATTGAGGTTAGACTGGCTGGTCCCTAGGTAAAGAGCACTGCAGTAGTCAATTTTGGCCATGACGAGAGTTCTGTGGAGGGTGATGCAGTTGGTCGAGTTAAGGAAGGGTCTACAAGCGGTGATGAGTTTGCAGGTATAGGCAGATGCTGACCTAACTGCATTTGTTTGTCTTTTCAAGGAAAGCGTGGAGTTAAGATAGACGCCTAGGGTCTTGGTGTCTTTGGAAACCTTAATATCGTTGCTGTCGATGGTGAATGACTTGTAGGTCTGGTCTAATTTGTTAAGCCGATGGTTGGAACCTAGAAGTAGGAGCTCGGTCTTATCATCGTTAAGGCAGAGTTCGTGATGTGCCATCCAAGCCTGAATGACCGAGTAGATATCATTGAGGGCTTTGGTGTCAGCTGTGTAGTCTCCCATGATAGGGATGAGTATCTTGGTGTCGTCCGCGTAGTTGGTATAGGAGACACCCAGATAGTCAAGCACGTCGAAGAGGGGCTTAGTGAATACGTTATACAACGTAGGGGATACACATGATCCTTGAGGAACGCCACAGTGAATGGGGGAGGAGTCAGCTGATGCCGTAGGAGAGAAGACCCTCATAAATCTATTGCTCAGGAATGAGTGGATCCAGGCATTGGCAGAGTCAGAGAAATGGGCTGCGGATTTAAGATGTTGGCATAGTATTTGGTGGTTGACCAAATCAAAAGCCTCAGAAAGATCGAGGAGAAGGAGAAGGGCTGAGTTCCCATTGTCCTTTAGTGAATCCATCTGCGTTTTTAAATCAATCAAGGCTGATTCTGTGCCGTGTTTAGGGCGGAATCCTGATTGTCTCAAGCCTAGAAGATTGTTTAGTTCGAGGTAATCCTGAATCTGCAGGTAAGCTGCACGGTCCAAGATCTTCAGCAGGAATGGGACTGTTGTGATTGGTCTGAAGTTAGTTGGGATGTTAGGGTCAAGGGTAGGTTTTTTGAGGAGTGGGATAACCCAGGCATCCTTTAGGTTATCCGGGACAATACCGGTCTTGAAAGAAGCATTTATGAAGGCTGTAATGAAAGGTGCTAATTCATGAGATGTATCCTTGATAATGGGTGCTGGGCAAGGGTCACCTTGGCAATTGGATGTTTTTAAGTTGTTTATGATTCCCTCTACTTCAACGGTGGTGAGTGGGGAGAAAGAGAAAGGTTTATGAGAAGGATTAACTTGGTGAGTATTGAGTGTGGGTGTGGTCAGTGGTTGGTCCGACTGTAAGGCATTCTGTTTGTCTCTATTTTTAGATTGGAGGGTGGCAATTTTACCCAGGAGAGCTGACTGAATGTTTGTGCACCAAGAGCTATCTTTAGTACAGGAGTCGGGGGGGGGCTGCAGGTGTCTCAAGTTCCTTGAGAATATTAAAGAGTTCCTTGGTGTTAGACTGGGCAGACATAATGCGGTTGTTGTAGGAATCTTTTTTTGCCTGAAGTAGAGCTACTTTGTAGTTAAGGGTAGCTATCAGGAGACCGTCTTTATGGGCGTCGGAATGGTGACTTCTCCAATGTGACTCTGCCGTCCGTTTCTCTTTGCGTAGCACTCTGAGTTGGGGAGTGAACCACGAGTTGAGGTGAGCTCGTTGTTTGGGTTTCCTCAGTTTGAGTGGGGCAATAGAGTTGATGGCTGCAAGCACAGACTGGTTGTACATGTCGGCTAAGATGGTAGGGTCTGTACAAGTGTCAGGAGCATTGTTTAGGGTGGGAAGGATGAGTGGGAGTAATTTTACCGAAGTAATGTTCTTTTTATTTCTAGTGAGGGTGGCTGGGCCGACCGGAGGCATAGGTAGTAAGGCTGCTTCAATACTGAAGGTGATGACGTGGTGGTCAGACCAGATGCAAGGGGCGTTGGAACGTACGCTAATATTGCAATTGGTGTCACTGAGCCAGTCAAGGGACCGCCCTTTAATGTGGGTAGGTTCCTGTATGTGGTGTGAAAATCCTAAATCTGATAAGGTATTAGCAAGGTCGAGGGCCGCAGTATCATTAGGGTCTTGGTGTCCTAGGTTGAGGTCGCCAAGAATGATGGTTTGCGAGTTAGACTTTGCATTGTCGAGTGCTAACGCAGCGATGTCATCCACAAAGGATGTGGGTGGACCAGGGGGTCTGCATATGAGGTGGATGGTGACCGTTTGGTTGGCTGACAGTCCGAGTTTGACAGAGAGTACCTCTGCGGATTCCACCTTAGTGCTTGGGATGGTTCTGAGTCCTAATGAGTTTCTAGAGATAAATGCAATTCCTCCACCTCTCGAGGTGCGATCACATCTGATAATAGAGTAATCTGTGGGGATGGCTAGAGAGAGTGCAGGGCCAGATGCCGCGTGTAACCAAGTCTCAGAAATGGCGATGAAGTCAAGTTCCTGAGTCTTGATGAGATCAGCGATGTCCAGAGCATGGGCAGCTAAGGACCTTGCCTTGATCAAGGCAGCTTTGATTAAACCAGCGTTGCTCTTAGACGCTGTGTTGGTCTGAGGGTGAGAGGGCATAGGTGAAGTGGGTGTTTGTAGGGGCGGGCTAAGCGTCATTGTTTTCGAATGTACGTTCGGGTACATAGGGTGACCCTTCTTGCCCATGAGTCTGGAGCCTAGTCGTTCGTTCCTGAGAGCGATGGAGCACGGTAGGTTAGGAGAAGGATTTTTGGCGAAATGGGCAAGCCATAAGGCCGGATCGTTATTGTAGATGTTGCTGTTTTGCGGTGCAATACTTAGGTAGGAATCAACGAGTCTAAGTGTGGAGTCCATGGGTGTGGTGTGCACGGCGCTGAGTGCAGCTAAGTTGGGTGGTAGGTATAACGTCCAGGTAATTGCCCACACTAAGAGTGGTACTTGTAGTAAGGGAAGCAGTGACTGTAGGGAGGCCAGGTGTGGTAACATGTTACCGAGATTAAAGAGGGGAGGGGCACAACGTTAGTAGGGCGGTCACAAGTTAGAGTTGCAGGCACTTAGTTAGCTAGGCAGAGCGAGCACAGGCAAAGCTGATAGGTGCAAAACGGGCAGTTTCAGATATGCAGCAGCAAGGCAGGCATAGGCTAGTAACGAAATAGCTGATAATGTGCAAAACGGGCAGTTTCAGATAAGCAGCAGCAATGCAGGCATAGGCTAATATCGAAATAGCTGATAAGGTGCAAAACGGGCAGTTTCAGATATGCAGCAGCAAGGCAGGCATAGGCTAATATCGAAATAGCTGATAAGGTGCAAAACGGGCAGTTTCAGATATGCAGCAGCAAGGCAGGCATAGGCTAATATCGAAATAGCTGATAAGGTGCAAAACGGGCAGTTTCAGATATGCAGCAGCAAGGCAGGCATAGGCTAGAATCGAAATAGCTGATAATGTGCAAAAAGGGCAGCTTCAGAAATGCAGCAGCAATGCAGGCATAGGCTAGAATCGAAATAGCTGATAAGGTACAAAAAGGGCAGTTTCAGATATGCAGCAGCAAGGCAGGCATAGGCTAATATCGAAATAGCTGATAAAGTGCAGAAAGGGCAGTTTCAGATATGCAGCAGCAAGGCAGGCATAGGCTGACATGTAATATGACCAAGTCAAAGTGGGGCGGATACTAGCACGTTAGCAATCAATGAGGACCTATACATAGTCAACATACAGTGCAAATAGTCAGTTGGACAAAAACTCTACATGCCCCCGCTATATAAATGATTATCCCGAAACTGATCATTGCTGAATATCGACGGTTGAAGTTCAATCAGGTTAATACCCTTCAGATTCTTGGGTCCAGATGGTGCCATTCTGGATTACTTCGTAGAGCTCAGGCACTTTTCTCAATGGCATTGCGACAGCATCTCCTGGCACTCTGGGGCTTTCCACATACTTTGCTTTCCGGATTGGCCCTGCTGTGCGCGACCGAAGAGCGCGGCCTGAAGGAATTCTCTGGTCTCTGCATCTCTTCTATGTATGTCTCTATGTGACGTTACGAGCAATGGTTAGTGACAATACCATTCTTCCTTGCCATTTATTGGCTCTGCTTCTCCAGGGATTTCATAGAAAGGGCCATCATATTTTCTTGTATTCAGGTATGGTTTTCTTAATGGAAACCTTGCCTCCAGGAGTCTCTGTGTTGTCAGTATTTTCATTGCATTGGTACCGCACAAAGTCCATACTCTGCTCTTTGTTGGTTCAGCTGTTCTGTATATGTCACATACTCTTGTTTCCAACATACAGGTAAACGCGGCGGGATGGTTGAGGTGAGAGTACTTAGCTCCTCCTCTACAGTGTGTAAGGTAGAAGTGGTTTGGTGTGGCAGGCTAAGAGCACATTTAGATTCAGGTTGGTGGTGTGGGCCAAATATGTATATAGGTTTAGGTTTGGTTGTGCCAGTGACGCAGGTTAAGAGCACATCTGGATTTGAATGGGTATGACAGGCTAGATGCACATCTGAATTCGATTTGGTGGATCAGGCTAAGATGCACACCTAGAATCAATTTGATAGGGTGGGCTACAAGGCATGAATCAATTTGGTGGGGCAGCAGGCTACAATACACACCTAGAATAAATTTGATAGGGTGGGCTACAAGGCATAAATCAATTTGATGGGGGAGCAAGCTAAAATACACACCTAGAATCAATTTGATAGGCTGGGTTACATAGCATAGTTCAATTTGGTGGTGAACCAGGCTAAAATACACAACATGAATCAATTTGGTGGGACAGCAGGTTAATATACACACCTAGAATCAATTTGATATAGCGAGCTACACAGCATAGATCCTATTGGTGGTACAGCAGGCTAAAATACACAGCATAAATCAATGTAGTGGGGCAGCAGGCTAAAATACACACCTAGAATCAATTTGATAGGGCAGGCTACACAGCATAGATCAATTTGGTGGTGCAGCAGGCTACAATACAAAGCATAAGTCAATTTGGTGGTGCAGCAGGCTAAAATACATAGCATAACTCAATTTGGTGGTGCCACCTAAAATACTCATATGAAGTCTATTAGGTGTAAGGCATGTGTGAGCCCCTCAGAGCTCGGTGGTTGTAGATGCCTGCAATGTCACTTTAAGCTAAGGTGAGGTGATCATGAAGCCTTTTGGAAGGTGCGTTGCATGTCCTTTGAGGACCTTGGTGCAGAAGGGGCTGCTGGATGGTGCGTGCAAGTGAATGGTGTAGGGACAGTGAGCAGTAGATAATTTACTGGGTCATGTGTCCATGGCAGACTGACCAATGTGCCGTTCCTCGCTCTCCCATGTTCAGACCGGCTCAGACAGGGGCCTTGGTAATGGGGCTTGGGGAGGAGGGGCCATCCTACCACCTGTCAGTGACCCTGATTGAGTTTTCACTGCAGTAGCATAAAATCAGAAGGGGTCAGCAGCTCTATGCTAGATTGATCGCTGTGATGCAGCAATGTCTGCCATTGTTTAATTGGCTTTGCACCAGCCGTGTTATAGATTGTATGGCACAAACATCTGGGACCAAATGCAACATGTAGGGGCTCCAACTTCTGAGTAAAAGCTGTGCAGCACACAAAAACTCCTCACTTAGCAGTGGTGCAGAGTATCACTTCTCTCTGCTTTTCCAAAATCATTATTTTTTTATATTAATCTTTGGAAGAGAGGATCAGGCAGCTTCTCCAAAATCAGAAACTGTTGTTTACTTCTGCAGACAGCTTGGGCAAAATGGATTTGGCAGGGTTTACAGAGGTCACCCCTTGCTTTTCCATCTGCTGCAGGCATTCAGGTTAGATACCTGTCTCCATGATCCATACAGTGCTGTGTCGGGATCACTAATGTTTCCATCTTCTCGCAAATGGAAAAAATACTCTACATTTACAGTTTTCGTCAATAGTTTTCTTAGATGTATTGATTTTGGATGTGTCAGTTATGTGTGGCCACCATTGCTATTACATCCTACACAGCCTTTACCGAAACGTACATGATTAGGAAACCATGCCATAAGCAAAGGCTGTGCTTAACACCTGGAAGCTACCTCTTCTACAATCTCATGTTGCTGTAAAATATTCTGTTATATATTATTTTGCTTCAGATGGACAAATCAACCATGAAGCATTATGCAACATTTCAGTAGGTTTCCGAAGTGATTCATCTCCAAATTGCATTTAAGTCTTTGAAATTTCAAACAATATTTAAGTTTATGTTGGTATGTGTTTCCTAAGCAAATATTTCTCAGACAATTTGGAAAAGTACATGAAAACTCCTTTAAAACCTCCAAATTCTTAAAGCACAAATTTGCTGCAATAGTTGTTTATTATTGAACTCCTTTCAGCCAATCAGAATGCTGCAAATGCTGCCAATAACTACTGCTATCGACTGAATTCCAAACATGCTGACATCATAAGCCGAAAAGAAAACAACAGAAAGCACTGTTCTGCATTCCAAAACATCAATGTAAGCAATTAATGCAAAACGATTTCTATCAACAAGAAACGTCCTCTGTGGAATTAAAGCGTTTGTCATTGTCCCTTCACGTGACAGACAACATGAATTTAATGGATCAAAGCAAAGGATAAAACATCGACAAATGCCTAATTTTTCGTACAGAAATATGTTCTAGTTCAACCAATTACTTGCTGTATCAAGTTCTGCTTGTTTGTAGCCCCGGGCTAAACATTTCTCTTTCATGACCTGTTGTTGGGCTAAACAGTCATCGGGGTCGCTAACAATCTTCTTAACCCTTAGGAGTTGACTATATGGGAGATTCTTGAGTAGACTGGGCTGGTGAAAACTCAGACGATGTAGAAGGTTGTTACGATCAGTTGGTTTACGGAAGATCGAGGTGCTGTAGCATGTGGTCCCCTTTATGATGGAAACATCCAAGAAGGTAATTGTGTCATGCGAAATTTCTCTCGTGAATTGGATCCATTGGTCTATGTTGTTGAGATATTCAAAGAAAGTGTCGAAGGCTATACTGGTGCCCCTCTACACTCCAAAAATATCGTCAATGTAACGAGTCCATAGATGAATGTCATTCTTCCAAAGCTGATTATTAAGTACATTATCAGTCTCAAACTTATGCATAAAGCTATTGGCATATGAGGGTGCCATAGTTGCCCCCATGGATGTTCCTGAGGTTTGGAGGTAAAACTGATTGCGGTATTGAAAGTAAGAATTTTCTGAAATGAATTGTAAGAGGGCTAGTATGAACTCTTTCTGTGCTCGGATTTCAGATGCTTGTAACAGTAGCCATTCTACAGATTCTATCCCGAGGTCATGTGGTATAGATGTATAAAGGCTTTTAACGTCTATAGTGAACATCAAATCATCCTGTTCGGGAGTTATAGAGTTAAGTTTCTGTAGGAAATGGGTGGTATCACGAGTATATGTGAAGGTTTTTTGAATCAGAGGGTGTAGAAAAAAATCAATGTAGATGCCCAGTGGTTGGTTGATGCTTTCCATGCCTGCAACAATGGGTCTTCCTGGTGGATTAGTGGTGTGTTTATGAATCTTTGGTAAAGTGTAGAAATTAGGAATCCTTGGGTGGTCGTTGAGCAAAAATTTAAGGGTGTGTTCGTTTATCCATTCAAGTTCGAGAGCTTTGTCTAGTAGAGTCTTCAGGTTCTGCCTGATCGTGACAGTAGGATCATGATCTAAGGTGGCATAAATCATCCTATCTTGAAGTTGCCTGTTACATTCTGCATCATAGTCAGCCGTGTTCTGTATAACCAACGCCCCACCTTTGTCCACTGGACGGATGGTTATGTTCTTGTCACTATACACGTCTTTGATGAGTCTCATCTCGTGGGGTTTCAGATTTTGTGTGGAGGATTCTTGTAGCTAATTCTCTCCAAGTCACGGGTAACCAATTTCTGGAAGATGTCGATGGATGGAACAGTGATGGATGGCACAAAACCGCTCTTCCTTCTAAATTCTTGGAAATCTGGACCATCAGATGGTTTCTCTTGGACTTCTAATTCTTCAAAAAAGACCTTCAGTTTCAATTTCCTAATGAATTTGTAGAGCTCAATTTTTGTGTCGAACAGAGTGGTACCATAAGTGGGTACAAAACTCAGCACTTTTTGTAACGTGTCCTCCTCTGACCTGCTCAATGGTCGGCTGGATATATTAATAACTAGGTTTTCCTTAACTTGAGTCTGGTTTGTTGTTTGTTCTTTGGGTTTCCTCCTCCCCCTGCGGGTCCTTTTGGGCGGGCGCCTACAAAAGCCGAAGAGGAAGGTGCTTGAGCTGCAGACCGGTTGCTGTGTTGAGCTCCTCTATTGTCTGTTCCATGGATGTTTCGGGATCTCTCTGGGCTTCTGAATCAGAACTAATGGTGTAATCTGATGTGTATTTAAAAAGTTTCTTGGGTGCTAGAGGACCATACCGTTCCATCCATGTGTAGACTTCATCATTAATGTAGTCGTAGGTATCACGTTTAAACTTTTTGACCTTTTTCTGTTCGAGTTCTGTTTTGTAGTCTTCAAGCTTGGTGTTAATGTCTAGCAAGATGGTATCATATTCCTCCTTTCCTAGTGAACCAACTAGTTCTTACTCAATATCTTCAATCTCTGTCTTAAGCGTCGTCAAGTTCTTGGAGAGTTCTTGGATGGTTAACAGAATAAGATCTAATGAACATTTGTTCAAGATTGCCTCCCACTTGCGGACAAACTCCTTACTTTCTTTACACAGGGTTGGTCGATGTAATCGCATGTAATTTTCTGTTGATCTCTTTGCGTATTAGGTATTCTAGCTGTCTGATCTGTTTCGCAGGATCCTTAAGTGAAGTTCCATGTGTGCCAATCGATGTGTCACTGATTAATCTTACAATGCTTTTCTTACATTTCAGCCTATCTACTGAAGGCTGCGCCTCCGCGCTGACATTCTCTGGGCAGTTTTCTGCCTACCTCATGGTTCTCATTTACCAAGCCACTTTCTATGCAAGCATTCCACCAATTTCTCAGTTAATGCTTTCTGCATCTCTTGTCACCGTCAACCTCATTATAAACAGACCTCTCATTGCTCTTTCTCTTTCTGTTTTATATTCTATGTATCAATCAATCTCGACTTCTTCTACCACTACAATGATTGGTATGTTACTTACATTTTTTATGCGAATGTGCATTTTGATACACTGGGCCTCATTACAAGTCATGCCGGTAAGGGAAAAAATGATGGCGGTATGTAAATACCGGCATCATTTAACGTTTGGTAGCATTCTGACCCGCAAACCCGGTATGAACGGCACCGTTATTTACGGTGCCGCTAATAGCGGCATAGGCGCGTACACGCGCCTTTTCAGGTAGTAAATACCGGCATGCCGGTAATAGGGGGTAATCACAACCCACGCAAACATGCAAATACCGGCATTGCGAACACGGTAACAACGGGCTGCATGATGACGGAAAAACAGGCATCGCGGACCACCCGCAAACAGCAACCAAGATACAAGTCAGCTGCCACAGGTGCACACAATCCCCACAGGTGGAGTCAAAGGAGGCTGCGCCAGTATGAACTGAGCACACCCACACAGCACAACCCCCCCCAGGTGTAGGCAATGCAGAGTGGGCCAGTACAAAAGGAGTACACCCACACACCACAACCCCCCCCCCAGGTGTAGGCAATGCAGAGTGGGCCAGTACAAAAGGAGCACACCCACACACCACACCCCTTCCTACACCAAAATGCTACCACTAGCATTTGCAATCATGGCGCAGGAGAACATGCCTATACTGCTACAACTACAGCAACAACAACAACAGCAGCAAGAACAGGCAGCACAGAGGAGACGCAGGAGGAGAAGGAGGGTGAGACAGGCCCAGCAACTACCACCAGCGCAGCCACCAGCGCCTCGTAGGCAGCCACCAATCCCTCGCACCAGACCCAGCCCATTCAACCTAACCCCTGAGCAGATCCACACCCTGTACCAGTTGGACTGTGACACCATCACCACCATAGTGGACATGATACAGAACGACATTGCCAGCCACATACAAATACGCACTGCCATCCCCCCACTACTGAAGGTGGTGTCTGTGCTACACTTCCTGGCCACAGACACCTACCAACACACAGTGGGCCAGCTGCATGGCATTTCACAACCACTATTCTCACGCATGCTGAACCAAGTGCTGGATGCCCTCCTGAAGCACGCAAGCACCCACATATCACTACCACGGACTGCCCAGGAGATAGCTGAAACCAAAGTAGGCTTCCATGCACTGGCAGGCATGCCCAAATGTGTCAGTGCCATCGACTGCACCCATGTGGAATTGGTAGTCCCCCATGCCACAGAGGCGGTGTACCGCAATCGCAAGCAATACTACTCCATCAATGTGCAAATGGTATGTGACTCCAGCAAGATCATCAGTCATTGCTGCGCCCGATTTCCTGGATCCACACATGATGCCATGGTACTGCGCAACTCCAGGCTACCCCGTCACATGGAGCGACATGCTGGACCACGTGCCTGGCTGCTCGGTGAGTTGCACAACAGGCCCATGGCCATGCTGTGGGGTACTCATGTGTGCGGATGCAGAAGGGGGGGATAGTACAGCTGGGTGGGAAAGGGGGGTGGTAGTACACCTGGGTGGGAAAGGGGGGGATAGTACACCTGGGTGGCAATAGCCAGTGAGTGTAGAATGAATGCAGAGCTAAACACTCCTCACCTGACACAGCCAAACTGCAAATGACACATCACTGGGCCACATATCACAAATGATGCAAATGGATGACAACAAGTAAGAGGCACAACCAGGCCACCATGGTGATGGCAAGCAATGCATGACTGAATAGGATGGCAACTGTGCCAATGCGGCCAGTGTGACCATGCATAGCAAACAGTATACTGCATGATTTGGAGGCTAAACATTGTCGCACTGCCACAGCACATCTGCCTCAGCATGCATGCTTACACCCTGCATCATCTATTCAACCCCATCCAGTGTTCCACACCTCTTTACAGTATACATTCCATATAGGTGACTATTTGGTACACGTACAGGGACATGTGCATGCTCACACCTAATAGCTGCTGCCATGACCGTGCTCCCTGAAGGTGTCAGTTCAGAGTGACACACACCTATTTGTATCTGATTGCAGGTGATGGAGGATATCCCTTGAGGCCGTGGCTACTTACCCCTGTGAGGAAACCGCAGAACAGCCATGAAGAGGAGTATAATCATGTGCACGCTCAAACCCGTGTTGTGATTGAGCAGACCTTTGGCCTGTTGAAGGCGCGGTTCCGCTGCCTAAGCAGGTCTGGTGGGGCACTCCTGTATAGGCCTGAGAAGGTGGCAAAGATCACCATGGCCTGTGTCATGCTGCACAACATGTGCGTCTGAAGGAATGTACCACTGCCACCTGACATTGACATGCATGGCCCGGGTGAGGATGAAGTGGATGGAGATGGAGGCGAAGGAGCCCCCCTGCCAGTACGTGATGCACGGGACGGCCATGCTGTACGCCAAGCACTAATTGACCAATACTTTTAAGACACAGGGACCATGAATGACTTTTGTCAGTCAGACACTGGGCCAATGTGAACATGCACAAAGGGAATGTTGTAGTTTGGACACTGAACACCGTAACACATTAAATGGATGCACACCAAAAATGACAATGTCCAGCCAGGGATTGTTCTCCAGAAAACTTGTGTATTATATGAAAGTGCAAAACTGTGCCCACTCCCCCTCCCACAATCCCAAAACAAACTCCCTCACCCACCCCACAGATCCCAAATGTCCCCATGTGCGCAACAAACAGTGTTGCCTTCACCAATGTTACTCCTCACATTTTTTCCAATGTTCAGAAAGTCACTTTTTGGCGACTTTAGGGTCTGGGGGTTCCATGGCCATGCGCCGTGCGCTCCTGCGAGTTAAGCGCACAGGGCTAGATTGAACAGAGGTGGAAGGTGTTGACGTGGTGGATGTGTCAATTGTCAATCCCCTTGCAGACCCATAGTGTGGCTGCTGCACTTGCCTGATGTTGGCTAGTAGGGCCTCGGTCAGTGACCCCATGCGCTGCCTGAATGCAGACGTGGACGCCTCCACGGCAGCTGTATTTGCAGCAATGGTCATGGCTATGGCCTTCATGGCCTCATTACCGGCAACGACCTGTTGCTGCATAATCTGCAGCATCTCGTCTTGGTGGGCCTCCACCCTTGCAAGACGGACCTCAAAGGTGGTTTCTGTCGCAGGTGTACCGGTGGCTGGTGGGGTGGTGGAAGGCAGGGTGATGGAAGGCAGGGTGGTGGAAGGCAGGGTGGTGGAAGGCTGGGTGGTGGAAGGCAGGGTGGTGGAAGGCTGGGTGGTGGCAGGCACCTGCGTGGGGCCCTCGTCCTGGGCACTGTCGTCCGCGAAAATGCCGATGTCCGAATCTCCTAGGTAAGAGTCATGGAGACATGGCTCATCCAGGCTCTCTGTCTCCACAGGGGGGGAGGGGGTTCCAATGGGTGTTGGGCTGGGCAATCCCAAAGATTCTTTGGCCTCTTCGGCCACCTCTGTGGACACCACGTCCGTGGTGGCCGGTGGTACAGCTGGCACTATCGCAGCAGGTGCATCCCTGCAGAGATGATGCCTTGCGTGGCACACTGGGAGTGGTCGCAGGCAAATTTTCAGAGGAGGGGGTTGCGGTGGCCCTGGTCCCCTTGCGTGCACTGGATGTGCTTGACCCCCTGTCCTGGGTTTCACCTTCCTCATCGGTGCCTGGGGGATAGAAGAGATGCAGGTCATCAGTGAGATTGCCAAATGGCAGCTGTGATTTGTTGCAGTGTAATATCTTGATACATTCAGGCATGATTTCATTTCTGTTGTGTGGCATTTGGTGTACTGAGGGGACATGTTGGCAATGATTGCATGGCTGGTGGCAATGGATTGTCTAGGTGGGGGGGGACATGGGCATGGATGGGTCATGTTGCACCTCTGTTGGGTTTACATATTTCACGCAGCATGCATGTGGTGCAGGAGGTGGCAATCAGTATTCTGTTGGTGAGTTGATGTTGCCTTGGGTAAAGGAATTGCCTTGCCTAATCGGACTCCCACCTCACTTGTGTCACATCATGTTTTGTTATTGGTGGATGTGATGGTTCACTCACCTTCCTCTGTTGTGGTAGCTGCCCCGAACTCCTGCTCTCCGATCCCCTCTATGGATTCTGGATTGATAAATCCACTTGCAATCTCCTCCCATGTGGTGAGCTTAACAGGGGAGTGTGTGCCACCACCTGTCGCCATTGCGGCCCTCCAGTTCTCCGCAAGGATCTTCCGGACACGGAGGCGAAGGTCGTCCCAGCGCTTTCTGCAATCCCGGACACTCCTTGGGGTGCACCCCAATGCTGTTACCCTCTGCGCAACCTCCTGCCACACCTGTTTTTTACACGTTTGGGCCGCATGCTTCAGGTCCGTGCTTCGGATTATGTCAGCATGCTGTTGTAGGGTTTCCGCTAGCATTGTCAATTCTGCATCTGAAAAGCGCTGCTTCCTCTTCCTTTGTGAGCTTTTTCCAGTGGCCTTTGACATCCTGGTTGTGTTTTGGCACTCAACAACACGGGTGTAGTGGTAGTAATGGAGGATGGCAATGGATTGTGTTTTTAAAGATGGCCGCCGGCCCATTTCCCGTTCCTGCGCGATGACGTAATTTCAGGTCCGTTTTTTGCGAACACGGTAATAACATGACGGTATTACCGTGCCAGTATTTACGGGTTAGTGTGAGGCGGTAGCGCAATGGGCGGGCCCCACAATGCCGGTATAGGGGGCTTGGAGGCCCTTTACCGGCATGGCGGTATTGCCACTACCGGCATGGGGGAACGCGCGTGCTCACGCACTCATGATGACCCGCAATTAGCGGGTTCATACGTGCACGGACACGCTCATTCCGGCATGCCGGTAATGAACCCGGTTTTACCGGGCAACTCGTAATGAGGCCCTCTGTCTTTTGGATGTTATGAAATCGTACATGTTAATTGCAGACTTGCCCCGATGAAGGATTTGTAAATCCGAAATGCATTGGCAAAAATGTTCTGGTCTGATGTAAAATGCTAGTGGCTTTTTTCCTCCTCACTAAGAAGATATTAGTGATGCCTCATATCAAGAGACGCATTATTCTTTTACAAAATCATTTGTTGATAAAAGGCTTTTTGAAAAATCACTGAACTTCTATGAGTATCATCATTTTTGAATATGTAAACATTTTACTTTGGAATTTATCAAGCTCTAGAGAGTTTACATTACTTATATACCCTGATTGGGTCTTCTAAGAGAGCGGCTGTGTGACCTTGCATCCCACTTGGTCTTTGTCTTCTTGTGAAATTTGAATAACTAGTCTAGACAAAATATGCAATCTTTTTCTTATTTTTCATGTATATATTTTATTGGTCATTTATAAGGTGCTTAGACAGCAAGACAGCATTTCAAAGTGCCACAAGGCACAAGGGAAGAGAACAAGGGAGAAAAATAAACGATGGAAATGACAATGAATAAATAGAAAGGAACAGTGGTCCTACTATCCTTGTGATATTTGGAGTGTGCAAGTGCAGTGAATGAAAGGAGAAAAGGGGGTGGGGTAAATGCTATTAGGGTCCTCAAGGGGAGGATGTACCAGAAGTGCCCATAGAGGGGGCAACAGGTAAGTGCATGCGTAGAGACAACCCAGGGGAAGAGGGAGGTCTGCCCAATAAGTCACTGCTGCGTGGAGTTCAAGCCACCCGAAAGGAAGGTGTGGGCCAGTGAGCAGTGCAAGGGCATGCTGGGGGCTATTGGGCAGAGGGCCAGTACCCTATTGGACTCTTGAGGGATGAGGTCTCCAATCTTAGTGACAGAGAGGATGGTTATCACGGGAGAGGGAGAGAGAAGGAGGAGGAGAAGAGAAAGGTATTGAGATGTTTGTGGAACTTGAGGTGGTCTGGTTCAAGACAGAGAGAGAAAGGGAGACTGTTCCATTGGAAGGAGTCAATTGAGGAGAGAGATGTGCCCCCAGCTCTCTGCTTGGAGAAGCGTTTGATCGGCAGAGAGTTGGAGCCAGAAGATCGGAGGGTCCTGGAGGGAGAGTCTTTAGTAAGAGAGAGTTGCAGGTAGAATGGTCCCAGGGCCCAGACAGCCTTGTGGATGATGCAGAGGGTCTTGAATCTGATCCTTGCAACAACCGGGAGCTAGTAGAGATATGTTAAGGCTGGAGAGATACAGTCCCAGGGCTTGAGGCCAGCGATAAATCTCACAGCTCTATTCTCGTTTAGTTGAAGAGGATGGAGTGAAGAAAGGCATGTTGAGGAAGGGGCTGGTGCAGTAATCTAGACTGGAGACATTGAGGTTCTGGGGGACGTGAGGAAAGGGAAAATGCCTCTAAGGAGGTGAAGTTGAAAGTGGGCCTTCTTGGCAAAGTCCAAGATGTAAGTAGTAAAGGAGAGAGAGGAGTCAAATATGACAGAGAGATTTCTGGCATCAGTGGAAGGAGAGGGAGTTGAACCCATAGAGGGCGGCCATAGTGCAGGAGGGAAATGGGGAGCAGGTGTCCCAATAGTTTGGATCTCAGTCTTGCTGACATTAAGACAGAGATCATTGGATGTGCACCAAGACTGAATAACAGACAGACAGTAAGGGATGATAGAGGATGAAGAGGAGGAGAGCTTGAAGAGGAGGTGGCTGTCATCAGCATAACAGGGAAAGTGAGGAGAGAAGGCAGAGTTCAGGTGAGCAAGAAGTGCTACGTAGATGTTGAAAAGACAAGGCGATAGGATAGAGTCCTGGGAACACCACAGCTAGAGAGAATGGTGGAGGGGGAGAAGGAGGCCAGGAGCACCTGGAAGGGGCGGTCAGTAAGGAAGGAGGTCAACCAATCCTGTGCCCGGTCTGAGATGCCAAATCTAACTTGGAGTTGCTTTATGAGGATAGAATGGTTGACGTGTCAAAGGCGGAAGAGAGGTCAAGGAGAATGAGAACAGCAGGAGAGTTAAAGTCAAGATTTAGGAGCAGTTCTTCACGGGTGTTCAGGATAGCAGTTCCCGTGCCTCTGGATGCTCAGAATCCAGATTGATGGTCATGTAAACAACCAGCAAGCTCAGTGTGCTGGGTCAGTTGGGGGATAACCAACTTCTCCAGGAGTTTCCCAATGGAGGGTGTGGTAGAGATAGGGTGGTAGTTGGCCGGATACAAGGGGTCAGCAGAAGGCTTTGTCGGAGAGGGTGCACAAGGGAGTGCTTGACAGAAGAAGGGAAAGAGCCAGATGCTGAAGAGTGGTTACAGAAGTCAGCAAAAGATGGAGCGAGGGAGGAGATGTTGTCTTTAATGGTTCTGGAAGAACAAGAGGACACCTGCTTGGATGAGACCTTCATAGAGTGGACTACTCTATAGATCCCATCCATTGTGATATGTGAGATGGAGGAGAGAGTGGGTTGGGTGGAGAAGAAGCCAAGGGAGGCAGGAGGACATGGGTAGTTAGAGCTGTTAGAATGTCCTGAGCTTTGAAGGAGAAATGGGTGGCCAGTGCAGTGCAGAGGGCCTGAGAAGGAAGGGGGTTGGGGGGGGGCTGAAGATGGTTTGGCTAGTTCCTTGCAGATTTTGAAGAGTTCAGTCATGTTGTTAGAGGCTACAGAGATACAGGCCTGGGTGTGAGCCCTCTACCTGGATCAGATAGAGAGACAATATTGCCTTTGGATTAGGCAACAGGCCAGTTTGTCAGGGGATGTATCTGAGGTCTGCCCCTTCCATTCAGCAACTCTGCACATGCATTTCAGAGACAGATGACCACAAAGGATGCTGGCAGGGCTGGAGGAGGCTCGTTCAGAGGCTGAGAGGTCCCAAATGAGAAGAGAGGAAAGAGTGGTCAGAACAGGGGAGAGTGGTAGTGAGAGGGTTGGAGAGTGGGAGATTAGCCATTATAAAGGCATCAGGAGTATGTCTGGTGGAGTGGGTAGGGCTGGAGGGGAGAATAGTGGGGGAGAGAGAGGTACAGAGATCACAGAAGAGTGAGGAGGCAAGAACAGTGGAGTCAAGGTGGATGGTGTATTCTCCAAGGAGAAGGAGTTTAGAGGTAGAGGTCAGAAGAGAAGAGGTGAAGACATCCCATTCTGAGAGGAAGACAGACACTGGGCCAAGGGGTCTGTAGACAGTGGCATGGGTGAGAGAGTTGGAGAGATCCCAAGCTTGCAGACAAGACTTTCAAATCAGGAGTAGGGCTAGGTGGGTACAAGGGAGATAGGGACCCACTCAGGGAAGATGAGGGCTACTCCACCACCAAGTTGGTTGGACCGGAGCTTTGAGAGGATCTAGTAGCCATCACAGAGAAGGGAGTCAAAAGCAGTGACTGAGCTGACATTGAGCCACATCTTGGTGAGAGTGAGGATGTCAAGATCAAAGTCTTCAAGAAGGAGGCAGATGTAGGAGGAATGTTTGACAACAGATTGAGCTGGTCACCACCTTTGAATGTTTTCTGAGGAGTGGTGTAGGGGGTGTCACACCCATCGGAGGTGGTGAAGGAGGTGCAGAGAGAGAGGAAGAATGAGTAGTGGTAGAAGGTAGTAAGTGGATGAGGGCCGGCAGATGCCGGTCAAAGAGAAAAAGATTGTGTTAAGGACCCTAGGCCATGACAGAGCCATTATGATAGATGTTAATGATGCACCTAGAACATTCTTTTCTTTTTTGTTGTTGATATGGCTGAGTAAATCAACCTTTCAAAAAGAACATATACCATAAGAAAACAAAAAGAACATTCAATATTCAATTTTACACTATTTTAAACCTAAAAGTTAAGACCAAATTAACAGATAAACTTATGTTAAATTTCAAATTTTACAATGCTTTACCGACTCAATTCCTGATAAGGAGTCACATTCTTAACAAATTGAGCCAGTGCAATCTGAACAGAAGACTTCGTACTAGTTAACAAGTAGTTCCATATTTCTTCTTTGGAATGGAATATTTGGGAGTTACATTTTGCGTGAAAATACTTAAGTCGCAAACAGCTTAAAGCTGGACAATCAACCACTAAATGACATATTGTTTCAATTAATTGGGGGTTGCAACAATATCTGCAGAAGGTTTGGTCTTGGGGCACCAATTGTCTTCTTCCCAAAATCTGTTTCGTTAAGCACAAATTCAAGTGGATGCGCATCATCTGAACCCTTACGAAACTAGAAGCACATTTATTTAAGTAAGGTTCAGGGCAACACATTTTTTTGTGGGCTGACTTTACCACTTCACAATCCACATGTTCCAAACATTGGTTACGTGTGTTTATCCAGTCAAAGCAAAATAATTTCAGTTTAGCCATAGTTGGATTCATCAACAATAATTCAAGGGAGATATCAGCTTTATCTAAAGTGTCCAGAACACAGTCCTCCCATTTCTTGGGAAATTTCTTGCCAGAAATTAACAAATAATTGGCTAGCACTCCCAAAATATTGGAGGATGAAGCTCCAATTAGACATTTCCGATAGAGCAAACAGAATTTCCACAATACTTGAGTGCACCCAGAAATTAAGCTTAGTTCGTAACGAATCAATGATGTAGGGGTGCACTGGGGCAAACCCAGAACACCCTTCCAAAAGTAAGATTCAAGATGATCCCAGAAGGCTCTTGGCTTTGGTGCGACTGTCTCTGCCACGTAGGTGATTATGGGCGTTACTTTTTGTAGAAAAAAACTGATAATATGAACTAATGTGAATTTGCCATATCTAAATAGTAAAATTTTAGCTTGTGAAGTTAGTGAGCGATTTTTCACGTTAAGGGTTACGCGATAAATGTTGTCATTCATAACTTCCACGAAGGGAAGACCCAAGTATTTGTATTGCTGAACTGCGGTTAGGTCTTGATTGTAAAGAGACCAAGTAAATTTACTCATTCTTTTTATAGCAGTTTTGTGGCAAACTACTACTTGGGTTTTTTCAAGATTGATAATCAAATTGTTCTCAGTAACATATTCCTGGAGTTTGTATAGAAGACTTTGAAGACCATTAGGTGTGCAAGACAGTAACACCAGGTCATCAGCGTCTAACAGCCAAGAAACCTTCTGTTTACCTAATTTGGTTGAGTCAGCTATTACATTCTCAAATTTGAGGCCAATATCTAGTAAAAAGAAATTAAATAGGGTAGACGCTAAAGTACATCCCTGTTTTAAACCTCTTTCAGTAGGGATTACGACTGATAATAACCCTTGTAAAGATAGTCTCACTTGCAGGGAGGTGTGCGAGTGCAAGAGTTTGATTAATGTGAGAATCGAAGAAGGACAGCCGTGTTGGAGAAGTTTCTTAAATAGAAGTTGGCGATCGATCGAGTCGAATGCAATGCTAAAATCAACAAAGGCTACATAAAGGTTGTGATTTTCATTAACATATTTGTGTTTGATCAAATTGAGCACAAGCATGTTAGGGACAGTGTCAATTTCGCTGACAAAACCAGACTGAAACGGGTCTCTTTTGCGTTCACGTTTCGTCCAATCATTTAACTCCTGTAAGATGATACGACTAAACAGTTTGCCAGGGGCGTCTTATATGGCAATCGGTCGGTAGCTTTGAGGCAACTGACAATCACCTTTCTCATACAATGATGGCATGTCTCCAAGAGGCTGGTATAGATTGAGTAACAATGATGTTTTTGAAGATTTGAAATAAAACTTCAGCCCATAGGGTCGGATTGAGTTTGAATAGTTTGTTCGAAAGCCCGTCCATGCCTGGGGCTTTGGAATCACTTAGTGTGGAAATAATATGCAGTATATCACATTTTGTGAAATTAAGATGGAATGGTGCGATATTTTCACATTGTAGCTCCACCAATTCCGTTGAGGGTCTCGCATAGATCTTAGTGAAGTGTTCAATCCAGCTCTTCTCTGAGACATTGTGTGATTGTATCATAATTTGGGAAGTAGATGTAACTGCATTTAGAAAGGTCCACATTTGGGCCGTGTTTTGATTACGAGTCATAGACAACATGGCCTCGCCATCCCTTTGGTAAAGAGAAGCCCGATGTGATTGCATCCAATTTTTATGTCTTGTTTTAATTCTAGTCAGGATAGTTGCCCTATATTTTGAAGGAAGAAGAGCGACATTGCGTAGCTGAGCACGGTATTCAGTTTTCTTCCTTTTAACAAGTGTGTCAAATACGTGATTTCTCACTGCTAATGGCCGTTTAGTGTTGTGACCCATTGGAACAAATTCTTGCATAAGATCGTAATAGCAGACAATAGGGTGTTCGTTACTTAGTCATGAGTGAGTAAAGGCCGTTGTTAGTGAGTTAGCATATTGAGATATTGTTTCCTCACACCACTTGATTCGATTTAGTTTGGCATTTGCACTAAGGACACCCAGATAAATTGGTGCTGGCTTTTGAGGTGTTGTCGAGGGTGTCAACCATTGGCTTGTTAAAATTTGGTGATCACTGTCACTAACAGACATTACATTAAATGAGACCCCATTCATGAATAACTTTAAATCGACATATATCTAGTCAATGATGGATTTGTGTATTCCACATTGCCAGGTGTATTTTGCAGGAACATCCCCTGCACACGATCCATTCAACATGCACACATCTCGAGAGGACATCATATGTTCCCATTGCATTAGTCTGGAGTTTTCCAAAAGTTTCTTAGCTGAAAAAAGGTGCAAGTTGAGATCGCCAGCAATTACAGTGTGACAGATTTCCGGTGACATCACAATAAAATCCAACATGCAGGTCATATCCTTAAAGAAACTTTCATCGTTGATACCATTATGGTTCCAATAAACATTAATTAAAGCATACAAAGTTGAACAGATTGAAATTATAGTTAACTGTACAAAGGCATTTGGAGAATAAGATGACATTAATTTGATGGTAGAACTGATTTTAAAGGCAGTTAGAAGTCCTGACATTGGGTGTCCTTTTTCGCCCTGCAAAGCAGGAGTAAAGTGCATAGTGTGATCTTGCCAGATGGGGTGTTTGGTAACCATTGTTTCCTGGAACATGATTATGTCAAACTGATTTAAGTTTACTTTGTAGTTATTAAACAAGTGAGAATGACCACAAGAGTTCCAGGAGGGAAATGATAGCAGCCTGTTTTTAATTTGTGGGCTTAGTTAACTGGGTACTACACAGTGACATTCACATTTAGATTGCAAATCACGCTCAAAGTATTCCTCACCACCTGCATAAGCTGCTGCTTCAACATCTTGCACTGAAGCTTTGATTAGGTCATTAGCTGTTGAGGGACCAATGGTCAGGAGGAAACCTATATCAAAGAGTTGGTTTTTAGCAGACCATATAATATTGCGAACCAAACGGGAGCGCAGCTTCAAACAGTCAGTGTATTTTTATCAATAAATTCAACTTTTTCAATGTCAGCAGACCCCACATCCTCTAGTTGATTTATGTCAGAAAATATCTCAAGAATGCTTTTTCTATTTAAAAGACATTGTGGAGGAGGGGCCGGGCGGCAACCAATGATTAGGGAATTCAAATTATTGTCCCGCAAGGGACCTGCTAGTTGTTTTTTTCCGGTGGCAGGTTGATGCTGCAACTCAGCCACCGGCTGTGGTGTGTTTCTAGATTGAGCTTTAGGCAATAAAGCCTGTAACATCATAGCTATTTCTAGTCCTTGACCCTCCAGAGTTTTCGCCTCTGTTTTAGTTTTTTCAATTGAATTCGCACCTTCTCTTTTGTCATTAGCGAAGTGAACTACTTGTTGGGCTTTAGTACCAGATTTAGAGCAAACATTTGGTAAAGGATGACTTTGTTCCCGTGAGTTTCTTTTGGGGGCCAAATGTGTAGAAGAAATTGTTTTCTGTGCACTTAATAATGGCAGGTGAACAAAGTTAACCATGGATGCTTCAACAGCCCTTCGAATTTCATCTTGCCTGGAGGTCTGACCAGTGAGGACATTAGAATTGCCCTGCTCTCTGGGGTGTCAATAGATACCAATGAAGTATTCGACCGTTCAACTACTGACGATGACTCATGACTCTCAATGGCCTCTACCAGTTTGTCCAAAGGGGCATGTGGTATAGGATTTAGTGAAGGCTTTGAGTTTCCTGCTCTGGCTTTCCGCTTCTGATTCAAAAGCACATATTTTTTCGTGATAGCAGCAGATGCCATGGTGCTTTTTGGGGTAGTAAGAGCATTAATACATTGTTTTGCGGAATTTGAAACATCATCTTTCTTAGTTGTTATGTTCTTGGACTTCTTTTTTTCTTGTGTTACTAACATTTTCTTTTGTGGATTGCTTAGATCTTTACTTAGTGGATTAGAGGCTATGGTTTCACCATTGTTAGATTTAGTAAAAATTGTGTAAATAGGCTTGGCTATTAATTCTGAAGGAGAAAGCGGACGGTTGGAGTCCACAATTTCAGTTACCGTTGGGTCAAGGATGATTTTTTGGAATAGAGGTACAGTAAAAGCAACGGCATTTGGTTCCAGGTTAGAACAGGGTTCCTCTCTAGAGTGGCTGTGAATAAAGGGGGAAGAAGCTTGATCATTATATTTAATTTTCAAAGGAGCCAAAGTCTTGGGTTCAGTCAAACAAGGGTCATTTGTTTTTACTGATTGGACAGTGGCTTGCCAGGCTATGATGGCTGCAATCTGAGCACTTTGAGTGTTTAACTTTTCATTAAGTGAGTCAAACAATTTAACCAGAGTGTTCATGGTTGTGTTCATGGCTTCTAAGGCCAGTCCCACAACTCTGCCGCCACTTTGCATGGACTGAGATTCTCTAACAGAAGATTGTCTAATTTGAGTATCTCTATTTAATGTGTGTCTGGGTGTAGGTTCCAGGAACGATGAACATGTATTAGAAATTTCAGGTTCTACTTCAGAAAACATTTTCGGTGAAAAAGATAGTCTTTCGGAGATCATTTGTGCAGAATAGCTTGTATGTATAGAATCTAAATCAATCACTGCTATGTCTGTCATATTCGTGTTGGAGTTTCTAACCCCCAAGTCCTGGTCACTCGCTAGCATCTCAGTTTTCTTAGTTGTGCTAGTTGAGGGCAACACATCACAAGAAATATTATGTGTGGAGGCACTTACTCGCACCACTGCATGCTCACCTTCTGCCACTTTTTCAACAGGGCATTTCCCCACTTGGCTCTGAAGAGGAAACTTGTTCAATACTCCTGTTGATACTCCTGGGTAAAAGGTTTCTATGTCTACAGTTGCCGAGTCCTTCAGTGGCTTTGTTGGGAACAAGAACGGTGCTGATTGGGCTTGTTTCGGCGTGGAGCAATTCCGAGAAAACATTTTTTTCAAAGACATGGTTCGTTGTTTGGGCTCCAATCATCCATCTATGCCCGTGTCAAACTGCACTGGCATGCCAGTGCGTAATGTGTAGAGGGGTTGATTCATCTTTGAGCCGAAAGCCCACCAAAAAAAAATAAAAAATGAATAGGAGAAACTGGAAACAAACACAGAGTCTCAAGGCGAGCCCCGAGCGACGCCGTGGCGACTCGGCAAAGCGGGACTCACCGGGACGCCCTTCGGTGCGCGCGCGTGCACTATTTTATGCAGACGTCCACTTTAGGCAGCAGAGTGCCTGAACAAAAAAAAGATACAAAAGTAAATAATCTTCCCGTTCAGTAATTGAGCAGTAATAGTTCAACTATAAGTTGATCTTTGTTCACCTTATGGGAGATACAGTTCACTCAGAGCAAAATGAATAAACTTGCTTGTAGCGGTCCACAGCAGTCGAGCAAGGCGGGCAAAGCGGGACTCACCGGGACTCCTTCGGTGCGCCGTAGGAACATTCAAAATGTACAGCTTGTTGGCTTCACATTTGAAAAATCTCATCAACATTTACAATATAGATTTCACTTAATTTTCTCTAATGCAATTGACAAGTGTTGGCATCAGAGAAAAATAACTTTGGGTTTCTATGGGGTGCTTCTATACTGGGTACTAGTTTAGGTATGTATGTAAGCAACAGAATGGGATATGTTTGGCTATTCTAGAGGCCTGGGTTTAGGGTAGAACACAAAATCTAAGTTAATCTAAAAATGTCACACAAGCATGAAAATATAACTTTTGAAAAAGAACTATAATCAGTACTTTATTTCTACTTGACATTAGAAGTCTACTTACTGTGAAATTGATTCTTTGCTGAGCAATGTTATTTGGAAATCTGACATTGGGTATTTAACATGGGTTAATTTTTGGGGGAATAAAGTGGACAAACTAAACGCATTCATGTTCCACTTTAAGTGGACATGACTACTCAGGATTTCTCTTTTTATTCAAACTGTGATTTCCATGGGCCAGGAAATTCCTGCACATTTGTGGAACTTAGTAAACTATCTCACAAGTGTGGGCTCAATTTATCATGGTGAAAACTCTGGAGTTCATGTATTTGGCTGCCAGAGAATATAATGTGCCCGAAGCCATCATATATTCACAGCATGCCATTTTAAATTGACCTCCACAAAGTTTCCCTTACAGCCGAGCCCCAATCAGTGGCCTAGCTGGTAATGGACTCCTCTACTAATGTGCAATCATTATCAGGAGTTTTAACATAATCTTGGGAAATATATCTGAATGTGCAGGGTCTGTTACACTCACTTTTGGTTTGTATTTCAAAGGCACAGTACCAATAGGGACATCAACAGCTCGGGGCAGCCACACCACACATCATTTGATGTCACATTTTCAGATTGGACGAGAATCTCATAGGTTCCGCCAGATGCTGATAACCCATCCTCCCCTTTATTTTGACTGGTTTAATGTATTTTGGCATACAGCATTATATGGTTTAGCCAACTTCCATCTGGAGTTATGGTAAATGTGGACATGAATCTATTTTTACCTCATAACTTCTTAAATGAACCTATTCCTTTATTGAAATCACACAGAAAATGTGCATCCACAGATATCCTAAATATTCCAATAGCTTGTAATATAAAAACATTATTGAAATGTGTAATTGTATTAATAATGTGCACATATTAACATACAGAGGAATTTAATTATGTATTGGACATCTGTATGGCGCCTATACACAAATGTTTCCAGGTGCCACAAGGCAAGAAGGAGGGCTAGGGGGGAACATGGGAACATCAAAGGAAAACAACAAGAACAAAGAAACGGTTATATTGGTCTTGTGACAGGAAATATTTGCAGAATTCAAATATGTTTTCTTTTTTGTAAATCAAGGAAAGCATTCAAACTTTATGACTGACAATGTAATTTGATTTTTTGTTAAATCTATCCATGTATATTATAACTTGTTTTTTCAATAGGTGCATTTTTCTATGATAGTTCATTATTAACATTATAGCTGGTCATAATACAGACACAGAACAAACTGTATTCATTTTGTATGCCACAGGTCAAAAAGGTTGAGGTCTGCCTGAGAAATTGGTCTTTTGATGAGTTGTCTGGCAAAGAAACAGATTCATGACCTCTTGATATGTCTTTGCCCATTAACAGTGTGTTATCGCAAAAGTGAGGCTGGCAGAATGAAAAAGGCTCAATTTGAAGTATTTTCAAATGCACCAGATGCTTTGAATACCCACATCTGTATATTCAGCTCAGCTAATGGATTTGTTGTGGATTTATGTTGGGATTTTTGTACCAAAGAACTGACCTCTGCACCTCTGATCTTTGGGCATAGACAGAGGTGTTGCTGGGGGGATAAGGGGGCTGTAGCCCCTGGTCTTTTGGTTGTAGCCCTAGATAGAATCTCAGGAGCTACAACCAAAATGCTAGCTAGCCCCGAGTCCTGACAGTTCCGATACCAGCGTAGCCCCGGGTCTTTTCCATACCTAGCAACACCCCTGGGCATAGATCTTCAAGGTATACAAGCCAGGTTTCAACTGCATTTGAACATTTTTCACATGACATGCAAATAGGCCTTGTCAACAGATTGAATTTAATTTTCCTAATGCACAGTGTATATTACAATACAGGTTTTGGGTAATTTGTGTAACATGACTGTACAAAAGAAGACTGTTTGCATTAACATTTACTTCCCTTTAGCTTTGTCGAACTTTCATTGTAGGGTTGACAAATCCATGCATAATACAGTGTATTTGGTACCTGTATGTCTCCTTTTTTTAAAAATAAGCTCTTACAGTCCGGAATTGTGTTTTCATATCCTGCAATGTTTCAAAACAGTATCTTAAAGGATAAATTACGTATATGGGTATTTTGTACATTTTATAGTGTGACAAATCTGTGAATGTTGTCCCTTTTCTCCTATCCCCTAGGGGGACACTGTTTCCCATGGAACCAGGATTGTGTATCCACAGTACAATAGTGTCCCTGGATGTGGTGTACAGAAGGAGGATCACATGGGAAGGGAAGCCCCTTATGGGATTATGGATGACCATACCCTCAGAATGCAGTATACCTCCAATTTGTTACATTCGCCTTCCCTCATTCCAACCATTGCCAATATATTTTATTGTAAAGTCAGCCAACCAAATACAATAAACACGACTAACGCTCAAGATGATCAAACTTGCCTTACACACATTGTTAATGCAAATACTGGTAAGAGGAAGATGGCTAGGAGTATGAAGATGACTTCAGAAAACTGTTGGGAGCTGTCTAGTGTTCTGCTGTATCTGATTGGACCAAAGCAACACAAAATAGAGGAGGGAAACCAGGTGAGAGGGATCAACCTTCCTGAAAGGAACTGGCAGGTACGCTGGTGCGACTACCACAGAACGGGAGATGAGAATGCTGCTCACTGAGGTGGGGGAAGGACCGCGCATAGTCCAGGACATGATGACTACGTGGCTCATTGCCGAATCAACCGACTGGGTGTCCCAGGATCACAGGAGCTGCTACATTGAGAATAGGTATCCCAAGACGGACGCAGAAGTCTGCAAAGCTGCAACCGGCGAGTGGAGGCCCCCCCATTTATATATAAACTAGAGTTTTCAAATGTAGAACCTTCTACAGGACCCATTATGCCTTTCTGATCTATGGAAGGATTAGGTGAAAGTACTGATTTTGACTACTTGCATAAGATTCTAGATGTTGAAGGTGACTCAGTGGGTTTTGAACCCAGAAACTGCATTACAGAAAACTAGAAATAAATTTAGAGCTACAGTAAATTACCCTTGATAGTGGTAATAGAAAAGGATCTACTTTTCTTAGGATCACATGCCAAGTCTGGTAGCAAATCACAGTAACCATGAATTTGAATAGGAATTGATTTTGTTGATCTGTAGTAGAGCTGACTGAATTGTATTAGTAGAAGGTGATGGAATTCTTGGCATAATACAATGTGAAATATTATCAGCACGTTTGCTCTTGCAAATTGCATATTCCTAGTGTCCTTACCACTTCTAGTTTTAGAATTCAAATTGCAGGAGTTTATACTAGACGAGATTCTGATCTGTGTTCCCATGTTACTAGCCTTCTGTCTCTGGACCTCGTTTCTCTGAAATGGATAGTGACCAATTTGGCACGAATGACTCCTCATGTAAGTCAGTTAACAATTATGCCATTATACAAATTACAATCTTAATCCCTTTTATAGTTTTAAAGATCTAGTGCGATTTCTTCAAATGTGTGCTGAAATTGGCGAGTGGGCTGTTTTACACTTGACCATTATTACCTATTTGATTGATAAATGATAAAATAACAGGAGCATTCGTGATGAAAACATTAAACAGATTGAAAAATAATAAGAATAAAAAGAAATTCTAGTAACCACTTCAACAACAGACAATTTAAGACTATGCACCATACACACCTTGTACATGAGGTAATACTGCAATTATCAGACCAAAACTGCATTAAAAACATAAGGCAAATCCTCTTTAGGTCCAAACATCATAGAAAAATACTAAGTTAGCTCAGAGGCTCTCTAATTGCCCAAGCGGTAACAGTGTCATCAAAAGCACCAGCATGGAACCCACAACAGTCTCAGTGGCTGCAAGAGATTATAGGAAACACATTCTCTGAGGAAGTGCAAAGGTTCTGGGCAGAAATTCATGAATCACTCTCCAAAATACATGACTCCGAAGAGGTAAATGGCTGAAGGGAGGGAAGGGCATTGGGCTGAAGCTTCAGCAGAAGAGAGAAATGGAATATTGTAAAATATGCATGTGCGTTTTGTCACAGTTTATTATGCGGTCACACTCAACCCAGGGAGTTCCTTTCCCCCAAGCAAGGTGGCACACAATAAAGCACTGTTTATTCAAGTTTACTTTGGTGAGGCCTCCAAACCGTCTCACACCCAACCCCAACAAATACCATGTGCCACCAATGGACTAGGAACCAGGCCGGTGTGTAGTAAGAATATATATTTATTAATTTAATCAAGATTTGACAACAGACTAACATCAGCCCCCAGTGCTGTGGCAACACCCAAAATCACACAATAACTATAAAACAACACAGGTGACATTTTGAAACGTGCAATAATAGCTTACACAGATTTATTTTCAATGTAATCAATCGAAAACATTAGCAATACCATATAAGATCGACAGAAATAACTTAATTTGAAACATACTTTTCTCTCAGCAACCCCCACCCTCCAGGCCTCAATTAAATATGACCCTTTGATTGAAAGGCAAGCTACTGATTTAAAAGGCAAGGAGGGAAAAAGGAACTCAAATGAAAATCATGTTTTTAACACACATGCATGAAAATAAAAGGCACGACTTTATAGTTTGAGGTCAGAGAAAAATGAAAACAAAAGAAACATTTTGTTTTGCAACACACATGCAGATGAGATTAAATACTTCACAATTTTGATTTAAAATGAATGGGGAATTTCGTTTTACACCCTCCATATTGACTTGAAAGGTGGTGTTTTATGTTTATGGATTACGTCTTTTTGGGATTATGGACACCCTCAGCCCCCTTTCGTATAGAAGTGAAAGATTTCAGAAACTGTCAACCAAATCTTTATGGACTATACCAGCTATAACACACTAGGTAGGAAATTTATTAGTTCTGAGTTCTAACAACACTCAACCCGTGATGTTCCATATGGGAATTAGATGATTTCCTTTAATCAAATGTGCTAAGGATCTACCCAACTTCCCCCTCCCCACACTTTAATGGAAAGGTTTAAGGATGGCTGCTCCCAACACAATGCAATTTCAACAGAGAGGGAGTTTTTCTATGAGGGGGTACGTTTGAATGAGATTTAATAAATTGTGCAAAGAGCCTATCCAGTTTCACCACCTCCTTGACCAACCATTGGAAAAGGATAAAGGCAGGTGACTCCCCACACAATTGATGGATTTGGGATATCTACTTACATGGGAGGCTTTGGTCAGAGAAAACAGCAGGGATCTTCTGAGGACAGCACAGGTCTGGTCAATGGCTTTCAGTCAAGGATTTCCTCCTGCACCCAGACTCCTTCTGCTTCTCTGGTTTAGATCTCCGCTAGCTTCTCTATGTCCCAGCCACTGCCGCTAATGCAAGAATTGAGGCCTCTCTGCTAGTTGTTCCTTGCAAGAGTCCAGCAGCAGCTCCTGCCTAAAATAATTCAAACAAAAAACCCAGTTCTGATGCAAACGTGCCCTTTTGTAGCGTAGACGACAATGCAATATGGAAAAATTCCTGCGGTCAGGATTGGTTAGTTTGCTCCATTCACTTCCCCCCATCAAAATTCCTGCCTCCTGATAGGACCAGGAGTTGAGAGATATGTATGATGTAGGCTGAGGGAGGAGAATAGATACATTATTTCAAGTTTAGTTCTAAACAATTGCATACGGTAATAACTCCCTAGGTCTTCTAAATAACCCATGATAATATATATATATTTATATATATATATATATATATATATATATATATATATATATATATATATGAGTTCTATATTTTACAGCGAATCAGACCATACTAATTTTACTTCGGCACGCGCTTCCTCAGCAGAGCTTCAATTTTTCACGGTTTTCTGCTGGGCCGAAATAGCTAAAATTGGGACAGTTTGCCATTTAAACCTTATTTTCACGGTCTATCAATGTGCCAACTCTCCCATTGCTCCGGTGTATGTAAATGGCAAAAATAATATTTTTCCACATAACTTAAACTATCTACCTCACACAAATTTCATTTTTACAGGGTCACAATGTGCTTATTCTCCTTTTTCATTTGAACCCGGGGTTGACTCTATCGGGAATCCGCTGCCCCTCTTATTAAGGAAAAACTGTATGCAATGTTTAACCACTGGCAGGGCATAACATGGCCTCAGTAGGTAGGTTTCAATTTCCCTAAAACCATGTGACTAGCCATCTGGTGTATCTGTGCTTATCTTAACATTTTCTTCTGCTCTCCTTCAAAGGCCTTGTTCATTGCTTAATGTATAGTTTTATGGAATGCTTGATCTCAAGGTTACTTCTGCAGGACCTGTTATCAGCAACTAACTGACAACCAGATATTCTTCTTGGTAGGCCCAGCTCCAAAAAGCCTGGAGTTCAGATTTCAAAGGGTCTTTGTTCAGAACTGATTGCTCTTTTTATGGGGATCTTGACCTCAAAGGTCATGTCTGTTGGCTGTGTTATTAACAATCCACCACAAATTCAATCTCTAGCTGTGTGTTTCTCTTTATTTTACTGAACGTACAGGCCAGTGGCCTTGGTGAACCCAGCCCCAAAGTTTGGGGTCACAATTCCAGATACCCAGCAGCTCAGTGGAGGAAAACAAACAGCAGGCGGTTACTTGCATAACCTAAAGGAATAACATTTCCCCTTGGCACTGTATGTTTCCCATGTTGCATTTCAGATGACATTTAGGCCTGCTGTTCATGCATCCAATCGTTTCTTTATATAATATTAACAGAAATGAGTTCACTCTATCCCCACAGACAGGCCATTGTTACATCAGGGATCAGTATTCAAATCTACACCACGAAATAGGATTTTCTTTTTCCATGTTGTCATTATATATGATGAAACCAGGTCTCTTCCCTGCTGATAAATGTAAGTTGTCCTTCAGTTTATTTCTGGATTTAAAAAAATGCATTTTTTTTCCTTTTTAGTTTCCCCATGTGCATTGCTAAAGTTTTTAAACCTTTCCATGTGTTATGTATTTCTTTAATATTATAGTTGAAATGACATGAGTATCCCTTTGGTATTGTCCACCCATAGGCCATAGTTAACATAAGAAACCAGTGTTCACTTTTACCACAAGTAGGCCTCTCCTTCTAAATGATGTCATTTTAATGTTGGAAAGTAGGTGTTTTTATTTGTGACAAATACAAAGTGTTTGGCTTCACTTTAGATTTCTGGATCACAGTCTCATGTTGTATACAGATAATAAATACACTACTATCTGCCTCTTTAAGTAGAAAGTGTAGCTTTCCATGTATTTAGGAAAACAGCATTTTCAGCCACATATGTATTTTGCCATGCACTGGGCACATCCATCACTTTTAAATTTTCAGGCACATTTTCCTTCACTTCAGCGCCTGTTCATTCTGGTAAAGTTGAAGAAGGCCAATTTCTGTTCATGTCCTAGGACTTAAGTCAGAAACAGAAGTGTTTTGGGACTGGCCTGCTTTTTCCAATGGGTAGCTCCAGTCAGATTCACTCTTAAATACTGGCCTGGTCTTTTAATTTCTGACAATCAGGGGCTATATTTTACCCAACAATGTTATCAAATGAGACAGCATAATTACAGTTCTGCTATGAACATTATTTTATGTTATCAGTACGTTTATTTTAGCTGTTCTCGTCTAAATTGTGAAGCCAAGAAAGTAGCATGTATCAAGTTTAAAAGGAGTAATTTTGGAATGAAGAGTGTCTAAGTGCATGGGGAATGAGCGTTAGGAATACATTACATGTAAATAAGTCAGCAAGATCGAAGCCAAGAGAGAGTTAGCTAGGTGCCCGTTTACACTTTTTCAGTAAGTCAACTACTGTATACACCTGCTGCAGAGTTAGGCGAGTGCTGTGTAGTTCACTTGTGTCCACCAGGGTAAAATAACACAGATGGTAACTGAACACAGGTCACACATCTAAATCTAGTATAAGTCACAGTGGGAAAATACCTCACCTAGAAATATGTGGTTAGTCTGTGCATTCCTGGACCTATTCCTCTTTGGATAACTCCTGGAGGGGGGAGGAGGGAGGGGAGTGATGTGAGAGGGGTTAAAGGTTCCCATATCAGTAAGATAAATGATTCAGTGCAACCACTGCTCAGGTCTTCATCTTGCTTCCAATCAGGCATGGTGTGCTATATGTATGCTGTCGGAATATGTTTGTGCAAACTGAGGGTCACAGGTTCCAATTAGTGACCTAGCTCAATGTGTTACTTTACAAGCTACAGAGATGTGTTTGTAGACTGATGGATGGAGGTTTGCATCCAGGTAAAATGCTTCCGTGGCTTAATGCAGCAGCAACAGGCATTTGTGTGACGATTTTGGAGCACAGGTTTGAATTCCAGGATGGCCAATTTAGTCTTTCATCCCTAAGAGGTTATAGCTCAGGTGCCCCAAATCGCCTATCCCACAGATATCATATAATGTCTCTTGCATTTTGTCTGCATGCTCCCGTATTGGTTTAACTCATGCAGAGCTTGCAACCCATTCCAAAACTTGCAAAACCTCCATATGTTGTGCCAGTGTGCACATGGCTGTCAACCGTTAAGACAACAGTTTAACACACATTTGCTTTTATATGAAAGCCAAAATGAGATGGACAATTATTCCCAAGAGATTACAGCTTTTAGATATCATGTCTGGCATATTATGAACCTGATCCCTAGGCTGTTCAGGGCACATGTCATTAATGACATGTGCTTGCTATCTCGGTGGTGCTGGGATCAGTATGGCAGTCCATTACTCCAATTACATTGAATCTGAATGTTGCGGAAAAAATCATGCAAGTGACTGAATGGTCCAAATAACCAACTGGATGATGCTATGTTGACTCTGTTGCAAGACGTCCCCCTTAATCTTCAATTCACTAGTTTTGCTAAAAGGCCAAACCTAATCTGACAGGGGGTCCTGGTGCAGCACATGTAGTGGTAACTCACTTGCCATCAATTGGGTCTCTTGCCTATCAATGCATAATATGTTGGCTTTTGGGGTTCCTGTCAGCTATTACTTACTTACCATATGACTTTTTATGATCGATGTATTGGCATGTTAATAGCACACCACCTGTGTTTCTAGCAGGCACAATACGGTCTCTACTGCCTTATGATTCAAAGGCACTCTAAGATGGAGTGTGGGCAAGTGTTGAGGATGTAGAGTGTAGAGATGTTTCTCATATAATACTGGCAGCCTTTGCCACTCCACGGATTCATTCAGAGCATTATTGTGCATGTGTGAGTGAAATATCAACCTTTTTTTAGGTCTGAGAAAGAGAGATTTTCCTCTCTGCTGGGACTTTTGCAGAAACATTTTAGAGGGATAAAAACTGCTCCCTGAAGAATGAAAAGTGCATCCTGCTGAACGTTCAGTTCTAGTAGTGGCCTTCTTTTGGTGGAGCTGTCCAGATAAAGGAGAGTTTTGAGAATCATGATTTAAGAAGCATGTTTTACTTCTTTGCTGCTTGGTATATTAATGTGTTTTCAACTTCAGTGCTGCATCAGACTGGTCTTGTGACATAGCTACTTAGTATTGCTCCGCTGTTCATTGTGTCAAACTATATTCAACTAAGATCCCAATCCATATTGGCCACCATTGTCTAAGGAATTTAGGAGTTCTTTCTTTTTTTCTGTAACTCTGACAATGAGAGCATCAGCAGCCAAATGAACCAAGCTGGGGATGAGAGAAAACAAAGGAAGTAGGAGCTCAACAGGTATGTGATGGATGTCAATTTCAATTTAAATTGCAGGAGAATCCTGTCAGTCATAAACGGTAGCAAAAATCAATCATTAAAAAATGTTAGTTTAAAAAGAAAATGTTTAAAAATCTCAATTTTGAAATAATGTGGCACACAGTACATTTTTTAATGTAACATACCTTCATGCTTTCTCTTTTTTATGACATATGGCCTATATTTATCGAATTGTTCACCCAATGCAATGTTAATTGAACACACAAGGTCTGATTTGCAAAGGGTTTTTCAATGCGATGTTCCCATTGTAAAAGCCTTTTGTAAATCAGGCCCACAGTGTGCAGCTGTAAATGAGACCAACATTGTGGCCCAACGCCTCGACCCCAAATTCTGAAAACAGCATACCCTTCTCACAGATAGACATTGCAACATAATGTATATTCTCTGTTTAATGAAGCAACATCACGCAAAGGCAAACGTAGCAATATAATTCTTTCAGGGGAGGTGGCCCAAGGGGCCGATTACACTTCCATCAGAATGTGAAGAGAAATCCACAGCCCTGACTTATCCCGAGGTTGATTACGTTGTGTGCCAAGGGGAGCGTGGCCCACTTCAACTACTTAGCGGCTCATTACAAGCTTCCCAGTATCTTGTCAGCAATTCTGGTGGGATTCCATGAAACTGCCCCTACCATCTCCACCACTTTATATCCCCATATTACTGGGATATTACGGGCGGAGGAGGCGGCAGTACATTCCCATTTCATGGTGTCCTGTTGGACTCGATGGGATGGGATTGCTAGAATTACCGGCACCGGTAGCACTGGTGCCAGTGATTCTGGTACTTAGTTGCCAGCAAGTGCCAGATCTAACGGCAGGTCAGGCCACTGGCCAACTGCTGGGGCAGAGGATTCCCAGGGGTGGGGTATACAGTTGCCAGGTGGAAGACCCGCAAGGGCAGTGCTGAAGGGGTGTGGAGTATACTGCTGTTGACTAGATGTGGGGCCTGGAACCTATGAGGTTCATGCAGGCCCAGGTCACCAGTCTCAGTGGCAGTGATATAAATTAGCAGGGATGGCATTGAAGGAAACAGGAAGAGAAAAACAGACTTTTGATATGTTTATAGAATTTAAGGAAGTCCAGCTCAAGTCTAAGAGGAGCAGGAAGGCTGTTCCAAAGAGAGGCACTGGTTGAAGAGAGAGACATGCCTCCTGCTCTCTATTTCGCAAAGCATTTGAAAAGCAGAGAATTGGAGTTAGCGGAGCACAGGGTTCTAGCAGGGGATAATTTAGCGAGACAAAGTTGGATCCAGAGGATCTTAATTTTCATCCTTGCAGCCATCGGGAGCCAATGTACACATTTTAGGGCTGCTGCGATACGATCCCTGGGCTTGAGGCCAAGGATAAGTCTTGCAGCCCTATTCTGAGTTTGCCGAAGGGGGTGTAGACAATAAAAGTGGAGGTTGAGGAAGAGGCTGTTGCACTAGTCCAGCCTAGATCGGACCTGGCCTTTAGAGATATTGAGCTTCTGGGGGAAGGTGGGGAACGATAGAATGCCTGTAAGGAGGTGAAGCTGAAAGTGGGCCTTCTTTACAAGTTCCAAAATGTAAGGAGTATAGGAGAGAGAGTATTCAAAGATGACCCCAAGGTTCATGGCCTCACAAGATGGTGCGAGTAGAAGGCCAAATAGGGCAACCAGAGGGTAGGAGGAAAACAGGACACAGGTGTCCCAACCAAAAGGATCTCCATTTTACTGGCATTGTGACAGGGATTGTTAGCCGCACACAATGCCTGTATGGTGGTCAGACAATCACAGCTAAATATTGATGAGCCACTACGATAGGATAGAACCCTGGGGTCCGCTGCAGGTAGAGAGTGAAGTGGTGGAGTAGAAATGTCCCACTTGCCGCTGGGAAGGGCAGTTAGAGAGGAAAACAGGCCAGCCACTCCAGTGCCGTGTCAGATCAAATGAAGAACTAAGACAACTTCACCCTGACCATGGAAGCCAATTGGAAGTCGACCCTCCTCCATAGGTCAGCACAGGTTCCTGGTTGTAAGTAACAAGTTACAACGTGGCAGCCAGCGGGGGAAGAGTATTAGGGAGAAGTTGTGGATGGGTAGGGGAAGTTGGGAACACTGGAAAGAGGGTTTGGAAACGTAAATGGGTGGGAAGGGGGAGTATGGGAAAACCCAAAGCATTTGCAACCAAGCAATATGCATTGTTTTATTTTTTATTTTATTTATTATTGGTGTTTGGTTCATAAGAAATCTTTCACTTAAATACAAATAACAAATAAATAAAAACAAGTTAAAACATGATCATTATTCCACAGTTTCAACTTTCTCGCAAGTACAGATAGGAAACCAGGTTAAAGCAAATCAGTGATCTACAAATGAACAGCATCTAACATACAAGGAAAAAAAGAAATTCGTAGAGCCCCTGGCTTCCCATGACAGTTCCAATCTTAATAATTGTCTCACATTACATAACCATGACAACCACTTCCTTTCTTAACTCACCCTTATTAAGGTCGTTCCCTGAGGTATGACTCTGTTGACATGCCCTTTGTTCTATCCTAAAGGTCCCTTATGATTAATTGAGGTCAACAGCTAGACTGGCTCCAGGAGGATATCATCCATAAATCTAAGCAAAGCAGTGATTTTGTTCAAACTTTCACAGCTTGTAAACTTATACCACCATTCGTCAGGATACAGTGTTCTTTTCACATTCAACCCCTGGCAGCACAGAATTAGATGATAGAGTGATTCCGTGGTATCTGTTTTTTTACAAAATCTACAATTGACGTCCAGTTCAAGATAATGTTTCCTATTTAGCAAGACTTCCTTTGTTGGAAGTAAATTTAGCCTGAATCTTAGAACTTTCGCTCACATTGAGCAGCAAGGACATTTTCTATGATAACTCGGGGGGCAATTCCTACAGTCTACATTTCACCTTAAAATTGTAGTAAGATTTATTTTGCTCCCTTGCCGTAATAGTATCAACCCAATCTTTCCTCCATAGCCTGATTTTGATAGCCTCGGTGTTACTTAACAGGTCTAATTCAGAAGATCCCAGCGCCTTCAACATTTTGATGCACACTTGAGACTAGGGGCCTCATTACGACACTGGCGGAACGGGTTAAACGGCGCCGAAAAAGGTGACGGCGCCGTTCAACCCGTTCTGCCACATTACAAGGTCCCCTCGCGGGACACGTTAAGCACGCCTGGGAAAACCAGGCGTGTTTACTGGGTCCCGCGAGAGGAAGAGGGAGCAAACAACGGGCCATCTCGTTATGGCCCGTTGTTTGCTCCCTCTCCCATTCCCATTCAGCCCTATGGGGGCTGAAATGGGAATGGGGAAGGACCGTGTCCGGGTCCTTGAGGGAGGAATTACCGGGCTATCCGAACTCGGAATGGCCCGGTAAGTCCTCATTCCGAGGACCCGGACACGGATGCGATTTCGGCGGCAGCCATGCCGCCAATAGCGGCATGGCTACCGGCCGAACTCGTAATGAGGGCCTATGTGTTTAGAATAGGTTCAGTTTTGCTCTCTAAGGTGCCTTCACTATCTTGAACCCTCGAATTGGAGGATCAGCTCGATACTTCCTATACAAGGACAGAGTTCTCCACTCTATCATTGCACATAAAGAGGTTAGTCCTAGTTTGTACCTGATGGCAGGCATTGGTGTGCTACTCGGTATGTCTAACACTGTTCTCTAAAACCTACCCTCCAGTGCCATCCACCAAACGCAGTCCGAAGCTAGGAAAACCTCTGCTCCATAGGTGACAATAGCCATCACTATGGCCTTATAGAATTGAATCACCGGAGCAAAACTGTCAAATCTTTTTAGCAAAATTCTTGCCTGTGTCATCCTTGTTTTCAATTGAGCAATCCTTGGGGCATCTTTCAAACTAGTGTTCATCACCATCACCAGGTACACGAAGGAGATGACCACCTCTATTCGTTCCCCATTTAGATGCCATTCTGGTTAAGATTTTTTTCTCCCAGCAGCGGACTCCAGGATTTGGATTTTCATTTTAGGAACGTTGATCCTGAGTTTGTTTATTTTAACATAGTCCTTCACTTTATTTAACTCTCATTCTAATCAGATGGGGGTTTGGTCAATTAAGACTTTAGTCATCTGCATAAAGCAGATGTCCTACTCGCCATCCATTAAGCCTTGTCGGGAAAGATCTTGTTTTGGCCAATGAGGTTCCTACATCCGAGATAAAACAAAATTAATAACACTGCCACTAAGGGGCAACGCTGTTAAAAGCCAAGCTTTGGCTCAATGCTCTAAGAGAGATATCCTCTATTATCAAGCCTAACTCTCACACTAGTGCCGGAAGAGAAGGATTGTATTACTGAGAGAAAGACCCCCAAGACAGCCATCTGCCCTTAGTTCGCCCCAGAGCAACTGGCGATCAACTCAGTCGAATGCTTGTTGGAGATCGACAGACTCCAGGTATATGTTTTTTTTTGCTTGAAAGGGCCTTACTTTTCAAGATGTTCAGTAAGAATACATTAAAGGCAGTCCCAACTTGTTTTACAAAGCCTGCTTGATAGAGGTCAAAACTTGGCGAGGCCAAAATCCACTGTTTCAAGCTCTTTGAGACCAATGCTGCGTAAATATTGCCAATGATATTGTGCAATGCGAGGGGCCAGTAGTTGGCAGGTTTGTCCCGGACTCCCTGCCCCTGCCTCTCGATCCTGCCAAACAATGCCCAAAGGAAACCAGTCCACACCAACTAGAGCTCTTTAGTTGCTCGCCTTGATTATTAACTGGTAAATGTAATCTTTATCAAAATCCAAGACCAATGGTTCATTTTAGAGGTTTGGGTAGAATCCCCCATCCTTTCTGACCCTCAAACAGATTGAAATAGTGTCTCACGCATTGCTGCTCATAGACTGGGTTAACTTGCATTGCTCTAGGATCCGATGCCCCTAGGTTAATCAGTTTTCACATCTCGGCCACATTTTTGTTTTTCATTTGAGCTAGCATGGATTCGGAATTGGCTAGATCTAACCTCCATTTAAATCTTTTCAGCCAGTTGCGATATTTCTGCCGGCATTTCCTCAGATCCTAACTGATACCAGGGCCTCCAAAGCCCGAATGAGTCTGATGTCGGCTCTCAGGAGCCTCTTTTTGTTTTTAATGACCCTAGTAAAGGTATGATTTGGGAGAAAATCTATTTTAGTTGAACAAATCCCCACTGAGAAAATATCCAGCAGGAATCTGGGGTAGTTGATGTCCTCCTCCTCGAACAAGTTGTTTGTTTCTTTCTCACGTTGCCATAGTCCGTTATGAAGAATCTCAATTTCTCTAGATGTAATTTTGAGTCGGTTACACCTCTGATTGACTTCCACACCAGGGGCAAACCTTTTTTTGGGTAAGGCCTGCTTACTGGACCAACAGACACATAGAACGTTATGGTCACTATTGGTTGAATCTCTCACTTTGAACCTTCTAACAGACCCCAGGAGCCTCTCAATTACAAAAACGTAATCAATTATACTGGACTTACCCTCATCTTTCCATGTGGGTTTCCATGGGATGTCTCTTTTTACAAGGCCATAAAGTTTGTGTAGGTTTCTGTCACAGGTTTCTTGAGCCCACAGTTCCGACTAACATTTATCCCCCACCCTCTTACCTCAAAGCACTTCAAAATCAGCCAAATTAAAATCACCACAAACAACTATCTTAGAACCTTCATGGGTTTCAAGGCATCTGATTAGGGTGTCTACAAACATATCCATAAACAATTCAATGTCCTTGACACACGCTTCCAGTAAATGTTACAGATAATGTAAGAATCCCTCCTCTGGTGATGAGCATCTTCCAGAACCACCATCTGTATGTAAGGGTCTGGGTGTTCACATCTCACTACCACCAGGTTACTGCCCATGTCCACCACCAACAGTAGCCCTGAAGAGGGATGATCTTTTGGTCCCATTGTGGCTGAATTCAAAATGACTGAGAGGTCTTCCATTATGGGAGGGGTATGTAACCATGTTTCCTGCAAACAGATAATGTTCACCCTGTTCACATAAGGTATAGCTCTGACAAAAGCTGGTTAAAACCCCTGGTGTTCCATGAGATTAGTTGTATGCCATCCTCCGCAGATGTGTTTCATGCTAGTTTCTGGATTTCTGGGCCAGCAGTGCCTCCGGCAGCCAAGCCCAAGAGGCTGTATTGTCAAGACCCCTATTTAGTGTTTTTTCCGTGATCACTTTCCTCTTATGAATCTGGTTCTCACCCACCGTTACAGTAAAGGCTAAGGGCATGGGGTCTTTACCGTCTTGCAGTTTGTGAGAGATATTCACCAGATAAACTGCCTTTAAGTGGCCTCCAATAAATTAAATTGGTAGAGATCGACCCCCCCCTATCTTCATGGCCTGTTACTCCCACACCTCCCTTTTGTTTATCCCAAGAGACACCTAGATCGGTTAAATCAAACCCCAATGAAAGCCAACCCGTGACCTCATCCAGTAGTAGACATTTTGTGTGGCTACTTGCCAAGTGTATATGCACTATATCTACACAGTAGTCATAAGGAAAGGCCACAAGGTCGATGTCCCAGGTTTCAATCATTATCAATTTAGGGATGCAATGGAAAAGTCTTATAATGTTGTGTCTATTCAAATTAAGACCATCGGGCAGCCTGAACAACTGTTCCAGACAGACTCCCTTTTTAAGGTCACTCTGGGGCTAGAGCTGCTTGTCGATCATGTCCTCTCGATGGCTACACTGTGGGTTTGGTATTTCGCTCTGGCAGGCGCTGCACTCACTTCCAACAACTGTTGGAGATTAGCAGCACCACTGCTTGTTAGGGAGAATTCTTATCTTATGGCTAATTTCCCTTACCTATAGAGTCCCCCAGCAGCTTTGCTGGATTTGAAGGGTTTTTTTTTCTCCTGCTAAGAATGAGACTCTCTTTCCCACTCTTAGGCATTTTTACTATGTGTGTTCTAGGCTATTTTTGTGTTTAATATCTATGGGGTTTTTCTCACCCTCATAGGAACCATCTTTATACACATGTGTTACACAGCACCTTCCGTACAGGGAACAGGGGTGTCATAGTGACCCCCAAACATAGACTCCATACCCTGGGACTGACTACTGTCTCCCAGGGCATGTAAAGTCCCCATTGACTTTATTAGTCAATTTTTGTGAACTAAACCAGAACAACCCATCTTACTATGGAGGTACTGGGAAGGGTTAATAGTTTTTCCCTGGTGTTCATTTTCGAGAGGGTACTGTACAGTCCCTCTCTCAAAAGTTTCTGGCTGGTGGCAGTGGTTACTACTGTAAATATTCGACCGTGAATATTTCCCTATGAGATTTTCGCATTGTTCGAGGCTACCACATTTTCTGACAGCCTCTGACATACCGCCGGTGTATTTTAATATTAACTTTACTCTGGTAGGTCTTTTTTTGCCAGAACTTTAATACAACTTTTTTTTTCGTGTCTTTCTCTAAACTTCTAACCCAGGTTGTGGATCCTTTGTTTGTCCTTTTGGCGGGCTTCTGCCCAGAAGCCCTCCTTTCGGTGCCACTGAGTCTGGGGTGGGTCCATTGTGTGGAAGGGGGAGTAGGACCCCTGGACAGGGTTGCCTCAGCAACCCATGTCGCACTCTGTCCTGATAACTGGAGGGTCTCCTGCCAAGATGACCACTCCACTGTGTGAGTGACAGCTAGGCTGTATGAATGGGGATCTTTTTACATAAAAGCAGGGTCCTGAGGACTAGAAGAGCAAGACATTGCCACTGGAACTAAGAATCCAAAGAGGAGAGAAGCCAAAGACTTCTCCAATGACTGAACCACCGGTGAAGCCCTGCTGCAGCATCTCACCACTTTTCTCCACATGACGAGAGAAGATCTTCAACTGCAAGAGCCTTCTTCCAACCCTTGAGCTGGTGGGGCCAACCAGTTTGCCAATCGCCTTCCCGGACCTGCCTTGGTCGAATCGCCAGTACCCTGTACTCAGAGACCGGATAGCCAGGCACCCGTCCACCGGGCCGCGATTTAAAGGAGCGTATCTTTTACTCGTCAGGCAGCACCACGGCTGGTTTCATCCCTGTGTTGGGGTGATTATCCCGGGGGCCGGCAAAGCCGTCTGCGGGCCTCTGGTTTGGGGAGGCCCCAACTCCTCCCCTGTCCCAGAAGGAGTATGACACACGCACACAAGGAGCAAGGCAACTACTGATGTTTATTAGAGTTATGGCAGGGATACGCTTAGTCCGTATGCATCCGGAGAAGCTCTCATCGTTAGTGGGGCTCGCAGGCCCTTTTTACAGCAGTATGATGCGCTACTTGCGTCACCTGGGAAAAATCATCACAAAACCTATTGCCACTTCGGATTGGTTCCCCGAGTGGTAGGGTTAGTATATGTCCCCTGTAGGGAGAGATATTAGTGGTGGAGGATAGGTCAGTTTGTATACTTGGGCTGTTCCTAACAGTTGCTACTTTGGAATTGTTACAAGGGGACCCTTGGTGATTGGCTAAGAGTAATGGTGTCAGTAATAAGCCCCCTGTATTCTGATTGGTTCCCCCGCGAGCCCCCAAGCTTGGGACCACCGCCATTCCCAGCTCACGGTGTCACTGACATTAGCAACAATGTGCAACTATGTGTTAGTGCGGAAAAAGGACAGGTCTGCTTATGGGCTGGTGAGCAGGTCTTTCCCATCGCTGTAGGTGTCCATCTTTGCCGCTTCGTTGTTGCAACCTGTGTCCCAGACGTGGGACCCTGGCAGATTCTCGTCTCGTAAGCTTGCCGTCTTGTCAGTTCGGCTTGGTCAGGTGTGGGGGAGACCGTAGCTGGAGCAGAATTATGAGCATTAGATTTTGTATTCTGTCTCCGAGGGCTTGGCACCTGGAGGTGTAACCTTGGCGCTGGGCACGCAGCATGCGAGTTGCAACATCGTGGCCTTGGCTAGGGGCTCTCGTTTGGGGCTCGTCCTGCATGTTCAGCACTTGTATTTTGTTCTGAGAGGGTTTTCATTTGCGAGGCTCAGGTCAGGGGACTCTTGCTTGCGGCCTACTCGGGCCTACCTCGCAGATGGCAGTACATGATCCATATTATGGGGATCGTAGGGTGACGAAGCATCATAGGCAGCATTAGATATACATGGTAGCATCTTCATAGGGATAGGTAGCGAGGAAGCATCAGCAAGCATATCCACCAGCTCTTCAGGCATCTTGCATTTCTGCGGCGCTGTAGAAGGCCTATGTGAAAAATAACAACGATGCATGTCCGTGGATCACCCGAACTTCAAGAACTACCAGGAACAACCGCCACCGCAGGAGCCACTTCTTCATATTAAGGTACATTGTTCCGGCAGGCCGCCCTTACCGTGTGGTAGTGCTAAAGGTGTTTTAAATCCTTTACCTACCTGTTGGGTTGGCTGCCCCTATTTTCTAAACATTGTCTTTCACCTTCTGCATCCACCTTTTCGAAATCGTTAACCAAAGACTTGACTGCAGCTACAAGAACATTTTGCTCCTGGGCCATTTGCCCTGTACCACTGACTGTGGCACAGGCCTATTGACTCTGGCTAAATTTGTTAGAACTGCCTTCTCGAGATTGCTTCTCAACTAGAACTGTGTTGGTGCACCTTCTTCTTATAACCACCGTTTCCTTCCCACTTTTAAAACTTGTGAAGTGCCATTTTGCTCGGTTTTCATTTAAGTATTCTCTATGCTAAAGTACTGCCTTGCCTAAACTTGTTCACAAACGTCTGGGAAATATTGCTAGGATGTGTAAGAAGATATTTCTGTATAACTTGTGTTTTCCCTCCCTTGTGAGAAATTGCTACAGTGCCATTTGTGTTTGGTTTTCACTGTGACGTTTTGCTCAGTGTTCACTCTTGCTCAAACTTGTCTACAATTTAACTAGGGAGTTGTGTATTATTTTCTTGACTGATTTTAACTTGCTTTATTAACTGTGATTAATGTGTTGAACTGGAAGTGTGTAAAATAAATATATATATTCTTTTTAATACAAAGCTTCGGTCAGTGTTTCCTTGTGCCATGGTACTGTAGCCCTATTGTGTTAAACCAGAATACTGCTCATCTCCCTCTTGAGATAAGCCTGACTGCTTAGCCACAGCTACCGACTAAATCTTTGTTGTACAGACTGATACCAAAGGGGATTTATTGATCATATCTGTAGTCTTAATCTTCTGTAGTGCTCCCTAAGGGAACTGCACAGGATTCTTCCTAACACTGGTGGCAGTGGTGGGATAAAAGTATTGTATTTACATTTTAGTGTGCTGCTAGTGCCTTGGTTCAATTACCCACAAAGCTAACAATCACAAAAAGTGTATTTTAAACAAAGTCAAAGCATTGAAAGTTACAGCCAGGAGACCCTCCTTACTAATACTGCTGATTATTTAAGGGATCTGTGTAGACAGAAAGGTCTTCCTGTCAAAGGCAAGAAATCAGAAATGATTGATAGACTGTTAGAAAAACAAAGTCTGGATAGTGGTGCTGTAGTGCCCACTACTCCAGCAAATGTAGCAAACATTGAGGATGATAATGTTGAAAATGTTATTGTTGAAGCAGATGAGGAAGAGGAGGATAACAATGTCACCCCCTCTGGCCCTCTGCCTGCTCAAAGGCCTCAACCTGTGGCTACTGGACCATTGTCAGGTCCCACATTAAGTCCGGAATTTATCACTCTAGAAAAAATGAGACTTGACCAAGAATTCAAAAGAATTAGTGCCCACACTTAACAGAGACATCAAGAACTAAGGCTCAAAGAATTAGAGCTCAATCATGAGCTTGAGATGAAGAAATTATCTTTGGGAAATGTTTCTCTCCCCGAATCCTCTAGATCTTCCAGTCCAAAAAGACCCCGGATGCCTAAAGATATTGTGGGTATGTATGAACCTAAGTTGGATGTATTAGGTTGGTTAGCTATGTTTGAATACAATCATGGGCTCCAGGATATAACAGGAATCTGTTGGTCCCCTGGTTATTCTCTAGGCTCCCCCCTGTTGCATCTGATGTGGAAATGGAGTTGGGGGAGGGGATAGGATGGATTATGAATGTGTGAAACTAGCTTTGATAACTAGATTTGGGAAGACTCCTTCCCAGTATCTTAAGAGGTTTAGGACCCTCAGAAAGCATGATAGTACCCCTTGGGCTACTTGAGTGAATGAGTGTTTGAAGAACTTAGAGGAATGGATTAAGGGTTACAGAGTTAACACTTATGAAGGAATGAGAAATCTTGTAATGTTGGAGTCTATCTATGATGCCTGTTCTCCTGAGCTCAGACAGCACTTGGCTGATTCAAAAGAGCTAGATTCTAAGAAACTGGCTAAGGCTGCTGACTTGTGGGTTGCCAACAGGGCTACTCACAAGGATTCATGGGTCACCCAGAAAAAGGATGAGGGAAAGCAGCCTAAGAAAGACAACACAGAGAATTCAACTAATTCCAATTCCAAAGAGGCCCCAAACAAAATTCTAAGGGTAAGCCCCAAGGCAAACCTAATCAGGCTAGTGTACCTTCTGGTCCTAGACCAGAAGGAGGTCAGAACAAGTCACCATTCATAAAGACATTTGGGAAATGTTATGTTTGTGGCTGTACTGATCATGTGAAAGGGGATCACAGGTGTAAGGGTAAACCTTCAGGGGTCCACACTGTCTCCTCCTTAGCCTTCACTCCAGAGGAGGAAGTACATATGGCCAGTGGAAACTTTCAACTACTAGCTGAAGACCCCATCAGAGTCTCAGCTAGTGTATCTTTAGTATCCCTAGGGTTGTGGGAACAACAGAATTTAGATGTGTATAATTCTATCCCTCCTAATACTAAAGAGTATTATAAAGACATTGGCCCTCATTACGACCCTGGCGGAATTCGCGGTGCTAAATGCACCGCGGAGCACGGCGGAAAGCCGCCGATAGCGCCATGGGGGTTGGCGGATTTACCATCCCATGCCGACCCTGGCGGAGCGGTAAATCCCCAATCCCCATTTTGCCCTTCCCCATTCCCATTCTTGCCCCATAGGGTATAATGGGAGTGGGGAAGGCGTTAATTACGCCACCGTAAAGTACGGTGGCGTAATTAACAACGAGGTCCCTTAGCGCCATGGATTTCTCCGCCCGGTAAAACCAGGCGGAGAAAGGCTCCATGGCGCTACGGGAACTCGTAGTAGGGCGGACGGGTCCGCCGCGAATAACGCTGGCGGAAACCCACTCCGCCAGGGTCGTAATGAGGGCCATTGTCCTTGTAAATGGTCAGGAGACCCTTGCCATTAGAGACACTGGGACCAGCATAACTGTGGTTGATGAATCTTTTTTCAAGGTGGAGGATGTTGCTAGGGCACCCAAACGACTCACCAAGTTAGCTGGAGGGCCTGTGCAGATGCTTCTGCAATTACCAGCTCCCATCCAGTGCAATGAAATGACTGTGAGGATACCTGTTAGTGTGCAATCTGAAGTGCCTGGAAGGGTTCCTTTAGAGAATGACCTTAAGGAACTGGGGGTAGTGTCCAGTACTCTGAGAACCCCCAGCAAAATATTGCAGGAGCTCATCAGACCTGCAAGGGAGAGGACCTTGAGGGGCTCTCCTGAGGAGATGATAGAACAAGAAATCACTCCTACTCCACTGGAGTTACTAACTGCTATATCAAAGCAACCAGAAGCAAAGGGGAAACCCATGACTTCAAAGAAGAAACCAGCAGAAAGCACTCCAGTGCTTCCAACCAGGAAATCTCCTAGGTTGTCAAAAATCACACCTGTGATTCCTCCTCCAGCTGAGGCTGAGAGTGAGGTACATCCCTATGTGGTTGAACTAGAATCTGAGGACTCAGATCTAGTAGAAGGCCAGGAACTCATTGGAGATCTTGACCCTGTGGACCTTCCTGGGCTGCAGTCTTTACTGGCAGAAGGTGGCCCCAACAGGGAAGACTTCAGTAGGGGACAAAGAGAATGTCCAACTCTGGAAGGTTTTCGCCATCAGGCAGCTTCTCAGCTTGAAGTGCAAGAGCCTGGGAAGTATAAGTTACACTGGGAAGATGGCCTCTTCTATAGTGAACTGATAGAGTCAATCCCTGGAGACTACAAAAGATTTGTAGTGCCCCAAGAAAACAGACTTCAATTCTTGCAACTAGCCCATGAGATACCTTTGGCTGGTCACTTGAGTTTCAAGAAGACCAAGGAAAGTCTCTCTCTCTACTTTTATTCGCCTAAAATAGGGGCTGAGATAGAAAAGTATTGCAAGAGTTGCCACACTTGCCAAACCTATAGTAAAAGTGGCTCCAAGAACGTGGCACCCTTAGTGCCTCTCCCTGTGGTGGGAGTACCATTTGAGAGGGTAGGAATCAACATTGTTGGTCCGCTTGATCCTCCAACATCTTCAGGCAACAGGTTTATACTTGTTGTAGTAGACCATGCTACTAGGTACCCTGAAGCAATCCCTATGAGAACTGTTACAGCTCAGGCTGTAGCTAAGGCCCTCCTTGGTATTTTTACGAGGGTTGGGTTTCCTAAGGAGGTAATATCCGACAGAGGGTCATATTTTATGTCCCACTACATGAAGGTCATGTGGAAAAACTGTGGAGTTACCTACAAGTTCTCAACAGCATACCACCCACAGACAAATGGATTGGTAGAAAGGTTTAACAGAACCATGAAGAGCATGATAGGAGCTTTAGAGGATCCCCTTAAGAAAAAGTGGGATCTCCTACTACCATGCCTTCTCTTTGCATATAGAGAAGTCCCTCAGGAGGGAGTGGGTTACAGTCCCTTTGAACTTCTCTATGGCCATCCGGTGAGAGGTCCATTGGCCCTGATGCAGGAAGGGTTGGAGAGTGTTCCTTCCCCCACACCAGTCAGAGTTACTGACTATGTGATAGGACTCCAGAGGAGAATGTCACACATGATGGCTGAAGCAAGTGATAACTTGAAAGCAGGTCAGGCTCTGGTGAAGCATTGGCATGACCAGAAGGCCAAAATGGTTGAGTTCACTCAAGACCAGCTAGTTCTTGTTATGGTTTCCACAAGGCAGAGGGCCTTGCAGAACAAATGGATGGGACCCTTCAAGATTGTGGGAAAACTTGGAGAGGTGAACTATCTGGTGGACTTAGGCAATCCTAAGGAGGCTCCTAGAGTCTTACACACCAACCGTCTAAAAGCTTATGTCTCGAGACCAGTACTGGGAGCTTTGCTTCTAGCTTCAGCTCAAGAGGAGGAGGAGAGTGAACTTCTACATGACCTCCTTAGAGGCAAACCTTTAGATGAGAAAGTAGAAGGAGTTAATCTCTCTTCTAATCTGACACCTGAGCAACAGGAGGAGTGCAAAGTTTTGTTAAATCAATTTGCTCCTCTGTTTTCTCTAGCACCAGGCTTGACCCATTGGGGCCAGCATGATATCAATACTTGTGACTGTTTACCTGTCAAAATCTGGGGTTACAGGATGTCAGAGAATGTACGAACCCACATCAAAGGAGAGGTCAACAAGATGCTTGATCTTGGGGTAATAGAGCCCTCTACTAGTCCATGGTCTAGCCCAGTTGTGTAAGTACCAAAGGCAGGATCCAAGGAGTTCAGATTCTGTGTGGACTATAGAGCTCTAAATGCAGTCACCAAGACTAATGCCCATCCTTTGCCAAGGACAGATGAGCTGGTGGATAGACTTGGTTCAGCCAAGTTCCTCAGCACATTTGATCTCACGTCAGGCTATTGGCAAATAGCCCTGACTGACCATGCCAAGGAGAAAACTGCATTCTCCACCCCAGTTGGCTTATATCAGTTTAAGGTTATGCCTTTTGGATTAAAGAATGCACCTGCTACATTCCAAAGGATGGTTAATCAGGTTCTGAATGGGATGGAGGACTTCTTCATAGCATACTTGGATCACATTGCAGTGTTCAGCCCTAATTGGAAAGAACATGTTGACCACCTAGGATATGTTTTGCAGGCTCCGGAACAGGCCCATCTGGCCATAAAGGCAAGCAAATGTCAAATTGGTCAGAGTAAAGTGGTCTGCCCTGTGCATGAGGTAGGAGGAGGTGAAATAAGGCCTTTGCTCAGGAAGATTGAAGCTGTGCAAAATTAGACAACCCCTTCTACTCAAACCCAAGTGAGAGCCTTCGTAGGCCTCACTGGGTACTACAGGAATTTCATTGAGAACTATGGATCTATAGCTTCTCCTCTGAATGTAATCTCCTCTCCAAAATTCCCTAAAAAGGTCAAATGGAATGAAGAGTGCAATCAGGCCTTTGAAAGCCTGAAGAAAGCCCTTTGTCAAGCTCCAGTTCTCAGAGCTCCTGACTACCACCAACCCTTCATTGTGCAGACAGATGCTTCTAATATAGGTATTCCGCAGACAGCTGCAAGATCTGCAACGGTTCCTCTGAAGGGACCCACCCATTACTTTTAGTCATTCCTATTCTGGCACAGCAGGAGGGAGCATCTTTTGAGAGCTACTTCCAGGAGACTTCCAGGAGTTCAAGAACAGCATCTGTCATCAGCATCCCACCTTCCCAGAGGCCATCGCCACCTTTA